>NC_080025.1:119550178-120800178 GCF_030020395.1 Manis pentadactyla
TACCAGCCATCTCCAGTGAAACCAAGAAAACCAGTTAGGCACCTTAGGCATTTGTGAAAACTTATCTATGATATGGTGGATATTGTCCAACTGAACTTGAACAGTCTGAGAGAAATCAGACAAATTAAAACAACCCATTCCTGGGGAATGTTCACATCCCTTATGTTCTTTTAACAGTAAATAGTCTGTAGTTGTAAGATTTTGGAGCGCTACAATTTGCACTTCTCCTAATTCTTGGTTGAGTTCCAACAGTATAGATCCAGTCAAATTTGTTGTTTTACTGTATGCACAGGCCAGCTTAGATATCTCCTTCTTCATTCCCATGGCCAGTCCAGGTACTGGTGGGATGAGTGCATCTACACCTGTAGCAGTGCGTGGATATTTGTTGGGGTTTTTTAATGATCATCTTCTGGCATGAGTCTTCCCGAGAGTGCTGATGTTGGAAGTTATTTTTATATCGTATCTTAGTTGATTTTTGGGGTAGCCCAATTAGGCTTTGATCCTCTGTATAAACACAAACAGTCCCTTTGCCTACACTTTTATATGCCCTTTATACACTTGTGTAGAACTCATTGGAGGTCACCACACAGGAACTGCCTTTTTTGTTGTTGTTGTTATCATTAATCTACACTTACATGAAGAATATTATGTTTACTAGGCTCTCCCCTATACCAGGTCCCTCCTATAAACCCCTTTTACAGTCACTGTCCATCAGCATAGCAAAATGTTGTAGAATCACTACTTGCCTTCTCTGTGTTGTACAGCCCCGCCTTTCTCCCACCCCCCCATGCATGCTAATCTTAATAACCCCTTTCTTCCTCCCCCCCTTATCCCTCCCTACCCACCCATCCTCCCCAGTCCCTTTCCCTTTGGTATCTGTTAGTCCATTCTTGACTTCTGTGATTCTGCTGCTGTTTTGTTCCTTCAGTTTTTCCTTTGTTCTTATATTCCACAGATGAGTGAAATCATTTGGTATTTCTCTTTCTCTGCTTGGCTTGTTTCACTGAGCATCATACCCTCCAGCTCCATCCATGTTGCTGCAAATGGTAGGATTTGCCCTTTTCTTAGGGCTGAGTAGTATTCCATTGTGTATATATACCACCTCTTCTTTATCCATTCATCCATCAATGGACATTAAGGTTGCTTCCAATTCTTTTCTATAGTAAATAGTGCTGCAATAAACATAGGTTTGCACTGATCTTTCTCATACTTGACTGCTGCATTCTTAGGGTAAATTCATAGGAGTGCAATTCCTGGGTCCAATGGTAAGTCTGTTTTGAGCATTTTGATGTACCTCCATACTGCTTTCCACAATGGTTGAACTAACTTACATTCCCACCAGCAGTGTAGGAGGGTTCCCCTTTCTCCACAGCCTGGCCAACATTTGTTGTTGTTTGTCTTTTGGATGGCAGCCATCCTCACTGGTGTGAGGTGATACCTCATTGTAGTTTTAATTTGCATTTCTCTGATAATTAGCGATGTGGAGCATCTTTTCATGTGTCTGTTGGTTATCTGCATTTCTTTTTTGGAGAACTGTCTGTTCAGTTCCTCTGCCCATTTTTTAATTGGGTTATTTGTTTTTTGTTTGGTGTGACGTGTGAGCTCTTTATATATTCTGGACGTCAAGCCTTTATCAGATGTGTCATTTTCAAATATATTCTCCCATTCTGTAGGGTTCCTTTTTGTTCTATTGATGGTGTCTTTTGCTGTACAGAAGCTCTTCAGCTTAATATAGTCCCACTTATTCATTTTTGCTGTTGTTTTCCTTGCCCGGGGAGATATGTTCAAGAAGAGGTCACTCATGTTTATGTCTAAGAGGTATTTGCCTATGTTTTCTTCCAAGAGTTTAATGGTTTCATGACTTACATTCAGGTCTTTGATCTATTTTGAGTTTACTTTTGTATATGGGGTTAGACAATGGTTCAGTTTCATTCTCCTACATGTAGCTGTCCATTTTGCCAGCACCATCTGTTGAAGATACTGTCATTTCGCCATTGTATGTCCATGGCTCCTTTATCAAATATTAATTGATGATATATGTCTGGGTTAATGCCTGGATTCTCTAGTCTGTTCCATTGGTCTGTGGCTCTGTTCTTGTGCCAGTACCAAATTGTCTTGATTACTATGGCTTTATAGTAGAGCTTGAAGTTGGGGAGTGAGATCCCTCCTACTTTATTCTTCTTTCTCAGGATCTCTTTGGCTATTCGGGGTTTTTGGTGTTTCCATATGAATTTTTGAATTATTTGTTCCAGTTCATTGAAGAATGTTGCTGATAGTTTCATAGGGACTGCATCAAATCTGTATATTGCTTTGGGAAGGATGGCCATTTTGACGATATTAATTCTTCCTAGCCACGAGCATGGGATGAGTTTCCATCTGTTAGTGTCCCCTTTAATTTCTCTTAAGAGTGACTTGTAGTTTTCAGAGTAAGTCTTTCACATCTTCGGTTAGGTTTATTCCTAGGTATTTTATTTTTTTTGATGCCATTGTGAATGGAGTTGTTTTCCTGATTTCTCTTTCTGTTGGTTCATTGATAGTGTATAGGAAAGCCACAGATTTCTGTGTATTGATTTTGTATCCTGCAACTTTGCTGTATTCCGATATCAGTTCTAGTAGTTTTGGGGTGGAGTCTTTAGGGTTTTTTATGTACAGTATCAGGTCATCTGCAAATAGTGACAGTTTAACTTCTTCTTTACCAAACTGGATTCCTTGTATTTTTTTGTTTTGTCTGACTGCCGTGGCTAGAACCTCCGTTACTATGTTAAATAACTGGGGAGAGTGGGCATCCCTGTCAGTTCCCGATCTCAGAGGAAATGCTTTCAGCTTCTCGCTGTTCAATATAATGTTGGCTGTGGGTTTATCATAGATGGCCTTTATTATGTTGAGGTACTTGCCCTCTATTCCCATTTTGCTGAGAGTTTTTATCATGAATGGATGTTGAACTTTGTCAAATGCTTTTTCAGCATCTATGGAGATGATCTTGTGGTTTTTGTCCTTTTTTTGTTGATGCGGTGGATGATGTTGATGGACTTATGATTGTTGTACCATCCTTGCATCCCTGGGATGAATCCCACCTGGTCATGGTGTTTGATCCTTTTCATGTATTTTTGAATTCGGTTTGCTAATATTTTGTTGAGTTTTTTTGCATGTACATTCATCAGGGATATTGGTCTGTAGTTTTCTTTTTTGGTGGGGTCTTTGCCTGCTTTTGTTATTAGGGTGATGTTAGCTTCATAGAATGAGTTTGGGAGTATCCCCTCCTCCTCTATTTTTAGGAAAACTCTAAGGGGAATGGGTACTATGTCTTCCCTGTATGTCTGATAAAATTCCGAGGAAATCCATCTGGCCCGGGGGTTTTCTTCTTTGGTAGTTTTTTGATTACTGCTTCAATTTCATTGCTGGTAATTGGTCTATTTAGATTTTCTGTTTCTTTCTGGGTCAGTCTTGGAAGGTTGTATTTTTCTAGGAAGTTGACATTTCTCCTAGGTTTCCCAGCTTGTTAGCATATAGGTTTTCATAGTACTCTCTAATAATTCTTTGTATTTCTGTGGGGTCCTTCGTGATTTTTCCTTTCTCATTTCTGATTCTGTTGATGTGTTTTGACTCTCTTTTACTCTTAAGTCTGGCTAGAGGCTTATCTATTTCGTTTATTTTCTTGAAGAACCAGCTCTTGGTTTCATTGATTTTTGCTATTGTTTTATTCTTCTCAATTTTATTTATTTCTTCTCTGATCTTTATTATGTCCCTCCTTCTGCTGACCTTAGCATCATTTGTTCTTCTTTTTCCAATTTTGATAATTGTGACATTAGACCATTCATTTGGGATTGCTCTTCCTTTTTTAAATATGCTTGGATTGCTATATACTTTCCTCTTAAGACTGCTTTTGCTGTGTCCCACAGAAGTTGGGGCTTAGTGTTGTTGTTGTCATTTGTTTCCATATATTGCTGGATCTCCATTTTGATTTGGTCATTGATCCATTGATTATTTAGGACCGTGTTGTTAAGCCTCCATGTGTTTGTGAGCCTCTTTACTTTCTTTGCACAGTTTATTTATATTTTTATGCCTTTGTGGTCTGAAAGTTGGTTGGTAGGGTTTCAGTCTTTTGGAATTTTCTGAGGCTCTTTTTGTGGCCTAGTATGTGGTCTATTCTGGAGAATGTTCCATGTGCACTTGAGAAGAATGTATATCATGTTGCTTTTGGTTGTAGAGTCCTATAGATGTCTATTAGGTCCATCTGCTCTGTTGTGTTGTTCAGTGCTTCCGTGTCCTTACTTATTTTCTGCCCAGTGGATCTATCCTTTGGGGTGAGTGGTGTGTTGAAGTCTCCTAGAATGAATGCATTGCAGTCTATTTCCCCCGTTCGTTCTGTTAGTATTTGTTTCACATATGCTGGTGCTCCTGTATTGGGTGCATATATATTTATAATGGTTATATCCTCTTGTTGGACTGAGCCCTTTATCATTATGTAGTGTACTTCTTTATCTCTTGTAACTTTCTTTGTTTTGAAGTCTATTTTGTCTGATATTAGTACTGCAACCCCTGCTTTCTTCTCGCTGTTGTTTGCTTGAAATATCTTTTTTCATCACTTGACTTTTAGTCTGTACATGTCTTTGGGTTTGAGGTTAGTTTCTTGTAAGCAGAATATAGATGGGTCCTGCTTTTTTTATCCATTCTATTACTCTGTGTCTTTTGATTGGTGCATTCAGTCTATTAACATTTAGGGTGACAATTGAAAGATATGTACTTATTGCTATTGCAGGCTTTAACTTCGTGGTTACCAAAGGTTCAAGGTTAGCCTCTTTAGTATCTTACTGCCTAACTTAGCTCGCTTATTGTGCTGTTGTATACACTGTCTGGAGATTCTTTTCTTCTCTCCCTTCTTATTCCTCCTCCTCCATTCTTCATATGTTGGGTGTTTTGTGCTGTGCTCTTTCTAGGAGTGCTCCCATCTAGAGCAGTCCCTGTAAGATGCCCTGTAGAGGTGGTTTGTGGGAAGCAAATTCCCTCCGCTTTTGTTCATCTGGGAATTGTTTTATCCCACCGTCATATTTGAATGATAGTCGTGCTGGATACAGTATCCTTGGTTCAAGGTCCTTCTTTATCATTGTATTAAATATATCATTCCATTCTCTTCTGGCCTGTAGAGTTGCTGTTGTGAAGTCTGATGACAGCCTGGTGGGTTTTCCTTTATAGGTGACCTTTTTCTCTCTCGCTGCCTTAAAAATTCTTTCCTTGTCCTTGATCTTTGCCATTTTAATTATTATGTGTCTTGGTTTTGTCCTCCTTGGATCCTTTCTGTTGGCGGTTCTGTGTATTTCCGTGTTCTGTTCGATTATTTCCTCCCCCAGTTTGTGGTATTTTTCAGCAATTATTTCTTCCAAGATATTTTCCATCCCTTTTCCTCTCTCTTCTTCTTGTGGAACCCCTATAATACGGATATTGTTCCTTTGGGATTGGTCACACAGTTCTCTTAACATTGTTTCATTCCTGGACATCCTTTTATACCTCTCTATGTCAGCTTCTATGCGTTCCTGTTCTCTGGTTTCAATTCCATCAATGGCCTCTTGCATCCTATCCATTCTGCTTATAAACCCTTCCAGAGTTTGTTTTATTTCTGCAATCTCCTTTCTGGCATCTGTGATCTCCCTCTGCACTTCATCCCATTTCTCTTGCGTATTTCTCTGCATCTCTGTCAGCATGTTTATGATTCTTATTTTGAATTCTTTGTCAGGAAGACTGGTTAGGTCTGTCTCCTTCTCTGGTGTTGTCTCTGTGATCTTTGTCTGCCTGTAGCTTTGCCTTTTTATGGTGATAGGAATAGTTTGCAGAGCTGGGATGAGTGACGGCTGGAAGAACTTCCCTTCTTGTTGGTTTGTCGCCCTCCTCTCCTGGGAGAACAGCGACCTCTAGTGGCTTGTGCTGGGCAGCTGCACGCAGACAGGGTTTCTGCTTCCTGCCCGGCTGCTATGGAGTTAATCTCCACTGTTGCTGTGGGCGTGGCCTGGCTCGGGCAGCTACTCCAAAATGGTGGAGTCGCGTTGGAGGGGGAGCGGCTGGGAGGATATTTATCTCCGTAAGGAGCCTCCCTGCTCCCTGCTTCCCAGGTGTTAGGGTGCCCAGAGATCCCCGGATACCCTACCTCTGGATTAAGTGTCCCGCCTGCCCCTTTAAGACTTCCAAAAAGCACCCACCAAAATAAAACAATGACCACAAAAAAAAAAAATTTTTTTAATTAAAAAAATAAAGAAATAAATAAAAATAAAAGGTGGCCACTCATTTTTCTTTATTCTCCAGTGCCAGCCTCAGGCATCTGCTCACCGGTCTTGCTGCCCTGTTTCCCTAGTATTGGGGTCCCTATCCCTTTAAGACTTCCAAAAAGCGCTCGCCAAAACAAAACAGAAAAAAAAAAAAAATTGTTCGCTCGCTTTTCTTCTGTCCTCCGGCACTCGGCCTCCGGTGCCTGCTCACTGTTCTTGCTGCCCTGTTTCCCTAGTATCCAGGGCCCTCTGCACACGCACTGTGTCTGCACTCTGGCCCAGATAGCTGGGGCTGGGTGTTCGGCAGTCCTGGGCTCCGTCTCCCTCCCGCTCTGCCTATTCTTCTCCTGCCGGGAGCTGGGGGGAGGGGCGCTCAGCTCCCGCCAGGCCGTGGCTTTTATCTTACCCCCTTCATGAGGCGCTGGGTTCTCTCAGGTGCGAATGTGGTCTGGATATTGTGCTGTGTTCTCTGGTCTTTATTTTAGGAAGAGTTGTCTTTGTTATATTTTCATAGATATATGTGGTTTTGGGAGGAGATTTCCGCTGCTCTACTCATGCTGCCATCTTCCGATCTGTCATGATTATAATTTAAATATGAAGGAGGGATTAAACAATTCCCAGACAAGCAAAAGTTGAAGGAATTTGCCTCCCGCAAACCACCTCTACAGGCATCTTACAGGGACTGCTCTAGATGGGATCACTCCTAAAAAGAGCACAGAACAAAACACCCAACATATGAAAAAGGGAGTAGGAGGAATAAGAAGGGAGAGAAATAAAGAATCATCAGACTATGTTTATAATAGCTCAATAAGCGAGTTAAGTTAGATGGTAAGATAGTAAAGAAGCAAACCTTCCACCTTTGGTAACCACAAACTTAAAGCCTGCAATGGCAATAAGTACATACCTTTCAATAATCACCCTAAATGTAAATGGACTGAATGCACCAATCAAAAGGCACAGAGTAACAGAATGGATAACAAAGCAAGAACCATCCATATGCTGCTTACAAGAGACTCATCTCAAACCCAAAGACATGCACAGGCTTAAAGTCAAGGGATGGAAAAAGATATTTCATGCAAACAACAGAGAGAAAAAAGCAGGTGTTGCAATACTAGTATCAGACAAAATAGACTTCAAAATAAAGAAGGAAACAAAAGATAAAGAAGGATATTACATAATGATAAAGAGCTCAGTCCAACAAGAGGATATAATCATTATAAATATATATGCACCCAATACAGGAGCACCAACATATGTGAAACAAATACTAACAGAACAAAAGGAGGAAATAGAATGCAATGCATTCATTTAGGGTGACTTCAACAAACTGCTCACTCCAAAGGACAGATCCAACAGACAGGAAATAAGTAAGGACACAGAGGCACTGAACAACACACTAGAAACAGATGGACCTAATAGATATCTACAGAACTCTACATCCCAAAGCAACAGGATACACATTCTTCTCAAGTGCACATGGAACATTCTCCAGAATAGACCACATACTAGGCCACAAAAAGAGCCTCAGTAAATTCCAAAAATTGAAATCCTACTAACCAACTTTTCAGACCAGAAAGGCATAAAACATGAAATAAATTGTACAAAGAAAGCAAAAAGGCTCACAAACACATGGAGGCTTAACAACATGCTTCTAAATAATCAATAGATCAATGACCAAATCAAAATGGAGATCCAGCAATATATGGAAACAAACGACAACAACAACACAAAGCCCCAACGTCTGTGGGACACAGCAAAAGCAGTCTTAAGAGGAAAGTTTATAGCAATTCAAGCATATTTAAAAAAGGAAGAACAATCCCAAATGAATGGTCTAATGTCACAATTATCGAAATTGGAAAAAGAAGAACAAATGTGGCCTCAGGTCAGCAGAAGGAGGGACATAATAAAGATCAGAGAAGAAATAAATAAAATTGAGCAGAATAAAACAATAGCAAAAATCAATGAAACCAAGAGCTGGTTCTTCAAGAAAATAAACAAAATAGATAAGCCTCTAGCCAGACTTATTAAGAGGAAAAGAGAGTCAACACACATCAACAGAATCAGAAACAAGAAAGGAAAAATCACGAAGGACCCCACAGAAATACAAAGAATTATTAGAGAGTACTATGAAAACCTATATGCTAACAAGCTGGGAAACCTAGCAGAAATGGACAACTTCCTAGAAAAATACAACCTTCCAAGACTGACCCAGAAAGAAACAGAAAATCTAAATAGACCAATTACCAGCAATGAAATTGAAGCAGTAATCAAAAAACTACCAAAGAGCAAAACCCCTGGGCCAGATGGATTTACCTCAGAATTTTATCAGACATACAGGGAAGACATAATACCCATTCTCCTTAAAGTTTTCCAAAAAATAGAGGAGGCGAGAATACTCCCAAACTCATTATATGAAGCCAACTTCACCCTAATACCAAAACCAGGCAAAGACCCCACCAAAAAAAGAAAACTACAGACCAATATCCCTGATGAATGTAGATGCAAAAATACTAAATAAAATATTTGGAAACCGAATTCAAAAATACATGAAAAGGAACATACACCATGACCAAGTGGGATTCATCCCAGGGATGCAAGGATGGTACAACATTGGAAAGTCCATCAATATCATCCACCACATCAACAAAAAGAAGGACAAAAACCACATGATCATCTTCATAGATGCTGAAAAAGCATTTGACAAAATTCATCATTCATTCATGATATAAACTCTCAGCAAAATGGGTATAGAGGAGAAGTACCTCAACATAATAAAGGCCATATATGATAAACCCACAGCCAACATCATACTGAACAGTGAGAAGCTGAAAGCTTTTCCTTCGAGATTGGAAATAAGACAGGGATGCCCACACTCCCCACTGTTATTTAACGTAGTACTGGAGGTCCTAGCCACGGCAATCAGACAAAACAAAGAAATATAATGAATCCAGATGGTAAAGAAGAAGTTAAACTGTCACTATTTGCAGAGGTCATGATATTGTACATAAAAAACCCTAAAGACTCCACTCCAAACCTACTAGAACTGATATCGGAATACAGCAAAATTGCAGGATACAAAATCAACACACAGAAATCTGTGGCATTCCTATACACTAACAATGAGCCAATAGAAAGAGAAATCAGGAAGACAATTCCATTCACAATAGCATCAAAAAGAATAAAATACCTAGGAATAAACCTAACCAAGGAAGTGAAAGACCTATACCTGAAAACTATAAGACACTCTTAAGAGAAATTAAAGAGGACACTAACAAATGGAAACTCATCCCATCCTCCTGGCTAGGAAGAATTAATATCGTCAAAATGGCCATCCTTCCCAAAGCAATATACAGATTTGATGCAATCCCTATCAAACTACCAACAACATTCTTCAATGAACTGGAACAAATAGTACAAAAATTCATATGGAAACACCAAATACCCCGAATAGTGAAAGCAATCCTTAGAAGGAAGAATAAAGTGGGGAGGATCTCACTCCCCAACTTCAAGCTCTACTACAAAGCCACAGTAATCAAGACAGTTTGGTACTGACACAGGAACACAGCCACAGACCAATGGAACAGACTAGAGACTCCAGACATTAACCCAAACATATATGGTCAACTAATATGTGATAAAGGGGCCATGGAGATACAATGGGGAAATAATAGTCTCTTCAACAGATGGTGCTGGCAAAACTGGACAGCTAATGTAAGAGAGTGAAACTGGATCATTGTCTAACCCCATACACAAAAGTAAATTCGAAATGGATCAAAGACTTGAATGTAAGTCATGAAACCATAAAACTCTTAGAAAAAAACATAGGCAAAAATCTCTTAGACAGAAACATGAGTGATCTCTTCTTGAACATTTCTCCCCGCGCAAGGGAAAGAAAAGCAAAAATGAACAAGTGGGACTATATCAAGCTTAAAAGCTTCTGTATAGCAAAGGACACCATCAATAGAACAAAAAGGTGTCCTACAGTATGGGTGAATATATTCATAAATGACAGATCCGGTAAAGGGTTGACATCCAAAATGTATAAAGATCTCACACACCTCAACAAAGAAAAAGCAAATAATACAATTAAAAAATGGACAGAGGAGCTGAATAGACAGTTCTCTGAAGAAGAAATCCAGATGGCCAACAGGCACATGAAAAGATGCTCCACATCGCTTGTTATCAGAGAAATGCAAATTAAAACCACAATGAGATATCTTCTCACACCAGTAAGGATGGCTACCATCAAAATGACAAACAAGAACAAATGTTGGCGAGATTGTGGGGAAAGGGGAACCCTCCTACACTGCTGGTGGGAATGTAATTAGTTCAACCATTGTGGAAAGCAGTATGGAGGTTCCTCAAAATGCTCAAAATAGAAATACCATTTGACCCAGGAATTCCACTTCTAGGAATTTACCCTAAGAATGCAGCACTCCGGTTTGAAAAAGACAGATGCACCCCTATGTTTATCGCTGCACTATTTACAATAGTCAAGATATGGAAGCAACCTAAGTGTCCATCAGTAGATGAATGGATAAAGAAGATGTGGTACATATACTCAATGGAATATTACTCGCTGAAGGAAAAAAACAGATCCTACCATTTGCAACAACATGCATCGTGCTAGAGGGTATTATGCTCAGTGAAATAAGCCATGCAGAGAAAGACAAGTACCAAATGATTTCACTCATATGTGGAGTATAAGAACAAAAGAAAACTGAAGGAACAAAACAGCAGCAGAAGCACAGAACCCAAGAATGGACTAACAGTTACCAAAGGGAAAGGGACTGGGGAGGACGGTGGGAAGGGAGGGATAAGGGTGGGGAAAAAAAAGGAGGCATTATGATTAACATGTGTAGTGTGTGGGGGGCATGGGGAGGGCTGTGCAACACAGAGAAGACAAGTAGTGATTTTACAGCATCTTACTATGTTGATGGACAGTGACTGTGAATGGGTATGTGGGGGGGACTTGGTGAAGAGGGGAACCTAGTAAACATAATGTCCTTCATGTAATTGTAGATTAATAATACCGAAATAAAATTAATAAAAAAAAATACCACCATTATAGAAAATTTTATTACACAAATATGGTATGGCAGATATAGTTAAATTTTTACTTCTGCTGCCAGAAATGTATTATTTTTTTCATTAAAACATTAAAAAACAGTGTTTTTTTATTTTCCACAATTTTTTAAGTATTAATGAAATGATTGCATTTATAATCCAACAAAATGTTTGTCCTTTGATGATTGTGTATTATATTCCTACCTTGTATCTTAGAAAGTCTTGAATAGATAAGTAATTGTTTTAAAAGTACTATTTCAATTAATAGATGCATATGTCTGGAATATCACTTTAGGCTCTTGAGAGTAAAAATTACTTGTTGGTTAGTCAGTGATTGAGCCAAGTTTTAAAAAACAGTCCATGCTAAGTTCACTTGTGTTTTAATTGTGTGCTATAATAGTTGCATTAAAGGCACACATCAATAATTTGTCTAGAGTAATTTTTTAGCAGGCAGTGTTTAAGAGTTTAGATTAATGAATTTTAAAGTCATTCACAGAATCAATCATCATCTATAAAAGATTCCTTTAATAATTTGCCTAGTGTTCAGATTTTAATTAGTAATTACAGGGCTTTAAAAGCTACTATAGTCAGCCATAATGCTTCAGTATCTTTCTAAACAAAATAAAATATTATATACTAAATCATGCTTTCCATGATATTAGGAAGGTGAGTTCATTTCAAACGAATGTATTAGTAACTTATGTGAAGTACTTTTATCTAAATATCAGGCTAAAAAAAATAAGGAAAAACATAATAGTTTCGATTCTTACTTGCAGAACAATCAGAACCATAAAGCTTCTTTGCATTATTCTATTGTATGGAGACTGAAAACTATGTACTTAAAATTAATGATTTGTGTACAACTTCTGTATACATTTTGAGTGACCTGGTTTTGTTCCTGTGTCATCTTTATATTGTGTCACTTCAGTACACTTTCACTTATAGAATATTGGTTTCATATCTCAGTTTATTATTACTTATTAATTGTACAAAGTTAAAAGAATTCATTTTTTTTTCTATTCCCTCACTTAAATGTGGGCAATAGCTCATTTATTGTAAAATTATTTAACAAAGAGCAGTACATAGTATCAGATAAACGTTTGTGCATTTCCATTTCACTAGTTAATCCCTCTTTCATGCCCAAGCAATCACCAACATTGTTTCCAGAAGTCTTGCTTATTAGTGAAAATGATTTTCTCTTCATATTTATTACTGCCAATAGGGAGTAGACAAAATATTCTGATACGACCTTATACAAACAAGATTAATGTATATTTGTACACGTACAGGTTACAATTCTCTCTTTCTCTGTATATATGTGTATGTGTGTATATATATATCTGTATTCTTAGAGAATTTTATATGATATATATGCTTATGTGCTTATGTATGTGTGTGTGTATGTACCAACATATTCATAGTAGGGCCCACTACAGCATTTTTTAGCCCAACTCATAGAAGCCAACACACCCTACCAGGGTTTTATATTCTAAATCCTACTTTCTAGCCTCCTCCTCTGGAGCAGCTGATCCTGCAAATCCATGTTTTTTCTTCATTATTACAAGTGATGATTTAGTAAATCTTTAGTCATTACAAACATGGATTACCATTGTTTAAATCTCCAATCTAGTTTTCTCCCTTCTGCCATCCATCTGCTAAGACTATGCCACATATTTTTGTTTTGTTTGCTAAGGCAGAAAACTTATTTCAAAAATGTACTTTCTAGATTAGTACGAATATGAACTTTCTATATTAGTCAGGAACTATATTTAATAATGAGAAAGAAAAACTACCCATCAAATAGCCCCCATCCTAGTGTTTCAATTAAATCATAAAGATTGTTCAAGAAACCAATTACTTTATGGTAAATATGTCAAGAATGCAAAACATGACAGACAGTTTGAAAAGTAATATGAATGAAGCACAATAAAGGTGGCACTCCATAAAAAAAGAAAATAAATAAATACAAGAGCAATCTTCTTGAAAATACCTCCATTGCACTTTTAAAAAATTGTGAATTGGGAGTTACGCTTACATAACTAAATCTTCCTCCAAACTTCAAGGAGACAGATGAAAAAAAAGAAAGCTTTCAAAGAGAACAAAGAAATTGTTTCCTTACTCTTCAGCCCTGGTCTTCATACAATCCTGACTTTTTAGATGAATAATAAATAACAAGTTCTTTAGAAATGGCTAGTGATACCATTCCTTACTAATCAAATAAGGATTAAAACATTTGCTATAGAGTAGAAGTTGTATATATAACAAGGGGTTAATTAAAGGCACCCAAAGCATTTTTCGAGGGTGAAAAGAGAGGCAAGTTTGAGGGAGGATTTCCTAAATATAAGCAGAGGGGGAAAAAAGGAAATTACTTTGTTAAAGAAATGAGCTTCAAGAAATTGATTTTTGCTAATGATAATAAATAGGAATGTTCTCAGTAAAGCAAGTTCAAAAGGTAAATGAGTTCAGGAAATCACAATGCCACTTTTGGAAATAATTCCAGCTGCATTTTTTAAATGCTTATGGAGAATAGGAAAAAGAATAAAAATAGACCATCTAAACTCAGAGCTACATAATAACATGAAATTTAAATCTGCTAACATGGAAATAAGAAAAGAACAATCAAGACAGAGTTAGCTCAAAGATACACTTCTGGAATATAAAATAGAGGGACATCTTTTAAGATGTATTTTGTATTTATGAAGAGATAAGGCATCAGTACTTCATTTGTAGGTAAATGGAATAAATTAAATACTAATGACAGCAATTAAAGTATATAATTGTTTTGATGTTTTATTTACATTTTGTCTCTTTTTCCATTGGTAACAGTAATATATGCAATAGGGAAAAACAGACCTCCACCTTAACCCTGCCTTTGGTTTCTTATTATCTTGCCAGAGGCAAACCACTGCTGTCAGTCCTGGACAATGTTTTCAAAGATAGTCTCGAAGATATTTTTGGTATATTTAAGCATATATGAATATACATTTATACACATATGAACATTTCTACACCAAGATATAGCCCACTATATATAATATTCAGTATTCAGTATATTGATTCATTTATTAACTTTACATCTTGAAATGTTTGTGTAAATCTGTATGGAACTTCTGTATTCTTTTTAGCAGCTACGTATGGAGGCAAACGCATGCATACCTATGTATAGCTGTACCATACTTCAGTATTGTCAAATCTTACAACAATACAAATCAAATAATACAACTGCTATGTCAGAGGGTATATGAAATCTTAATTTTGATAAGTACCTCTAACTGCATTATAGTTGAACTCCCAAACACCAAAGTACAACAGTGCCTATCTCACTTTGTCTAAGAATATATTATCAAAATGGGATTGTGCCTAGCGAACTGAAAAATAGTGTCTCATGATGTTAATGTTTTCTATTAGTATGAGATCAAACACTTCTATATATTTGAAAGCTATTTGTATTGGCTTTTAATTGAGTTATCTGTTCATATCCTTTGTGCTTTTGTATTATATTAATGGCTAGACCATGTTGACTTTTTGACCTTTCAAATGTTATTAGCAATTAGAGAATGTAGACCTTTTTATGTGATAGGAGGTGAAATATATTCCCATTTTTCCACATATCCTTTTTAAGTATTTTGTCTTCATGCAGATATTTTTAATGTATTTGCAATTATCCCTCTTATGATATCTACATACTATGTCAGACTTATTCACTCCAATATTATTATGAAATTATCCCATATTTTTAGAAGGGTTATCATTTAATTTCCATGTTTAAATTTTAGATCCATTCAGAAATCTTACATGAGTAAGGTAATAGGGAGGATGGAACTTTGTTTTTTGTGATGGCAGTCCTATTGTCCCAACATTGTTTATTGAATAATGTTTCCTTGATTATATAATACACTCAATTTAAATGCATTTTTTTCTGGACTTTGTATTCCATGTATTTACCAATAAAACACTTTTTAAGGTATTGTAATTTCAATATCTTTTTTTATCAAATTTTGGCAAGCCCACATAAATTCTCTTCTTATTTTGAAGTTTTTTACTGGTTTGACTTAAATACATAAATATTTCTAAGTCCAAACACTTGTATTTGGTATTTTATTGAACCATAGAAAATTTAGACATAAACTTAGGGAAAATTACACTCTTCGGGATGTTGAGTAGTTCCATCAATAAAACATGGCATATATTTTATTTGTTTACATGATTTGTGTCCCAGTAAGCAGTTTTTGTCCTTTTCATTTTATGTTGTTTTTTAGTTGAGATAATTATAGGTTTGCATTCAATTGTAAGAATGCATTTTGTTTTTTACCAATTGATATGTGATTTTTCATCTTTAGCCTATTGATGGGATAGATTACATTAATTGATTTCTGAATGTTAGTCCTGTCTTCATATTTAGAATAAACACCATTCAGTTGTAGAATATAATAGTTTAATACATTGTTTAATATGCTAACATTTTGGAGAGAATTTCTGCATCTATATTAAGAAAGATATGGTAGCTTTATTGTATGTTTACTTTTGGTATTAATTATTGAATCAAATTATTTAATATTCATAACAATAACATGAATAACAAGGTCTATCCATATCATCAATTTATCTGTGTGTTTTGGTAGTTTGTGCTTTCAATTAATTATTCTATTTCACCTCAATTATTAGATTTTTGGGCATGGAACTGTCTATATTATTGCATCATAATATTTTTTTTTCTTTTTTTGTGAGGGCATCTCTCATATTTATTGATCAAATGGTTGTTAACAACAATAAAATTCTGTATAGGGGAGTCAATGCTCAATGCACAATCATTAATCCACCCCAAAGCCTAATTTTCGTCAGTCTCCAATCTTTTGAAGCATAACGAACAAGTTCTTACATGGAGAACAAATTCTTACATAGTGAATAAGTTACATGGTGAACAGTACAAGGGCAGTCATCACAGAAACTTTCGGTTTTGCTCATGCATTATGAACTATAAAGAGTCAGTTCAAATATGAATACTCATTTGATTTTTATACTTGATTTATATGTGGATACCACATTTCTCTCATTATTATTATTTTTAATAAAATGCTGAAGTGGTAGGTAGATACAAGATAAAGGTAGAAAACATACTTTAGTGTTGTAAGAGAGCAAATGTAGATGATCAGGTGTGTGCCTGTAGACTGTGTGTTAATCCAAGCTAGACCAGGGCAATAAAACATCCACGTATGCAGAACATTTCTCTCAGAACGGGGGGGTGAGGTTCTAAGCCTCACCTCTGTTGATACCCAATTTCTCACCTGATGGCCCCCCTGCGACTGTGCCTGTCTTAGGTTGTTCCTCCCTTGAGGAATCTTACCCGTCTCTGGCTAACCAGTCATCTTCCGGGGCCATACGGGGAAATGTTAAGTTGGTAAGTGAGAGGGAAGCCTTATTGTTTGAAAAGGTTAGCTTTTTACTTCTTTGCATATTAATGCCCTGTGGCTTCTATGCCCAGCATTTGTCTTGACATATCTTTACCACTTGGAAGAATTATGATACTCGGAAAATTTGATATGAGGCATGAATTCTATTTAAGGGTTGTAATTAGGAAGGAAGAAGAAAAGCTATAGAAGTAGCAGGCAGAAGAAAACATGGGAAGATTGATTATTTCTTTGACATATCTTCTTGTAGAGTAACTTCAGCATGTAGAGGTTTTAAACTACTACTTAAATTGTGCACATACATTAACATAATAGGAGTATAGCTACATAACCAAAGCATACCTGTAATTACCAGCCATCTCCAGTGAAACCAAGAAAACCAGTTAGGCACCTTAGGCATTTGTGAAAACTTATCTGTGATATGGTGGATATTGTCCAACTGAACTTGAACAGTCTGAGAGAAATCAGACAAATTAAAACAACCCATTCCTGGGGACTGTTCACATCCCATATGTTCTTTTAACAGTAAATAGTCTGTAGTTGTAAGATTTTGGAGCGCTACAATTTGCACTTCTCCTAATTCTTGGTTGAGTTCCAACAGTATAGATCCAGTCAAATTTGTTGTTTTACTGTATGCACAGGCCAGCTTAGATATCTCCTTCATTCCCATGGCAAGTCCAGGAACGGTGGGATGAGTGCATCTACACCTGTAGCAGTGCGTGGATCTTTGTTGGGGTTTTCTAATGATCATCTTCTGGCATGAGTCTTCCCGTGAGTGCTGATGTTGGAAGTTATTTTCATATCGTATCTTAGTTCATTTTCGGGGTAGCCCAATTAGGCTTTGATCCTCTGTATAAACACAAACAGTCCCTTTGCCTACACTTTTATATGCCCTTTACACCATTGTGTAGAACTCATTGGAGGTCACCACACAGGAACTGCCTTTTTTTTTTTTGTTATCATTAATCTACACTTACATGACAAATATTATGTTTACTAGGCTCTCCCCTATACCAGGTCCCTCCTATAAACCCCTTTGCAGTCACTTTCCATCAACATAGCAAAATGTTGTAGAATCACTACTTGCCTTCTCTGTGTTGTACAGCCCTCCCCTTTATCCCACCCCCCCATGCATGCTAATCTTAATACCCCTTTCTTCTTCCCCCCCCTTATCCCTCCCTACCCACCCATCCTCCCCAGTCCCTTTCCCTTTGGTACCTGTTAGTCCATTCTTGGGTTCTGTGATTCTGCTGCTGTTTTTTTCCTTTGTACTTATATTCCACAGATGAGTGAAATCATTTGGTATTTCTCTTTCTCTGCTTAGCTTGTTTCACTGAGCATAGTACCCTCCAGCTCCATCCATGTTGCTGCAAACAGTAGGATTTGCCCTTTTCTTATGGCTGAGTAGTATTCCATTGTGTATATGTACCACCTCTTCTTTATCCATTCATCTATCGATGGACATTTAGGTTGCTTCCAATTCTTGGCTATTGTAAATAGTGCAGCAATAAACATAGGGGTGCATTTGTCTTTCTCAAACTTGATTGCTGCGTTCTTAGGGTAAATTCCTAGGAGTGCAATTCCTGGGTCAAATGGTAAGACTGTTTTGAGCATTTTGATGTACCTCCATACTGCTTTCCACAATGGTTGAACTAATTTACATTCCCACCAGCAGTGTAGGAGGGTTCCCCTTTCTCCACAGCCTTGCCAACATTTGTTGTTGTTTGTCTTTTGGATGGCAGCCATCCTTACTGGTGTGAGGTGATACCTCATTGTAGTTTTAATTTGCATTTCTCTGATAATTAGCGATGTGGAGCATCTTTTCATGTGTCTGTTGGTTATCTGCTTTTCGTTTTTGGAGAACTGTCTGTTCAGTTCCTCTGCCCATTTTTTAATTGGGTTATTTGTTTTTTGTTTGTTGAGGCATGTGAGCTCTTTATATATTCTGGACGTCAAGCCTTCATTGGACCTGTCATTTTCAAATATATTCTCCCATACTGTAGGGTTCCTTTTTGTTCTATTGATGGTGTCTTTTGCTGTACAGAAGCTCTTCAGCTTAATATAGTCCCACTTATTCATTTTTGCTGTCATTTTCCTTGCCCGGGGAGATATGTTCAAGAAGAGGTCACTCACGTTTATGTCTAAGAGGTTTTTACCTATGTTTTCTTCCAAGAGTTTAATGGTTTCATGACTTACATTCAGGTCTTTGATCCATTTTGAGTTTACTTTTGTTTATGGGGTTAGACAATGGTTCAGTTTCATTCTCCTACATGTAGCTGTCCATTTTGCCAGCACCATCTGTTGAAGAGACTGTCATTTCGCCATTGCATGTCCATGGCTCCTTTATCAAATATTAATTGATCATATATGTCTGGATTAATGTCTGGATTCTCTAATCTGTTCCATTGGTCTGTGGCTCTGTTCTTGTGCCAGTACCAAATTGTCTTGATTACTGTGGCTTTTTAGTAGAGCTTGAAGTTGGGGAGTGAGATCCCCCTACTTTATTCTTCTTTCTCAGGATTGCTTTGGCTATTCGGGGTCTTTGGTGGTTCCATATGAATTTTTGAATTATTTGTTCCAGTTCATTGAAGAATGTTGCTGGTAGTTTCATATTGATTGCATCAAATCTGTATATTCCTTTGGGCAGGATGGCCATTTTGACAATATTAATTCTTCCTACCACGAGCATGGGATGAGTTTACATCTGTTACTGTCCCCTTTAATTTCTCTTAAGAGTGACTTGTAGTTTTCAGAGTATAAGTCTTTCACTTCTTTGGTTAGGTTTATTCCTAGGTATTTTATTCTTTTTGATGCAATTGTGAATGGAGTTGTTTTCCTGATTTCTCTTTCTGTTGGTTGATTGTTAGTGTATAGGAAAGCCACAGATTTCTGTGTGTTAATTTTGTATCCTGCAACTTTGCTGTATTCCAATATCAGTTCTAGTAGTTTTGGGGTTGAGTCTTTAGGGTTTTTTATGTACAGTATCATGTCATCTGCAAATAGTGACAGTTTAACTTCTTCTTTACCAACCTGGATTCCTTGTATTTTTTTGTTTTGTCTGATTGCCATGGCTAGGACCTCCAGTACTATGTTAAATAACAGTGGGGAGAGTGGGCATCCCTGTCTTGTTCCCAATCTCAGAGGAAATGCTTTCAGCTTCTCGCTGTTCAATATAATGTTGGCTGTGGGTTTTTCATCGATGGCCTTTATTATGTTGAGGTACTTGCCCTCTATTCCCATTTTGCTGGGAGTTTTTATCATGAATGGATGTTGAACTTTGTCAAATGCTTTTTCAGCATCTATGGATATGATCATGTGGTTTTTGTCTTTCTTTTTATTGATGTGGTTGATGATGTTGATGGACTTTCGAATGTTGTACCATCCTTGCATCCCTTGGATGAATCCCACTTGGTCATGGTGTATGTTCCTTTTCATGTATTTTTGAATTCGGTTTCCAAATATTTTATTTAGTATTTTTGCATCTACATTCATCAGGGATATTGGTCTGTAGTTTTCTTTTTTTGGTGGGGTCTTTGCCTGGTTTTGGTATTAGGGTGAAGTTGGCTTCATATAATGAGTTTGGTAGTATTCCCGCCTCCTCTATTTTTTGGAAAACTTTACGGAGAATGGGTACTATGTCTTCCCTGTATGTCTGATAAAATTCCGAGGTAAATCCATCTGGCCCAGGGGTATTGCTCTTTGGTAGTTTTTTGATTACTGCTTCAATTTCATTGCTGGTAATTGGTCTATTTAGATTTTCTGTTTCTTTCTGGGTCAGTCTTGGAAGTTCTATTTTTCTACGAAGTTGTCCATTTCTGCTAGGTTTCCCAGCTTGTTAGCATATAGGTTTTCATAGTATTCTCTAATAATTCTTTGTATTTCTGTGGGGTCCATCGTGATTTTTCCTTTCTCGTTTCTGATACTGTTGATTTGTGTTGACTCTCTTTTCCTCTTAATATGTCTGGCTAGAGGTTTATCTGTTTTGTTTATTTTCTTGAAGAACCAGCTCTTGGTTTCACTGATTTTTGCTATTGTTTTATTCTTCTCAATTTTATTTATTTCTTCTCTGATCTTTATTATGTCCCTCCTTCTGCTGACCTTAGGCCTCATGTGTTCTTCTTTTTCCAATTTCGATTATTGTGACATAAGACCATTCATTTGGGAGTGTTCTTCCTTTTTTAAATGTGCTTGGATTGCTATATACTTTCCTCTTAAGACTGCTTTTGCTGTGTCCCACAGAAGTTGGGGCTTAGTGTTGTTGTTGTCATTTGTTTCCATATATTGCTGGATCTCCATTTTGATTTGGTCATTGATCCATTGATTATTTAGGTGCGTGTTGTTAAGCCTCCATGTGTTTGTGAGCCTCTTTGCTTTCTTTGTACAGTTTATTTCTAGATTTATGCCTTTGTGGTCTGAAATGTTGGTTGGTAGGATTTCAATCTTTTGGAATTTTCTGAGGCTCTTTTTGTGGCCTAGTTTGTGCTCTATTCTGGAGAATGTTCCATGTGCACTTGAGAAGAATGTATATTCTGTTGCTTTTGGATGTAGAGTTCTATAGATGTCTATTAGGTCCATCTGCTCTACTGTGTTTTTCAGTGCCTCTGTGTCTTACTTATTTTCTGCCTGGTGAATCTATCCTTTGGGGTGAGTGGTGTGTTGAAGTCTCCTAGAATGAATGCATTACAATCTATTTCCCCCTTTAGTTGTTAGTATTTGTTTCACATATGCTGGTGCTCCTGTGTTGGTTGCATATATATTTAGAATGTTATATCCTCTTGTTGGACAGAGCCATTAATCATTATGTAGTGTCCTTCTTTATCTCTTGTTACTTTCCTTGTTTTGAAGTCTATTTTGTCTGATATTAGTACTGCAACCCCTGCTTTCTTCTCGCTGTTGTTTGCCTGAAATATGTTTTTCCATCCGTTGACTTTTAGTCTGTACATGTCTTTTGGTTTGAGTGAGTTTCTTGTAAGCAGCATATAGATGGGTCTTGATTTTTTATCCATTCTATTACTCTGTGTCTTTTGATTGGTACATTCAGTCCATTAACATTTAGGGTGACTATTGAAAGATATGTACTTATTGCTATTGCAGGCTTTAAATTCTTGGTTACCAAAGGTTCAAGGTTAGCTTCTTTAGTATCTTACTGCCTAACTTAGCTTGGTTATTGAGCTGTTATATACACTGTCTGGAGATTATTTTCTTCTCTCCCTTCTTATTCCTCCTCCTCCATTCTTCATATGTTGGGTGTTTTGTGCTGTGCTCTTTCTAGGTTGCTCTGATCTAGAGCAGTCCCTGTAAGATGTCCTGTAGAGGTGGTTTATGGGAGGCAAATTCCCTCAGCTTTTGTTTGTCTTAGAATTGTTTAATCCCACCATCATATTTAAATGATAGTCATGCTGGATACAGTGTCCTTGGTTCAAGGCCCTTCTGTTTCATTGCATTAAATATATCATGCCATTCTCTTCTGGCCTGTAGGGTTTCTGTTGAGAAGTCTGATGTTAGCCTGATGGGTTTTCCTTTACACGTGACCTTTTTCTCTCTAGCTGTCTTTAAAACTCTTTCCCTGTCCTTGATCTTTGCCATTTTCATTATTATGTGCCTTGGTGTTGTCCTCCTTGGATCCTTTCTGTTGGGGGTTCTGTGTATTTCCATGGTCTGTTCGATTATTTCCTCCCCCAGTTTGTGGAATTTTTCAGCAATTATTTCTTCCAAGATACTTTCCATCCCTTTTCCTCTCTCTTCTTCTTCTGGTACCCCTATAATGCGGATATTGTTCCTTTTGGATTGGTCACACAGTTCTCTTAATATTGTTTCATTCCTGTAGATCCTTTTATCTCTCTCTATGTCAGCTTCTATGCGTTCCTGTTCTCTGGTTTCAATTCCATCAATGGCCTCTTGCATCAAAGCCATTCTGCTTATAAACCCTTCCAGAGTTTGTTTCATTTCTGTGATCTCCTTTCTGGCATCTGTGATCTCCCTCCGGACTTCATTCCTTATCTCTTGCATATTTCTCTGCATCTCTGTCAGCATGTTTATGATTTTTATTTTGAATTCTTTGTCAGGAACACTGGTTAGGTCTGTCTCCTTCTCTCGTGGTGTCTCTGTGATCTTTGTCTGCCTGTACCTCTCCCTTTTCATGGTGATAGGAATAGTTTGCAGAGCTGGGACGAGTGACGGCTGAAAGAACTTCCCTTCTTGTTGGTTTGTGGCCCTCCTCTTCTGGGAGAACAGCGACCTGTAGTGGCTTGTGCTGCGCAGCTGCACACAGACAGGGCTTCTGCTTCCTGCCCGGCTGCTATGGAGTTTATCTCCGCTGTTGCTGTGGGCTTGGCCTTGCTCGGGCTGCTGCTCCAAAGTGGTGGAGTCGCGTTGGAGGGTGAATGTCCTGGAGCCTATTTATCTCCGTAAGGGGCCTCTGTGCTCCCTGTTGCCCAGGGAATTAGGGTGCTTTGAGATCCCCGGAATCCATACCTCTGGATTAAGTGTCCCGCCCTGCCCCTTTCAGACTTCCAAAAAGCAACTGCCAAAACAAAACAATGACCACAAAAAAAAAAAAAAATTTTTTTTAAATATTTAATAAATAAATAAATAAAAAATTGCCGCTTGTTTTTCTTTATTCTCTGGCGCCAGTCTCAGGCATCCGCTCACTGGTCTTGCTGCCCTGTTTCCCTAGTATTGGGGTCTCTATCCCTTTAAGACTTTCAAAAAGCTCTCGCCAAAACAGAACAGGAAAAAAAAATGAAAAATGGCTGCTTGCTTTTATGTCCTCCAGCGGCAGGCCTCCAGTACCTGCTCACCGATCTTGCTGCCCTGTTTCCCTAATATCCAGGGCCCCGCGCATGCACTGTGTCTGCGCTCTGATCTTGATGGCGAGGGCTGGGTGTTCAGCAGTCCTGGGCTCCGTCTCCCTCCCGCTGTCCCTCCTCTTCTCCCGCCGGGAGCTGGGGGGAGGGGCGCTCGGGTCCTGCCAGGCTGGGGCTTGTATCTTACCCCCTTTACGAGGCACTGGGTTCTCGCAGGTGTGGATGTGGTCTGGATGTTGTCCTTTGTCCTCTGGTCTTTATTCTAGGAAGAGTTGTCTTTGTTATATTTTCATAGATATATGTGGTTTTGGGAGGGGATTTCCGCTGCTCTACTCATGCCGCCATCTTGGCTTGACTCCCTGCATCATAATATTTTAAGGTTCATGGAATCAGAAGTGATGACACTCTCTCATTTCTGATACTAGTTATTTGTGTCTGTGCTCTCTTTTTCCTTGGTTAGCCTGGCTATAGGTTCTTCAATTTTATTAATCTTTTCAAAGAACTGGCTTTGGTTTTGTTGATTTTCTTCTTTGTTTCTTGTTTTCAACTTTATATGTTACTTTCATAAATTTTATCCTGACCTTCCTTCTGTTTATTTTAGACTTAAAATTGCTCTTATTAATTTAATTTCCTAAGGTGGAAGCTTAGGTGATTGATTTTGGAATTTCTTCTTTTCTCAAAAACCACTGCATTTGCTGCATCCCTCAAGTGTTTATAAGTTGTATTTACATTTCATTACATGCAAAATACACATTTTTTTTTTGAGATTTTTTTCATTGGGTCTTTTTTTTATTGAGCATATTAGAAGTGTTCTCTGTTTAATCGTCAAATATTTGGGGATTTTCCAACTATCTTTCTGTTATTGATTTCTAGTTAAATGTGTTCTGAGAAAATGCTTCTTATGACTTCTGTTCTTTTAAATTCATTAAGCTGTATTTTGTGATGCAGAATGTGGTCTATCACAGTGAACATTTCATGTGAATTTGAGAATAATGTATCCTTGGCTACTGTCGGATGGAGCTTCCTGTAAGCGTCATGCTCAGATAACAGGAATTTTTGTAGGAGTAAGTTCCTTTGGTCTTTGCTTCCCTCAAATCAAACGACATCAGCAACTTTATGGCTATTCACCCTGCAGTGTCTTTCATTACCCCTGCCTCCCTGCCTTGCTGAAAGATTGGATCCCACAATGTGTATAATTCTTCAGTAATTATCATTTCCTTTACTTGTCCTTAGAATCTTTTGAAATTAATTGAATCATCCCAGACCATGCACTGATATATCTGTGTTTCAAATAAGATATGGTAGGTTTTTCAGACAAGGCACTCTCTTCGCTCTTTGAAGTATGGTGGATCCTGCTGGCTCTACAGGATTGTCTGACTCCTGCAGTCATAATCAGGTCAATATCCTATGGGCAGTCAGAGGGGTACTTCAAAGAGTTTTGTCAGGCATGGCCACTTACATGAGAACTGCATGGCACTGCTCTAAAAGGAGTACTTTTTAAAAACATACTACAGTAAAAATTCTTGAGCAATTCTATTTTTAATAAATGGCATAACTATGTGCTAGATATATACAAGTTTTTATAAAATTTAAAAATACATAAAATAACAGAGGTATATAAAATAGAATTTTGGAAAAATGGGTTGATAAAATCTAGGAGCAGAATAAGTAATTAGAAAAAGAATTTCTTCAAAATGAAGTAAGTACTTTATTATAATATGCCACTTATAAAGCCAATATTTGAAATCACCCATCCCATTTTATGTGAAACATTTGTTATAGTGAGTATAATATTAAAGAAATGGAGACACAGATGAGGTAATGGAACTCAAATGATCTCATTTAAGAAAGTATTCTTTCTTTTAACCAAATGTGCTCAACAATCATTTATAATATGCATATCAACCTCTTATAAACCAAAACTTTGATAGAAAACTATAAATGCAGGAATTTCAAACACTTTGTTGAAAAAAAAAATCTCTTTGACATTCACATAAATTTCTGGCACTGAAGTGTGTATTGTTTAAATGAGTGCTATTTACTTAATAATCTATAAAAGCCATCTCACTTCTCCATAGATTTTTCTTATTAGAGTCTTTCCAGTGAAATATTAAACCCTTAGGTTATAAAACTTATAAATGAGCCATTACTGTCAATTAAGTCAGTACAGGTGCTAAGAATGGGCCATCTCTTGGTTAAAATGGCTTATAATATTTCCAAGATAAAAATATCAAGCCTGTATTGCAATGATTTACTGTAGATGCCATAAGAATGAAATATGTTTTCCAAAAAACCACTTGTGAGATGTCTGAAAAAAGTTAATTTCTGAACACTTTTAAAAGCATTACATTTCAAAAATATTCTGCAGCTATTATTTTTTAGAAAGGTATTTGTTTATAGAGTATTCAAATGCTATTCGAATTTATTCCCAAATACACAAGAACAAAACTGGAGGAATTATCCTAATTTATAATTAAAGCTGGAGGAATAAGACCAGAGATAAAGATGGAAAATTAGCAGTGTTGAAAAAAGAGAAAAGTGCAGAAGTGAGAATCCAGAATCGGTATTGTAACCTGAGCTCTGCCACTAACTAGCTCTGTTTTCCTGGCAAGACATTTTACTTATTGTATCTTTAATCTTATATCTAAAACAAGGAGCTTAGAGTGTAATTTCTAAGGACAAGCTCTCAGCTAAGTTAAGTTCTCAAATTATAAGTACCTTATTTTAAAAATTTTTTATTTCAAATTCAAATGCAATTTTTATTAAAATAAACATGTGAGTGCTTGAAATATCTAAATATACCAGTAGAATATCAAAGTAAGAAAGATCTCTCAATAAGTAGTATAGAGAAGATACCAAAACAAGTTATACATTGCTAGGGAATTAAGAAAGTATAAATTTCTTAATCAAAGTTGAGGTTGGCATTGAATTTGAGAAGTAGAACAATCACATAATTTCTAATTGCTTTTGTTTAATGAATGTGGTATTCTGGATTGGATCCTGGAACAAAAAATTCTGCACAAATACTAAGGAAATATTTGTATCAGTATAACTTTAGTTAAAAATAATGGGCCTGCATTTTTTAGTTAATTGTGATAAATATACATTGTGAATGTAAGATAATAATAGAGGAAACGGAGCATAGGCATATGAAACTATATATCTTCATAATTTTTCTGTAAATCTGAATATGTTCTAATTTCTTTTGCTATATGAAAATGTTTATTGCTAGCCTAGCTAATTTATCAATTTTATTGAAATTTTAAAAGAACTCACTTTTGGGTTTGTTAATGTTTTTCTATTTTATTGTTTTAAATTTACCGATTTCTAGTCTATTTTTAAATTTCTTTTCTTCTGCTTGCTATAGGCTTAAGTTATTCTTATTTCTCCATTTTCCTATGATGAAAGTTTAAATTGTTAATTTTAGATCAACCTTCTTTTCCAATATATTTGCTTCATGCTATAAACTTCCTTTTAACCACCACTCTGGCTGCATACCACAGATTTCTATACATTGTATTTTTACACTCACTTACTTCAAAATATTTTTTTCTAGTTTTTAACTTTTTTATAAAGGTATTATTGATATATACTCTTATGAAGGTTTCACATGAAAAAATGTGGTTATTACATTCACCCATATTATCGTGTACCTCCCCATACCCCATTGCCATCATTGCCCATCAGTGTAGTAAGATATAACAGAGTTGCTATTTGCCTTCTCTGTGCTACACTGTCTTCCCCATGATGCCCCGCACACCATGTGTGCCAATCATAATACCCCTCAGTCCCCTTCTCCCTCCCACCTGCTCTCCCCGACCCCTCCCCTTTAGTAACCACTAGTCCCTTCATGGAGTCTGTAAGTCTATTGCTGTTTTGTTCCTTCAGTTTTGCTTCATTGTTATACTCCACATATGAGGGAAATCATTTGGTATTTGTTTTTCTCCGCCTGGCTTATTTCATGAACATAATGTCCTCCAGCTCCATCCATGTTGTTATGAATAGTAGGATTTGTTTCTTTCTTATGGCTGATTAGTATTCCATTGTATGTGTGTACCACATCTTCTTTATCCATTCATCTACAGATGGACACTTAGGTTGCGTCCATATCTTGGCTATTGTAAATAGTGCTGTAATAAATATAGGGGTGCATACATCTTTTTGAATCTGAGAAATTAAATTCTTTGGGCAAATTCCTAGGAGTGGGCTTCCTGGGTCAAATGGTATTTCTATTTTTAATTTTTTGAGGAACTTCCATACTGCTTTCCACAACTTGAACTAGCTTACATTCCCAGCAGTGTAGGAGGGTTCCCCATTCTTCACATACTTGCCAGAATTTGTTGTTCTTACTCTTTTCGATGCTGGCCATCCTAACTGGTGTGAGGTGATATCTCATTGTAGTTTTAATTGAATTTCCCTGATAATTAATGATACAGAGCATCTTTTCATGTACCTGTTGGACATCTAAATTTTTTCTTTGGAGAATTGTCTGTTCATACCTGCCACCCATTTTTTAATTGGGTTATTTGCTTTTTGGGTGGTGAGGTGTGTCAGTTCTTTACATGTTTTGGATGTTAACCTCTTGTCAGATATGTTGTTTACAAATATATTCTCCCATACTCTAGGCTGCCTTTTTGTTTTGTTGATGCTTTCCTTTGCTGTACAGAAGCTTTTAGTTTGATTTAGTCACATGTGTTCATTATTGATTTTCTTTCCCTTACTCAAAGAGATGCATTCAGGAAAAAGTTGCTCATGTTTATATTCAGGAGATTTTTGCCTCTATTGTCTTCTAAGAGTTTTATGGTTTCATGACTTACATTCAGGTCTTTGATCCATTTTGAGTTTACTTTTGTGTATAGGGATAGGCAATAATCCAGTTTCATTCTCTTGCATGAAGCTGTCCAGTTTTGTCACACCAGTTGTTGAAGAAGCTGTCATTTCCCCATTGTATGTCCCTGGCTCCTTTATTGTATATTAATTGACCATATATGCTTGGGTGTATATTTGGGCTCTCTACTCTGTTCCATTGGTTTATGGGTCTGTTCTTGTGCCAGTACCAAATTGTCTTGCTTACTGTGGCTTTGTAGTAGAGCTTGAAGTTGGGAAGTAAGATCCCCCCTGCTTTATTCCTCCTTCTTGATTGCTTTGGCTATTTGGGGTCTTTTGTGGTTCCATATGAATTTCAGAACTATTTGCTCTAGTTCATTAAAGAATGTTGTCAGTATTTTGATAGGGATTGCATTGAATCTGTAGATTGCTTTAGACAGGATGGCCATTTTGACAATATTAATTCTTCCTATCCATGAGCATAGTATGTTTCCATTTATTGGTATCTTCTTTAATTTCTCTCGCAAGTGTCTTGTATTTATCAGAGTATGGGTCTTTCACTTCCTTCATTAGATTTATTCCTAGGTATTTTATTCTTTTTGATGCAATTGTGAATGGAATTATTTTCCTGATTTTTCTTTCTGCTAGTTCATCATTAGTGTAGGATTACTAATGATGATTAGTGCATGTGGATTTTGTCCTTTTTGTTGATGTGGTAGATGATGTTATGGACTTTTGAATGTTGTACCATCCTTGCATCCCTGGGATGAATCCCACTTGATCATGGTGTATGATCCTCTTGATGTATTTTTGAATTCAGTGTATTAATACACAGATTTCTGTGTGTTAATTTTGTATCCTGCAACTTTGATGAATTCCAGTATTAGTTCTAGTAGTTTTGGAGTGGATTCTTTAGGGTTTTTTATATACAATATCATGTCATCTGCAAACAGTGACAGTTTGACTTCCTCATTACCAATCTGGAAATACAATGTCTTGTATTTCTTTGTGTTGTCTAATTGACATGATGAGGACCTCCAGAACTATGTTGAATAAAAGTGGAGAAAGTGAGCATGCTTCTCTTGTTCCCAATCTTAAAGCAAAGTCTTTCAGCTTCTCACTGTTAAATATGATATTGGCTCTGGGTTTGTCACATATAGCCTTTATTATGTTGAAGTACTTGCCCTCTATACCTATTTTGTTGAGAGTTTTTACAGTGAATGGATGTTGAATTTTGTCAGATGCTTTTTTTTGGCATCTATGGAGACGATCATGTGGATTTTGTTTTTCTTTTTGTTGATGTGGTAGATGATGTTATGGATTTTTGAATGTTCTACCATCCTTGCATCCCTGGGTTGAATCCCACTTGATCATGGTGTATGATCCTCTTGATGTATTTTTGAATTCGGTTTGCTAAAATTTGTTGAGTATTTTTGCATCTATGTTCATCAGGGATATTGCTCTGTAATCTTCTTTATTTGTGATGTCTTTGCCTGGTTTTTGTATTAGGCTGATGCTGGCCTCATAGAATGAGTTTGGAAGTATCCCCTCCACTTCTACTTTTTGGAAAACTTTAAGGAGAAAGGACATTATGTCTTCACTAAAAGTTTGATAAAATTTGGCAGTGAAGCCATCTGGTCCAGGAGTTTTGTTCTTAGGTAGTTTTTTGATTACCAATTCAATATTGTTGCTAGTGATTTGTCTGTTCAGATTTTCTCTTTCTTCCTGGGTCAGCCTTGGAATGTTGTACTTTTCTAGAAAGTTGTCCATTTCTTCTAGGTTATCCAGTTTGTCAGCATATGATTTTTATAATATTCTCTCATAATTCTTTGTATTTCTGTGGTGTCCATATTGATTTTTCCTTTCTCATTTATGATTCTCTTTATGTGTGTAGACTCTCTTTCTTTCTTGATAAGTCTGGCTAGAGGGTTATCTATTTTATTTATTTTCTCGAAAAACCAACTCCTGCTTTAATTGATTCTTTCTATTGTTTTATTCTTCTTGATTTTATTTATTTCTGCTCTAATCTTCATTATGTCCCTCCTTTCACTGACTTTGGGCCTCATTTGTTCTTCTTTTTCTAGTTTCATTAATTCTGACTTTAGACTGTTCATCTTGGATTGTTCTTCTTTCCTGAGGTAGGCCTGTATTGCAGTATACTTCCCTCTTAGCATGTCCTTTGCTGCATCCCACAGATTTTGCAGTGTTGAATTATTGTTGTCATTTGTCTCCATATTTTGCTTGATCTCTGTTTTTATTTGGTCATGATCCATTGGTTATTTAGGAGCATGTTGTGAAGCCTCCATATGTTTGTGGGCTTTTTTGTTTTCTGTACATAACTTATTCCTAGTTTCCTACCTTTATGGTCTGAGAAGCTGGTTGGTACAATTTCAATCTTTCTGAATTTATTGAGGCTCTTTTTGTGGCCTAGTATATGATCTATTCTTAAAAGTGTTCCATGTGCACTTGAGAAGAATGTGTATTCTGCTGCTTTTCGGTGTAGAGTTCTATAGATGTCTGGTAGGTCCTTCTGTTCTAACGGGTTATTCAATGCCTCTATCTCCTTACTTATTTTCTGTGTGTTTGATCTGTCCTTTGGAGTGAGTGGAGTGTTGAAGTCTCCTAGAATGAATGCATTGGATTCTATTTCCTCTGTTAGCATTTGTTTCACATATGTAGGTGCTCCTGTGTTGGATGCATAGATGTTTATAATGGCTAAATCCTCTTGTTGGATTGACCCCTTTATCATTATGTAATGTCCTTCTTTGTCTCTTGTTATTTTCTGTGTTTTGAAGTCTATTTTGTCTGATGCAAGTACTGCAACTCCTGCTTTTTTCTCCATTTTATGTGCATTAAATATCTTTTTCATCCCTTTACTTTCAGTCTGTGTATGTCTTTGGGTTTGAAGTGAGTCTCTTGTAGGCGGCATGTAATTGGTTCTTACTTTTTTATCCATTCAGTGATTCTATGTCTTTTGACAGATGTATTCAGACCATTTACATTTAGGGTGATTATCTATAGGTATGTAGCTATTGCTATTGCAGGCTTTCGATTCATGGTTACCAAAGGTTTAAAGGGTAACTTCACTATCTAAGAGTCAAACTTAACTCACTTAGAAATATATTACAAGCACAATCTAAAGGTTCTTTTTTTTTCTCCTCCTTTTTCTTCCTCCTCCATTCTTTATATATTAGGTATCTTATTCTGTACTCTTTGCCTATCCCTTGACTGACTTTGTGGGTAGTTCATTTAATTTTGCATTTGTTTAGTAATTAACTGTTCTACTTTCTTTACTGTGGTTTTATTACCTCTGGTGTCAGCCATTTAGCCTTAGGAACACTTCCATCTATAGCAGTGCCTCCTAAATACCCTGTAGAGATGGTTTGTGGGAGGTAAAGTCTCTCAGCTTTTGCTTATCTAGAAATTGTTTCATCCCTCCTTGATATTTAAATGATAATCTTCTCTAATAGAGTATTCTTGGTTTGAGGCCCTTCTGTTTCATTGCATTAAATATACCATGCCACTCCCTTCTGGCCTGTAAGGTTTCTGCTGAGAAGTCTGATGATAGCCTGACAGGTTTTCCTTTGTGATCTTTTTGCTCTCTCTAGCTGCTTTTAAAAGTCTGTCCTTATCCTTGATCTTTGCCATTTTAATTATTATATGTCTTGGTGTTGTCTTCCTTGGGTCCCTTGTGTTGGGAGATCTGTGAACCTCCATGGCCTGAGAGACTATCTCCTTCCCCAGATTGGGGAATTTTTCAGCAATTACCTCCTCAAAAGTACTTTCTATCCCTTTTTCTCTTCTTCTTCTGGTATCCCTATAATAAGAATATTGTTCTGTTTGGATTGGTCACATAGTTCTCTCAATATTCTTTCAGTCCTAGAGATACTTTTTCCTTTCTGTGCCTCAGCTTCTTTGTATTCCTCTTCTCTAATTTCTATTCCCTTTATCGTCTCCTCCACCATATCTAATCTGCTTTTAAAACCCTCCGGTGTGATCCTTAATGATTGGATCTCCACCCTAAATTCATTCCTGAGTTCTTGAATATTTTTCTGTACGTCCATGAGCATGTTTATGATTTTTAATTTGAAATCTCTTTCAGGAAGATTGATAAGATTGGTTTCATTTGAGTCTTTTTCTGGTGTTTGTGGGATTTGCATTTGAACCAGGTTCCTTTGATGTTTCATATTTGTATGTGGTGCCCTCTACTGCCCAGAAGCTCTACTCTCTGGAGCTGCTCAGCCAGTGGAGCTATGTTGGGGGTCGCAGGGTAGCAGTGTTTGTGCCTGGCAGGAGGAGAGAGCTGTTTCCTGCCTGTCTCTACTGCCAGAACCAGTAGGCTGAACACACAGGTGTAACCCTCTATGCTTTGTGTTTGTAGCTGCTGTAGGTAGGGCTTCCCTCTGGCTGGCCTGACACCAGGGTAGGGGTTACCAGTTTGTGAGCCAGGTGCAGGCTGACTGGGAGGAAAATGCAGGAGGCTGCATATCATGGTGAGGAGTCTTGGAGCTGTATTGCCAGCCCAGAGGATGGAGCACCTGAAGATTCTGGAAGTTCCCAACCTGCTGGGCAGAGTGTGCCCAAACAATTTTGTCTACCTGTCCTTTCTCCTGAGCAGTAAGCTCTGTGCAATCCTTGCCCCTTTAGCAGCCCTGTCACTCTTAGGAAGTCTCTCAGGCTGTCCACCCAGTGCAGCTGGATATGGATCCCTGTTTTCCACAAGCAGCTGGAATCTCAGTCTCTCCAGGTATTCCACCTGTCTTAGCTTTCCAATCCCACTAATCACCAGAGCACCATGCAATGTAGGTTCATGCTCCCAGAGCAGATCTCCAGGGCTAGGTGTTCAGCAGTCCTAGGCCTCCACTCCCTCCCCACTCTATTTCTCTTCCTCCTGTCAATGAGCTGAAGTGGGGGAAGGGCTTGGGTCTCACCAGGTCACGGCTTTGGTATGTTACCCTGTTCCATTAGGTCTGTTCTTTTCTCCAGGTGTATGCAGTCTGACGCAGCCTTCTTTCCTGTTGCTCTTTCAGGATTAGTTGTGTTAATTATGTTTTCATATTATAGGTGGTTTTAGGAGGAGATCTCTGTCTCACCTCTCACATCACCATTTAATCACTTCAAAATATTTTAATTTCTATTACTCTTTCTTAACCATGTATTATTAGTAATGTATTTATTAATTCCCATATATTTGGAAAATTTCCAGTTATGTTTCTGTTTTTGAGCTTTAGTTTAATTCCATTTATTTGGAGAACATAATTTGTATAATTCTATTTTTAAATTTGCTGAAGTATGTTTTCTGGTCCCAAAGTTAATAAGTCTTGGTGACTATTCCATGTGAATTCAAAAATAATGTTAATACTGTATATTCTGCTAATATTGTATTGAGCATATTTATATTGCTGTTCAGGTCAACTGAATACCTAATTCTCTTTGTTTATTACTAAATGAAAGATGCTGAAGCCTTCAAATAAAATAGTGGATTTTTTACTTTCTTTTTAGTTCTATCATTTTTTTCCTCCTGTATTTTGATACTCTATTGTTCAATGTATACACATTTTGGAATTGTTCTTGGAGGACTGCACCCTTTATCATTATTTAATGCACCTCTTTATCCTCAATAATCTTACTTATTTGCAAGTTGGCCTTGTGTAAAACTAACATAGCTAATTCAGATTTATTTTGATCAGTGTTAGAGTAATATATTTTTGTCCATCCCTTTGCTGTCCTTATATACATTTTCTTGTATTTAAAGTGAGCTATTTATATGCATATAGATGGGTCTTTCTTTTTAATCTATTCTGACTATCTCTGATTTTTTAATTGGTATATTTAGTCTATATTTAAAGTCATATTGCCATAGTTTGTTAAATACATATGCTATTTGTAACTATGTTCTATTTGTTGTATTTGTTCTTTGTTCCATTCCCTGCTCTCTTCCTCTGCTTTTTTGTATATGGGTGTTCTTTACTGAGCATTTTATGAGATGGTCTTTCCTTGTACATCAATTGCACTGCTTTTTGAAGAGTTTTAGTGGTTGCTATAGAGGTTTTAATACACATATTTAACTATTCTATGTTCAAGTAACATCATAATGCATCCCATGTAGTACAGATACTTAAAACAGAGAGTTCCCAATTATTCCCTGTCATTCCTTGTAACATCTAGGCTATTCATTTTCCTTCTCCATATCGTATAATCCCCAAAGCATTGTTGCTATGATTAAAGTAAGTAGTTACCCTTAAGGTCAATTAATAATAAAAAATAAAATATATTACTTTCTCTAACTCCTCCCTTGTGTTCTTTTTCTTTATATTGATCTGAGTTTCGCATGTATATCCTTTTCTTCCTGCTTTTTAGAACATCTAAGATATGCAGGATATGTCTGGTTAACAGTGACTTTCCCTCAGCTTTTATTTGTCTGAGAAAAAAACCTTTATTTCTTCTCTACTTTTGAAGGATGGTTTCCATAGCTATAGACATTTTCCAAAACTTTAAATACATCTGTAGCTAAATATGCTAAAATAGTCGTTCCATTCTGTTCTTTTTTTCCCCATGGTTCCTGATGAGAAGTCCACCGCCACCTTGGATCTGCTCCTCAGCTGGTAAAATGATTTTTTTCTCTGGCTTATTTTAAGATTTCTTTTTGTCTTTGCAGCTTTAGTATATTTGTTTAGTATGGCAAGTTTTCATTGTTGTTGTTGGTTTGCTTTAGTTTGGTTGATTGTTTTTGTTGTGTTTAGCATTTACTCTCTTTGATGTTGTCTCAGTTGCCTGGTTCTGTGATTTGGTGGCTGTCGTCAGTTTGGGGATCATCTCAGCCATTTACTTCAGATATATCTTCAGATCATTTTTCTCTTTTTTACTCTGGTATTCCTTATATATATATATATATATATATATATATATTCTATATTTTTGAACTTGTCTCAAAGTTCTTGTATATTCTGTTCTCCCTTTTCTCATTCTTTCTTCTCTTTGTATTTCACTCTCATTTGTTAGTAAGGTGTGAGGAGGGTGAGCATTCTCCAATCTTCCAGTTAAATCCCATTATTTTCATGGTCTGGTTTTCAGAGCTGTGAGTCTCGCATCTGTTTTTTCAGTGGTGTGACTTCCTTTTCCCTTCTGCCACCCACTTCTTTCTCTAGCAGCAGGACCCCAGAGCTCTGGTGGCTGTGCTTTTCCTCCCTCCTTGTTAAAACAAGAAAACTGTATGGAATGGGGGCTGAGATTAGGCTCAGAGTGCTCTGCTAACATTATTTCCCCTGGACAGAATGCTTTTGTCATGGTGAAGACTCCGGATAATGTTCATATTGATTACTTTTCTCCCTTGCAGAGCCTTGAGGGTATCTGTTTCTGCATCCTCACTGGAGAGAAACTGGGCAAAGCTCACAAAAATTTGGAGTCTCCCAAGAGAGAACATTCTCATTCTCACACTAGTCTACGTTCAGCAATCCATCAAAATTACCAGTAAGTGTTCCTGTCATTTTATGACCCCAGTGCCATCTTTTCTAGGTAAGCAGATACCTTTGCTGAAGCATTCTAGATGCTAGATCTACTCCAGGTAAGCTTGCACCTGTTCCTACAGATTTGGGGCTCTGTAACATTCATGCTCTGATGGATCCTTAAACTCATTGATTTTCAGGTGTTTTGGCCTTTTCTTGTTGTAAGGATGATGTGATGACTTCCAAGCTCTTTACATATCAGAAGTGAAACTCAAAGTATAATTAACTGCTTTCCAACATAATATTTTAAATCTGTGACTCCCAAATACCTATTCTATTTTTCTATCAGTGGCTGTATAAGTACCATCTAGGAATTGTCTTAGAAAAGCAGATCCGTAAGTGTTCTCTTTCATGAATGCTGTGATCCAAACACCAGTATATTAAAACTATCCTTACTGAGTCTGTTGTGCGACCAGTCATAGAAATTAATGTTCTAGAAAATAACAGTTATTTTTGGCTAGAGTGATCATTCATTATTGTATATCTTTTTACCTCTTTTAATGTCTGACATGCAGCTTAACTTATTTTAAAGCAGTTATGATGGTCTTAGTCTATTTTCATATTCCTTCAAGCATTTGGTCCCATGGAACATATAACTGAACTTTTGGTTATCATCATTTTGTCTCAAACCTAAGATAGCATATTGGATTTACATTTGACCAGAATCAAGGTATCTTATTAACATTCTAGAAAAACCCTCCAAAGATGATAGATGGAAGCATTAATCAGTTTCCTTAAAATGTTAGAAGCAATACATTCAATTCATTGGTAGGCAGGGAATACCCAAAGATGCATTTAGAATCTGTTGTAGAAAATGCTTAAAATTAATTAGGAAGATATAATCCAGGATTGGAAAGTTTGATATGTAAAGTGAAGTTAGGGACCATACTTAATATTCTGTTAACATAAAAATGAATTCATATCCCAGAACACACTTGACCTGTATCTACATAAAATAAAGCTACACATAAATAGAACCCTGGAGTATTTGATGACATTAATTTTTTATTTTAAAACTGAGCCTCATTGTTTTTTTTTTCTATTCTTGAAGAGTTCCTTTTATTTATTTATTTGTTTGTTTGTTTGTTATTTTGGTATCATTAATCTACAATTACATGAAAAACATTATGGTTACTACGTTCCCCCTTTCACCAAGTCCCCCCCACATACCCCTTCACAGTCACTGTCCATCAGTGTAGTAAGATGCTGTAAAATCGCTACTTGTCTTCTCGTGTTGCACAGCCCTCCCCGTGCCCCCACCATTATACATTCTAATCGTAATGCCCCCTTTCTTTTTCCCACCCTTATCCCTCCCTTCCCACCCATCCTCCCCAGTCTCTTTCCCTTTAGTAACTATTAGTCCATTCTTGGGTTCTGTGATTCTGCTGCTGTTTTGTTCCTTCAGTTTTCCTTTGTTCTTATACTCCACATATGAGTGAAATCATTTGTTACTTGTCTTTCTCTGCCTGGCTTATTTCACTGAGCATAATACCCTTTAGCCCCATCCATGTTGTTGCAAATGGTAGGATCTGTTTTTTTCTTATGGCTGAGTAATATTCCATTGTGTATATGTACCACCTCTTCTTTATCCATTCATCTACTGATGGACATTTAGGTTGCTTCCATATCTTGGCTATTGTAAATAATGCAGCGATAAACATAGGGGTGCATCTGTCTTTTTCAAACTGGAGTGCTGCATTCTTAGGGTAAATACCTAGAAGTAGAATTCCTGGGTCAAATGGTATTTCTATTTTGAGTTTTTTGAGGAACCTCCATACTGCTTTCCACAAATTTTGTTAATTATTATAAGCAATACATATATGTGTGTACATGTGTGTATATCTATAATATATATTCACATAAATATTTTTCCATTAGATTAAAGGATAGAAGATGTTGGGAAACAGGGAAAAAGAGAGCAAGAAATGAGAGTGAGCTAGAAAACTGTGTACTTGAAAGGTCTAGATTTTAATTTCTTCAAGGTAAAGCTTAGTGGAAGAGGTAAACCTGGAGGGTGCTGTTCCTGCTTTGAGCTCTGAAGTTCTCAGTCCTGCAGACGATGGTACATATCCCAAAACTTTGACATAAATAAGGTAAATTTTTAATTAAAATTCTATACAATCAGAATATTAGTATCCCAAGTTTCAGAGGCCTGAGCAACAGATAGTGTCACTGGGCCATAATCTGTGGAAATCTTAGCAACGCTGGAAAATCTGTGATAGTAGTAATTTCTTACATCCAAGGACATTAAGGATATAATGATTGATGATAGCCTTGACTGACACATTTAGAGACTCTTGCCCTATGCATAGTTCCTAAAACATAAACGGAGTGTACTTCAATGTATTTTATCATTGGAGGATATAGAGGAGAGAAAATAAAATTGTGGTTTATTATGCACAAAATGATGTAGTAGGCTTGGAATGGTTTGCTGCCTATCATTCCAAAATGAACAATGGAAGTGAAACAAGATGTGAACCTGGCAGCATGCTTGTGATTGTAAACTAACTGTGTTGCGAAGATGCTTCGCTGTTCCCTTAAGGTGAGCACAGCTCATTTAAAGTCAGGTTAGCTAGCAAGTTGTCTTCATGGTGTATAATAAGATTTCTGGTACCCTGGATAAGAATAAGGAGATAAAACTTAAATCATAGTACATGACACTTCAAAAGGTTTTTTAATCTCACCTAATTTAAGATTCATAACTAAAGCCAAGCTCTGATTTTATTCTGGCATTTCATCTGCTTAGCATAGAAGAGTCGCCATGACCTCAGAATCTGAGCCAGCCAAAGTCATTCTGCAATCTAATTTTATACTCAGTGGGCTGGAATACTTTTCATCATTCTGGAAATGTTCTGGTTCATCTAGGAAACACTGGTTCTTGTATTTTATCTTTTTAAATAGATAATAGAGTAGTAGTGATCATGCAGATTAAGATTAAGTTCATTGAATGGTTTTAAAATGTAGATTTAAAAAATCTTGTTAAAGAGAATAATCCTCTTTAGGTACTTTACCAGATGCTTGATAACAACTGCTCTCTGGTACAATTTATTTGCTTCTTGAAGTTTTCCTGATTAAGTGAATCAGAGGTACTTAGAATGCAATTTATACTCCCCTCCATTCCAAATTGATCTGCAACACAGATTGAATTAGAGTGAACTCCTAAAAATTTTCATTTTCATGCTTTCCTTTGCAAATTCTTGTGCACTTAATATTTCTCCTCTGTAACTTTTTTTACTCATGTGATGCAATTCTATTCAGCATGTATAAAACCGGTGACATAAGAATAATTCATAACTTTTTAAAAGAATTATAGATTAAGATTCTGGCCCTTCTGCAGAGAGATGAATAAAACATTTTTTAATGGAGTGATTAATCCTACTAAACCCTGGATAAAAACTGAGGCCCATTCATGATTAACCAAAGCATCAGTGTACTTCGGATGAGGGCTTTGGGTAGGAGATGAAAATAATAAAGACCATAGTCAGCAAGTTGGACGTGTGTAAGTAAGATTTTTAAGGAAGGTGAACTGGGATAAATCCTCAATTAAATGCAAATGCTTCTAACAAGTGCATATATCTGAAATCATATATTCCTTCTTAAAACATTCTGAGCTCCTCACCAAAAACCTCTAAAGAGTGGAATACTGTGGCTGACATGGAAAAGCAAGAAAATAATATCCTTACAGCCAATTATCTTTTCTTTTCTCCCTTGCAGTAGCTCCAGAAATACCCAAATAACCCCAAGATTTGGGGGAACAACATTTTATAACTATTCAGTTTTTTTTCACATTCCTATAAACTTATCTGGTGCAATTTTTTTGAATTCTATTTTTTTTAAATATGTCTCTCAGCAGTGCTTTTAGAAGTTTCTCTGAATGATGATGAGGTCAAAAAGAGTTATGACATTTATTAATAATGTTTAAAAGGTCAAAACCATAGAGCATGTGAAGCCTGAAATGATATGGCATTCTATGGGTATATGTAGTGATACCTTAGAGTTAAGTGTGGAGTTGGACTGAAGCATGTTATCACTGAGACTGTGGGTATAAAAGACACAGAACCTCATAGACATGCACTGAACAAGACAAGTTGTTCTTCATATGTGATTTATAGGACACTGGCTGTCCCCAAGGACATTACAGGTTCTCTGCCAGCCCAGGTTTTTCTGTTGAATTAATGTTTATGCTACTTAATATATTTATATCCTGCCTAATTTTAAAGGAATTTGGACTTAAAATACACACAAGAGGAATATTTGAGTAAATGAATCAATTAGCTAAGATCCAGCAGTAGGCAAAATATGATACATCCATGGAGATATTTATTACTTAATATGTGAGATGCTATATCATTGTCAGTTGACATAAAAATTAGGATGAGTTCACAAGTGTCTAACTTAAGAAGGAAAAATAGTTCTGTTCATCATAATATCCATGACATAGTACCTCCCTTCTCAGTGCTTATACTCCAATCTGTAGGACAAATGTATAAATAGCCAATTTCAATCCACTGCCTAAATATTGTCATAAACTGGTCAAAACATGACTTGGTGGAGTACAAGAGTGCAAGACAGGAAGCAGTCACACACACACTGGCATGCTTTTGTAGTAATCCAGGCAACTAAGGGGAAGTTGTAAGGGGAATAGAGAGGTATTAAAGAGATACAATTCACAAAATTCAGTGATTTCCTCGTGAAGACAGGAGGAACCAAGGATAGCACCCATTTTTGGTTGATGACCCCATTCTCCAGTTTTAAGAAACAGGAGGAGGAATGTGTTTTGAGGAAGGAGAGATAAGTTACATTTTGGACAAACAGGTCTTAAGACTGTTTAGTAGATATGTCACTGTCTGGTACTCTGTTCCAGAGAGATGTAACTGTTTCTGAAACTGACAGAGTGAATTTTTCCTCATGAGTCTTCTTCAGCAGAACACAATATAACGCAGTGAGCAACATCTTCAAAAATAACCTTGTAATAAATAACATACCAAATTGCTTAGGCCATTTCTTATCTATGCTCTACTTAGTCCACAAATGATATTTAAATATAGTTAAATGAAAGCAGGTTTAAAAGTTTCTAAAAGTGTATCATCCAGGTAGACATCTTAGAGGCTTGAACTGTGGATAATTTTCTTCTCAAATTCTTCGGGTTATTGTAATGGAAAGTTCTTCCATTAGGGGATTATTAAGAAAGCTATGACTACCTCTCCCTTCACCCTTGTAACTATTTCTTCTGAGGAGTGATTTATATATTGATAGAATGAGAAGAACCTCACAGCTATTGGCACTCTGTCCTCTGTTATGAAGGATTGAGGACTTAAGACTGTTTCTGTTTTGCTTTCCCTTTTCACTTTAGTTTATGGCAACAGATTGTTCCTCACTGAATCTACATTTCATAAAACAAGCACATCTGAGTACCAGTCTAAAGTCTGCCTTTTAGAAGCAAATTTGAATTGCAGACTACTGTATTCCCACTCTCAGGACAAGATGAGTTAAACCAGCGATTTAATTAGGCTGCCTGAGTAAATGTCCAACTGCAGACCAAATTTCCTTGTGTGTGGGTCACAGATCTGGATTTTTGGAAAAACTGGTAGAAATCCTTATTTTTGCACCTTTTATCTAATCTAGTTTTCCCACTGACATTTTAATGCCCATCTGATGTTTATGTCTGTATTTCAAATCTTTTAAAAGCTGCAGTAGTAGGGGTACAATTTTACCCCCAAAAGAACACAAACAATATGTCATTGGGATGAATTTTGGAGCATTTAGAAGAATGGGTGATATACATTGCACTTACTAAGGTCTGGAGTAGCATTTTGTTGGATGTTTCTTTGGAAGTGTTTCTAAGTGTTTTGGTACTTGGATTTTACTGGAGAAATAGTGAAAATGCGTATTTCCCAACTCTAACCACAGACATCCAGATAAAAGAAATCTGGAATGGAACCCAGTATATGCATCTTTAACAAGAATCACAAACTGTTCTGATTCAAATTCAAGCCAGTTGGTAGCAGGACAGAAAGAAAGTTGCCAAGAAGCAATGGAGTTATGCCCATGTTCAGTGATACCAAAGCCAGGGGAAAATTCCAGCCTACAGTTTTTACTCTCCTCAAGTCCTTGATATTTGACTTGTGTGTGTGTGTGGTTTGATGTATATTAATCATTACATTAAATTCCCCATTACTCTGGATAATTTGTGTTACCTTTACAGTTTAGAAAAAGTGTTCAAACAAAATAGATGCCTTTCCTGGGCATCATTTCATGTAATATCTAATTCAAAGACCATTGACATTATTCATTTTCTATATAACTACCATGTGTGATATCATATTAACAAGAGATAATATTTCATAATTACACTTCAGGTGTCCCCATTATTGAATAAAAATGCATGGTTGCAGTATACCATCACATTTAATTTTTATAACTTAGTTCTCAAAATATTTAAAGAGAACTTCTGTTACCTGAACAACCAGCTAGTCTCTCTTATGCGTCTCCCTCTGGTGTTTGTCGCCATCTTGGTACAGCTCTTCACCTGCTCAAATTGTAGACTGTTGTTTCTTTAATTCATCCCATCTGTATGCATTATTTAGTGGTGTCAGATCTGCTGAGGTTTTCACGTTTCTTTAGGTAGCAGATCTGTGGACTTTTTAATGTATTTTTATTAATTCTAGAAATTTCTAGGGATGTTTTGATATTAGTAGTTTTCCTCCTTTAGTGGGAACTGGATGGTCAGAATCCATCCAGAAATTGGAAACCACTCTAGTCATTTCAAATAAGAAATTGGTTACATGATTGTTGTAAGGCCTAAAGAACAAAAAGGAGATTCAGAGAAAATGAAGCATTAATAATTACAGGAAGCAGCCACCACTTTCATGTTTAGGAAAAAAAGGAGACTTATAAAACCTAACAGCTCAGAAGAAGGGGCCTAACAGCTTCTGGTGCTCAGATTTATTACCCGTGGGGGGACACAGACAGGTTGGCTCTGAAAGTGACCAAAAAATTAGAAATCTGGAGATTTGAGCCTGCTGGTACTTCTAGACCAACATTGATAGGAATAGGGGAACCAGGAAGTAAATACCTTCTCCACAACTCCCACTTTCCAAGCTTTCTGTCTTCCGGCTGACCTGTAAAGTCAGCTCACAATGAAATGAATCCCAACATTAGAATCAGAGCAGAGAATTGAAGATTTAATTTAGCTCCAAAGAACAATCAATAAATAGTCTTCATGACAAAAAATCTTTTTAATGTACTTTTTTATGTTACATGCTTATGATGTGCATACCATTACAGTGATTAACTTTCCTTTGTCTGAATGTATAGATATTTTTAAGACAGTTTAAGTTGTTGTGACAATGAAAAATATATAAATTGTAAATAAAATTATGACCCTTACTCTGAAAGTTACCATCTTGCATGTAGAATGAGACTCTCAAACATAAGACATGTCATGGTTATTCAACTTGTAGCTTCTTGAAATGTTTCATCGTTTCTTTTCCAGTGTATGCATCTAGGGCTGTAAATGACTCTCTGTGCTCTGCTTCAGCTGCATTTCACAAGTTTTGACAATTCTTTTTTTTTTTTTTCAGTTGAAAGTATTTTATAATTGCCATGCCAATTTCTTTCTTGACCTACAGGTTGCTTAATTTCCAAGAATTGGGGGGACTTTTTAATTATTTTGTCATTTTCCAGTTTAATTACACTTTGGTCAGAAAACATTCTACCTATGATTTGAATACTTTGAAATAAATTTGTCTATACTTGCTTAATTGTCTAGCACAGAGTTCCTTTTGGGACGTGTCTCATCTTTACTACAATAATGTACCTTCTGCTCCTCGAGTATAGGGTTCTATAAATTTCAAATAGGACAAGTCGGTTAATTGTGTTATTAAAACAATGCATATCTCTTTCATTTTTGCATCAGCCTTTCTTAACATTGCTAAGATTTGTGTTCCAGTGTCCAACTGTGATTGCGAATTTTTCTATTTTTCTTCTTCTACCCTTAAATTTTGGCTTTTTGCACTTTGAAGCAAATCTAGGATTATTATATATATCCACTTTTATAAGGACCATTTTATTCACAAAAAGCCTTTCCTTGCATCTAATAACATTTCCTATATTAAATTTTTTAATGTTATTATAGTTATCTAATTTCTTTTCATTTGTAATTACACTTTTTTAGTCAGTACACCTTTTTTGTCACTTTATTTCAATCTATTATGTTCTCTTCTAAAGTGTGACATACATAAAGGGACAGTGATTGGCTCTTTTACGTTTTTATCCTTTTTGACAATTTTTGTCATTTAATTAGAAAGTTTAGTTTTATGTTTAGCCACTGATATAGGCAGATTTAAATCATCTTGCTATTTATTTTCTAATTATTCCATTGTTATTCATTTCTTCATGCTTTTGTATCCTCCCTTTGTGTAATCAACTTGTATTAGTTTATGGTAACTCCTCTATTAATATGTTATTTATGCCGTTTTAGTTTACTAGTAATGTAAAGATTAAAATATAAATTTTTGCTGCTTATTAGCTATCTTAAGTACTTTTACCACATCTCAAACAACTTGAGAACCTTGCCGCAGTCAACTCCAATTACCCCATTCCTAAACCTTGTACTATCATCATTGGTCTTATTTCTTCATTTGTTTTAAAACTCATAGTTAATTTCTTAATATAAAATACTTTTTAACTTGGCCTACATATTTTTTACTTATGTTGCTGTTAATTCCTTTCCGTATCATGGAGCTTCCATCTGGAATTATTTCCCTTCTGCACAAAATGCACTTACAAATAATTAGCCAAATACTGTCTCAAGTGACTGTTAATTTGGGGGAGGATAGGAAGGCCCGACCCAGATGTACCTGCAGATCTTGCTCTCTACGTCCCTGCCCACCCTCTTCCTCATGGAGGGCACACAGAGTACAAGCATTAGTCACATGCAGCAGACCCCCACAGAAAACAAACTGAACTGTGAAAACAGACTCAGAAGAATGTCTAACAGAAAATCTGAAAAAAAGGAAGAAACTGCAAACAAGACTCAAAAAATCGTATGAGAAAAGCCAGTAACATAAAAAGCAAAAAGCAACAAATCAAAGGAATTACACTTGTATAAATTATTAGAAAAGTCTAACCTGAGGAAAGTATTAAATCTGCTCCTATATATTATGAAAAACATATTGAAATTTAGCTAACCAAGATACAGTCAAAATATACAATTCGAATTTGAAGAAGATTTGAAGAAGCCACTTAGAAGGGCTGGTGGTATACACTGAAATCATCTAAATATAGAACTAAGATTTTGAAACAAAGATAATTGTGGATACAGACCAGAAATATAAGTGCTACAAACTCTGACCAAGTAAAAATATATTCTAAAAAATAAGTTGTGGGGAAGGAGAAATTAGGGTAAAAGTTATAGTGCTAATAACTACACCTTTCCTAGCAGGGAGTTAATAATAATTATTACAAAATGGGAATTTAGAAGAGAATTACTGTAAAATACAAATAATAATACATTAACTGTTATAAAATAGAAATAGAGTTTAAAAAGGAAAAAAAATTTTCATTATCTCTGAACCCATTAGAGCAAAACTCTGAAACTGAATGTCTGTGAAAATGTCTGTGCTCACTCTTGGCATTTCTCTCCCAGTCCTGACGCAGTCAGTCCTCACTCCCACGGCTCCACAGGAATGGCTTGTGTGCACATCACTGGTGAACTCCATATTGTCGTACCCAATGGTCATTTCTCAGCCTGCATCTTGTTTGCTTTCTCTGCATTTGACTCTAGGATTACCCTTCCTCCAGCAAGACTTAATTCCCTCTTATAAAACATCCCTCAACTTTTTTTAACCTCATAGCCTGCAACTTTTTGACATTTCAATTCATCTTTCTCATACTTGCAGCTAAAAACGCTGTAGTGCTCCTAGATTAAAGCCTCTTCCCTGTCTGTATGACTTTGGGGATCATGTGTTATTTCATTAGTACATGAAATAAATTGACATCATCTATATACAGTCAATTAAAACATTTTATATCCATTTTAAACCCCATCCTCATTTCTAGACTCAAATCCTCAACCACTTCCTTGGCATAAATGTGAGTATCTGCAAGGCATCTCAAACTTAACACTTAGAAAGTGGAACCCCTGATACCATACACCCTGCCCCCATCCTCCTTTCTCACCCTGCCACTTGTGCAGTCTCCCCCACAGTACTAACTGGCAACACCATCCATCCCCACTGTAGCTTGTATAATCCACCATTACCAGTCAGTGTATTCCAATAAACTCCTTACTGGTATCACTGCTTTTATCTTTTGTTACTAAAATCTACTTTGAGCAGAGTCTCTAAAATGAACCTAATAAATTAAATCAGATCATTTGTTCTTTGGCTTAAAATGTACTAATATATTATAGCCTGTCTTGTAGTAAAATAATAATAATTGGTTTTCATTAGTTTTTAACCAATGAAAGTCTGACCTCCATTAGAGCTCTGCATTGTAGATAATAAACTTTAATTATCCTGGAATGAAGAAATTATTGTTGAAGGCAAGTCTTTGAAGGACCAATAAACCAGTATCAGAAAAATATTTGGTAGTGAGTAATTCAAGAAAAAGTCAGGGGCTTGATTATCTCTAGTCACACTGAAATATTTAAAGAAAATGAACTATAGATTTAAAGTCCAAAATTCTCATCTCAAAATCTAACCAGGAGATGAAGATTTCTCTGATTTTATAGAAGAATCACTTGTAGCTATAACATTTAATCTACAGTTTGCCAAATTACAACATCAGCTGAATTCACAGACTTAGCTAGACTCATATGTGGAAAAAAAAAGAAAAGGCCTGTGAATTTGAAGGGAAGTGTAATGGAGTCTCCCTTGGAAACAGAAAAAACTCTTCTATTTCATGAGGGTCTTGATAGCTTCCATGGAGATCCTGTTATGATGTCTCTAACACTTCATTAGGAAAGGGAATCATATTGTTTTTCATTACTTACTTTTAAATACCCTCAAGGTATCTAAGGTCAGAGTTCAGTACTCCCCCAAGGAACAGTATAAGTTGAAGCCCAAAAGAGTACAAATTCAAATCTCAAGATTTGTAATTTATTTGCTAATTTATAATGAGGAAAACCTGGGAATGTGTGGGGATGGATTCTAAGATGATAAACCAGAAGGCTAAATTTATCAATTTGTATGCATGTACCAGGGATTCTGAATTCAAAAGGCTAAGTGACATAATTTTTTGGCTTCATTAGTTGGTTAATAAATAGACTCAATTGAAGGCATGAATAAAAAGTGAATTTCCAGCCTTTCTTGGTGTATCAGCTGTACTTTGTAAATACGTCCAAACCAATATATTCTATCTCACATGATCTTTTTGTTATATAAGTTAGGATGTTATACCTCCATTAAAAGGTGTTAAGTATATGGTATCTCTCCATGAAGTCCAGGCAAGCCTGTGACTATATTAGAAACAACAGCTTACATCCAAACCTTATGAGATGTCTACCCTTGGAACTAAGCCACCATGCTCTGTGTAAGCCAAGGAGCCACATGGAATGGCCAATAGAGTTGTCCCAGCTGCAGTCTCAGCTGAGCTCCCAGGTGATAACCAGAACCAGCACCAGAGAGCTAGCTAAGCAAGATGTCAGGTTCCAGGTCACCCCAGCTCACAATGAGTATAGCAGAACAAATTCCCATTCATGAGCAAAATAAATATTGCCATTGTGTTAAATCACTAAGTTTCAGGGCGGTTTATTACTCAGAACACTTGGTGTAATGTGCCATTCTTTGGCCTATTTGAACCCAGATCTATTCTTCATATTTCCCCTGCTTTGCTCTGTATTGCAGCAAATATGAGCCCTACAAGCTGCATTTTCCTGCTCCTGCAAGTTGGCTTGAATGCCTGTTTTGTTCAGTAAACAAGAACTGGAAGCAGTTTGGAGGATGGAAAGAAGGGAAAAGGCAGGATATTTAGCTTCATATTCTCTGCCTCTCTTAGGGAACCCTTCAGTGACTATTACCTTGCCCATGGCTCCACCTTCCGCCAAACAGGTCTGCTGTGGTTTGAGATCCTTCAGTTTGACTCTGTGTTCCTTGGAATCTAACATAACTGCCTCCTTCCTTTGTCAGCCCAAGCTGATGGACAGTGTTAGCAATTGCAAGAAACTGACTTTTCCTCATCATTTATTATTTGGGTTCTCAGATATTCCATCACATGTTCAACAAACTATGTGTATTAAATTCCCTCTGTTTTAAATATTGTATCTAGAATAATCTTCCCCCACCCCAACACACATACACACTAGCTATACATTACCTGGTACAAATCTAGAGAATCCAAATAGAGAACCAGAAGAGAATCCAAAGGAACCCAAATAAACAGAGAGCTAGGATATTTAGAGTTGATCCATTATGTATGAACTTCTTGCCTATTCCCTAACCATGGTAAGGAAATCACTGATAACCTGTTTTGGCTATACTGCTGCTCATGCATGGCTTAGTCAACACTTAGTCTTATGATTATTCATCCAATTTTTGAGTTTGTGTTTGGAATAGATTATTTCACCAACTCCTAAATTTCTACAACTAATTTTGAGGAGGTCAGGGGAAGTATTGGTTCTCCCACTAGCTCAAAATAGTAAATCTAAAAGAACACTTCATTCAAATGGAAAAACCTAGGGTGATACTATCACCATCCCCTTTAAACTGCCGGTTTGGCCCATACTGAAGAAAACTTGATATAAATGTCATTAAAACTTGTGTGAATTACATAAGCTTTGGACCCTGGTATTCATCCACTGATATGACAAATTTTTCATTTATATCCTTGTAAGGAGAGAAGAACACTGGAAACAGTTGACTCTTACCAAGCAGGGACAACAGTAAGCCCTTACCTTCTTGTCTCAGATTTGCACAGATTTTCCTATTCTTTATCATACAAAGAGATCTTAGTTGTATTAGCATAACCACCAAACATCAAAATGATACTCTATATTTAGGTGGCATATGCGGATATATTCTCATGAGTAAGATGAGAGTAAGACACAGTAGATACTCTAAATGTCTTGGGAAGGCACATGGATGCCAGTTATGGAAATAAATCTTATGAAATTATAGGTTTCTGCCATCTCAATGGGTTTTTTAGGAGATCCAGGGTTTGGGGCTGTATCATGACAACTATTCTAAATTGAAAGACATATTTAAACTCATTATACTCTCTCCTGCTAAAAAGATCTGCTGCTTAGAAGGTCTGTTTAGCTGTTGGGAAAGATATATATCACATGTGGGTGTCTTTTTTTTTTTAACCTTTTAGTGAAGTCATTTGGTTTTTTTAAGGAAAAAAGAAAGCACCTCTAGTTAGTCTATGCTACAATTCAAGCTGTTCCACTTATTGGCTCTTATTTCCCAAGAAATCTATTTGCTTAATACTTATAAAGTAGCAAAGGTAATGGATGAAGTCTAATTCAGGTTCCATGATGTAATATCAAGGAGATCTTTAAGGTTTTCAAACAAACTCTTAGCCTCTTTGGACAAATGACTGTTTTTCATCTGGTAACTGTAATTTGCCTTGAGACTTGGTAAAATGATTGACCAGTGGATGTGAGAAGTCTGTGCAAACTGAGTTGCCCATCATAAATTGAATACCCAATGACATTCCTTCAAGTAGAAGAGGCATTTATAGTACTGGGCTTCAACAAGTCCTGATGTGCCTTCACATTGCATTAAAGAAAACAATTGCAACTGTGTATAGTTCCACTTCCTATATACCTATGCACATACATGGCTATACCTTCCTCAGAGCACATCTATAGCCTCATGGATATTGCCTACTACAATATCAGTTTTACCAAAGAACAAAAAAATGGCCTGCTTGACAAACAAGGGCTCCTAGTGATACATTTACATCAGCTGGATTTGTAGTCCTGCAATTATGCAGTCTTATTCAAGAGTAAGGCAGAATGAAAATCCTACCAATGGTTAAAAATTCAAATTGTATATCTCATGATGTTCTTAGTCTAGAAAAAGAGAAGCATAAATTCATGGGCAATAGCTAAAAGTTCGGCCAGGTGTTCAGATTGAAAGAACATGACTGAAAAAATTGATGACAAGTATATTATCTGTGAATGTGCCCATATTCCAAGAAAGATTGTGCCTCACTTAAAACTCAGCAAATTACCCTCTGAATAAGAGTATCTCAGTAATCACATAGACTAAATAGTCTGCTTTATGTCAATCAGCCATTTTCTTCAGGTGCACAAGTGTTGATCAATACACTTTGGAATAGCTATGGTAACAGAATTATCATTTGTACTTCTACTTTAATATGGGATTCTCACCAAGTTTGAACTGGATACCACCACTACTAAGCATCAAATAGGTTGACATCAGACAACCAGCTTGAAATCCCAATGTAAAGCCATATCCAGAGCAACCAGAAAGCCAGCTGGTGTAATCTGACTTTCCAGCTCCTCCCGCTGAGAGGAGTTCGTCCTGTGACTTCTGTTGGCCAGTAGAATGTGGCATAATTGATGATGTGCCATCCCAAGCTCATGCACTAGAAAACTTTGCATGTTTCTTCACTCTTATGTAATCCTGCCTAGTTGCCATGCAAATAGCCTAGGATAGCCTGTTGGGGATCGAGAGACCACATAGAGAGGAGACGATCTTTCCCAGTTGAGGTCATTCTACAGCAGGCCAGCTGCTGACTGCAGATGCATGTGTCAGCACAGCCAAGAACACCAAAGAAGCACCCATCAGAGCCCAGCACAGTTTACTCAGAATCATAAACTAAATAAATTACCATCATTTTGAACCATCTGTTCTCTTTATAAAACTATCTTTTTACTTGTTAAAGGTCTATTCATATTTTCTCTATTTTTCTTCTTTAACTATGTGCTAGAACTCACCAGTGAAGCCATCTAGTTCTGCGCTTCTCTTTGAGAGAGCAGTTACTTTTTTATAGCTTTTTCTCCCTGTGTGGTTAAAGCAGTTTTTTAATTAAAATGCTCCTGAATCAGTTAGGGTCCCAGCAGAGAATGGGTGGCATATCTTATTAAGGATAATTCAAGGAATGTTTAATGAAGGGCAAATGTAATAGGTGTGATCAGGTCGGGGGTCAATGGGAATATTTTAGTTCCCAGGGTCCAGGAGCACTGATGCTCTTACCGTGCTGATACCCAAAGGTCGGGGGCATAGAGTGTTACTGAAATTTGCAAGAGAGGAACTGTATCATCTTTACAAGGGACATGCTTATCCCAACGAAGCCAAACAGAAAGGGAGCTTCAACTTGATTTCACTCCCTCTTCCTGCTTTTTTGTCAGGTTTTTGAGGTTGAATCCAATTAGAAGCCAGAAGATGAAGATGTCCATTCATATGGTTAAATAGATGATCCCCCTGGGGACAGAGACCAGGGCACAAAAAGCTGTAGTATACCTGGGAAAGCAAAAATACATTATAACTGGCAAAGCACTCAATTAATATATTATCTATTTTTATAGAGTCATATATAATATTATATTATCTATTCTGCTATCTAGTCATATATAATATATTATCTAATCTGTTATCTATAATTCTTTAAAAATTAAGAGATTATTTTGTATATGTACATCTTGCATAATTAAAAGACAATTTAAATTTTAGAAAAACAAATACACTGATTGTACTAGAGCCAAGATCAAGTAATTTCTACAATTATTCATTCCATCCATGTGGCTCTTAGGTTCCTGGCAGCCATAGCAAAATGAACAATATAAAAGATTACATAATATTAATTGTCTAATGAAAGGAAATAGGCAAGTTGAGATAAATGTTATTTCTACTAAGCTCCTCCCAATATTAAACACTATGCGACTTTAAAATTATTTTCTAGAAACTACCATATAAATAATAGAAATAACATTCAGGGCACTATCTTATTAGAAGTTTTAAACAAATTGCAAAAACATTCTTCATAAGACATTTCTTATACCAAGTAGTTAAAAATGACAGACATTACTATTAGAAGGCTCAGTGAAGCAATTAATGTAATCTAAATACAGTATATTCAAGTAGTATAATTTGAGTAAAGGACAAAAATTTCATATTTTTGTTAATTTCACACAATATGTTACTTACATGAAATACTTTCATAATGATGATTGTATTAATTTAACCCTTTTTATTAAATATTCTCACCAAAAACAATGATAGCCCAACAAAGCCTGATACCTAGGTATAGGTGAATGATCTGCTGTTGTTTTCAATCATTCATCTTCCATGTATGGGTAGAAAAAGTAATTAATAAAATATGGGCCACAAAAACATGACTTATAACAAAAAATAAAATGACACCCTTTTCAAATAAAAAAATTTTAAGGTCATGAATATGTAAGCCTTAACTCCTGGATTGCCTACAAAAAATTGCAACTACTTTGTATCAATAGTTATTTGGTTATATATTTTGATAAATATAAATATTCTAGTTATAGTTTATTTTCCATAGACACAAACATTTGTATAAAAGATCAGAGTTTAATAAAATGCATTAAATGTTTTTTAAGTTGTCATATATTATGGCTCACCCTCACCCCAATAAATAATCTTGAGAATGGGAAAAGTTACATTCATAATTCTTGCCTCTCTATACCCTCTTTATGTTGCCCCAGATGGCAGTGAATATGTGTATCTTATCAAATTTTGAAAAACCCAATTTAGGAAGCAAATTTAGAAAGTAAATTTAAATGTATAGGAATTCTATAAAGTAAAAATAATATTGAAGAAAATGTCTCTACTAAATCAAGCAAACCATTATTTTAAAAATCTCATAGAGATATAAACAGAAAAATAAATCAATTAAATAACTCAGATGCTGAAATTTTTCAAGGTATAATGAAGGGATGAAAAATTCTGAGTCTTGATAGTGCATTACCAGGAACGGAAAGACAAGAACATGACGAGAATCAAAGGTGTCAAATTGGACTACATGGCATTAGAAAGCTGAACTGGGCTGGTTACATTGGTAAGAGAAGGTCCTAGGCAGAGAATGCTCACCAGTGCAGTATGATGGGGTCTGACTGGATTGACAGGGGTTATGAAAAAAATCAAAGAAAGCAGATGTGGTAATAACTGGCAATGTACGGTTGAGTCCAGTAGAACAGTACTGCAAGCAGTGGTGAGTCATCGATCAGCAAATCACTTGGGGTTTCTCTAAAAATCCCTTTTCATCTCACAATATGTCTTCATTCCAGACAAATAAAAAATGAGTATTGACTGCATTTTTGATGCTTGATTCATCTCTGGAGGATGAGGTCAACGTCTCAGCAATGGGGGAAGTTTAGTAGAGTCCTGGCAACTTCAAGCCTTAGGCCAGAACAAGCTTTTCCTTCATGGCAGTTGTTCTCCCACTCAGAAGGCAAGGGATGTCCTTAAATATGAATTTCACCACAGAAAATTTACATGTTTTTAGTATATGACTTGGTCCAAATAACATTATTATGTTGCATTATCTTTCCCAACTTGACATAAGAATCACTTCTTTGATAGGTTAGTTATAATCTCTCTTCTTTTAGAAATACAGGTATAGAGAGGGAGGAGGTAACATCTACTTGACATTGCTTGGATTTAAATAAATCAGTTTATCTGACAGCACCTGAGATAGCTGTTATCCAGATTTTACAAAGGACAGTGAATCAATCACTCACTGGCCCAAAGTCAAAGAAACTGAAGGAACTTGAACCCAGGTCCTTCTGATTCCAAAGTTCTTTTTTTTTTCTAATAAATGACAGTTCTACTAAAATAAAGCATCTATTTAGTACTCCAACTATAAGTAATGCTGTACTAGATTGAATAGTGTCCCACAAAAATCCATGTCCACCTAGGACCTCACAGTGTGACCTTATTTAGAAATGAGGTCATTGCAGATATAATTAGTTAAGATGATGTCATACAGGATTAGAGTTGGCCCTAAGTACAGTGACTGATGTCCTTATGAAAGGTTATGTGAAGACACAGAGACACAGATGCACAGAGGGGAGAAAGTCCATGTGAAAACCAGCAAAAATTGGGACGTGTCTGTAAATCAAGATATGCCAAAGATGGCCAGCAACCACCTGCAGCTAGGGAGAGGCAAGGAAAGATTCCTTCCTAGAACTTTCAGAGCGAGCATCAGCCTGTTGATACCTTGACTGTGGACTTTTAACTTCCAGAACTTAAGAGAATAAATATCTGTTATTTTAAGTCACCGAGTTTGTGGTATTCCATAAGCAGCCCTAGGAAACTAAAACAAAGGTCAGTTAATAAAAAAAAGGTAGAATTTTCTTGTCACAATGCTAGTAGAAATAAATATTCTTAACAATTTAGAAGATACTTGAGAATCTTGGATTTCCTCAAAATCATAATCAAAATAATTACCAATCACATTTTTCTTATTTTTTTAATTTGCTTATTGCCTACTGCCTTATTTGACTACCTTGCCCCCTCTGTAGAGTCAAAGCCAACCTTTCCACCCAGCATATTCTCAGTGCTCAAATATTTGTTAGAGAAATGATTCAATAAAGGGTTGGCTGAATTCATCACTGAAACTCTTAGTGTGGATGTATGGAAAAGCTGACTGATAGAAAATCCTAATAATAATTTTGTCAAAAATCCAAAGCAAATGTGGGACCTATGTCCCTGACTTTTCCTCTTATATATACAAAAAACACATGATTCTGATGAAATGACTAAAGCACTGAAATAAACATCATTATTTTTATTCACAGCTACTGCCGCTTGAAAGAATACTTCCAAAGTGGCAAAGAGTGGAGTATATGATTTGAGAAAATAGCTCTCAGATTGCCCCATCTCAGTGAGAATTATTACCAGAAATATGTACACACAGAATAGGAGTCATATTGCCAGTGTCTCCAAAATCTAATAACAATGAAAACTGAAAAACTAAAGCTATTCAAATACAAGTTGATGAAGTTCCTGCATATTAATATCTGAACTTTGAACAATTGCAAAATGACAGAATTCTTCACAATATGATATTGCTCCTATTCAAGGATCTACCTGGATAACGGTGAACCGGTTTGGAAATGGCTTCTTGGAAGCGAATTAGCAAATTTCTAGAATGAATTTTAGAAAAATTTCTAGAATTTTCTTGGTTCTGCCTTTTTTTTTTTTTAGAAAGCAGTAACATTACACTTTATGGGGACCTGTATTTAGGTAATTTATGATTTTAAATACTTAGATTCTTTTTTTTTTATTAAGGTATCATTGGTATACAATCTTATGAAGGTTTTGCATGAGCAACATTGTGGTTACTACATTGACCCATATTATCAATTCCCCACACACACCCCACTGCAGTCACTGTCCATCAGCACAGTAAGATGCTATAGAGTAACTGCTTGTCTTCTCTGGGCTACACTGCCTTCTCCGTGCTCCCCCCTACATTATGTGTGCTAATCCCCTTCTCCCTCCCTTCCCCCCACCCCCTACTCCCTTCCCCTTTGGTAACCGCTGGGGTTCTGTGAGTCCGCTGCTGCTTTGCTCCTTCAGTTTTGCTTCATTGTTATACTCCACAAATGAGGGAAATCATTTGGTACTTGTCTTTCTCCACCTGGCTTATTTCACTGAGCATAATATCCTCTAAATCCTCCAGATCCATCCATATTGTTGCAAATAGTAGGATTTCTTTTCTTTTTATGGCTAAATAATATTCTATTGTGTACATGTACCACTTCTTTTTTATTCATTCATCTACTGATGGACACTTAGGTTGCTTCCATGTCTTGGCTATTGTAAATAGTGCTGCGATAAACATAGGGGTGCATGTCTTTTTGAATCTGTGATCTTGTTTTCTTCAGGTAAATTCCTAGGAGTAGAATTCATGGATCAAATGCTATTTCTATTTTTAGTCTTTTGAGGTACTTCAAATTTTGTTTTCCACAATTGTTGAGCTAATTTACATTCCCACCAGCAGTGTAGGAGGGTTCCCCTTTCTCCGCATCCTCACCAGCATTTGTTGTTGCTTGTCTTTCAGATGTTGGCCATCCTAACTGGTGTGAGGTGATATCTCATTGTGGTTTTAATTTGCATTTCCCTGATGATTAGTGATGTGGAGCATCTTTTCATGTGCCTGTTGGTCATTCAAATTTCTTCTTTGGAGAAGTGTCTGTTCAGATCCCCTGCCTGCTCTTTTTTTTAAAGAAAGAGAAATCCTCTTTTCTGATCGTATTTTGAACATATTTTCAAATATGTTCATAACACTGAGAATATGCTGGGTGGAACGATTATCTTTGACTATACAGAGGGGAGTAAGATAGTCAAATGAGGCAATAGACAATAAACAAATTTAAAATATAAGAAAAATGTGATTGTTAATTATTTTAATTATGATTTTGAGGAAATTCAAGATTCTAAAGTATCTTCTAAATTGTTAAGAATATTTATTTCTCCTAGCACTGAGACACAAAAATTCTACCTTCTTTACTAATTGACCCTTGTTTTAGTTTCCTAGAGCTGCCTACAGAATACCACAAACTTGATGGCTTAAAATAATAGATATTTATTCTCCTAAGTTCTGGAGTTTAGAAGTCTTCAATCAAGGTATTATTTTCCAATCATATTTTCAACATATGGAGTAGCCATCAACTCTGGATCCTATAATTTGTCACTTTTAATCAAGCTTGAACCAAAGAGCTGCAACATAATTGGAAATATGATTCAGGAACCGAAGTTGTCTTTTGTTAAGTTGCAAGGTATCGTTTATATCATGTCTTGTAGGTGTCCAGAGCATCCTTGTTTAACCCCTTAGGACAAGAGAGAACTATCCTTGTACACAGTGCAGATTTCCATGGGGACAGGTGATTTTATTTTGTTATCTAACTTGCCATAAACACATTTTTTTCTAACAACTCAATGTTTAAAAAGCAAGATTAAGTTTCTGCAGTTAAAAATTGATGTAAAATCATCAATTTTTAACTGTAGAAACTATTTATAAATGTACCAAACTTGATTAGATCGACTCAAGAGTCTCAGTGTTTTTGACAATTTAAATAAGAATTATAAGTGGTTGAACTTTTTCATTTGTTTTGACATGTCATATTATACAAGTACTTCTATAATGGAGATAAAACACTATGTAGAGACATTTCCAGTAAAATACATCCTTGTATAGAAAGCATGTTAATCTAACGACCAAATTCTTAACAGTAATGTATATAAATAGAACACTAACCCAGAAGACTCAGGTTAGATTCCTTGTACCACTTATGAAAATGTAACTCTAGGCAAATTATTTAACCTCTTTGAGGCTCGAACTCTTATTTAAAAACTGGATAAGAACATATGCCCTATCAAACTTTATGGACTAATAACTATGTTACTAAAATCGAACAGGGTATCTATATATGAAAGCAATATAAACACACCTTGAAAATATATAGATTATTGTTTTATTTTCTAAAATTATTTTATTTTTATAAAAACAAAAGCACATGTATCTGAAAATGTATTAGTGTTAAAAGACATATGTCAATAATGATCCCCCTACACATTTTGCTATTCTCTAGTCTCACTTCCCATAGTCAACAACTTTCAATATTCTTGACTATTTCTTCTCATTAATCTCCATATTTCTAAGTAATATACAATCATTGCTATATGTATAAATTTCATAGAATATTAATTAATAATCTGCTATGAGTTATGTAGCTCTTTTAAATCTTCTGCTCTACCCTGGATCCCAAATCTCTTATCCTATCCCTTCTATCAATATTGAAATTATTGGATGGCTGCATTACTGTGGACAATGTAATATACTAATATTCTGTCTGTCAAAGCACAATAATTGTTCCAAATGCTCAGGCACATCAGGTTCATTTGCTGCCCTTGGACACCACCCTTCCATACTATTTTTCTACTCTAATTTTGTCTGTACAGCTGTCAACTGGGAATAGGGCATCTCTTGTTTCATGAATACATCTCTTTCTTTACATTTCTTCCTTAGCATATTCTCCAGTCTCTTCTAAAAAGGGGGATTACAAAAGACATTCTGCTTTTTGATTCCTTGCCTCTTTAAAAATGTGATACTGCACCCTCTCACTTGGGTGAATTTGGTTATCTGTAGATCTGTCTCTCTCCACCCTCACTGATGGTCTTCCTCCTCACATGCCTCCCTCCATAGGCAACAGTGGACTGTTAAGTGCTACAGTCTTTGATTCAACCACATGAACCCCATGCCTTTCAGCTTAAATCCTGTCTTTTCAGGGATGTGGATGAATAGCAGACAAAGCAATGTAAATCTGTTAGCACTGAAAAACATAAACTCATCAGCATCCATGCCAGTGAGAAAAAAAGAAAAGTTTACAGTATGTAGAAATTCCCAAATGTACCCACTGGGATTTATCTATACAGATAATTATTTTTCTTCTATCTTTTGACTTTATCTAACTTTCTACCTAATCACTCAAGATAGGGCCATATCTGCTAGCTTCCACTGAATCGGGCTGCTTATATAATGTGATTATGATATCCTGCATGACCTGGGGTTTCTGGGTATATCTTTCATGCCTCAACGGTCATCTCTCATTATATCAAGTATCTCTTTAAATTTTTTGTAGAGAAATAGAACATCCTTTTCTTAATACCTTATAGACAATAGTTGGTATTAAATGAGTCCATCTTTTTTTTTCTGCTCTCTGTACTATGGGTTCCATTTTTTAATGCAAACTATTTTTCCTTCAGATTGTTAGCATACTTATAAAATACTGTGTTAAGTTGTTTAGAAAACTGTCAGTTTTGTTCCTCTTCAATTGATTCTTCAAGGTTGAAAAATAGATACCTTCAGACACTTGAAGTCATCATTTTGCTGTCTTCTAGGACCCAGTATGGTATTCCATTCCAGTTCAGACATTCTCTCATTGTAGCAGGGTAGACTTTGCTAAAGAGCAGACAAATAAGTAAACTGCTGTTTTTTCCAAGGGTGTCCAGAAACATCAAGGTAAAAATGGCGGAATAAACCATTCAAAAATAGAAATATCTTTGCAAGAAGACCTGGAGTTTCAGTTATTTCCCCTATTATTTTACATCTCGGTGTTTAATATTTTGTAAGTGTACTGAGAAAATTTATAAACCAAACATACAAATATGGAGTTGCTCAGCAAAGGAAAAAAAATCTCTCTTTGGTAGCTTAAGGATTCTATATTATACTCTAAAACTTAAATAGAGATATGTAATTACTTAGCATAAAACAATTTATTGTTTATCTTTAAAACATAAAATGCCAATAATCCCAGCTACATTGCAGCAAATATGGTTCCAAGTTCTGCCTATTGGCCCGTTTTCCTGCTTTGTAGTAATTGCCTCCACCAATTGTTTGTTTCCTTTTTTCATAAATCCAACTCAAGCAGATCTATGAACTTAAGACTATTTTAAACAATTGAGCAAAATGGAAATTATCAGATAGAAATTAAGTATAAATATATAATCAAGAGAAACTGCCAAATTAAAAAAATAGACATGGAAGAAGTACATGTCCAAAATTTTATATATTGACCAGCTGAGCAATCTTAATTCACCAGACAACTGTCAGCTTTTAACCTCATTTTTCAACACGTTTTCATTGAGTAATAGTGAGGATGAAAGAAATTTCCAAGTTCCTGTCTTCTCTGATCCATTGATTTGCTCTATGACCTTCTGTCTTGACACGGTTGGACCTCAATTTCACAATCTACAAAACTATTCCTGTCAGATTTACTATTGGACCGATTCCTCTAGTCTTGAGATACTTCACAGAAAAAAAAACAAATGACACAGCCATCCCCCCTTTAATGGTATGCAGTTCAAATAATGCATGCTTTCTATATTACTTGTATCACTCTATAATCTGAATTTTAATAGACTATATTTTTCATTATTTTTATGTATTTTACATAATTTCAGATATCATATGAGTGGAGATTGAAAAAAAGAATTATTTTCCAATCTAAATTTAACTAAAGTACACTTAGAAATGTCATAGAATATGATAGCAAAAATTATAATTCTATAATAAGTGTTCTATTTCTTTATCTTCTTAGGAAAAAAATCAAGTTCTAATAGCACTGGAGAAACAGATAATACCTAAAATCCTCACTACGAAAGACAACCTCTGTGGACCCCCTATGTGTATTTGATTGCTATTCTCTCCTCTATAGATAAGAGCATTTTAAGTTTCTAATATATGTGTTATAAAGCAGAGAAATTGAAAAGAAAGGTAGCGATAATGAAGATTATTTCCCCCAAAATATAGTAAGAGAAAATCTTGTACATAAACTTGGTACAAAATATATCCAGCTATACTCATGAGTTAACATCTCAACTTGCTTGGTCTTTATGCTTGTAAAGACTATGTAGCCTTTTGAAAACATTGTAATATGATCCCTAGTGTCTTATCCAAACTTTCTTTGTTTGCCCATATTAAATATTAAATATGGCAACATTAATAAAGCAATGAGAGGCTTTGCAAAATTATTTTAGTCCTAATTCAGGATTATTAGTCATGAGTTCAGGGTAATTGTTTATTTAATTATTAGTCATTTTATATCATCATAATAAAAAATTTGCTTTTATTTTATTAAAATTAAAAACATCACCTGTACATTTATATTAATCATCAGTATTTTTTTTCCTTGAGTGTAAATATATGTAACTGGGTAGATAGGATCATTAAATTAAGAAGGCAAAAAGTAAGCATATATGTACTATATGTAAAACTAAATATAACAACTACTCTAAGGGACCTTTAAGAATGGGCTTCCTCACTAACCATAGAAGCAGGATTAAGACAGGCTGAACTCAGCTTTTCTTACCTCATGGCTAAATATCTAGCATCCTTACTTTCTTCCCTCTTAAGGTGACTATAGTATTTCACATTTTTTCTTAAAATATTTATAGGCCATTTATTAAAAACCAGGGAATGTCAGCAAGTAGACTCAAAATCACAAGAGACTTTATTAATGTTGAATATCTTAAGTGTAACTTAGCAAGACTAAACTGGATTTCATAAAATAGATACTGGTTGGGATATTAATTGAATATTTTATAGTTAATATTAATGTATAATTAATATAACATATTTAAGAGTATATTTGTACTAATATAAATACAGTATAATTAGTATAATTGAAACCATTGAAATTCAAATGAATCAAACAATTGAACTATAATTAATATAATAATATACATAATACAATATATTCAAAGAAGGAAATTTGGGGAGCAAAAATTTCCAGTGATGAAAATATCTCTGGGATTAAAGACCTAAAATTATTTTCCTGAAGTGTTCCTCTAGAAGAATATAATTATAATTTTATAACCCTAAACAATAAAATTTACATATAAAATCAACATTTGTTTAAATATGACCCAAATTTGCCTGACTCTTAGATATTCAAATACAGTATCATCAGAATCTATATAAAAGGTTGTTTGAAATGTTATCAAGAGGAGCAACTATTTCTCTAAAATACAGACACTTTAGGTTGTATAATATTTGTTCGAAATCCTGTGCTTTATTTTTTATTTATTTATTTTTGAGAGGGCACCTCTCATATTTATTGATCAAATGGTTGTTTATAACAATAAAATTCTGTATAGGGGACTCAATGCACAATCATTAATCAACCCCAAGCCTAACTCTCAACAGTCTCCAATCTTCTGAAGCATAACGAACAAGTTCTTACATGGTAAGTTCTTACACAGTGAATGAGTTCTTACATGGTGAACAGCGAAAGGGCAGTCATATCACAGAAGCTTTCGGTTTTGATCATGCATCATGAACTATAAAAGCTAACCTTTTCAAAGAATATTGCTTCTCCCTCACTTACCAAATTTACATTTCCCTGTATGGCCCTGGAAGATGGCTGGTTAGCCAGAGACGGGTAAGATTCCTCAAGGGAGGAACAACCTAAGACAGGCACAGTCACAGGGGCCATCAGGTGAGAAATTGGGGGTCAACAGAGGTGAGGTTTAGAACCTCACCCCCCCTGTTTTGAGAGAAATCTTCTGCATCCGTGGATGTTCTGTGCTTTATTTTTTAAAGGATATTATTTGAATCTCTGAAATTGAGGACTAAAAATTTTAGGTACAGCTATATGTATATAATTTTATTTTGCTTGCATAAGAAAATAGCTGTGAGCATCATAAGGTTATCACAATTTTTTGATCCAAGAGTCATAGCATTTGATTAAATGGTCAGGAATGTTTGTCAGTTTAAGCAAGAAGACTCATACATCAGGTTATTGATGTAACTTTATATATAGTATTTTGATATAATTTCAAGAATAAGGGTAAAAAGAAATTGGTTCTTGGTAAATGAAATTCTAACTTCAAATTGTGTAATTTAGGACTAAACTATCACTTTGCCTTATTTTGCCAAGCAATTAAGTTAAGATACATAGTTTACATGCTGGACGTTTGTCCTCTTGCCATAATATTAAATAATGTTTTCAATGCTATTTATATGATTTTATCATCTTAATTGTTAATAGCCTTAGAAAAGAGCCTGACCACTTACCACCTTTATAGTGTATTTCCATCCTGCCCCTCTATGTATCCGTACTATATTTTTGACATTTCTGTTGGAGGGGACAGCACAGTAACTCTTATAGGCACTTTTCTCTAAGTATTTGGTTTGCTATTTAGGTCATAGTATCCTTGCATGGTGTTGTCTTAATGAGTATAAGAGAGAAGAAATCATCCAGTATGTGTGTGCACTGCTACTATGTAACATTAGGGCAACAGAAGGCTAGACATAATCCAGTTTTATATGCTGTCTGCCTAGCAATCAGTATTTTTGGAACTGACATGAATCTAAGTTTTAGATTGCAATTTTCATGTCAGTCACACAAGATGATAATTTTGTTGAAAATATGTGAATAGTTTGAGATTTAATTTTTGATTCTGAATGTTTTGACTTTTGCTGAATCTTCAAAGATAATTCAGAGGGAAATGAATACCATATAAGCAAAACTTTTTTTTTTTTTGGTCACCTAGTTATCAAAAAAGAGATATGATTCCTCTTACTTATTGACCACTGTTGCTATCCATGTTCAAGTTCTTTATCAACATAAAATTAGTTAATTATCTTTTGTGTGGACTAATAATGGATGAGAGAACTGTATGTTGGCTAGTGTATAAGACAGCCATTCCTTTGAAAATATGCACATACACACTGACACACACAATGTCTCATTTTATATGCACATATCTGAGATCACATTAGAGATAGTAAATAACAAAAGTTGTTTGAATCAGAAGATGATTTAATCAATATCATGGAGAACAAATTTGTGGATTTCCCCAGCATGGAGAGAGAAATGAAAAACAAAATAAAATAAAATGTAAGAAAGCCAGAGAGGATAAATATGACAAAAAAATTTCAAGTAAAGAATTTTAGGCAATTCTCAGGAAGAATCATAATGAATGCCTGTACTACCTACCTGGACAAAAACAAGAACAAATAGAAAATATGAAAAGACCAATTATGAGTAAGGAGATTGAATCAGTAATCAACTCCCAATGAAGAAAAGTCCAGGACCAAGTAACGTCATTGGCGAACTCTATAAAGTATTTAAAGAAAAATTAATGGCAATCTTTCTGCAACTCTTCCAAAAGATCCAAGAGCAGGGAAAACATCCAAACTCATTTTCTAGGCCAGCATTATGCTGATACCAAAACTAGACAAGGATACTATAAGAGAAGAAAATTATAGGTCAATATCCCTAATGAACTTAAATGTAAAAATCCTCAACAAAATATTAGCAAGCTAAATTCAGTTGCACATAAAAGGATTAAACTAGAATGCAAGGGTAGTTCAACATTCACAAGTGAATAAATGTTACACACTACATTAATAAAATGAAGGATAAAAATCTTATGATCATTTCAATAGATACAGCAAAAGCACTTGACAAAATACAACATCCTTTCCCAGTAAAAACTCTCAATAAATTAGGTAGAAATGGAATGTATTTCAACATAACAAAGGCTATATATGACAAGACTGCAGATCTCATCATTCTCAATAGTGAAAAGCTAAAAGCTTTTCCCCCTAAGATAAAGAATGAGACAAGGATGCCACTCTTACCACTTCCTTTCAATATAGTAGTAGAAGTCCCAGCCAGAGCAATTAGGAAAGAAAAAGAAATAAGACGTTCAAATTGGAAAGGACAAAGTAAAATTCTGTCTCTGTTTACAGATGATATGATCTTATATATAGAAAACCCTAAAGACCCCACCAAAAAATAAAAACAAAACTGTTAGAATAAATGAATTCAGTAAACTTGCAGGATAAAATAAATCAATATATAAATATCTATTGTTTCCATACTTTGAGGTTAAAATATATCAAATAGCAATTGGTCATAATAAATGCAGAGAGTGGGACCAAACATATCCTATAGAGTTTACAAGGACATGACTGAATTCAAACTACTATTCCAATCATCTCCTCCTTTTGCTCTTCCCTTTAACATGTATGTGCACAACTATAATAAAATATTAACAAAGGGGGAAGATGACTAATGCTTTTTCCCTTCCCAAACTTTAATCAAATAAAGGGGCTCCCTTCAAGGCAAATAAGGGGAATCCAAGAGTACCATTCATGGAGATTTGTGAGAGGGGACATGCACAAAAATGGAGACTGACATCTTATTTCATAGATGGACATCTTTTTATATAGTAGATTGTACTTTGCCTCCTATGCTCATTTGAGGAAAGGCTGAGCAGATCTGGAAAAAAACATATCAGAGAGACTTCCACAGGACAGTTTCCAGTACCCACATTGGTAAGACAAGTACACATGAGTTTCCTGTGGGTAAAGTGTAGGGTACTGAGGTAGTGGTAGAGGTGAAATGCAGGGTGAAGAGAAGTCTGATTACAAACAATTTTCGAAGAGTGAACTGTGCAGTTGGAGGTTGCCTATGGTCCTCCCATAACAGCTGCACATGCAGCTCAGTATTTGGAAACCTGCCCCACAGAGTGTGTTGTCACATAGCCACTGTTAGTGCAAAGTCCTCTCCCATTCCTCTTCTCCTCCTCAACCTGCTGGAGGAGTAGGTTATAAGAAGAGGAAAAGAGAGATGGCATCTATCTCAGGAAGAGGACTTCTTTGCATTCCAGTTCATGTGAGCACAAGTCTAAACAAGTGTGGTTGGGAGAGGAGGTCACAAAACTTTATATAAATTAGGTAGAAATGGAATGTATTTCCACTGGGATTTTAAAATAAACTAGAGTGAAGTATATGAAAACTGAAAGAGATTAAAATCTGTGATATTTTCCAAAGGTATCATTTAGGAATTGAAAAGAAAAAGGGAATTCACCAGTATGGTAATAGTGATTGGAGAAAACTAAAACTATTTCTTTTTTTGTAGTCTACTGATTGCAGATAGTTTAATAATTGGTTAAAGTAATTGCCTGACAAGAAAATGAATAAGGAAAAATAGCCTTGCATTATCACTTATACTAAAAACCCACATTGTAATTTTTACTGCAGTCTTGGAAAGGACTATGCTAAATAATTTCATTCAGATAGGTCAATTATGTAATAACCTAGGAATGGGAGCTCTTTCTACCTAACATTCCATGACAGACCCTAAGTCACCAGGCTTAATGAATTTCTATTTCAATGAAAGTAGCAAATGTCTAATACCTAGCCCTGGAATTTTAAATACGAAATTATCTATTCAATCTGTGACACGGAAATTGAGGGTTTCAACCAATTATCGAGAAAGATACCTCCTTGAACAGTTTTGGCCCAGTCTTCAGGCCTCCGTGAAATGGTTCTTCAGTTTAAGAGGTGGTGACAATTCCTGGAAGCAAATACAGTTTCACAATTATGACTTCATTTATTTTGCCTCTGTGAATGCGCAGGGATCACCTAACAATCAGCACCCAGACCATGCAGATACCCAGAGCCTAATGATTCAGGAATCTGAGGCAAAAGTTCTAGAACTTGACTGTCTGAGACCAAAACCCCAGCTCCTCCCCCTCACATTAATGTTATTTTGGACGAGTTACTCAACAACTCTGTGCCTCAATTCCTCATTTTTACAAAAGGAGCTAATAACTGGTTTATTTCATAGGGTTATTGTAAAATAGAAAAATCAAGCAATGTACAACAGTCATTCAGAATATTAATATTAACCAAGACACCAATTTTAAGTTTGCTCTACACAGCTCTTTCTAAAAACCAACTAAAATAATCATTATTTGAGAAAGATAAGATAAAGGGATAAGTATGGTACTGTCTTACCTTCCCTTAAGTTTGCTCCTGTTCTCTTCTTCACATCTGAACCATATTAACATTAACACCCTGATATTTTTCCTATATTGTATTCCAATACTCATATAGCCAAGTATAAGAAATGGATAATAAAGATGATTTCATGGGCATCTCCTTATATAAAAATATACATGAAACAAAATAGCAGCAGACTCACAGACTCCAAGAAGGGACTAGCAGCTACCAAAGGCAAGGGGTGGGGGAGGGAAGGTGGGGAGGGAGGGAGAAGGGGATTTTAGGGTATCATGATTGGTGCACATTGTGTGTGGGGGGGGGTCATGGGGAAGATAATGTAGCTCAGAGAACACAAATAAGAACTCTATGGCATCTTACTACACTGATGGACAGTGACTGCAGTGGGGTATGGGGGGCAAACTCAATAATAAGGGTGAATGTAATAACTATATTGTTTTTCTTGTGAAACCTTCATCAGAGTGTATATCAATGATACCTTAATAATAAAAAATAAAGAAATAAAAATAAAAATACACATGATACTTTGGTTATTGAATAGCAACAAAATTACTTCTCTCTCAACAAAAGGATATATACTTCCTTTCAACATGCAATAAGATAATTTTATTTTTCAGTACAACATATGGGACTAGAATTTTTATATACTAATCTCTAAATACTTTACATTTTATTATTGTAATTATAGAAGTGCAAGTTAACTCATATTCTATTGTTGAAGCAAGAATTTAAATTTTATAAGTCATATAGAGGATTATGTGTAAGCTACAATTGAGGTAGACTTTCCCATCCCATAAAACTATCATTTGTCTGTAGAGTGAAATGCAGTCAGTCAGTTAGCATTTACCAGTAATCTATATAAAGAGTAGGGGTCAATATCTAATACAATTTGCCTATGATAAAAAGTCCGACCAAATCCTCCATTTCTGGTGACCTGGATGGGGAGACTGAAAACAAAAGAAAAACAGATTGAAGGAGACTGGAGAGAGGGAGAGAAGAAGAGAGAGAGAAAGGAAGGGAGAAGGAGAGGGAGAGAAAGTTTAATGGGTGCAAATATAGATCACAGCTTCCATAGTCAGTCATGGGCTAGGGGTTAGGGGGAAACAGTTATCTTTGTATCTCATTGTTAACCTCAAGAATAATAGACCTCTTGGGATTATTTTTAACTGGGAAACTAGCATTCAGCTATACATGGATTTTATGTCCAATACTTGCTTTCCATGAGGAAATAAATACTCACAAATATGTTTTTTACTTTGTTAAATACATCGAATATCAACCCTGTATGTTGTATAACCACTGACTCAATTTCAATTTGTCCTGAGTTGGGAATTAGATTCACAAGAGGCAAAATGCACCCAGTTTATTAAGTGCAAAATACGCTTACATTCAAAGTACACAAACAAAGTGGTATAGCTTTCAGCCAAACAGCAATTGCGTTAGAAGTTCTTGCAACATCTCAAGTACAGATTCTAGTCCCCCTACCTCAATAGGAGCACTGCAGTGCAAGTGCTGAAACTGAAATGTGTGTGGGCCATTTCAGTATAGGAATGGAGTCTCTGTCATTCCTCACCTAACTTTTTTTTTTCTTGCTCAGATGTTATTTTTATTAAAGTATTGTTGATATACAATCTTACAGTGATTTCAAATACATAATACAGTGGTTCAACAGTTACATATTATTATATCCTCAACCCCTCTAGTGCAGTTACTATCCTCACCTAACTTCTATACTCTTCCAAGTAACCCTTCTTGAGGAATATGCCAGTTGAGTATAGCTGAAATACTCTGATTACCAGCAATCAGAGGTTTAACAATGAAGACTTTGGATACCTGAGTACAATCTTCTTGTTACAGCATGAACCAATCATCATTTGCATTTATCTTAACTCAGAATTTTTCAGAAAGCAGAGTTGCAAAAAGTCAAATCCAGAGTCACATTGCCTCATCTCTATGGAGTTCAGACCAAATGAATGAAACATTGAAAACCAAATATTCTTAGTTATTTAAGCATTGCCTATAGATTTTACAGATTACCTAGGGATTTTATTGATTAAATTTGTTGAATTCAGTTTTTCCAATTATGGATGCTTTTGAATATTTCAAATATACTAAACAGCAGATAAACTATATTGAAAAAACAAAAATACAAAAATATTTTAAGTATATTATTTACATATAACCATCATGGGAAGCATATATCCTCATTATATCCAATATTTTGTTGGTAACTTTGTTCTAGAATTAATTATTTTGATATCTTTCATAGTTCTAGTAATATAAATTTGATACTTCATAAGGGGTTTGCAATATTCTTACTGGAAGTGAAGGTATAAGAATACCAAATCAAACTAGCCAAGGATCTGAGTTGTCTATCTACTGATTCTTGGACAAAATAAAGGATTACAATTATTTTCCTTTGGATATTCAAAGTCAAGACACTCACCATCAGGCTGAGGTTGTTTGTAATAGTTAAATTTATTAACATGTGGAATGAAGGCAGCCATATCCCAAACATGAAGAATAGGGTTTGAAATTAGTGAATGCTCAATAAATAATGTACTGAATTTATTAGTTAATTCGCTTTCTTTGTTTAATTATTCATATCAGTTTTATTGCATGAAGCCTAATTTGTGTCTCAAAATATATATCATCCATTCAAATTTTTGTTTTACCAGTATTACAGAATCCATTGCTTTAATATCATGATGTACTGACCTGTTTTGCCAGTACTATTAAACATGTATGTATGCCTGACCAGTACTTTAGGATAAATACGTATCATTTAGAAAATATATCTCCTAGAACATGATGACTCATGTCTTCCTATCAGTTCGTTTATGAGACATTTGATCAAAGCATACCTTTTATCACAATATTTAAACATTTTTTTTCTCTTTGCTCATTTTATGTCACTATTTTGTCATATTTGTGTCATTTTGTGACAATCCTGATTAACTGGTGGATACCAGAATAATCTATCTCACTTAATTGATGTTGCATTACTTATCAAGTTCTTCCTTTTTCTGGAACAGTTGTGATCGCTTCTGATACATCTAGCGTTACAGTCAGTGTGCAGTGTTTACTAGGTCCTGCCTACATCCTACTGTTTTTTTTTAACACCTTGCTTTTGTGTCACAATTTTGATTATTTTTTTATTATCTATTTTGAATATGTAGCAGTCAGGGTAAATAATGTTAGCTGTGCAATAAGCAACCCTCAAATCTTGGAGGGTTAACAACATAAAGGTCTATCATTCACTGATGTCAAAATACATCTTGGTCCCCAGGAGTGCAAAGAAAAGGTTCTAATGTGTGGAGAAACTCAGAACCCAGCATTACTGAAGGTTGGCCATCTCTAATGCATGGCTTCAGATTCATATCCAGTCAAGAGAACAGAGAATGAAAGAGATAGTGGAGCAGCTCTAAACTGCCTGACGCCAAAAGCGACTTCTGCTCTCATTTCATTAGGGTCAACCAGTCAAACTCCACCTACAATCAATAGGACTGGAAAACGTAGTTTAACTGTACTCAAGAAAAGGGAAAATTTTAATGAGCATATGGCCAATATTTAATACAAATTTCATGTGAACTCATGGATTTTACCAACTCAACTTGTTACAAATAATTATTTTTATCATTATCATTAGCATCTTGATACAAAAATTGCCAGGACATTTCCAGTGTAAACTTTCACCCTACTTCCTGAGAGGATGCTAAGAAAATCTTTTTATTGTAGGTAATGAAAATATATGAAAGAGCTCTCCTAATCTTTTCTTTACTCAAGACAGGGAATCAGCTAAGCTCCTAATTCCTTTTAAAGGAAGAAGAGCAATATAGTCCAACATAAAGGACTAGAGATCAGTATGGGCGAAGATCACTGCAACTTCTGGGTCAGTTTTAACAGTGACATAATGGAAGACCTATATATTTAAGATTATGAATTAAATTTATTTTTTAATTTAATGAATTATGCCACTGTACTCATTTTGTTTTAATAGTAATGGAGTTTCATTGACAATTAAGATTTTCTACAACTTCGACAATAGTGATTTTGGACTTCAGTTATAGCCTTTCCGGGCTCAGTTGGGAGCTTAATCAAAGAATTTCCCAGTGGATGATGCTTGGCTACAGTCATTTTTGAAATATACCTTTTTCACTTATGGCTATAATCAGAAAGATGGCCTGACTGTTGTAGCTAATAGCCAAACTGTGTCAAAATTTTCCTTATAAGATAAATGGTAAATTGTACTGAATATATACAATATTCTCTTATAGGCAGAATTTAGTTCCCATGCTATCATATATTATAGAATTCTAAAACTTTATGTAACTGTCAGGTTTCCCTTTTTCCTTCACACTTTGAACGGAAAAGCATCATCATTTATTTTTATTACTGAAGCCTGAAATTCTTAAAATTATGTTGTGTATTTCATTTTCTGGGCCTTTTCTATCCCCAAATTCATTCATATTCAGAATTACCCAAGATATTCTGAAGAAAACAGGATGTCATTCTCTAAATGAAACTCTTGGAAAGAGGATTATTTCTATTTCAAGCTTCCAGTTTATTTTAATTTATTTGCTGCATGGAGCCAAGATCTGCAAGAACAGACCCACATTCTCGTGCTGATTCTAAGTGCAAAAACCTACACCATGACCTTTGTATTAATAGACACAATATGTCTTTAAAAATAGAGTATTCCAGTCATCTGTGCCAGGGTCCCAGTGGCTTCAAACCTAAACAGACAATACTACAGAAAAGCTCCAGTCTTGAGAAGAATGTCTTTCACACAACTGAATGAGAATTTTAAAAATAAAGAAAAAAAGAAAAAGAAGTGAATGCTGAGCTGAAAATATATTGTCAGAGTACCAGAATCCAAAATAGAGTGAAAATGTGTGCCTCAACTTAGGCAGCCTTTGTCAGTTACTCATTTCATGGTTTATGATCATTCTCAAGTGAATATTATCAGGAAGGTGCTTTTGTCTCCTCAGTCTCCATTTCCCCTGGGTACCCTTCTGTATCTCCATGAACAATTCTCAGAGGAGCCTTACAGGACTGAGTTCGCTGTTCACATTTGGATCGTACCAACTCCAGGGATGGGGTCGAATACGTGACTTAGCAGCCTGTCTCTCTGATTGTGCTCATCCTTCCCACTCCTCCAGGGCCACAGAAGAGGATAAATAACCACAAGCCCATATGAAGTAAGCTGTGTGATGTCAAAATAATTGAATCACCAATATTTTGTTAGAATATAGATTGTCAGTGAGTAATATATCCTTGGTTGCCAACATAATTATTGAAGAGTATAAAGAACTGTTCAAATTGTTGAACATGAGGTCACTGGGGTCTGGAGAGGCCCTTAAAGGAACTAGCAGTCTGGAGGTTTTCCTCAGAAAGTGGGGAAATAGATGTCAGTTACAGTGTCAGTTAACAGTGTATAGCATTGCATACTTTCTTGTGGGTGACTTAATACATCAACCTTGTGACTTATACTGTATAGGTATTATCTTTAGTTTCCAGCTGCAGAAATGAAGATGTGGAGAGTTTAAGTGATTTAGTGTGTCTTCAAGTTAGAGTGTTCCAGAGTCAGTATTTTATAAAACTCTGATCCTTTGATTCAAAATTTTATGGTCCTTTTTTTTAATTCACTAGTGATTTTCAAACTATGTTCTGTAGTGATACGGTTTTCTGGAAAGGAATTTCAGGGGCCACCATAAATGGAAAACAGAGCATTGAAATGAACGGGAATGTCAGTAGTATCTTCCCTTACTTCAAAGTAATCATGTCTATTGGTTATTTAAATTGAAATTGATGTTAACATTATATTTGCAAATTAAAAAGGTTCCAATAACTAAACCATACAAACAAGTTTTCAGTACAAAACACTGTAGTATGTATATCTTATTTCTTTGTCCAAAGGGAAACTTCTCAAAATGATGCCTAGGTGAAAAGTTTATCCATCAAGCTTACCTAGAACTCAAATCAGAGTAAGAGGCATGTGTTGCTGGCTGCACCAGCAGCTCTAAGTTTACCTGGAAAACATAGGAGCAAGATTAGGATAAGTTTAAGACTAACAAATGTGTACATCTTTTCACTGCTAGCCTTGTTTAAAGATCAAGTTGTAGTTGCTTAAATAGATTTAGCAAATATCCTAGACACCTACTGGGGGTCTGCACAGTAGCTCTTCTATGAGAAGGGCAGATGATTGAATTAAGTTTGACATCTAACCCAGGTTGGGCCAGTTTCATCACCTTTACAAACTACAAATCCTCCAGGTTTCTGCCCATTCTGAAACCTTTGTTTTTCAGTGTTCCCTTTGATTCCTTGGCATTCTCTTTTACTGCTTAAGTTAGCTCAAGCTTTTGTTTTTCCTCTCTTTTGCAACCAACAATATCTTATCTAAGAGAGTAGTAATTTTAAAAACTATTTGTGGAAGCAGTTGTGTTTTGTATTTCAGAGTTTTTTTCTTTTTATCCTTATTAATGAGCTTAAGAAAAATGCTTTAATACTATTATAGTATGTCATAAATCCATCAATAAATACAATAATTTTCTTAATTTGTTTCTATTGTACTTTTAGAACAAATACAAGTGATCCAAACACAGGTAAAATTGTATCTCTGTAAAGCCTATTAAATGAGTCAGTGACTTTCTTTTCAGATATTAAATTCAATTTCTCTTCTCTTAATTTTCACTGCTAATCCTGAAAATGCATTTCTATATCTGAGGAACAATCAGTTTGTATATGGTTATTACTCTGCTAAAATATTTGAAAATACACTATCTACTTAATTTTTCAATATTGCCTCAAATATGATCAGTACTGAATATGCATTTTATCTAAGTACATACTCTATAGTAGGACAATTCTTAAATGATCACTATATGAAGTAAAATCCCTTTTATATCATACTCTATTAGCAGAAATGGGGACTGTATGAAATACATAATTGTATAAAGGAAGATTTAACTGATGATGATTAAACTTCTGGAATTTTATTGTATTTCACAGTATATTATTGTATTAACCCAGGGAAAAAAGGACACCTTGCACTTCTTTTAGCACCCATCATTATTCAATTAAATAGACTATTTGAAAAATAAAATTTTCATGGTAAACTGCTGAATTGGGTCATTCTGTAAGTCTTCTAATCATTTTTATGATTTGTTCTTAATAGTTGTACAGTATTGCCCTCTGTTCCCGTGGTTCAGGTGCCCATCAGTTCAGAGTTTATTACAGTAAGCTCTCAACTGTTCCCCATATCTCTGGCTCCTTTCTTTTTTGTCCCCCCTAAATCCAGACCAACCCATACCCAAGCCATAAATAAATCCTCATAAATACCATAATTGACTCTCATTAGTTTGTTTAAAAAAACAAAAACAAAGTATTATAATCTCACTATAAGAAAATAATTTAATGACTTAACCTTGGGAGTCATGCAAGGGTCTCCAAATTGATACTAGCTGGTCCAATACAAACTACTTTAATAGAACCAATAATTTATAATACATTTTCTCTAATCCTTATAGTAAACTTGTTAGGTCCATTTAGTTATTGTGTTTTACACCTGAAGAAACTGAGGCCCAGAGAACTAATTTCCCAAAGTTTTATTGTTAATAAGTATAGCATCTGTTTTGGAATCCCAGTCATAAAAATAGGTCCCATGGTTAAATAAGTTTAAGAAAATAATGTGTCACACGTATCCATCTTAGAACTTCAAAGTTTCCGTAAGCATTCTAAGGCACTCCAGAGTCTTACATTAACAAATGCATTCCAATTTGATTAATCCAGCATTTTCCAAACATATCAGACCTCACTGTCTTTTTTCATGTTCCATGGACAGCATTGTATTTCACAGTATATTATTGTATTTTTAGCAAATACAGAGGATGATTGTAAAAGCATTTTCTTGGTCTGCCTACTATACCCTCAGATGCCCCTTTTCCTGGCTTCACTCAGAACTTCTCCCTAATCTGTATGACCCCAGTCATGCTGGCAGTCATGTCTGTCTCTTCCTGTTGCTCTGGTAGATGCACTCCCCTGGCTGTTCAGGGAGAGCACCACATACCTTAGGACACAGTAATTACTTCAAGACTAGCAAAAGTCCTCTGCAAACCAATCTCTCAGGGACACTAAAAAAATTACCTTTACAGAAGCATCTTTGTATGTGTGTAGAATAGAGTTAAAGAAATTCAGTAGAGAGAATAACTGCAACCCCTGGGTCCAACCATGTCTAAAGTAAACTTTACCCTTGAGTTCCACAGACACAAGGGACAATGACTTTTTTCTTGGATGAGACTAATTTGAATTGAGATTCTATCACTTACAGTCAAAAATAGTCCTGACACATTAAAAACCTGTGAAATTTATATCCCATGCAAGGTAGTTTGGCAAAAACTGCATAGGTCTATGCTAAAACATAATGCTTTTAATTTTCTTCATATTGTAGGTCTCAATAAGTAATTTTTCCAGATTATGTCTTTAACACTGTCATTTCTATGTGATGTGATATATATTTAACTACATGCCCAGAAGCTGCTTTTATTTGTTTATTTTTGTATAATTTTATTTACCGATAATGAGCTTGAATCATATTACTATTCAGCTAAGTACTAGAACCTTGTCTTGGATCAGATTCTCTAAAAGCTTAGCCCCTGGATGGGGATTCTTGAGCCATGATTTAGAAAGATATCATTCTCAGGTGAAACATATAACAGAGTTAGAAAAGTAGGAGATGGGAAGAGACTACAAACATGTTCGTGAAGATAAAATCCAGTCTCAGCCTAACCCCATGGCAAGTTCTAGCACAGGATTGTCTACTGAGACATTTTATCCTGAAGCAAAGTATCTCCTATACCATGGGGGTGATTCTAAGGAAAGAATGTAACTGCAATTATTAGCAGCCACCACTCACAAATACTGGGAGATGGGCGATCTCAGACCTGCCACGGGTTCGTGGCAAGGTAACACCAGCCACCACAACCACCAGCTGCTTCCAGAACATACTTAACGAGACTTGAGAAACTGCAGTGGTAAAATCTAGAAAGAGTTTGATTGTTATAATCAGGTTAATCTAGAATAAATTCCTGCTCTGAAATTTAATTTATGAGTCAACTTGGACAAGTTGTTTCATATGTAGGACGCTTTGTGATATTTAAAGCTTTTGCTACATAGTTGGCACTTGATTGCTAATCAGTGTTAAATCAAGCACTTGGTGACTTTTCTAATCTCTGTTCCAATTCAAAGAACATTTATTTGGTGTACAAATACAATCCAAAAGTAAATTTTTGCAGCAGCCTCTCTCTCTCTTAAAAAAAAAAAAGGCAATAGGGATTACATGCCTAATACACATCAAACTGCTTTTCAATCTTCATTCTTAAATTCTCTCCTAAACTTGAAGCCATAAGGTAGCTTCCTCTAAAGTTTCAGTCCTTTTTCATTCTAAACTCCAAGCTACCCCCAGACCACAACTTCTATAAGGCTGTCTCGAATTTTTCCTTTCCTTTTAGTTCGTTAGGGCTTCTGTAAAAAAGCACAGGCTTTTAACAGGAAGTTATCTCCTCACAGTTCTGGAGGGTGGAAGGTGGATATCAGGGTGGGCAGGCGTGGTTTCTTCTGAGGCCTCCGGCTTGCAGATGGCTGTCTTCTGTTTCTTTGCTTGGTCTTCCGAGTGTACGTGTCGGGGTCCTAATCTCCTCTTCCAAGAAGGACACTAGCCGTCTTGGATTAGGGACCACCCTAAGGTTTCATTTTAATGTAATCTTTAAATATGGTCACATGTTGAGACACTAGGGGTTATGATTTCAACATGTGAATTCAAGGGGGACACAAGTCAGCCCTTAATACCTTTATTTGTCCTGTAGCTAATAATTACCAGCTACTCGCAGTTCTTTCCAGTGTAAATCGTATTGGCCCTTCTGGTTTCACAACTTCTGCTTGTTCCTCTTTGTTGTGATGCGTGTGCCAATGGCCCAGGAGCCACTCTGGCAAAGGAAGACAATAGGGCGCTTCTTGGGCAGGTTAGAGTGAGTAAATATGAGTGGTCAAGAATTAAAATGTTTCCTGTCACATTTTATAATGAAAAATAGATTTAAAATAATTAAAGAATGGGTCTTATAATGAAACATCTCACTGAGAGTCAACATGGGTAGAAGTAATGTATATGAAAGCAGGCCGTGGTCGTCTCAGTGGGGATGTGAGGAAGCACTGAAAGAAGGTATTCTGTGAACCCGAGAATATTAGTTGTGGGCAGTATGACTGTTTCACCTTTTCCTCGGGCAAGGCTTTGTTTTACTTTAATATCAAATCCAGAGTGGAAAATAGACAGAACTCTTACAGAGATGGTGTTACTTTATAAAATGCAGAGCTCTTGAAAACAGATAAGATTACTGCAAAAAAATTACTAGATCAAGATTATTTTCTTTACATATATATCATGTCATAGTTCTAGAGAGCTTAGTGTTATATTTGCCTGTAACTACTGCCTGAAGGCAGTGCCAGGGCTGGAGAAACACAGGTCATTGGTGAGAGCAAGGATCCCTGCCATTTTTCTAGTGGGAGGGTAGGTTACTGAGCTGCCTGCCAGGGGAAAGAGTTACTTGTTTGAGAAATAAAGTGCATCCTCCATCTCAAGACGAGTGGAAATCACTGTTGAAACGGCCTAAGGATTTAAATCAAGAGCCAAGTAAGGAGGAGATGAGAGGTAGAGGCTATCAATTTACAAATCATTTTTAACTAAGAGAGAGAGAAACCTAAACCCAGTTATTAATATTTTTATTTAGCACTCAATTCTTCTTAAAAATGATATTCACCATAATTTATTTTCATTTAATAAGTAATTTTCCAAGATCTGCCTGATTATAGCTAAATAATACAAAGCTTTCCATTCTTTTATTTCTTTCCAATATGAATTTTTTAAAATGAGCTCAATTGTTCAGATCCCTCAGAATCATCATTAACTTACCAGTCTTTATTTATTAATGTTCTTTCCTTACATCTTGTGCTCCCTTTTCTCCAAAGTATTTGTAAATTTCAATTCTTTTCAAACCCTTTGGCTACCATGAATTATTTCTGCCTTTTTTCCTTGTATTGAAAACCACACATAATGCAGTATGTCTTTGTTAAGTTTCTTCCTTCCCCCACTTTATTTTATATCCTCTTTTATTATAATGAGAATAGAACCATAATCAGATTTTTATAAAGTAATACTAATGATTTAATAGTATAGTTTGTCATAATCATCTATGCAGTATTTCCAGTCTCTGAAAAATATAAACACCTAAGACCCATCCAAATTATGACAGATATATCTGTATGTATATAAATTCATATATAATGGTACATTCACATTTTTGGTGACATTATATGCTAATACTAGCAAAATGTACTAGAAATATTAGACAAAGTATTAAAACAGATCTTATGTTAAAATCATTTAAAATATATGTATATTTAATGGAGTATTGGCTACTGATGGCTTTTAGGTATTCCCTCTCAGGAAATTGTCCTCAAGCAAAAAGAATTTCCATGTCAGAGGTCACCTCTCCCTGCTGGAGGTCAGCAGGCATCCAGCGACTGGGATTTGATACTGGGATATAAATGCCTTTGCCTCAAATTGGAGCAATTCTGAAGTATTGTACAATCTCTAGAGCTCCCAGAGTAACAACTGAGATATTTGGGTGCATCTGTATCACAGTTCACTCTTCTCTCTGTCCAACTTGCTTCCTTCATTCCTCCACAGATGTTGACCCTGAGGGTAGTCCCTTATAAATTTTCAGCATAAAAATCTCTGCTTCATAACCTGTTTCCCAGGCAAATCACCATGAAGCTTGGTTCCAGGAGTGGTCCAAGGAAGCTGACTCTAAAACAGGATTTTGGAACTAGAATACCTGCCACACAGGTGCAAAATAAGACCCCACTGGTTGCAGGTTGTTGCAAGGCAACTGTTAAATTTTCCCAATAGTTAAAATCTTATCTTTGAGATTAAATAGATATGCAGTGGCAGGTATAATATTTGTTATTGTTTAATTTATTAAGTTCCTTAGGAGTGCAAATTATAAGAACAATTGTATCTTGATAGCTCTTTATAGGTGCCATTTATATACTGGTGGAAGACATTAAAAAGTAGATTAATTACTGAATGAAAGTCAATGTGTGATGGAGAAGTCCTCCATGGCAGCATAAAAAGAGAGTCTTATTTCCTACAGCCAGAGGGTAGGAAAGCCTAAAAAAGAAGCCCATGACTTAATTATAAAGAGAAGTAGAGTTCCAGGGAAGAGAGGAAAGAGAAATCTAATGAGTTGGACCAAGACTTAATTATATGAATGGCAAGTGTAGGGAAGGTAAATTCTTAGCCCCCTCTACACATCCCATTTTTGCTGTGCCAAGCATGGCTGGGAAAGAGTGGGATATTGAGACTGCAGTGACAGAGGAGGAAAAATGCAGCCATCTGTTTCCCTTCATTCAAAAACCTACAGACTCCAGACTGCACTGAGCTCTCTCTGGACCTGCAGAAGTAGCCCTCTCCTTATAGTTAGAAGGTAGAGCTACATTCTTGCTTAAAGCTATAGCAGCAGCTTCTGCCTTTCAAGACAACACTTGTACCCTGCAGGATCGGCCCACACTTCCCCTCATCACTAACCACTAGTTACTAAAGTCAAGTCACAATGTGCCTGGGGAAGTTCTGGGCATCGTGTTATGATACAGGATATAACACTCTGGCAAAGAAATCAGAAAACAGTATTAACATGCTGCTCTTGGAAGTATGGAGAAAATAATGGCTCACACTGCATTAAATAGAAATGCCTATGGCAGATACTGAAAGAAAGGATCAAAAGGCTCAGAGCAGGAGGCATGTTAGAGTGGATATACTACCCAAGGCTGAAAAGTCCACCAGCTACCTACATTTAACAAGCAAGTAGAGTTACAGTCATCCTGACGAGAGATGAGATTGGAATGAGAGCTGAGATAGCCTGAGGTATTGAATGAATATGGTTAAGAGAGCACAGCATCTCTAGGGTTCAGGAAGTTGAACAGTCAATGAGCTCCTTGTTCAATTTACACAAAGGAGGAGGAAGAGAGAGAGGGAGAAAGGGGAAAATAAAGGGAAAGGGAGAGAGAGGGAGAAAGGGAAGGAGAAAGAGAGAATTATCAGGAAACTCTGAGTCCTACTGTCACAAAGTCATGATCCTTTGCCAAGATTATGGACCTGACAGAAAGGATGTCAGGTACTTAGAAGGCAGAACCCTGCAACACCACATCAAAAGCATGAGGCCCAGATCCCCATGGCATTTACCACTGTTGCACTGATGTCTCTCTTCCTTTCACCCATGGCCACATAGGGTGAAGCTCAGTGTCATATCAACTGTGACAGAGGAGGAAAAATTGCAAACTTTTTTCAGAGATTTGTTGGCTGTGTATTTCAGTGCAGGCTAAAATGGCCTGCTGTTGTACTTCATCCCACTAAAGACAGCAGTAAAGGGAATTCCTGCAACAAGCAAATCTTCAGGTGGCATACTTAGTCATCAACTGTACAGAAAGAGAAGTGGCCCAAAAAATGAATATTGTAAGACAAAAGCAGTGACAAATGGCTTGGCTGATTGGCCTAGGCCTGGAAAGAGAAAAATCTGAAGATGAGGGATAAGGAAGTACAGGGAAAAGGAATTTGGAAGCATTATACAAGTGTCCACAAATGGTGTATTTTTTATTAACCCCCTCCACTGCAAAAGAGGCTCTAAACAACCAAGAAGACAGAAAATCTAACCAGTAATTCTGACTTAATCAACCAGCCTCTGTCATTATCTGCCCCAGGGTAGGTAAAAGGAAAAGAAGGGATGCAAACTCAGCAGTCCAAGCAGGATTATTGCTAAACCTGAGAGGGACCTCACTGTTCTGGTGAGCAGAACAAAGAAAGCATCTCTTACAGGCTAAGAGGCTTTTTATGGCCAGGTTTTTTGGGAGCCTTTGAGGGGATGGGTCAGGGAAAAGGTGGGCTGGTGGCTTACTGATGTGTCCTCCAGAAAATGCTTATAGCCTAAGTAAAATGAAACCTAGGTCGCTGAGATGGCAGGTGCGCTTACTCAAAAAGGCAGTACTCCTGTCTGGGCTCTATCATTCCTGGCTCTAGAGGGTGTATAGGAAGATAAATCACCACTATTTTCTTGGCTACGTCCTGCTGTGAGGTAGTGATGGAAGAGGTTTTCTGATATTTTGAAGCAGGAAGGCCATTTGGAGGTATTCTGAGTAGTTGCCCATGAGATGGCCGCCATTCAATCCTGTAAAAATCTGCCTTCAAGCAGTTTGGAAGTTTGCTCATGAAGTTGTTTTGTCCCATCCCTGACCAAGCTGGATCTGTTGGTGTAAAAGCAGCATTGTTCTTGGAGTGGAGCACGTATGCCGCCCGGTGAAGCTGTCAGGAGATCAAGACCTCTGTGGTTTTGGAGGACGACTGAAGCCAGGGACTCCACTTGACCTTGGAAGTGTCACAGTTGATCAGAAACCTCTGAGTCCTTCAGTGAGTACTTTGGACAACCTGGTAAACTCTGAAAGAGAGAATCCTAGGGCCTCGATCCCTATCCCAGCACCTGTGATTATTTCCAAGGTGGCCATGAAGGGGACTAGCACACTATGCATTGACATGGGTTGTGGGAGAGATGGGGATGGGTAGACCAGATGTTGCTAAGGAAAGGGTGGGAGTGAGGAGGCCCAGAGTACAGACTCCAGTCCAGTTGATTGGCAAGCAAATGTATGCCTTGTCTCTGCACCCCCAAAAGATGCCTATTTCCAGGGAAAGGCATCCAATAAGATCAAACTGAAACAAGAGGATGAAGTCTGGGACAGGTTGGGAAGTAAATGTTGGACTGCCTTGAATTTATGCCATATATGGAAGGAGGAGCTAAAAGCCACAGCCATAAAGGGGGAGAGGGGTGGGATGTGGGTCCAGTTGGTGTGCACTGGAAAAAGGGAGCCTTTTTTTTAAAATTTTATTTTTGTAACATTAATCTACAATTACATGAAGGACATTATGTTTACTAAGCTCCCCCCTTCACCAAGTCCCCTTCACATCCCCATTCACAGTCACTGTCCATCAACATAGTAAGATGCTGTAAAATCACTACTTGTCTTCTCTGTGTTGCACAGCCCTCCCAGTTCCCCCCCCCACTATACATGCTAATCGTAATGCCCCCTTTCTTTTTTTTCCCACCCTTATCCCTCCCTTCCCACCCGTCCTCCCCAGTCCCTATCCCTTTGGTAACTGTTAGTCCATTCTTGGGTTCTGTGCTTCTGCTGCTGTTTTGTTCCTTCAGTTTTCTTTTGTTCTTATACTCCACATATGAGTGAAATCATTTGGTACTTGTCTTTGGCCACCTGGCTTATTTCACTGAGCATAATACACTCTAGCTCCATCCATGTTGTTGCAAATGATAGGATTTGTTTTTTCTTATGGCTGAGTAATATTACATTGTGTATATGTACCACCTCTTCTTTATCCATTCATCTACTGATGGACATTTAGGTTGCTTCCATGTCTTGGCTATTGTAAATAGTGCAGCGATAAACATAGGGGTGCATCTGTCTTTTTCAAACTGGAGTGCTGCATTCTTGGGGTAAATTCCTAGAAGTGGAATTCCTGGGTCAAATGGTATTTCTATTTTGAGCATTTTGAGGAACCTCCATACTTCTTTCCACAATGGTTGAACTAATTTACATTCCCACCAGCAGTGCAGGGGGGTTCCCCTTTCTCCACAACCTCGCCAACATTTGTTGTTGTTTGCCTTTTGGATGGTAGCCATCCTTACTGGTGTGAGATGATATCTCATTGTGGTTTTAATTTGCATTTCTCTGATGACAAGCGATGTGGAGCATCTTTTCATGTGTCTGTTGGCCATCTGAATTTCTTCCTTAGAGAACTGTCTATTCAGCTCCACTGCCCATTTTTTAATTGGATTATTTGCTTTTTGTTTGTTGAGGTGTGTGAGCTCTTTATATACTTTGGATGTCAACCCTTTATCAGATCTGTCATTTATGAATATATTCTCCCATACTGTAGGACACCTTTTTGTTCTATTGATGGTGTCCTTTGCTGTACAGAAGCTTTTCAGCTTGATATAGTCCCATTTGTTCATTTTTGCTTTTGTTTCCCTTGCCCAGGGAGATATGTTCAAGAAGAGATCACTCATGTTTCTGTCTAAGAGATTTTTGCCTATGTTTTTTTCTAAGAGTTTTATGGTTTCATGACTTACATTCAAGTCTTTGATCCATTTTGAATTTACTTTTGTGTATGGGGTTAGACAGTGATACAGTTTCATTCTCTTACATGTAGCTGTCCAGTTTTGCCAGAACCATTTGTTGAAGAGACTGTCATTTCCCCATTGTAGGACCATGGCCCTTTTATCGAATATTAGTTGACCATATATGTTTGGGTTAATGTTTGGAGTCTCTATTCTGTTCCATTGGTCTGTGGCTCTGTTCTTGTGCCAGTACCAAATTGTCTTGATTACCGTGGCTTTGTAGTAGAGCTTGAAGTTGGGGAGTGAGATTCCCCCCCCCCACTTTATTCTTCCTTCTCAGGATTGCTTTAGCTATTTGGGGTCTTTGGTGTTTCCATATGAATTTTTGAACTATTTGTTCCAGTTCATTGAAGAATGCTGTTGGTAGTTTGATAGGGATTGCATCGAATCTGTATATTGCTTTGGGAAGGATGGCCATTTTGATGATATTAAATCTTCCTAGCCATGAGCATGGGATGAGTTTCCATTTGTTAGTGACCTCTTTAATTTATCTTAAGAGTGCCTTATAGTTTTCAGGGTATAGGTCTTTCACTTCCTTGGTTAGGTTTATTCCTAGTTATTTTATTCTTTTTGATGCTATTGTGAGTGGAATTGTCTTCCTGATTTCTCTTTCTATTAGTTTATTATTAGTGTATAGGAAAGCCACAGATTTCTGTGTGTTGATTTTGTATCCTGCAACTTTGCTGTATTCCGATATCAGTTCTAGTAGTTTTCGGGTGGGTCTTTAGGGTTTTTTATGTACAGTATCATGTCATCTGCAAATAGTGACAGTTTAACTTCTTCTTTACCAATCTGGATTCCTTGTATTTTTTTGTTTTGTCTGATTGCTGTGGCTAGGACCTCCAGTACTATGTTAAATAACAGTGGGGAGAGTGGGCATCCCTGTCTAGTTCCCGATCTCATAGGAAAAGCTTTCAGCTTCTCACTGTTCAGTATGATGTTGGCTGTGGGTTTATCACATATGGCCTTTATTATGTTGAGGTACTTGCCCTCTATACTCATTTTGTTGAGAGGTTTTATCATGAATGGATGTTGAATTTTATCGAATGCTTTTTCAGCATCTATGGAGATGATCATGTGGTTTTTGTCTTTCTTTTTGTTGATGTGGTGGATGATGTTGATGGATTTTCGAATGTTGTACCATCCTTGCATCCCTGGGATGAATCCCACTTGGTCATGGTGTATGATCCTTTTGGTGTATTTTTGAATTCAGTTTGCTAATATTTTGTTGAGTATTTTTGCATCTACGTTCATCAGGGATATTGGTCTGTAGTTTTCTTTTATGTTGGGGTCTTTGCCTGGTTTTGGTATTAGGGTGATGTTGGCTTCATAGAATGAGGTTGGGAGTATCCCCTCCTCTTCTCTTTTTTGGAAAACTATAAGGAGAATGGGTATTAGATCTTCTCTGTATGTCTGATAAAATTCCAAGGTGAATCCTTCTGGCCCGGGGGTTTTGTTCTTTGGTAGCTTTTTATTACTGCTTCAATTTCGTTGCTGGTAATTGGTCTGTTTAGATTTTCTGTTTCTTTTTGGGTCAGTCTTGGAAGGTTGTATTTTTCATGCATTATGAACTATAAACAGTTCAAATATGAATATTCATTTGATTTTTATACTTGATTTATATATGGATACCACATTTCTCTCTTTATTATTATTATTTTTAATAAAATGCTGAAGTGGTAGGTAGATACGAGATAAGGGTAGAAAACATAGTTTAGTGCTGTAAGAGAGCAAATGTAGATGTTCAGGTGCGTGCCTGTAGACTATGTGTTAATCCAAGCTAGTCACGGGCAGTAAAACATCCACGTATGCAGAAGATTTCTCTCAGAACAGGAGGGGTGAGGTTCTAAGCCTCACCTCTGTTGATCCCCATTTTCTCACCTGATGGCCCCCCTGCGACTGTGCCTGTCTTAGGTTGTTCCTCCCTTGAGGAATCTTACCCGTCTCTGGCTAACCAGTCATCTTCCGGGGCCATACAGGGAAATGTAAAGTTGGTAAGTGAGAGAGAAGCCTTATTGTTTGAAAAGGTTAGCTTATTACTTCTTTGCATATTTATGCCCTGTGGCTTCTATGCCCAGCATTTGTCTTGAGGTGTCTTTACCACTTGGAAGAATTATAATACTCGGTAAATTCTATATGTGGCACAAATTTTATTTAAGGGTTGTAATTAGGTAGGAAGAAGAAAAGCTATAGAAGTAGCAGGCGGAAGAAAACCTGGGAAGATTATTTCTTTGACATATCTTCTTGTAGAGTAACTTCAGCATGTATAGGTCTTAAACTACTAATTACATTCCGCACACTCATTAACATAATAAGAGTACAGTTATGTAACCAAAGCATACCTGTAATTACCAGTCATCTCCAGTGGTACCAAGAAAACCAGTTAGGCACCTTAGGCATTTGTGAAAGCTTATCTATGATATGGTGGCTATTCTCCAACTGAACTTGAACAGTCTGAGAGAATTCAGATAAATTAAAACAACCCATTCCTGGGGACTGTTCACATCCCATATGTTCTTTTAACAGTAAATAGTCTGTGGTTGTAAGATTTTGGAGTGCTACAATTTGCACTTCTCCTAATTCTTGGTTGAGTTCCAACAATATAGATCCAGTCCAGTTTGTTGTTTTACTGTATGCACAGGCCAGCTTAGATATCTCCTTCATCATTCACATGGCAAGTCCAGGAACTGGTGGGATGAGTGCATCTACACCTGTGGCAGTGCGTGGATCTTTGTTGGGGTTTTTTTTGCTGATCATCTTCTGGCATGAGTCTTCCCAAGATTGCTGATGTTGGAAGTTCTTTTTCATATCGTATCTTAGTTCATTTTCGGGGTAGCCAAGTTAGGCTTTGATCCTCTGTATAAACACAAACAGACCCTTTGCCTACACTTTTATATGCCCTTTATATCATTGTGTAGAACTCATTGGAGGTCACCACACAGGAACTGCTTTTTTATTTTTTATCTTTAATCTACACTTACATGATGAATACTTTGTTTACTAGGCTCTCCCCTATACCAGGTCCCCCCTATATACCCCTTTACAGTCACTGTCCATCAGCGTAGCAAAATGTTGTAGAATCACTACTTGACTTCTCTGTGTTGCACAGCCCTCCCTTTTCTCCCACCCCTCTATGCATGCTAATCTTAATACCCCCCTTTTTATCCCCCCCTTATCCCTACCTACTGACCCATCCTCCCCAGTCCCTCTCCATTTGTTACCTGTTAGTCCATTCTTGAGTTCTGTGATTCCACTGCTGTTTGGTTCCTTCAGTTTTTCCTTTGTTCTTATACTCCACAGATGAGTGAGATCATTTGGTATTTCTCTTTCTCCACTTGGCTTGTTTCACTGAGCATAATACCCTCCAGCTCCATCCATGTTGCTGCAAATGGTAGGATTTGCCCTTTTCTTATGGCTGAGTAGTATTCCATTGTGTATATGTACCACATCTTCTTTATCCATTCATCTATCGATGGACATTTAGGTTGCTTCCAATTCTTGGCTATTGTAAATAGTGCTGTGATAAACATAGGGGTGCATTGGTCTTTCTCATACTTGATTGCTGCATTCTTAGGGTAAATTTCTAGGAGTGGAATTCCTGGGTCAAATGGTATGTCTGTTTTGAGCATTTTGATGTACCTCCATACTGCTTTCCACAATGGTTGAACTAATTTACATTCCCACCAGCCGTGTAGGAGGGTTCCCCTTTCTCCGCAGCCTCGCCAACATCTGTTTTGGTTTGTCTTTTGGATGGCAGCCATCCTTACTGGTGTGAGGTGATACCTCTTTGTAGTTTTAATTTGCATTTCTCTGATAATTAGCGATGTGGAACATCTTTTCATGTGTCTGTTGGCCATTTGTATTTCTTTTTTGGAGAACCGTCTGTTCAGTTCCTCTACCCATTTTTTAATTGGGTTATTTGTATTTTGTTTGTTGAGGCATGTGAGCTCTTTATATATTGTGGACGTTAAGCCTTTATCGGATTTGTCATTTTCAAATATATTCTCCCATACTGTAGGGTTCATTTTTGTTCTATTGATGGTGTCTTTTGCTGTACAGAAGCTTTTCAGCTTAATATAGTCCCCCTTGTTCATTTTTGCTGTTGTTTTCCTTGCCCGGGGAGATATGTTCAAGAAGAGGTCACTCATGTTTATGTTTATGTCTAAGAGGTTTTTGCCTATGTTTTCTTCCAAGAGTTTAATGGTTTCATGACTTACATTCAGGTCTTTGATCCATTTTGAGTTTACTTTTGTATATGGGGTTAGACAATGGTCCAGTTTCATTCTCCTACATGTAGCTGTCCAGTTTTGCCAGCACCATCTGTTGAAGAGACTGTCATTTCGCCATTGTATGTCCATGGCTCCTTTATCAAATATTAATTGACCATATATGTCTGGGTTAATGTCTGGATTGTCTAATCTGTTCCATTGGTCTGTGGCTCTGTTCTTGTGCCAGTACCAAATTGTCTTGATTACTATGGCTTTATAATAGAGCTTGAAGTTGGGGAGTGAGATCCCCCCCCACTTTATTCTTCTTTCTCAGGATTGCTATCACTATTCGGGGTCTTTGGTGGTTCCATATGAATTTTTGAACTATTTGTTCCAGTTCACTGAAGAATGTTGCTGGTAGTTTCATAGGGATTGCATCAAATCTTTATATTGCTTTGGGCAGGATCGCCGTTTTGACGATATTAATTCTTCCTAGCCATGAGCATGGGATGTGTTTCCATCTGTTAGTGTCCCCTTTAATTTCTCTTAAGAGTGACTTGTAGTTTTCAGAGTATAAGTCTTTCACTTCTTTGATTAGGTTTATTCCTAGGTTTTTTTTTTTTTGATGCAATTGTGAAAGGAGTTGTTTTCCTGATTTCTCTTTCTGTTGGTTCATTGTTAGTGTATAGGAAAGCCACAGATTTCTGTGTGTTGATTTTGTATCCTGCAACTTTGCTGTATTCCGATATCAGTTCTAGTAGTTTTCGGGTGGGTCTTTAGGGTTTTTTATGTACAGTATCATGTCATCTGCAAATAGTGACAGTTTAACTTCTTCTTTACCAATCTGGATTCCTTGTATTTTTTTGTTTTGTCTGATTGCTGTGGCTAGGACCTCCAGTACTATGTTAAATAACAGTGGGGAGAGTGGGCATCCCTGTCTAGTTCCCGATCTCATAGGAAAAGCTTTCAGCTTCTCACTGTTCAGTATGATGTTGGCTGTGGGTTTATCATATATGGCCTGTATTATTTTGAGGTACTTGCCCTCTATTCCCATTTTGCTGAGAGTTTTTATCATGAATGGATGTTGAACTTTGTCAAATGGTTTTTCAGCATCTATGGAGATGATCATGTGGTTTTTGTCTTTCTTTTTGTTGATGTGGTGGATGATGTTGATGGACTTTCGAATGTTGTGGCATTCTTGCATACCTGGGATGAATCCCACTTGGTCATGGTGTATGATCCTTTTGATGTATTATTGAATTCGGTTTGTTAAAATTTTGTTGAGTATTTTTGCATCTACGTTCATCAGGGATATTGGTGTGTAGTTTTATTTTTTGTTGGGGTCTTTGCCTGGTTTTGGTATTAGGGTGATGTTAGCTTCGTAGAATGAATTTTGAGTATCCCCTCCTCCTCTATTTTTTGGAAAACTTTAAGGAGAATGGGTATTATGTCTTCCCTGTATGTCTGATAAAATTCCGAGGTAAATCCATCTGGCCCGGGGCTTTTGTTGTTTTGTAGTTTTTTGATTACCGCTTCAATTTCATTGCTGGTAATTGGTCTGTTTAGATTTTCTGTTTCTTTTTGGGTCAGTCTTGGAAGGTTGTATTTTTCTAGGAAGTTGTCCATTTCTCCTAGGTTTCCCAGCTTGTTAGCATATAGGTTTTCATAGTATTCTCTAATAATTCTTTGTATTTCTGTGGGGTCTGTCATGATTTTTCTTTTCTCATTTCTGATACTGTTGATTTGTGTTGACTCTCTTTTCCTCTTAATAAGTCTGGCTAGAGGCTTATCTATTTTGTTTATTTTCTCAAAGAACCAGCTCTTGGTTTCTTTGATTTTTGCTATTGTTTTATTCTTCTCAATTTTATTTATTTCTTCTCTGATCTTTATTATGTGCCTCCTTCTGCTGACCTTAGGCCTCATCTGTTCTTCTTTTTCCAATTTCGATAATTGTGACATTAGACCTTTCATTTGGGCTTGTTCTTCCTTTTTTAAATATGCTTGGATTGCTATATACTTTCCTCTTAAGACTGCTTTTGCTGTGTCCCACAGAAGTTGGGGCTTAGTGTTGTTGTTGTCATTTGTTTCCATATATTGCTGGATCTCCATTTTGATTTGGTCATTGATCCATTGATTATTTAGGAGCGTGTTGTTTAGCCTCCATGTGTTTGTGAGCCTTTTTGCTTTCTTTGAACAGTTTATTTCTAGTTTAATGCCTTTGTGGTCTGAAAAGTTGGTTGGTAGGACTTCAATCTTTTGGAATTTACTGAGGTTCTTTTTGTGGCCTAGTATGTTGTCTATTCTGGAGAATGTTCAATGTGCACCTGAGAAGAATGTGTATCCTGTTGCTTTTGGATGTAGAGTTCTGTAGATGTGTATTAGGTCCATCTGTTCTAGTGTGTTGTTCAGTGCCTCTGTGTCCTTACTTATTTTCTGTCTGGTGGATCTGTCCTTTGGAGTGAGTGGTGTGTTGAAGTCTCCCAGAATGAATGCATTGCATTCTATTTCCTCCTTTAATTCTATTAGTATTTGTTTCACATATGTTGGTGCTCCTCTATTGGGTGCATATATATTTATAATGGTTATATCCTCTTGTTGGACTGAGCCCTTTATCATTATGTAATGTCCGTCTTTATCTTTTGTTACTTTCTTTATTTTGAAGTCTATTTTGTCTGATACTAGTATTGCAACACCTGCTTTTTTCTCTCTGTTGTTTGCATGAAATATCTTTTTCCATCCATTGAGTTTAAGTCAGTGCATGTCTTTGGGTTTGAGATGAGTCTCTTATAAGCAGCATATGAATGGGTCTTGCTTTTTTATCCATTCTATTACTCTGTGTCTTTTGATTGTTGCATTCCGTCCATTTACATTTAGGGTGATTATTGAAAGGTATGTACTTATTGCCATTGCAGGCTTTAAGTTTGTGGTTACCAAAGGTTCAGGGTTAGCTTCTTTACTATCTTACTGTCTAACTTAACTCGTTTGTTGAGCTATTATAAACACGGTCTGATGAATCTTTATTTCTCTCCCTTCTTATTCCTCCTCCTCCCTTTTTCATATGTTGGGTGTTTTGTTCTGTGCTCTTTTTAGGAGTGCTCCCATCTAGAGCAGTCTCTGTAAGATGCCCTGTAGAAGTGGTTTGTGGGAGGCAAATTCCCTCAACTTTTGCTTGTCTGGGAATTGTTTAATCCCTCCTTCATATTTAAATGATAATCGTGCTGGATACAGTCGTCTTGGTTCAAGGCCCTTCTCTTTCATTGCATTAAGTATATCATGCCATTCTCTTCTGGCCTGTAGGGTTTCTGTTGAGAAGTCTGATGATAGCCTGATGGGTTTTCCTTTGTAGGTGACCTTTTTTTCTCTCTGGCTGCCTGTAATACTTTGTCCTTGTCTTTGATCTTTGCCATTTTAATTATTATGTGTCTTGGTGTTGCCCTCCTTGGATCCCTTGTCATGGGAGTTCTGTGTAACTCTGTGGTCTGAGCGGCCATTTCCTCCCCTAGTTTGGGGAAGTTTTCAGCAATTATTTCTTCAAAGACACTTTCTATCCCTTTTTCTCTCTCTTCTTCTTCTGGTACCCTTATAATGCGGCTATTGTTCCATTTCGATTGGTCACACAGTTCTCTTAAAATTCTTTCATTCCTGGAGATGCTTTTATCTCTCTCTGATCAGCTTCTCTGCGTTCCTGTTCTCTGTTTTCTAGTCCATTAATGGTCTCTTGCATCTTGTCCATTCTGCTGTGAAGTCCTTTCAGAGCTTGTTTTATTTCTGTATTCTCCCTCCTTATTTCTTGCATATTTCTCTGCAGGTCCATCAGCATGGTTATGACTTTTGTTTTGAATTATTTTTCAGGAAGACTGGTTAAATCTATCTCCCCAGGTTCCTTCTCAGGGTAAGATGTTGTTGTCGAAGCTGTCTGGGTTAGTCTTGTCTGTATCAGATTTTTTTGCCTTTTCCTGTTGATAGGTGCAATGGTGAGCTATTGACTCCTCTATGAGCTGAGAGAGCCAAGTCTTTCCACTTGCTCCTGGCCTTTCTTTACTGGGACAACTGCGACCCCTAGTGGCCTGTGTTGGGCAATTGCATGTATCCTGGGTCTCTGTATCTTGCCCGGCTGGTATGAAGGAAGCTCCCTTACCCAGGGCCGGCCAGCCTCAGGCCTCTGCTCTTCTATGGCAGGGCTGGAGGGGAAATGGATGGGGGGCTGTTTGGCTGTTTATCTCCATGAGGTGTCTTAGAGCTGTTGCCCAGGGGTTTAGTGATCCCAGAGTTCCCTGGAATTTCCAGCTGCAGGACTGTGACCCGGTATGCTTCCGTCCAGCTGTGGGGTCCCTGTCCCTTTAAGACTTTCAAAAAGCACTCGCTTTTCTTTGTCCCAGGGGCGCCGGCTTCAGGACACACTCACAGGTCTTACTGTCCTATTTCCCTAGTTTCCAGTCCCGCACGCACACACTGTGTCTGCGCTCTGGTGCGGATGGCTGGGGCTGGGTGTTTAGCAGTCCTGGGCTCCCTCTCCCTCACCACTCTGACTCCTCTCCTCCTGCCTGGAGCTGGGGTGAGGGTCCTTGGGTCCCGCTGTGCCAGGGCTTGTATCTTACCCCCTTCGTCAGGCGCTGGGTTCTCACAGGTGTGGATGTAGTCTGGATGTTGTCCTATGTCTTCTGGTCTCTCTTTTAGGATTAGTTGTATTTGTTGTATTTTCAAAAATATATATGTTTTTGGGAGGAGGTTCCCACTGTCCTACTCATGCAGCCATCTTGGCTCCGCCCCCTGGGAGCCTTTTTTAAAGAGGAAAAGTGGGCCCAGGAGGAATGACCTTTTAGTTTGGCCGCTGTTGGGGTAGCCAGGATTACTTGGAAGGGCCCCATCCATTTTGGTTTTAGCCTTTGGAAGGGGCTAAGGGGCTTCATATATATCCAGTCTCCAGGTTTTTAAGGACAGAGGAGTAAGGGTGTGTAGGTTGTCAGAGGTTTTTGGGAGTGTGGAGTCAGCATAGTTCCATATGAGATGTCTAAGGGTATTAAGTAAAGAATTTGAGATAGGGCGAGGTAGGCTTGAGTTGGATGTGGGAAAAGTGAAGACAATAAGGGGCCTTCCATATGGAACCTCAAAGGGGCTGAGCATAAGAGGTTTGCAGGGGAGAGACCTGAGTTAAAAAGGGCTAGCGGTAGGAGCTTAGTCCAGTCCAAATGAACCTGGAGGGAAAACTTGGATAGGCTCTGTTTGAGGTGATTAGCCTTCTCTACTTTACCTGAGGATTGGAATCAATATAGGATGTGGAACTTCCAGGTTATATTTAGGAAGGAGGCCACCTGTTGGGCGACCTGTGAGGTAAATTCAGGTCCATTATCAGTTTGGGTAGAGGTTGGGAGTCCAAAGCAGGGGATGATATGTGCTACTTTTTCATTTGATGTAGGAAAGCCCTCTATTCATCCAGAGAAGGTGTCAACCAGGACAAGGAAGTATATTTGTTTCTTTACTAGAGGCATATGGGTAAAGTGTATTTGCCAGTCAGTGCTGGGGAGGGGTCCCCGGAACTGATGGGTAGGAAAGGGAGGAGGTCTGAGGTTGCTTTGGGGGTTGGTGGTTTGGCATATGTAGCATTGGGCAATAATCTTTTGTAGGGAAGTCCTAAGACCAGGAGTAAGATGTATGTGGGTCTATAGGCATTGGAGTAGAGGGAATGATCCAGCATGAAACTGGTCATGGAAAAATGAAAGGAATTTATTTTGTAAGCCTTCAGGAAGAACCAATTTTCCATGGAGGAATCACCATTGTCCTTCTTGTAGTGCCCCTGTTCTTGGAGTAGAGCTAATTCTTGGGATGAGTAGGAGAGTATAAGAGGGAACAGGAGGAGGGAATTGGAGAGAAGATTGATAGCTGCTTGTTTTGCTACTCTATCAGCCTCATTTCCATAGATGATGTGTCTGAGATTTTTATCCTGTGAGTTAGGTCTTTGAGGGCCCTTGCAATGAGTGACAGCAGCTGTGTGGGGTAAAAGTGCTGCCTCTAGGAGATGTTGAATTATGGGTCCATTTTCTTAGGGGTTTTTTTGCTATTAGGAATCCTCTCTCATGCCAGGTCTGGGTATTTGAGTGCAGGACATTATATGCATATTTGGACTGTATAGATGTTGATACTTTCCTCTTTTGCCAGAGTAAGAGCTCTGGGGAGTGCAATAAGTTCTGCCTGCTATGAGGTCATCCCAGGGGAGAGGGCTGCCACCTCGATTACTTCTTGGGAGGGTAGGAGGATTGGCTATCATGGTAGCCCTTAATGATGGCATACCCTGCCTGGGAGGAGACGGCCTTTGAAGTGCTTCTTCAATAAACCAATCAGGGGACCCCAAAATATGTTCTGAGGTTATGTGATGGAAGTGGATGAGAGTGAAATCAAGGAGCTCAGGGCACTCATGTTGGGGGATAGAGTCTGGGCAGTTAGGTCCTGGGAGGAGGGAGTCAGGGTTTAGGACAGAAGAGCAGCAGAAGGTAACTGTGGATTGTAGAAGCTGAGAGTGTAAGACTTGGACTCGGGCCAGAGAGAGAGAGGGGTTAGAGCACGGTGGCTGTAAAGTTCAGAGAGGTTGTGTGAGGAGTGCACCTGTAGGGGATGCTGGAGGGCAACATTTTGGGCTTTGGGAATAAGGACAGCAGCTGACGCTAGGACCTGTAAGCAGAGAGGCCAGCCTTTTATCACAAGGTTGAGTTGTTTGGACAAATAGGGAACAGGCTGGTGGGAGTCCCCAGTTGATTGTGTGAGTAACCCTAATGTTTATCCCTTTTTGCTGGTTAAGAATAGGCAGAAAGGTTTATTAGGGTTAGGTATAGTCATCGCAAGTGCCTTGAGGAGTGCTCGCTTAAAGGCCCAGGAAGAAGCAGGAATTAAGTCTGTCTCTGGCCCCTTTCTTGGGGATCCCTGTGGGAGGCCCTTTAAAGGGGTTTTGCAGTGAGTGAGAAATTTAGGATCCAGAGTCTAAAAAAAACTAAGAAGCCCCAGAAAGGAAAGAAAATCTCACTTTTTGGTGGAGAAAGGGAGATTGTTAATAGCTTGTTTCTGGAAGGTGGGTATTAAGCAAGTGGTAGGGGTGAGGTCAAGACCAAGTTAAGTGACCTTTTTCTGTACTAACTGAGCTTTGTGTTCTGAGACATGGTATCCCCTTTTTCCCCAGGAACCTAAGAAGGGAGATAGTGTGGGATACAGAGTCTTTTGAGGAGCTGCAAAGCAAGAGGTCATCGACATATTGGAGCAGGCGGCTAGGGGTGAGTTCGAGGGATTGGAGGTCCTTTTGTAATGCTTGGCCAAAGAAGTGGGGGCTGTCCCGAAATCCCTGGGGAAGAGCTGTCCATGTGAGTTATTGGGTGAACAGAGATATAGGGTCTGTCCAAGATGAAAGCAAAAAGTTGTTGGGAATCAGGGCTGAGGGGAATAGTAAAGAAGGTATCTTTGAGATCTAGGACAGTAAAATATTCTAACAGGAAAGATGGGTGTATTGTTGAGGGATAAAGATTTGGGCCTTAAGAAGGTAGTTGATGATGGGCCGGAGGTCAAGATGGCCATCAAGGCTCAGGGGGTATCAGTTAACTGTGACAGCTCGAGTATAGGGTGTCTCAGGAGTATTCTGAGGGTGTGGTGGTGTGAGGCTATAGAAGGGTTTTTTGTGTCCCAAACAATAGGGTCAATTTGTGATTTAATAAGTTGTAGTGCCTCAGAAGGGAGGGCCTCTTTAGGGGGGTATGATTGGGAAAACGATGGAGGGTTCCTGAGGGAAGTGAGGGAATGTATAAGGGATGACCCCATCCATCTCTTCCCAGAAGAGGTGTGGGGCAGTGGGGGACTACCAGAAAGGAGTGAGTAAAAGTAATATGACCCAAGGAACAATATAAAGGAGGGGTTTGGGCTGGTGTTTCTATTAAGCCTTTCATCCCAACAACCAAGTTAGAGGAGGGGAGCAAAGGCCCCGAATACTCAGTAAGTGCAGAGAGGCTGGCCCCCATGTGCACCAGAAAAGAAACCTGCCTTCTGGCCACCACCATTGTTACCTGTGGATCTGCTGGTGTCACTGTGGAGGGGGCCTTGGAATGCATGGCCCATCAGTCGGTCACTGAAGACAAGACCATAAGGGTCTCCAGGTCCTCTCTAGATGTGTCCTGTCGCCTGGAGGGGATAGAACTCAAGGGAGGGGCTGACTTCCCTAGAGAGCAATCCATCTTCCAGTGACCCCATTGTCTGCAGTTTGGACATGGCTTTGTAGGAGGCCGGGGATTAGAGCAAACTTTTGCCCAGTGGCCCAGATTACCACAGGGAAACAGTTGCTAGATGGGTGTGGGGTGGAGCCTTTTTTGCAGGCTTGTCAGTGGGAGGTTGAAATAGGGAGGCCAGAATCTGATATTTGGCTTTAGCCTGTTTTTCTTTCTGAGTTTTTTGTTCCTCATCCCAGTAGTTGAAAACTTTAAAGGCAAGGCCTATAAGCTTTGGGGTGTTTGGGGTCCATTTTCTAATTTTGGGGGCTTTTATGAAAATCTGGGTAAGACTGGGAAATGAAGTGGCAGTGTAGGAGAATAAGGCCCTCAAGGGGGTTAGGGCTGGTGTTTGTGTATTTGATCATGGCCTCTGAAAGGCGGTTCATAAAGAGGGCTGGGTTTTCATCTGCCCCCTGGGTAATTTCTCTGAGGCGCTTGTAGTTGACCTGTTTATTTTTATTTCTTTCCATCCCTGCCAGGAGGCAAGTGATCATGTGATTACAAGTTGCCCTACCAGGGTCACTGCATTGGTATGTCCGCTCGGGGTTTGGGGGTGCAGCCCTGGGGACCGCTCCAGCTGCTGGCGCATGATTAGCAGGGTGCTGGCAGTACAACTCGTTGGCATGATTTTCAGCTGCACACCAAATGTGTTCCCTCTCATGATCTGTGAGGATGGACGAGAGGGTGAGGTAAATGTCCCCCCAAGTGAGGTCGTACATTTGAGTAATGTGGAGGAACTGTTTCCTGAATTTATCAGGATCTTCTGAGAAGGACCCGATCTTTTGTTCAATACACTCCAGATTATTAACTGAAAAGGAGACGTGAACACAAATGGGCCTTTCAATGCTGGCTGCCTCATGGAGGGGTGGGGTAGGGTGAGAAGCAGTCTGGGGAGGTATTGGGTGGGAAGCGAGAGTGCGAGAGCCTGTCTGAAGTGGGGAAAAGGAGTGGGTTTGGACAGGGGGTTGGGTTAAGAGAGGCAGACGGGCTGGCGGAAGCAGGAGGGGGAGGGGCGTTCAGGGGGAAGGGACGGTGGGGAGGGATTTGGACTTTGCTGAGACTGTGGTGGGGAGAGGAGGATGGTAAGGAGGAGGGTCGTCGGCAGGGTCAAACTCGTCAACAGAGGAGGGGAGGTGGGTAAGGGCGCAATGTTGTCAGGGTGGGGGGAGGGGATTTTTGTTCAGAAAGAACTTTAGAGGGTTTTCATTCATCAGAAGGACATGGAGGGGGGTCTTGTTCAGCAGGAAGGATCTGAAGAGACGAGAGGGAGGAACAAAGGGCGGGTTGCTCGTGGAGGGTGAAGGAGGCTTGGACATAGGGAACCTCTGACCGTCTTCCAGGCCTTTGGAGGAAGTTATCAAGATCACAGGGAATTTGGAAATCGAAAGTGCCCTCAGCTGCCAGGGTGACCCGTTATCAAGTTTGTATTGGGGCCACATGGAAATGGAGTAAAAGATCAATTTTTTGGTTTAGTGTCTCCTTTTAATCTCAATTGGTAAAGATTACACAGGAGACAGCTGAGAGGGTATCTCCCAACGTTTTTGAGGGTGAAATGCCTATCATGGGAGGGTGAGAAAGGTTGCTGAGGCTGGGAAACAGGCCGCCGGGATGTCTCCCTGCAATCGGCTTCCAAACTGGAGTCCGTGGACTCCTAGAGCCGGACGAGATTGTCCTGTTTGCTGAAAGAAACCATCCCCCCAGTCAGAGTGCAGGAGCTCCCCTTGTTATGGTGTTCTCATATGAAGAACACAGAGAAAGTGAAAGGACAACAGGGAAAAGGGAGAGGGGACAGTGATCGACTTCCTCTGGGCACCAAGAGAAAGCCGATGAGGCCAGAGTCTTACCCTCCTGGGAATGACAGTGGATTAGTGGCTGGTGGTGGATGCATAGCTTGAGGTCTGGAAGGACAGTCCCTGGACTGGTTGGTGTTCAGGAGGGGAGTGTTGGATGAGGGAGGGAAGGGAAATGGGGCGAGACACAGGAGGTTCTCAGGATCTAGGTGTTAGCTCCGATCTAGCTGCCTCTGTCCACTGCTTCCTGGGCTGCAGAAGAGCTCCTGCTCTCAGCTCCCACTCCCGGGTTTTGGCACCAGATGCAAGAAAAGGAAGGGACGCGAACTCAACAGTCCAAGCAGGTTTATTGCTAAACCTGAGAGGGATCCCTCTGTTCTGGCAAGCAGAACAAACAGGGCGTCTCTTACAGGCTAAGAGGATTTTTATGGCCAGGTTTTTTTGGTGGGCTTTTGAGGGGAATAGGTCAGGGAAAAGGTGGGCTTGTGGCTTGCTGAGGTGTCGTCTGGAAAATGCTTGTTGCCTAGGTAAAATGAAACCTAGGTCTCTCTGGGGTGGTGGGTGGATTTATTCAAAAAGGCGGTACTCCTGTCCACCCTCTATCAGTAGGCACAGATTCACAAAAGACTCATGCTGGGAAGCATGGAAGATATGCATGGAAACAACTACATAACTTCCCACAAAGCTGGTTTAGCTACTGCTATTGCTAAACATCCAACTTGCCAGCTGCAAAGTCTAATACTAAACCCTGATATGACAATCTCCCTAAAGGAAACGCATCGGCCACTTGGTGGCACATTGAGTGTATTTGCTTCCTTCCACCCTGCAAAAGCCCACAGTTAATTCTGAACAGAAAGAATACATATCTAGAATACAAATTTGCCATATCTGCACCACTATTACAAAACTTAAAAAGGTTGTAATCAACTGACAGACCCAGCAGCCTAGAACACAGGATATTTGTATCTAATCCAGTGAGCTAGCTACCATATCATACTGAATTGGTCCTGATCTCCTTAACCATCTCACACAAGCACCGTTGCTCTTCCATCCTCAGTCCATTACCTGCCCTTTCAAATCATGTATTTGATATTGAAAAATGTAATCATGTCCTGATTAGTAATCACTCTATGTTCATATAATTCACAAGTGTGCATCTCTGCCATTATAAAAAAGTAAAACATTTAACATCTTATTTTTAAAAGTACATAATGGCATGAGATAATTATCACTATATAGCATAAAGTAAAAAAATAAGAATAAATATAAAATGTATTAGCACGGTCTCATTTATAAACCTATAAACATTATGTTAACATTAACGTGAGCAAATTTAGTGTACATTTACTTCTTATACTTTTCCATATTTTTCATATAATTTAGCAATTTTGTAATAGGAAAATAAGAATTACAGCAAGACAAAATAAGGAAAAGTAAGCAAAAAACAATGAAAAAAAAAGAAACAAGTGATATAAAGCCCTACCAAGATCTCTTTTGTGACTGACTTTGAACATTTTAAAGACATTTTTGGAAAGAGTGTTTCTCTGTTGATCATATTTCTATAATCTCTAAGCGAATTGAAGTAAGTAACATTTCTCCTAAGTGAATGTTAGCAAAGTTGTTCTCCAGGGGAAAGATTCTGCTTTAAAATAAAGCAGGGCCCATTAGGATCTACAGAGAACACACAAGGTAGTACACTAGGTCAAACAGAAGCAGATCCTGCTTCTAGGCCTGATAGTGCCTCCTTCAATCTCACCTCTCCCTATTCTATATTAGTTTATCAATGAAGTGGAAATGAATATTTGTCATACTCTTCCTCAATTAATGAAAAGTTAAAGCTCCATCGTGATGTATAGTAAGAAATAAGTAAGGACTTAAATCAGACAACTTATTACTTAGAAAGCCGCTTCAGTTTATACCTTCCTTTTTATGTTCTACCCAAGTGATACAGCTACTTTATTAAAGACAAAGCTACTCGCTTCAATTTTAGAACAATTGGCATAAATAACTAATACAATGAACATGACGTATGATAATGATATGCAGCCTCTTTTTATGCAGTGATACTCTGTAGTAGCTATATCAAGGGGCCAAATCATTTCCTGCTTCACCTCACCATTTACATACAGTTAATTATTACAGTTTCCTTGCTCATTTGTGTAGTTGACAAATCTTGATATATAATAAATACTGTTTGTTACATGAATAACCATATTAAAATTCAAAATAGCTTTGCAATTACTACCCATATTAAAATAAGCCTATAAAGTCAAAAGGCAAGGAGATGGTTGTTTAATGTCTAATATATTTTATCATATTTTACCATACCAGTTAGATTCCTAAAACAAATCTATTAGCACACTCAAAATAGAATATAGTTCAAGGACTATTAGTTCATGGAGGGGTTATTTACAAAGAGTGAGAATAGGGAAACCAAGGGAAGCACAGTAACATGGAGTTAGTTAGTAATGACCTGGAGATCAAAGGGAGAAGAGACACAAATTGCTAGAATCTGGGAGGAAAGGGTCTTGTAGAATCAATAACCTTGTAACAAACAGAAAATTTTTTTTTAATTGAAGTATTGTTGATTTATAATCTTGTATTGGTATCAAGTATACAACATAGTGGTTCAACAAGTTACCCATATTATTAAATCCTCACCCCCACTAGTGCAGTTACTGTCTGTCAACATAGGAAGTTGTTAATATAATCACTGACTATATTCTCCATGCTGTACTACCGTCCCTGTGATGGACTTATAGTATGACTGAGAATTTTTGTGCTCTTTTATCTATTACCCTCCCCACCTACCCATCCCATACCCTCCCCTGTATTAACAAGTCACTTCTCAGTATCCGTGAGTCTACTGCTATATTATTCATTTTTTCCTTTTGTTTTTATAAGTCCACAAATAAGTGAAATCACATGGTATTTTCTACCTGATTCATTTCATTGAGCATGATAACCTCTAGATCCTTCCACGCTGTTGCAAATGGCAGGATTGCTTTCTTTTTAATGACTTGAATAATATTCCATTGTGTATATGTACTACCTCTTTATCCATTCATCTGTTGATGGATGCTTTGGTTGTTTCCATATCTTGGCTATTGTAAATAATGCAGCAGTAAACATAGGGGTGTATGTATCTTTTAGAATCATGGATTTTTTTTTTTCTTAGGGTAAAGTCCTAGAAGTTGAATTAATGGGTTGTATGGTATTTCTATTTTTAATTTTTTGAGGAAACTCTATACTGCTTTCCACAGTGGCTGCAACAATTTATATTCCCACCAGCAGGGCAGGAGGATTCCCTTTTCTCCACCTCCTCGCCAACACCTGTTATTTCTTGTGTTTTGGATGGTGGCCATTCTAACTGGTTTGAGATGATATCTCATTGTGGTTTTTATTTGCATTTCCCTGATGACTAGAGACGGGAGCATCTTTTCATGTGCCTGTTGGCCATCTGTATTTCTTCTTTGGAAAAAAGTCTGCTCAAATCTTCTGCCCATTTTTTCATTGGGTTATTTTTTTTGTGTGTACATTCAGGTGTATGAGCTTTTAATATATTTTGGATATTAACCCCATATTGGATAAATTGTTCATGAGTATATTCTGCCATACTGTAGGTTGCTGTTTTGTTCTGCTGATGGTGTCTTTTCCTGTACAGAAGATTTTTAGTTTAATTGTAGTTCTACTTGTTCATTTTGTTTCCCTTGCTTGAGGAGATGTGTCCAGGAAAAAAGTGCTCGTGCTTATGTTCAAGAGATTTTTGCCTATGTCTTCTTCTAAGAGTTTCATGGTTTCGTGTCTTACATTTAGGTCTTTGATCCATTTTGAGTTTACTTTTGTGTATGGAGTTAGACAGTACTCCAGTTTCATGCTCTTGCATGTAGCTGTCCAGTTTTCCCAACACCAGTTATTAAAGAGGCTGTCTTTACCCCATTGTATGTTTTTGGCCCCTTTATAATATATAAATTAACCATATATGAGTCAGTTTGTATCCAGACTCTCTATTCTGTCCCCTTGATCTATGGGTCTGTTCATGTACCAGTATCATGCTGTTTTGATCACTGTAGCTGTGTAGTATAGCTTGAAGTCAGGGAGCATAATACCTGTACTTTGTTCTTTCTCAGGATTGCTTTGGCTATTTGGGGTCTTTTGTGGTTCCATATGAATTTTAGGATCATTGAAAATTCACTGAATTTTCTGTTTCATTGAAAAAGGGCATTGAAAAATGTCATTTATATTTTGATAGGGATTGCATCAAGTCTGTGAATTGCTTTGGGAAGGATGACCATTTTGACAATATTGATTCTTCCTATCCATGAGCACAGGATAGATTTCCCTTTATTTGTGTCTTAATTTCTCTCATGAGTGATAGTTTTCAGATTACAAGTCTTTCACCTCCTTGGTTAGTTAGGTTTTTTCCTAGGTATTTTATTCTTTTTGATGTAATTGAAAGTGGAGCTGTTTTCCTGATTTTTCTTTCTGCTAGTCCCTTGTAATATACAGGAACTCAACTGATTTCTGTGTTTTCATTTTGTATCCTGTAACTTTGCTGAATCCTGTCATTAGTTCTAATAGATTTTTGGTGGAATCTTTAGGGTTTCCTATATATAATATTTTGTTATCTGCAAGTAGCAACAGTTTAACTTCTTCCTTAACCAATTTGGATGCCCTTTATCTCTTTGTCTTGTCTGATTGCCATGGCTAGGACGTCCAGTACTATGTTGATGAAAAGTGGTGAGAGTAGCCATCCTTGTCTTGTTCCTGATCTTAGAGGAAAATATTTCAGCTTTTTGCCATAGAGTATGATATTAGCTGTGGGTTTGTTGTTTATGGCCTTTATTATGTTGACATACATATCCTCTATACCCATTTTGTTGAGAGTTATTATCATGAGTGGATGTTTAATTTTGTCAAATGTTTTTTCAGCACCTATTGAGATGATCATGTGTTATTTATCCTTCTTTTGTTAATGTGGTATATGACATTGACTGACTTACAAATATTATACTGTCCTCGCATCACTGCCATGAATCCCACATGATCATGATAGATGATCCTATTGATGTATTTTTTGATTCAGTTTGCTGATATTTTGTTGAGGATTTTGCATGTATGTTCATCAGGGATACTGGTCTATAATTTTCTTTTTTTGGAGTGTCTTTGTCTAGTTTTGGCATTAGAGTGTTGCTGTCCTCATAGAATGTGTTTGGAGGCATTCCCTCCTCTTCTGCTATTTGGAATACTTTAAGAAGGGTGGGTATTAGCTCTTTAAATGTTGATAGAATTCTGCTGTGTAGCCATCTGGCCAAGAGTTTTGTTTGTTGGAAGTTTTTTGATTACTAGTTCAATTTTGTTGCTGATAATTGGTCTGTTCAGATTTTCTGTTTCTTCCTGGGTTAATCTTGAAAGGTTGTATTTTTCTAGGAATTTATCCATTTCTTCTAGATTCTCCAATTTATTTGCATATAATTTTTCATAGAATTCTCTAATAATTCTTTGTATTTCTGTGGCTTCCATTGTGACTATTCCTTCTTCCTTTCTGATTTTGTTTGTGTACTCTCTTTTTTCTTGATTAAGTCTGGCTAGGGATTTGTCTATTTTGTTTATCTTCTCAAAGAACCAGCTCTTGGTTTCACTGATGTTTTCTATTGTCTTATTCCTCTCTATTTTGTTTATTTCTGCTATTATTTTTATTATGGCCCTCCTCCTACTAACTTTGGGTTTCATTTGTTTTTCTTTTTCTAGTTTCTTTAATTGTGAGTTTAAACTGCTTATTTGGGATTGTTCTTATTTCTTGAGCTAAGCCTGTATTACCTAAGTAAGCTATGTACTTCTCTCTTTAGAACCACTTTTGTGGTGTCCCACAAATTTTGTACTATTATAGGTTGGTTTACATTTGTTTCCATGTAATGCTTGATTTCTATTTTGATTTGTTCATTAATCCTTTGATTTTTTAGAAGCATGTTGTTTGGCCTCCAAGTATTTGTGGGATTTTTTTGTTTTCTTTGTGTAATTTATTTCCAGTTTCATATCATTGTGGTATGAGAAGTTGCTTGATACAATTTTAATCTTTTTGAATCTATTGATGCTCTTTTTATGGCCTAGTATGTGATCTATTCTGAAGAATGTTCTATGTCCAGTTGAGAAAAATGTGTATCCTGCTGCTTTTGGGTGGAATGTTCTGTAGATATCTGTTAAGTCCAACTGATCTAATGTGTTTTTCAGTGCCTCTGTTTCTTTATTTTCTGTCTGGTTGATCTGTCTGTTGATGTAAGCGGTGTGTTAAAGTCTCCTAATATGAATGAGTTACAGTCTATTTCTCCCATTAATTCTATTAGTATCTGTTTTACATATTTAGGTGCTCCTATATTGGGTGCATAGATATTTATAATGGTTATATCCTCTTGTTGTACTGAGTCCTTTACCATTATGTAATGTCCTTCTTTCTCTCTTGTTGCATTGTTTGTTTTGAAGACTATTTTGTCTAATATAAGTACTGCTACTCATGCCTTTTTCTCATTATCTGCATTAAATATCTTTTTCCATCCCTTCACTTTCAGTCTGTATATGTCTTTGGGTCTTAAATGAGTCTCTTGTAGGCAGCATATAGATGGATCTTCTTTCTTTATCCATTCTGCCACTCTGTGTCTTTTGATTGGTGTATTCAGCCATTTACATATAAGTAATATTGATAAGTATGTACTTACTGCCACTTAGCTGTTCTCTGGTTGTTTTTGTAGTTCCTCTCTGTTCCTTTCTTCCTCTGTTATACTCTTCTCTTGTTGTTTGATGGTTTTCTTTAGTGTTGTAATTCAATTTATCTTTAAAAATTTTTTGTTTATCTGTTAAAGGCTTCAGATTTGTGGTTGCCATTTATTTGTGAGTTTAAACTGAAATTGGACAATCAGTAAGTCACAATACAAGAAGCTCTATTAAAGGCTTCAGATTTGTGGTTGCCATTTGTGGATAGCTTCCTAACTATGTAAGTCTATTAAAGTTGATGATTGCTCTATTTCAAATACAATCTAAAAGTACTTCTTTATTCTTATTCTTCTTCCTCCATACTTTATGTATTAGATGTCATAATCTGCATTTTTTTGTGAATCCTTTGGCTGATTTTGTATATAGTTGGTTTTATTATTTCTGTTTTGCTTTAATTTCATCCTTGCTTGGTAAGTAATTGGTATACTATTACTGTGGGTTTATTTTCACTGGTGAAAACTACTTATGCTTAAGAACATTTCCATTTACAGAAGTCTCTTTAGCATATCCTGTAATGCCAATTTAGTGGTTGTAAATTCCTTCAGCCTTCATTTATGTGGGAAATTTTAAATCTCTGCTTCAAATTTGAATGGTAATTCTTGGTTGAAGGTCCTTCTGTTTCAATATGTAAAATATTTCTTGGCACTCCCTTCTGGTCTGTAATGTTTCTGCTGAGAAGTCTGCTGATAACCTGATGGGGTTTCCCTTATAAGTAATCTTTTTTCTCTCTCTGGCTGCAAGAGGAATAGTAATCTTCAACTGAGAGGCACAGCCAATCCAAGGTATTCTAACTGGAACAAAGCAAGATAAAATACACTGATCTCACTCTCTCCCTTTGACTTCCTGCTATGATGCCCATTTTCAAAATCCAATATGACATATAGAAGGCATGGATGTTCATAGATACAATCCATAAAGTTCTGCTTGTTAGGGCAAAGAGCAGGGGGACAATGATGAAATGTGTATCTGTTGACAAAAGGAAAACATCCTGCACAATCAGTGAACTTTTTCTCCTTCAACTTGAACATAAAAATTTAGCGATAATAACAATAACAGTTTATATTATGGTAGACCTTTGGTTAATCTGTATGTAGTTTTAGAGAGTTGAGACTAGCTTTTTATGATGTTTTCATACAGTACACTGTGGAATATTATCCAGAGTGAAATTTTGTTTTCTGAGATCTCACCAATTAAAGCCTCCTAGATTTTTAAGAATAAAGACAGGAAGAAAAAAACTGCTTTTCATGTTACATTTGTTTAACTATTGAAGAAAAGTCTGTGTTTTTAAAGTTTAGTTTTGTCTGCTGCTGTCAAAATTATTAATGTCCTTATTTAATGAGTCAGTTATATAAAGTTTGCTGTAAAAAGTAATAGTCCCCACCTTCACTTTCCTCAGTTATCTCTCTCTTTGAGAATTTGTTTATATTCTTTGTTCTACATAATGTTCTTGTATTGTGACTTACTGATTGCCCAATTTCAGGTATTTATTAGTTTTCTAGGGCTGCTATAACAAAATATCACAGACCAGGTGACTTAAACAACAGAAATTCATTTTCTCATAGATCTGGAGGACAGAAGTCCAGGGTCAAGGTTTTGGAAAGTTTGGTTTTCTAGGGATGCTCCAGGGGCTTGCATATGACCTCTTTCTGACTGTGTGCTCACATAGTAACCTCCATTTTGCCTTCATTGCCTGTTAAAAGCCCTGTCTCCAAATGTAGCCACATTCTAAGGTTCTGTGTGTTAGGACTTCAATGTATGCATTTGGAATTGGCCCAGTTCAGCCCATAACACATATTATCTATTGACATGGTACTAGGAAAGATGATAGGGATGCCTTTTCTTTACTGTTCCAGTTGCACTACACAACATCCTTTCCATCCTCTCATGTATCCAATATAGTCACATTATAATATGCTTAAGTCAACAATGTTCACATTATTACTATCGTCTAAACCTATGCATGGTGAGCTCTAATTTTTTTGTTTGTTTGTTTTACTTTTTCCTGGAAAATTCTTCATTTCCCCCAGAGTTAAAAACTATCCTTTTTGCTTGTTTTTCTATGCAGTTATATTATTTTAACCCAAAACTCTTTTCTAATTAAAAAAAAATCCTAACAAGACATTTCAGAAGCATATGAATTTCCTGAATTTGATCCCTGAACCGCTGGCCCTGGGCTTTCTGACCTGCTTTGGGCCTGTGTGTCATCTGCCTCTGGTGCATAGTGACATTCCGGGATCTCCCCTTAGCACCATTTCAAATATTCTTCGTGCTTCTCTTAGATTTGTGTGTCCCAGATCCTGTTTCCCATGTCTTCCTAGTTCTGTGCTCCCTGATTGGGTGAAGTACCTTCTCCAATAGCTTCTTTAGAATAGTACATAAAAGGTAAGACTTTTGAGATCTTGGATTATAAACTTCCTCTGTACTCACATATTCTACCCTTATACATAGCTAAAATAGCATTCTAGTTGGGAAGAATTATCTTTCTGATTTTAAAGACATTTCTTTTCTTGCTTTCTAAACTCTTATGTTGTTGTTGAGAAGTCTAAAACCAGGCTTCACTGAGACTTTGTATATGTATCTCCCTCTTTCTCTCTGGAAACTTGTATACTTTTCTCTTGATTCCCTGTATTTTCAAATCTTATAATGATGTGACTTTCTGAGTTTATCTCATCTGTCTTACTAAGTACTGTGTATTTATTAACTTTCTGTTTGGAAACTAATATCCTTTAGTTTTAGGACTTAAAAAAATATTTCATTGGCCATTTTTTCCTCTTTTCTTTTTACTCTCTACATCTCAATTTGTTTACTAGACTTACTCAACCTTATGAGCTGGTCTGTAAAAGGTGCTGTAAGTTCTCCTTATTTTCCACTTCATTGGAAATGTTTTCAGCCTTATTTCCCACATTTCAATTAGGAGTTGCTAAGATATTTTTCATTTCCAAGAGCTATTTTAGGTTCTGGAATGCATCTTTTTATACACATGTATATTCTTTTTCTTGTTTCATGGTTACAGTTGTACATTTCTTTCCACCTTGAGGCTAATGATGATAATAAGACTTTTATTCCCCTTCTAACATTTTCTCCTTCTTCTGAGTTTTTTTTTTTTTCTTTTCTTGTTGTTAATGATGGTTCTCTCTTTTCAGGTTAGAAGTTTCCTTTGTATCTGGTAAACCTTTTGATTACTTACATTTACCCGCAGAGGGCTATAAATCTATTTTGATTCCATGAACCTGTAAGTGGGGCTGATTGTGAGCTTCACTATAGTTAAGCCATTCCTTTGGGGAATCACAGATGTCAGATTTGTTAGGTATTTCTTTGGGACAATCCAATAAATTTGTGTTGCAATATCCAAGTCACAGATTTTACACACTCAAAGATTCATTCAGAAATGAATATTGGAAATATTTCAACTTCAAATTAAGGTAAGCCTGTTTCTATTAATCTACATAAATATCACAATTTATTGATATCTGAAAGTAGAAGAAGAAACAAGAACCAAGTAAATAAATAGTCAGCATTTTATTATTATTACATCTTTGATTTAAGTCACATGGACTTTGTAAAACACTGCTCTAATTTTTTAAGCTCATGTATGTATTAAGATAAAGGCATATTTTTGTTTGCTCAACACTGATTAGGTTTTTTAGTACCTACTGCATTTCAAACACTGTGTTGGGGTTCGGCTGGATTGTGCTTGGATAAGGATACAAATTTGAGTAAGAAAATTGGAATGTGATCTCTCAATCTTCCAAGTTTTTTTAGGAATGACAATCTTTTACACAACAGAATGTATTATAGTGCTATAATTCTGTAGTGCTAAGTACTATAGCAGAGGTAGGGACAAGGCAGATAGAGGATAGAAAGAGTGTAATTTTAAATTCCATCCAACAAGGTCATGGGATTATGGAAGTTTCTCAGAGGTGCAGGTACTTTAAATGAGTATGGGTATTACGGGGGAGGGCATTCCAAGCAAGTCACCAAATAATAAGATAGGTTGACATGTTTAAGCATTTATGCATTTAACTATATTTTCACAATTCATCTTTGTATTTCCATCCCCTGGGATAGATTTCAGATCATACTATATACTTATTGTAATATTGAAAATTGGCTATATTTCATTAAATTAAATGAATGCACCAGTTTTGTTTTATTTTTTTTAACATTCATTACAGGTAATACCTCGGTTTTTTTTATAGGTATCATTTATCTCTGTTTTTGTAACTATGCTCTATATGCTGTTTCTCCACCCCCAGAATGATGAATGGCTCTTTTCAAAAAGACTGAGACTCTTGCAAACAGCACATAATAGAACAGTCTGTACAGTTTGTATTCAAGGTACAAGGTTTTGTGGAAAAAGCTCTGAACCAGAAGTCAGGAAACCTAGGTTCTATTCCCAGACTTCTCTCTAATTAGCTGTGTGACCTTTTTCGAATCAATGATCATTTCTGTGTCCTTTGTTCTTAATTTAAAACAGTGACTTGCACCAGATAAAGACTAAGTGTCTTTTCAGCTCCTAAGGTATATATGTCAATAAAATGACAAATAGATGATTTCTCCTGCCTCTACCCCTTCATAATTGTGTCTGTCAAGGTTTGACCTTTGTTTCTAAGGTCAGCACAGAAGCCAGCTTATCTCCTTTCTGAACTCTCTTGGAATTGTATTTCTAGCTCTCTTAAGGTTTAGTGTAGAATAAGATTTAGAGTTTAGGTTCTGGAGCCTGACTGCCTGGTTTTATGATCCAGCTTCACCACTTACTAGCTGTATACTCTTGGAAAAGTTATATTAATCTCTCTTTTTATTTGTTTCCTCATCTATTTATACAACTCTTACCGAAAACAGAGAGGGAAGACCTCGTTTTATGAGGCCAGAATTACCCTGACATGAAACCAGACATGAAAGAAACTTAAAGACCACTATCTCTTATAGTCATGGATGCATAAGTATTTATTAAAACATTAGCAAGTCTAATCCAGCATTATGTAAGAAGGAAAACCATAAACAAGTTTATTTTACTATGGCATATTGATTTAATACTCAAAAAACAAATAATGTATTTGTTATATGATAAGTATAAAGAAGGAAAACCATATAATTTCAAAAGATGAAAAATAATTTCACAAATTGAATATCCATTCATGATAAAACTTATTTTTTTATTATTATAGTATCATTGATATACAATCTTATGAAGGTTTCACATGAACAGCATTGTAGTTTCAACATTCAACCATATTATTAAGTCTTCACCCCCCACCCCCACCATTGCAGTCACCGTCTATTTGCGTAGTAAGATGCTATAGAGTTATTACTTGTCTTCTCTGTGCTATACTGCCTTCCCCATGACCTACCTATATTGTGTGTGCTAATAATAATAATGCCCCTCAATCCCCTTCTCCCTCCCTTCCAACCCACCCTTGCCAGCCCCTCCCCTTTGGTAACCGCTAGTCCCTTCTGGGAATCTCTGAGTCTGCAGCTGTTTTGTTCCTTCAGTTTTGCTCTGTTTGTATACTCCACAAATGAGTGAAATCATTTGATACTTGTCTTTCTCTGCCTGACTTATTTCACTGAGCATAATACTCTCTAGCTCCATCTGTGTTGTTGCAAATGGTAGGATTTATTTTCTTCTTATGGCTGAAAAATATTCCATTGTGTGTATGTACCACATCTTCTTTATCCATTCATCTACTGATGGACACTTAGGTTGCTTCCATGTTTTGGCTATTGTAAATAGTGCTGCGATAAACATAGGGGTGCATATGTCTTTTTGAATCTCTAATCTTGTTTCATTTGGTAAATTCCTAGAATCAAATTCCTGGGTTAAATGGTATTTCTATTTATAGGTTTTTTGAGGAAACTCCATATTGCTTTCCACAACAGTTCAACTAATTTACATTCCCACCAGCAGTGTAGGAGGGTTCCCCTTTCTCCACATCCTTACCAGCATTTGTTGTTGTTTGTCTTTTTGATGTTGGCCATCCTAACTGGTGTGAGATTTGCATTCTTACTGTGGTTTTAAATTGCATTTCCCCGATGATTAGCAATGTGGAGTATCTTTTCATGTGCCTGTTGGCCATCTGAATTTCTTCTTTGGAGAAGTGTGTCTGTTCAGGTCCTCTGCCCATTTTTGAATCAGGTTGTTTGCCTTGTGGGTGTTGAGGCTTGTGAGCTCTTTAAGTATTTTGGATGTTAACTCCTTATCGGCTAAATTGTTTATGAATTTAGGGTCCCATACTGTAGAATGCCATTTTGTTCTGCTGATGGTGTACCTTGCTGTACAGAAGCTTTTTAGTTTGTTGTAGTCCCATTTGGTCACTTTTGCTTTTGTTTCCCTTGCCTGAGGAGATGTGTCCAGAAAAAAGTTGCTTGTGCTTATACTTAATAGATTTTTGCCTATGTTTTCTTCTAATAATTTTATGTTTTCATGACTTACATTCAGGCCTTTGATCCATTTTGAGTTTACTTTTGTGTATGGAGTTAGACAATAATCCAGTTTCATTCTCTTACATGTAGCTGTCCAGTTTTGCCAACACCTGTTGCTGAAGAGGCTATCATTTCCCCATTGTATATCCATGGCTCCTTTATCGTATATTAATTTACCATATATGCTTGGGTTTATATCTGAGCTCTCTATTCTGTTCCATTGGTCTATGGGTCTGTTCTTATGCCAGTACCAAATTGTCTTGATTACTGTGGCTTTGTAGTAGAGCTTGAAGTTGGGGAGCATAATCCCCCCAGCTTTATTTTTCCTTCTCAGGATTGCTTTGGCTATTTGGGTTCTTTCGTGTTTCCTTATGAATTTTAGAACTATTTGCTCTAGTTCATTGAAGAATGTTGTTGATATTTTGATAGGGATTGCATTGAATATGTAGATTGCTTTAGGCAGGATGGCCATTTTGACAATATTAATTCTTCCTATCCATGAACTCAATATGTATTTCCATTTATTGGTGTCTTCTTTAATTTCTCTAATGAGTGTCTTAGAGTTTCCAAATATAGGTCTTTCACATCCTTGGTTTGGTTTATTCCTAGATATTTTATTCTTTTTGATGCAATTGTGAATGGAATTGTTTTCCTGATTTCTCTTTCTGCTAGTTCATTGTTAGTGTATAGGAATGCAACACATTTCTATGTATTAATTTAGTATCCTGCAACTTTGCTGAATTCAGATATTAGATCTAGTAGTTTTGGAGTGGGTTCTTCAGGGTTTTTTTATGTACAGGGTTTTTTCATGTCATCTGCAAACAGTGACAGTTTAACTTCTTCCTTACCAATTTGGATGCCTTTTATTTCTTTGTGTTTTCTGTTGTGGCGAGGACCTCCAGTACTATGTTGAATGAAAGTGGTGAGAGTGGGCATTCTTGTCTTATTCCCAGTCTTAAATGAAAAACTTTCATCTTTTCATTGTTAAGTATAATGTTGGCCATGATAAAAATTTTAACATATTAAGAATAAAAGCGAATTTCTTCAACTAGTAATAGTATTCTTGAAAAAATATATGGCTAACAATATACATAAGGATAAAAGACTGAATGCTTTTTCTCTTATGATCAGCAACATAGGAAGAATGTCCATTTTCACTACTTCAGTTAAACATTGTGTTATAGACCCAAGCCACTACAGTAAGGTAAGAAAAATAAATAAATGCCTTACAAATTGAAAAATAATTAAAGCCATCTTTATATGTATATAACAGTAATGTGTGCATTGACAAATAAATAGATGAAAAATAAATCAAGCAAGCAAGCAGGAAAAAAGCTACTAGACTTGTCATTTTAGTTTGCATGATAGAAGGTCAATGCAAATTCAATTGTGTTTCCATATATTAACAAGGAACAGTGGAAATGGAGATTTTCTTAAAAATACTGTACAGTAGTATTCAAAAATGTAATTAGGTATGAATTCATAAAATACTCTGCACTTAGAAAACACTGCTGAGAGAAATTAAAGAACTAAATAAATGGAGAGCTCTACCATGTTCATTCATCATAAATTGACAATTATCCCCAACTGGTCTATGAATTAATTGCAATTTCAACAGAACTTCCATAGGCTTTTTATGTTGAAATTTGTAAGGTGAATCTGCATTTTATTTGGATATACAACAGGTCTGACATAGGCAAAATGATTTTGAAAATATGAATATGGTTGAAGGATTTAGACTACTTGCTTTTGAGACAAAGTTATCTATTATAAAGCTACTAGTGTCAAAAAAGTATAGTACTTAGGTAAAGATACAGTTATATATGCATAGAGCAGGACACAGAATCCAAAGATACATCCACATATATACGGTCAATTAATTTTAAAAGCTACCAAGGTGTTTCAATGGGGAAAGAAGAGTCTTTTCAATAAATGGTTTGGAACTACATATTCATATGGAAAAAAATAAACTTTGACCTTATCTCATGTCATACATACAAATAGACTCAAATGAGTCACAGACTTAAATATAAAAGCTAAAACTAAACTAAAATAAAACTTTAGAAAAAACTTATAGGAGAGAAACTGCAAGCCTTTAGGATAGACACAATTTTTTTAGGACATAAGAAGCAATGAACATGAAAAATGATTGATAAATTGAACTTCATCAAAATACAAACTTAAACTCCTCAAAAGAGTCTATAAAGAAAATGAAAAGTCAAGGCATAGACCAGAGAAGACCCCGGAGAAAATATTCATAATAGATGTATGAAACATTGAATTTCTATGATGAATTTTTTTTAAGTTACAATTCAAAAATAAGTAAATTACCCAATACAAAATAGCCAAGAAATTAAAACAGATGACTCACAAAAAAGTTATACAAGTGCACAAAATGTATAAAAATGCTCAACACCATTTGTTATCAGGGAAATGCAAATTAAATCCAAAATTCTATATTGATACATACTCTTTATAATAGCTAAAATTATAAAGGTTGACCATGCCAACTATTGGTGAGTTTGTGGAGCAATATAGGGATAATGGAAGTTTCATGTTCACGATCCTCACCTAATACCTATTGTGTACATGTGATGAGGTAATAATTAGCCTGCTCTGCAGGCACATGCTTACATACCCATTGGCAATAAGCCATTACTGCTGGTATCGCTATAAATGAGATTTCCTGGTGCTACGAGCAGAGCCTAGAGAAGAGAGCAGAGACTAGGGAGCAGAGAGCAGAGGCAGAACCTGGAGTAGAGAGCAGAGACTGAGATGGGCTTGGGGAAGAGGTGGACATGATTCTAGCACTTGGCCTGCTCCATTTGAATAAAACTTGGTATGAGCTCCTTTTTATCACCAACATTTCTGTCATTTTTCGGTCTCACTGAATCCATAGTGAACTTGCCCAGGGCTGAAACCCACAGGTGAGACAAGCAACTAGAACTCTCATTCCTTGCTGAGGGGAATATAAATTGTACAAATTCTGCCAAGAATTTTTGGCACTTTGTTAAGTAACTAAACACATACATCATAAAACCTATTCTAAGTATTTACCAAGAGAAATGAAGATTGACATTCCAAAAAGACTTACAAAGAAATCTTCCTATAACCTTTATTCAGACGTGGAGGACATATCCTATAATTGCTTTCATATGAAACCCTAGAAAGTAGGAATGTAAATTTTATAATGAAAAAAATGAATAGATTAGTGATTCCCTCAGGTTGATTGTAGAGGGTTGAATTGACTGGGAAGAGACATGGGGAAGGTTACTGATGCAAGTATTCCATAGTTTTATTGTGGTTACTCATTAAAATATACACTTAAGTGGGGGCACGTTACTGTATTTAAATCAAACTGAATTTTATTTAAAAAAGTTTTCAGTGGATGTTTTTTGCATATGAATTTAAATAAAGTCAGCTCATCATCTCCAAATGTATCACATCCTTTCATATTCTGTTATTCTAACTCCACCTTGGGACCCTAAAGCTGAGCTGGTCTTAGCCCCTGTCTCAGGCAATCCTCTCTATGAAGATTTCAAGATGCTCCCTAAGAAAACCTCAGACTTAGTGGAGGAAAGCATTCATGTCCTCCCATGTGTCAGCATTCCTGCTGTAATATTTCCTGTGGATATTTGCTGATATTAAAGTTTGTTCTTAGAAGATATGCTCTTCTCGCCATGCACTATGCTGTATTTCAAATCTGAAATATCTGATTGAATATTTTAAAAAAGTAGAACTGCTTATAACTTCATAACTGGCCTATGATTACATTTTATCCAACCTGAAATATATTTTCAAGGGATTTATTGATATTTATAGTCAAATTCTTTCAGATATGTAAGTTTAAATTTGAATTACTTCCAAATGTGTATTCCTCCTTCTTTCTGTTTCCAGAAATTACCTGCTTGGCTGGGTCTATAGCATGGAATTATCATGAGGCAGTAACTATGATGATACAGTCTAGACTAGTCATGTAATTATTAATCAATTTTCCATATAAAACATTAACTTTTACTTTATCTCCATCAAGTTAAAGACATCATAGTACTTTTGTTCATATTAGAAGTGTTTGCACATTATTGTAAAAGTCAAACTTAGGTATCTTTTAGTATTACTCAGAAAATGATTTAGGAACTAAAGTAGAATATATCCAATCTTTCATTCCATAAAAATGCAAACCACATGTTATGTGGTGTTGGCTCCCACTCTTTAATATGTTATCTAGACAATTTATTTGTGACACCCCCCTAAATGATACATTAAAGTGGCCTTGGTGGGTGGCGTAACTAAAAATCTGCTGTATCTGTTTATATATCCAATTCAAAGATCTTTGGTAAATGGAACATTAATCATGATTTTCTTGTCACATATTTTAAAAATCTACATTTATGAGTCAGTATAATATCCATTTGTTCAGACTCCAACATTGCTGTTTTGGTTGTTGCAAATTGCAGATTTTTAATTTTGTTCAAGAGTCTAGACACTGTGCAGCTTGTGACTTGAAGTCGTTATATTTCCTTTCATAAAATGCATTGCTTGACGATGAGTGGCAATCCACTTACAATATTCTATCACTGATAATATTAATGCCACCAATGTGTTGAGGAAAGAGAGCTTCATACAACTGATGAATTTGGAAAAGTATAGCATCACCATTTACCATCCTAATTCTGATTCCAAGTAATATGGCTAATTATATAGCAGAAATTCATATACAAACAATGTTGGTTTTAAATTCATACTGGCTAACTATTTTTATAGTGCCACTTAGGTCCTTCAATCAATTTTGCAAGCTCATTAATATCCATGCCTATAAACATGCCTTTAAAATGATGGATAGAGTCAAAGTTCTTTTAAGATGGTGTTTTATTGTATTTTTGTGACTCTGCTTGTTTTAAATTATGTTTAGTCACTTGGTAAATGCTTTTCATGTTTTCCTTTTTTCAAGAAGTGATGTGGAATGGAGTAAAAAGCAATGTAGTAAGAGAAGTAGCACTTACAATGGTCTATCAAGTAAGATGAAAAGATACATTGAATACCATTCCATCTTTACAGAATTTAAAACATGATAAATCTTATTATGCAGGTATACAGGTACTTCTATGGGAGTAAAGGGGAGTAGCATGCAACTTACAGTTTTGAAGAAGAATTTTAAAGAGTGTATTTGAGTAAGGAGTTGCTAATTAGGGAAAGGGAGAAATGGCATTTAAATCAGAGGATATAGATAGAATATGCACAGATGTTGGGGGAGCGTTGTGTATTTTCCTTGGTTCTTGTCCCCACTGCAACAAAGAATTGAAGGGCAGAGACACAGTAGTGAAGCAGAGTAAAAGTTTTATTTAAAGTTACTTAAAGAGAGAAAATGTGCAGCAGGTGACCTAAGGGAGGAGAGGCGTCTTGAAAGGTTTAAGTTTTACCAGAGAGAGAGAATGTCTACGCACTTAGAAAGTGCAGGCGACCTTAGAGAGAGGAGCGCTGAAAGGTGTAGGGTCTGGGGTTTTATAGACAGTTGAGGATTTTCAGGAAATCCACTAAGAGCCAGGTGCAGACCGGCCAAATCGTCCCAGAATGTTCATCTTTGATAAGACATTAAGTTTCTTTTTTTTTTTTTTTTAACTCAACACAAGAAATATACTGCTTTGATTCCTTTCCAGGATATCAGCTTCCATCTGGAAGCATATTAATTAAGACTGTCTGCCTTGCCTCCAGTGTGGGCTGAGCCACTGTCCGTTTGATTCAAATGAAATCTTTAAGATACAATTCTTCCTGAATAAGCTGGGCCTTTGAGCAGGTGCTAAAGTAAATCTTACAGTGGTATGTTCTAATTGACACAGTGAAAACATAGGCTATGCTCAGATACTTTTCTTTATCTGGGGAGTATTCAAACTTTTAGGCCAAGTTGTTCCTGGCCTTTGAGCTTTTTATTTTTAACTGGTTAACTCTTTGAGTCCCTTCTGCTGGCTTTACTGGCCTTATTTTCTTTCCACCCTGCTCATATCTGTTTTCCTGCCTAACACAAAGACATAAAAAGAAAATCTGGACATTTGCACATATTCTGACATGACTCAATGATAGTATGTATATGTCAAGAGTCATTTTGGGTTATGCAGTGGGGAGAGAAATGCGCAGACTGCAGGAAATGAAATGGAACCACTGCAGAGATCATTGTAACTGTGCTCCAGATACTGACGGGCTCTTTAAGAAATGCAGTGAAGGAGTGAAATATATGTGTGTGTATGTGTATAAAATATATATATTTTTCATTTTAATTTCCAATATATCACTGTGCACCGTAGATCATGCCAGAGTGGAAAGAGAAACTGTTGGGGAGTCCAGTTAGGAAACTATGGCCAGTGACCACATGAAAGAAGAGAGTTGCAGGAACAAGAAGGAAAAGGGTTGGATAGATTTGAGAGTAACTTCGTACCTTGTTACAAGCACTTATCTTTACTTAGAAAAGTATCTGGTAAACTTTTCATTCATTCAACCTGAAGACACTGTAAGTATTTTGATTCAAGTTCTTCCTTTACCCTGTTCAGTTAACCTTTTTTGAACAGCCCACAGTCACACTGTTACCCTGGGAAAGAGTGTCATCTTTTTCTCATCTAAGGTTTCCACCTCATCTAAACGTGACTCATCTTGTTAGAATCACTCACATCTTAATACATTATTATGCTTCTGTTCATTTTTCTACACAGGTCAAAATTCATTTCTCCTTCTTCTTTGCTCCCATGTAACATTGCTTATTCCTTCTGTTTTAGCTTTTATTTTCTTTGCTACTTTTACTATCTCAGAGGACCCTTGATGGTCGGGACCCTACCATGCTTGACAATCTGTGATACAGATTTTGTGCTCATAAGCACTCAATAAATATATTTTGAATAGAAAAAATAATTGATTCTAACTGAACCTGAATTTTATTATGTTATCTGCAAGTGATAAGAAACTGCCAGGTGATAACTGTGGCATAAGATTATGCAGACTCCTTAGTCTGTGATATTTGTGTGTATATTCATGTCTATATACAAAAAATAAACATAGTTTCAATCCCACCCATAAATGAGAGAGTTAACTCTTGTTCTCAAATGTGTTGATTTATAGCCTTTCATATTTATTTTATTATGATTCCGATTATGGAAAGTTTTATCATAGTGTCTTTCAGGTAGATTTATTCAAGTTACCACTGCTATTAATAGCAAACGATCAGTCATATTTTTTAGCAGAGTTTTACTACATTTAAACAACACCACCATTTCAATGACCAGAGAAGAACACTGGAATGGAAGTTTATACCTAATTGTACTGGTAGGACCAAGTGAGGGCAGGCCGCCCCAAGATGTGCCATTGTGACATGCAGATTATTTCAGAGTTGAGAAGAATCAAAGCCCAAAAGACTCAGAAAGAAACTTTGACCTCCCACCACCCAACTACATAAAATTAACTAGAGGAACTACCCCTGGAGGAGAGCCATCAGCATAGATGGCTATATCATAATGTAAACTAGGCATGGTGGACTGAAAATCTCTTTTTTTGCTCCACTCTTTCTGGTGGCGTTCTGTGTACAAAACGTTTACTCTTTTCATGGATAGCCTCTCTTTTCCTTTGAAGTCTCAGACCCCCTACTGCCTTCTCCTTGGCTCAGGATGAACTACGTACCTCATTCTCCCCGACTGTCTTTGGAACCCATGTCTATGACTTCCCTGTACATATGTAATAAAACTTTGTTTTTTTCTCCTTTTAATCTATCTCATGTCAATTTGATTCTTAGATGGTGCAGAAGACCCTTGAGGGGTAGAGTGGAAATGTCTTCCTCCTCTCAGTACCAAGTTCATTAACAAGGCTCTGAGTAATAAGTCCTGACAGGTTACTGTAACTGCACATCTTTTAAAAAGGCTCTTTTGATATGAGTTCTTGATTTTCTTTAAAAGAATTTAAAAGGCATGTGTCATTCATGATTTCATCAATACTATGATGTTTATACTTCAGATAGGTGGGAATATTTTCCTATATATTATAGTTGTGCTAGACTGTACTTTTCAAAAGTGGCTGCAATAATCTTTCTAGTCCCATGTGATCTTCTAGAATCTGGTCCCTTCTCTAACAAAGGGTGGGGTCTATGCACCCTCCTCCTGACCTTGGATGGGCCTCTTAAGGCCACAATAAAGTGGAAGTGGCACTGTGTGACAGGCTGAGGTTAGTCACTTAAGCAGACGGCTCTCACTCTGGATGCCTGCCTGTAGAACACAGCCATCATGACATAAGGAAGACTTGGCTACATGGAGAGGTCTACATGGAAAGGAACTGGGGACACAGGCCCTCAGTCCTGTCTGAACCCTCACCTAACAACTAGCACCACCTGTCAGCCATGTGAGTTTATGTTATACGGCTAAAGTGGAGCCTTCCTCTCCAAGTCCTAATCATATTACAGATTTATGAGCAAAATAAAAATGATGTTGTTTGAGGCCAGGCAGTATTGAAATGGATTGTTAAAAGGCAGTGGTAACCTGAATGAAAGTAAATAAAGCATTCTTAAGAGGTACATCTTACATTATAGAGCATTACCTTGTAATGTGCCGGTGACCTCCAAACAGCAGCCAGCAGCTCTTGGTCTGTTTGCCTGGCTTCTGTATGCTGGTACTTGGTAACACAGCTTGGCCCATAGTATTCAGTACATAAAATAATAATGAAATTATATATATGTATATATATATAAAGAATAATAAAGGTTTTTGAGAAAGACATGCAATCAAAAATGTTTGCAAAATGAATTTGTCAGAATGTTACCCAAATATATGAAAATGTTAGTATACATAAGAATTAGTTTCATCCATTTAAAGTTAAAAGGATCTTAAAATATAACACATACCTTATGTCAGTTCAATTCACATTTCATTTTAAATATATATTACTTATGTTGATCCTCAACAGTAGTGCTAAGTCTATATACCAATGTTTGATTTAGTTGTCTGTATTTGTTCATTTACTATTTTACTGGTACCTGAGATACAGGAATTGATCTCAATATCTCAAAAATGTCTTTTCATGTATTCTTTCAAATACCATGCAATACCTGTAATTTTGATTCAAAATGTGCAACATTATCTTCCCCAAAGCAACATTTTTTCTGATTTATTCATTTATAATACAGGTTGCAAGGTGGATGTGTCTTTCATAACGTTTTCTTCTAGATGACAAGGTCCCTGTAGACAGTATGAATCTGAAGATTTGGATTCAGCTATGTGTTTTCCATCTTATTGACTTGAAGCAAAGCATATCTTCTCTAAGCAACACAAGAGGCTTTCGCTTTGGAAAATTTTATAACCATGAAAACTGTTTTATTATTTACTCTGCATTATGATGCAGAGCCCATTCAAGTATGACTGACAAGGAGGACCATTAAATAGGCAGAGGCACATAAAAAGTCAGTGTGAGAACAATTATTGAGTAAAAAGCTACTGAGTATGATATTATTAGTCATTTTATAGTTCTGTAATACAAATTAGTCTATGATGACTCTTAAAAACCTTCCACAAAAAAATTCAAATATGTCCTAAAAAATAGCAAAACTATTCATTGACTATTGTCATTTATAATCACTGGGCTCAGTAAATTCAGAGTAAATTCTGTAATTTAAATATTTTTAAATTCATACTTATTAAAATATCAGAAACCATTCTTTTGGAAATGCTATGTTGGACAAAAAGAAATATTTATGAAATAATATTGTAGCTCTTGGGGGAAGGGTGTTCCCGGCCCTGGGGTGAGTCCCCCCATGGAACTGGTGGAACTAAAATAAGTCAAGGGAAAGAATAGGTTGGGAAAAAGGTTTTTTTCCTTACATCACTAGTAGGCTTGGCACGGACTGTCTCCTTCCACTGTGGCTCATTCTCTGCTTCTCCTGCCTGCCCCTTTGGCAGGATCTCCCTGGGCCTTGGTGATGGCAAATGGAACGGAGGGGAGGAGAGAATGGCCATTTTCTGTCCACTCCTTTCCCTGGAGGCTGCAGCAGTGAAACCTATTGATATGTAAATGGCTAAGGCCGGGTAGGAGATTCTAGAAATTCTGCCATTTACCCTATAAATATAAAATCTTAATAAAATAATATTTTTGTGTTTGCTTTTATTCCAGTAATTATCTGTATAAATACTTTAAGATTTTGTCAAAAGATTTTGTGTTTTAACTTTTAGAGGTAATATATGGTTAGTGTTAAATTGCAGAGTTAATAATGTTTCACTTTGAATTTATCTCCAATGGGAAGTACTTGAAATTTAAAAAACAGAAATAACAACACCAGAACCCACCACAAATGGATTTATGTCTAATTCTACTGCTCTTCATATTTTTTCCCAAGGTGGTCTGCCAAAGAATGAAGATGAAGAGTCTTGTTTTTCAAAGGCAAATATTTAACAGCCTCATCCATACAGACACTATATTTTAAGTTGTTGACACAGTATTTTATATTGCATACAGTGCATAAGTGATTAATTTCATTTTGTAGATGTATTACATTTTGAAACTTATATATAGGTGGTTCTAAAACTGACAAACACCCCAGAACATATAAAACAAAATGCCAGTAGCACTGAGTAAAGAATACCAAATTTATTGCCTCCTCTTTTATTTATCAGAATCTATGAATAAGATAAAAATGTAGTCTATTGTAAAAACTATTAAGCTGAAAATAACTTTAATATGAATCTGTGTTTGAAAATGTAGAATACCAAATAGCTAATTAGTTAATCATTTCCCAGGGTATTAGTAATTTACTAGTACGGGCACAAATAATTTTACTCATGTGATTAAAAAGGATAAAAACCTGTCATTTTACTTCTGCCCAATTTTTCTTACTCCTCATCCTGAATACTTCCTAAAGTATTAAGAAGTAATACTTAATGGAAGAACTTCTGAGATCTTCCTTCTGCTTGTATTTTCTGACATTTCTTTCCTTAAACTACTGCTTAAGAAACAATGAATGAAAAAAAATGGAGAGAGAAAAAAAAAAGAAACAATGAATGAGTTGTGGAACCTCATATCTCTGCAACATCACATTGATTCCCACTCCCATTGCTTATGTTTTGCTGTATCTTCTGCCCAGCAATGTCTGGATGCCATCTTCACTTGACAAAATTTGGCTCAGCAAACTTAAAACTCAGTTCAGGAATCTGTTGGTGTCCCTTAGACCATCCCCACTTTCAGGGACTTGCTAGAAAGACTCACGGGTGACAGCATGGAGGTGTACTCACCACGGATACTACAGTGATACAAGGGTACGTGGCTGGATCATACAGGCAAAGGGCATAGTGTCTGGAAGAATCTACATGGTGGTTTTCTTACACTCTCTCCATCCCACAAAGTGTCACATTATTCTCTTCCTCCAGCTAAAAATGCAGCAACATAAATGTGATATTTCTGCCCAGGGAAGCCAGTTGGAGCCTGAACTGAGAGCTGTTCATGCAGGTACTAGCATGTACTAACTTCAGACTCCCAGAAGGAAAGGTGTTCAGCATAAACCACATTGTTTCCACATTCTAGGTACAGTGAACTTCCATCAGTTAACTACTAACTGGGGGATCAGGGGTCTGGATGCCAACTAAGGGCCAATCTTACAAGCAGGCATGTCTAAAGACAGCAGTCTCAGGCCTGCTGTGATAACTACTTTCTGCACAAGAAGTAACCCCCTAAAGATTCTCTCTCTGATTCCTCAGCAGTAGCTGCTGGTCTTTAGTGCCCTCATGCCTATTTATCTCACAGTATTTCCTACTGTGGAGTGTCATTACCAGTATATTTAGCTTTCTCTCCCATATTCTCTCTGATATCTTTTTATATGAAACCTGGTAAAGATTAGGCACTTAGAAAAAGTTTCTTGAAAAATTCTAGATAATCAATTTATTTTCCTTAAACTAAGTTCATTCCTTTTCCCATCTCCTTTCTTTCCGGAATAAGATATTATTAATATCATTAAGTAAGTATCATTAATTATACTTAATTAATATCATTAAATAATATCATTAAGGAAAGTATGTACCCATGTGTGAGGTGGAAAGGAGGCATGTTGGCCTGTGGTGACCCAAAGTAGGGTGTTCGAGCTGTGTGGGGTGAGGGAGGGATTCCACAGTGTAGGCGGAGACCAGCCCGGAATGCTGGAGCCTGGGTATAAGGAAGGTGTCCCGCTGGGGACGCAACACAGCATCTGTGTCGGAGCCGGGTGGGGTGAGTGGGGCAGCCATGCATGGGGTGTCCTAAGGCAGGATTTTTGGATCTCGGAGCGGGGAGACAAGGGCGAACACACTGGTGCACGGAGGCACAGTGTTCGGCAGAGAGTAGTGGAGACTAAGGAAGGGGGAGAGTAGCAGCAGTGGATGATTGGTGCATAAAGGAGGATCAGTGAAATAAGTAAATATATGTAGGTTAGTGAGAAACAGGACTCTCATTGTCAGAGGAAGGCACTGCGACTGTGGAAAGGAATGTCATAAGACAGTTGGGTTGGGAGTTTCAGGGTGAACTCATGGCAGGGACAGGAAGACAGAGACAAAGATAGGCAGAAGCAAAGAGAGAGAGAGAGAAAGAGAGACAGAGACAGAGAGAGATTTACATATATATTTAAATTATATATTTATAATTTAATAGGCTATATATATGTTGCTCTTCTCTGTTGTCCTACTGTATGACTACAAGATAATTAAAATATTTTTTTTATATTCTTTAACCAAATAGTTCACTAGTTATTTTGATGAAAGTAGATTCCTCTGTTAGGAAAAGAGAAGTTATTAAGTATATACAATATGAGCACCAGTGAAACATTTTATTGTTCTTAATCTCTAATGGGTTCTTAAAGGTTTTTATTTTCTCCCTTTCAAGGTCAATCGCTTGCATCTAAGACAACTGGAAGTGAAATTGGGGATCTAGAACAGAATACTAATATCTGAATGTGTAATATCAAAAACTAAATTTCTAGAAGATCTTTAACTAAATCAAGTCTTCCATTAAATCACACTATATCCTGTATGTCCAGCTTACTGCAACCTCAGTCTTAACATTCCCAATACGGAAGATAGCATCTTCTTTCCCTAAACAAGTTTTCATCTATTCTCCTGTTTCCTGTACTTATTTTCCCAATCACTAGACTCAATTGGTGTCATCTATATTTTTCTCCTTAGCCTTTCATGACCAACATTCAAATAATCACACACGCTACATTTTTTTATGTCCATCTCATTTTATCATCTTATGTCCATCCTTCATTTTCTTTTTTATTGTATCCTTTATTTGGAGTGGCCTTTTTAAAAAATATTTTTCTGTCAGTCTCTTCTCTTTTAGCTTTATCCTGTACATGGCTATAATAAAATGAAACATTTGTTATTTCCTCTTTAAATCACTTACATAAGTAGACACAGTCTGAAGGAGTAGGATCAGTGTTAGAGTATCTTTTTAAACTGCTTTCTCCTCTAACTTCACAATTTCTTTTTCCTTGCAAGCAATACCTGTTTCTGCTCTCGTATCTTTGCCTCACATCACACAAACTTTTCTTTTCATATTTTAGATATTTTAAATGTTTACATATTATTAATGGTTTTAAATGTTTAAAAATACTAATGTAATTATTTATGCCCCCTTTTACTGTGAAATTTTTTACTATAGTAGAAAATCTAAGCTCTCCAAATTTCTTTGAGTCCAATTCCTGTTCCCGAAAAAAAAAAGGTACAGAAAATTTGACATCTATAGATTAAAAACATAAAAGGCAATTACTTAATAAACATACCAAGCATGTTGCTCTCCCCAAATCTATATGCACAGAATTCTTTAAAGTTAATGGGAGTTCTGTCCCCACAAAGGATTCATACAAGAGGAAAGGAAAAATAATTTAAACATTAATAAACAGAACAAACTTTAATAAGCTCTCTCAGTAAGTATTTACCTGAGGGACTGGAACAGCTGCAGTGTAAAGCCAGTTTAATAAGCCTCTATTAAATATTTTTCTTTATTTAAATTAAAATCCAATGCAGGCTAAGTGGTAAATAGAAAATTTACATAATGTCAATTTCTAAAAGTGGGGTAATCCAGGGACCTTATATTAACCAAATATTTTTAAGCATTGTATTATTTTGCTTCTCTTTATACTCTACTATTTTGAGTGACTTATTAAAGCCAACTATATTATTGTGTATAGAAATAATGAAGCAGATATACTTTGTGTATCAAAATGGCTTGTTAGAGCATATCAAATAGTTTTAAAGAAAGTAATTGCCAATTTTCTCACAGAAGTGGCTTCTTAAATGATGAAAACCTTATAAGGCTTCTTTAAGATTTTCAACAACAATAAGCTATTTGGGAAGTAATTTATCTTCTTTGTCAATGTTAGTAACATATGCAAGAATTTACTTTCTCCAGTTGTAGAAAAATAGGGTTTTGTTTCTTTGGAATTCTCACTGCTTCTTTCTTATTTGTAAAAACAACTCTCAGTTTCTGACACTAGAATTATTTCATAACAATTAATCCCAAAGTTATAAATATGATAATAAGTCCAAGAAGCAAATTTATATGTTCCCTCTTATCTTCCCTGTTTTTCCATCTCTAACAAATAAATGGTTTCTCAGAGTAAAGTACTTAAGGGAAAAATTATGAAATGAAACTCACAGAAAGGTTACTTTTGGATTAAAAAAGATTTCCATGCTCTCTTTTTTTTTTTTACATCCCAGATGTCAAACTCCCTGAGGTTGATCTTGAATAATCTGGGTCATGCCAATGTCCAACTTGGTGCCTTATACATTGTAAATGATCGATAATGTGTTAAAAACTGAATTTTTTCCCCTGTAATTTGTCCCTTGCCTTCTTAGTTCATAGAAACAACATGTGCACCACCATTCATGATATCATGAATATTTTAACAACAAAAATATATTCCTTATATTAAAACAACCTCTGTGTTCCTTCATAATGTTGGCCAGCTCTTGAGGCAGAATTGAAGCCATACCAGGATGGTTAGAATTTTATATCTATTTACAAACTGTGTTAGCTTACAGTTCCAGTCACACAGAATGTGACAGGGTCTCACAGCAGCATTGCAGCAACTTTGAAAGTCAAGTCCGTTGCATTATATACAATATATTTAAGATGTTCTGTATGTGAGGAATAAAGACCCTGAAAATGGGCTATTTTTAATAGGAGATGTTCAAAGTCTAAAACTTAAAAAGGGAAAGATCCTTTGAAGAGGACTTTGAAAGGGGCTTTGACAGTACTAATAAAGGGAAAAAAGAAGTTAAACTCAGGTTGCCAACTTAGCTTTTTAATAGTGGTCCAAAAAAGACACAGGGTCATTGCCCTTTCCCTGATGGCCATATCCTAGGGATAGTGTGAGGTATTTGAAAATCCCAAGTATGTTCTAAATATTTAACTAGCTTTACTTATGCTCTGACTTCCTCATATCCCCTATATTATTAATTATTGTGTCAGATTTTATTATCTCGGGGAACAGAAGCAAAAACATAGACAGCTTCTGTATATTTTCCAATGAATAAAGGATCCAAACCAAACTTACCTTTGGATAAAATACATTTGCCATACTCGATATAATATGGAACCTAGAAAAATGAATGAATGTAAACTATGTATTTTTGTATAGAATCATAGTTTATGTGAAATATTTGTGATTTATGATCAAATATTTTAGGGTAAAAACGTTTTTTTCTTAATATTTAGCAGTATAAATGAACATGTTATTTTATGGAAAAAACTGATTTGTAAAAATTTGAAGTTGTTAGACCTTAAGATTTACTGCACATAATTTCAATTACTGGCTAGAAGTTTTTCTCATTTTATAAGGTGATTGAATTTCTTTCTTCATTTAGGACTGTTTTTCTTTAACAAAAAGATGATACAATGTTAAAATAACTGAATACAAGTTTGCTAGGTAATAGATGAAGATGGTCAAAAGGTACAAACTTCCAGGTATAATACATTTAAGTCTTGGGGATGTAATGCACAGCATGGTAACTACAGTTAAAAATACTGCACTGTGTATTTGAAAGTTGTTAAGAGAGTGGATCTTAAATGTTCGCATCACAAGAAAAAGTGTTAGAACTATGTGTAGTAATAGATTGTAACTAAACTTATTATGGTAAATATTTCCCCATATGTGCATTTATCAAATTATTATGTTGTATACCTAAAACTACAGTGTTGTATGTCAATTATATTTCAATAAAAACCAGTAAAGTAAAATAATTTAATACAGACTTTCAAAAGAGTTCCATGTGAAGAGGTTCTAAGAATGTAGTCAGATATATTAAATTTGTCTTATGTGAAATATATAATCTAGACATTAATTTGTTTATCACTCTAAGCAGTTGCATAATTGGTTAAAATATGCAATGAGCAGATGCAGTGCCCTCCCTTCTCCATGACCACAGACTGGTTTCTTGCCCTGGTCAGAGACCTTGCAGAGGTGTGCCATGGGAGATGAGTACAGTAGCAGGTACCCATCTGTGCAAATACATCACCAGTACTAACAAATTGTCAGAGACTTCACCATTACAGATAGCAGTATGTTTACAGACCTAAAACGATATGTTTTGTAGGGTCAGAATGCCTGGGAATGAGTCATCTTCTACCTCTTAGTTTTTATGATATAATGTTAGAACATCATTTAACCCCCTTGAACTTTGTTTCTTTTTGGATAAAATAAACAAGGATAAATAAATGATCCACATCACAAGCCCTTTTTGAAAATCAGTCATAGTGAGTACACTTAGAAAGTACTCTTTGCACAGCTATACAAACGTGGATCATTTATCTCATTGCTAAGGTAATGTTTTCCATTGTACATCTTGGTGGTAAATTAGCTTGATTCTCTATGAATATTTTGGAGAGTTATAATAATAATCTATGATGGGAAAAATGGTGATATTAACTATCTAATTAGAGCATTCAGTCATTAGCAAACATTCATTTTATTTCTACTATGTGCCAAATACAATTGTAGATACTGAGGATACAGAGATAAAAAACCATTGCCTTCCCTCAAAGAGGTTACAGTCTGGTAGCTAAGAAAAAGTAGAAAAGACACAAATCTCATCTAAGCTATGATAGTCTCTGATGGAGCCCTCAAAGTGGACATCATCCAAAGAGTTAGGCAATGTTCCTGGAGGATGAGGCTAGAGCTGAGTACTCAAGATCTGTGAGAAAGAAATGCATGAACCAAGACCCAGATCAAGATAAAACACACCAAATCCTGTAGACCAAAAAAGAGCTGAATGTGACTGAAGTAAACTAGTATTAAGACAGCATGAGATCAGACTTAAAGGGAAGAGGAAATTGAAATATTGAAGGGTTCTATTTTCTCTGCTAAGGAATGATTTCTGAAATCATTGAAAGATATTTAAAGAGGTAGTGACATGATTATAAGAGCATAAAAAAAACTCTAAAAGGTATATGACTAAAAGGGATGAAATAAAACTGAGTCTTTAGGTCATGAGGATGATTGTCACTATATAAAACCCAAGAACAAATAAGGAAGTTCAACAAAATTGCAGGTACAAGATCAATACACAAAAGCCAATTGCATTTCTATATTAACAATGAATATATGGAAACCAAATTTTAAAAAACATGCAATAGTATTTATAATAGCATCAAAGGAAATTAAATACTTAGTATAAAGGTACTAGAGCAGGGTCAGGATCTGTATCCTGAAGACTTCAAAATACTGATGAAAGAAATAAAACAAGTACATGGAGAGACATACCATGCTCATGGACTGAAAGATTCAACATAATAAACATGTCCATTCCCTCAAATTGATTTATAGGTGTAATGCAATGCCTATTAAAATCCCAGCAAGGTTTTTTGTTTTGAAATACATAGTATTTCAAAATTAACATAGAAAGTCAAGAAGCTAGAAGAGCTAAATCAACTTTGAAAAAGAATAATAAAGTGGCAGGAACAACTTTAATTAAGAGTACAGCTATGTAATCAAGTGTGTTTTTGTGAGGGGTGAAACACATATCAGTGGAACAAAACAGAGAACCTAAAACTAGAATGCAAAAATATACTCAATTTATTTGTGACAATGATGGAGAAACAATTCAATATAGAAAGGATAGACTTTTCAACAGATGGTTCTGTAACAACCAGATAACCATAGGCAAAAAATAAAGGACTTTGATCTAAGCACCATACCTTATACAAAAGTTAACTCAAAATAACTTGTGGATTTAAGTTTAAAATGTAAAACTATAAAACATACAGAAAAAAATAGAGAAAATTTTGGGAACATGGGTCTAGGCAGAGTTGTTAGAGTTGACACCAACAGCATAATCCATAAAAAGGAAAAATTGATAATATGGATCTCATTAGCATTAAAAAATTTTGCTTTCCAGAAAATCCTCTGAGGAGGATGAAAAGACAAGCTATAGAGTAGGAAAAAATATTTGCAAGGAACATATTTGACAAAGGACAATTATTTAGAATGTATAAAGAGCTCTTAAAATCAACAGTAAAAAAATTTGCAAACAATTCAATTAAAACTAAGCAAAAGACAGAAATATATATTTTGCTGAAAAATACACAGATGGCAAATAAACACAGAAAAATATGTTTAACAAAATTAGTCATTAGAGAATGCAAATTAAAACCACAATGACATGTCACTATATGCTATAAGAATGGCTAACACAAAAAAATCGTGATAATTCCAAATGCTGGTGAGGATTCTGTAAAGCTAGATAACTTATAATTTACTGGTGGGATATAAAATGGTACAGCCACTCTAGAAAAACAGTTGACAGCTTCTCCCAAAACTAAACATACATCTTTCATACAACCCAGCAATAGTACTCTTGTGTATTTATCCTAAAGAAATGAAAAATTTTGTTCACACAGTAACCTGTACTTGAATTTTTACAGAAGCTTTATTTATACTAGTCAAAAATTGGAACCAATCCAGATGTCCTTTAGTGGGTAAATGTTTAATCAAAGTGTGGTAATATTCAGCAATTAAAAGGAATAAACTATTGATACATGCAACAGCATGGATGAATCTGAACATAATTTTACTGAGTAAACTAAGACAGTCTTGAAAGGTTCCATTGCCTGGTTGCTTTTATATGACATTCTTGAATTGATAAATCATAGAGGAGAATGGATTAGTGGTTGACAAGGGACAGGGAGGGGGAGGGAAGGAGAGAGCTGGACTTTGTGGTGGGAATCTTCTGTTTACCTTGATAGTGGTCACACAAATTTACATTTATGATACAACTAGACAGAACTAAGTATAACACACAAACATGAATGTATGTAAAACTGGTGAAATCTGAATAAGGTGGGTGGATTGTATCGAGGTAAATTTCCTGGTCGTGATATTGTACTGTAACATGCAAGATGTTATCTTTGGCGGAACCTAGTTGATAATATAAGGAATCATCTCTATTACGTTTCACAACTCTGTGGGAATCTGTAATTATCTCAAAATAGTTTTAAAAAATCACTCAAGGTGCAAAATAAGGATTGGGAAAGAGGGTGGAATATACAGGAATTACTGGATGAGTGTGTGTCTTTCTGGGGGGAAACTGGTGAAGAACAGAACACAATCTGTGTCCACCATGAGGCTTCTTCCTGGGGCTTTCATCAGAAGATAAAATGGAGGAATAGACAATAGTGGAGAAGGGGTGGTTAATTCAATTTTGATCTTTATTTTCCAGCACCAAGCAGAATATGTTAAATGAGAATATGAGAAGGAAGAACAGGAACCTGGGGCAACGGAAGCATATAGAGTGTTATGCTGGATTTTGTGTACATAACATTATTTCAATGCAGGAATGAGTATTAAAAAATCAGGGTCACCAGCATATCATGACAAGGGGACTCCTGAACTTAGTGGCAAAAGTCAACATAAAAAAAATCTGTGAGAATTTCAAATACAGGCTGGATATAATGATATAAATTTCCACTGTGCATTAAAGTAAAAAGAAATTGATATTGAGTACCCTCTGTGTATGCTGACTTCCACATCAGTGTTCAGAAGAATTTTCCTTTTACTCTTCACAGTAAGGAGTAAAAAGTTTTATCATCCATAATTTCTAAAAAAAGGTAAAGTAATTTGCCAATGGAAACATAGTCTGAGTAATTTCTTGGGCTAGAATGTGAATCTAGATGTGTTTAACTTCTAAGCCCACATTCTTTCCACTCTATCAAGAAGCTTGCAGAGAGTGAGGGAGAGCAGATCATAAAACCTTAAAATCGAAGACTTTATATTCTTGCTTATCTAGGGGTTTTTGTGCAGTTAAACCCCTAAGTTTATATTTGTGTTAGGTTTCCTGCAGGGAAGTTTTAAAGGCTCTATTTAGGTCACTTGCCCCATCTCTACAGGATGGCACACCACTTTGGCATCAATTGAATATTCATGGCTCTCCACTCTCTGGATGCACCTGTTATGATGGTACCTTACTGTTCAGATTAGGAAAGGGTTAATTTTTTACAGTAATAATTAAATAGTCCCCTTATTTCTTTTTCTTTTCCAGTTAAAGTGTTTGTTTTTCAGGTATGCAGGTTATTGTTACAAGCATCTTTCAATTCAAGTAATACAAACAGATAAACAGCAGGTGTCTTCAGTTCTATTTCTAAACTTACATGGTGCATTAGCCCCGACTTTATTAACTACTAACATGGGATTCCCTAAACCTCTACAGCAGTAAACAAGTAAATTAAAAAATACCTTTCCATCTCTACAGAAAATCCTGTACATCGTGAGGTTCGTTTTTCTCCTTCTCTGGTCATTTACTGTATACTCTGTTTTTTCAGTTCCTATCTTTTATCGAGGTATTACATTTCAGACTTTTAAGGTTAACCCATCCTGTCTAAGGTCTCTAAAGCCTGAAAGTCAATTCAAGAATACATCACAGTCCACTTCCTTTACAAACCAAGTGAACAGTCAAACAAAGCCTGAAAAAGGTCATTTCAGACAGAAGTTAGCCTTCGCTCCTTAAACAACACAGATGAAGCTTCAGTATTTCCTATGGCCTTCATTATTACTATTATTATTAATGTCATTATTACTATTCAGTAATCTAAATTTAATTTTAAGAGGTATTTCAACGGGAAACTCCACATCTCATTCCTGCATCAAAATGCAGGCTCAAGCCTAAGTAGTTACTCTCATATAAATCCTCTAAAGGTGGGTGGGGTGTGGGGGATTTGAGGATATTTATGTGATAGATCTCTCGGGTCAGTTTGTTGATCCTTCACCTTTCTAAAGCATCCGAACCTTCGGTGTAGATTTAACTTCTCTCCACTCACGCCATCTAGTGGCTATAAAGGTAACTGGTTGGTTTTTAGGAAGATTCTTAATGACTGGGGGGCGGGGTACACGAAAAACAAAACGGTTGGCCGCGACAGTTACCTAGTCTCACATCATATCACTTACGCCTCACACTGACACCTTTAACTACTTTAACCATTTTAGATATGCGCAGATATGGCAGAGAGAGTGAAGGGGACGCTCACACAGACACTTACGTCTCTAGATGCTGACATTCAGAAAAGGGATCTAAATCCTTCCTGTCATTCTCAGAGGACGCGAAAAGGAGTTGCGGCGAGACCTGGAGCAAGGAGACTGCCTGACTTTTCGGCAAGTTGGCTAGATGACATATTAACGCCTGCAACGTTAACATCTGGTTTGCACAAATAAAGAGACGGAAATGCAACTTAAAAATTCCGCCGCGGGGTTTTGCAGGTCTTGTCACCCAGTAGCCCCCAGAAGACAACCAATTCCTGCGCGTTCCGCTCGGCTCACCCTCCTTCCCAGCCTCTCTCTCTGTTTCCCTTTTTTCCCACGCTCGCGTTGAACCAGGTCCCAGGGAGGCGGAAGCCAGGCACCGGTGCCCGCGCTCCTCTCCTTCATCGAACCGCCGCAGCCGAGCGCGTGAAGCTTCCCTTTGTTCCACCAGGCTCGCTCTCCTCCCCGGCAGATCCACCTGGACGCTCTCCTTCGGTGACATTTTGCGCCGGGGCTGGTGGGTGGCTGGGGTGGAGCGCAGGAGCCCGAGGGGGCGGGGTGGGAGAAAGGTCAAGCAGAGGGAAAGGCAGGAGACGCCTCTCAGAACCTGCGTGGCGGGGCGTGCGCGGTTATTTATTTATTTTCTCCTTATTTATTGATCGCACGAGCAGAGCGGCGCGGGGAGCCCGGGGCGATGCAGGACCACCCACCGGCGGGGAAGCAGCGAGTCGCCCTCCCGCGCCCCCGCGCAGCCGAGCGCCTCCTTCCTCCGTGCTCCGGCGCCTGCCCGCGCCCGCCCCGGCCCCGGCCCCGCGGCGCCGCCGCCGCCCGCCCGGCCGCCCCGCAGCCCCGCAGCCCCGCCGCCCCGCACCCCGCCGCCCGGACACGGGCGACAGCGGCGGCGCAGTAAGTTGGCAGGAGCGGGTCCCCTCCGCTGTCGCCGCCTCCGCACCTTTTGAACTTGTTGCTGCAGCTCGGCTCGCCTGCGCCTGGCGTTTGGAAGGTGAAAAGGAGGAGAGAAGCACGGGGGGATGGGGGAAGGGGGAGAGCTCGCTTGAGCTGCATTTGTGCTCTGGGCGCCTGGGATTCGGCTGCTAGCGAGCTGCTCTCTCGGCTTTTTCCTTTCCGGGTGCACGACGAGGAGAAAGTCCATGCAACTCAGCCCCGGCGCGCACTTTGCCAGGTATGTACCGCGGGCGAGGCGCATTCTGCGCGGAGGCAGACGCTGCTGCCGCGGCGGCGGCGGCGGCGGCCGCCAGCTCCCGGGCTCCGTAACTGTCACGCTGCACCTGAGCTGAACTTGAAAAGAGAGTGAAGGGGCGATTGGCAGAACGCGTTCGGAAGACGCCAGGCGTGCCTGTAGACGACGGGGAGGCGGATCTGTACTAACGCCCCTCGGCTCCCGGTGCCCAGCGCGCAGCACCGCCATCCGTGACTTGGGCCGAAGGAGTAGAGGCGGTGACCGGACCCCTGAAGAGACGTGGGGCAGCGGCTGTGGCCGCATGCAGGAAGCTAAAACAACAGGTCGCCGTTCTGAGACTCGTTTGGCGGGAAGGGCCACTCGGAAAGGGAAGGTTTGGAAGAGCTAAGAGGGAGAGCGGAAGGGTTCCCTGATTCATCAGAAGAATACCACTGAGTGACTGTCCTTCGTTTTCTCTCTGCGAACGACGCATACTGACCCCACATTATCCAGACTGTGCCGGGGGAGAAATCAAAGACACCTGTTTGAAGAAATCGCTGCATCTAAAGTCACCTGTGACTTATTGGTACCAGTGGAGACCTGGGCCGACAGCTGGGACAGGTTTGGTTAGACTCTGTTGGGCGTGATTGTTAGGACTTGTTTTGTTTTGCTTCCCCCTCTGTTACTTCAGATACCTGTGTTTGAGGGTCACTTGCCCTACTGAGAACGGTGACTTCACCAGGAGCGCTACCTGGGACTAACAGCAGTACCCCCGGACCACCTTTCTCAGTAGTTTTTCTTTTGAAGAGAGGTAGTGGGTGATTGTGGCTACTTTGACTCACTGTAGAGGCCTGACTGCCCTTCTCGCCTACACTTCCAGGAACCATGGCGGCGGGGGTAGCAGCGTGGCTGCCCTTTGCAAGGGCAGCAGCCATTGGGTGGATGCCTGTGGCCTCCGGGCCCATGCCAGCACCCCCAAGGCAGGAGAGGAAAAGGACTCAAGATGCTCTAATTGTGCTCAATGTGAGTGGCACCCGTTTCCAGACGTGGCAGGACACCCTGGAACGTTATCCGGACACTCTGCTGGGCAGTTCTGAGAGGGACTTCTTCTACCATCCAGAAACTCAGCAGTATTTTTTTGACCGTGACCCAGACATCTTCCGCCACATCCTGAATTTCTACCGCACTGGGAAGCTCCACTATCCTCGCCACGAGTGCATCTCTGCTTATGACGAAGAACTGGCTTTCTTTGGCCTCATCCCTGAAATTATTGGAGACTGCTGTTACGAGGAGTACAAGGACCGCCGGCGAGAGAACGCGGAGCGCCTGCAGGACGACGCCGACACTGACAACACCGGGGAGAGCGCGCTGCCCACCATGACCGCGCGGCAGAGGGTCTGGCGGGCATTTGAGAACCCCCATACCAGCACGATGGCCCTGGTGTTCTACTATGTTACCGGGTTCTTCATCGCCGTCTCCGTCATCGCTAACGTGGTAGAAACAGTGCCCTGCGGGTCTAGCCCAGGTCACATTAAAGAGCTGCCCTGTGGGGAGCGCTATGCAGTGGCCTTCTTTTGCTTGGACACAGCCTGCGTCATGATCTTCACAGTTGAGTACCTGCTTCGCCTGGCTGCAGCCCCCAGTCGTTACCGTTTTGTACGTAGTGTCATGAGTATCATCGACGTGGTGGCCATCCTACCTTATTACATTGGGCTAGTGATGACGGACAACGAGGACGTCAGCGGAGCGTTTGTCACCCTCCGCGTGTTCCGGGTCTTCCGGATCTTTAAGTTTTCCCGCCACTCTCAAGGCCTGCGCATCCTGGGGTACACACTGAAGAGTTGTGCCTCAGAGTTGGGCTTCTTGCTCTTCTCGCTCACCATGGCTATCATCATTTTCGCTACAGTTATGTTCTATGCGGAGAAGGGGTCTTCTGCCAGCAAGTTCACCAGCATTCCCGCAGCCTTCTGGTATACCATCGTCACCATGACAACACTAGGGTAGGTGCCATCAAGGGAAATGGGATAGAGGTTGGATCCTATATGAGGGGATAGTGGACCCATTAGGGTTATGTAGTAATTCAAAGGAAATGTATTTTCTCTTTCCAGATGGATTTAGGAAGGCATTATCTAAATGGTTTTGAAGAATCTTTTGATCTATTAAATGGGTATGGTAGAGAAACTGAAGTACGTAGGGAGTTGTGTTGCTGGCAGATGCTGAGTATTGATGCCTGAAAGTTATAAACAAAGCTGAAAATTTCTGCATGTAGGAAAAGGTCATCAAAATTGTATGTATGAATACATAAAAATATGATAATGAAAACAAAATTTGTACCCAAATAAATGTATGAATATACACAATATCAATTGAAATGCCCAGCAAGTGTTTCAGTGTATTCAAATGAAGTTTCCATATGTATTTGAAATGTTATTTTCATATGTATAGATACTTTTGGCATATGTTTTCCTTCTAAGAGTCATCATTCTTATTTTACAACATCATAAAACATAGATTATAGATATCAATATAAAAGGATTTTTATCCTTTGATAAAATAATTCATATGTGCATATTCATATCCATATATATGCATTCTCATAATGGCTGATAAGGTTATGCAGTGTTAGAATATCAGGGCTGAATCTGATCAATCATCCAGAATGCAGTGGAATGATATTTGCAGGATATTTAAGACTCTAGATTCATAGTTTCACAAAAAGAAGAAAATGACTGTTATGTACACATTTTTGAGAAACTACAAATCCCGTCAGGCAATAGGCCCATGAACATTAAATATGCGTGAAAGGTTACAACAATATCTAGTGAGATTGATGGTCACCAAGAGGTGGTTGCATTATAGAATTTTGTGCATTTTAATTTCCTTCTAGAAGTCTTCTGTGCATTCTTGTATTTGGGATAACGGTGTTTTACAACCAAAGGGGCATACTCTGAATTAATGTTTTTTTTTAAATAAATTTTAAGCTAGAATTAAGATTTTTTTTAGATGGTATAAAAAAAGAAAAAGTGTGAAATGATTATTAACGTTAAACTGCAGAAAAGTAGCAGAATGTACATATTAGAGAATCTACTAAAATAAAATGGTTAGAGCCTTTTACTTTTATGAGTTCTTTGGTCAGCCAAGTAGTGATAGTGCCCTTTCTTCAGCTTTAAGATGCTTTTCTTGAACAGCTGATCAGTGCAGTAAGGTTTTGGTGATGGTTGTAAGAAAAGTTATTCCCAAGGCTACTTTTCAGTTTTGTGTTTCCGGCTAATTTAATTGCCGCCTTTAAGTGACAGTGTGGTTAAAGTCAACTTAATTTTACTAGACATATTGTGTTGAATAGAATTTCTCATGCTATCATATGGCCAACTAATGGAATATTTTAAATGTGAAGAATTGTTTTGGCTAAGTTAATTAAGAAATCATGCTATAGGAAAATACAGGAACTTAAGATTTTGATTCAGTCTCATATAATTTTTGAAGACCTACTAGAGCATTTTCAAAAATGAATTGGTGAAGATCCATATCCTACTGCTTTTATTTCCTGTGGTGATTTTGTGACAAATTTTAAAGAAGGTGCAGAATGCCTTAGCAGTGTAGGTGTGTATTTCTTATCAAAGAGGGTTTTATACATATGTTTTTATGGTCTTGTTGCCTTTTTGTCATTTGAAATCTCTATTAAGGACAATCTGATAGATGTGTATCACCATTAGGACCTCAAAGCAGAAATAAATATGAATAAAAAGAGAACTGTGGTAAGAGGAAATAAAGGGAACAATATTAAAAGGAAATATATTTTTAAAAATTTGGTGTCTATGGCAGTGTTTTTCATCAAGTGTCAGTGAGTCATTTTAATACTATATACTGTCTCTATGACTGAATAAAGGTATTATTATAATGATGAGGTGCTAATTTCATTTGGCTAGAAGTTCTTTTCTAAAAGGTGAAGTTAGTATTATTTTAAAATGTGTCTCCTGAAATGACTTTCAAATTTTTATTTTAATTTGAAATTTATATTTGTTTTCAGGAAAAAAATGAGGATATGTTAACCATTAATGTCTTTTTTATTATATAAATAAAATGCTTATAAGCATCTACTTTTTGACATGACTTAAGAAATTGAATCATAACACCTGAGTAAAATTTTTGAACTGGACTTAGCTCATGTGTTCTGTATGTTACAGGATTAGAACAATTAAATATACTCACTTTCTCTGAATTTGAAAACAGAGTAAGAGTTATTTTTAAGACAAGTTTCACTGAAGTTGAAAATTTTAATTTTCGGGAAATTAAGCTAATTAATGATCCTGATGGAACATAGTAATCATACTTCTAAGATGTAGAAATGTTGATGCAATCAAAATACAATCCATTTATTGGAAAATGTGTATGAACATTTAACAAAGCATCTGCTTTGTAATATAGAAAAGTTTCTTAGAAAAATATCTTCAGTTTCTCAACAAAATATATTTATGATGTGTTACTTTCCTAGAGAAATTGATTTTTTTTTTAAATCCTGCCTTTTTGGTGTCTTTGGTTGTATTGTGACTCAACAGCTTTATTTAAGAACAGAAAACATCCAACAAAAGACATTGCCTGAAATTATTCTTTACTCTGTAGTTTTATGCTTATAAGCTGAAGTATAAAGTATAAACTTTCTGGAAAATACGTGGTAGTTGGAGCTAATATCAAGCTGTGTCAATAGATGACCAAGATTCCCACTACAATTTTTGAGCTCTTTTTTACATGGCTATTATTTTTAATGGAGCTAGTGTTCATCAATTAGAAGGGAAAATGTCATCCTCAACAGTGGTTAACAATAGTTCCAGCTCATACAAACAATATCTGCACAAGAAGAAATAACAAAGAGCTTTGTATTTCAAGGCTGGCAGAATTACTTGCTACCTCTCAGGTCATTTTAGGCAATATTCAGTTGTTTTTTTGGTCTGGAGAAATGAGTGGGTCCATCTTAGAACTATTGTGTATTCATCTAATCATTTTTGTACTCCCTGAAATATCAAATATGTCATTACACAATAACATTGCCATGCTTGTTATATAAGTAATTATTTAATTTGCCTGTAAAACAAGTACTCTAAAATATAATTTGAAGCCTACCCATTTCCTGTTAATTAAAGTAGGAAACATCAAAAGCACAATGTTGAAAAACATCAGTGAAAGGAAGAATGTCATTTTTTGAAACAGCTTTAGATTGAATGACCATACATGTCAGTTCTTCCATTCCATCCTTTCTTTCTGCGCATGTGTATTGACCTGCTCTGGGTGGGCCTTGAGTGCCCTTTTACTCCCCACCCAACCTCCTCTCCCTTCTGTAAACTCCATTTACTGCTTGAAACTGCCTTGGGAAAATAAAAACCTTTAGACTCCTCTTTTGACCTTTGGGAGAGAGCTTCCAGTTGTTATTTTATATTCAGGTGGTATACTCAAATGTTGCCCAATGTAGGAAATTTTCAAATATTTACCAACAATTAAAAATGATTTTGTAAAAATATATTTAACAAGGTCCAGCTTCCCTTTACCATTGTACATCAGATTCATGACTTCTGAATTGGAAGTGGTAGCAGGTGACCCATTAAATAATTGGAGGAACTGTTATGGTAGGCGGTTATCTGCATTCTTGGTCATGATGCTAACCATTTAGACCCTTTTTTAAAAATAGAGATCATATTACTTATGACATAAAACTTAAGAACTTGAGGTTTGTCTTTCTTGTCATCTATACCACTTCTTTAATTTTAAAACAAAATTGTTCTCATCAAAGTTTTCAGAATGAAAAAGAAATCTGCTACTTGACATTTCTGTAAAGTTCATATTTAAAATGAAACTTTATGACTTTAGCTACATAAATCATATTCTGAATTTTGAACAAATCTAGGAACATCAAAATTCATTTGTAGGGACCACTCATCAGAAACAAATCAACAAATATGGTAGAAATTACATCCATGCTCCCAGAAAACTTAGTATAGTTGTGTGTTTGCAAAGAATCTCAAACTTAGTTCTATAATATTTCAATTTTAATAGGTTTTGTAAGTTACTATTTTAAGAAACAAAAATCAAAATAGTTTTTCTTTCATTTTTCCTAATTTATTAGGGAAATTCCTCTTTTTTTAGAGTGGCGTAATTAGAGAAGAAATGTATACACATACACACACAGTATGTCATACAAGTATGTTATATATCATATACAACATGAATACATTAAGTATGTTATATATGTTATAAAACATGCATGCAATATTAATCTGTAACCTATATATGGTTTTCATAATATATCTTTATTTCCTTATATATATATATGTGTGTGTGTGTATATATATATATATATATAAAATACATTTTTCAAAAGAAGAATGAACTTTTAAATATCTTCCTGCCATCATAGCTATTCTGACTGCATAGCTTTGGGAAATGTTGGGAGTATATCTTGAAGAATCATTTATGTAGAGAGTTTAGGATTCCCCAGCTATTACTGAAAATGGATGGAATTATTTTCTGTTGTATCTGTACATAAATATCACTAAGGTGTTAATCCAGTACATCTTTACAAAGTGGGAAGTACAAATATTAATCTTTCTAATGAAGAGCCATGCTTTGAGCTGTACTCATTTTTATTTTGACATACTGCAATATATTTTTACAAAGTTCTTTATAGAGCATGTTAATTGGTGGAAGTAGAAAATGAACTTGTAAAGAAATGTAGAAAAACGTGATATGTATTCCTCTTTTAGCATTACAGGTAACTAAATCTTAAGGTCTTCATTTTATTTTAGTTCTCATTTGAATTAGAGACAATATTTGACATGACATATGTATTTTTTTAAATGTCTATTTACTTAGCATTTTATTTTATTTTACAAGTGTTTACCTGGTTGCCAGACAGAGGTATGTCGGGAAGAGAGAGTGTGTGTTCTCTCAGCACAGTATCTTGGGGAAGGGACCATTTTCTAATTCTCAGTGGGCCTGTTAGGGCTGTTTTCTTTTCAGAACTTCCCTTTAGACTACGGTTGACTTTGTCTTACATTCACTTTATTTGTATAGTCACTTTATCATACATTTTGTATTTGTGTACATTTTCCTCTCAATTTTACTCATCTTTGAAAATGAGTTAATGAAGTTCAAATTTCTTGTTCCCTAATTTCAGAATTCCTTGTGGAAGGAAACTTAGCTGTTATTAACTTAAAATCCATCTTTTTGCACATGCAAGATATTTGTGTGCGTGTGTGTGTGTGTGTGTGTGTGTGTCTTATAGTTTACACAGTGAAATTGCAGCACTATTTTCTGAAATTTTTTTATTCTGGAGGCCTTAAGACATTTCTGAAGGTGCAATAATCACTATTTGATTATTGCTGCTGATGCCATGGGGATAATAAAAGGAATAAATTTACCCTTTATTCCATTAATGTAATGAATATCTCTCCTAGTTCTCTCTGTGACTCACATCGCATGCCTCAGGATCACTGCTAGCTCTGTGTTCATTCACACAGTAATGGGGTTTGTCATGATGGTGCCCAGCTGATAGACCACAACCACGTGTCCTTATTCAGTGAACTTACTCAGTGAATTTGGGAGCAAACCACATCATTGCGAGCATTTTGCCTGGCCTCATGGAAAGGAAAGTAAATCAATTATTTTGCCTGAATTATCTGAAAAAAAAGTTGGCCTCTGGGTTGTTAAAACTATTTTAACTGGTCTTTCATTGAAAGAATAGGAATAGTAAAAAGAACATTGACTGAAAAGGAAGTTTTTTCCTTCAGAGCTGTAATAATGATTCCACTCTGCTTTTCCCCCCACTCTCCATATGTCTTGTTTTCTGAATAACTGGCTTCAGCAACTGGATTTGGCAGTGTGGGGTTCAGTTGGACTGAAAAGGAACCTGGGGTGAAATGCCGTCTCCACATTTCTGTGCCTGTTTATACTGCCCCTTGCTTTGGAAGATCCAGTGGAATTTCTGCCCTTCAGTTTTCTCCTTTGAGAGCCAGCCTCTGCTTTGACCTTCTGCCTCTCAACCTTCCAACCCTGTATCTCTATAGAAGGAATAACAATCGACATTAATAAGTGCTACTTTCTATTTAATTTTTGGTGTTACTTCCTGCTTCTTAACTAGAATTGAAAGGCTTTTGAGGTTTGGGTCTAACCTTTTGGAGACCTATTACCTACTAGTTCAAGTGCTCAAATGTAGAAATTCTATTTTAATGTGTTCTGATCATGGTGTGAGATGGTCACCTGGAGATATCACCATCATGAGCTCCTTAGCCATGGAACAGAGCCATCACAACATTAGCAATCATCTACTAACCTAAACTTTTGCTTTATTCAGTGTAAGAAAATTGAAATTTGTTATTTGAACATTTTGTCTTTGAATGTACTACAGTCTACCCTTGTTATTTTTCCTTTTGAACTAGGAAGGGTTCTGAGACTTCTCCACTCTTTGATCTGTAACTAATTTGTCTGCAAAAGTTAGAATTAATGGCTACTGATGGCTATTTCCTTAATCAGTTTGCTTTCTGGTAAGGGCTGAGTAAACAGCAGATGCCTCTGAGAAGCATACAGAGATATCTTATAATGTATATGAATCAGCACAGAAATGTAATGCCTTCTCTTTCAAGCTCAGTTCCCTTCTAAATATAAGCACCCCAAGATAGTTGATGACACTCTGTCACTGGAAAATGTTCTATCTCTTACCCACTAAACACTAGCTGGCACTTATTTTTATTCATCTAGGTGCATTCATTTATGCATAAAATGGCATTATTTAAAAATAGTGAGCTATTACCTGTAAATGATATATAAGATAAATGTAATCTCTGTCAGGAAGAAGTTTCCATTCTAAGTGATTAAAAAGGAGATATATAAGATGTACATATACATGTAGATACTTATCTTGGCATGGTGCAATGCCTTTTACTTTTTTGACAAGTTTCTTATGTAAAGAAGATCCAAATCATAAAAAAGAGTGGGAAGAATAGGGAGTGATTATCAGAAATTAATAATGAGAAAAAAATACATTGAAAGAGTAGGATGACGTTGGAATAATGTCAATTAGAATGGGAAGGTTTTGTTCTAAAAGTAAAGATCTTGTGTTTTTGCTTTTGGGTGGACCTGATTCTTCCATCTGCTTCATTTTCTTCATTTTTAAGAATAACAGTAATAGTGTTTTTGGAAACCCAAAGTTTTATCAGTAGCATATACTCTCAGGAAATCAAAATGTAAATCAGAGTTCAATTCAATTCAGTAGTTGATGATTTACTACTTGTCATCGACTACAGCAGTAAACATAACTGTCAACTTTCTGATCTTGAAAACCATGGATGCCAGTGGGAGAGGCAGAAAGTAAGCACATACATATATAATATAGTTCCACGTAATGGTGGGTGCTACAGACAGAATGAATGAGGGTAAAAAGTGCATTATTTTGGATAGGGGACAGGCAAGGCCTTTTCATGGGGAATATTTGAACTGATTGCTAACTAAAAGAATTTTCAATGACTCCTGTGAATATCTAGATGATGAACTTTAGAGGAGCAGAGAAAAGATATACAAATAAATCAGGGTGGGAGGAGGCTTGGTTTATTCCACCTAAAACTACAATTGAAGCAAAGGGATGGAGGGACTTAGCAGCAAATGTTATCAAAAAGACATTATAAGACCCTTGTAAGCATATGAGCATGTTAAGGATAGGATGTGATTACTGGATTAAAATGAGCATAAGCTTTGAAACATTAAAAATTTTTAAATGGCCATTTTAACATTAATTTGTTCCCATATATAAATCTCCATTCTTTATTAGATTCATTATATTTACCTTTATTTAAAATTTATGCCCAATTATTCATGAGCTATTCCAGAAAAAAATGGAGTATTTTGTAAGACTACTTGGTTAAATTATTCCTGACAAAATGAAACTAGTTCAAATGAAAAAATGAATTCCATATTTTAGCTGAAAAGACAAAAGTGGTTCTCAATAGATATGGAGCTGTCTGGGAAATGACTAGGGATTATTGTTTATTTTGAATACAGATTTGCCGACTTTCAGTTGTCAATTCCATTGTGAGTGTTCAAAAATATAACATATGCTTTGGATTCTAATTAAAGATTTTTTTCATTCCTTTTTCTCTCACTTTGCAGTAGGTACATATATTCAACTTCAGGTGCCTTGTTATTTTTGTGAGTTTGAAAGAAAAAATGGCTTACATGTCTTGAAAATTGCCAGAGAATAGGTATTTTTAAACCCAAATTAAATTGGGGCCATGTGTGTAGCAGATGTATCGTGAAAAGTTACAGAGGCAGTGCTTTGTTAAGAATCACCATGCTGGAAAAGTAACACATAATCATGAATGGATAACTGGAAAGAATATGAGTTTATAAAAACAAGAATTGGATTAAAAGCATAAAAAATACAAAAAAATTATGTGTTCTTCTCAGATTAGCAACTTGTGAAAATAGTTCCTGAATCTAAGGGAAATCAGGGTGGCATCTCACTTTGGCATTTTTTCCATTAAAACAATTGCCCGCCAGATAATTCTGCATCTACCCAGTAGATCTATCCAGAGGCTTGATTTCTGATGGTACAGGCCAGAATTCATGAAGGCCGTCACAAAGGGAAAGTCCAGGTATTTCCTATCCTTTGCATGGGATGAAGTTGCTAATGACAATTATACTCTTACAATTACTAGCCTTTGTTTATTTTAAGTAGGGACCCCGTTTCCTTCCATCTTGCTACAGAAATTGAAGCTATCTAACTCTGTACCATTTTAATACACTTTGGAAGACATCCTTATATATATTGTTTTAGATAACATTTTGGAACTTGTGAAAATGTTTCCTGTTATCAAATGTGTTTTTAATGGAAAAAAACATATATTTGTATTATTAAATTAAATCAACCCAATAACTATACTACACTACATTAACCCACTACGCTAGACATTTTATTGGGTCAGAAAAGTATGTGCCATATGGACTGTCCCTAATGTCTGATTTTCTGCTTCAGTCTTAAGGTTAATGTCATGGAATTTTGATATGCAGGGATCTCTCAAAATCATCTTGTAAAAACTTCTAAGTTTACACTTGAAGAAACTAGGAAACAAAATCACAGAACTAGTTAGTAGAAGAATATAAGCTTCATTTCCTTTGAAGTCTAATACTCTTTAGAACACAATTCACTAGAATTCTTTTCTCTGGATTTCTGTCTCTAATGTATACCAATTCCCATCATTAACTAAAATATAATAAACAAAACAGAGCAACAAAACCAAGTAGTATACATGCAGACCTAAAAAGGCCTATAGATGATTGTGGAGTTATGGAGTAGCCTCATAATATAATTAAAATTCTGATAATATCTTCATATTATATATATTTATGTATATAGCTAGATTGTTGATTCATAGTTCACCATTATATGATATAGCATATAATTATAGTAATAGTAATATAAAAAATTAGTAATGTAAATAAACTAGTACTGTAGATAAACAAATTCATGTAGTAAGTCTCAATTAGTTATTTTTCCTTTGGTCATCTGTTACTTGTTATATCTTGTTGAAACTAAAGAAAATTCATTATGAAATTGAAGTTTCAGCTCTGGATTTAGACAACTATCTAAATTATGATTTGCTGATTTAATATCAACAGTGTTGAAAGCAGGCTGTAGAATCATCATCAGATTAGTTTGACTTGTTTTGGTCCAAGGAACAGAAATTCAAAATTTTGGACTATCAGATACATTCATAATTTGCTCCAAAAAATACCATGGTATGTTTTCTTTATCAGATGTAAAGATATGTTAAGATTCAAATGAAAGGATATTTTAAAATATTCTTCAGTTAAACATTGTAACAAGGAATATATTTTGAGGTGGTATTCTCAAACTTATTTAAACAGTGTACTTCTACTTTGAAAAACATAAAATGCCATTTTAATCCCTGAAATTACTGAGAAAAACAACTCCTATAATTCTCTTCAATTTTTTTACAAGTTAATATTCTGGAAAATTAGGAAGTAAGCAGATACTTCTAACACTTTAGGATAAATCTTCAAGATGAAGCTAACTTTATAAATTACAAGGAAGGATCTTACATTTCAGTAGAATGTATTTAAAGGAGCCAAGCCTTTGATACTAAGAGCTTTAAGAGCTAAACCAAGATAAACTGCTTTTGTTTTACTCCAGGTGCACAGAATTTAACTTATTATCCTTTTTCAATGACACACTTCTGTCATTCACCCATTCGTAACCCTCTTTATCATTTTATTTATTTAATTTTAATATGCAATATAAACAGGTGAATTTGCCCCCAAACTAAAGCTGTATCATTGATATTAACCTACATTTTACCTACCTCTTCTTCCCATTGAGTCCACTATCTTTCCTGCTGGAGATAGCCATTATCCTCTATCCTGTATTTATCATTCTTAAAACTGTATTTTTAATTGTGAGATTTTGTTAATTTTATAAAAGGATATCATGTTGCATGCAATTTCTCAGGCTCTTACATATAATACTATGTCAGCAACTTTCATCCATATTGTTGCCATGCATTATCATTCATTTTTGGGTTACTATATAATCTCTCATTCCATTATTACTTAACCATGCTCTTGATGATGGCACTCATGTTCATTCTAGCTTTTTTTGGAGAGTATTAATTAATATGTAAATTATTGACGTGTGCAAGTGTCTTTCCTGTTTTACATAACATGGAGTAAAATTGGTGGGTCGTAAGTATAAATGTTCAACTTCTGGAGAGAAAGCCAAATTTTTCATAATTTGCTACATTAATTGACTCTACCATTAGCCACAAATAAATAAATCACAGTTCAAAAAAGATGATTTCTATGAGACAGTGGGATGCAATGGGAAGAGGAATTGCATATGTTTAGATGTAGGTTACTATGAAAAAAATTAAGAATGTTTTCCCACTGGTATTGCTTTACCTTGATCTTTTTTAAATGAGAAATTAACATAATTGTAATATCCATAACATGCATTTTATTCAACTCCATGACTTGTAGTCAGGTTTTCTTTTATTTTTCAACCTGAAAAATTTACTCTGTTAAACATCATGTTTATATTTTCATGTGTGAAATATTAACCTCAACTATATGTTTGAACTCAAGCCAATAATACGAAAACATCAGACCTCAAGATATTGCACAAGGCTTTGGTTTACTGATCCTAGTGAAATTAGGAATGAGGATTGAAGTTGATATTCAATTGGTTTTCTGATACTATTTTATAAAATGTTACATATAACTTTTTGCAAAGATGTACAACCAAGAAAATATTCACATCCTCTCCATTCACATTGACTGGTTTATCATATAAACAGCATAAAAAATTATACTAATTTCAAGGCATTTCCTAGGCATTCAGAAGGGGATACATTACTGTGAAATAAGACATGAATAAATGTCAAGAGAAAATTACTTCCACTTCAGGAAATTATTAATTATGGAAATAAAAATGAGTATTATTTCCAATCCTTCAGAGATACCCTTGCAATTTTTTTAAATGTTTGCAATAAGAAGCAATTGTCTTGAAAAGCATAATTAACTTATAGTATATATATGTTGATCTGTTGTCTTTTTAAAAAATGGAGCATTTGTACTTTTGACTTCAAAAATTATATGAATTTGATACAAAATGTCAAAAGGAAACAGGAAATATTGTAATAAAAAGAAAAATAATATAATACAGAAAATAGCTATAAACTCTTCCTTATGGAAATAAGGCACTTTTTAAATTTGGATTGGCGTGGTTGTAGAGTATTGATAAGTAGAGTGCCAGTGATTTCACAAAAAATTTTCTTATTTTTCCTATAATGAGTCCAGATATCTTTGTAATCACCTAAGTGAAAAGTAAAGTTTATTTTTTCAAAAACAATTAGAAGAAGACATGTTTTTTTCAGTCAAGTAGCAAATTTTGGCAATATATTCTGAAGTATATACTTTAAGCCAAACTTTGAGTAAAGAAATCACTTTATAGGCTTTACACATTCCTTTTGCTTCTGTCTCCTGGTTTCTCACATTATTCAGTGCCCACTTTCGGGATCTATACCTATTGTCTTAAATATTACTAAAATATGTGTGAATGTATAGTCAAATATGTGTGAGACACAAACTCATAATATATCTATACAAAATGTATGGTTATGTAAGTATGCACACATACGTTGATATACATAATTGTCTTAAATATTACTCAATACATTGATATACACATACCCTCTCTTCTATTTTTCTGGGAGGACACACAATTAACTGTTGGTGATAATACTTTTTTAAGAAGTCTGGGCATGTGGGAAATAGAAAGAACCATTTTATATTCCATTTTATACCTTTTTGTGTTAATTTTTTTTCCATGAGCTTATAGAGTGTCTGTTAAAAGAGGGCTCTCTGGGGACATCTGGGGCCTTTTGTCTTCATATTTTTCTGTGTAAAAAAACCTTGCCAGATGTTATTTAAAAATAGATCCCTTCTCCTACAATAACCCTTTGATGATTCATTCAAACAGCTCTTAAATATACAGGCGGTAGATTACAGAAGGCCTGGGTTTCAACACCACCTCAGTGATGTTGGTCAAGTTGCTTTATCAAGTGAAATTCTTTTTTTGCCTGAGTTTCTCCATCTGTAAGAATAGGTGAACAATACCTACCTCAGAGGACTTTGGTGGAAATTAAACGTAAATATGTAAAGTTGCCAGAATGAAAGGTGGTATATGAGGGATTGCTGTTATTATTAAATCTGTGATGTTAAATATAGTGCATGTTCTTCTTGCATTAGAAAAAATAGTAAATTAGCAGGAGGAAACTTTGGGAGGTGATAGCTATGGCTATGGCCATGATAGTGGTGATGGTTTCATGGGTATATACTTATCCCCAAACTCATCGTGTCGTAGGCGTAAAGCATGTATAGCTTTAAGGAAAGGAAGAAAGAGAAGCAGAGAGAGAGGGGAGAGAGTGAGAGTGAAAAGAGAGAGAGTAAGGAAAGGAGGAGGGGAAGGACGGAATTTGTCATGTGGGTCTTTATAAGCAGGTTATCTACCCATGTAACAACAGTGTCTGCAACAATAGTTTCACAACATATTTGAACTATTTTTGATTTGGTCATATAGTATATAAACTTTTGTAATGCAAAGCACATAAAAATAATCTAAGAACACTAAGACATGTTCATAGGTTATATAAATGATTTAATCAAAATATATAACTTACAGATAATTACAAGATTCATATTGCAGAGATTAGCAAATTCTGAGTGATGTTCCTTAATGTAGATTGAAGACCACCAGAATTAGGATCACCCGGGGCATTTATTAAAAATGCAGATTCTTGGTACTATCTAAACAACTTCGATAGTCTCTGGAGGTGGGGAACCATCACAACTGCACTTTGATTTTTCACAACAAATTTTAAGAACTGCCGATTTGGAAGAATGTATTTAAACTTGTCTCTATTATTCTCCTGGGTTATTGGCCTTGAGCTGGAATTTTACAAGGTAAAAACAAACCACTTAAAGCAATGATCTATATAAAGTGCTAGCTTTCAATATTACTTAATGACTGTATAGAGAAAAAAACATAGAAATTTTGAATATAGGTATTAAACTGATTCTTTATTGGAAAAGCCCTAACCTATCCTGTGCTAAGTAATAAAGTTTCATGGATGATAAACACTAGTACTAGTATTCTGCAAAGCAACTTGCATAAGAAAGACACAACTGTTTCCTTTTCGGAATTCAGGATTGTGAGCTTTTAAAGTTACCGATTTCCTAACCCTGTCAGGGACAGGTGGATTGAGCATTCCTTAGTGGAGGCAAAAGTTAACTGACCAATTAATCATAATGAAAATAAAGAACATGGAGTCTTAGATCAGAGTCTCAGAAAGATAGAGTTTATGAGAAGCAAGATAGCACCATGTATGAAGAGTCTAAATCTCATAGACAAGAATTTTCTTTGGGTAAATATTTTTTTTCTCCTCTCTCCCTTTTTCTTCTATGTAAACAGAAAGTTGATTTGAAAGGATTTACTTTCCAAAAAGTATGATTTTTAATCACATAGGGATTTCAACTGTAAAGGACCTAAAGACAGAAAACAAATGACTGGTGAATTTTTACATTATAATTGAGCATAAGAGAAATTTTAAATCAAAGTCCACTGCATGGCTGATTTGATATACTTTCTTGTTCATCTTCATTTCAGTTGATTTAGAAGAATCTGTTTTATTGAAAATATGTACCTAAATTTAAACAAACAATTTGTTTCTAAGCACACATTGTACTTGTACTTCTGTTTATTTGTAGTATCCCTATCAGCCAAATAAGAAAAAAAAACCATAGATCTATAATGCCCTTTCTATAGCCTTGTTGTGTTTAAGGTGCTTCATATGCTTACTGACAAAAGTTCTCTCTTCAAAGAAACTCAGAGTTTAGCTGAAATCTCCCACATAGGTTTATAACAATGCTTAGAACATTGCCTTGTAGGTCATAGATGCTGAATAAAGATATTTTTTTCCTTTTCTTTGTAGAGGTGAAGGAAGGCCCCACCCATTTTAGGAACTTACACCACTCACAATATTTTCTAGCTACTTTTCTCCCAGCTATATGTCCTCTAACACACAAATATCTATATAGAGAAATGAAATTCCCCCAGATTCAAAGTCTCCAGTTCAATATACATTAAAAAAATTATATATGAAATAAATCTTTAGAGTTTGACACTTTTTTGATATGCTGATGGATTCCTCTGTAAAACTACTGATTCCTTGGAAAACTATTTTCCAAATCCATATTCATTTTCCTTACCTTCAAAAGAAATCCCATACATTTTTGTTCTCTTTCTCCCATCTCCATGCTGTTGGCTCATAGCTATACATATCTATCCTGGGCCATTCTTCTGAGCTCCAGACAATAATATCCAGATTTATGCTATCAGGAAATATTATGCCCTTGGCTTTTAGCAATGATCAGTATAAAAAATGGCCTTGTAGACAATATTTCCAAATCTAATGCAGAACCATTAAACATAGAATATTGTCTAGTAGCACATTATTCATTATCCCATAGTATTATTCTTTTTTTCCTGTATGCTAAACCCATTAGAATTTTGATGCTTCCTGTGTGACTGGTGAGAAAACTTCTACTGGGTGCCATGTCCAATTAGCGATGTCAGCCATAGTGGGGATAGAGGAGAGCTTCTTTATATCACATGAACAAAGTCTCTGCAGCAGAAAAACGCAGGGCATATTCTGGGCACAGTGCGTAGATTCATTTGGCACTCAGATATCTGTTGAATGTTGACTGAGCAAAACTCTGGAATTGCTTGTCACTTTTTGAATCTTAAATTCTGCTTCAAATAGATTGAAAGTAATTATTGAAGCACAAATAATAATCTCTTCAACTTATAAACTATATTTGTGTTCATATATGCATTTTTACTTTTCTTATATGTTTGACCCTCATAAATGGAATTCATGAAAGAATACATTTAAAATGTCTTTCTGAATACATAAAAATTCAACTGATATTTATGAAATTAAAGAAACAACCCTAGCAGGAGGATGGAACAGAGACTGAATTCGATGACATTTAAGTATTGTTTTATGGTCTTAATACTTGTGCCCTTCACCCCAAATATTATGTGACACATGGCACATTACCTTTTTGTAATACTGATCTAGTAATTATCTTTCACCTTAAGATTATTATTTATTAATAATCTGTGAAATTGATGTACATTATGTATTGCATACAGACATAATGGAACAGTGTTGTTTAACAAAAACAAATATAATGCCCATAAACACAGAAAAACAAATGCACAGTCATACATAAAACATAGCAAGTAAACACAGAATCTGTACTTAATTTATTGACTGTTCCTATATGCCAGACAACATACTTGGCACTATGAAGAAAAGATATGAGAGACTAAGTTCTCTGCAGAACTGGGTTTTTTAATTCTGGCTCTTCTCACCAGCTCACTATATAAAGCCTGGATGCAGTTTAGAGATGTATTTGTGTTTGTGTGATATAAAATGTGTGAGGAACTTTCTTAATGCTCTGAAATGAGCGATTGTTTGCCTGAGTTGGAAAGAACAAACTTCCACCATCAATTCTTGTAGTCAAATTACAGTCCATGGAGGGTATGAGATTGCAAAGCTATTTGAGCCAGATTTTTCTCCTATCAGTGCCTGCTTTCCTTCTTTTAGGCCGATCCTAGTAAATAGAGAAGAATAGTTAGGATGCTTGTAAACTAACTTTAAATAATTTCTATATCTGTTGTTTTTTTCTCTTAATTTTTTATTGGTAAAACATAATTAGTATTTGCTTTTTTCCAAATAATTTAAGATCACCTCTTTTGTAGTTTTTTAATAATCCAGAACATAAATTGATAAATGATGTGGTATTAACCATTGAGAATATTGTAATGTTTGTCCTCTAATAGCAATTGTTGTTTCAGAGATAATTTTATTGAAATGTATTAAATGAGTCTTTACTGTAAATGTTCTAGTTATATTTTGAAAGACATATTGCTATTATGTCTTTCAAAAGCATATTTAAATCTTACATCTCAATTTTTTTAGGACTTCTCCCTTTGTCCTAATTAATTTTCACTCGTGCAATGGTACCCAGATCCTTTTCAATTTCATCTTGTTTGTTTTAGCCATCATACTCCATGATACGCTCATATAAATTCAGATTCATAGATACAGACATTTAAGTGAGATTTTTCAAGCAGTTGTTCTTTATATTCTTAGCATCATAGAAACTTGAAACTAAAAATGTCCTTTAGGTCACCTAGTTCAAACTTCCACCAATAGAAAGTCTCTCTTTCTAATATATTCTCTATATTGTCTTTTATGAAGTTCCTGAATAGTCTGTGTAATTGGAAGTTTAAGGCAGCCCATTTCTTTGCAGCACAGCTCAAACTTTTATCATTAAAAAAAATTGAGCCGCCATGACATGTACACCTTCCTCTATCACCCATTTATCTAAATTAGGTTTTAGAGATTGAACAGAATTTTTTTTTTCCCACGTTCTCTCCAGGGCTGTATTTGAAGAGCCAGGGCAGAAGGGAGCTATCGTGTCCTCCTTGGGCTTTTCTCTGCTGAGGTGAACTTCCCTAAGTCACTGAAACTTTGCTGTGCGCTGTGTGATTTCTGAACCCTGTCACTGTCTTGATTTCAAATCCTCTGAAGTTGGTCTGACTGGAAGGGAGTACATTGAAATCACGACCTCCCATGACACGAACACTGTGTATCTCTGAGTAGGGCCTAAATGCAATGACTTGTATTGATCTTGTGGTAAAATAACAGGTCTTTTATTTTTACTTGAAATGCCATAAAACCTTTTATTTCTTCTCTTTCAGTATACTGTTTACTACTTGAGGATAAATTCAACCAGATTTTTCTCTAATCCTTGTAAATTTCATTCTATGAGCTAATAAAAATGCACTGTTTGATAGTTACCTAGCTACATGGCTCAAACTTCTCCATGACACTATTTGATTGTATTATAAAAATGAAACAGAACACACACCAGACAGTGTTCATCTGGAAAAGCTATAAAGGAGTCCTCATCAATGAAAGGGTTTATCCAGATCATTGTACATGAAAGCATCTCTCCAGTGCAAACAGACATTTAAAATCCAGTAGGAGAGGAAGGAGAGAAGGAAAGAGTATATTAAAAATCCTAATTGAATTGTTCTAGCATCCCTGAGCTCTTCTGGTTCTGTTTGACCAGGTTTTTTATTATTTTTCCCTTCATTCCCTCCAAGATCATCAATAATGAGCCTATTAAGACAACTGGGATGCATAAAGGAAAAGGTTCAGACACATACAGCTTTCAGGTTCTTTCTTATTTCAAATTCATTCCAAGGGGTGAAATGTCAATCATCATCATGACAGAAGCTCTCATTTTATGAGGAATTACCCTTGCTCAGGCACTGTACTCAGCTCGGCTTTACATATACTTCTTCTCACATGTGGTAGTACTATGTAGGTTTTACCACTATTTTACAGGTAAACAAAATGTGACTTGGAAAGAATTAACGTTCTGTCTGTCTCCAAAACATGTGCATTATCCACAAGAACACACTGACTCAGGAATGTTTTTTATTTGTCCAATAATTAGTAGTCAGAATGTAAACTGTTTTTCTGGAGATAGAAATGCTGTAGGAAAGTCTTGGTTCATAATGTGTCAGCACCAGCAATGACAAAATTAAATTTCCTGCTCTTCAAGTATATTTACAAAGGCTTTTATAATAGAGTATTGTAGGCATGTGTTGGTTTGTGATTTGCAAGTTTCCTAATTGAAGTCACTCAAGAAGAAACACAATCCTCAACACAGCCATTCTAAAATAGTTTAGTGAAAAGGTGGGTAGGTTGTGGAGTCTTGTTTATTTTATCTTGTTGCAGAGGCAAAAAAAACCTCTAGGGTGTTCTCTAATATATTCTGTTTGAAGCATCTTTGAAATAATACACAACTGGACAAAATATACATTCATTGTAGCAGAGAGAGTTGATCGTGTCACTACTTTAGGAATAGAGTTTGTACTGAGCACAGGAGAAGTTAGTTGTAGATGCTTGTCTGACTTGCTTATTGGTGTGTCATGTCAGCAATAATAGACATACATTAAGTCAGAAAATGGTGTCAGCTTACCCTTGACAAATGGACAGGCAATATTTTTGACAATCTTAATTTTTTTCTTTCTGGAAGTAATTTTATTTATTGTGTTATCTATCATTTATAAATTCACTAGATCTGATTATAATTAGTGCCATATAAAATTTAAAAGTATAATGACAAAATACATATTTATATAGATATTTTCATCTAACTTAAAATTTGTAGGGAACCTAGATACAGAGTATAGCAAACATCTTAGAATGATTTCATCTTACTGAAAATTCAGTTAGGGCTTGATTAAAACTATTCTTATAATGAAATAATTTTTCAAAAATCATTAATGTGGTAAAGATTTTCAAGAAATCTATGCTTATTAGGTAAACACTTTGACCTGTTATTGTACATTGGATTTCCCTACATTTCTATTTTATATACACACACACACACACACACATTTATATACTATATATATATACACACACACACACTACATATATCATAAATATGTACACATACAGATAACATATTTGAGAAATATCTATGTTTATTTATCTTGTACTCCTGTATTATAAATTCCTGGAGGTCAGAACCTGTATGTAACTTAATTTTATCTACTACTTTAGCCATTGAATACATTCTTTTGCTGATTTTTATATTGGTTTTGTTAAAAATATGCAGTATTCTATTTATAAAGTGAAATTATCTCAGCTTGGAGATAATGGTTTTCAATATGTAGTGCTAAGAACTTATATTGACGTCAAGGAAGCAAACTCAATAAAACATTAGTCTAGAACAGCTTTGGCTGCAAGAATATTATAATGTTCTGTCTCAGTAGCTATTAGAAAATATCAAGATTCTATTCTCTCCTTTTTTCAGCAAATATTTAAATGCCTGCTCTGGGCATGCTCTTGGTAAGTGTTAAGGATGCAAAGATCAATGAGGCATAGTTTCTGCCTTGAAGGCAAGTACTGTAGGATAGTCTCACACACACACATGCACACATACATGCACATACACATACACAGAAAGTAATTCTACATTATAGTGTAAGGCATGCAGTAATGAAGTTATGCTAGGTAATGATGGGAACCCTGGAGAGGGTCACCTAATCTAGCTGCGAGTCTCATAGAAGGGTTGCTGATAGTGAGTCTTGAATTAAATATTTAAGGATGAGTAGGGGCTATCAAAAGAAACAGGGATGGAGGGTGGAAAGGTCATTCCAGATGGAAGGAATGACAAAAACAAAGAGATATTAGGTTATTTTTGCAATAATACAAATATTACATATTATGTATTTAATATTTACATGTACAACTAACTGTCCCAAAAGTTTTACATGGATTTGCTAGTTTTTTGTCTTAAAATAACTTTTTAGATTAATGCAATTTTCAATCACTATTTTGCACATGAAGTAATGCAAACTCAAGAGTCCAAGCTGGGATACAGACTCAGGCTTTCTGACTCTGGAGTCCTTATTAAGCACCTTTGTACAAGCTTCAGTTTTGGGTTTGGACAGCCCCAATCATTTAGAGTGGCCATAAACTACTCCCCAAGGAAGGATTCACAGCAGTTGGTCTGGGGCCCCATAGCAAGGGTTCAAGGAAATTTTTTAAGTAAACACTAAATATTTAAGTATTACGTAAAACAACTTGGCCATTTCCTAACATATAGTACTGAAGATTTAATTCTATTTTTTACACATAGAAATGGTTGGCATATGTCTTTCTTGCACTGCAATATTTATATATAGTCATTCAGTCTCCTTTTGGCAGGTCAGGATTGCATCCGTGTACAGTATTAAAAAAGGTAAATGTTGCATTTGAGGTTAACATTTCTTTCAGTTCTGGAAAGCTGTGTTTTACACACTATGTTCTTCCATTGGAAGTGTCGGAAGTCTTCTAATTGTGATTTTTGTCCCACAAATTTTCAAAAAGATTACGAATGCTCCATCTCATTAAGTTTATTTCTGAGGACCATGGAGAGAGGGAATCTCTATTTCAATTTAATCTCTTAAAAGTTAGTTTCTGGTTTGAAATGATTCTCCTGAGAAAGACTTGATGTTAATAAGTAGCTTTATTTTATCCTTCATTTTTACAAAAGTAGAACTCACTATGTGCCTCAGTGTGATCATATGGGAATACTAATTGTTTATTTGAAAAGACCTCTTTTAGTCCACAGCAAAATAGTCTAAGAATTAATTCTTTATAGCCATCCAAATTTTTTGTGTGGTGCTTATTATATATATATATATATATATATATAAATTTGGAATAATACTTTAAATGCAATAATGTATGACACAGTTACTAAGAGAAGCAGCTTCCCAATACTTAGTGAAAAAGAAGAAGCAAACATTTAAATAGTCTTTGGATCTGATGGCGCAGGTTGAAGAAATCAGAGCCAGACCTGAAAATGATGCATCAATAAGAAGAGCCAAGAAAGAACATTGAAAATACCCAAACACTAAGCCTTTCATCCAGTTAGCAATTATTTAATATAATTTAGTATTAACTATTTAAAATTTAGATAGTCACACATGGCCAGCAGGTTCTGTGTTTGATAGAACAGTTCTAGTTACTATATTTATTTTATTTTATTATTGTGTTTTTTATTTTGGTATCATTAATATACAATTACATGAGCAACGTTGTGGTTACTAGATTCCCCCCATTATCAAGTCCCCACCACATACCCCATTGTGGTTACTAGATTCCCCCCATTATCAAGTCCCCACCACATACCCCATTGTGGTTACTAGATTCCCCCCATTATCAAGTCCCCACCACATACCCCATTAAAGTCAATGTACACCAGCATAGTAAGATGCTATAGAATCACTACTTGTCTTCATTGTGCTACTGCCTTCCCCGTGCCCCCACTACATTATGTGTGCTAATTGTAATGCCCCTTATTGCCCTTATCCCTTCCTTCCCACTCATCCTCCCCACTGTCTTTCCCTTTGGTAACTGTTAGTCCATTCTTGGGTTCTGTGAGTCTGCTGCTGTTTTTTCCTTCAGTTTTTTCTTTGTTCTTATACTCCACAGATGAGTTCTTATACTCCACTATTTTGCTGTGGACTAAAAGATATTTGATACTTGTCTTTCTCCGCCTAGCTTATTTCACTGAGTATAATACCCTCTAGCTCCATCCATGTTGTTGCAAATTGAAGGATTTGTTTTCTTCTTATGGCTGAACAATATTCCTTTGTGTATATGTACCACATCTTCTTTATCTACTGATGGATACTTAGGTTGCTTCCATTTCTTGGCTATTGTAAATAGTACTGCGATAAACAGGGGTGTATATGTCTTTTTCAAACTGGGGTCCTGCATTCTTAGGGTAAATTCCTAGAAGTGGAATTCCTGGGTCAAATGGTATTTCTATTTTTAGATTTTTGAGGAATCTCCATACTGCTTTCCACAATAGTTGAACTAAATTTACATTCCTACCAGCAGTGTAGGAGGGTTCCCCTTTCTCCACATCCTCACCAACAGTTGTTGTTTGTCTTTTGGATGTTGGCCATCCTAACTGGTGTGAGGTGATATCTCATTGTGGTTTTACTTTGCCTTTCTCTGATGATTAGCAATGTGGAGCATCTTTTCATGTGTGTGTTGGCCATCTGAATTTCTTCTTTGGAGAAGTGTCTGTTCAGATCCTCTGCCCATTTTTTAATTGGATTATTTGCTTTATATTTGTTGAGGTGGATAAGCTCTTTGTATATTTTGGATGTCAACCCCTTATCAGATAAATCATTTATGAATATATTCTCCCATACTGTAGGGTGCTTTTTGTTCTACTGATGGTGTCCTTTGCTTTACAGAAGCTTTTTAGTTTGATATTGTCCCACTTGTTGGTTATTGCTTTTGTTTCCCTTGCCCAAGGAGATATGTTCATAGAGAGTTTGCTCATGTTTACATTCAAGAGAGTTTTGCCTATGTTTTCTTCTAAGAGTTTTATAGTTTGATGACTTACATTCAGGTCTTTGATCCATTTTGAGTTTACTTTAGTGTTAAACAGTAATCCCGTTTCATTCTCATACACGTAGCTGTCCAGTTTTCCCATCACCAGTTATTGAAGAGGCTGTCTTTTCCCCACTGTATGTTCATGTCTCCTTTCTCATATATTAATTGACCATATATGCTTGGGTTTATATCTGGGCTCTCTATTCTGTTCCACTGGTCTATGGGTCTGTTCTTGTGCCAGTACCAAATTGTCTTGATTACTGCGGCTTTGTAGTAGAGCTTGAAGTTGGGAAGCGAGATCCCCCCTGATTTATTCTTCCTTCTGAGTATTGCTTTGGCTATTCGGGGTCTTTTGTGGTTCCATATGAATTTTAGAACTATTTGTTCCAGTTAGTTGAAGAATGCTGTCAGTATTTTGATAGGGATTACATTGAATCTGTATAGTTACTATATTTTAATTGCATGGATACTAAAGTTATATATTTCTAAAGTTGTGAAATTGAGATATTAACTTAGACAGGCATGCATATGACAAGAAAGGTCTCTGTAACAAGTGTCATGAGCTTCTACACTGGCTATACTTTCCCTAGGTAATATCATTGTTAAATTAGAATAGTCACCAAAGAGGGAACTAATTTAACTAAAACAACTCAACCATGTCACCATGCTATGGTGGCATTAAAAAACAAAAAGAGTATTTTCATATTTGCAACCAGAAACATGAAATACACCCATTCACAGGCTAAAATTTCCAGATCACTTGTATTTTTCAGTCCAGCTATTTAGTGATTGATTAGTTCATGATTTTAAATTGAATATTCAGTGTGATTTGGATGATGGATGATTGAGAGTACTTCCTTATCTAACCACACATTCCTGGTGTTCCTGGTAATAAACTCTAAAAATAAGTGTTGGGAAATATCACAAAATTTTTTTTTCTGTGATGAGGACATTGATTTAAGGATTTCTTTTAGTTTCTGCTTTAATAAATTCAAAACTATATATTTTAGAGCAAAGTAGAAAATGTTTCTCATAAAAGAACCACAGAGAATTAAGATTCATTTTTATTCTGCTCATGCAAGTTAATAATAATTGAGCACTACTATTAGAAAGTGCAGCTGTTAAGTTATATCGGATATGGCTATTTGCTGCCCATGAATCACCAATGCAAGTAAAGGGTTGAGGATGGTTTTGCTGGTATCCTTTAGCTTTACTTGTTATTACTGTTTGGTTCTGTTTTGTCTTATTTTCTTAGTAATACTTTGTGCTTGTCAGTAAAGGAAAGGAACAGCAAATTCTATTCACAAATATTAATAAATAAATAAAGGAGTTAAAGTCAGTGAGTTAAGAGCTTAGTAAGGAGTGAGACTATCATAGCTGTGATAGATGTTATAGAATCATTAACTCTATTCTCTATGCTGTACTTACTATCTCTGTGACCAACTTACACATGATTGAGAATTTTTATGTTTCTTTATCCCCCTCACACTTACCACCCACCCACCCCAACTCCTCTTGCATGGTAACCACTAGTCACTTCTCAGTGTTTATGAATCTAATGCCGTTTTGTTCATTTTCTTCTGTTTTTATATACCACAAATAAGCAAAATCATATGGTATTTGTTTTTCTCTGCCTGGCTTATTTCACTTAACATAATAACCTCTAGGTCCATCCATGTCGTTACATGGCAGTATTTCTTTTTTGTGGCTGAATGATATTCCATTGTGTTTATGTACCACTTCTTCATTATTCATTCATCTATTGATGGACACTTAAGTTGCTTCCATGTCTTGGCTATTGTAAATAATGCAGCAATAAACGTAAGGGTGCATCTGTCTTTGTTTGTTTGTTTTTGTTTTATCTTCCTTGTTTATTGACTTTTTTTTTCATCTGTCTTTTTGAATCAGGGATTATATTTTATTTGGGTAAATATCTAGAAGTGGAATTATTGAGTCATATGGTATTTCTGTTTTTAGTTTTTTGAGGAACATTCATACTGCTTTCCACAGGGGCTGCACCAATTTACATTTCCATCAACAGCATAGGAGGGTTCTCTTTTCTTCATTTTTCTTACCAACACTTGTTATTTCTTGTCTTTTAGGTAGTGGCCATTCAGACTGGTGTGAGGTCTTACTGTGATTTTGATTTGCATTTCCCTGATGATTAGCAACATGGAACAGCTTTTCATATGCCTGTTTGCCATCTATGATTCTTCTCTGGAAAATGTCTATTCAGATACTCTGCCCATTTAAAAAAATCAGGTTATTTGTATTTTAGGTGTTAAGGCATATGAGTTCTTAATATATTTTGGTTGTCAACTGTTTATCAGATGAGTTGTTTACAAATATGTTCTCTCATACTGTAGGTGGCCTTTTTGTTCTGCTCATGGTGTCCTTTGCTGTATAGAAGTTTTTAGTTTGATGTAGCCCCACTTGTTCATTTTTTTATTTTTTTCCCCTTGCCTGAGGAGATGTGTCCAGAAAAAAATTGCTCTGCTTATGTTCAAGAGATTTTTGCCTATGCTTTTTTCTCAGTGTTTTATGGTTTCATGTCTTACACTTTTAGGTCTTTGATCCATTTTGAATTTACTTTTGTGTCTCAAGTTAGATAGTGATCCAGTTTCATTATCTTGCATGTAGCTGTCCAGTTTTCCCATCACCAGTTATTGAAGAGGCTGTCTTTTCCCCACTGTATGTTCATGTCTCCTTTATCATATATTAATTGACCATACATGCATGGGTTTATATGTGGGCTCTTTATTCTGTTCCATTGATCTATGGGTCTGTTCTTGTGCCAGTATCATACTCTTCTGATTGCTGTAGCTTTGTGGTAGAGCTTGAAGTCAGGGAGCATAATCCCCCCAGCTTTGTTCTTCTTTGGATGACTTTGGTTATTTGGAGTCTTTTGTGGTTTCATATGAATTTTAGGATTATTTGCCCTAGTTCACTGAAAAACACCATTTGTATTTTGTTAGGGATTGCATTGAATCTGTAAATTACTTTGGGTAGGATGGCCATTTTGACAATATTAATTCTTCCTATCCATGAGCACAGGATAGGTTTCCCTTTATTGGTGTCTTTTTAAATTTCTGTCATGAATGTCTTATAGTTTTCAGAGTATAGGCCTTACACCTCCTTGGTTAGGTTTATTTCTATATATTTTATTCCTCTTGATGCAATTGTAAATGAAATTATTTTGCTGATCTTTTTTTCTGTTAGTTTTTTTTTAGTATATAGAAATGCAATAGATTTCTATATATTAATTTTATATTCTGAAACTTTGCTGAATTTAGTTATTAGTTCTGATAATATTTTGGTGGAGTCTTTAGGATTTTCTACGCATAATATCATGTCATCTGCAAATAGTGACAGTACATTTCTTCCTTATCACTTTGGATATCTTTTATATCTGATTGCCATAGCTAGGACCTCCAGTATGGTTGACTAAAAATAGTGAGAGTGTATGTCCTTGTGTTGTTCCTGGTCTTAGAGGAAATTATTTCAGCTTCTCTTTGTTAAGTATGATATTAGAGGTAGGTTTGTCATATATGGCCTTTACTATATTGAGGTGCATGCCCTCCATACACAATTTGTTGAGAATTTTTATCATGAATGGCTTTTGAATTTTGTCAAATGCTTTTCACCATCTATTGAGATGATCATGTGGTTTCTATCCTTTTTTTCTGTTAATATAATATATGATATTGATTGATTTTTTAATATTATGCCATCTTTGCCTCCCTGGAATGGACATCAGTTGGTCATGATGGATGATCCTCTTGAGGTGTTTTTAAATTCAGTTTGCTAATATTTTGTTGAGGATTTTGCATTTAAGTTCATCAGGGCTATTGGTCTAAACTTTTTTTTGCAGTGTCTTTGTCTGGTTTTGGTATTAGAGTGATCCTGGCCTCATAGAATGAGTTTGGAAGTACTCCCTCCTCTTCTACTTTTTGGAATACTTTAAGAAGGATGGGTATTAGCTCTCTTTAAATGTTTGGTAGAAGTCAGCTGTGCAGCCATCTGGCCTGGAGTTTTATTTGTTAGGAGTTTTTTGATTACCAATTCAATTTTGTTACTGGTAATTGGTCTGTTCAGATTTTCTGTTTTTTCCTGGGTCAGTCTTGGAAGGTTGTATTTTTCTAGGAATTTGTCCTTTTCTTTTAGTTTGTCCCATTTATTGGCATATAATTTTTCATAGAATTCACTAATAATTCTTTGTATTTCTGTGATATCTATTGTGACTATTCCTTTTTCATTTCTTATTTTGTTTGTGTACTCTTTTTTTTCTTGATAAGTCTAGCTAGAGGTTTGTCTATTTTATCTTGGTTTCACTGATTTTTTTATATTGTTTTATTCTTCTGTATTTTGTTTATTTCTGTTCTGATCTTTACTATGTCCCTCCTTCTACTAAGTTTGGGTTTCACTTATTCTTCTTTTTCTAGTTCCTTCAATTGTGAGTTTAGACTGTTTATTTGGGATTATACTTGTTTCTTCAGGTAGGCCTGTATTTCCATGTACTCCTCTCTTATAAGTGCTTTTGTGGTGTCCCACAAATTTTGGACAGTTGTATTTTTGTTTTCCTTTGCTTGAATGTATTGCTCAATTTCTATTTTGATTTGTTCATTGATCCATAGATTATTTAGAGGCAAATTGTTTAGCCTCCATGTGTTTGTGGGCTTCTTTGTTTTCTTTGTGTAATTTATTTCTAGTTTCATACATTTGTGGTCTGAGAAGTTGCTTGATACAATTTGAATCTTTTAAATTTATTGAGGCTCATTTTGTGGCCTTGTATGTGATCTATTCTGGAGAATGTTTTATGTCCACTTAAGAAGAATGTGTTTCCTGGTGCTTTTGAGTGAACTGTTCTATTGTTATCTGTTAAGTCCATCTTATCTAATGTGTTGTTCAGTGCTTCTGTTTACCTATTTATTTTCTGTCCTCTGATCTGTGTATTTATGTGAATAGAGTATTAAAATATCCTAAAATAAATGAGTTACAGTCTATTTCCCCCTTTAATCTGTGAGTATCTGTTTTACATATTTAGGTGCTCCTTTGTTGGGTACATAGATATTTATAATGGTTATATCCTCTTGTTGGACTGACCCCTTTATCATTTTGTAATGTTCTTCTTTATCTCTTGTTCCTTTATTTGTTTGGAAGTCTATTTTGTCTAATGTAAGTACTGCTACTCCAGCTTTTTTCTCATTATCTGCATTAAATATCATTTTCCATCCCTTCACTTTTAGTCTATGTATGTCTTTGGGTCTAAAATGAGTCTCTTGTAGGCAGCATATAGGTGGGTCTTGTTTCTTTATGCATTCTTCCACCCTATGTCATTTGATTGGTACATTCAGTCCATTTACATTTTTTAAATTTTTTATTTTATTTTTATTAAAGTATCATTGATATACAATCTTATGAAGGTTTCTCATGAACAACCTTGTGGTTTAAACTTTCACCCATATTATCACATCCTTACCTCCCCATTGCAGTCACTGTCTGTCAGCATAGTACGATGCTCTAGAGTCATTACTTGTCTTCAACTATTATAGTATTTTTATTTGATGGTTTTCTTTAGTGTTGTGATTGAATTTCTCTATTTAAATTTTTTGTGTATCTATTACATGCTTCAGATTTGTGGTTACCATAAGGTTAAAGGATAGCTTCCTAACTATATAACAGTCTATATTAAGTTGATGATTGCTCTATTTCAGACACAATTTATAAGTACTTCTTCCTCCTCCTCCTTACTTTATGTATTAGATGTCATAATCTGCATTCTTTTGTGTGTCCTTTGGTTGATTTTGTGTATAGTTGGTTTTACTACTTTTGTTTTGTTTTAATTTCATCCTTGCTTGGTAAGTAATTGGTGTACTATTACTGTGGGTTTATTTTCACTGGTGAAAACTACTTATACTTAGGAACACTTCAATTTACAGAAGTCTCTAACATATCCTGTAATGCTGGTTTAGTGGTCATAAATTCCTTCAGCCTTCATTTAGGTAGGAAATGTTTAAGTTCTCCTTCAAATTGAGTGATAATCTTGCTGGTTAAAGGATTCGTGGTTGAATGTCCTTCTGTTTCAGTACATTAAATATATCATTGCACTTCCTTCTGGTCTGTAAAGCTTTTGCTGAGAAATCTGCTGCTAGCCTGATGGAGTTTCCTTTATAAACAATTTTTTTTCTCTCTCTGACTGCTTTCAATACCATCTTCTTATCCTTAATAATTGTTATTTTAATTATTGTATGTCTTCGTGTTGTCTTCCTGGGGTTCCTTTTGTTAGTGACTCTCTGAACTTCCATGAACTGGGTGTCTATTTCCTTCCCCAGGGGAAGGTTTTCAACAATTATTTCCTCAAAGAGACTTTTTAATCTATCCCCTTGTCTTTATTTTTCCTTCTAGGGCCCCTATTATGTTAATATTGTTTCATTTGGAGTGCTCACACAGCTCTCTTAGCATCCTTTCATTTCTAGAGATTCTTTCTTCTCTCTGTCCTCTACTTCATTATTTTCCTGTACTCTAATTTACATCTGATTGTCTCCTCTACTTGAAGCAATCTATTATATTTCCTCCATTATGTATTTCATTGCAGTTACTGTATTCTTCAGCTCTGAATGGCTCTTTTTCTACTCTTCTCTTTGTTGAAGTCTTCCCTGAGATCTTCAAAACTTTTCTGCAAATCAGTGAGTGTACTTATGACTGTTACTTTGAAATCTTTATCAAGAAGATTTGTAATTTCAGTTTCATTTAGCCTTCTTTCTGGTGTATTATTCTGTACCTTTGTTTGTAACATATTCCTCAGCATCCTCATTTTGTCAGGGTTTCTGTGTTTCTTCTTTTGTATTAGATGGAGTTTCTATGCTTCCTGGTCTTTAGAATAATGGCCTTGTGAAGAAGGCATCCTGTGGTACACAGAAGTTATTTTACATCCTGTGGTACACAGAAGATAATTTACTGTCCAGTGCCTGATTCTCCTTTGTGGTGGAGCCCTGGTTGCTGTTGGTGGGCTGTGGGCAGGGCTGCTTTTCTGTCTGTCTTCTGGCAGTGGTCTATATCAGTCCTTTTCCTCAGGCAGTTTGCCTCAACTGGCCCTCTGTGAGTTGAGCAGTGGTGATCGTGCTGGGATTGGTGTGGGTGGGGCCAGCCTCTGCCTGCCCTGCAGTATGGCAGAGCTGTTGGTATAACAGCATGTGCAGGGTGCATTGCAGGGTGGCAGCAGTGGCTGAGGCTCAGGCTGTAGAGGGGTTTGTGGCAGCAGGCTGGGCCACATGCAAGGAGGAAGGAGCTTTCAGAGCTCACTCCTGCAGGTGCCTCTCAAATTGGGCTGGGACTGGCAGAGAAAGCTGCGAAAACCTCCCTGTGCCTGCCGGACAGTAAAGCCTCCCTCTGCCTGCTAGGCAGCAAATTCTCATGCTGTTGGGCCTGGTGGGTGGGCAGGTATACAGGGAAGCTCCTCTGTGATGAGCCTCTGGCAAAGTGGATGGAGCATCTGGGGATCCTGATAGTGCCCAACCTGTTCCGCTAAGGGAGGGCCTGGGAAATGTCATCCTCCTACCCTTTCTCCTGAGGAGAGAGCTTTGTCCAACCCTCACTCCTCTGGCACCCCTCCCATCTTGGCAAAGCTTTCAAGCTGCCACCTGTGTTTTGGGTCTCATTGGGACCACTGGAGCATGCCTATCTTCCACAAGCAGCTGGAGTCTCAGCCTCCCATTGTGTTCCAACTGTCCCTGGTGTTCAGCCCTGCTAATCACCAGCACCCAATGCAATGTGGACTCGTGTTCCTACAGCAGATCTCCAGGGCCAGCTGTCCAGAGTTCCTGAGGACCTGTCCCCTCCCTGCTTCATTCCTCTTCCTCCCACCTGTGGGCTGGGGTGGGAAAAGGGCTTGCATCCTGCTCGGGTACGGCTCTGCTGCTTTACCATTTTCTGTGTGCTCCTCTCTTCTTTGCCAGGTGTAGATGGTCTCTTCTGCAGTCTTCATATCATTTTCAGGGTTAGTTGTATTTTCTGTAGTTGCTTCCTTGGTGTGTGTGTGTGAGGAGATTTCCACCTTGCCTTCCTATTCTAAGAAGAAGAAAAGGAAAGAAAATGGGCAAAGGCCTACACTAGATGACTTTCAAGAGATTTCTTGGTAGTTTCCTCTTGAAATTTTTGTTTACAAGCCCGAATACTGTCATGTCTGCCTGTAAGATAGCTGATCCAGGACTTTTTGACAGAAGACATGCAACATTCAGGTCCCCCTAATGAGATTTCACTTCGAAGATTAATGTTGAACTAGAATGATGTTCTTAACTTTACTGTAGAAATAGACCATTATTTTGTTACATGTTAAAACTATTTATTATATATACAAAGCTCTATAAATAAAAATACAGAACTGGCCAAGGATTATTCCTGAGTTGCAGCAAAGGTAGCATTTGGAAAGAGCCACTGGTCTTTGATTAGAACAATGAGGTCAGGCCCTAATAAAATACACCTGATAAAGGACAAACTACTTTTAAAATGATTTGGAAAAGATTCACTTCACTAGACTGACTTAATGTAGAATGTACCAATTCCTTTTAGTAGGATATTTATAATTTTACAGTTCCATTGCATTGTATCCAGAAAATAATGAGCAGGCAATAAAGAAAACAAAACTCACAATTAACTCATCTCAGCAAATAGATGAAAGAACTAAATGGCATTTTCAGAAGAATGAATCATAAACTCATATGATATACTGGATTTGCATTCTGATTGCTGACTTTGCAGAAAGAGAATAAATTAAGATCATTTGGATTGCTATTTAAGTATACTATATGTTTCATTTCAAAACTATCTGAAGCATTTTTTTTCTTTAAAATATATAATCAAAAATAAATATTAGAGGAAAAAGCCATCGTGGTGAACATATGCTAAAATTTTCTTTTCTTTTTTGATTAAGTTTTTTTATAGTAACTGATAATTATAAAATATATTCTCATGAATTTAACAAAACACAAACTAATTATGGTTAAGGGAAAGTCTTTATTATCATCTAAAAACTTAACTACTAGCAAATATTCTCCCTCATATACACCACAATCACTAAGATTTTGATATCCACAGACCAGGTTCACATTAAGCACAGTAGACATAGTGCCTATAGCCACCACTACTTTCAGAGGGCCTATGAAAATGGTTTACTTCCTCTTTAAGTAGGAAGGAAAAACGAAATTTCAGGTCAGAATTTTAAAAATATTTAACATTGATGTATTTATATTTATATGAACACAGTTGTAAAATATAATATTTAATTTTTTAAAGGAGAAAGAGGTCCATACAGTTCTCTGGGGCCCACAAAAGTTGCAACATAGCTCTGGATAGCCAATAAGAATCTGAAGAAATTTTCCCTTTAGGCATAATGAATTGCATATAACAATTAAACAATAATACATAACAAGCAATTACTAAAACTTCTATATTATCAACTATGGAGCAACCGCTGTTGTAAGCGTCCTATACAAATTAACTCACTCAATTAGAAGTTCTTAGAAGCTTCTGAGGCAGGTTTTAGTACAACAATCATTCCCATTTTGTTAGTCTATGCCACTCTCTCACTTCTGGCAAAATCATGGAAATATCTGCTTCTGAGCAGTAAACATAAAAGTGCTGCAAACACTGCATGATTTTCTCCTCAGCAAAGCAATGAAGCAGAGCTAGTCACCAGGTGAATGTTGAATTTCTCCTGCTACATTTACTGAAGATCTAGTTATTTCTGGGGGCATCACCATCCAAAAGCATTAACAGGGTTTGTTGTTTCTAAGCTTAATGAAATGTTAGAATTATTTCTGTCTATTTATTAAATCCTAGAATCAGTTACTTTCTGTACAAGTGCTTTGAAAATTGCTACCCCCTGGATCCACTTCTGTGGCAGCACAGTTTCTTCAGAGGAATAAAAATGGCAACCTCTGAAATTTTATTATTCCAATGTTATCTTTGCTGAATACAGTATCTGAGTTTTTCAACTTAGAAATTTTGCTCCTTATGCACTTAAAGGTAACTGTAGCTCTGGGAGGAGGGGTTTCCCCACTTGGGGCAGGTTCTTTATGAATGCACTGAAACCAAATAAAGACAAGGGTAAAAAGTTGAAGGCAGAAGGGGGTACCATGTTTATTTCCCACAGTGGTTACAGACAGCTTGGTACTTGAGACTGGCTTGAATGTGCTCCCCAGGCTGGCTACAGGTTCTGCTCCCCAGAATGAGCTTAATCCTCTAGGAGCACCAGGGCTCCACAGCTCCCTTCCCACTTTCCTGGCAGCACACCAAGCTCCCTGCTCCCATGCTCTGGGAGGAACTCCATGGGTGGGTCTCTGGTGACTGGCAGATACCTGACCAATTATGTACCAGGAACACAGGAAGAGGAGAGAATGGGTGTTTCCTTTCTACCCCTCCCCTGGGCAGGTACTCCTGTGACTGACCAGCTGCTCTATCCCCAGTAAACATCCGTAGATGTGCAAACAAGTTCTTATATGTATATGCAATGGAAGCTATTAAGGCCAGTTGGGAATCTTGGTCAGAAAGTTCCGTTTTTCCCACAGTAACATTTGTATATGCTAAGATTCAGATAAAGGACAAATTGAATATAGCTTTAACTAATTAAGAAAAACATGTGCTGCCATGATACTCTGTATAACACCCATGAAATAAGCGAACTTGAATAAGCGAACATGGAAAAATGAAACAGGTAACCAGATGACTTTTATTTTTTTTACTGTAAAGTATGTTCACTAGCATCATATGTATAATTTCAATGTTCCTGAATTATGTGTTCACCTCTGAATAAGCTTTTGTTTACTTGTTAGAAGTTAGAACAAGCTACATACAAGCTCATATTTTGACATATTGCTATTAGATTCTTTTTATCTATCCCATATATTTATATATGTGATACAGAGACCTATTTACCTAATTTTGCACAATAATCAGTATCACTAAAGAAGATCCCCTAAAAATTCCAACCAGTTTCCTAACTTACCTAGCTGCATTATTACTGTAATAGAATGAGTGAATTATTCTGTATATACTATGCATGTTAAGTAATAATAATCAATACTCTAAGCATACTACTAAGAAAATACCTTAAACACGTTTATGTATGGTTAATTGTTTGAATCTAAAAAAGTGATATAAAAGCATCTTATTAATTTCATTTCTATCAGAGTGTGTTCTTGTTAGAACTCATGCACAAACTGTATTTAAAAGCATAGTTTTGCACTAAGAACTTTATCTGTGATCTTATCTGAAATGTCTTTTAACCTGTAACCACCAGGACCACAGCTAGCTTATCAGCTAGTAAATAAATAATCATAAATTTGGGGAGCTTGAGTAGATGATTTTAGAGAGTACTTTGTCTAATGCGGTCATTTTACACATGAGAAAATTGGATACATGATGGTGAAGGGATCTTTACAAAGTCGCACAGTTATTTAGAGGTAGAGGTAGAGTAGAAGTAAAACGTGTTAGAACCTCAGTCTCCTCATTCCTTTTGCAATAACTTTGTTATCTGTGCAGCATATTATGTAATTCAAAGTTCTATTGCTAATATATTTTACTTTGTTTCACAGACACTTAATGAAAATGTGGGACATGGATATTAGAAGTCAAAATAACCTGAAAACTGTCTTTTGGCAATAAAAGTTCCATAGATTCTAACAAAGGGAGATAAGACAATTACTTCATGAAGGAAGATACTGCAATTTTCAAGAAAGTAGATAATGAAGTTTATTCCCAGAGATCCATGATGGGAAATGTCTTTAATAACTCTAATCTCTCTTTGGACATTCCAGTATTTAGAACTATTTTCATGGGTATTCATCCAGAGCAGGAGAAAGTAAGTTAGTTCCTGCCCTGCTCAGTGTCCTTAGACGGGTGAAATAGAGAATGTACCTTTCTACTCTCATTCTGACTGTAATACACCCATCTTCTTCTGAGTATCAGTGTCTCTGTTTAAATAATGCTGTTACAGGTAAATAACTGTAAAAAATTGATCTGACCTAGAAAAAACACAGTGGGATCCTTTTTGCCCTCTTGGGCTTGTTGGGAGGATTAAATATCACAACACATTTAAAGCACTTAGCCAAATGCCTGGCACAAGAGTAAGTGCTCAGTTACTGTTGTTATTAATTGTTGCAGGTGTACTTTTAGCTGTTGAGTTAATAAGACTTTTTTTACATGACACCAAAAGTTACTCTGAAACCCCCACGAAATTATGCTTGCACCAGCAATGAATAAGGATGCCCATTTTATCTGTCACTACCCATCAGCATATGTGCACTGCGTCCTCAGGCTTTTTTTTTTTCCACTTCTGATATGTAGTGAAATATAAAATAAATCCATTTAACCATAGCACAAATATAAGTAATGATGATACTATCATATGCATACGTAGGAGAAGTTCAGTGTTTTGAAACAAAATACTGTAGCACATTAGGAAGGATAATGACTTGGAGAAAGATGTCTGTTGAGTCATTTTCTTAACATAAATCACAGAGCAAACTGAATTACACCAGTGTTTTTCTTGGTAAGATTCCTTATAGATGGAGGCATACGGTGGTCTCGAAGTGTGGGCCCCAGACCAGCAGCCCTCCTGTCACCTGGGAACTTGTTAGAAGTGCTAACTCACATGCCCCACCCCAGAAAGTCTGCATCAAAGCTCTGCGTGGGGGGTCCCAGCACTCTGTGCTTTAAAATGCCCTCCAGCTTACTCTGATGCCAGTTAAAGTTAAGAACCACCAACAGAGCAATTGGCCTCTCCCACTCTCTTCCTTCTCACATGTCTCTTTCCCGGGTCTTTCTCCCTCTCTCCTTCCATCTCTTTTCTCTCTGCATTCTTCCTCCTTTCCTACCTCTACTATGACTTGGTTGTGGAGCTAATCGTTGCATTATTGTTAAGCTGGAAAAGTTGACCAATTTGACCTAATACTCAGCGGATTAAAGAGCCTGGATGGGAGTGCATGTCTCTGCTCCTTCAGCCCACATTCTTTTCCCAGCACCTGATGTCTGTTAATAGGTTGACATGCTCTTGAAGAAACCTCCTTCTACTGTCAATATTATTGTCCTTGGAGACACTGCCTCTTTGAATATAATAGAATTTCAAGGCTTACTGATTTAATCTTTCAGGCTTCAAATACAGACCCTGTTTTATATTCTAGGGGAAAGATTGCTATTTCTTTATTATTAAAGGAGGAATTGTGTCTTCCTAGCTATAATTAGTTACATCAGCCTTCACATCAAAAGGGTAGTAATTTTCTGAACCAGAGCTTAGCAAGAAAATAATTTTACAAGTGTCTTTTCCAAGAGCATGAAAATTATGAGGCTGTAGGTTCAAGCTATTCAGTTGAAAATGTGTCCAAGGTAAGCGAGACATTAAATTCATATTCTTTCTCTTTTTTTTTCTTATGGCCTTTACTATGTTGTATGACATTTTAGTCCATCCTGAAGGCTTCATGAGAAGATGGCTAGATATACTGTAAAGTTAAGAAAGTAGACAACCTGCAATAAAAGAAATTAAGTAGGTGACGTATCTTCAACCCAGAGAAAATAAGGGATTTTTTTGTAAATCTAAATGAAGCAATGACAAAGCCTTATCTGTTTTTCCGCTTCCCACTTCAGTCTCCTGTGTACTCAACTATGAGCTTGTTTTTCTCAAAACTCACTTCCACTTGCATTTTCCTACCGAAAATCATCTGTGGTTTTGCAGAGTCCACAGGTTCTCCCATGTAGCCTCACCCCTTCACAATATTACCTCTCTAGATTTCTGTCTCTAAATTCCATTATTCCCCAAAGTGAAGCCAAACCTGTATGACCCAAGTACAAGCTACATTTTCCTTTCAGGAGGCATCCTGAAGAATGAAGGGCATTATAAGCTCTCAGTAATAAACTTCATTACTTGTAACTTCATTTTGATATCATGAGCAGGGTCTTAAATTCTCAATTTGAAGAATTATTTGAAGTTACTTGAAGATTTGTTGAATGACATAGGTAAAGTGGCTAGCATATAGTGGTGGGCCCAGACTCATTCGTCCACCAAGAATTTGGGGGTCCTTCTCTTAGCTCTGGAAATCCTTCATGTTCTACCTTCAATGCCTCCTCCTCCATAGAACACCGCTTGACACTGCCGCACACAACTTACAGATCTTTTATGACCATATTTCACTCTACTTAATGGTAGTCAACTATGTTCTTTTCTCAAACCCAGTCATGATTTTTTGTTAAATTAATATTTTGAACAGTTGTTTAGTCATTGTTTTGAGGTCTTTATGCTGTCCTGTTTGTAGAAAAGATTCAAGAATATCTGATGAATCGTTTTAAATTTTTAAAAATTAAAAATTAAATGGCACAGTTTAGAAAACAAGTTGAAATATTATAGAAAAATTCTTGTCACACTGTTATAGAAATAAGATTTAGCATAAATTCATTAGTTATAAGGAGCAGGCAATAAAGTTATGTTTCTTCCTGCCTTTGTAAAAAAAAGGTATGTTTGAAAAAAGTACTCCTAAATTTATGAGGCCATGTTTTTTGTATTTTAATAATTCCCAGATTCCTCAAGAAAACCTCATTATAAAACTTCAGGCTTATGTGTGTATGCGTATTGGGGAGTGAAGGGAGTTGTGTAGTGAATTTTCCAAATATTGACTTCTATACCTTCTGCATGTTTTCTCTCCTTCAACTCAAATATTTTTTTTTTCCATAACAGAAAACTATGTTGAGACATGAAAAATCATCAGGGATAGATAGAGACAGGGGAAAGAATAGAAGAGTAGAATAAAACAGAGAAATAGAGAATATTTAAATTATTTATTTATTTTTCTAACATTGGTAGCTTAACAGTTTCTCTTTCCAGGACATATTATCATAGAAAAATCTTCAGATTAATAAAAGTGACAAGAAAGTGAAAATTTCACAAAAATTGTTAACCATATTAAATCACACATCCCATATGAGTAACAACTATTCAAATCAGGGAAATATATATATTTATTTTAAACCATCATATTTTATAAACTAGTTCTTTCTGTCAAATTGGTAATAACTCCAGTAAATAGGAAAGACCAAAGTCTCACAGTTCAAAGCACAAATCTTCCTCCCATATAAATGCATGTTGGGTAGTTTCAAGTAATTCCTGAGCTTGAAATACCTCTCAGGTTTTTCCTCAGAGTAAGACCTTATGGTACCTGATATTTCTAGATATCTGAGACAGAGTACACAGAAGCGAATTTCTAAAACAACAATTTCTAAAATACTTTTTAAATGAAAAAGGGAATTTAATCATGTTTAACTGTCAGTTATTTAAATTTAAGTTAGTCACTCTCTGAAGGGCATGAAATATGTTGTAATATATAACCCATTCTATACAAAATTGTTAGACATATCACTAACAATTTCAAAATGAGTTAAGTAAAATGTTACTAATCATGTCCATGACAAACTATACAGAAATATCAGTTACCACCCTTATGAAAGGCATAGTCAAAACAATATTTACATTAATGGCTTTTCTTATATCCACTAGTAAGAAATACATATTTTCACAATTGTGTAAGTGTATGTTTACTACTATTAAAATAAAAGTAGTATATATGCATTTCTTATATAACTGACTAAAAATTATTTTAGGGGTTTGAACATTACCTAATTACATATTAATATATTTGAATTTATTTTTATATTCAAGGGAACATTATTAATTAGTAAGTAATATTCAGTATCAAAAATAGTAAAACATATATATATACTGTTTTACACATTTTGCACTGTAGTCTGTCAAACAATTTGTAAATCTGGGCAACTACCTTACCCCAACCCTTGCAAAAGATAGGATATTTATTCTTAGGGGAAATTAAACTGTACTTTAAATTGTGAAAGAGAAAGAAAGAATATATTCAGTCCTAAGCAGCATTTGGTCACTTTCAAGTTTTGATTAAAGTTTAAGTATATTCATAACTTTGCTTTTAAAGTCCATGCTGTGTGTAAGATCAGAAGTAAGTTTTCATGATTTATATGGTATTTTTCTTTCCTCCTCTAGATATTTTCAAAATCTGATGTTATCAGATAAAAGGGCCTATCTCCCTTTGGGTAGCTTCATTATTACAGGGAAATTAATTAAAACCTTCACAATAAATAAAGGGAATGTATATTATTATAACTGGTCTTTTCCTAGTATTCATCCCAGCAGTAGAAAAAGGTTGAGTAAGTAGAGAAAAGTGTTTAAACATTCCAGATATATGTAGTATCAGAGCATGCATTACTCATGTTGCATAATCTGCTCAGAAGGCATGCCTCAGCTATCTGAGTGGAACATATCAGTGTGTTAAAAGTGGAGTTACTCTTTAGAATGGAAGCAAGCTTTAATCGATGCTGCGCAAGCTTCTGGGACTAGACACCGTGAAGATTCTCTGGGCTATTTCATTAACAAATTGTGTCTCTGCAGCCTGCATTTTCTCTACTTATTTATTGAACAGATAATAGGAAATAACTACTTCTTTGTGAAGTCATAAATAATATGGTAGAAAGATATTAAATGCACTGAGATGTGACAGAAGAGCTAAAACTTGTGGGTTTTAGAATTTTATGATGCAAGGCCCCCCTTTTTTTTTCATGAGTACATGCAAAGTAAACAGATATATTTGAGTTGTTTATGTGAACAGTTACCAGTTTAACATTGCTGGCATGCAACTATCTGAAACCCAGAGCTTATACTTCCCTAGAATACCATTTGGTGAAGGGCTTTACTCTAAAGAGAGACAGGAAAAAAGTTCTCTCTTAGCCTTATCCATAGTCCGATTTCAAATGATGTGAAACCTTTTATGATTATAAAGGTGGTTTTATGTCCATGCTTCTTATAATCACTGTATGGTTCCTATAAAGGTGATAGGAGGGCACCAGCTCTTTAGTCTAACATAGCTTTATCCTGTTTACTGAAATAGTTCCAAGCAGTGCCATGCCGAGATGATACATTACCATTCTTACTATCAGCACGAGAGCTCTTTTGGTTTGTCTTTTGAGGGCTTAGCAGGATTTTACAATTATTTTTTAACAGTAAGTGAACAAAAACTCAAGCAAAGATAAACTTAGAGAATTTAGGTTTCAAGGGGCATAGGCATTGTCTTTTTTTAGTAACAGAATTATCTTAAATTACATTGGTTCATGTAATTTGTGAATTCAAGTGTTTTCAATTGTTACTGATTATTGAAATATGAATCAGATATCATTTTGGTTTCCTTATCAAAAAGTCACGTTAGTTGTTCATAGAAATGTGGGGTAGGAGAAAATGGCCTTGGAGGCAGATCCCTTTAGAATTCATTTCTTTCTTGGCCAACTGTCAGCTGTATAAATAACAAGAGATTTAATTTCTCTGACACTCAGTTTCCCTACCTTAATAAAACAAATAAGTTCCTAGTTTACAAATTAATTTGAACCCATTTATCTCTATTCCTTTTTGAGACCTAATTAAACTAAAAACAAAGACTAGGAGAGGAGATGACAAGGAATGAATGTTTATCCCAAGATTTTAAGGGATGGGAAATATGTGGACAATAGTAACTGACTCAGTAGATTAGATATGCTAAGACCTAAGTTTTTTCCACGGGAAACATCAGCAGAAAACAAGCCAGTGTGTGCTGCAGGACACCAGGAAGGCTCAAGATGTACTTGGGATTTTGGAGGACATGGATGGGGAATGAGCTAAAGGTCCCGATGGGGAATAGTTAGATATCGATCCCAGAGTTTCACTCTGTGCAGCTAAGCAACTACTCTTTCCTGACCTTGACAAAAGATAATCATTCTTCACAGAAATTCAACCCAAAGTCCTTTGTAGAAAGAGAGGCTTGGTGCAACAGAGAATAGAGGTGAGGCACCATATTAAAAAGTGTTTACATAAGGTCAACATACTATTTTACGTATAACTGGATACATCCCTAGGGGAAAATGAAAGTAACATGCATAAGAATAAAAGAGTTTCTCTAGTGAATAGTTTAATTTACAAAATGAAGTATCTGTTTAATTCTTACACAGCTTATTATGTGCCAAGTTCTGTGCTATGTATTTCACAAATAAAAGCTCATATATCCCCAGTACAGCCACATGAGGGGGTGTTACTGATTGGTCTCCTAACTTCAGCTTCACCTAGGTAGCCAGCCTGTCCAATCCAACCTGATCTTGTCACTCTCTAGATTAAAGCTGTCCAGTAACAACTCTCTCTCTATATATAAACTTGTTATTTTGGCATATAAGAAAGACTCTTGATTACCTACATGTTAGTTATGGGGAATTCTTTGCCACAAGCAAAATTTTGTCAAACACATTTGCCTTTATATATTCTCTTCCCCATGCCTTTCACTCCTTAAGCTCTTGTATACTTGAAGAGTTTCTTCTATTCCTTCAAATCTTATTTCAGTTGGTACTTCTTCTGTAATTCCTTTCTTGACTTTCCCAATTGGAACCACTGGGAACTTTTTTTTTCTTTCCATATTTGCAGAGCACATGAAACATTTCTCTGTCACAGCACAGGGAGAAAGAGAGAGAAAAAGAAAGAGAACTACCTTAACAACACACAATGTTAATTTTAGAATTAAGAAGAACTTTAAAATATATAAATAAAGTGTTATGATTTATCTGAAACTGCATCACCTGTATTAACCTAAATATTTAAAAATTACATACTTTTTTGTATTATCAACAAATAGAATTTATGTATCTTTCAGTTGGTAGCATCATATATTATTTACAGTTCCTAAGGACAATGAAGAACAATTTAACTTGATTTATCCTACATTATCATTTTTTTTAAAAGAAAAAATTTTTTCTAAATAGTTAATTGACACCTGTCGACTATTATTTTCAAAAAGCTCAGACTGATTATCAAAGGATTAAGTTTGTTTGTTTCTGTGCCCTATTTCTCACTATAGAATTACTAATAAACATAATTGTGTTTAAATAATGGGACTGAAGAAAAGCTGATGTGTATTATTGAAATTTAAAGTGTATATTGCAGTTTATATTTTTTTTGTTTGGTGGATAGCTTAGACTCCTTGTGTTCTCACTTTCATAGCATGCATAATTTTTTCTTCTTCTTCTGCATTTCGATTCCTGATAAATAGAGCATAGATGAATGTCACATCCTCTTGTTAACAAAACTGTGCTCTTTGGGAATTTTCGCTGATATATCCTTAATTCTTAATGGAAGTCTCAAGAAGCTAACTGGAGTCTTTGTAAGAATGCATATTTTAAAAGCTCTTTTGAAGGATTTGTAGATAATTATTCAAGTGGCCTTTGTTATAAGAAAAAATCAGAGAGAACGATATAAATATTTTAAATATTTGCCAGTTTTCCATTACAATGATAGGAGGGTTTTGATTAACTATAGGGGAATTGGGATAGAATGGGACATTTTAATTTGAGTGAGACTTGGAAATGAATCCAAAGTTTCTGAACTGCCTCCTTTTAGTAGTAGCAACAACTGATATTATTGAGCACCTGCAAAATCTCCTGAATGGATTATCTCCTTATATTCTTAGAACTCTAAGTGACAGGAAATGCACTGACCCACATGTTTTTAGAAGAGTAAACTGATACAAAATTATAATGTACTTGCTAAGTTTATGCAACTAGAAAGTGATTGTGTAGAAGATATTAGTTCAGTTGTAGATATTTAAAAATTGACATTCATGGCTGGGGCAACGGACATCTATACATCAGCCTCCGACAATTACTTAACCTCTTAACTAATTTTCCCAGGTGTATCTCACTGTCTAACTCATTCAGTGATAGTTCTAGTTTTGTCTTGAAAAGATGAGCAAGGAGAGGCATTATCGTCATTGGAATTACAGAAAATAAGCTCTCAAATGAATAGATATTGATAATAGCAAGGATAATAACCACAAAATAGAGTTGAATAAATGGGTATATGAATGGATATATGGATAGGTAAATGGGTTCCCACCAACCATTTTAAGAAGATCAGAAAGTCCCCCCTCCACCTCCCTGACAAATCTTGAACTTCTGGCTCTGACAGCATTACCTCGGCTAGAAGCATCTATTGTGACCCAGGGCAGTTAAAGACAATCTGAGGTCTTTTCCATTGCAGAAATTTAAAAAAGTGAATTTACTTATGGTAGTTTGTTGATCCATTTGGAACTTTATTAACCAACTCTGTACCCATGGAGCCAAAAACTATCTCCTTATTTACACACTTCCATTTTTCTTTGTGATCTTATGAAAATTTCACTAGGAATATTCTTCATCTTGTTTGGCCGAAGGTTGGCTTGAAGCATACATGGATAGAGATGTTGTGGAATAGCGATTTAGTTTCTGTTATTGCTGACTAGGAAAATTATCTTAAACAAATGAATTGATAAAGATAGTAGTTTCTCTTACAGATATAATGTTTCTACTATATGTGTATATAATTGTATACGTGAAAATTAAGTAGCTGGTGGACAGCTTGTTTCATTATTAAGGCAGAGACTTTTTGGTAGGAAAAGCATTCTTTGTTAAAGGTTTTCTTGTGAAAAGAATGATACCAAAAGTTTAAAAGTACATTGTAATAATATTAAATATAGAAAGCATAGCTATGGGTTGATGTAGCACACACCACATTTTCTGTCCCTTCTGTTTTTCCTTTTGGTAGTAATTATAAGACATGGATGGCAAAAATAGGAAGACTTCTTCGAGGAGTAGCAGCTGGGTGTTTGTCGAATGCTATAGGCTGCCTTGTTGGTGGCTTCTAAATTGCTTCTAGATCTGTCCCTGCTGGTGGAGTGCTTAAGCTTTGTTGTTCTTTAGAAAACACTGCTTAAGATGTCTATGGGGAATTTTTGGTAAATTTAAAGAACAGTGTCCTTCTTTGGAAACAGGCAGTATTTTTAGAATCCTGTGATGTTATACTGTAAGACATAAGCCAACAGTTTACACATCCCTGTCCAGGAAGCTGAATAATAAGTAATCCTGGGAATTTAAACCTCTATTTTAAGCCTCCATAAGGGCACATTTATTTCTTCTGAATAAGTACAAAAAGTCTGATCTTCAACTTCCTTCAAAAAGAACTCTATAGTAGAGTAAAAAAATAAAAAAGAACAAATTTAGGTAGAAGGAGGACTATTAAGATTGATTTAACTTATTTCTTATTTTTTGAAGTTACTTTTGTGAAAACAGATTATATATAACGGGGTGAATATTTACTTTTCAAATGCATTTTCTTTTCGTTCTTTGATTTTTAAGGTCAAGCAAATAAGAGAAAGACCATATGGACCTCTTCTTTTTCACTAACTCTTGGTTTAAAAAGCTAATTAGTGAAATGGATTATTTATAGATAGTATGGGGGAATAAATGCATAATCAAATTAGTACTTCATAATTCTTTGGCATTTCATATATTTTATTCTGATTATCCCACAGAGTCATAATGAAGACATTATAAATCTCATTTTATGCATAGAGAAACAGACTTTAGAGCCTTGAGTGGTCATTCATTCAGCTAATATGTGTCAGGGCTGGAATAAGCAATGGATCTATAAACAATGTAAAGAATGCCAGAATAATTACAAATTTGTTGCCTTGTATACATTAAAATGCAAACCAGTACATAATTATAGCCAATCACCAAGATATATGTTATGTGGCTTGAAATGCATAATAATCTATATGTTCAATTCCAGCAGAGAAATCTACATTAAATATGAAAAAGTAATGAAATGTTATAAAAAGTTGAGTGTGTTATAATTACACCTGCCCATTAGCTACATTGGAATTTTAAGTCAAAAGCTCTTTCTTTGTTGAAACATCAACATTATCACCTAAAACCTTTAAGGGAAAAACACAGGATACACACACACATATGATCTGTGGAGAATATGAAAAGTACAATTATTGAAAGATATATTGATGTAAATATCAAGTTACCAATTGATTAAAGCTTAGTCCAATGTAAATTACTTTGAAAAGGGAAAAATAAAGCATCTATTAATATTTATATCAGATGCATGCAAGCTTGAAAAAATTAAACCTTGCTCAGCATCTCATTAGGGCTTCTGCTGCTTTCTGCCCTCCCTACCACCCCCATACATACAAACTTTATCACACTTCCAAAGGCAGAGTTTGAGCAAACCCAGAGTTTTCTGTGGAAATTGGTGCATTCACTGGAAACAATGTTTGAGTGAACAATGATCATACTTTAATCTTTAAAATCCTGGTTATACATAGCATGGGATGCTTCTTAGGACCTCTAGGAGTTTAAATGTTAATATTATTTTAGGGTGACAGAGCACAATCAGAAACAATGGAAACTTGCAGTACTTGAATTTTCCACAGCAAAGTGGAAGACTCAGAAGTGGACTAATACCTAAAATTGTCTATTCCTATAAAGAATCTTGGTATTAATTACTTTGCTAGACATAGATAATAACACATTTATTGTCTGTGAAGTATTTGGTGCCACTCTTATGGAGGAGTCCCTGAAGACCCCAGAATGTGTCAGTCTGACTCTGATAATATCTAGATCACCATGTCACAGATTTTATGTCCCAAACAACTGTTGTAAATGTAGGAAAAATCAAGCAGTGAGTCATCAAGTGCCTTGTGCTTTTTCCATGGGCACTGTTTTTTGTTTCTTGTTTTTTAAATAATATTTTTAGACTTAGTGATTAGCTTTGACTCGGGAGTAAGCAGATTACTAAGATTCAGTAATGGTAACATTTTACAGTGTGCAAATGTTTAACCAAAGGAAAATACATGCAATAAGCTGTGGGTCTTTGACAGCTCATAGCTGTTTAGTTTATACTGAGTAAATAGTTTCTTTATATTTGTTACATATATATATATATATATATATATATGTATTACACACACATATATATATATATATGTATTACACATATTATTTTTAACTCTTGAAGAAGTATTTTTAGGCATGAAGATCTGTAACATACAATTTGGGTAATATTTTAAATGGTAATGACTATTTAAATGGTAATGACTATATTTAGCATAATATTTGTAATTCCCCTTTTCCATTACCTGTTCACATAATTTATCTTGTTGGGTAAATTGTTTGATAAAATTTCAATTATACCCATATTCACCTTAAAAATTAGATAATTATTACCCTATTAGGCATTTTAGGTAAACAAATTCATACTAAAATCTAAGTGAATTACCAAGACTAAATGATCTTATTATTGATTATTTTTAAATCGTGTTAAAATAATAATTAAATGATTAAATAAATAAAACCTCAAGTTTCTTCCAAAATAATATTTCTTAAGTTTTATTATCAGGAGTAACATGTGAATTATATAATACTCCACAGTTTTGAAGGTACACTCATGTTTATAAGTCTTATCTATGTGATGAAGTACTCAACTGGAAAACAAATGTATTCATCAATCAAAACTAATTTTTTTATACTCCAGACCCTGAGAATTCTTGCATTGTATCTTTAAGTTTTTCACCACTACCTAGGGGCATTTAAACCATCAATAGCCTATTCTAATTTGTAGCTGGCTGAGAAACAGCAAATATTGGTAAAGAACTACAGAAAAAATGACTTCTTTTTTTTGGAATCCATATGACTAATGAATGCCACAAAGCTCTTTCCCTAAGTAACTGTGGGAAAAATATCCTCAGAACAGTAACTTAGGTGTTATTATCTGGGCTTTCATATCTAAGAATAATGAATATGGAGATAGATAATGCTGATACATTTTCTGAGATGAGGGTTTTTTTCCCTAAAAGTAAAAAAACTAGGAGCAAGAGCATTTATCAGGATAACTACAGTTATAAAAATAAAACACAAATAAGTTTACTTTCTCTTCATACTACATCGATTGCCCTTCTTTAAAAGGGAAGGACCTCTGATCTGTTTTTGACTTTTGATGTTATAAGAAATGGTTTTAGTGGGATCCTAAAAAGTAAGGTAGAGCTCAAGACATGATAACTTTATTGTTTGAACTGAATTACCTAGGCAGACAACTAGCGATTCATTACCAAGAAGTTATCATAAGCATAAATGAAATTTTGATCTGTGATACTTCAAGAAAATGAAGTATGTCAATTAATATTATCTTAAAAATTTTATATAGCCATGTAGCTTTTTTGTCTTTTGTTTTTAGGTTCCCTTAGGTGAACTTCAGCAGTAGTGTTTGTTAGGTGCTATATGTTGCTGTAGTTCTAAGCAATGACAGACTAGCTAATGTTGGAATTTTTACCATATTTGGCATGGATTTCTGAAGCTTTATTCAACATAATGAAAGTTAGTTGGTTTCAACAAGACCTGGAAAATTCATAAGATTTAAGATCGCCAAATCAATAGTATATGAGATTAAGAAAGCAACCTAGAAAAGTCATTAGACTACTTTATAATAAGAGAAAGAAAGTGCATTAGGGTGTGAACAGATGTCAGCAGCAATAAGACTTCCTGGAAAAGTATGAATCAGAAAAGACTATATGGCTCTCACCCAGTTCTGAGCAGGCTCATCATGGGAACTGGGCAGATGAAGTAGCATACAATCCACTAATACAACCTCCTGGAATAGTTTGGAAGAAACAATAGCAACATAGCCTTTTCTAGAACTGTACAGAATTCTGGCCCCTACTTGAACCCTCTAAGATTATTAATCTTTTACTTCATGTGTGATACATGTGTGCTTGATAACATGAGCCTAATTTTTCTAATCATCTACTCTTGGTGTCTATTTTTCTTAGGCACTTTTAATCCAGTTCCTATGAACAATAGTTAATGCTTATATTAGTCTTTCTAAACCCGAAGAAACCTAGCAGATATCACACAGCCTTGCTGACATTTATGTATCACTTCTTCCATTGCTATTATGTTTTTTTAGGTGGTGAACCTGGTTGTCCTATGAATTGTTCTGCATCAGACTAAGAAATTCATCCATAGCAAACTGATGAAAATTGAAGATGATTGAATCATTAAGTAGTATTGCCAAAGCAATTTTTGTAGATGCATCAAAATTCCAGACATCTGGGAGGAATAGGCACACCTTGTCACACAAAGGAGCATATAACATACACATACATATAAATGCATCAGTAGGTTTATGTAGCTCCAAGGGAGAAAAGTTGGAAATATTATTTGTTTAGTCCAAAATTTAAATACATCCATGGTTGAGAAAGTCATAATACATTATTTTAAAAATCTATATGTATCTCCAGTTTTATAAATTTAAAATATAGAGCTTATTCTTTTTTATCTGCCTTAACGTGTCTCACAAGAGATTGAAATCCAGGTGATTATGGTTTCCATACCACTTTTCTTTGCACCTATTAAAATTCCAATTTTGCTTTGAGAGAAAGAAAAATGATTCCACTTCTCGGATTATTTAACTAGCTGTGTGATGCAGAGGCAATTTTCAGATTTACATTCTTATCACTGCTTCTGTAAGCTCAATTATTTTAACAAGGTCTTTCCAATTTCCTCTAATGTTTTTCATAACTACCTTGAGCTTACATTTAAATCAAAACTCATTTTTGAGATAACTTGTTTCTTGTAGACTTTTGATGCTTTCAGCATTGTACTTATATAAAGTTCCTGTTTCTACATGTGAAGTTTGGCATATGTCTTCTTTTCTCCCAGTAGGTTTATTAAAGTACAGCCAATGTTTTTAATATAAATTTTACATTTACATTTAACAGAATATTTTCAAGTCATGTTGACATATTGGCTACTTACTCTGTTCACTATGAAGAAGAGCTAGACATACCTTAAGATGGTAAAGTTTCAGTTGTACAAAATAATCAAGTTCTGGAGACCTGCTTTAAAACATAGAACATATAGTTAATAATACTGTATTGTTCATGTAACGGTAAATCTAATGTAAGTGTTCTTACCAAAATTTTTTTAAATGCCTATGGGTAAAACTTTTTATTTGGCAAAGAAATGATACAACTTTTCATTATACTGAATTAATTGTGTTCAATGTCTAAAACTTAAAAAAAATCAGATTATGGCCTACTAATTGCTGATCATTTTTGTAAATCATTTATATAGTCAGTGCTTTATTGAGCGAAATATTATATATCTCAAACTTCTGCAAGAAACTATTAGAAGTAATTTACGTCAATCTGGTTTATGATGAATGGTAAATGTTCCGAGAAAAATAAAACCATGACAACATGGCATGAGGTCCTCTAAAAGATGCATTAATTATAAATTAGATGATTTTTATATTAATATTTCACTGACCTTTAAGATATTTCAACCACAATTTGTATATGTCATACCTATCTAACACATAGTAAGTTTGTGTCCTTACTTATAGTTATATTTTTCTCCCCCCAAGAAGGAATGAACTAGGTTTTCTTGCAGCATTCAGTCATGCACAATGTGAATGATGCATCTTGTACTGAAAACAGCTCACTTTAATTTAAAAAATACCTATTTACAATACATGGTTCTAATATGACCTATAAGTTACACTATTTACCAAAAATTTAAAGATAGCTTAGAGTACTGCAAAGTGAGGCTGATTGGTTTTCATCCATAAGCTTCATCTCAATTTGATTTGTGTGAGTCTATGACTTGGCTGAGATTACAGTACATGGCTTTAGAAATTAAATTGTCTTTGGAGATTATTGCTACTGTGCATATGTAATTAAGTGTGCTCGTTATTGTCTAAAAAGCTGTAAAAACCCGCAGTTTTATGGGAAGAGTATAAAGCCAATGATTTGAAATCAATCAGTTGGAGAGAGCTCTGAGATGTTCCAACCATTAGTTTTGTGAAAAACTTTAAGAAACACAATCTTCCTGCAGTCAGCCTGGATGCAAAGTAGTAAAACTATGCCATATTAATTAAACAAGCATAAATTAAGCACCTGCTGTGTATTTGCCACCTTGTACTCTAAGGTGTGGGCTGTGATGTAAGAGAGTTATGGAATGTTAGATTTGGCAAAACATTAGAGAAAATCCTGATTCAATTTTCCTTCTTTATTGTTGAAACCTGGAAAATGCCAGTGACTTAAGCTCTCACATCTAAAATTAACATCAGTATTAGAATTAGGACAAACACAAGACAAAACAGAAGTTAACCTAAGTGCTCAGAGTATGTGTTGACTAAAGATAGTAAAGTGGAACTGTACAAATTACATAGTGATGCCGTGGGAAGGAAAACCAAGGGATGATTAAATATAAACATTTATTTTGTTATATCTAGATCATAATCCTGATTTTTCAGAAATAATATCCATCGCCTTCACTAATTCCACATGAATGACAATCTGTTGATTGAGGTCATTCTTAATAACCCAAACATGCTGAATTAATACTTGCATAATACTCTAAATTTAATCATAACATCAACACAACTCCTATATGTTAATGCAATGTATCTATTTGCTCTAATGGCAATGCTTACTGCTCATTTGGCTTTGAAAATATCTTGAAATAACTCCCTGGTTGTTAAAACCCAGAGGTTGGAAGCCAAATAAAAGCTTCTTTTAATGGCATATGCAGCATTTTTAATGCTTCAGACTCTTCCAGGCTTCAGATCATGAAAGCAAGGAAATGTTCTTTATCAATATAAACAAACAAAATTCATAGTCAATGCTAATATACCAGATTCAAAACATGGTTTCCAACAGACTTGTATCACTCTTTGAGACAGTATCTAAAACATGTATAAATAAACAGATCATCATTAATATATTTCATAGAAATCTGGAAATTACCCTTATGACAATATAGAGTAGACTTCAAATTTGTAAGGATTATTTGCATTTTTAAATATCATATTCACCTATAATGTAGAGATGATTTTATGCTCTTGTTCCCATCACTGTTTAGTAGATGAACTTACCTTTCCTTTCCTCTACTATTTTTCACCCTTCTCCTTCCCTAGAGCATCACTACATGGGAGCATCAGAGCATTTAGTTCTACATTTTCTGCGCCAAAGTTCCCTTCCATTAACCTAGTTAATAGAGATGGTTCTAATACCTTTCTTCCTGAATGTATGCTAAGTTTGCTGTTGGTTTTTTTTTTCTTATTTCTTACAGGGCTCTAAATATAATCCCAGGCATTCCTCCAAAAGCACCATGGAGTAACAAGGGAATAGCTATGGAGCTATTTTTATTTTTAAAGGATAAATTGTAGAATAGTATTACACTATACCAACTTAGGCTTTTCTTAAACAAAATTCTAAGCCAAAAATAGGGCACAGACTTTACATTCACTATTCTATTCCATATACTTCTTGGATTACAATAGACTTTCTTATTAACAGCAAGCATAGGTTCTGGATGTTGATTTCTTCATAAGGTAGATAGGCTTTTCAAAATATTATCTATGAAGTAGAAGGAGAATGGAATATAGAAACAAATTATTTCTCTGCTTCTAAAGGTAGGTCACAATAAATAGCACTATAGTTAATTCACCTAAAATGTGCCATGTTTTTATATCTTCTTCTGCTTTAAGTCACTGAAATAGCAAAATGATATCAAAATAATTTTGGAGTCATTTAAAAAACATTTTTTAGATAACTATATTGTCAAGTCAGTACTTTAAATATTTCAAGAAACTAGAGATAAAATTTAATATAATTATATTCTTTAATCCATGAGGTCTTACTATAAACATTTGTGCCCTCCATTTATGTAGAAGTCATATAATCAATAGTATACTTATGTTTCTATCTATATATGCTGATTAGTTTGATACTGTTTTAACCCATGAAGTATTTTCTGAGTATATATACAGAGTTTAGTGGTCAACATTTAAAAGGTCCTGATACCAATTCATTGTGTGGAGAAGGGGGGTTCCCCCACACACACAATGAATGCCCTACATTTCAACTCAATTCTGATACTCTACCTGGAGATGCTATCAGAGTCCATAGTTCAAGGGCTTAGTTTTACAAGACTGCACCCCACTCACCCTGCTCCGCACCACTACTTCAGACATGGCTTGCAAGCCCGGGTTTTTACATGTGCTTCTGGCTGGCTGGCTGTACATCAGAAGTTCCCACGACCCCCTCCTTAGGTTCAACTGATTTGCTAGAGTGGCTCACAGAACTTAGAGAAACATTTACTTACTAGGTCACAGGTTTATTATAAAAGAATATAATTCAGGAACAGCCAGAAGCAAGAGATGCACAGGTCAAGATATGGGGAACAGACATGGAGCTTCCTCTCCAGGAATGCTACTCTCCCCAAATCCTCACGTGTTCACCAACCCAGAAGCTCTCCAAACCCTGTCTTTTTGGTTTTTTATGGAGGCTTCATCCCAGGGGTATGACTGATTAAATCATTGACCATTTGTTATTGACTTCAACATACAGCCCATCTCCTGTCCCTGGAGGTCAAGGAATTGTGCTGAATCCTCTAATCTTCTAATCTCATGATTGGCTCTACTGGCTACCAGTCCCTATCCTTAGGTGTTTTCCAAAAGTCACCCTATTAATATAGCATAAGAGATCTTTATCATTCTCAACACAGGAAATTCCAATCATTTGGAGAGCTGTGAGCCAGGAACCATGGATGAAGTTTAGACATATGAGAAATACATAGTTGGTCATCTGAAAGACCAACTATATATTTTCCTCCTAAGTTGTAGTATCATAGCACTAAATATTAATACATATAGTTTAGGCTATGCAAATGCAAAATACAAACACAAAAATAAGAAAATAATTTTTAAAATTTTTAAAAGAAACATTGAAACTCAAATTCACTGAGCCAGTTGGTCTGAGTGATTCTGCCCCACCTCGCAGTCCTTTGTCAGTTCATACTACTTAAATAATAACTGTTGAGTTATGTTACTACTTGAATAATAACTGCTGGGTTATATTACTACTGAATGATAACAAATGTTGAGTAATTTTAGAACTGTGTATATGTGCCAGGCACTAGAGATACACAGAAGTTGAGGAGTAGACTGACATGTAACATGGTAAGATGAACGTAATAATAGGTTACAAAGCAGTGCAGGGGAGTTACAAAGGAAAGAATGATCCTATCTGCAGAGGGGAGTTAAGGAAGGTTCACAAAGGTCTGGGAGTCTGGCCTGGTGGAGTGACAATGACACTCAGGTGTTTGTTCCAGATTAGAAAGAGTGCCCAAGGACTGGCAGAACCTGTAAGTGTGAGAATTTGGTATGTCGGCATGGTTCAGCATGTGAAGTTTAGTGCAGCCAGGGTGAAGCCAGGTAGGCAGCCACTTAGGGAAATGCCTTTCTGCTCTACAAAAGGATTTTTAATTTATCCTGTCAAAGAGACTCACTAAGGAATTTCAAGTCAAGAAGTAACAATGAGGCTTCTCTTTGGAAAACTGATTGAAATGAGTTGAAATTGAAAGCAGAAAAGCCAATTAAGTGTTTATTGTAATGGCTTTAAAGGAAGAAAATGAGAGTAACACATAGTAATGGGGATGCATTTAGAAAGTAGAAGCAAAGGGACAAGTGACTAACTGAAAATGGGAATTGGAGGGAGGAAGGTGATGGCTCTCCCTAACCTGGTTGATAGACCCAGTGGCAGAGAAAGATAAAGAATGCAAGAAGAGCAGGCTTGTTGAAGAAAACAAGTTCATTTTTGGATATAGTAAGGCTAAAGGATCTGTGGAGATCTTTGGTACCTACAACATAACACTTTATGAATTAGTGAAGGATTCTTTAGGAGATTTGTGTTGTTGTGCTTAGACTCCATGTCCGAAGTGGAGTATTTCAGAGTGCCCAGGTCACCGTACCTTCCTGGTGTTTCCATTCATGTACTTGTGTGTTCATTAGTTAATCCATTAAAGAGATGTCTGTAGATTTTGCTAGGTAGGTACATGGATGCATCATGAATAACCACAGTTGACTCTTCTGCTATTTTAATTTGGTAGGGAAAACTAAGAAGTAAATGAACAATCACAGTACTGCGTGCTAAGTGCAGATTGACTACACTCAAAAATCATAAATATATGTTGAATTCCTGTATATATCTTTGGAACATTTATTAGAAAATTGATGATTTCAAACATAATTTCTCTAAGGATTTTTGTTGTGATATTAATAAGCTTTCTTTGCTGAAAATGTGTGTACACTTAAAATTTTTAAATATCTCAAATAGAGATGGAGATAACAGATGTGAAAGTACATTGTATTGTGCCTCGCAAAGAATAAGCACATCAACATTTTTTTCTTCCATTTTTTTACTTTTCATTCTGGTTCTTCCCTTTATATATACTGTCTAATGTTCTAGTTATGTCCATAGCATAGCTAGAGTTGTGCTCTTCCATATTTCATTATTAAGTCTTTGAAAGAAGAAACCAAATTTTGGGTATCTTTCTGTCCTCACCTGTTCCTATCACAATTAATCACTCACACAGTAAGTGTTTATTCAGTAACCATAGTAGATATTGAGAAGATGCTAAGATAGATAAAATAGGCCTGAAGTTCATTACAGAAGCTCAGAAGAGGTGACATTTATAATAATGAGAAAATATGAGTAGGAAATTACCCCCAAAATATCCACAAAAAGTGGTAAGGATATTGTAAGTAGAGAAAAGAATAAGTGCAGATATTCATAGACATTATATAATAAGCAGAATGGAGACAATACATGGTTCTGTTGGCTGGAGAGCTGCACATATGCAAGGAAGTCATGGAGGTGGGAGCGGCAGACTCCCAGATTGTGAAGGGTCAGTGTGCCCTAGGAAGACACTTGTGGTTTTCTGGATTTTATTTATTTGTAACACATTGAGAGATGTCAAACATTTTAATCCAGAAAATGATAGGAACCCACGATTTTAATTTTTAAATGGTGCATCTTTCATATAAGAGAGAAAGAACTGAAGAGGAAAAATGCTGAAGATATTAATACATAGTTACTATAGTACCAGATGGAGTTATTAAACTGTTTTATCTGTGTGTGCATTTGCATGTGATTTCTAAAAAATGTATGCTGAGCATGTGTATTCCATAGTGGGGGCAAGTGGGTGTCTGGCCAAGATGCAAAACTTTTATAGAAAGTATACTGAATTAGACAGTTTACTGTCCATCTGTGTTGATGGAAAATAATTATTGAGGATTGAGATCAGGACATGTGATGAAGAGGAACGGAGAGATTAATTTTTCTTCTAAAGCCAGTATTTCCATGTTATCTTCCCTCATTATTATCAGTGCTGTTGAAAGGTAATTACTAGTAACAAGGAAAAGAATGTGTATGATGAGTTAATGTAGATGTGGTCACTGAAATGTATCTTTTAAAAATTGAAAATATACCAGCGTTAATAAAGTGCATACTGGCTATAGATCTAAAAATTAACAACTAAAAATAAAACAAAGCAAAAAGTAAATATTTCTCAAGCCGCACAACCAACTATGGAGTTTTATGTTTTCATTTTGAGCATCGCAAATATGCTTTTGTGAGATACATAGTTTCAGAAATATAAATGACAGTTTCAATTTCTACAAATGAGTGTAAGAAACATTTTAAGAATATCTTTTGGGCTGAAAGAAGATACAAATACGGGATAAGAGACTAACTTGTGGTGAAAAGGCAATTTGAATAATGAAACAGAAAGAATATAAGGCTGATGGAATGGTTTAATCCATATTGTAAAGGTTTTGGGACTTAATCTATTATATGAAGCTTCTGTAAAGTTCTAAAATGAAAAACTATCATAAAACATCTGAGGTATCTGGGAAGTAGTAATTTACTGGAAAGGGAACCGGAAAAGGGAAGAGGAAGTTCATGATTAAGGTTGATGACTCAGCTTAATTATCCCTATATTATTTATTTGGCCACTCTTAAATTTTCAGCATAATAACTTGGCAAATAACCTTTACTTCTCTGACAACCAACTCCAGTGTTTGTTGTAAACCTATTGAGAAACCATATAAAATGTCCAGAAATGAATTTTTGTTGCTAAGTTAAGAAAAACAATTTAGGTGAAATAAATCAGTTCTGCAGGGGAAAAATATCTTGAAAAAGCATAATTGAAATCAATGCGGTATGTAAAATTATCTAGTTCATAACACATTTTTATGTGAAATATAAGCTTCCTTTCTTTAATAGGCTTATAAATTTTAGAATTATAAGGAAATTCAACACTGCATTGTTCCAGATTCCTCACTTTGCAGATGAAGAAACTGAGATCCAGGGATGTTAAATGCCTCACGTGAGGTGGCACATCCAGTCAGTGAGAAGAGTAGGACAAGATCCAACTCCCTTCCCTTGTCTGTGGCTCTTTCTGCTACACAGCATTGCCATGCATATCATACATTAAAGTTTAGAGTATTTTTTAAAGAAAACAGTTCATGAAGCAAACAAAATATTTCTAGTTTTTGCAATGTAATTTACTTGCCTTGAGATTGTTATTATAGACTTGAATAGTTTAAGATGCTATGTATACTTTAGATACTGTAGTAATTTAAGGAAAGAAATGTTTAATTTTGCCATCAATATCATCTATCATTTAGAAAATTTCTGTGTCCTGTTCTGAGGCTGTTAGGTCATTGTAAGAATGAAAGATGGCCTCCTCTCTTTGATAGCTGGTCAGTTGTTAATATTTTCTATGACTTGAGAAAAACTCAGTAATGTTATTGGCAAGTTATATAATAGCTTTTCTTTTGATGGCATGTAATGTTTTCCAATAAGTGACTTGTAGATATTAGATCAGTGAATACTTGGCCTTTTATCTAGTGCCATTAAACTGAAAATTTTAAACCAAATTCTAGATACTACTAAAAGTAATCCTTTACTTTTAAGTGTAATACCTGATTTGTAATAAAAAGTAAAATGTTCTGAAACATAGTTGTTGATCAGCATAGTGATTTTAATTAGTAGGTTAAAATAACAACCTGGAAGGAAAACTGTTAGTACTTAAAAGTAGAATCAGCCATTTGAAAATAACACCATCCACTTGGTGTGAGATTATTAGAGATTAATATTAATATTAATATTAATATCAATGCAATGGCATTAGTGTATGCTGTGGTATGGGGGCAACCTTTGGTTATAAAGGAACCCAGTACTCACAGTAGGGAAAGAAAGTTGACAGCAGAAGGAAAGCAGGAGAATAATAGTTCAATTACCCAGTGAAATTAGGAACCCTGCTTTTCAAAGTTTTTCTTAATTGTACAGATTGATTTCTTTAAAGACAATGAGTTTGATAAATGCCAAGGTTGGGCTCACATAAAGACTTACTGGACATATTTCTGGACACATTTTATTTTTTTAAGTTACTATATTATTAAAATATTGTTTGTACATAAATTTAAATATTTGTATTGAGTAAATATATGACTGTTTCTTTATATATGAAATATGCACTTCCTTGATTAGGAAAGGCTGATACAGAGAACACCTGTGCACAGATGTTACCAAAGCTTCTTTTGCGTTGCCTGAGAAAAGCACTCTGATAAATTTAATGTAGCCATTTTCGTATTCATTAACTAAATGTTCCATTACTTTCTGACAGAAAATGACACCCATACTTTGATCATGGGCATCTGTCTAAAAAATGTGGAAATTTCTGACTTAACTCCAAAAAATCCAAAAGGAAAAGTGATTCCATATATTTGCATCAATTTATTTAAGTGGCAACAATATGCATAAATGTACATAAGCATCTGTGCATATTTATAGTTGTGGGAGTAAAATCAAGAATAATTGATAGTCTATTGTAGGGAAAATAGATTACCAGTAAATCCCCTTCCCATCAAACAAAATTTTTTGTCTTCAAACTGGAGAATTAGAAGAATTCTTCAAGAAAATTGTAGACATAATTATAATCAAATTCCACCAGAATAGGGATATGAAATAATCACAGTAAATGTGAATTCAATTTGTTCTTTCACATGTTCTACAAATATGTATTGAGAGCCTGTTAATCTCGTGTCTTGCCCACAAGAAATGTAAACTGCAGGAAAAAGATGTGGTCTTGCCTGATTATTGCTTTATAACCTGTACCTCTAACCATACTTACACGGTAATAGGCATTTAATAACTGTTGATGAATGAATGAATGTCAGGTACTGAACTGAGTGAGAGCTGTGTGCTGGTGACGAAAACAGGCGTAGACTGCTACCTGAATATCTTGCTGAGAGGGTGAGAATAGGATAAAATAAATCAAATACTTATACCAATAAATATCTAGTGGTAATTGCCGTAAACAACTGGAAGAAAAAATGACATTTTTTTCAGATTTGAAAATATTTTCTTTGTTGATAGTAAGTCTCTCTTCCACATTGCCATAAATGCCGTAATACACAGGACTTAAGTTTAGGTTCAAAAGGAAAACAATATAAAGAAAATGTAGCCTTTGGCTTTTCTGGTAGTTTATATTCTAGAGGTAAGAATGTGAATTTGTATATAGTTACGCATGGTGGCCTATTAGCGTGAAAAGTCTTTAGTGATGGTACTGTTCTTACACGGGAACTACATTAAACCTTTAGGCTGTAGATGTCCCAAGTGAGTTTACAGACACAATTTCAGGAGGAGACCATAATGATCCCTCAACTCAGATGTGTTTGTAATTGTTTTCATCTCCACATTTGTCAAAAATGTTTCATATATAGACTAAAGTTCAGAATTCTCTCTCTCTCTCCTTGAATATCATGAACTACTCTCCCAAAACAGTTAATAGGATGAGTCCTGTTTCAAGACTGTAGACAAAACTTTGTTTGCTAGAATCAATCCCAAATTGCATCAACTAAAAACATTTATGAATTACTGAAATTATAGGAAATAATAAATTCTAACATGAGGCACACAATATGCTGTTTGACACTTTTATAACCTTTCTTGTATTTATTCATTCTGTTTCATCAAAAAGGAATGGAAAATATGCTAAGATTTTTGAAGAAGCACATTACAGAGATGATGACTTTCACTATAGAAGATTCAGTATTTTACAAAGTTTTAAGCATAAGTTTCTTTGAAAAAGTAAACTTCCTCATTATTTAAAAGATTTTGGAATTCATTTTTAATTGAGTTATATGTAAAATTTTGTGAAAATATCTATTGTATAACATCACCAACTTCCCACTGAGTCTTTTCTTCCTTGGTTGAATTTGGGAGCATGCCACACAGCAGCTATGTCCCTAAATCTACAGATTTGGTCCCATTCACTGGGCTTCTATTAAGATCTATAACTCATAATTACCTGTGATACTAAGACATATATCATAATTTTGTTCAGATATTTGCTGTAATTATTCTGCCTGCTACAGCCCTTGTATTAAATTTATTTGTATTTCATGATGTAATATCACAGTATTCTCAACTGGACTTGGTGGTAGCGTCTTTCAATAAAAGTAGCTCAGTCTTTATTGATAGAGTTTCCATTGCTTAGTTGCATAGAATACAACTCAGCTCTTATGAGGTGTTATAAAAAGATTTTCAAAGTGCTTAGGTAGTCAAATGTTAATATTTTTACTCAATATTTGGTAATAATTATTGAACAATATCTCTGTGCTAGGCTGTGTATTATCATTTAATTTTTAGAAGCACCCTATTGAACAGGTACTATTATTATTACTATTATTATTTATTCTCACCTTATAGGTGAGGAACTTGGTTATAGAGATAATTTGCCAACACCCATGTAGCTAGTAAATAGTAAAGCTGGGACTCTAACCAGGACTGTTTCCAATGTAAGCATGCTTAAGGTTTGTGCTGTGAATAGTTGGAGATGTTGAATTCCAGCCTCAAGAGGAGACATTTTATCTTAGGTAATGAATAAATGAATTGAGTGAGTGAAATAGTGCATAAAATGTATCTCAACACTAAAGAAAGGGAGAAAAATATTATCAAGAAATGTGGTAAATGTATAATCTATAGGTACTTACCTTGCATTTTAACATTTTGGTTCTCAGCTTCAAAATAGTAAAATAATGTTCTAAGCTTATGTTTAGAATCATAGGTATATTACAGTCTTTATTTTCTCTCAAGTATTCAGAGTCTATACATTCAAATTTATTTTAGCTATATATTCTTTATTGTATACACTGTGTGTTAATGGATATTTCAATAAGTATATATTTAATATTTGTAAAACTCAGCTTCCAGTACTTTTTAACACATCATGTTTTTATCTCACTAAAGTATCTGGGAAATGCTGTAAAAATATCTCAGTATAAATTGTTCAATTGGTTACTTATTTGTCCTGTCTTAATTCAGTTATGAATCCCCTTAACCTAGTTAATGAGCAGCTACTGCAATCTACTGTCATGGAAATAAAATAATATCATGTGGTAAGATGAAACTACAAGATAATGAAAATATAACTAGCTTAGTATGTATTTATGCCACACATACTTTCTGATTCAGAACTTTAATATGAATTTTCTTTGCCATTTCAAAATTCAATTAAATATCCCAAGAGTTTATTCTGATGCTGTTTTCTGATGCAATTTTGTATGAAAATACAAAGTTAAATGAATTTTAAAGGAAAGAACTCTTGCTTTTCTCAGTATAAAATGGAGGATTTTTGTACAATGAAATGAAGACCTATTTTTTTTTTGTCATTTGTTCTTTTCTTAAGTAATACTGCTCTTTCAAGTTATTTTTTACAACAAATGAACTATTCTGAGCTCCAGGTTTGCAGTGATTTGAAAAAAAATCTTTCAAACTATTCTTAAACTTAAGGCCACTCTAGGAACCAAATAACTGACTCTGTATAGGCAGTCCTTTCTACTAGCACCCACACAATGTAGAGTTTTAAAGTCCAGTGACTTTCTGAATACAGAAAAATATGGAAAATTTTTACTGATGTGCTGAAGATTTGTCTAGGGCCCATTTTTATTAATTCATTTCTTTAAAGAGCATATATTACAATTTATTTTGCACCTGTAGATTATTAAATAGAATGCTCCATTTATATTCACCACTGATAAGTGTTTTTCATTTGTTAGTTTCTTTTGTTTTGCTACAGATAAAATCAGATCTAAGAGAAAGTATTCTGATCCAAACTCTAGAACTATGTGGCCTGGGTTGAAACCCCAGATCCCGTCACCAGATATGTAAGCCTTGGGCAAGTTGCTTGTATAAGCACTTTTTATGTGTCGTTTCTTTCTCTGAAAACCAGGAACATATAATACTTACTTTAGATGGATGTTGTAAGGACAAAATGAGTCCATCTTTTAAATTCAGAAGAGTGCCTAACACATGAAAAAAAAAAAAGTAGGCATTATTTAACGTTACTATTCAAAATATAGACTTTTCATCAAAGTTAAACAAACTCTTGCCCTGGTCTAGCTTGGATTAACACATAGTCTACAGGCACACACCTGATCATCTACATGTGCTCTCTTACAACACTAAACTATGTTTTCTACCTTTATCTTGTATCTACCTACCACTTCAGCATTTTATTAAAAATAATAATAATAAAGAGAGAAATGTGGTATCCACATATAAATCAAGTATAAAAACCAAATGAGTATTCATATTTGAACTGACTGTTTATAGTTCATAATGCATGAGCAAAACCGAAAGTTTCTGTGATGACTGCCCTTGTACTGTTCACTATGTAACTTATTCATTATGTAAGTATTTGTTCTACATGTAAAAACTTGTTTGTTATGCCTCAGAAGATTGGAGACTGACAAAAATTAGGCTTGGGGTGGAATAATGATTGTGCATTGAGCATTGACTCCCCTATACAGAATTTTATTGTCGTTAACAACCATTTGATCAATAAATATGAGAGATGCCCTCACAAAAAAAAAAAAAAAAAAAAAAAAAGGACAGACTTCCAATGGTAAAATAAATTAGTAACCAGGATGTAATGTATAGCATAAGGAATATAGTCAAGATATTGTAACAGCTTGGTAGGGTGATAGCTGGAACCTAGAATTATGTATATAAATGTTCTACCACTGTGTTGTACACTTGAAACTCATGTAATGTAATACTGTGTGTCAACTACCCTTCAATAAAAAATAATTATTAAAAAAAAAAAAAAAAAGTTAAACAAACTCTGCTGAAATAAGAAAAAAGCACAAGAAAGTATGGTTGTGCACTCTGATATAAAAAATGATGGATGAGTTCCATTTCAGAATGTGAAAAGTGATAGAACAATCATGCAGGTGCAGAGAAATTAATATATGTAGATATTTGGCTATTTCATTTTTTATGCTACACTGTTTCTAAATAAAGCATGATGCTTTCAACACATCAGAAAGGATTTTAAAAATAGATTAAAAGCACTAATGTTGTTAACTATGTAAAAGACACATACAAACCTAAATGAAATAGAAATGAGGAATGAGACAGGTCTCCAACATTTCTGAAGATAAAAATAACAAAATTAAATTGAAAATTATCTTTTAATAAAAATTGTATCTATAACTTCTGTTTTTATTCATTTATTTTTTAAGATTTCAAAACACTGTTATTTTCCTGTGTTTTAGGCTTTTACATCATTAAAATAGAACAGCCATAATAGTATAAAACACTTAAGGGCACAACATTTTTCCAGATTTAAGTTTTAATCACATACCTTATCAAACTTCCTCACTTTTATTGTTAGAAACAGATAGTAATATTCAAGAAAATTAATATATTTTTATTACAATTTAGTCTTTTTTATGATTCTAATTTATAGTGAAAAGGATCAAGGTAAAGGTTCTTAAATTTTTTTTTTCTTATCCTTAAAAAAAAATTTAAATCTATTTTTAAGGTTTGTATGCTTTAATTTTGGTAGTTTGATATTATTTGTCTTTGGCCTGGGATCTCAGGAATGTTTTTTTCTTTCCAAAAAGAAGAAAAAAGGAAAAAAAAATTGGGAGGGAACAAAAGAGGAAGAGAGGGAGGGAGAGATTTAGAGATTAGAAAGGTAGATTTGCTGGCATTTACAGTATTTGCAGAAATACATGTTTTTACTTTGTTTTAGGTTTCACAACACCAAAGTAACTGCAGAAATTAATGATTATGACATAGTAACTATGCTTATAACTTATCTTCTGATGCAACATACAAGAATTTGTCATGTTCAGAGAAAAATGCCCCTATGATCAATGATCTCGTGGCTCTCCTGCTGTAAGTGGAAGAATCCAAAGAACTCTGCAAAATCACCGTGCTGCCTTGGCTGTGCATTTAAGTACTATGTTCGAGGATTTGTAAAAACCCTGATTGTGTCACATTCTTTCCAGCCATAGTGCCCTCTTTTTTTTCTCTCTCTCCTTTTAAAAGTTCATTTGTGTCCCATTCTCCTCTACTTTCAGTATATTTCACCGCATTACCACCTCTTCTTTGGAGTTAGAAATGTTGTGAAGTTCTCCTTCAATATCCTTCTTCTACCTGATCTTTCTTTCTATTGCCTTTAACATTTTAAATACCAGTAACCCCTCCACCGTCATCCCCATTCTTTTTAAGTTGATATTATTGATTGTCCCCAACTTACTGCAGTGGTATTAGTAGAATGTAAAGTAATTAAGTTAACATCAGAAGCAGCTCTTTATCTTCCACTGAATTAAAACAATAATAAAATAATTACTCTTAAAATACCAGAGAAAGGCACATATCCACACATGTAACCATCTTTAAAATGTTTGTAACTTTAAGCCAATTATCTACTCCTGTTGTAGAGTATCAAATCTGATTTTTCAGCATTGCCAAGCCAAATGTGAGACATGAGGCAACATGCCACAAATATTTTAGTCATGCTTAAAAATTAATGATACATTTATGAAACAGTTGGAGAGTACTAATTATATCAAGAAAAAAAGTAGGTAGATGTGGTTGGCATTTTTTTGGAGGATTCCTTATTTAAATGTAAGAAACACAAATGCAGTTAGCTTTTCATTTAATCTAGTAGTGTTTCCAGTATAAATGAATGGCTATTGAAATCTTTATATACTTTCTCTTAAATGCTTCACTGAATGTTTAAATCTCTGGCATCCCAGTTTGGAGCTTCTTTTAAAGGAGTCTTTCATAAAACTTGGAATAGAAATCTGCTCTAGACGACCACATGGAGAGTTGTACAAAAGAGAAACAAATTATAGAAGCTCAGTGTTGCCTAAAATTTTTCTGTTGCCTGTTTCTTTTCATATACACACACAAATGTGTGTGTGGGGTGTTGATCAGTGGCCTACTTCAGCTTATAGATCCTAAATTGTTGAGCATTTTATATAAAGGTTAACATAAAATCATTTTATAAGTAAAAACTAGATTTTCTTTTGAAATTAAGCATATAGAAATTTAGCCAAGATAATAAAGACAATTTATTAACCTATTCAAAATCATTTCACTTCGCATACTATTTTAAATTATGTAAACCAGCATACCCATTCAGAGTCGTTGTGAACAGTCTTCCATGTGTTTGGTACCTTCTAGACTTTATCATCATACAGTATTCTCTGCAGTACTGTTTGAACAAATGGAAGAGCCTGCAGCTGGAAGAACAGAGACCTGCGTCCTCTGAGTCACTTGCTTATGTTATTCTGATGTGTTAAGAAAACTTAAGAAAATTGAGAGCAGGGTTACGTTATCTGTAAAGGGGAGTTAATAATTTATTCCTTGATTTCCTTATAAGTTTATTGCAAGAATTAAATGAAATATTGTTTGTTTCCAAATTGTTAAGAGTTTATAATAGTCAGATATTATTATAACTACAGATTAATTGATGTAATTATGTTCAAATGAGACTTTAGTACTTGGCTAGGTCCCATGAAGGGTTGGTTTATTTTTTTTATGCAGATCAGCTACCTTGCAGATGGTTGCTGTCAATCACCAGAAGAAGTAGATGATAAAACATAGACAGATTCTTAGAAATTCAACCCCAGTTGTTGAAAAGCAACCCAACATTAATCATCAACATAAGAAAGCATTTAGGACCTTTGCCATAATGGCACAGTTTGTAGGGTAAGAAAAATACTAGAAAAGAATTGTGGAAATTTATTTATTTTTCCAGAATATGATCCACTGATTGTATAAATTTTGTATCTCCAAAATTTAACTTGTTATATTGCAATTATTATTTTTGAAAACTTTGATCAATGCAGATATTTTAACTAGCCAGTTCGAACCATTATAGCATGTTGGTACTGGATTCTGTGACATCGGCTATTAGCATTAATTTTAAAAAATTATTCTTGCCAAAGTGTTACTTCATTTCATGTATTTGTTGAAAGTCTCTGAGGGACATCTTTGAAAATACTTTGCAAATTATCTTTTGGCCCTTTAGATCTTAAAAACACATTAATAAGTTAAAACCTTTTTATTTTAAAATGTTGAATATGATCATTTTTATTTTATATAAATTGTAATAAAAATTTCATCTGCTACAGTGTAAGGATGGAAGGAAACTAGGTTCTTGAAATAATATATTTGTGTAACATTTCAAGACACTTTTATTTTTGTTTTCTGTTACTCTTTTAAGGGGAACATAAGAAAGCCTAAGTTTAGAAGAAGAAATAGGGGGGTCTTGTATCCATAGCACATGACCATTAAAAGGGGTAAAATAGCCATGGCAGGTTAGCCTAAAGAATAGAATATTCAAGCATCAAAATATAAATTTTGAAATATGTGAATGGATGCAGTTTTGAAGAGTGATTGTATTTATTCTACTTATTATAAAGGCTAGGCATACTGTCTCTTGGTGATGGTTGCAGGGTCATTAATTTCCTTTTGTCTCTTCAAAAAATGTTGGATTTTTCTGATAATTTTAATCATGTATCTTAAAATTAGTTGCTTTATTCTTTCTGATAATTTTAATCATGTATCTTAAAATTAGTTGCTTTATTCTTCTGACTACTCTCACATGTTAGTAATAGGTCTACTCCATTTCTGCAGTAACTTAATGTGTCCTTACTGGAGAGATGGTAATTGTTCCTGACTTGGGGGACACACATTTCAATCAAGGTCAGGAGTAGAAGTTACCTTCTGAGAGCATACAAACCAACCACTCAGTAACACTCAGTAAAAACATACTTTCCATAATTTAAAGTTTGTCCTTAGAGTCTAGGCACTGTAACTGGTATGTAAAGGTATGCAGATGTTCCATTTCAATCACTTACCCTCGGTTAGGGACAAAGGACTATGTATCTCACTTCATCTTAAAATTCTAACAGGTCTGGGAGTCAGCAGTAGATACAATTTATTTACATCACCCCCAGAAACCACCATGGTAAAATATCACGAGTCTTCCTAGTATATAAATTCTTTAAGCGTAAGATTTTAATCTGTGCTGCATTAAGTTAAAAAAACAAAACTAGTTTTTCCTTTTTTTTCTCAATTTATTCAGAGTAGGATAATGTCATGGTTCAGGAATCTGTTCTCCCAGTTGGATTTGAAAAGCATCAGATGTGGAGATGGCTCCTTGAAGACTTCAGCTTGACTGTTAAGTGCCTGTCAGGTATACCTCTCCCTCCATGGAGGAGGTGAAGGCTGGGAAAATAGAATTGGGTTCCAAGAAGTAACCCAGATTGGAGGCATGTAAACAGCCCTGAGAGCATGGCATGGTTTGTCTATGGCTTTAATTTACTTCTTCCTTCCCCAGCAGTGGTAGTATAGGGATAACTATGTAATGCTTAAACTTTCCCCAAGTTACAACATTAGAAGCACATTTTAATTACTACATTCATTTTAATCATGAGTTTTTTCCTGTTTGTCTCAAATGCTTAATCAAACTTAGGGAAGCACAGAGAAGCAATATCATAACTAATACTGCTAAGAAGTAAATTATACTAATGTAAAACCTCAAAACCATACATGCTAATTATTTGTTGCTTAACCCCATTGTTTGAAGTAGAATAAACAGTTACTTTAAAAAAATTCAATCTCATTCATTTATCACAGAAAGTATTCAATTAGAAGCCATCAAATCCTTTGTCAAGAATATTATGTATTTAAGGACAGGATGAGTGAGTAGATTAGATAATGGCCAAAGACATTTCCAAATCTCAGAGTGTATGACTCTATTAATGGTCATTCTGCTTTCCCACTGCAATCTCCTAACCTCAGGATTTCCCCCAGATTGTCTATATTGTCATCCATAATGAAAGTGCCTTTTCCTTTGCTTTTTTGTTTTGTTTTGTTTGAAGTCGTATATGTGTTAGATTGAGTTCTTTCCAGATCGTCTGACACATTCTGTTTTCATTTGTACATGTAACTTCTTCCCTGGGAAGACATTATTCTTTGAAGGCAGGTTCCATGTATGATAGAAGTTTGTATTCAGCATGGGGATATAGTTAGTGGCAATAATGTTCATGTTAGAATTGGATAATTAATTACACAAACCATTCAAGTTCTAAATTTTGATCAAGCCAATAAAATCCTTTTATGTAAAGATAGTTTTTTCAATTCTCCTCATATTAAATACTTTGCAGAAACAATCATTTGTATTAATGGTAGATGACAGAAAGTTTGAGGGAGAAAAGTATGTAGGTACCCCCAGTGCATAAGTATCAGCTAGGATGCTTGTTAGAATCTCCAAGTAAGTGGGGTCAGGGGTGGAATTGACAAGGGATCTGCATTATTATTATATTTTTTAAGGATCACTAGGGAGTTTTCATGAACACTAAAATTAAAGCAAACAACACTGGTCCAAGAAATTATTTTCTCTCCAGCAAGAATTTGTTTAAAATCCCAAACTCTATGTGTCCTCATGAAATGGGAGGATTGACTATGCAAGTAATTTTGTTAGCATTTGGTTTTACCTCCTTTTTTTTTCCTTGGGAATTATGTAAGGAAAACAGAAAAATAAGAGATGTCCCCTATACATATACATACTTCATACTCCAAGGCATGGCTTATATCTTTAAAATAGTATATTATTTAGTTTTGAATAAATTACAACCATATAATATTATTTTTCTTTATCCACAAATCAACTGGAGGTCTTTTATTTATTTAACCTTTGCAAATAAGTAATTTAAAACATGAGGATATTGTGAATGAGTTTCCATGCAGGTAGCAATTTTTGCAATTGAAGCTGAAGTAATTTTTAAATCTGTTATCCAAGTAAAGATCATCAAATCTAATATGTATATGACATAAAACATCAGAGCATAGCAAAAACTCCACTTAATGAAGCTCTATTAACTTAGTGTACGCAGGGAAGCAGGGTGGAGTACTAGAAAGAACACCGCAGTCAGAGTCTCTGGAACTGAGTTCTGTTGATGAGTTGTTTCTTAAATTTCTTTCACTTCTGTTCCTTCATCAGTAACATCAAGTTGGAATAGATGACCAGTAAATTCCCTTCCCATTCTAAAGTCGTATTTCCATAACTTTAACTTCATAAACCCAAGAAACTTATGCATGTGTGTGTAAAAGTACACATAAGAAAACACATGTAAGCAAGTAAGTATATTATAACAAAACAAGAGCACAAGTAGAGAAAGTTTTGGAAGAGAAATAATGAGAAACAGCTTACAGAAATTTTAATGAGATGCATTTACTGTTTTGAAAACAAAGTTTTTCTCTTTTCTAACATAGTATCAAGAATTCGCCCCTTCTGAGAAATGACTCTAAAGCACTGTGTTCTTTCAAAGTTTTCAGAGTTCCTATTGAGCTGCATGGAATAAAGTCTATTTGAACATAACATGGTGAATCAAAAACATCAAGATGTTTTACATTTCAGAGTCTCACAATAATAAAAATTGCCTTTTTATCCATTCAATAGAACAACTCTATACAGGAGAAGGTCTTTAAAAATTTGAAGAATTTAGTGATATTGCTGAGTACTGACGAGTTTGTTGATCATGATTTCTGTGTTGTTTTTAGGCATCCTAGTTATAAATATTTCGTTGTCGCTTATCATTATATTACTTTTGTATTCATTTGTATCACAGTGAGAAGTCCAAAACATAATGAAAATATGAAACACTTTCACAATGCAGACATAATGTTTGGGTTTTGTTTCTTTTTAGTACCTCTTTCTACTTATGTACTGGTAGAAAGTATAGTGACTTTTTAATGTGATACACTCAGTCCTTGCTTGAATAATTTTGGGAGGGAAACTTTGATGGGTTTAGTTCTATCTAAATTATGTCTTTCTTTGTTTTCATTCTTCATCTTTCTAACATGAAGGCGATTTCTTAGAGCATGGTAATGGTGTTCTGATTCTACCTGTAGAACTCTCTGTATCTCTAGGCATAGTGTCTCTTGATATGATTTTATCAACCTCATTGCTTTATAAGGATAAAACTTACAAAATAGTTTACATTTTTAAATGAGTGTTTTTCAAGGGTTTTTTTTGAGGTTTGTCTACATATTCAGACTCTTGATAATGTTTTAAAATTGACTTTAATTGTATAAATATTTTTTAAATTGTCAATTATTAAAGTAGTAATTTGGTATATTCATTAGATATATATTTAAATTCACTCAAGGTTTTCTATGCAGAACTGGGTATGGTGAAGGCCACTAGTCTAGTAGGCAAGAGACCTAGCTTCTGATTCTAACATTGCTACTTTCTTTAGTTGCTCTGTAATCTTAGGCAATACTAAATAACCTTGACTTAAAATTTTCTCAATTCAAACCCATGTAAAAGGTCCCCCATTACTGCAGTATTCAAGACTAGACTAAAATATAATATAGGAAAACATGTAGAAGAAATATAAACAGTATATGCATGATTGGATTATATAACCTTTAAAGTTCCTCACAATTTGAGAGTCTATTATCTTATATTCACAATTATTAACTATCCTTTAGATGCAGGTCATCATCATATTTCAATTATCAAGGACACATTTCCAATTCTCTTAAGAGTCTTATGTATGTGTGTGTGTGTGTGCGTGTGTGTGTGTCTAGGCTTGAGCAAGGTTCTATTTCATTATTTTATACATTTATTTTACAGGTTTATTGGAACATCCACCACATGTCCAGCACTGTTCTAGGCACTAGGGTTATGTTAAGGGAACACACTCACATTCACACACACACACACACACACACACAAATTATTTAGATAGCAGAAAGTGGTAATGGCTATTGAAAAATGAAGCAGAGGAAAAGAGAAGGGGGCCGGTTGCATTTTCTACTTAGGTGGTCAGTGTTGGCCTCATTGAGAAGGTGGCATCTGAGAAAGGCTTGGGGTAGGTTAGGGGAATAAGCAAGCAAATATCCAGAGGACAGTATTCCAAGAAGGAGTTCTGCTAGCCCAAGTCTTTAAAGTGTTTAAGTACGGCTGGTGTGTTTGTTGAACAGTACGGAGGTCAGGTGGCTGGAGGTGAATGAATCAGGGAATGTTTAGATCAGAAAGGGTGTGGAGCCTGATACTGTAGTCATTGCAGCATCCTGTTGTGACTGGAGTTTTAACTCTGAGAAGAGGAACTAGTAGAGAGTTTGGAGCAGGAGAAAGACTTGAACTGACTATATTTTACAAGGATCCCTCTGGCTGTTGCATTGAAATAGTTTTCAAGTAAAAGGAAGCAGATAAGCCATTAAGAGATGATTCCTGTAATCACTGAAGTAATGATGGCTTGGTATCAAGGTAGTAGCGATAGAAATTTTGAACAGTGATTGGGTTCTGGGTATATTTTAAGATACTACAACAGGATTTCTAATGAATTGATGTGAATGTGAAAACAGAAAAATCTGGAATGAAACCAAGATTTTTGTCTGAAAAACTGAAAGGATGGGCCATTCATTTAAATGAGAAATGAAACAGACTCTGGGTAGAACAGGTCTGCAGAGGCAAGAGAAGGAGCAGTTCAGTTTTGGACATGTCAATCTGAAGATATCTATTTGACATTCCAGTGGATCTGTCAGGTAGGCAATTGTATACGAGTCTGAAGTTCAGATGATGTGTTTGGACAAAAAACATACATTTGAGTGACATGAACATATTGCTATTAAAATTTATATGCTGATTGAGGTCATAGTGTAGTGGATGTAGACAGAGAAGAAGAGAGGATATAAAGGATTGAGATCTATCTAGGGAACTCCAATATTAAGAGATCTGGAAGAGGAGGAGAAACCAGCAAAGGAGGTTGAAATGGAGCAATGATTTTGCTAGAAGAGAAATAAGAGTATGGTGTCATCGATGCCAAGTGAAAAAGATGTATCAAGGACAACACACTTGATGTTTGTAAGTCAAGTACGGTAAGAACTGAAATGTGGCCATTGGATTTAGCAATTTGGAGGTAATTGGTGATCTTGACAGGAATAATTTTGTAGTAATGATCAGAGAAAAATCAGATTGGAGAGGATTAAGGTAGAATAGGAGAAATGGAATTGGTATTACTGAGTATAGTTTCAAATACCTCAAGGTATTTTGCTCCAAAATGGAAATGATAATCAGAGTAATAGCTAGTAGGTGAAATGGGGTTTCAAAGAGGATTTTTTTTTAAGATGGGAAAAACTAACATTTTTTCTAGTGGTGATCATCTTTACTACATAAGAAAAAATAATAATGTAGATAAAGGGAATAAATTTCATTGTGTGATTCTCAGGTGATGAGAAATTGTATTTAGTGCACAAGGGAAGGTTTTAGAATGGTGTAAATATCATTTATCTCCAGAAACTTGATACAGAGCATTTGGGTTCAATTGTGGGTTGATATATGTGGCTGTGACAGTTTCTAGTTGCTTCAATTTTCTCAGTGAAAGAAAAAAAAGTTATCAACTGAAAGTGAGTATTAGGATGGAGGTGTTGGAACTTTAAGAAGAAGGAGGAGGTATGAAATAGTTCTCTAGGATAATAAAAAGCACATGGACTAGTGAAATATAGTATGATTGTGGGTCCATAGGGGTCCTCCAAAAATTTGTCAAATTTAATTTAAAGTGAGATCATTCAGAGTTGTGTTTGTTTCTGTCTGCATATTTAGCTGCACACATGCACATATTGAAGAAGCAGAGAGTTATATTTAAATAGGATTGTAATTTTGCCTGGTAAAGGTTGTTGTTGAACATTGAGATGTATGAAGTTCAATTGATTGAGAGTCCCAGTGGAATCAAATGGTTGTTAGAGTTAAGAATCTAGAGCAAAATGAAAGAGGAGATGATGGTCAGAGAACTGGATACATGAAACAGTGATTGTGGAAATATGGGCATTACTTGCAATAAATAGGTCTAGAAATGACCAGGGAATTGATTAGCTGAGATAACATGGAGGACAAGATATTCAGAGGAAGGAAAATCAAGATGTCAAGAGGCCAGATTTCAGGAAGGATCATCTATGTCTATAATGAAATTGTCAACAATTAAATCAAGAGTTATGTTCAAATGAGTGACAGGCAGGAGCTAAAATATTTGGGAAACATGGAGGAGTTAATTGCAAGGTCATTAAATGACCACAACAGTGAAGGTAGTGAACAGTATAATCTGATGACTGGACATAAAAGCTAGGGTTTACAGGGACGAGGGAAAAAAATGGCATAGAAACAGTTATAACAATGGAAGTGGTCGTCCTTCAATGTGACGTCTTCGATAAAGGCAAGCTCTTGTGTGACTTCTAAAACTTCATTTTGTCTAGCATAATGTGAAAATCGTTTAATAATAACTCTTTGACTTATGTGTTGACATTTAGAGAAATAAAGTACTTCAAACACAGAGTATCATGAAAAAGTACATAGATGAGTAATGCTAGAGAGAATTCTGTGTTAGAGAAGAAAGGTGTGAAAGAAGAAGGTAGGTGTGGGTTCCAATCTGCCATTTATGAGCTGAGTTCTTCATTAAGGTGATTCATTTCTGTAATGGAGATAAAAATAACTACCTCAGAGTTGTGAGGGGTAAGTAGAGTGATTTATGTAAAGCACCTGGCACAAAATAAGCATTCAATTAATGTTCATTCCCTCTCAAAGCAGAGATTCAAATATTGAACATATTTACAGGGTGCTGTAACAAAGATAGACTTCTGAGGTAAATAATTTCTATTTCTATCACCACTGATAAATGATTCATGAACTCATTCATACATCAACTGTGTGTTATTTCAGTGACTTGAGAATGTGTTTTGTGGACTCTTAGAAGAGTTTCTTTTTTTCAATTTCTGGCTTTATATTTCTTAACATGACACCTATTATGAACAAAAATTAGAAGAAGAAAATGTGGATACATCATTTTTTTTGTAATGAATAGTAAAGCAAATGTTATTTTTTTGCTTCACTTCTTAAAATTATGTGGATATATAATTAGAATCATTGAACAACATATAAATATATAAAATAACTATTCAGAAAATGTTATGAAGTAGAATGCATATAATTGAATGATGATGTGCCAACTTTAAAGACACTATGTATTTTCTATTAAAAATATGTTCATGTTGAATGAATGTTATTAAATTATAGTTGGTTAGATAGGGAATTATTAAAAGCATTGAGATATGTTTTTTGATCAAGAAAGTAATAAATAGATCCCCAAAATCAAAGATGCCATATAAAGTATTTTGGGGCAGATGGAGGAGTTTCCATCTAGTCATTGAGGCACCAAGGATCTCTGCCATTCCCTAGAATCTTTTAGAAAAATACAAAGAAGGAGAATGAATGAGGGATTTAAAAAGTTTTATAGGTCAGATGTCAAAGAGGTAAACATCATGTTTTCCTACCTGTCACTGGCCAAAACTAGCTATGTGTTCCATCTAGATGCAGAGGGGCTGGGAAAGGCAGTATAAATATGTGCCAAGGAGGAGAATATGTGCTTATGAATGAACTAGCTAGTCTATTCCAAAGTTGGTATATTACTAGATGTTAAATTAGAAGTTAGGTAGGAACTCTGTGGTATTATTAAAACACAGAAACTGGGCAGATCATTTTAAGCTCCATAGGTACTAGATAACCAGATAATGTTTCACAGAAGAGATAGACTATCAAGGAATGGTATGCCTACCAAGACACAAGAAACATGGTTTGTCACGAAAGGGTTAAGTATGGTTTTCAGAGAGCAAATAACCATGAGAGTAGGAAGGAACTTGCAATATACTTCAACTATGAAATTAGTCTGGGGCTGGGGCTGGGGTGAGGAATTGACTTTAATTAGTGAAGCATTAGAAATCCTCCTATATTGATGGGATGGATAGATAAGCTGGACCAGACTAAGGTCTGTCTTGGATACCAGGATTAGAAATTATATGATAATTTAGAAGCTATCTTTGCAGCTATGTTATTTTATACCATAAGTAAAATAACAGTGATAACTCATTTAATTAAGGGGTTTATAGCAAATGCAAATATAATCCTGAGTTCTACAGTTTAATTTTTCTGTTGTGTATTAATCAGAATGGAGAACTGTTTTAGGTGATATTCAAGGTGGCATCTTTTCATAGAGGGCAATGTATAAACATGCATGTACACATGCAGATGAGTATTTATGTTTATTGCCATGCAAGAGTTTAGCACCTCAGCTATCATTCTAGATATTAGTAACAGATTCATAAGTTTTTAGAGTTGGAAAGACCTTTTGAGGTTATCTAGTCCTAAGTATTCAAATGACTTTTCCAGGGAATCACAGTCAATCCTAAATCTAAATGTAGATACAGATCTCTTATTAAATTCTGTGCCTTAAGATTGTTTAGGAGATCATATTTCCCATTGTCTTAATTATACTAACTTAAGTGTGCATATCTTACCTAGAAGGGGTGCTTCTAAACTGTCTTATTACTTTGAAAAATAGCTTAATATAGCCACAGTTTAAGGAAAAATAGAATAACTAATATGACACATAAGTGGATATACACTAGAAAACAAATTATGGAGAACAGACTATACCGCCTACTCAGAACTGAACCAGACAACATAAAGTGTATGAGAACAGATATTACAGTAATGAGAGCACAGATGTTTAGGATTCACTGAAACATAGGCAACATTATTCATGGAACAAAGAAAGGAAACTGAAGAGGACAGCTTTAAAACAGCATCTTCCTATTAAGCCTCATATTGCATCTTTTACATATTTTAATCATATGTCACTTCCTTTCAAAATAGACTTGAGGGCTAGACAGGATGGAGCAGTGATGGGATGACACTAGATTACTCACACTAGATTACTAATGCCAGGAGTAAACTTTTATTCAGGGGACATGTCTGCCATTTGTCTTCTTGACACTCGAGTCAAAAAAGAAAAACAAAATTAATTGTATTACTTGGTGAAATAATGTATTATGTAGTAAAAAGAAGCAGCAAGTGGACTTTTATTGCCCCCCATAATTCGGATCTCTAAGAGGAACTTATTTTGCAATTATTTAATAAGGCAGTGTTATAAGAGATGGCTTCATCCCCGTCCCATAAATAAATATTGAACTTACATTTCTTGCCTGGCTATCTGCTGAGTTCCTGAGACACGTAGATGGATATGAAGCGTCCTTATCCTTAAGGAACTCATAGTCAGTATAAATCTAACTGGGCAGTAAATGCAATAAACGAGTTATTTGCAAGACATAAGAGAAGTCCAAGGGTAAGAGTGGTCAGCACTGTCAAAGAGAGAAGACCTCACAGGGGAAGAAATGTTGAATTAATCTTCAAGGATAAGGATTAAAAATACAAGGCTTAAAAGAGATAGGAGCAGAACTGAGTTTTATCTGAAAAAAACAAACACCACATGCATAATCATAATTTTATGCAGATATTTGTGAGACAATTCCTTTGAAGGACCAAAACAACATAGTTCAGATGTCTGAAAATTAGGCAAACTGTTTGGATAGAAAGTACAAAAACTTGAGACCTTCAGCCCTATTTGAACACAATTGGCCGTTTATTTATCACTTGCTGGACATTTCAAATCAACTGTAAAATTTTAACTTTTCCAAGTTGGAAAAAAGAAGTATATGCTGAAGTTAAGTAGTTTTCTTCTGACCTCTCTTTCTTCTGCTCCCTCTCTCTCTCTGGCCCTCCCTCTCAGTTCCTTTATACTCTTCCTGCTTTACTGGTGCCTGGGGCTCTCTATTATGTAATCTAGCCACTGTCATGATGAAAAGCTTCTGCACTGACTGACATGAACGGAATTATTAACAAGAACTGTCGCTTCTGTAGTACACACTAAGTGCATTTTGTGCTTTGCTCTGTAAAAGGGGAGGATATGAGAGGTTACTTCCCACATAGTTCTTTCTGAATCAAGGCTTATCGTCCAGTGGGGGAACATGAGGCACTGAAATTAGGTGAAATGTGCCAGCTTTCAGTGTTGCATAGCTATTTTTGATTGAGTCTATAGTGTGAGTGATGTTTACCTCATTTAAGCCCAGATCATTACACTGTTTTGAACAGGTTGTTTCTAAGAAGGTTTAAGTTCAAAAATGTTAACTTGGATTCACTGACCTATATGAGCTGTTGCTTTGATAGCCTCTTTTTCCAAGTCTCTTTTTCTTTTTTTTTCCCAGGAAACAGTTTTTACATCTGTAATCATAATCTCCAGCCCTTAAGTAGTCAAATAGTCAGAACAGGTTTGGGGATGTGTATATACAGTTATTATAACAGAGAGGCCTCATCCTTACTCAGCTTTTGAATATCTGCATCTGGACCTTCCATTTGTGTGTGTGTATTCAAATGCAGTGGAGATGGCGTTAAGGAGCTGAGTAACCTCAAGAAGGAAGCTCTCATGTTTGACACTCAAGTACATATTCTAGATGAAGATGAATAGGGAATTATTGAACACTATAATGCTGCCTCTTTGATTTTAAATATTGTAAAGATTTCTCTTAAGATGTCCCACAAACCACCATTTAACAGAATAAAGTTATTGCTGTCAATGAGACTGGCTACAGTTTTCCTCCTCCTGTGGACTGAGTGTTTATGACCCCCCAAAATTCCTATTTTGAAATCCTGAATTCCAAGGTGATGGTGTTAGGAGGTCATGAGTGTGAAACCCTCACTATTGAGATCAGTACCCTTATAAAAAGAGACCTCAGAGAGCTAGTACACCTCTTCCACCATAAGGGGTTACAGCTAAAAGATGCCATCTGTGAACCAGAAAGGTTGTTACTGGACACTGAGTATGCTTGCACCTTGATCTTGGACTTCCCAGTCTCCAGAACTATGAGAAATACATTTTCTATTGTTACAGTCCACTCAATCCATGGTATTTTGTTAGCAGCCCTAATAGACTAAGACACCTCCCTACTAAGGTATAGAGGCATGGTTTCTGGGGATACTGACTTCCCTTGGAGGCCTTTCTCTGCTAAAACTTTAAAAAGTTGTTCTAGATCATGTTACTAAAGCATCTCATGATCATTTTGTTGTTCAAATGATATTAAAAGATGATTAATTTAGAACCAAATGATGTGGGAACATGTGCCTTGACAAAGATAATATATACCTTGATTTGATAAAGGCTAGGTCATCTTATTTGAGAAGGGGTTTAGCTTGAACTGAACTTTAACTACTTTGGTACAGGCTAAGTAGCTAAGAAAGGGTTCCTCTGATAAGAAAAATCTGAGTGGCTCGCCTGCTCTATACTCCATAAGACCTGACGGGAACACCCTGCAACCTCATTGTGAGTAAATGCATCCTCCTAGATCCAGCATTCTCTCTCACAAATGACAAGAAAGACCAAAAGGAAAGGGTCCTGTCCTGCTGCACCTTGAGAGATGCTGCTTTAGCCATTAGCAAAGATATGATTAGGGATTATTCATATCTCTGATTTTTAGAAATGTAAGATTGTGTATTTCTAAGTTTGTATGTATTTGCTTTACAGTGGCTACTTAATTCTTATAGTTTAGTGTCATGTCCTTAGAAGGCAGGTGCCATGCATTGCTTGTCAGCATGTCACTGGTGGTAGATCAGGATCTGAGCATAAATAGTATGCCTACAGAGCCCATGATAATATGCCAGACTCTCAGTAAATATTCATTAAATATGTGAATGAACATGTTGACATTCAAATCTGTACTATAGGTTCCAAAGAAAAATTTTAATTGACCCACTTTAAAACAGGCATTATTCTGTTTATTTCCTTCCATATCCTCTACTTATGGAGACTCATACTATTTTCCATAGCCTCTTTTTTAATCCTTCAAAGAAATTTCCTTTTGTTCCATATCCACCTAAGGAAGATTCCCATGCTTTCCTGGCACCTCTCATGTGACTAATGACATGGACGCCTGAAGTAGCATGAGAAGCATAAGACCATCACCACTATTTCCTCCACCACTACTACCATCACCACAATGTCTAAGTTACTGCTTTCTCTAACACACACGTGCACGTGCACACACACACACACACACACACATTTGTACATGTGAACATTTTAGTAACATCTCTCTGGAATTAATGCACCTGTCTTTGTTGTTTAACCTAGTGAGGAAAATATGAGCAAAATGGCCTGAAGTGCAACCACGAGTCTTGGATATCCTGGGATGGGTGATCACAAACACACTTGATTTTGTTTTTCTTTTTTCTTTCTTTTTTTCCTGGAGTATGTATCTACTGCACAGGTTACTCTGATTCGCTTTGCTGCTAAACCTTTCTCAGGGAACCTCACTATCAATAAGGGTTTTTGAAATTCTCTATTATTGAGGATACCATGCAAGCTAATTTATTCATTAAATGATTTTGAACAGCTATTATAACCCAGATACTTTTATGTGTTACTGAACAAAACATACAAAGACTATGGCCCCTTTGGGGCTTTCATTTTTCTATTATTTATCACTTACATTATTGTTCTGCTATCTTTTACTCCTTTTAATCTGTAGTCCATTACAGATATCATAAGAACAATGAAATCTTATCTGTTGTTCCTTCCATATAGTACTTTTTCAGTTTCTTTAAAAATGTAAAGAACAGTGATTAATTAATTATATATTTGATATGTGTATATACTATATGAATTTGTCTATGTTGTTTAAAGGATAAGAATTCTTACAATTTGATATAACATTACATAAAGTTTTACAGATTTTGTAGGAATATTGTCATTTTATGAGGTAACTTTATCAGTGTTTATAAAAACTACTAAATTCTTAAAGTTTTCATCTGTTGCCTTTATATGCAGGTGCTGTAAGTGTTCCATTCAAGAAAACAGTCTTTGTTTTTATTGAGTGAGCATAGTTCATTTTCTCAACCAGTTTATTTTATTAAATTTCAGAATACCCTGCTAATACAATGTTGGGACTGCAAATTTTAACCTACATAACTCAAGAAAGTGAAAAGTTAGAGTTTTCATAACAGCATTAATTTCCTTACATTTCTTATGCCTTGTAATAAAGTGTACATTTAGAACACTAACCAGCAATTCAGGAATTATATATAATCACTGTTGGACAAGTTAATGTTACTAAGAAGATCTTAGCTTTCATATTCTCTGACTTGTTTTTAAATTTACAGCTTTAGCAGTGCACTCACGGAAAGATTTTGCATTTAATTTTCTGATTTTTATGAAGCAGACAAGAACAGATAATAAAGGTGGAAAAGCTGATAATGATTATTTCAGTTTGATGACTATTTCATTAGTGAATTTTGAGGCAACTCTGTGAATTTTTAATCAGTGTGTTTGATTTCAGAATGTTTATGCTTACAACACATCCATGCTTTTTCTACCTCAGCTCCTTAGAAAAGTTCAACTTAGGGACAGATTTCTATTCACTTGATAGCCTGTAACTGAAACACCTTTTAACATATTCTTCAAGTAAAATCAATTGCCAAGTTCTAAACTGTGGCTCCAATCATACTTCCATTTGGACAAATGCTGATTTAAGCAATATACACCCAGGTCAACTGTATGTGTTTAAACATTAAATCACTACAAACTGCAACAACACAAAAATGAATCCAAAGAAAAATTTCCCTTAAGCTGGTACATACCCATTAAATGTTGTAAAGATATTTAAATACAGTTATTGAAAAATATAAATGGCTTTTAACTGTTGATAGAGAATAATGACTTTAGAAGTTATATTTTTATTAAAAGCTTGTAGATTTACTACATTAAATATACAAATAATTTTGTTACCATAAATACCCACATTATATATCATATATGATATATTGAATAAGCTTGATTTTATATTGAATATTATAGCTTACATTTTGTATTACATATGTTGTTTCATAATGTATATTCATAATACAGATCATATTATATGTTATGTATTATGGATCATGTATGCATTTGAAAATTTACTCATTGTTTACATTGGGGCACCTAAAAAATCCAGAAGAATGCATACAAACACACAAAATTCAAGGTTATGATCATCACAGGAACTCTCTGAGCCCCCAGCAGTGTTGGCAACAAATACAAGGTATATAGTAAGAAGCATGCAATGAAATTTAATTTATAGGCTCTTGTTCAGAGGTTAGGTACTTGGGTTCAGGGTTGTAGACTTCATATAATTTATGTCCAAAGTTCAGATAAATGCAGACCTGCTGGTCAGTTGCCTTCATTGTGTGATTTGACATGTTCCAAAAAGTTTGCATGATGTAAAATCTCTCTCCCAGGTCACATACCTCTTTTGAGAATATGAAAAAGCAGTAGACATTCTTCACCCCAATGTGCATAAATGATATTCACTAAAAATGATATGTAATTTTAGTGAATTTTATAGGCCCTGGCTACCCTTCCTCAAGCCAACCAATGGACAGGTAAAGTCTTGCTCTTACAAGTCTTTAGAAGAAATGTGTTTTAAAAATGGTTTAGGATTTTGTCAACTGGGGACAATATGTTAGCAGATTAATCTGAATATAAAATTTAGCTTATATGTGTGTACATATTACAATATATTTTTATCTGGTAATTAGGGGGAATCTTAAGGAATTGAGACATACGACTTAAAAAATTCAAATAGTAATAAAACTAAGGCCACTTGTAGATAATTCAGAAAAAACTTTAATTAACTGGTAATTATTCAGCATAAACTGTGTTTCAAATGCTATGCTATCCCTTAGGCAGAGAGTGAAGATGAATTAAAGTTTCTAATTCCAAGGAGATCATAGTCAAGGAGTGAGAAAAACATAAGATAATGTTGACAATAAAACTGGAAGAATTTTAAGGAGAGAACTGGCAAAATAAAAATCGTTAATATTTATTAACAACTTGCTGGCTGTCAGGCTAAGTGATAACACTCTGAATTCATCTAGATAATATTCTATGTGAATTATCTCATTCTATCTTTGCTGCTGTATGTGATATAACACAGACAACCTGGGTAATTTGCTAAGTTCATTCAGCTGAAAAGCAGCAGAGGCAGGACTTGAGACTCGTACTGTGACACAGAGCTTCTCATCTCTCAATATTGCATCACCTACATTTGCTTTTTTGAAAGCTAACCTTAGCAGGAGAGTGAAGGATAAATCGGAGGAGGAAAATGGGGATGAAAACTAGTTATAGGGTAATTTTTTGAGGTGCTGAAGGCTTAAACTAATTCAATCATAATAGTGTTCAACAGAGATGCATATTCATGTAGGAGATTGGATTTAGTGATTAACTTAGATAAAAAGGGTTAAGAAGAAAGAAAAATAAAGTGACTCCTAGGTTTTGGACTTGAGTGACTTGTATAAAGATGGCATCTGAGATAGGAAATGAAAAAGGAACAGCTTGAGGAAAAAGGAATAACCAATAATCATTGGACCAATAATCAATTAAGATTCTTGAAAGAGCAGTGCCTGCAGAACGTCTAGTAGACTGTTGAGCGTACGGGTCTCTAGCTCAAGGAAAGGTTTTGAGTTAGCATAGGGGTGTTGAAATTGTGCTTCATAGACCCCTGGGGGTTCTCTAAAATACTTTTAGGGAATACATAGGATCAAGTTATTTAAATAATTTTCTAAGGCATTATTTGCCTTTTTCACTGTATTGATATTTTTCACTGATGCTGAAAAAGCAATAATGAGTAAAAGAGCCTTAGCACCAATGAAGGCAGTGGTACAAAATTATCATGTTCCTTATCATGACATTTTCTCTGTTTAAAAATAAAAAATAAAAGTTTCACTTAAGAACTCAAAGCAGTAAAAATCTATTAATCTTATTAAATCTCAACCTTTGAGATTTTTAATAGTTAAATATTTTGTGTGAAGAAATGTTAAATATGCATAAAGCACTTCTGCTTTAAACAGAGTGCTCTGGTTGTTTCAAGAAGAAACAATTGTGCACTTGTTCAAATGGCAAATTGAACTAGCCACTTTTTTCATGCGATACCAGTTTTTGTTTTTTGTTTTTAAAGAACAACTGACATGCCACCTGTGGGTATTTAGATGTGGGTATTTCTAAAAAATACAATATTTTCTAAAAACTTAATAAGTGTGCCTGTCATAACCACTACTATGAGTTTTATTCCTTCCTAATATTGACTCTCTGGTAAGAAAATGTGGAGTTTTTTTCCTTCCTAGTATTGACTTCTCCGGTAAGAAAATGTGGAGTTTTTTTAAACATATGTATTGTATAAGGAAATGTGTGAACATTTGAAAAATGAGTGTAACTCAGGGAACTAATATTTTATAAATGTCCATTATAAGATATTACAAAATGGTGCATGGGAAGAGATCCATTCAAACTGCAGGATAGAGGAATTAATTTTAATGTAAGAGAATATAAAAAGTTCACTGATATGGTTCCAAATCCCACCTTGAAACTACTCTTTTAGAAATTGCCACTTGTCAATATTTATTAGTATTGAAAAAGAGTATCCACAATTATCTGAGATTGCTATTAAAATGCACCACCCTTTTCCAAACATTTATTTCTTCAAGGCAGAATTGTCTTTATGTATGTCAACCAAAAGAACATATCTCAACAGATTGAATTCAGAAGCAGCTACTGGAATCTGGTGGTCTTTTATTAAGTTGATCATTAAAGAGATTTGCTAAAGTGCAAAAAAAAAAAAAAAAGGAAAGTCACCCTTTTAATTAGCAGATATAATTTTTCATGATAAAGATGTTATTTATGTGAACAAACAATAAGTAATGGATTTATTAGTGTTCTTTTTAAATAGTTAATTAATTTAAACACAAAAATTAGATTGTATTGGTTGATTTGGAAGTTGGCTTCAGCCTTAATTCTAATAAAAAAGGTAAATGTTAGCCATTTGCCATTCACTGAGATTTATTGTATATAATCTTATGGGCCATTGCATAAACACATGCACACACACATAAAGACTCTGTGACTAAGGAGACCCTTACTTGACATAGGCAAATATGCTTTAAGGGACTTACTTTGCCTTAAGTAATTTTTACTAGAAATTCTCTAAAGAAAACTCATAATAAACATTTTATATATGAGATACACATTATGTAAACTGTAATATTTTTTACCTTTGATAAGTATCCAAAAAGCATGTTCAAATGAACAATATTTAGACATATTTTTGGAAGGAATGAAGAAAGCATCAAGTCAGTATTCTGGTAAACAATCGTTCTTAAACTATCAGTCCAAACAACAAAGAGGTGACCCTCTCTCCCTTGATTGATTTTTTATTGAAGCTCACTAGTATACAGGTATCTTCTTGTAGGAAATTCATGCAGTAGAAACCATATCTCCATTAATTTTTATCATCATTTCTAATATATCATTTTTAACATGAAAATTTCTTATAAATTGAAATATTTCTATCTCTATGTATCACCAGATATATAGAGAACATTGTATTTTTGTTTCTTTTAATAAATTCTTAGAGCAAGGATCATTTAAAGTATTATATTTTAGAGCTAAGTGCACACAGGATATTAAATAACTCATTTAGAAGAGGAAAAATTATGAGAAAGGACAAACCAGTCACAATGGGAATATGAATTCTGTGATTCCTATGTGTTAACCTTGATCTGAGGGAGGGCACCTAATTCTTTATGCCAATCCCATATCAGCAATGCTCTAATGGAAAAGTACTGAGATGTTATATGCTCCCTGAGCAGACAGAGTGCCATCCCTGGTGATTATATCATTACAGCATTTTTTACAAAGTCATGAAATAACATGTGCTCATCTATGTGTGCCTTTAACATCATATACACTATAATGATACTGCTGAGAGTATAGCTACTTTAAGAAAAATAACAAGTATTAAGTTCTTTCTTTAAAAGCATAAAAATCTAAAGATACCATAATGGAAATTCTAAATCATAAATGAATATTTGAGTGACCACAAGTCCTACATCAGTGTATCATGACAACAGGTAAGAAATAAGATGCTCACAAAAATCTAAATCCTATTGCAATGACTTCATTGAAAATGCAGTTGATCAGAGTAGAGGACCCCAGTGTGGCTCACTGTTGGTATATAACCATGTTTCAAATTTTGAAAAGCCATAGTATTGATTAAGTCAAAAAATAACTAAAGTGGGAGCAGGAAAAAAAATCACAATTTCCATTTCTATGTCCTCCCTTGCTATCAGCTTCTTCTTGGCCAACCATATTTCTTACCCAGCGTGGACTAAGGTTCTAGTATTTTGCAGCACTCTCATTCTCTCTGTACATTCTTTTATTTTGGCCATACCATCCAGATGATTTAAAGCTGCATGTGAATCCAGTCATTCTATTTTCATGTTATTTTTCACTCTTTTTAGCATTGCTGGAAAAAATTATATGACCCTGTGGATAGATACCTTTGCAATTTGGGGTTCCAGACTGAGCAGTTCTTTTTAGTACTGCTTTGCCCCTAGGAAGTGATGATCCTGTCCTGCAGCCTTTACTAGCTTCTCTTCAGGCTTCTCACAATACATTTATCCCTTTTTTCAGGTTTTTTTTTTCCTTTCTCTAATTTCTTCTTCTACTAATCATACTATGTAAAATTATCAAAATAGCCAACATTGATTAAGCAAATGTCACCAGAAATGAGAGTCAGGGCTTAACAGCTTCTTTTAATTCTAATAATACTGAAAGTTGTGTTGTTATGGTCCAATTTTAAAATGATGAAACATAACACCAAACTACATAGTTATTAATTGGAGGATCCAGGATTCAAAGCCAGGGTTCTATGACCCACAAGTCAAAATAATTTCCTTTACAATGTTCTCTCCTGTTTTCTATTGGGTTGGGATTCTGAAGTGATTTTTCAGTCTTCTATCTTAGCAGCAGTTTAAATGTTCCTAAAGAATACTTTCTAAGAACTGAAATTCACTCATTCATGTATACAAACGTTTAATTATCCAACTTTATCGCAACAAATAAAATATCTCAAGCATTATAAAAGGTGTTTTTAAAAATTAGATACTTTTGTTTTCTGCCTTCCCCAGGATCAGAGTCAAATGAGGGAGATAAGACAAGTATACAGCAAATAGAGACAATATATTAGTTTTTCAGGGCTGCCATAATAAAATACCGTGAACTCAGTGCTGTAAACAACAGAAATTTATTTCTCATGCTTCTGGAGGCTGAAGTGCAAGATCAAGTTGTGTGCTGGTTGGATTTCTGCTGGGGTCTCTTTCCTAGGCTTGCAGAAGGACAGCTACCTTCTTTCTGTGTCTTCCCATGGATTTTCCTCTCTACACCTGTACCCCTGGTATCTCTTGGTCTTCTAGTAAGGACACCAGTCCTATGGATTAGGAACCCAGCCTTTTGTCTTTTTAACCTTAATTACCTTTTTAAAGGCCCTATCTCTCATGGGGCAGTGGGAGGGATCTTCAACATATGAATTTTGGGAGGACATAATTCAGTGTGTAACAGGCAATGAATATGGTACTTATCTCCCATGAGTTAAAAAGAAATACTATGGGTGTTTAGAAAATTGAAAGTTAAGTATAGTATAGATGGAGGAGAGTCAAACATATGCTGCAGAAAAGAAGATATAAACTAGAATTTGATGCATGAGTATAATCTGGAAAAATTTGGCATGCAAGAAAATATTTCTTATGATGGAAAGTGACAATAAGAGCAAAGTTACTTACATAGAAATTAGCAGGGTGTGCATAAACAGGCTGAGAAGATGCTAAGTACAGATCGTGACGGTGTTGAAAAATCCTCTCAAAACTGACGTAAGGATAGCCCTTGAAGTTAGAAATGTTTTTGTCTCCCTGCTTCTTGATCCATAGGAAAATCTAGCAGACATACAGGTTGTTCTGTTTTTAATATCAATACGCAAATCTAAATCTAAATTCAAAGCTAAACAGTGATCAGTTGGTGGTAGATGAGGTAAACACTATTATCCATTGCACTGAGTTCATACTTTTCATTTTCATGCTCTAATGTCTTCAGTTTAAGGTTTCATTTTGCCTCTCCAACCTTATCGCATGCTTTCTTCAGTGTTCCTACTAGCTCACTATCAGCAGTATCCCTAATAGACTGTATGAATTTGCTCGTGAACTTATTTTGTCTGAAGTGCTCTACCGAACTCTTCTTCAATCATCAAATTGTTTTGTAAAGTCTGCCTTCAAGTTCAGCTTCTATAGGGGTGTAAACTTCCCTGAGGTTTGTTACCATGAGCTCCCAAACTACTCCTCAGCGAAGTATTTGATAATATGCTATATTAAACACATCTTTGGCTATTCCTCACAGGCAAATTTTGTCTTCACAGAAAGAGGAGAGGATTTTATTTGCTACCTCCTACATTGCTTTTTTGCATACACTAGAAGCATCATAAACATTAATTGTGTGCAACAGCAGAGGCTATTCTGTAGAGAGAGAGAGAGAGAGAAAGACTCTCACAAGCCACAGGAGGCATTCACTTACCCTTAGTGTTTAATCCTTCCCATTGTTCTTCATGAGGAATTAGTAGTACCTTCCCATTGTTCTTCATGAGGAATTAGTAGTAGTGTGGTATTTTATAAACTGGAATAAATTGGATTATGGTATTCAGTGCTTACTATAATGGGAACAGATTGAGCTCTGTCTGAAGCCTAAATTTTAAATAGCAACTTCGGGAAAGATTTTATACCACGTGCTTAAGATATTCCTAAATTTACTGCCAATAATGATGCCCCTCCTCTCTCCATAACAACACACTTTCTGTGTATTACAAGGAAAGTTATTAAGATGATATGTGGGAAGGGAAATTGTTTTATATTTGCCTCTCTGGTGACCTTATGAAACACACCATAGTTTGTCCCACCACCGATATAAGCCATAAAATGCTTGACATCCAAGCATTCCATATAATATGAGACCTCATGATATTTTAAGACTTTATGTGTCTTCATAATGTTTGGTACCCATACAATTTAAAAACAGAAAAACAAGTTACATCTATTTTGTGTAAGTGGTAAGGTAAATTTTCTCTTGTTCCTTTATCTTTTCCGTAAAGGGAATTGCCACCTATAAATAAGGGAGGCAGACTTTAAGAACTTCTCTTTTGATACAAAAAGTGCTTGACACCAGAACAAGTTTCTGCATGATAAAAGCTTTGAACCAGAAGATCTAAGTGTGGAAATTATATAAATATGGCCTTTTTCTTTAGGGGTAATATAGCTCTCCATGCAAAATTTTGGTTAAGCTACTAAGAAACATGGTGATATTCACTAGAAATCAATTCAATACAATATATTTTTACTGACCCTTATTATATATCAAAACTGATAGATTTTGCAGGGAACTGGAAAAGAGGTACATGTCTTGATCTCAAGGAGCTGTCTTTAAGGTTATCTTTTAGCCTAATAACTTTTCTGCCCAAAGATTTCCAAGACTCTCCTATTATTGATAAGGTTTATCAAAGCCATCTCCACTTATCCTTCATCTTAATTGCCTGTTTCATGCTCTTATCACACCATATCATACTTCAGTCTTTAATCTGGAAGCTTTGGAAATTTATCAGATCTAAAAGCTGCAAAAATTTAACAAGAGATACCTAAACTCTGTACAAAGATGATGCCTGTGTGCCAATATTATTTGAAGTACAACATTCAGTTTGAAAGCAGACTGAGTGGCTCTAAATACATTTTTATTTAAGCATCAGATTTAGGTGACTTGGGATAGGGTGAAATTTGATTTTGTTGTTCTCTGATATTGACCCTTTTTCCTATATCCTCTCTTCAATAAAAGAAATATGATTTTGTCCTTACCTCTAAATTTTGATGCCCTTATTAAATACATTTCAGTTTAAACAAAACTAAAATTTTACATACACGAATACTATGGAACACTTAAATTCATAGCTTTCAAAAAATGAAAATGGCATTTTACTCATTTACCTAATCAAAGACTTAAAATCATGTAATCATTTTTGGTTTTGTCCTTTTTGTACTTTGTGCTATTTATGAACCTATTATCCAGAACCAACAGGTAGAGTTGTTTTAAACGTTTGTGCAGGCAGTATCACGTATCTTTGTTTAAACCAACTTAAGTTAATCTCAAATACCCATCCTTTCTCCATAGACACATATGGTAGAACTTCCAGTGTTGGTCATTCATTGGCAAGAGAAACCATGCTTGCCTTGCCTGTATGACTATACACAAATTTGGTGGTGTGTACGCAATCCCAAAAGTGGTCCCTCTGTTTTGACTGTCAGCAGCCTTCATTCCTAGAGTCTGCAAGTTACTCTGTAACCCAAGTGTAGAGTGCCTGATGTACAGTGCCTGACCTAAATCTTGAAATCAAAGACTGCTTAGTGAATTGCCTTTAGTCCATCCTAGTCTAAAAATTCTCCTTCCTCTCTCTGAAATGCACACACACAAAAATCCGTTTCCCACTCCATGGTACAGGCAGAGCTCAGTCTAGGAATAAATTCTTGGAGATAGGACCATTTCCCTTCTTTTCCTCCTAATGAATACAGCTTAGAAATAAAACATAAATTAATTTCTCAGTAGATTATCTGCCTACAGTAACTTTTCAATAAATCATCTTCCTGTGCTTAAAAGGACAATTTGTAAAGCCATTGATTTGAGGATGGAGAACTGTGTTTTGAGTCATCCAGGGCAGGTGAGAAGAATGAGCAACACCACCACATGGGGAGTGAGTTGCATGTTAAGCATGTTGCATGGAGAAGAGACCATGATCACAGGCTGAAAACCAGAAAGGCAAAGGCGGAAGTGCTTAAAAACAGTCTCAACAATTTCACATACGGATTTGCTGTAATCACCATTAATCCCTATTTGGCTCATTAATGTAACCAGAGACCCTGGTTGAAAGGAAAATACAAAGTTCTAATTCTATTTAAAGATTATTGTGCAGCTGACTAAATCACCTTAAAGAAGTCTAGGGTATTTCTATGCTGTCAGAACTAAATAGGATTTACAGTTCTCACTAAATCTAGTGAATTCTGTGTGAAAACAACAAACATGATGGCATTGTGAGGATTTCCTGAAGAAGACATGGAAAGTACAGCTGAAAAATAATAAGTAAACCAATAATCTTCCATGTCCTATAACTATAGAAAGTTATAATTAAAGCTATAATTATGGTATTACCTAACTGGGTGGGATATTTTAATTTATCATTTGTTCTCATTTGGTTGCAAATTGTTCAGTATGGAATTATAACTAAACCTGTAACAGAAGAAAGAAAGCACAGCTGTAAATCTTAAGAATTTTTTTCTAATTATGATAGTGCAGAATTCTCTTCATAAATAATTTCTTGGAACTATTTGTAATGTCATGGTTTTTATATAGCCTACCTCTACTCATTTGAATGTCTTTAAAAGTTAAAAGTTGCATTTTCTCTGGTTTAAATCCCAGACCATCTTATTAGTGCAAATCATTTATATGTCTGATGTTTTGCAATCCATAGTCTTATTCATCTGAGGTTAACTGAAGGTCTCAAAAGGCATTTAATTAGAAAAGGAAGGAAAAGAAAAAGTTGTGTTTTTAAGGCCATGAAAGCAGTGACCCTATGCTAGAAGACTGGTATTTAATTATATTTCCAAATAAAATATGTAAATACAATGTGAGGGCTGCAGCATATGAATAATAGCAAAAGCAGAAAATAACTGAGGGGCCGCATGCTCTCATAGCTCGCAGATCCCTGGGTTCGAGCTTTAGCTCTGTAATAACTAGACAGCTGACCTTTGGAAAGTCATTTATTCTCCCTGGGCTTTAGTTTCCTCCAGTATAAAATAAGAGGTTGCCGCAGATTCTGCCTAAGGTTCCTAAAAGTCTGTAACTCTGTGACATGGCTATATATTATGGCTTCCTATCAAAAAGAGTTCAACATTGAAATCTGTTTTATTTTTGAAAATTACAGAGTGTATTTTTTGCTTTTCTACTGAAGACTACTATAAGTGGGACAAAGGGTGTTCCAAGCAGGAATACTGTCCTTAGGAAATTATTAATTGGAAGATAGGGAGGGAGAATAACTGGGAAAAACAGGAGGGAAAGGGGAGAGGGGAGAGGTTTGCCTTTTAGGATGATTCTGGTATACATCCTTAGATGTCTAATAAGTTTCTCAAACCATACATGACCCAAATTAAACTTTTGATCTTCCCCACAAAATCTCCTCTGACTACATCATAGCTATCTCAGGTGATAGAAGCCACATCCTTTGAATTCCCAGGTGAAACCTCTCAGAGTCATCCTTATTCCAAACTCTCTCTCACATACCACATGTAATCTGTGACCTTATGCTCAAAATAGATCCAGAGAGCAACCACTTCTCATTGCAGCCACCCTGGTCAAAGCCATTGTCATCGCTCACCTGAGTCATTGCACTAGTCACTTAACAAGAATCCCTGTACAGCACTTGTCCCATCTCAGTGTCCAGAGTTATCCTGTCAAAATCTGTATCTGATCATGTTGCTTCTCTACCCAGAGCTGTGCAGCAACTTCCTATCTGAAACAGAATAAAATCCAAAGTCTTTATAATAGTCAACATGGCCCGGCATGAACTTCTCCCTTCCTGGTACTCTTCTCCCAACATCTCCTTACCTCGGGGCCCCTCTGATATGTCTCCTCCAGCTGTTCCTCCTGTCCACTGTGCCCAGCCTCACTGGCTTTCTTACTGTTATTCTTATTTCTGGAGCACAAGAGGAGCCTTTGCACTCACTATGCCTTTGCCTGGAACACTTTTTTCCACATGTCCACTTGGCTAACTACATCCCGCTCTTCAGGTTTCTGCATGACCATGACATCGGCTCCTGAACCTTGTCTTTTGTGTTCACTCGTGCATCCCAGCCATCTAGAATGGTGCTTACACATAGTAGGTACTCAGTAAATATTTGTTGAATTTATTAATCTTTTATTTCTACCACTGGGACTTGTCTTACTTTCTTAGTTGCCAATACATCCAATGTGTGTCCAGTTTATAAGTTCAACCCTGACATCAGCTTTGTGCTTTGTTTTTCCAAGTTCTCTTGGGGGACCTCACCATTGTCTTGTGCACTGTCAACTCTGTAGTAAGTGTTCTCCAGAAGGAAGTCTGGCTTAGTAAATGGAAGCATTTTTGATACCCAGATTTCTCGGGAGAAAGCATTAAAAAAGAGAGTAGGTCACCTTTCAAAGCAAAATCATCCACAGATAAGGAGACACACCTTATGGATGAGATTAGCTGATATGACAACAAAGATTGTAAGAAGCAAAATAGGAAATTTACAAACTGCACAAAGGATGTATTAAAGACAAGATAAAGTTCATAGCTGTTACTTATTAGCTCTTTGTATTTTGTTTTGAGATAGGAAGGAAGAGAGGAAGGAAAGTGTTAATTCAAGTGTTCTAATTGACAAAACCTACTTTTCAAATGTGTCCTGAGCCAGGGAATCTCTTTCAAGTGTGGGAAGCAAGAGTTCAAGGCCAGGGAGAGGAGTCAAGACTGGGCATTATGACAGACTGTAGTGATCCAGCAGATTTTATCCTGGGTCAGGACCTGAGGGACAAAGAAGACTGAAAGGCTGGGCAGACATAGGTCAAAGGTCAGTGTATCAGATAGGGCTCCTATTCGTAATTTCAATCTCTACTCAGGACAGAAGAGACAGATATGTGTTTGCTTTTATTGCGGCCAAGGGTTTAGTCAGTGCCCTAAACAATCTGCCGTCTCCTGATTAAGATAAGGGCAGAGGTGCTGGGCCTGTGGGGAATGAATACAGAAATGAGAAAAATACTGGCATGTCAATTGTGCAATTACATAATACTTTCTGACATGCAGGGTTAAAGCTATAGAAAAGAAGGAAATGGAAAAATGCATCTACAAGAAAAGATAAATGAGATTTTTAAAATAGGATGCATGTGTTCTAAATGGAAACTTTATGTATAGTATTGATGCAAATAAGTATGCAAAAAGATGTCTAAGAATCATGTATTTGTTTAAAGTATCTTGTAATATAACTGAAAAAATAAAATGTAGTACTTTGTACTAATTTAAATAGAAAAAAGTAAGAATGTTTAGTAGAAGTTCAAAAGTATTCTTCCAAAATTCATTTAAAATGTTCAAATGGAGAAAGTAGGTGATTTCTAAGAAAGCTTCTAGGGCTTTTGACAATTGCACCCTTACTCAGAAGTGATTTTAGACAACTGAAATTAAAGTAGAGAGGATTCAGACAACATTACAGTGAATTGCATAGTCCCATGGAAAAGATTAATCTTGACAGATGAGATGTCATTGAACTGTGATGACTAAACACTAGTTGGGTAATTTGTATAAGGAACATGAGGCTAGGAGTCAAGGAATTTTTATTTAGAACCCGCTATGTCTTTTGAGGGAGGTAAGCAAAGGGATGCTGACCTACTAAATGTATCTCCATTTAACTGACTTTTATTTACTTCCTCATGTAATTTTCTGCACTGAATCCAAACTTCCTAAACCAAGAGCTCATTTGCTGTCCTGAAGTGAAACTTGGCTACTGAAGATGTACAATGTAATAACTACAACCAGGCACAGTATTCTGATGTACCATAGATAATTTTATCCCTTCAAGATACTATATCTTAAAATCCTCTTTCAGTGAGGCAGCAAATTCATCAGTCTGGATATGGCCCTGAGATTGGAAAAGTGGGAAAGCCTTATCTCTATGGAATCAGAGGCAGAAAGTGTAAGTAGAACAAATAGTGGGACTAAGGACACAAAAGGGATTAGAGAAGTTCTCTGCTGTGCAGTTCAGGAGCTGAAACCAGATGTGTGGGCGGTGCTGGATTACCCAGTTGGCCTGCTGGGTGTGTGATTAGGGCACCAGTAAAGCAGAGATTGTTTATTAAAATATTAAATTAATTTTGTATTTAAGATTTCTAAATAAGCTTTAAAAGAGTCACCCTGGGTAAAGTTCTAATTGTGTTGGTCTTAGCCTTATTTTAGGGCTTAGTACTGTTTGGTTATGTTGAACTACATAATATAATTACATGTCTGTGGGGTCATTTGTATAACCACTTTTTCAATTCTTAGGGCTGGTAGTACAGCCCTGGGTGTAGATGTGGAAAGTAAGCAGGGCCTGGGGTTTGGAAAGAAGCTCCTGACTGTTCCAGAAGAAGATTTTAGTAGAATAGATCCACTATATGCTGCTGTCTTTGCTCCCTGGCTGGGACCTGACACGTTAGAGAACAATGAGTTTGCATTAGATGGCAGTTTGTCCTAGAAAACAGAGACCGTCTTGGTTCTTTGTCACTGAAGTTCTCTGCACTTTTATGTATTCATTTGTTAGCAGAACAGATGGAGCCATATTATTTCCAGCATCTGAATCTTTGTCATCACTGGTGTGACCTTGGATAGATTACCAGCGTTTGGGTCGTGTTTCCTCATCTGTTAAGTGGGGTAACATTTGTTAACCTCACCCATCTCTCCTCTTCCATCTTTCTTCTAAGATATGAACGAGATAATACATGTGAAAGTGCTTTAAGAATTTAAAATGTGGTATATAATTGCACAGCATTATGAAAATTTCTAAGGGAGTGTAGGTTATCAGTTATTGAATGTACGTTATGGGCCAAGCACAATTCTTTGTGTTGACAACACATTTTCTCTTACAAACTTATTAAATCAATAAGATGGTCACCATACCTTTGTTACACATAAGAAACCTGGAATTCATGAAAATAAAGGAATATGCTTATGGTCAAAATGTCAATATAGCAGGATTTAGGATTCCAACCTAGGGTGATGCCCCTCTGCCAAGCTTATTTCCTGTTGCTTTAAGAGAAGCAGATCCGCAAGGTGAACCAAAAACATCGAGGCAGCTGGGGTTTTCCTGTTCTGTTCTGACTGAAAGTAAAGGCTGCTTTTCTGTTTCCTTTGGGAAAAAAAATGCAAAGTGGGGGCTGAATAGCTGTTTGGGTGGGGTAGAGCTGGGAGAGAATTTTGAGAACGGTGTTTTCCCTTACAATGTTTGCATCATTGCAGTATCTCATCACTAGAATGAAGTTTTAATAATTGTTCTAAAGTAGGTGTTGAGGAGGAAGTGCCTGTATGGGGAATTTCAGGACATGCACAATTTTTAAAGCCTCACAGGTGATTTAAACGAGGCTTCTTTCCAATAACAACTTCTATTCTATGGTTTAAAGCCCTTAAAAAAGGGTGGGGGTGAGTGAGGTTCCTTGCAAAATTTTAGAGGTGTCATTCTAATTACTAAATAGGTAAGAAAGCCCAGAGACTCAGCTTATAGTGTCATTTTCAGAGAAATAGAGACCAGTTAATTTCATACTCATTTTCAAAGGAAAAAGCAGCAATAAGGGCACTGCTAAATCTTCCCTTTCAGTGTCCTATCAAGGTGACCAGGGAAGGGCTACATCAATCCTGACAAACACCTGCTTTAAAGGTTTAAGTTCCTTTGGGATCTTTGTTGCCAGAGTGTAAAAAGGCCTGTGATACTTGTTTTATTTGATACTAATTCAGCCAGGCAAGCTATAACCAGGAGCGCCACATCTAAATGTCTGAACACACTGCTCATCTTCCGGCGTGATTGGTCTCAGATTAGAGTACTATGTCAAGGTTCATTTGATCCAAAGCGTTTCAGCTTTAGCTTTCACCTCTCATTGGCTCCAGTGAAAGAAAGTTCCAGAAAAAAGGTGGAAGGAAGATTCCTTAACCTTTAAAAATTTTATTATATTACTCTAGATTCTCCTTGCAAATCCAGAGACATTTTTTCTCATTAGTGGCGGAACTGCTAATTGCTAGTTGAGAATAGGGTAAAGTTTTTATTTTTAGTATAACTTTCTTGGGCTTCAAGGTATTTCTTGACAGTTGAAGTATTTTTTTTTGTATAGAAGCCATACTACTGAAAAAAAAAAACAATTCATGTTTCCTTGTTATAAATCTTTTAAAATCTATTTAAAGTGCTTCTTAGTAAACATGGAAATGACCAATCATCTTTTGTATTTTAAAAATTAATTTTGTCTGCTAGTGGAAATCTGTAAGTTGAAGAACATTTGATGCATTTTTGTTTCCAATAAATGTATACATTTAGTGCATAAGCTATACATCCCATTTAAATTTTCAGGAGCATTCATTTTTACTAATTCTCCTGTATCATTTTCAGTTTGGTTAATAATATGAAGATGTTTTTTAGGCAATTTGGCTATAAGCCAAGTCTCTTGGAAGAAATTACTGGTGCCATTAAGAATTTGAAAATTGAAAAGGGGGTGTCGATTCTAAGGAAGACACAGAAGGCTTTTGGGGAAGATGAAGGATGTAACTCAATACAGAAGGCATTGAGGGGAAGGTGAACCACTGTTTCTCCTCAAACATTTTTGCTTCATCAGATTTCACTTATTCACTGGCCTTAAAAGATTACACTTTCTGTGGAAAATGGGCAGCTGCTCATTTCCTAAGCTAAACTGGAGCTCCTGACTGGACACACCAGCATGCTGTCGGACTGCTGCGGTGGCGATGGTATTTGATTGTTCTTCTTTGATAAATGTATGTGACCTAGACTTTGAGAGTTGACAGTATTTTGTGGGTTGAAGTAAATGGGTTAAAACAGAAAGGAATTTTGAGAAGCATAATCATTTCACATTAATATTTCATTAGGATCAGCTGGAAATATCTAAGTGTGCACCAATCCACTTTGTTGCTGTCTTAAAAAAGAAAAAAAGCCTACAAAGCATGTGGCTAATGAGTTATCTTTCATATTCTGCCTCAGTTTATTTTCAGCTTTGTGAGGTTAGAAGGATGTCACCCCAGTGACTTGTTTTATAAGAAAAAAGGCATTATTTTAATCTTCAAAAAACAACAGCTTGCGGGGGTCAATCTTTTAAAGTACATGCTTCACTGGTTGCAATTATTAATCAGTTTCCTTTAGGAAATACATGAAATTAAATATTAAAGTACAGCTCTAAACAGTGTTACAGTCTCAAGGCTTCTGAGAACATGATTTCTTTATTAGCCGAAATAACTGACCTTCCTTGATCCAAACGTAGAATCTGTATGAATATCATGTCCCTCATTCTGTCTCTATACCTCATCATTTGGGCTCTATTTGTCTGTTAGCACTTCATCTCTTTTAATAGGCACAGTTTCTTAGAAGTTAACTTTGGCATGGTTAACTGCTAAATAAAGATTTTGTTTATAGAAAAGAGACTCACATTATTCTCTGTTTCTTGTTGGTTCACTTAGCTAACAATATTTATTTGCCACCTATCATGTGCCAGGTACTACTTTAAGAGCTAGGAATCAGTGAACAAAACAAAGGACCTGCCTCATGAAACTTATATTTTTATGGAAGATAAAAGATAGTGATAATAAACATGTATCATAAGACACTTATACATAGGGTGGTGGAAGGTGATCAATGCTGTGGCAAAAAGAAAACATTGATAAGAGTTGAGGGAGTCACGTGTGCCAGGTGTGTATGAGGTGGGGAGGAGAGGGGGGCAGTTTATAAAAGGATGATCTATTTGCCTTTTAAGAAGGTGGCATTTGCAGCAAGACCTGAAGGAGGTGAAGCACTCAGCAGTAGATATCTGGAAGAAGAGCTTTGCAGGCAGATGGAGGAACTCGTGCAGAGACTCAAAAGCAAAAGCATTTTACAGAGTGTTTGAGGAAGAGCAGGACAGTTTGCATGGAGTAGAGAGAACCAGGGGGTAGCAGCAGGAGGTGAGATGAGAAAGGGGTGGAGGGGTGTGGTCCTATGCAGGTCCTGGAGGGGGCATAATTGGCTGTAGTGAGGACTCAGTTTTTACTTTGAGAAAAATGGGAAGACCCTGTGAAGTTTTGAGCACAGAAATAGTATCGTCTGATTTTTTTAGATTCTGGATATATTTTGAATGTAGAGTCAAAAGGATATTTTTTGGATTAGAATACAGTTCAGAAAGATGCAAAATGTCATGAATTGCATGTGGAAACCATAGATATCTTGGTAAATAATATTGATAGCAAGTAATAATAGTAATAGGCATAGTAAATTTAATAGCCAAAGCACTGCTATTTGCCAGATACTCTTCTGTTTTATGTGTGCTAACTCAGTTAATCTGCACAACATCCTGTTAGGGGCAAATTATTATTATTCCTATTTTATAGAAGAGGAACATGTAGCACAGGTCACACAGCTGTTTCAGGACAGAGTTGGATTTAAATCTGGGCATTACAGTATTTGCTCATAACCTGAACTACCCATGTATTGAAGCAAAGAGTGTAGAAAAAGCCAAAAAATAGAGAAAAGTAAAGAATACCTCTTATTTTAGAATGAATCTTCTTTTGCTTCTTTACAAGTGAAAAATAACAAAGCTGGGAAGTGTTGACAGTACTGACGGGGAGTGATTATATTACTTCAGATAGTAATATCTTATGTTTATGCAGTGGGAACAACTAGTCTCTCCACAAAGGTTTATTTCTCTCTGGTGCTACAAGCCTATCAAAAGCCTGCTGCATCTTCACTTCTTAACTCTCTTCTTCATTTTGAGACTCAGGCTGATAGACCAGCCCTTAGCTGGGACATGTCTGTATCACAAATGATGGCAAAGAGAGTATGCCAAGCCGTAGGCTGCCTTTTAAATATTCTGTCAGATAGACACACATGTAGCCTCTGTCCACCTGTCTTTGGCCCAAGTGGGTCATGCAACCACTCCTGAGTTCAACAGAGCAGGGCTCACACACCTCCGACAGGAGTAGGTCCCATACAGAGGGACATGAAATTGTGAGTACATTCTGATCTACCACAGTGGCCAGTGGCGCTGCCGTGGTTTTAATCATGCCCATGTACTTTGCAGGTGCTGATCTGCTGGCACTTTCCAGGGCTGGACATGCCTATAAACAAAGCAATACAAACACAGCCAGTTCAATCCTTAGGTTAGGAGACTTCCCACACTATAAACCAGGGCCTAGGCAAAGAGCCCTTGTGAAGTACTTTGACTGCCAGGTATCCTGACTGGGGTTTAGTCGGGGGATGGAGGAGAGGGGTGTTCTGGATTTTTCTCAGCAAACGAATTGTAAGATTCCGTGAAATCCATTTCTTCTAGTGGAAAGTAAAAATTCCATACCCTAATATGCTGATGGTTAATCTGAATTTCAGCCAGCTGTAGATAGCTCATAGAAGGAGAGTACTGTAGGATCTAAATAAACTATTATTTCACTGTTTTATCTTTCTCCCTTTATTAGAAGACACAGTAATATAATGTATCATTTTTGCATATTTCTCCCATAGAATGTGAGCTCCTTAAAAAAGCAAGGCCTGTGTATTACCAGCTGCTTCTCTTTACTAGCTTGTTTAGTGCTTGGCACAAAGAAAGTAGTCAGGCTTCACAGAATGAATGAACGTACTCAAAGCCAAGTGACTTTATTTAATCAAGGTTGTGCTGAAAGTAAGTGGAATGTCAGTGATTCTAATAGTTTAATTTTTGCTCTTGGGTTCCCTCTAGAAAATCTTCATGAATGGATTGGCAGGATGGATCAGTGTGGAAATGTGTGCTAGAAGGTCTTCCACAGGAATGGGCTGTTAAGAAAGTGACCGTTCTTGCATGTCACAGAAGAGTAGTCGTTTACATGTCAGAGAGCGTGTTTTTTGTTTTTGTTTTGTTCTCACCTCAAGGAGGTTCTGGTATTGTTTTAGGTTGCAAACTGTGTTACAGAAATTTTCTTGAGATTTAGGATAATTTGTATGATACTTTTATGAGAGTAATTTACCCTGTTTATTTCTTGAAGTACTCGTTTTGCTAAAGATTCTCCAGTATCCAAGGTATTCAATCTAATTTCTCTTTAAACCTCATCCCCTCACCTTAACCCCACCATCCCCTACTGCCTGCCTTCTATACATCTAGAATTGCTATAAATTAAATTGATCTGAAAAATGTGAAATTCTCTCATGAACAGATGCTTTCAAAACTTAATATTACTGTTGTTATTCCATTATGTTTTAAATAAGGGTTATTATTTTATCTGAAAAAAAATTTTTTTAACAAAAGAATTTATTTCAATTATATGTGAAGTAAACCTTATTTGTGGATCTAAGAAAAAAATAAAAATTTGGAATGATTTTCAAGTTTTTAAAAAGAAAAAAATTGTCTCACTGAATTATAGGTCCATTTTATACCAACTCTCATTTCTTTTCATTTTTTTGAAATTATAATTCCAAAACTTTTCCCCAAATAGTCAAAACTATGATTATAAATTTATCTTTTTGTTTTACTAACACAGTTCTTTCCTGATAAGTGTCTTTTTCCAGAGGCACAGGACTGCTAAGTTTAGCACTGTCAAATACTCAAGGATCAAAGCTCTCTACTCAGTCTCCAAAATGGAATCGCTGCCACCAGCCTTTCAACTACAAATCTTTATGAACCTGGACTTTTTGGACCCAGGTTAGAACTTGTCAATTTAATTCCCTTTATAGAGTTTCACTTCAGATAGGTGCCCTTAGCTTCATTTCCCCCCAGGGTTTCTTTAGCTTCAATAGAATACTCTCTGCGAAATGATACCTCTCAGTGACTTGCCTCGGTCCTCTCAGAATTTTCATATGAGTTGCCAATGCTCTAGTACTTTATTCCTTCTGCATCTAACTAATTATAAAATGCAAGATGTAATTTACTTCATTTTTACAGAGATTATTTCTATCCTGGCAGTTTTTCGTTTTCTCTGATTTTTTTTTTCTTTCCTATGAGTTTTGCTTTCCTCTCATCTAGTACTAGGTTTTTAATATAGCATTGATTTACTTCCTTTTCTCCCAAAAGATGAAAGAAAAATAGAATAACCTGCTCTTTTTGCTAGTTGCAAAGCAGAGCCTGTACCTGGCCCTGCTCTCCTTTCTATCTGGTATTAACTGACACATTTCAATCCAGAATACCCAATGTACATTTATCATTTCATATTAGAAAGCAGTGAACTCTTTTATAAAGAGTGATTCATATGCAAATCTGAAAAGCTCTCTACCTCCTTTTTAGAGTTGACTTAGCTTTGAATTGCTCCTTCATTTTTTTGAATATAATAACAAACAATGTTTCTTCTGGCATATCTGCAGTACTTCCACAACTTCAGGATTTAGTCAATAGTTACCTCCACACAGGGAAGAAAGTGATCATGAACATGAACACTTAACACTTTAAATATCTAATACCTTCATAATTCGGACATTTAGATCCATGGATAAATCAGGTAGTAGACAAAATCTCAAAGTCCATTTGTTAGCAAAAGTGGTTTAGCTGGTTTTTTTCTTTAAACATTTATTTGTGTGGGTATTGTAGGGTAGGAAAAATAATTTTTCTCTCTACCCTTCTAGGTTCTTGGCTGTAATCCGCCCCCCCCCCACCTCCTGTCCCCAGTAATAAAATGCAAATTAACAGGAGAAAAGCAAACAAAAAGTTTAGTAACATGGGTTCTATGTTCATGGGAGTTCTGTGTTCATGGGAGACAACCGGAAAAACAGAAAGCTTCCCAAAATGAAATAGTCCAAGCCATCAACTTAAATACCTTCTCCAGCTAAAGACAAAAAAGTTGGGATGGAGGGGGATGTTATGGGTGGTTATCAGGCAAAACAGGGTATAGCTGTGTAACTCGGGTCGGGTGGGGGGACAAGGGCGAATCCCAGAGCAAAATACTTTTGAAACCGAAATCAGTGAAAGGGAGAAATAAAGTTAAGAGAAACGTTTATTTCTTACAAGCAGTGGTCCAGTCTCTCCCTGACCAGGTAATTACCTATTGATATGTAGATGAACCAATTCTCTCCACCCATTGAAATACCTATTGGTATGGAGATGGCTACTGCTCTCCACCTCTTGGAAACACCTATTGATATGCGGATGTACCAAAGCCAGGCAAGAGATTCTGGAAATATTAGTTTTCCCCACAGGTTGCTATACAGATTTAAGTCCCTGACTTTATCATTGATAGGGGGTTCTGGAGATTTGATCATCTTCCTCTTCCTGACACAGAGAGGAAGACACCCTTACAAATGGAGATTTCCTCTATAAATGTAAAAGTGTCTTACAGAAGGGTAACTTCTGCTGGGTTTTCAGAGCTGCTTCTGTGTCTGCTGTTTCTTAAAAATAACCAACCCAAGGTATTCCTTATGCCAGAGGCATTCTGGGGTGGCAAATTTGGCTCCCTTCAGTATCGATACCATGGAGGAATTTGCTGATAAATTTCCTATCTACTATTGAAGAATTAAAGCAGTGTCATTCGAATTAAACAACTTTGAAGTTTTTATACATTATGATTTTTTCAAAAAGGTTTGAAACCACATAAAAATTAAATATAGACAGTCATTTTATATAATTCTATATTTTCTGACTAGTAAATAAACCCAGGGATATAAATAAATGAAATATTTCATCTTACTACTAGTTTTGCTTAAAAAAGTTGGTTTCATAATTAGAATAATTTTGTTGAAATTGCTAATTGAAAGTACTTTAAAATGTTTGCCTGAAATTGCCTGTTTTGCAAAGTTTTTTACCTTATTTTATCTGTCTTTTCTAAGGAAAAGCTTGTCTATTTTAGCCTGAAATTACAATACTTGTATTTTGAATCAAATGTAATTTTTTACAGTCACATCATTAGCATAAACTTGTTTAACCTGTATATTTGTTTATTCTTACTACAGTGGTTACCACTTTATAGATATTAAAGTTACAGATGTTTAAACAAAATTTTAAAGAGAACTAAAAGGTATGTATGTGTGACCACTCAAAGATACTGTATTTTAGATGAGCATTTCACAATTCTTAATTGGCTTACTTCCTTCTACAATGCAGTTTAGTGTGGGAGGAAATGAGCAGGTAGATTTGAGCTAAAGGTTAGCTTAATTAATTATATTTTGTATGACTTTTTTAAGATACTCATGAATTACTGTAAGTTCTTCCGTATAGATCTCTCGCTGTCTTGCCCTGTGTCAATTTCATCTTCCAAACTGCCAACAAGTCAAGTTCTTAATATATACTTTGGTCTTAATTAAGAGATTTTCTTTAAAGATTGCACATTGCTTTTTAGATAAATTTAGAATCTTTAATGGGCAACTCCGGTTCTTTCTCACAGGGCCCCACCTATGCTTTCATACTCAAAGCCTGTAGGCCAAATTCTAATTAACATAAGCACTTTTCTAAAATCCACTTTGCCCTTGACATTGCTGTACCTTTGCACATTGTATTTCTTCTTCCTAATAGAGCATCTCTCCCTTTACCGACCCTACTATATTTTAATAGTCCTTTAAGACATTACTCTGATAATATTTGTTCTGACAGCTTTACCAATCCTCATTTCTTCAGGTCAATATCCTGATAGTGTTTATAGAGGCCTTGGCCCTTCCTGAAAAAGAAATCTACTATGTCTCTGCCTTGTAACATCTCTCAGTTTGGGACCTGAGCTTCTTCAGAAGGGAAGTCACTTGCCTTCTGCCCAACAATTGGCATAGTGCTGGTGTTGTCGGGCAGGTTGGATATGTTCAGGTAAGGATGGAATTCATTAAAGCGAGAGTAGCAGTGAATGGCATCAGCGACCACGCAGGCAGCAGAGAGCAAAAAAGAACACAGGGAGGAAAGGGAAACTCGTTGAACTCTTGCTTGGCATAGCGCAAATACATTGCCAACTCCTAAAGCCAGGGCCACCTGGTTGAATCTGCACAGTGTGGGAACTAAGCCCCTACCACCCCAGGACTTGGGGGAGCTGTAGAGCACTGAATGGAGTAAGATTATGTTCTGAGAATTTCCCAAAGGCAAAGAAAGGAGATTTTGGGGCAGGCTACTAAAGGGCATGGTCATATAGCTGCAGTCTGTCTGGGTCACCCTGGCAACAAAAACTTGCAAGCCCAAATCAAATATTTCAGTAACTCCTCTTCCTTACTTGTCTGAAGTAGAACAAAGAGAGTGAAGACTTGTGCTAAGTCTATAAAACTGAATGAAATAGTGAATTAACAAAGGCACTTACCACTGGAAGAATGCAGAGACAAAATGCAGAAAGTTAAAAAGTAAGAGAAGCCTTTATTTAGGCCAAAGTGCACACTTGAGTGAAGAGGAGTACGGGAAACCTCAGGGAGGAGGTGTGCTTAAGGGCTTAGGATTCTTGTCTTTTAAGGCTTTCAAGAATTGGCCAAAGGGCCAAGGTGGGGGGGCGGGGCTTAGGCTTGACATGTGGTCCAATGATGTCTGTCTCTGGTGAGAGACATTATGTCACCATCCATAGTTTGTCCTCTAGATGTTCTGTCAGATAAACCTAACACAAAGAATTTCTTGATCCTGTTCTTCTCTAAGACAATGGTTACTACCCTCAAGCAATGGGGACATGCCATTTAGGACTGCTTGCTCTGCCTTAAGATAGAGTCAGTTGTTAGCTAATTACCATAAAATGTTAGGAATCTTACCTCCTAACTCCTTGGTTTTTAAAACGGAATCTTGGCCTTAAGATGGAGTTTTTCTGTTGTTACTTTACTATTTATATCTTGGCATTTTCTTCATAGGCAGGAAAAATTAATTACGATGCTTGTCCCATGTCTCTGCCCTACCTCACCAGGAAACTATTAGGTGCATAATATGTGATTTTGTTTTTGTTTTTCATTTTTTATTGTTATTTGATGAATATTCTCCAACCTCTAAACTAAAATCTCTAAAGTCTCTTACACTGTGCTATTTATGATTTGTGTAAATACTGAGTGTTTCCAGTGGAACATACATTTTTGAAGGAATAGTTACCTTTTTCTTCACAAACACCTTTAAACATAATTGCTTATTAAGAAGTTATTAACTGAAGACTTCTGTCTCTGCCATTTCTAATCAGAATATACTTGCAAATTTAGATTCCTTTCAATCTCCTATGCGTAAATGTTGCATGGCGTAATGCTTATAACATACCATAGAAAGTCTTTTTAGATCAAAGAATCATTGTTCAGTTCTTTTCCTTGTCAGTTTAAATGTACCATAACAATGGAAATAGGACTTTTCAATATGCTCCATGAATGTACATCAAGGCTTGATAACTGAGCTGTCAGAAATCTTAAATTCATCAGAGACTGCATTATTTTTATGTAGATAAAAAGATATGGTTCTCCATTCTATTACATGAGTTGTCATCATAATATTACAGTTAAAGCTAATGAACCATTCTCTGGCATTTGAAAAGCCAGCTAACGTAGTATATTACTGATGAAGTTCAAGTTTATAAGTGAATTAACTCTATTTGTGTGGGTGTTGTAATGACCACGAAATTATTTTTCAACATAATAAAATAACCCCTTTCTGTCCACAATTAAGGCTAGCATGACCTAAAAAAAGAAACAAGTCATGTTCATTTTATAAAAATAAGATATTTAGGGCTTTAAGGGAAAAATAATCCTGTAAGAAAAAGAGGTTGTCATAGCCAACATTTCTCATTGAAATATATTTGGCTGAAAACAAAGTTGTTTTTTTTTAAATCATTCATTCCCAACCAAGCACAGACACTACCATACCATTTGTATATTTCTACTACAAGTAGAAGTACATTCATTTACATTTGAAATGCCTTTCTTGTCTCTCAAAGGAGAAACTAAAAGAAAAGTATCAAACAAAAATTCCCAGTAACTTTTTAATCTGTATTCTGCTCTCTTGAAATTCCACTGAATGTTAGATGAATTCCAGTTATCATAAGGGTGTTGTTGAGTGGCAGGAGGTCACACATTGTGAGCCAAGAGACCAGTTACAAATAGGCAATTCTTGCAAAAAATCTTTTAGCAACTTGTGAGGAACTAGTTTCAGATTTTCATTGTCTTATTAAGAGAGTAAATGATTGAAAAACTTCACATACATTCACTTAATGGTAATTGATATCCCTCTGCTGTTATTTTTTAAGACTTTCTCTTATTTTCTTTTTATATGGAAATAAAATATAAATACATTTAAATATAAACTATAAAATAAGTTATAAATGAAAACAAAATATAAAATAAGATATACATATGCATATACATATATGTATATGTGTGTGTGTATATATATATATATATATGTATGTATGTATGTAAGTATGTATGTATATTTGCAGTCTATTCGAATCCTTAACCCTGAACTTACTGTCTTTGAATATTGAACTGGATGATGATACTGAGTTTTAGCCATCACCTCTTGATTCCTTTTACTTCAGTTCATTAGCTAATATTACCTTTCAAGAATCACAAAAAAAAAAAACCTTAGGCTCTATAGTTTTATCTCAACTGGGTGCTAAAATGATAAAAAGACAGCATTAAAAATTCATCCATACTAAGACTTTTTCAAATTTCTAATGCTTGTTGTCTCTTACAAGCATCTAGATGACTCATTGAATTTTTTCTTTTTATCCAGCTGATCTAGCATTGTATTGGCAGAATCTGTAGCTTAGGTTTTTTTTTTCTCTCTCATATGAGAGATGGGCTTTTTAGTGTATATCTTCTATTTATGCCAAGTCTTTTAAGGTTCTCGCTGAAGTTAAATTATTATATTTTCAAATAAGAATTAGATTTTTTTTCTGTTTAGCATTAGATGTGGTATTGAAGAAAGTGCTGAAATTGAACTCTGAAAAACTGGATTCAGATTCTGGCTTGGCCATGTATCAGCTGTGTGATTTTAGACAGGTCACTTAACTTCTTTAAAGGTTAACTTTGCCCTCCTAAAGGTAAGAGTAATAATACTGGCTTAACTTCCTCTGAGAATTTTTAGAAGTCTCAGAGATATGTAGGACATAGATTTAATTTTAAAAGCAAGTTATGATATGTACCTAAAGCATTTATCCCAGAATATTATACTTTATTCCTTAATTTAATGCATGAAAAATACATCCAGAGATGGCAAACAAATAGAAGTATGGTGAGCTCAAGCTTTCAAAGATAAAAAGAGTTTAGCTAAGAATTTGATTCTCTTGCTTCCTGACTAGTTTTTAAAATATATTCTACTTAATTTTCCAAAAATCAGTGAGCAGGTTGTTAGTAGTTTTTCTAAGTATGACAGAATTCTTAAAGATGCAATTGTGTAGAATGTCATTCCCCACTCCTTTCCCCTAATAAAAAAAAGAATATGGTGATAATTTAAGGAGTCAGACAAACATAGACTGATGTTCAGACTTGCCACTTAGATTCTTTTACTTTTTCTTTTTTTGAGAGGGCATCTCTCATATTTATTGATCAAATGGTTGTTAACAACAATAGAATTCTGTATAGGGGACTCAATGCTCAATGCACAATCATTAATCCACCCCAAGCCTAATTCTTGTCAGTCTCCAATCTTCTGAAGCATAAAGAACAAGTTCTTACATGGTGAACAAATTCTTACATAGTGAATAAGTTCTTACATGGTGAACAGTACAAGGGCAGTCATCACAGAAACTTTCGGTTTTGTTCACGCATTATGAACTATAAACAATCAGGTCAAATATGAATATTCGTTTGATTTTTATACTTGATTTATATGTGGATCCCACATCTCTCCCTTTATTATTATTATTTTTAATAAAATGCTTAAGTGGTAGGTAGATGTAAGATAAAGGTAGAAAACATAGTTTAGTGTTGTAAGAGAGCAAATGTAGATGATCAGGTGTGTGCCTGTAGACTATGTGTTAATCCAAGCTAGACAAGGGCAATAAAACATCCACGGATGCAGAAGATTTCTCTCAAAACAGTGGGGGAGAGGTTCTAAGCCTCACCTCTGTTGATCCCCAATTTCTCACCTGATGACCCCCCTGCGACTGTGCCTGTCTTAGGTTGTTCCTCCCTTGAGGAATCTTACCCGTCTCTGGCTAACCAGTCATCTTCCGGGGCCATACAGGGAAATGTAAAGTTGGTAAGTGAGAGAGAAGCTATATTGTTAGAAAAGGTTAGCATTTTACTTCTTTCCAGGTTTATGCCCTGTGGCTTCTATGCCCAGCATTTGTCTTGAGGTATCTTTACCACTTGGAGGAATTATGATACTCGGTAAATTCGATATGAGGCACGAATTCTATTTAAGGGTTGTAATTAGGAAGGAAGAAGAAAAGCTATAGAGGTAGCAGAAGGAAGAAAACATGGGAAGATTGATTTATTTCTTTGACATATCTTCTTGTAGAGTAACTTAAGCATGTATAGGTTTTAAACTACTAATTAAATTGCGCACACACATTAACATAATAGGAATACAGTTACATAACCAAAGCAGATCTATAATTACCAGCCATCTCCAGTGAAGCCAAGAAAACCAGTTAGGCACCCTAGGCATCTGTGAAAATTTGTCTGTGATATGATGGATATTGTCCAACTGTACTTGAACAGTCTGAGAGAAATCAGACAAATTAAAACAGCCCATTCCTGGGAACTGTTCACATCTCATATGTTCTTTTAACAGTAGATAGTCTGTTGTTGTAAGATTTTGGAGCACTACAACTTGCACTTCTCCTGATTCTTGGTTGAGTTCCAACAGTGTAGATCCAGTCAAATTTGTTGTTTTACTGTATGCACATGCCAGCTTAGATATCTCCTTCTTCATTCCAATGACAAGTCCAGGAACCAGTGGGATGAATGCAGCTACAACTGCAGCATCGCCTGGATCTTTGTTGAGGTTTTTTGATGATCATCTTCTGGTATGACTCTTCCAGAGAGTGCTGATGTTGGAAGTTCTTCTTCATATCGTATATTAGTTCATTTTCTGGGTAGCCAAATTAGGCTTTGATCCTCTGTATAAACACAAACAGACCCTTTGCCCACACTTTGATCTGCCCTTTATAATATTGTGTAGAACTCATTGGAGGTCACCACACATGAACTGCTTTTTTTTTTTTTTAAGAGAAAGGAATATTATCAGAAAAGTGTACCTCTATAGCCGATCATCTGATACCCTTTAAGTGATCAAAATAAAGGATATTTAAAGCATGCATTAATCGTTGATTTGCAGTTAGTTTTATCCTATCATGGAGTAATCCCCCTTTTCTTTCTTTCTTTTTCTTTTTTTTTTTTTGTTATCTTTAATCTATACTTACATGAAGAATATTATGTTTACTAGCCTCTCCCCTATACCAGATCCCTGCTATAAACCCCTTTACAGTCACTGTCCATCAGCATAGCTAAATGTTATAGAATCACTACTTGTCTTCTCTGTGTTTTACAGCCCTCCCCTTTCTCCCAACCTGTGCATGCTGATCTTAATACCCCCCTTCTTCCTCCCCACCCTTATCCCTCCCTACACACCCATCCTCTCCAGTCCCTTTCCCTTTGGTACCTGTTAGTCCATTCTTGGGTTCTGTGATTCCGCTGCTGTTTTGTTCCTTCAGTTTTTCCTTTGTTCTTATTCTCCACAGATGAGTGAAATCATTTGGTATTTCTCTTTCTCTGCTTGGCTTATTTCACTGAGCATAATACCCTCCAGCTCCATTCATGTTGCTGCAAATGGTACGATTTGCCCTCTTCTTATGGCTGAGTAGTATTCCATTGTGTATATGTACCACATCTTCTTTATCCATTCATCTACCAATGGACATTTAGGTTGTTTCCAATTCTTGGCTATTGTAAATAGTGCTGCAATAAACATAGGGGTGCATCTGTCTTTCTCAACTTGATTGCTGCATTCTTAGTTTAAATTCCTAGGAGTGTAATTCCTGAATCAAATGTTAAGTCTGTTTTGAGCATTTTGATGCACCTCCATAATGCTTTCCACAATGGTTGAACTAGTTTACATTCCCACCAGCAGTGTAAGAGGGTTCCCCTTTCTCCACAGCCTCGCCAACATTTGTTGTTGTATGTCTTTTGGATGGTGGCCATCCTTACTGGTGTGAGGGGATACCTCATTGTAGTTTTAATTTGCATTTCTCTGATAATTAGTGATGTGGAGCATCTTTTCATGTGTCTGTTGGCCATCTGTATTTCTTTTTTGGAGAACTGTCTGTTCAGTTCCTCTGCCCATTTTTTAATTGGGTTACTTGATTTTTGTTTGTTGAGGCGTGTGAGCTCTTTATATATTTTGGATGTCAAGCCTTTATCGGGTCTGTCATTTACACATATATTCTCCCATACTGTAGGGTTCCTTTTTGTTCTATTGATGGTGTCTTTTGCTGTACAGAAGCTTTTCAGCTTAATATAGTCCCACTTATTCATTTTTGCTGTTGTTTTCCTTGCCCGGGGAGATATGTTCAAGAAGAGGTCACTCATGTTTATGTCTAAGAGGTTTGTGCCTATGTTTTCTTCCAAGAGTTTAATGGTTTCATGACTTACATTCAGGTCTTTGATCCATTTGGAGTTTACTTTTGTATATGGGGTTAGACAATGGTCCAGTTTAATTCTCCTACATGTAACTGTCCAGTTTTGCCAGCACCATCTGTTGAAGAGACTGTCATTTCGCCATTGTATGTCCATGGCTCCTTTATCAAATATTAATTGACCATATATGTCTGGGTTAATGTCTGGATTCTCTAGTCTGTTCCACTGGTCTGTGGCTCTGTTCTTGTGCCAGTACCAAATTGTCTTGATTACTATGGCTTTATAGTAGACCTTGAAATTGGGGAGTGAGATCCCCCCTACTTTATTCTTCTTTCTCAGGATTGCTTTGGCTATTTGGGGTCTTTGGTGTTTCCATATGAATTTTTGAATTATTTGTTCCAGTTCATTGAAGAATGTTGCTGGTAATTTGATAGGGATTGCATCAAATCTGTATATTGCTTTGGGCAGAATGGCCATTTTGACGATATTAATTCTTCCTAGCCACGAGCATGGGATAAGTTTCCATTTGTTAGTGTCCCCTTTAATTTTGCTTAAGAGTGACTTGTAGTTTTCAGAGTATAGGTCATTCACTTCTTTGGTTAGATTTATTCCTAGGTATTTTATTCTTTTTGATGCAATTGTGAATGGAATTGTTTTCCTGGTTTCTCCTTCTGTTGGTTCATTGTTAGTGTATAGAAAAGCCACAGATTTCTCTATGTTCATTTTGTATCCTCCAACTTTGCTGTATTCCGATATCAGTTCTAGTAGTTTGGGAGTGGAGTCTTTAGGGTTTTTTTATGTACAATATCATGTCATCTGCAAATAGTGACAGTTTAACTTCTTCTTTACCAGTCTGGATTCCTTGTATTTATTTGTTTTGTCTGATTGCCGTGGCTAGGACCTCCAGTACTATGTTAAATAGCAGTGGGGAGAGTGGGCATCCCTGTCTAGTTCCCGATCTCAGAGGACAAGCTTTCAGCTTCTCGCTGTTCAGTATAATGTTGGCTGTGGGTTTATGATATATGGCCTTTATTATGTTGAAGTACTTGCCCTCTATTCCCATTTTGCTGAGGGTTTTTATCATGAATGGATGTTGAATGTTGTCAAATGCTTTTTCAGCATCTATTGAGATGATCATGTGGTTTTTGTCTTTCTTTTTGTTGATGTGGTGGATGATGTTGATGGATTTTCGAATGTTGTACCATCCTTGCATCCCTGGGATGAATCCACTTAGTCATGGTGTATGATCCTTTTGATATACTTTTGAATTTGGTTTGCTAATATTTTATTAAGTATTTTTGCATCTACATTCATCAGGAATATTGGTCTGTAATTTTCTTTTTTGGTGGGGTCTTTGCCTGGTTTTGGTATTAGGGTGATGTTGGCTTCATAGAATGAGTTTGGGAGTATTCCCTCCTCTTCTATTTTTTGGAAACCTTTAAGGAGAATGGGTATTATGTCTTCTCTGTATGTCTGATAAAATTCCGAGGTAAATCCGTCCAGCCCGGGGTTTTTTTTCTTGGGTAGTTTTTTGATTACCGTTTCAATTTCTTTGCTTTTAATTGGTTTGTTTAACTTTTGTTAGTCAGTCTTGGAAGGTTGTATTTTTGTAGGAAGTTGTCCATTTCTTCTAGGTTTTCCAGCTTGTTGGCATATACTTTTTCATAGTAGTCTTTAATAATTCTTTGTATTTCTGTGGAGTCTGTCGTGATTTTTCTGTTCTCATTTCTGATTCTGTTGATGTGTGTTGATTCTCTTTTTCTCTTAATACGTTTCGCTAGAGGCTTATCTGTTTTGTTTATTTTCTCAAAGAACCAGCTCTTGGTTTCATTGATTTTTGCTATTGTTTAATTCTTCTCAATTTTGTTTATTTCTTCTCTGATCTTTATTATGTTCCTCCTTCTCCTGACTTTAGGCCTCATTTGTTCTTCTTTTTCCAATTTTGATAATTGTGATGTTAGACTATTCATTTGGGAATGTTCTTGCTTCTTCAAGTGTGCCTGGATCACTATATACTTTCCTCTTAAGACTGCTTTTGCTGCGTCCCACCGAAGTTGGGGCTTTGTGTTATTGTTGTCATTTGTTTCTATATATTCCATGATCTCTATTTTAATTTGTTCATTGATCCATTGATTATTTAGGAGCGTGTTGTTAAGCCTCCTTGTGTTTGTGAGCCTTTTTGTTTTCTTTGTTGAATTTATTTCTAGTTTTATACCTTTGTGGTCTGAAAAATTGGTTGGTAGAATTTCAATATTTTGGATTTTGCTGAGGCTCGTTTTGTGGGCTAGTATGTGGTCTATTCTGGAGAATGTTCCATGTGCACTTGAGAAGAATGTATATCCTGTTGCTTTTTAATGTAGAGTTCTATAGATGTCTATTAGGTCCATCTGCTCTAGTGTGTTGTTCAGTGCTTCTGTGTCCTTACTTATTTTCTGCCCGGTGGATCCATCCTTTTGGGTGAGTGGTGTGTTGAAGTGTCCTAGAATGAATGCATTGCAGTCTCTTTCCCCCTTTAGTTCTGTTAGTATTTGTTTCACATATGCTGGTGCTCCTGTGTTGGGTGCATATATATTTAGAATGGTTATATCCTCTTGTTGGACTGAGCCCTTTATCATTATGTAGTGTCCTTCTTTATCTCTTGTTACTTTCTTTATTTTGAAGTCTATTTTGTCTGATATTAGTACTGCAACCCCTGCTTTCTTCTCACTGTTGTTTGCCTGAACTTTGTTTTTCCATCCCTTAACTTTTAGTCTGTACATGTCTTTGGGTTTGAGGTGAGTTTCTTGTAAGCAGCATATAGATGGGTCTTGCTTTTTTATCCATTCTATTACTCTGAGTCTTTTGATTGGTGCATTCAGCCCATTAACATTTAGGGTGACTATTGAAAGATATGTACTTATTGCCATTGTAGGCTTTAAATTTGTGGTTACGACAGGTTCAAGGTTAGCCTCTTTAGTATCTTACTGCCTAACTTAGCTCGCTTATTGAGCTGTTATATAGACTGTCTGGAGATTCTTTTCTTCTCTCCCTTCTTATTCCTCCTCCTCCATTCTTCATATGTTCTGTGTTTTGTTCTGTGCTCTTTCTAGGAGTGCTCCCATCTAGAGCAGTCCCTGTAAGATGTCCTGTAGAGGTGGTTTGTGGGAAGCAAATTCCCTCAGCTTTTGCTTGTCTGGGAATTGTTTAATCCTGCTATCATATTTAAATGATAGTCGTGCTGGATACAGTATCCTTGGTTCAAGGCCCTTCTGTTTCATTGCATTAAATATATCATGCCATTCTCTTCTGGCCTGTAGGGTTTCTGTCGAGATGTCTGATGTTAGCCTGGTGGGTTTTCCTTTATAGCTGACCTTTTTCTCACTAGCTGCCTTTAAAAGTCTTTCCTTGTCCTTGATCTTTGCCATTTTAATTATTATGTGTCTTGGTGTTGTCCTCCTTGGATCCTTTCTGTTGGGGGTTCTGTTTATTTTCGTGATCTGTTCGATTATTTCCTCCCCCAGTTTGGGAATGTTTTCAGCAATTATTTCTTCCAAGATACTTTCCATCCCTTTTCCTCTCTCTTCTTCTTCTGGTACCCCTGTAATACAGATATTGTTCCTTTTGGATTGGTCACACAGTTCTCTTAATATTGTTTCATTCCTGGAGATCCTTTTATCTCTCTGTATGTCAGCTTCTATGCGTTCCTGTTCTCTGGTTTCAATTCCATCAATGGCCTCTTGTATCTTATCCATTCTGCTTATAAATCCTTCCAGAGTTTGTTTCATTTCTGTAACCTCCTTTCTGGCATCTGTGATCTCCTTCCGGACTTCATCCCATTTCTCTTGCGTATTTCTCTGCATCTCTGTCAGCATGTTTATGATTTTTATTTTGAATTCTTTGTCAGGAAGACTGGTTAGGTCTGTCTTCTTCTCTGCTGTTGTCTCTGTGATCTTTGTCTGCCTGTAGCTTTGCCTTTTCATGGTGATAGGAATAGTTTGCAGAGCTGGGATGAGTGACGGCTGGAAGAACTTCCCTTCTTGTTGGTTTGTGGCCCTCCCCTCCTGGGAGAACAGCGACCTCTAGTGGCTTGTGCTGGGCACCTGCACGCAGACAGGGCTTCTGCTTCCTGCCCGGCTGCTATGGAGTTTGTCTCCGCTGTTGCTGTGGGCGTGGCCTGGCTCGGGCAGCTACTCCAAAGTGGTGGAGTCGCGTTGGAGGGGTAGCGGCAGGGAGGCTATTTTTTCTCTGTAAGCGTCCTCCGTGCTCCCTGCAGCCCAGGGGATTAGAGTGCCCAGAGATCCCGGATTCCCTACCTGTGGATTATGTGTCCCACCCTGCCCCTTTAAGGCTTCCAAAAAGCACCCGCCAAAACAAAACAATGACCACACAAAAAAAAAAATCAAAAAATTTAAAATTAAAAAAAAAAAAAATGGCCACTCTTTTTTTTCTTTATTCTCCGGCGCCAGCCTCAGGCACCCACTCACCAGTCTTGCTGCCCTGTTTCCCTGGTATTGGGGTCCCTATCCCTTTAAGACTTCCAAAAAGCACTCACCTCAACAATACAACAACAAAAACAACAACAAAAATGGCCACTCGCTTTTCTTATGTCCTCCTGCGCCAGGCCTCCGCTACCCGTTCACCGTTCTTGCTGCCCTGTTTCCCTATTATCCAGGGCCCATCGCATGCACTTTGTCTGCGCTCTGGTCCGGATGGCTGGGGCTGGGTGTTCAGCAGTCCTGGGCTCCCTCTCCCTCCTACTCTTCTTCCTCTTCTCCTGCCTGGAGCTGGGAGGAGGGGCGCTCGGGTTCCGCTGGGCTGGGGTTTGTATCTTACCCCGTTCACAAGTCGCTTGTTTCTCGCAGGTGTGGATGTGGTCTGGATGTTGTCCTGTGTCCTCTGGTCTTTATTCTAGGAAGAGTTGTCTGTTATATTTTCATAGATATATCTGGTTTTGGGAGGAGATTTCTGCTGCTCTACTCACGCCTCCATCTTGGCTCCACCGCCACTTAGATTCTTAACCTACCTTTTCTTTATTTGTAAGAATGGGAGCAAGTATATTCATTTTGTACTTTATTTTTTTTAATGCCAAATATTCTGGGAACTTAGGATGTTCTATCATATACCCATAACTTTTCTAATGCTTTCCTGTTTACATGGAGTCCTCTCACCCAGTCTGTCCACCTAAGAAACCTCTGTACGTCCTTTCAGTTTGATCTTGAAATGTCTGATGCCCTTATAATGCCTTCTATGATGCAGTCCACCAGCTTAGGCATCCTTCTTCATATAGTCATATTGCATAGATAATGTGACCTTCAGTAATACAATTAAATTGTTGGTTTATAGCTTTGTGTTTGCCTATCCTTTCTTTTTTTTTTTTGTAGATAATTATTTTTTATTGAAGGGTAGTTGACACACAGTATTACATCACATTAGTTTCAGGTGTACAACACAGTGATTCAACATTTATATACATGATAATTCTAGGTACCAGCTATCACCATACCAAGTTGTTACAATATTTTGACTATATTCCTTATGCTATACATTACATCCCGGTTACTTATTTATTTTACAATTGGAAGTGTGTTTATATATATATACATATATATATATATATGTGTATATATATATATATATATATATATATATATATATACTTTGTGAGGGCATCTCTCATATTTATTGATCAAATAGTTGTTAACCACAATAAATTTCTGTATAGGGGGGTCAATACTCAATGCACAATCATTAATCCACTCCAAGCCTAATTTTCATCAGTCTCCAATCTTCTGATGCATAACGAACAAATTCTTACATGGAGTACAAATTCTTACATAGTGAATAAGTTACATGGTGAACAGTGCAAGGGCAGTCATCACAGAAGCTTTCGGTTTTGTTCATGCATTATGAACTATACACAGTCAGTTCAAATATGAATATTCATTTGATTTTTAAACTTGATTTATATGAGGATACCACATTTCTCTATTATTATTATTTTTAATAAAATGCTGAAGTGGTAGGTAGATACGAGATAAAGGTAGAAAACAGAGTTTAGTGTTGTAAGAGAGCAAATGTAGATGATCAGGTGTGTGCCTGTAGACTATGTGTTAATCCGAGCTAGACGAGGGCAATAAAACATCCATGTATGCAGAAGATTTCTCTCAGAACATGAGGGGGGAGGTTCTAAGCCTCACCTCTGCTGCTCCCCATTTTCTCACCAGATGGCCCCCTGCGACTGTGCCTGTCTTAGGTTGTTCCTCCCTTGAGGAATCTTACCTGTCTCTGGCTAACCAGTCATCTTCCGGGGCCATACAGGGAAATGTTAAGTTGGTAAGTGAGAGGGAAGCCTTATTGTTTGAATAGGTTAGCTTTTTACTTCTTTGCATATTTATGCCCTGTGGCTTCTATGCCCAGCATTTGTCTTGAGGTGTCTTTACCACTTGGAAGAATTATGATACTCGGTAAATTCGACATGTGGCACGAGTTCTATTTAAAGGTTGTGATTAGGTAGGAAGAAGAAAAGCTATAGAAGTAGCAGGCAGAAGAAAACCTGGGAAGATTGATTATTTCTTTGACATATCTTCTTGTAGAGTAACTTCAGCATGGATGGGTTTTAAACTACTAATTAAATTGTGCACACACATTAACATAATAGGAATATAGTTACCTAACCAAAGCATACCTGTAATTACCAGCCATCTCCAGTGAAATCAAGAAAACCAGTTAGGCACCTTAGGCATTTGTGAAAACTTATCTATGATATGGTGGATATTGTCCAACTGAACTTAAACAGTCTGAGAGAATTCAGATAAACTAGAACACCCCATTCCTGGGGACTGTTCATATCCCATATGTTCTTTTAACGATAAATAGTCTGTGGTTGTAAGATTTTGGAGTGCTACAATTTGCACTTCTCCTAATTCTTGGTTGAGTTCCAACAGTATAGATCCAGTCCAATTTTTGTTTTACTGCATGCACAGGCCAGCTAAGATATCTCCTTCATCTTTCCCATGGCAAGTCCAGGAACTGGTGGGATGAGTGCATCTACACCTGTGAAAGTGTGTGGATCTTTGTTGAAGTTTTTTTTTTTTTTTTTTTTTTTCTGATCATCTTCTGTCATGAGTCTTCCTGAGAGTGCTGATGTTGGAAGTTCTTTTTCATATCGTATCTTAGTTCATTTTCGGGGTAGCCAAATTAGGCTTTGATCCTCTGTATAAACACAAACAGACCCTTTGCCTACACTTTTATATGTCCTTTATATCATTGTGTAGAACTCATTAGAGGTCACCACATAGGAACTGCATTTTTTTTTTTTAATCATTCATCTACACTTACATGATGAATACTTTGTTTACTAGGCTCTCCCCTATACCAGGTCCCCCCTATATACTCCTTTACAGTCACTGTCCATCAGCGTAGCAACCTGTTGTAGAATCACTACTTGTCTTCTCTGTGTTGTACAGCCCTCCCCTTTCTCCCACCCCGCTCTGGATGCTAATCTTAATACCCCCCTACTTCTCCCCCCCTTATCCCTCCCTACCCACCCATCCTCCCCAGTCCCTTTCCCTTTGGTACCTGTTAGTCCATTCTTGAGTTCTGTGATTCTGCTGCTGTTTTGTTCCTTCAGTTTTTCCTTTGTTCTTATATTCCACAGATGAGTGAAATCATTTGGTATTTCTCTTTCTCTGCTTGGCTTGTTTCACTGAGCAAAATACCCTCCAGCTCCATCCATGTTGCTGCAAATGGTTGGATTTGCCCTTTTCTTATGGCTGAGTAGTATTCCATTGTGTATATGTACCACATCTTCTTTATCCATTCATCTATCGATGGACATTTAGGTTGCTTCCAATTCTTGGCTATTGTAAATAGTGCTGCGATAAACATAGGGGTGCACTGATCTTTCTCATACTTGATTGCTGCATTCTTAGGGTAAATTCCTAGGAGTGCAATTCCTGGGTCAAATGGTAAGTCTGTTTTGAGCATTTTGATGTACCTGCATACTGCTTTCCACAATGGTTGAACAAGTTAACATTCCCACCAGCAGTGTAGGAGGGTTCCCCTTTCTCCACAGCCTCGCCAACATTTGTTGTTGTTTGTCTTTTGGATGGCAGCCATCCTTACTGGTGTGAGGTTATACCTCATTGTAGTTTTAATTTGCAATTCTCTGATAATTAGCGATGTGGAGCATCTTTTCATGTGTCTGTTGGCCATCTGGATTTCTTTTTTGGAGAACCGTCTGTTCAGTTCCTTTGCCCATTTTTTAATTGGGTTATTTGTTTTTTGTTTGTTGAGGCGTGTGAGCTCTTTATATATTCTGGACGTCAAGCCTTTATCGGATGTGTCATTTTCAAAGATATTCTCCCATACTGTAGGGTTCCTTTTTGTTCTATTGATGGTGTCTTTTGCTGTACAGAAGCTTTTCAGCTTAATATAGTCCCACTTGTTCATTTTTGCTGTTGTTTTCCTTGCCCGGGGAGATATGTTCAAGAAGAGGTCACTCATGTTTATGTCTAAGAGGTTTGTGCCTATGTTTTCTTCCAAGAGTTTAATGGTTTCATGACTTACATTCAGGTCTTTGATCCATTTTGAGTTTACTTTTGTATATGGGGTTAGACGATGGTCCAGTTTCATTCTCCTACATGTAGCTGTCCAGTTTTGCCAGCACCATCTGTTGAAGAGACTCTCATTTCGCCATTGTATGTCCATGGCTCCTTTATCAAATATTAATTGACCATATATGTCTGAGTTAATGTCTGGATTGTCTAGTCTGTTCCATTGGTCTGTGGCTCTGTTCTTGTGCCAGTACCAAATTGTCTTGATTACTATGGCTTTATAATAGAGCTTGAAGTTGGGGAGTGAGATCCCCCCTACTTTATTCTTCTTTCTCAGGATTGCTTTGGCTATTCGGGGTCTTTGGTGGTTCCATATGAATTTTTGAATTATTTGTTCCAGTTCATTGAAGAATGTTGCTGGTAGTTTCATAGGGATTGCATCAAATCTGTATATTGCTTTGGGCAGGATGGCCATTTTGACGATATTAATTCTTCCTAGCCATGAGCATGGGATGCGTTTCCATCTGTTAGTGTCCCCTTTAATTTCTTTTAAGAGTTACTTGTAGTTTTCAGAATATAAGTCTTTCACTTCTTCAGTTAGGTTTATTCCTAAGTATTTTATTTTTTTTGATGCAATTGTGAATGGAGTTGTTTCCCTGATTTCTCTTTCTGTTGGTTCATTGTTGGTATATAGGAAAGCCACAGATTTCTGTGTGTTGATTTTGTATCCTGCAACTTTGCTGTATTCCGATATCAGTTCTAGTAGTTCTGGGGTGGAGTCTTTAGGGTTTTTTTATGTACAGTATCATGTCATCTGCAAATAGTGACAGTTTGACTTCTTCTTTGCCAATCTGGATTCCTTGTATTTTTTTGTTTTGTCTGATTGCCGTGGCTAGGACCTCTAGTACAATGTTAAAAAACAGTGGGGAGAGTGGGAATCCCTGTCTAGTTCCCGATCTCAGCGGAAATGCTTTCAGCTTCTCGCTATTCAATATAATGTTGGCTGTGGGTTTTTCATAGATGGCCTTTATTATGTTGAGGTACTTGCCCTCTATTCCCATTTTGCTGAGAGTTTTTATCATGAATGGATGTTGAACTTTGTCAAATGCTTTTTCAGCATCTATGGAGATGATCATGTGGTTTTTGTCTTTCTTTTTGTTGATGTGGTGGATGATATTGATGGACTTTCGAATGTTGTGCCATCCTTGCATCCCTGGGATGAATCCCACTTGGTCATGGTGTACGATGGTTTTGATGTATTTTTGAATTCGGTTTGCTAAAATTTTGTTGAGTATTTTTGCGTCTACGTTCATCAGGGATATTGGTCTGTAGTTTTCTTTTTTGGTGGTGTCTTTGCCTGGTTTTGGTATTAGGGTGATGTTAGCTTCATAGAATGAGTTTGGGAGTATCCCCTCCTCTTCTATTTCTTGGAAAACTTTAAGGAGAATGGGTATTATGTCTTCCCTGTATGTCTGATAAAATTCCGAGGTAAATCCATCTGGCCCGGGGGTTTTGTTCTTTGGTAGTTTTTTGATTACCGCTTCAATTTCGTTGCTGGTAATTGGTCTGTTTAGATTTTCTGTTTCTTTTTGGGTCAGTCTTGGAAGGTTGTATTTTTCTAGGAAGTTGTCCATTTCTCCTAGGTTTCCCAGCTTGTTAGCATATAGGTTTTCATAGTAGTCTCTAATAATTCTTTGTATTTCTGCGGGATCTGTTGTGATTTTTCCTTTCTCATTTCTGATACTGTTGATTTGTGTTGACTCTCTTTTCCTCTTAATAAGTCTGGCTAGAGGCTTATCTATTTTGTTTATTTTCTCGAAGAACCAGCTCTTGGTTTCATTGATTTTTGCTATTGTTTTATTCTTCTCAATTTTATTTATTTCTTCTCTGATCTTTATTATGTCCCTCCTTCTGCTGACCTTAGGCCTCATTTGTTCTTCTTTTTCCAATTTTGATAGTTGTGACATTAGACCGTTCATTTGGGATTGCTCTTCCTTTTTTAAATATGCTTGGAGTGCTATATACTTTCCTCTTAAGACTGCTTTTGCTGCATCCCACAGAAGTTGGGGCTTAGTGTTGTTGTTGTCATTTGTTTCCATATATTGCTGGATCTCCATTTTGATTTGGTCATTGATCCATTGATTATTTAGGAGCGTGTTGTTTAGCCTCCATGTGTTTGTGAGCCTTTTTGCTTTCCTTGTACAGTATATTTCTAGTTTTATGCCTTTGTGGTCTGAAAAGTTGGTTGGTAGGATTTCAATCTTTTGGAATTTACTGAGGCTCTTTTTGTGTCCTAGTATGTGGTCTATTCTGGAGAATGTTCCATGTGCACTTGAGAAGAACGTGTATCCTGTTGCTTTTGGATGTAGAGTTCTGTAGATGTCTATTAGGTCCATCTGTTCTAGTGTGTTGTTCATTGCCTCTGTGTCCTTTCTTATTTTCTGTCTGGTGGATCTGTCCTTTGGAGTGAGTGGTGTGTTGAAGTCTCCTAGAATGAATGCATTGCATTCTATTTCCTCCTTTATTTCTGTTAATATTTGTTTCAGGTATGTTGGTGCTCCTGTATTGGGTGCATATATATTTATAATGGTTATATCCTCTTGATGGACTGAGCCCTTTATCATTATGTACTGTTCTTCTTTGTCTTTTGTTACTTTCTTTATTTTGAAGTCTGTTTTGTCTGATACCAGAATTGCAACACCTGCTTTCTTCTCTCTGTTGTTTGCTTGAAATATCTTTTTCCATCCCTTGACTTTAAGTCTGTGCTCGTCTTTGGGTTTGAGGTGAGTCTCTTGTAAGCAGCATGTGGATGGATCTTGCTTTTTTATCCATTCTATTACTCTGTGTCTTTTGATTGGTGCATTCAGTCCATTTACATTTAGGGTGATTATTGAAAGGTATGAATTTATTGCCATTGCAGGCTTTAAGTTTGTGGTTACCAAAGGTTTAGGGTTAGCTTCTTTACTGTCTTACTGTCTAACTTAACTCGCTTGTTGAGCTATTATAAACACAATCTGATGATTCTTTATTTCTCTCCCTTCTTATTCCTCCTCCTCCCTTCTTCATATTTTGGGTGTTTTGTTGTGTGCTCTTTTTAGGAGTGCTCCCATCTAGAGCAGTCCCTGTAGGATGCCCTGTAGAGGTGGTTTGTGGGAGGCAAATTCCCTCAAGTTTTGCTTGTCTGGGAATTGTTTAATCCCTCCTTCATATTTAAATGATATTCGTGCTGGATACAGTAGTCTTGGTTCGAGGCCCTTCTGTTTCATTGCATTAAGTATATCATGCCATTCTCTTCTGGCCTGTAGGGTTTCTGTTGAGAAGTCTGATGATAGCCTGATGGGTTTTCCTTTGTAGGTAACCTTTTTTTTCTCTCTGGCTGCTTGTAATACTTTGTCCTTGTCTTTGATCTTTGCCATTTTAATTATTATGTGTCTTGGTGTTGCCCTCCTTGGATCCCTTGTCATGGGAGTTCTGTGTACCTCTGTGGTCTGAGAGGCCATTTCTTCCCCTAGTTTGGGGAAATTTTCAGCAATTATTTCTTCAAAGACATTTTCTATCCCCTTTTCTCTCTCTACTTCTTCTGGAATGCCTATGATTATTATATTATTCCTTTTAGATTGATCACTCAGCTCTCTTAAAATTCTTTCATTCCTGGAGATCCTTTTATCTCTCTCTGCATCAGCTTCTCTGCGTTCCTGTTCTCTGTTTTCTAGTCCATTAATGGTCTCTTGCATCTCGTCCATTCTGTTTTGAAGTCCTTCCAGAGCTTGTTTTATTTCTGAATTCTCCTTCCTTAGTTCTTGCATATTTCTCTGCAAGTCCATCAGCATGGTTATGACTTTTGTTTTGAATTCTTTTTCAGGTAGACTGGCTAAATCTATCTCCCCAGATTCCTTCTCAGGGGAAGATGTAGCAGATGCTGAAGCTCTCTGACTTAGTCTTGTCTGGATCATATTTTTTTGCCTTTTCATGTTGACAGGTGCTATTGACTGTCAGCTGGGAGGGCCAAAATTTTCACTTACTACTGGCCTTTCTTTACTGGGGCAACTGCGACCCCTAGTGGCTTGTGTTGGGTAATTGCGTGTAGAGTGGGTCTTTGTGTCTTGCCTGGCCGGAAGGGAGAAATTTCCCTTTCTGTGGGCGGAATTTGTCTCAGGCTGCTTCTCTGCTTTCGCAGCGCCCGGTGGGGTAATGGATGGGGGGGCTGCTTGACTGTTTGCCTCCGTGAGGGGTCTCAGAGCTGTTGCCCAGGGGGTTAGTGCACCCGGTTTTCCCTGTAATTTCCAGCTGCTGTACTGTGACCTGGGTTGTTTCCGTCAAGCTGTTAAGTCCCTGTCCCTTTAAGACTTTCAAAAAGCCCCCGCTTTTCTTGTCACAGGGGCATCAGCTTCAGCACCCGCTCAGAGGTCTTACTCCCTGTTCCCCCAGTATCCAGGGCCCCCTGGGCATGTACTGTGTCTGCGCTCTGGCCCGGATGGCTGGGGCTGGGTGTTCGGCAGTCCTGGGCTCCGTCTCCCTCCCGCTCTGCCTATTGTTCTCCCGCCGGGAGCTGGGGGGAGGGGCGCTCGGGTCCCGCCGGGCCGGGGCTTGTATCTTACCCCTTTCACCAGTCGCTGTGTTCTCGCTGGTGTAGCTGCAGTCTGGCCACTGTCCTGCGTCTTCTGGTCTCTCTTTTAGGGCTAGTTGTGTTTGTTGTATTTTCAAAAGTATATATGTTTTTGGGAGGAGATTCCCACTGTCCTACTCACGCCGCCATGTTGGCTCCGCCTCTGCCTATCCTTTCTTATCTAGACTGTATTATTTTGAGGAAGGATAATGATGCATAGGAAGTACTAGATAACTTCTTAGTGAATAAACACAGGAAACACCAAAGCCAAACATTGAAGGCAAACACCAAGTGTTAGTTTATCTTCTCCCTTCCCTTTATTTACAAACACGAAGAAAAACCACATATGTATGTTTTATATATATACCATATTTGTGTCTAAAATTATATACATATATACCTAATTTCATTTTTAATTTATTAAGTGTGTTATATGTGCAATATGTATTACTAAAGATGCAGAAATACATAGAAAAAAGTATTACATTGCTTTCTTTCAGTAGGCACACATTTTGACAAAGGCATTTGGAATACAAGCTACAGGCCAGCAATCACAAAGTTTGAAGATCTCCTCTGATTAAATTCACACCAACTGAAGTAGAAGTTTTTTCCCATGGAATATTTTGTGGAAATTAAGAATAAGCTACAGAATTATTTTATTGGCCACTGTATTTTCTCTGGTGATGCAAATACTTGGGATTTTAAGTGATTACAGTAATTTAACTGAATACAATACAATACAAATTATATAGAAGTCTTTTGTTAACTCTATAAGCTGTTCGAAATAATAGGTATTGTTATTAGAACAAAACTACATGCAAAGCAGCTTCACAAAAATGTGATTTTTTTAACTGGATTACCTAGCTATATAAATATTTAGGGATAATTTCTGCTTTCAACATAACCTTCAGAGGTCATTATTAAGGAGCAGCTCAAAAATGCCAACATTTCAAAAATGTGGCAAGAAATATAGAAAGTTTCCTTGAATAATTTACTTTTCTGTTTAAGACTGTTTTTTAAAAATATAAAATCTCATATACTAGAACTATTCTAGGGACTGAGAGGATGATGAATATCTTAGTTGTAATATTAGTTTTCTTAGTAGCAAGTGGCTCATGTCTTCTACCTTAATCTATGCTGGGACTTTATATGCATGTTTAAGAGGAGAACTCATTTGTAACTGAAAATACAATAAAACTGGAATAAGTGACCAGAAAATTTTAATAGTTATTTAAAACCAGACAGATCTTTACCCATGCCAGTATTTTTATCTGAGAAATATTTAATGTGCTTTCTCGTTAAGGTTAACTCTTTCTTAAGAATGGAATAAAATGGTTCTGACATTTAGCAAGCTCAAGAAAGTAAGAGTGTGTGTTTTCTATGAACCGTGGAATTTCCAATCTTGGTAATGTAGTAATATTTTGGTATTGGCATACAGCCATGGAAGAAGTCACTCATCCATATGTAACAACACATGTCAATAAAGTAGAAATAATTACTGAATTATTATGACTATTATTTGGTTGATGGAATGGTAGTACAGAAAAATTAGATAATGTGTCACGCTTTAAGGTTGCAACTGATAGATTTCAACTTAAAATTCATGACCCTAGCTCCTTGCCAGTTGACTATACTGCTTTGAAAAATGATATGTTAAATATTGTTTATTTCAATAAAATAAAATATACAACAATGTCTATGGGTCACTGCCAGGGGAATTTCAAATTTGCCTTTCTTAAAGTCATTCTTAAAATTATACTCACACACACACATACAACCATGTCTGTCTGTGGCCTGGAAATTTTTCTTAAAAATTTGTTTCTTATTTTCGTTGACAAAATGTGAAAGGAGCCTTTCCAAATGTCTTGAGTTAGAGAGACTACGTAATGTTCTGCCCAGTGAATGTGATTGGGGGAAATACATATGATATCTGGAAACACCTTTTTACTCTGTTACCATTTCTCTTCCCTGCTGCTGAAAACAGAGACTTGTGTCCAGATGGTGGAGGCACAAATCACTGGTTTGCATCACTGGGTGTATCTCATGGGCAGTAGCCACCCCAGAGTGTTGCAGATACTAATATTCTTTATGTTACTGAAACATAAATTTTTCATTGGTACTAATTAAGATGTGATATGATACTGAGTTTTGGGGTTTGTTTGTTACAACAAAACCTGTGCTATCCTGACATATCTTTTTTTGGAAATATGACTTATTTGATGACTGCAATACATAAAATATGAAAATATGAATGAATTTAGAAGGATATAAAAGCATGGTAAGCATTATAATGTCAGTTCAAGTTATAGATAACTTTCAGAAATACCTACAACACAAAGAAAAGGACGCTGATAGTCATACATATTTTATATGAGTCTATTATAAAGCCTTGCCAAAATTTATATGCCTATTTATTATAAGATGGCATCATCTTTATCCATTCACCTGTGCCTTTCCTCTTCCCACTTATAAGCACTCTATTTCTCGTGAAGTGAGTAGGGTCTGTGGGTCAGGGAGCACGTGGGTGATGAACTGGGGCCTGACAACTGAAGACCTGCAGTGGCTTCTGATGCAGCACAGATTTCTTAAGTAGGACGACTTTGGGAAATGACAAAAATACAAGTTAATGACAATACATAGGAATTGAAAGAGTCATTAAAATTTCAAACCTACATCTTCATTAAGTGGGTAATGTTTCATAAAATTTACCCCTTTTTTGTGACTTTGCTATAGGCAACGTTTAGAGCTACAAACTTACTAATGTAGAACATTAAATATTTTTGTAGGAAAAATATCCACCTATTTAGGCATTAACTATTTTAGGGACAAATCATGGCCACGATGTATAGAAGCTCTTTCAAATGAAGACAGATATACACTATTTCCCCAAACCTGAACTGAGACAGCATTCTGCCCTATAATATATAACCAAATTTGTAGAATTTAAGAGTACATTTTTGTTATTAAAAATTGTTTCAGATATATTTATTTCAAGAGCATTGACAACTTATCAACAATAGCAATTAAAGTTCTCAAAATGGTTTCTTAAGAAGTTGTCAAAATCACCAAAGTTTTAAAGGTGTTACTTACAAAAATATAAAAATATGAAAAAATCTCAATATTTATGCTAAAGATTCAAGGTAACAATATATAACGCAGTTCTTATTTTGTGCAAAGTAATTATATACTGTAATTGGTTTTTGCCTGAGGGAAGTGATTTCAAGTCTTATTGATAATAACATGATACTAAATGAAGAAAGACAATGCAGCTTTATTTGTTGCTACATTCTGCCAAATTCTTTATTATCTTTTTAATTTGATATAACAGGAGGGATGAAAGAAAGCCATGTTTAATACTATGGAACACTGAATAGCCAAAGTAAACCTGAGAAGGAAGAATAAAGCAGAGGGGATCTTGCTTCTCAACTTCAAGCTCTACTACAAAGCCACACTAATCAAGACAATTTAGTACTGGCACAAGAACAGACCCCAGACCAGTGGAACAGAATAGAGAGTCCAGATATTAACCCAAACATATATGGTCAATTCATATATGATAAAGGAGCCATGGATATTCAATGGAGAAATGACAGCCTCTTCAACAGCTGGTGTTGGCAAAACTGAACAGCTACATCTAAGAGAATGAAACTGGATCATTGTCTAACCCCATACACAAAAGTAAATTCGAAATGGATCAAAGACCTGAATGTAAGTCATGAAACCATAAAACTCTTAGAAGAAAACTTAGGCAAAAATCTTTTGGACATAAACATGAGCAACTTTTTCATGAACATATCTCCCTGGGCAAGGGAAACAAAAGCAGAAATGAATAAGTGGGACTATATCAAGCTGTAAAGCTCCTTACAGCAAAGGACACCATCAATAGAACAAAAAGGCATCCTACAGTATGGGTGAATATGTTCATAAATGACATATCCGATAAGGATTGACATTCAAAATATGCAAAGAGCTCACACACCTCAAAAAACAAAAAGCAAATAATCCAATTAAAAAATGGGCACAGGATCTGAACAGATATTTCTCCAAAGAAGAAATTCAGATGGCCAACAGACACATGAAAAGATGCCTCACATTGCTAATCATCAGAGAAATGCAAATTAAAACCATAATGAGATATCACCTCACACCAGTTAGGATGGCCAACATTCAAAAGACAAATAACAACAAATGTTGGCGAGTATGTGGAGAAAGGGGAACCGTTCTACACAGTGCTGGTGGGAATGTAAATTAGTTCAACCATAGTGAAAAGCAGTATGGAGGTTCCTCAAAAACTCAAAATAGAAATACCATTTGACCCAGGAATTCCACTCCTAGGAATTTACCCTAAGAATACAGGTGCCCAGTTTGAAAAAGACATATGCACCCCTATGTATATTGCAGCACTATTTACAATAGCTAAGAAATGGAAGCAACCTAAGTGTCCATCACTAGATGAATGGATAAAGAAGATGTGGTACATATAAACAATGGAATATTATTCATCCATAAGAAGAAAACATTTGCAACAGCATGGATGGAGCTAGAGAGGATTATGCTCAGTGAAATAAGCCAGGTTGAGAAAGATAAGTACCAAATGATTTCACTCATCTGTGGAATATAAGAACAAAGCAAAACTGAAGGAACAAAAACAGCAACACACTCACAGAACCTAAGAATGAACTAACAGTTACCAAAGGGAACCTGGGAGGATGGGTGGGAAGGGAGGGATAAGGGGGAAAAGGGGGGATTACGATTAGCACACATAATGTGGTGGGGGTAGGGCATGGGGAAGGCAATACAATACAGAGAAGACAAGTAGTGACTCTATAGCATCTTAGTATGCTGATGGACAGTGACTGTAATGGGGTATGTGGTGGGGACTTGATAATGGGGCGAGTCTAGTAACCATAATGTTGCTCATGTAATTGTACATTAATGATATCAAAATAAAAAATAAAAAATAAATAAAAAATACTGTATGGAATAATAAATTAGTGGGATAGAATAATACATAAAATTGTTGATAATTTCCGATGTAACTGAGAAAGATTTGATTATCCTCAGAGTTAATTAAAATCCTCCCAAATATTAACCAAATATATAGGTAAGAAACTATGGAAAATAAGTATACCAAAATTATGACTAACTGAGTGCCATGATGTATAATTGTGAGGTTTGATAAGATTGAAATTTTATTCCCTCTAGAAGGTAATTTTAGGTATGGAAAACACTTTGTATTTAAAATGATGGTGCCATTCAATTTTAAGAAGGCGAGAGGAGGGAACCCTTACTTTCTCATAATGTCAATATTTATAAAGATAAAATCATAATCATTAATTCTATGTGATTTATTTACTTAACTATATAATTCTTCTACAATCCAATCACCTTTGTCAGGTTGAACACACTTTTATTCCTTGAGGAAGTCAAAGAATATGTAGCTGATTATAAGGCCTATTTGCATATTCCAGCTCAGAGAAAGTGTTCTTTTCCTTTCTTTTTTAATTAAAGGAAGTAGGGAAATCTTTTTAGAATTTGAAAATATACAGTTTTCACCTATTCTCCCCACATAATCTAATTGCCTAAAGACTGAAAATGAGACTGATATCTTAATTAATCAAATATTGATTAGGGCATTTAAAAGCACAATGAAAATTTTATATAGTATAGATATCCATGGTGGGAGCAAGAACATGGTAAATTTTGTTAAGCTACTGGAAGAGTGCAAGCGTGGAAAAGAATTGTATTCATCTTAGAATAACTATTATCCATTACTGGTTTTTTGTCCCAAATGAACTAACAATGTTTACCATTATTAGAATTCAAATACAAACGCAAAAACTTGATTTTTTTCAAATTCCTACTTCCACATGTTCTAAAATTTCACCTTGAACAGAAACTTCTGCCTGTTATTCCTGTTAAGTTCTCACCTTTTGCTACTCTTGAGTTAATGATCAGCATTAACATACAAAGATTATCTTACGTGTCTTTCCATATGTATATTTTTCTCATCTTGCTTTCATGTAACTAAAAAAGTAGCTCCAGCAAAGTAATAGTCAAATTGAATTATACTGTAGTCCTGTGAAGACTTTGGGTACTTACTAAAAAGAAATCCTATGGGGCAATTCTAAGGATTACTTTTTAATTATGTTTTATTTTGATCATTCTGTGTTCTTAAAGAATATATTTTGGTTAAGATGAACAGTGTACATTACCTATAATCTTTGTTTGTTCCTCCTGTTCAGTTTGAAAGTCGGTGGTCAGTGTCACTTAATAGATGTGTTTGCTGATCATCCCATTCCCATAATCTTACATGACATTACCCTTTGAGCTGCTAGTGACATTTATGTTTGCCACACTTACCTGTGACCTGCATGATTCTAAGGCTTTATTGTTTCTCTTGAAAAAAAATATTTTAAGTGGGTTCAGAGATTTAGATGTTGCAGAATTGTTCTGTAATTAGTTTTAACTGATAGCCTCCCAGTTGTCTTCCAATAAAACCATTTCCCCTTAGATTTTTAAATATTCTTTTGGCATTTTTAAAAATTAATTTATTTATTTTGCTGTCATTAATCTACAATTACATGAAGAATATTATGTTTACTAGGGTCCTCCCTTCATCAAATCCCCCCCACAAACCCCATTACAGTCACTGTCCATCAGCGTAGTAAGATGCTGTAGAATCACTACTTGTCTTCTTTGTGTTACACAGCCCTCCCCATGCCCCCCTGCCACATTATACATGCTAATTGTAATGCCCCCTTTCTTTTTCCCCACCCTTATCCCTTCCTTCCCTCCCTTTCTCCCCAGTCCCTTTCCCTTTGGTAACTGTTAGTCCATTCTTAGGTTCTATGATTCTGCTGCTGTTTTGTTCCTATAGTCTTTGGGTTTGAGGTGAGTCTCTTGTAAGCAGTACAGAAATGGGTCTTGCTTTTTTATCCATTCTATTTTTCTGTGTCTTTTGATTGGTGCATTCAGTCCATTTACATTTAGGGTGATTATTGAAAGATATGTACTTATTGCCATTGCAGGCTTTAGAGTCATGGTTCCCAACGGTTCAAGGTTAGCTTCTTTAGTATCTTACTGTCTAACTTAACTCACTTATTGAGCTATTTTAAACACTGTCTGGTCATTCTTTATTTTTCTCCCATCTTATTCCTCCTCATTCTTTATATGTTGGTTGTTTTATTCTGTGCTCTTTTGTGCTTCCTTTAACTGCTTTTGTGGGTAGTTGATTTTATTTTTGCCTTTAGTTAGTATTTGGTTGGTCTGCTTTCTTTGCTGTGATTTTACTTTCTCTGGTGACATCTATTTAGTCTTAGGAGTGCTCCCATCTTGAGCAGTCACTCTAAAATACCCTGTAGAGATGGTTTGTGGGAGGCAAATTCCCTCAACTTTTGCTTGTCTGGGAATTGTTTAATTCCTCCTTCATATTTAAATGATAGTTGTGCTGGGTACAGTATTCTTGGTTCAAGGCCCTTCTGTTTCATTGCATTAAATATATCATGCCATTCTCTTCTGGCCTGTAAGGTTTCTGTTGAGAAGTCTGATGATAGCCTGATGGGTTTTCCTTTGTAGGTGACCTTTTTCCTCTCTCTAGCTGCCTTTAAAGCTCTGTCCTTGTCCTTGATCTTTGCCATTTTAATTATTATGTGTCTTGGTGTTGTCCTCCTTGGGTCCTTTCTGTTGGGAGTTCTGTACACTTCCATGGTCTGATCGATTATTTCCTCCCCCAGTTTGGGGAAGTTTTCAGCAATTATTTCTTCAAATACACTTTCTATCCCTTTTTCTCTCTTCTTCTTCTTCTGGTACCCCTATAATGCGGATATTGTTCCTTTTGGATTGGTCACACAGTTCTCTTAATATTGTTTCATTCCTGGAGATCCTTTTCTCTCTCTCTGCATCAGCTTCTATGCATTCCTGTTCTCTGGTTTCTATTCCATCAATGGCCTCTTGCATCTTATCCTTTCTGTTTATAAATCCTTCCAGAGATTGTTTCATTTCTGTAATCTCCCTCCGGACTTCATCCCTTAGCTCTTGCATATTTCTCTGCAGCTCCATCAGCATGGTTATGAGCTTTATTTTTAATTCTTTTTCAGGAAGACTGGTTAGGTCTATCTCCTTCTCAGGGTTTGCCTCTGTGATCTTGGTCTGTGTCAATTTCTTCTGCCTTTTTTTCTTGGTGATAGATATATTTGTGGGGAGCTGGCGCATGTGTTGGTAAAAGAAAGTCCCTTCATGCCAGTTTATGGCCCTCCTCTCTTGGGAGAACAGCGGCCTCTAGCAGCTTGTGCTGGGCAGCTGCGTGCAGACGGGGCTTCTGATCTTGCCCGGTGGCTATGGAGTTTATTTAGCTCTGCAGTTGCTGTGGGCGTGGCCTGCCTCAGGCTGCTTCTTCAATATGGTGGAGCCGCCTCGGAGGGGGAACAGGCAGGAGGCTGTTTATCACAGTGAGGGGCTTCCGAGCTGCGCTGCGGGGGTTTGGGCGCCCAGAGTTCCCTGGGATTCCCAGCTGCTGGGCTGTGTCCCGGGGCACTTCCGTCCAGCAGTGGGGTCCCTGTCCCTTTAAGACTTTCAAAAAGCACTCTCTTTTCTTTGTTCCCAGGGTACCATCTGCTGGGACCCGCTCACAGGTCTTACTGTCCTGTTTCCCTAGTTTCCAGCACCCCACGCACGCACTGTGTGTCTGCGCTCCGGTGCAGATGGCTGGGGCTGGGTGTTCAGCAGTCCTGGGCTCCCTCTCCCTCCTGCTCTGACTCCTCTCCTCCCGCCAGGAGCTGGGATGAGGGGCGCTCGGGTCCCGCCGGGCTGGGGCTTGTATCTTACCCCCTTCGTGAGGCGCTGGGTTCTTGTGGGTGTGGATGTAGTCTGGTTGTTGTCCTGTGTCTTCTGGTCTCTTTGTAGGATTAGTTGTATTTGTTGTATTTTCAAAAATATAAATGGTTTTGGGAGGAGATTTCCGCTGCTCTACTCACACCACCATCTTGGTTCTCTCTCTCCCCTTAGATTTTTAATGCACTATTTAAGTTACAACTTCTGTTTCTTTTCTCTTCTCCCTTTTTTCCTCTGGCCAGATTTTCTTTCTGTCTTGTCCACTCTGTTTCAGACAACTGAATCCAGGCTGCAAAGATTGCTAATATACTTGCATTTATTCTTTATTGTTTTAATATCCTTTCAGCACATTACATTCATTTATTCAAAGTTTACTTAATTAAGGCAAATAAACACTGTGAATAATATTAAAATTAAGTGTTTCTTCTTTTGGGTTGGGAAATTGTAATTATTTAAGCTCTTGGAGGCTCCTTGAAACTGAGAAGCCACATATTGTTATCTTCAAGTTTAGCACTAATAAATTCTGAAGTTTAGTCAAGAATCGCCCACCTGTTGACATATGATGGCAAAATAAGTGATAGGACTTAACATTAGTAAAACATTATTGAATATATAAAACTAAACAAGCAATATTTGACCCTGTATTGATGTGTATGTATGTACATATGCACACACACACACAGGTATGTGTACTATATTATCCGTTGTGTATCTCAACTCAAAGAAAAAAATTACATGCAAATCTTAATTAAAGGGACATTCTCTGGCAGTATTTAAAAAGTTAAATATTAAGAAGGCAATGTGCACTTCACCTTTCATCTTGTACTCCAAATCATCTTAGTCATATGCTTACTTATATGTAAATATGTAAAATAAGTTGTATGCTTCTTTATATGTCCTACTATATTAGTAGAACAAGCTCTATCTACATTATCAGTCTGATTAAATTATATGTGGCAAAACATAACAAAGTATATGCATTGCATTCTGTGCTCTCAGTTATATATTCATTGATAATTTTCTGAATAAAGATAAACAGGGAGCCAAAGATTGTCAACAAAATTAATATGCATGCTGCTACAATATTAGCTACTATTAGGCTCACCAACACAAATTACTCCTTTCCCTCCATCCATGACGCATACTTTCCAAATAGAGCTGAAACTCCTGTGCCTCTACAGGTTTTTTTTTTTTTTTGGTCTGGTTTAACTCAGTATCATTATCTGGACATACTTCCCCATGTTATTCTGTGTACCAGTAGTTAATTCCTGAGTGTGTTACATTATAGGAATGTACTGCAATTTATCCTCTTATCTGTTGATGGACATTTGGGTTGTGTCTAGTTTTGAGCTATTACCAGTAAAGCTGTTACGAACATTTGTGTGTAAGTCCTTTGATGGACATATATTTCCTTTATTTCTTGGATAAATAAATATCTAGGAGTGCATTTGTTGGATCATATGGTACATGTATGTTTAACTTTTAAAGAAACTGATTGCCTCTACAGTTTCAAGGTGAATTTTTAACAGGATTTTTTTTTTTTTTTTTAGTTGGACATATCTGTCAGTTCTGTTTTGCTACATAACAAACCACCCTGCAATATTTGCAACTTAAAGCAACCACAGCCATTCCTTTTGTTCATGGGTCTCCAATTAGGGCAGGATTCAGCAGACACAGCTGGCCTACTCCATGCTGCACCATCTGGGGCATCGCCACTGGGGACTAAGGAGCCACGGCCACGGTGGGGTATTCACATGGTTGGTAGGCTGGCTCAGGAATGCAGAACACTACATACCACTTGAAACTGTATCCATTCGATGACTTAATCTAAATCTCTTTTCCACTGACACACAAAATCTTTTTAGAACATTGATTTTCCTACCTGGAATATACCAGACAAGATCCAGGTAACAGGCTAAGTAAATCTTTATTTGAAAACACTCACCTATTTTGAGAGCAAAATTTAGAACTGGATCATCTCACTACCACTTACAGTCAAGTGCTCAGAACAAAAGAAGGCTGGTAATGTCATTGTAAGTCAAGGGGCCTTATGCCTAGCCAAAACTCTAATCTTATACAAGAAAGTAAGAATAAGTATTTTAGAAAAACTAGCAGTCTTTCATACCTTCCCAGAATGTTTATTCTTTCCTCTGGGTAAACAAAGCCATTTGCCTACAACTTCACTTTAAGCACGGATCCTACCATATTGAATTCAGGAATTCCTTGTGTATCTCTGAATATTTCATGCCTAGATCAGTGCCTGGCTGGAAAAAAACAAGTAGGTACTTAATAACTGTTTATTGACTAGACAAAATTCCCAACTTTTGAAACATTGAAGTCATCACCAATCATATTTACTCCAAACATAAGGAGTATTAGCAAATAGATGAATGCTGAAAAGGGACAAATTTAACTTCCAATTTGGCATAGGAAAATGATTATTCAATTCTTCCAAATTCTTAGTAAGAAACAGTCATCAAAGCCAATAACTTATGCAGCAAAAAAAAAGAAAAAATACACAGTTCCAAAAGATCTGAGGTTTTCATTTGTAGACTTATTAATGTTCCAGAAATAGCTGAACTGTGAAACATATTTAACCAAAGACAATATTAAAGGTTTTTGAGGAAAAAAAATGTTCTTGTTGTACAGTTTTATCAGCCATATACCAGTATTTTCATATGTTGCTCCTTTTCTATGAGTTTTAGCTCAGTTGGCTGATGCAGTGGTTTCCAGTTGTTCTGCATCGGGCTATTTTCATTCCAGCACAGTTATTTTCAGTCTCAACTGGAAATGAGCACAGTGACCACCTGATGATACTGATTCCCATCTAGCCTTCTTTGTATTCTGAGACTGAGCACACATTATTTTGGGGTTGACACTCCTTTATACTGATCCTAAGAATTTAGTGCAAACCTCACCTCTTCTGTTTAGCCTCAGGAGTCTGTCAGAATGACTCTGCCATTAAAATGTAGGCTTGATGGGAGGACAAAGTCAGAAGCATTTGTACAGTGTTTACCTCAGGAGTCACTGCCCTCTGATTTCAACTTGGAAGAAGATGCTAGAATGTTTCAGGATATAGAAATATTTCTCAAGAATAAAAGTCATATTTATTTTTACGTGTATTCCATGTCCATTTGTGAGATCAAATGGCCATGTGTAATCAATGCATTACAAGGTTAGTCGTTCCTCTTGCCAACACCTTTTTCATCTGGCTGTTTGCTTCCTGCTTGCCTCTCTCCTCAGAGGCTCTCTGGAACACAGGATTACCTTGGAAATCAACAGGTATTTCAGGGCTGAAGGAGAACCCCAGAAGGTGGCCCCAAACAGGTCCATACAAAAGGGTCCAAATACAAAGAGTAAATACAATGATAAATATTCTTTGATAATCAATTAGCAATCCTTATATAAAAAGCCAAGGGAGCTAGAATTAAGACATCCCTGTTTACTGTATAGGCATACCTCCTTTTACTGTAGGCATTCACATTATTGCACTTTGCAGATATGGCATTTCTTACAAATTGAAGGTTTGTAGCAACTCTGCTTCCAGAAAGTCTGTTGGTACCATTTTTCCAACAGCATTTGCTCCCTTCATGTCTCTGTGTTATATTTTGGTAATACTTGCAATATTTCAAACTTTTTCTTTATTGTATTTGTTTTGGTGATCTGTGATCAGTGCTCTTTGATGTTGCTATTGTAATTGTCTTGGAGCACCACAAACTGTTCCCATATAAGATGGTGAACTTAATTGATAAATGTCGTATGTGTTCGGACTGCTCCATCGACCAGCTGTTCCTTCCTTTCTCTCTCTCTCTCTCCTTGAATATCCCTGTTCCTTAAGACACAAGAATATTGAAATTAGGCCAGTTAGTAACCCTACAGTGGTCTCTAAGTGTTTGGGTGAAAAGTCACACATCTCTTACTTTAAATTGAAAGCTAGACATTATGAAGCTCAGTGAGGAAGGCATGTTGAAAGCCAGGACAGAACTGAAGCTGGGCCTCTTGTGCCAAACAGTCAGCCAAAATGCAAAGGAAAAGTTCTTGAAGGAAACTATAAGTGTTTCTCCAGTGAACACACGAATGATAAGAAACTGAAACAGCTTTATTGCTGATATGGGGAAAGTTTTAGTGGTCTGGTGAGATCAAACCAACCCTACACATTCCCTTAAGTGAAAGCCTCATCCAGAGCAAGGCCCTAACTCTCTTCATTCTCTGAAGGCTGGGAGAGGCAAGGAAGCTGCAGAAGAGGGAAACTAGCAGAGGCTTGGCTCATGAGCTTTAAGGAAGGAAGCCATCTCCATAACATAAAAATACAAGGTGAGGCTGCAGCAAGTTATCTAGAAGATCTAAATAAGATCATTAATGAAGGTGCCGCACTGAACAACAGACTTTCAATGTAGACAAGCAGCCTTCTATTGGAAGGAGATGCCATTGAGGACTTTCATAGCTGGAGAGGAGGGGTCAATGCCTGGCTTCAAGGCTTCGGAGGACAGGCTGACTCTCTTGTTACGGTCTAGTGCAGCTGGTGAGTGACTTTAGGCTGAAGCCAATGCTCATTTACCATTTTGCAAATCCTAGGGCCCCTAGGAATTATGCTAAATCTACTCTGCTTGTGCTGTATAAATGAACTACAGAGCCTAGATGACAGCACATCTATTCAGAACATGGTTTACTGAAGATTTTAAACCCTCTGTTAAGACCTCCTGCTCAGAAAAAAGTTTCCTTTCAAAATATTACTGCTCATTGACAATATGCCTGGTTACCTAAGAGCTCTGATGGAGATATGAGACAAGATTAATGTTTTCAGGCTTGCTAATACAACATCCATTCTGCAGCCTTTGGATCAAGGAGTTATTTCTACTTTCAGGTTTTGTTATTTAAGAAATATATTTCATAAAGGTACATCTGCCATAAATAAGGATTTCTCTAATGGATCTGGGCAAAAGTAAATTGAAAACCTTCTGGAAAAGATTCACTTTTCTTAATGCCGTTAAGAACATTCATGATTTATGGGAAGAGGTCAGAATATCAATGCATTAATAGGAATTTGGAAGAAGTTGATTCCAATCCTCATGATGACTCTGAAGATTCAAGACTTCAGTGGAGGAAGCAATCACAAATGTGGTAGAAACAGTAAGAGAACCAGAAGTGGAGCATGAAGATGTAACTGAATTTGCTGTATTTCATGACAAAACTGGAGTGGGTGAGGAGTTGCTTCCTATGGATGAACAGAGTAAGTGGTTTCTTGAGATGAAATCAATTCCTGGTGAACAAACTGTAAAGATTGTTGAAATGACAATAAAAGATTTACAATATTACATAAACTTTAAAGCAGCACATGTTTTGAGAGGATTGACTGCAATTTTGAATGAACTTCTGTGGGTAAAATGCTATCAAGCTGCATCACGTTCTTGATATCCCAGAGAAATTATCCATGAGAGGAAAAGTCAGTCAATGTGACAGACTTCAGTGTTGCCTTATTTTAAGAAATTGCCACAATGATCCCAACTTCAGCAACCACCACTCTGATCTGTCAGCAGCCATCAACGTAGAGGCAACACCTTCTACCAACAAAAAGCTTAGGATTTACTGAAAGCTCATATGATTGTTGACATTTTTTAGAAAAAAAGTATTTTTTAATTGAGGTATGTACATTGTTTTTTGAGACATAATGCTATCGCACACTTAATAGACTACAGTAGAGTATAAACATAACTTATGTGTACTAGGAAACCAAACAATTCATTTGACTTGTTATAGTGGTCTATGCCTGTGTTTAGGGATTCAGAAATCTTTATAGGATCCTGTCTTCTTTTCTTTGGTTTTTATTTTATTTTTTTACTTAAGAAACAAAAACCATTTCAATCAATATTCTACTGACAAATGCTGACAGTTCTTTAAATGTATGGACTGTTGTATGAAACATTCGATCACTCTTTGTCTCCATAAAGAGATGTGTCTTAACATTCTTAACGTGGTCTTAAAATTGTCTTTTTAAAGCTACTTACCAGGAATTTTCTTGAAGAAATTGAGGGGAAAATACTGAGGAATTATGTTCTACTTAACATTATTTTAATCAATAACTACAATCAAAGTAAGACAGTGTTGAAGGAAGTTTCTGTTCTCACCAACTTCACTTCTTTATTCAGTGTAATTTTGTCCAATGAGGTTGTCCTAATTAAATTAACTAAATCACCACATCCATCACTATTGGCTTTAGTTTCCTTCTGGGCTCTTATCACTGTCTAACATACTGCATACTTATTGTCTTGCTTATCATCTCTCTTCCCCCACTGGAAGGTATGCTACTTGAAGATAGGGACTTTTAATCTCTTTTGATCACTGTGGAATTCCCAGTGGCTAAAACAGTGTCTCTCAGTTAGCACTCTCAATCAGTTTGTTTTTATATAAAAAATTGAATGACACACTAAATGAATATATCTGTGATATTTATTTAAAATACAATCGTTATTTATGAGATGTTTCCCAATTGTGAAAATATTTTGGTATAAATTGAAATATATGTAAATCTCTTTTGCCTATTAATGGAAATAAAGATGGTGATTTAGAAAAATCACCAAAAATGTCAAAAGTTATCATTGTTTTATTTTCCAATAGACAATTTAATGTGAAATATTTTTAAATCATTTTTTACATTTCAGTGGTTGTATTTTTGCCTATATGTTATCTCATAAACCAAATAGGGACTTTTGCACTGAATTTCTAAGCACATGGTACTCCTTATAGCTGTACCCCTGTGTCTTCTCATTATGGAAGCTATTAAGAAAGCAGCATGAAATCCAAATTGTATTTTATAAATTGATTAGGAAAATAATTCTTCAAAATGTCCTTTTGTGAGTGACAGAGTTAGGGAAACCTTGGTCACCTGAAAGTTGGACTGAATGGCTATTTTGTTAACTGTTTTTAGCAGCTGAGGATTTACTTTTTTTCGTAAGCACTGTAACTTCTATTTGGCACAAAATAAATCTCTTCTGAATTAGTATCCTATCCTTCATAATAGGATGTTGATGTTAATAGATAAGTACCTCATTAATATCCTTATTGCTTCCACGAGTGAGAATTTCACAGTGTCTCTTGGTCATCATTATAAATGAGTATCAGTCAAAAACATATATAATCAAGGAAAGTATGCAAAAGTGATAGGCTTAAATGCTGATATGTTTGTGCTGTCGCACGTTTTCCAAAGTAGATTATTGTAAATGTGTTTACATTTAAAAAATTCTGATATAGTTAGTTTTCTCATTGAGTGGATTATAATTTGTGTGTTTACTAATTATTTCTGGGGATAAAATGGAAGTTTAAAGCATTTGATATCTATTAAAAATTATTGGTGATATAGAAAATTTTATGGTGATGTAGAAATTAACCCCAGTCTTCAAAAAAGGGTTTTTACACAGGTGAATAAAAGCCATCTTTTAATTCAACTGTGTAGAGTTCTCTGTAATCAGTGAAGTATGCCTGCTGATGCAAATGACTGTTTAGTAGGAGATATTTGGCCCAACGTTATCTGCATAATGCATTGCCCTCTCCCCAGTCCCGACATGGGGTATTGTATAAAGTAGATGCCAATGAACATATCCTGGGTGAATAAATGTATACATATATCTCTTCTCAGCAAGCCAGAGGGCCCAACCCAGAGTGTTGGTGAAATCCACTTATAGTTTTGGGGAGGGAGCAAAAGGGAACCAGAGCTGGAGCTGCAAGCCCAGAAGTTTGGAAGTTAAAGGACAGTTGGGAAGGTAAATTCGTGGAAGCTAACTAAGAGCAAGAATCATATCCTGGTGAAAGTTCTGCTATAGAAATTAGTCCAGATGAACTAGAACAAAGCTACTCAGGTGGGCTTCTGTTGTTCCGTGGGCATGTTTTCAGAGATGTGTATATTCTCTATGAGAATTCTGTTTTGGAATGAGTGATATCTTTTTGCTGACAATCTAAAATTAAGTAATATAAGCCTCTGCTCTATGCCACTTCTCACTTTAGAATTTGTATACGTAAACATTTGTTGGTGGTTATTTAATCATCTAGAAAGAAGTAGACAATACATAAATAATGTATTTTCCTTAAGGAGAGGCCAAATAATTTTAATCCACACAGTAGAAAGAAGATTTTACACTGTCCAGTAGGGAAAGTCATAGGAGAATGTTCTTTACATAGCCTTTTTGATAGGATGACTTACTGAATTTTAAAGGTCAGTAACTTAGCAATTACTTACATTTCAAATTGCTAAAATTATTTTCATTAAAAAATCATTTTTTATATAAACTTGCTGATTTCATTGAGAATGTTAACCTAATTTTTATTGGTTTTAAATGGTTTTTAAATATTTAAATTGTAGCTTTTATTTACTTTAGTTTTATGACAATTATAAAAGTAAGGAGTATTTGACACAGATATATGCTTAAATAAAGTTCAGCAATATAAAAACAGTTCCAGCCTATCCTAGATTGTTGAAATTTTGTAAAGAGCCCTTTTAAAATCTTTACATACAGCCCTGGCATTTCTCAAGATTCAGATAAAGAAGTGGAATTGAGAAATACCCCTAGTCAGATATTCAGGGGAGAGGACAAGTTTAGACTTTTATTTCATCATAAATTCATGTTTATGGTCTTAAGGACCAGTGCTATATATGTGGTTACAGTCAACATTTGTATATTTTGTCTTTTTTTAAAATTCTCTAACAATCCTATTTCTTTTTTTTTTATTGAGAGGGCATCTCTCATATTTACTGATCAAATGGTTGTTAACAACAATAAAATTCTGTATAGGGGGGTCAATGCTCAATGCACAATCATTAATCTACCCCAAGCCTAATTTCGTCAGTCTCCAATCTTCTGAAGCATAGCGAACAAGTTCTTACATGGAGAACAAATTCTTATATAGTGAATAAGTTCTTACATGGTGAACAGTACAAGGGCAGTCATCACAGAAACTTTCGGTTTTGCTCATGCATTATGAACTATAAACAGTCAGTTCAAATATGAATACTCATTTGATTTTTAAACTTGATTTATATATATGTGGATACCACATTTCTCTCTTTATTATTATTATTTTTAATAAAATGCTGAAGTGGTAGGTAGATACAAGATAAAGGTAGAAAACATAGTTTAGTGCTGTAAGAGAGCAAATGTAGATGATCAGGTGTGTGCCTGTAGACTATGTGTTAATCCAAGCTAGACAAGGGCCATAAAACATCCGCATATGCAGAAGATTTCTCTCAGAACGGGGGGAGGAGGTTCTAAGCCTCACCTCTGTTGATCCCCAATTTCTCACCTGATGGCCCCCCTGCGACTGTGCCTGTCTTAGGTTGTTCCTCCCTTGAGGAATCTTACCCGTCTCTGGCTAACCAGTCATCTTCCGGGGTCGTACAGGGAAATGTTAAGTTGGTAAGTGAGAGAGAAGCCTTATTGTTTGAAAAGGCTAGCTTTTTACTTCTTTGCATATTTATGCCCTGTGGCTTCTATGCCCAGCATTTGTCTTGAGGTGTCTTTACCACTTGGAAGAATTATGATACTCGGTAAATTCGATATGTGGCACGAATTCTATTTAAGGGTTGTAGTTAGGAAGGAAGAAGAAAAGCTATAGAAGTAGCAGGTGGGAGAAAACATGGGAAGATTGATTATTTCTTTGACATATCTTCTTGTAGAGTAACTTCAGCATGTATAGGTTTTAAACTACTAATTAAATTGCGCACACACATTAACATAATAATGGTACAGTTACGTAACCAAAGCATTCCTCTAATTACCAGCCACCTCCAGTGAAACCAAGAAAACCAGTTAGGCACCTTAGGCATTTGTGAAAACTTATCTATGATATGGTGGATATTGTCCAACTGAACTTGAACAGTCTGAGAGAAATCAGACAAATTAAAACAACCCATTCCTGGGGACTGTTCACATCCCATATGTTCTTTTAACAGTAAATAGTCTGTAGTTCTAAGATTTTGGAGAGCTACAATTTGCAGTTCTCCTAATTCTTGGTTGAGTTCCAACAGTATAGATCCAGTCAAATTTGTTGTTTTACTGTATGCACAGGCCAGCTTAGATATCTCCTTCTTCATTCCCATGGCAAGTCTAGGAACTGGTGGGATGAGTGCATCTACACCTGTAGCAGTGCGTGGATCTTTGTTGGGGTTTTTTGATTATAATCTTCTGGCATGAGTCTTCCAGAGAGTGCTGATGTTGGAAGTTCTTTTTCATATCATATCTTAGTTCGTTTTTGGGGTAGCCAAATTAGGCTTTGATCCTCTGTATAAACACAAACAAACCCTTTGCCTACACTTTTTTTTTTTTTTTGTAGATAATTATTTTTTATTGATGGGTAGTTGACACAGAGTATTACATTACATTTGTTTCAGGTGTACAACACAGTGATTCAACATTTATATACATGATAATTCTAGGTACCAGCTATCACAATACCAAGTTGTTACAATATTTTGACTATATTCCTTATGCTATACATTACATTCCGGTTACTTATTTATTTTACAATTGGAAGTGTGTACTTTTTTTTCTTTTTTCTTTGTGAGGGCATCTCTCATATTTATTGATCAAATGGTTGTTAACAACAATAAAATTCTGTATAGGGGACTCAATGCTCAATGCACAATCATTAATCCACCCAAAGCCTAATTTTCGTCAGTCTCCAATCTTCTGAAGCATAACGAACAAGTTCTTACATGGAGAACAAATTCTTACATAGTGAATAAGTTATGTGGTGAACAGTACAAGGGCAGTCATCACAGAAACTTTCGATTTTGCTCATGCATTATGAACTATAAACAGTCAGTTCAAATATGAATACTCATTTGATTTTTATACTTGATTTATATGTGGATACCACATTTCTCTCTTTATTATTATTATTTTTAATAAAATGCTGAAGTGGTAAGTAGATGCAAGATAAAGGTAGAAAACATAGTATTAGTGCTGTAAGAGGGCAAATGTAGATAATCAGGTGTGTGCCTATAGACTAAGTATTAATCCAAGCTAGACAAGGGCAACAAAACATCCACGGATGCAGAAGATTTCTCTCAAAACAGGGGGGGTGAGGTTCTAAGCCTCCCCTCTGTTGGTCCCCAGTTTCTCTCCTGATGGCCCCCCTGCGACTGTGCCTGTCTTAGGTTGTTCCTCCCTTGAGGAATCTTACCCGTCTCTGGCTAACCAGTCATCTTCCGGGGTCGTACAGGGAAATGTTAAGTTGGTAAGTGAGAGAGAAGCCTTATTGTTTGAAAAGGCTAGCTTTTTACTTCTTTGCATATTTATGCCCTGTGGCTTCTATGCCCAGCATTTGTCTTGAGGTATCTTTACCACTTGGAAGAATTTTGACACTCGGTAATTTTCGATATGAGGCACAAATTCTACTAAAGGGTTGTAATTAGGAAGGAAGAAGAAAAGCTATAGAAGTAGCAGACGGTAGAAAACATGGGAAGATTAATTATTTCTTTGACATATCTTCTTGTAGAGTAACATAAGCATGTATAGGTTTTAAACTATGAATTAAATTGTACGCATACATTAACATAATAGGAATATAGCTATATAACAAAAGCAGACCTACAATTACCAGCCATATCCAGTGAAACCAAGAAAACCAGTTAGGTACCCTAGGCATTTGTGAAAACTTATCAATGATATGATGGATATTGTCTAACTGAATGTGAATAGTTTGAGAAAAATCAGACAGATTAAAACAACACATTCCTGGGAACTGTTCACATCCCATGTGTTCTTTTAACAGTAGATAGTCTATAGTCGCACGATTTTGGAGCACTGCAACTTGCACTTCTCCTAATTCTTGGTTGAGTTCTGACAGTGTAGATCCAGTTAAATTTGTTGTTTTACTGTATGCACAGGCCAGCTTAGATATCTCCTTCTTCATTCCAATGGCAAGTCCAGAAATTGGTGGGATGACTGCAGCTACAACTGCAGCAGCGCCAGGATCTTTGTTGAAGTTTTTTGATGTTCATCTTCTGGAATGACTCTTCCACAGGATGTTGATGTTGGAAGTTCTTCTTTATATCGTATCTTAATTTGTTTTCTGTGTAGCCAAATTAGGCTTTGATCCTCTGTATAAACACAAACAAACCCTTTGCCCACACTTTGATATGACCTTTATACCATTGTGAAGAGCCTATTGGAGATCACCACACAGGAACTGCTTTTTTTTTTTAAGAGAAAGGAATATTATCAGAAAAATGTACTTCCATAGCTGATCATCTGACACCCTTTGAAAGATCAAAATTAAGGATATGTAAAGCATGCATTAATCGGTGATTTGCAGTTAGTTTTATCCTGTCAGGGAGTAATCCCCCTTTTCTTTCTCTATTTTTTTTTTGTTATCATTAATCTACAATTACATGGAGAATATTATGTTTACTAGGCTCTCCCCTATACCAAGTCCCCCTCACAAACCCCATTACAGTCACTGTCCATCAACATAGCAAAATGTTGTAGAATCACTACTTGTCTTCTCTGTGTTGCCCAGCCCTCCCCTTTTTCCCACCACCCACATTATGCATACCCCCTTTCTTCTTCCCCCCCATTATCCCTCCCTACCCACCCATCCTCCCCAGTCCCTTTCCCTTTGGTACCTGTTAGTCCATTCTTGGGTTCTGTGATTCTGCCGCTGTTTTGTTCCTTCAGTTTTTCCTTTGTTCTTATACTCCACAGATAAGTGAAATCATTTGGTATTTCTCTTTCTCTGCTTGCCTTATTTCACTGAACATAATACCCTCTAGCTCCATCCATGTTGTTGCAAATGGTAGGATCTATTTTCTTCTTATGGCTGAATAATATTCCATTGTGTATATGTACCACATCTTCTTTATCCATTCATCTACTGATGGACACCTAGGTTGCTTCCAATTCTTCACTATTGTAAATAGTGCTGCCATAAACATAGCGGTGCATCTGTCTTTTTCAAACTGGAGTGCTGCATTCTTAGGGTAAATCCCTAGGAGTGGAATTCCTGGGTCAAATGGTAAGTCTATTTTGGGCATTTTGAGGAATCTCCATACTGCTTTCCACAATGGTTGACCTAATTTACATTCCCACCAGCAGTGTAGGAGGGTTCCCCTTTCTCCACAACCTTGCCAACATTTGTTGTTGTTTGTCTTTTGGATGGTAGCCATCCTTACTGGTGTGAGGTGATATCTCATTGTGGTTTTAATTTGCATTTCTCTGATGACTAGCGATGTGGAGGATCTTTTCATGTGTCTGTTGGCCATCTGAATTTCTTTTTGGAGAACTGTCTGTTCAGTTCCTCTGCCCATTTTTTAATTGGATTATTTGTTTTTTGTTTGTTGAGGTGGATGAGCTCTTTATATATTTTGGATGTCAAGCCTTTATCGGATCTGTCATTTACAAATATATTCTCCCAAACTGTAGGGTACCTTTTTGTTTTATTGATGGTATCTTTTGCTGTACAGAAGCTTTACAGCTTAATATAGTCCCACTTGTTCATTTTTGATTTTGCTTTCCTTGCCTGGGGAGATATGTTCAAGAAGAGGTCACTCATGTGTATGTCAAAGAGATTTTTGCCTATGTTTTTTTCTAAGAGTTTTATGGTTTCATGACTTACATTCAGGTCTTTGATCCATTTCGAATTTACTTTTGTGTTTGGGGTTAGACAGTGGTCCAGTTTCATTCTCTTACATGTAGCTGTCCAGTTTTGCCAGCACCATCTGTTGAATTGACTGTCATTTCCCCATTGTATGTCCATGGCTCCTTTATCAAATATTAATTGACCATATATGTCTGGGTTAATGTCTGGATTGTCTAGTCTGTTCCACTGGTCTGTGGCTCTGTTCTTGTGCCAGTACCAAATTGTCTTGATTACTATGGCTTTGTAGTAGAGCTTGAAGTTGGGGAGTGAGATTCCCCCCACTTTATTCTTTCTTCTCAGGATTGCTTTGGCTCTTCGGGGTCTTTGGTGTTTCCATGTGAATTTTTGAACTATTTGTTCCAGTTCATTGAAGAATGTTGCTGTTAATTTGATAGGGATTGCATCAAATCTGTATATTGCTTTGGGCAGGAGGGCCATTTTGATGATATTAATTCTTCTTAGACACGAGCATGAGATGAGTTTCCATTTGTTAGTGTCCCCTTTAATTTCTCTTAAGAGTGTCTTGTAGTTTTCAGGGTATAGGTCTTTCACTTCTTTGGTTAGGTTTATTCCTAGGTATTTTATTCTTTTTGATGCAATTGTGAATGAAGTTGTTTTCCTGATTTCTCCTTCTATTGGTTCATTGTTAGTGTATAGGAAAGCTACAGATTTCTGTGTGTTAATTTTGTATCCTGCAACTTTGCTGTATTCCAATATCAGTTCTAGTAGTTTTGGAGTGGAGTCTTTAGGGTTTTTTATGTACAATATCATGTCATCCCCTTCGCGAGGTGCTGGGTTCTCGCAGGTGTGGATGAGTTCTGGCTGTTGTCCTGTGTCTTCTGGTCTCTCTTTTAGGAAGAGTTTTCTTTGTTGTATTTTCAAAAATATATGTGGTTTTGGGAGGAGATTTCCTCTCCTCTACTTACGCCGCCATCTTGGCTCCATCCCATATTTTGTCATTTTTAATCCTCACAGTAGCCCTATGAGAGAGAAATAGTTATTATCTCTGTTTTACAGATAAGTAAACTGAGTCTTCTAAAGTTAGGTAGCTGAGCTAAGGTCACACAGTTCTTCTAAAGTGGAATTGAATGAAATTCAGTTTAATCCTATGCTATATACTTACCCTCAAAATTTATATTGTAGTATTTTTATATTTAACATACAGTATTAACTAATGTAGTAGCCCCAAAACATAATTATTATTTTTAGTTTTCTTCATTATGCTTATCAGTATGTAGGGTATGTTTTCATTCATAATTTTTTACTCATTCTATAATAGATATGTATGAAACCTATATAGCATTCATCATCCCCTTGATAATTCAGATTAAAAATGTATATGATCAGAAGTGAGAGCCATTGCCCTTTCATGCCTATTCATCCCTATGTGTCCAAATATCAGATCCCAAGAATATCAAATAATGACTTTGGTCATGGCAAACAGAATGTTTTAAAAGAGAAATCTCTTCAAAGCAGACCTATTAATATTTTCCAGATTTATTATTTGAATATTATGAGTAATTTTGTCCTTATATTTACTAACATGTTCTGCAGGCTATTTTTTGTAGAAAGATACTTTTCGCAGGAAAGCCTGTGTTGGTGACTTCCCAGGTAGCTCCCTGACTGAGGCGATTCCTTTGCTCTTCTAGCATTGTTCCTCCAGAACTGTCACAAGCACCGTTCTTGCCCTTGCAATCTTTGTGTCATGAGCAGTTAGTTCATACACACAGAGGTGATTGTTTTAATCTAACAGAACTACAGTGCTTAGGATACTAAAATTGACAAACACCAATATCATAGAATTTAGGGTTACCTTAATAATCCTAAACAATTGACCAGTCAGACTTCCCTGTCCTATATAAAGTCCAGTGGTAAGAATATATGTTTAAAACAAGTATTACTTATCATATGAAATTACGTATTTATTATTATACTATATTGCTTTCACTTTTTTTAATCCAAACAATATAATGGGGATGTTTGACACTCACTATAAAAAATGAAAATTAATAGGATAAAGTTTGATAGACTTAATTTCTCTTGTTTTCTGAACTGTCCGAAACACCTATACTCAGACCTTTGGAATCAATGGACTTAACTTCATTTCTCATCTCATGGCACTTACTAATTATGTGACTTAGTAAAATATTTAATTTCTGTAAGCCTTAGTCTATGCACAGGCATACCTTGTTTTCCTGCAGTTTGTGCATCACAGATGTGCATACTTATATATAATAGGTATAATCGTATATAACCATCAGATTTGCTGGGAGAAATAAAGTAGATACCAATATACTAATTGCTTAACACAGAGCCAGGCTCAGAGAGCACTGTAAATATTAGTGCCTTCTATCTGACCAACACTAAAACATCATTCAAAATTCTTTACCCTTCAACTCTTAATCTTAGATACTTTCAGAAAAAGAATATCTTAGTATCATCTAGAAATACATTGACTTCTCATTTCTCTTTATGTACATATGTTCAAAAGTTTTACATGATGTTTGCATTTTATGTACTCTCTCCCCTCTTTTTTGTTTATCAATGTATCCTTGGTAAACTGAAATTTATTTACATACCAAGGATCCTGTGATATTTGATTATGGAAATATATGAAGATTTAAGATTTAGAAATTTCAGATTGCTTAGGTTACTGTTTCATATGATGATTTTCTCAGGACCTCTTTGAAATATCTCCAGATAAAGACATAAGACAATGTGGGAAAGAAGGCCTCTTACTTTCTATTTTCAACTTTTGAAGTTTATTCTGAGAAATATCTTGCAATGGAATCCAAATATATAAAATTTCCTAATCACCGTTAACCTCAAAATGTTGACATTTTTCAAAGGAAAGCAACTTTTTAAACTACTTCAGAAAACATGACTTCATAAGAGAAATGTGATAAATTACCATAGGCAGATAATATACTGCATTTTTAGGGCATAAATAATCATAATATATATGATAATAAATAACCAATAATATACTACAATGTATTTGTATTAGGAGAAAATAATCAGAAATGAAGGGACTTATAGAATCTGTTTGATCTTCTTGCTGTCAAGTCTCCACTTAAACCATCTAAATCAAATGAACATTCATATATGTTTTAAGATTAATATTGTTTTTACCTGCTTTGGCTGCATGAAAAGAAAAGGCATTTCCTTTAACTTTGTTAGAAGCATATAGATTCTTCTGTGGCTGTTATCAGAAATATGCTATTCTGTGCCATTTAAACTAATGATGCTGTGGTTATATTCTCTGTTATTGAAACTCTCTTGCTTATGATAACGACCCAAACCTTTATATGCTGCATGTTTACCTATGCAGGAGTTTATTCCTGAAGATTTCTAGTTTCACCTATCAATGGAGGTGATACAATGTTCTTAAGATATGGCTCTGTTTGTAATTAAAAAAAAATTTAATATATGGCAAACTCTAAAAGATTACTCCATGTTCTTTACAGTTTTACATTGTAACATATTTGGGACAGTTTTCAGTAAGTATTCTAGTATTTCAAACTCAACATAACTCAGTGTAAGTAAATGCAAACTAGTAAAATGGTTTCAGTTCTTTGACTTCTTATTCATTTTCAAGGTAGGAACATTAACACTGGCTCTGAGTATTGAGTAAGTAATTTTCTAATGACATAGAAATTGCATTTTTTTCCACCCTCACCAGTCACTCAAATTTTGTAGTCTCCACGTAATTAAACTGCCTGTTTTACTTGGGTACCTTTTATGTTCACTAAGGACTTCCAACCCAGAAATTCAGCCATATCTGAGGTAAATAGATAAAAGAAATTTAACAGTGGAACTTTCAAATAAAAGTCAGATTGGTAGGTACAAGGCCACAGTCAGATATGATCACATGATAGCAATTAATTGTTTAATTCAATCTGTATAGTTAGCTAAGGTGGTCTATGTCAAGTCCAGTGTTTACTCTTTGACCTAAATGTACATTCTCAGTTGGTCAAATTAATCATAAGATCAATTAATTGGTTTTCCTCCTTATTGTCGAGGACATTATGTGAACTGCTGTGTAGAGCTTCACAGAATCAACTGGTGTGCCTCAGCTAATAGTTTCCTGATTTATATCCTCAGGGTCAAGAAGCATATTTTTTGTTAAATGTCCATGACACCCTGCTGAGTTAGCCTGGAACAACTCCAAATGATTTACTCTTTTGGACTCAGTGAAATAGTTATATTTTATAAGACTTTATTCTATGATTTCTTTTTCAGTAGAATATTAGTCAGCTGACTTGAATTTGCATTTTTCACTGGATTTGTATTTTTAAGTAAATAGGTTGATTATTATTTGTGAGTGCCTATTAACATCAGGAAGCAGTGTGACTTAGAGACAACTCAGTTAATTAGAAGGTGTTTAGTACCCCTGAGCTTAATTTAGCCTATGTATGTCTGGCCTAATGGAACAGTCTAAATGATCTCTGTATGTTTAACAAATGTGAGCCACTGGTCCTAGAGAGACTCAAAGGCAACAGCAGGACCCCGCAAACTCATGTCCAACACACCCCAGGATGTCAGAACCACATGACACAACAGGCCAGTGGGGTTTTGCTGTTGTCATTATTTACTGAATGAGTTTTCTTGCTAAATGACTTTATTTACTGTCTTATTTTATCAATATTTGGCATGCCCCTCTAGGCTTTAGAAGTCCAAGCAATCCACATTTAATTATCTTTTATTTTATTTAAGTTAATCTTCCCAAATTGTCCTTGCATAGCTTATCTTATTTTCTTTTTAGTTCACCTACATGTTCCTAGAAATAAACATCTTGTATCTATGTACTTATTTCATTCTCCATAGACTAAATAATGAAGTATCATCTTAATTCTGCACTACAATGAGAGAGTTTATATACCAGCCAACATAAGAATGCCCATTTTAAGAGCTAATACTAGCAAAATTTAAGTGCAATTTGGAGTCTCCTCATTAAACTCATTCACTGAAGTAGAACAAGCCAAGAATATTACTAGTTCCTGGTGGGTATGACTATATTTTTTGAACAGATTCTTTGCCTGTCTGGTCAGTAGTTGGCACTTCTTTCCTGTATTTCACTGCTATAGTTAAGGTCTTTTGGCCATAACTGCATAGTATAGAATAAAAAGTTAGAAATCCTAAAGGATGTGTTTCTCTTGTATGATGGCCCTGCCAAAGTTATCAACTTTAAAGTTCTCAGCTATAGTATTATAAGCAGTTTCTATATTTTGCCAACTTTAACAGTACTCTTCAGTTTCTTTAATATGTGTTAATTAACTGCTAAGTCATAACTTCTGTTGATCTATTTACTTGGTGGCAGAGGCCAACAGTCCAGTGACAAGCAACAGGATGTACAATATTTCCTTAAATAATTACAATGTCCTGGTAATTTGTGTTTTTAAGGGTTTCAAATAAGTATAAAATGCTCTGCAGCTGTTGCTTTTTTTTGGTTGTTATTATTAACTTGATATGAGCAAATGTTGAACCAACAAAGGTGGTTTATAGAAAAATAGAAATATAGAAATAGATGTAGAAAAAAAGACATAAATTCAATTGTTTTAAAAATGCTTTTAAGTTGAAGAAATATCATTAAGGATAAAGTAATAACAAATTTCAATAGTTGAGGCACCTGTATTATTACTGAACAGAGTTTGAAAACCTTTGTTTACAAAAGGGAAATTTATTGGCACACGAAGACATCATGGATAGAGTATCCTAATGACCTTTTCAAATAATCATGGTAATTGATATGACTCCCAAAGTCCTCACTATAAGCAGGCAAAGAAGAAAACACATTATTAACTCATAGTGATTATTATGGTAGCTTTGGTCAGTTTATCTTTATTGTTTTTGGTTTTCCTTCCAAAATTTCCAAATGTTTTATTTCCCTGATAAAATCACTAACCTACCAGCCAACTAGCCAGTCAGCCAGTCTATTACCTTCCACATAAGCAAACAAACAAATAAAAACATTATCTGGCTCTTCATTGTACGGAATGAAATAAAAATTCATTAGTGGGTGTTCTGTTCACTTCTGTGCCTTTTTCTTTTCCTGCATCATTTACTGGAGTTCTTAGGGTCAACACAAAACCAGACACAGCTGCCCCTCCACTGTTACTATCCAAAACATCCTTTGCATCTCCAGTGCCTCTGCTCTTGCTACTCCTGGGACACTGATTTGCTTCTCCATCAGCTCAGCCAAATTCAAACTTTAAATCCAATTCATCTCAATTCTCTAGGCTTTTCCCTTCCTACCTCCATAAATTTCCATAATACCTTATTACATATGGTTATTTTCTTAGGCACTGCTTACCAGTTAGAATTGGGGAAACATGAGGGCAGTAAAAACATCTTGGTCACTATCATGTTTAGCACAGTACTGACACATAGTAGGCCCTTATCCTTAGGTTGTTGAGTGAATACATGAAAGAATACAATGGTACAATTATATTTTTATTAATAACTAAAAGCTAGCTAGGACTCTCTAAAAATCAACATGTATCATATATCTATAATCATTTTGTAATATATTTTCATTAAAGTTTTATACACACACAATTTATACCCAGTGCTTGGGAAAATAACCAATTTTAAATGCCTTACATTAGAAGATAGGATTTGATATACAGCATACAAAGAAACATATTTGGACAAAGCATGGACACCGCTTTTGCATCTCCCCAGTGTTTTTTATTACACATTGTAATCATGCCTTAATGTTAGCCCATCATGCCACCATTTTTAAACTGTTAGTTGTATTTTGAACTTAAAATGTGCATAGGGAGGAATAAAATGGTACTTTTATCCTTCACTTTTTTTCTTTTTATTAAATTATTCATCTGCAATCAGGGAAAATGTGACAGATGACCTGATTTCTAAGAGCTTTTTATATAGTAGAAATCCTTTAGTAGATCTTAAACTTCTATAGATCCTTGCAATATAACATCTACTTTAAGTGATCTTATATTGATTTTATTGTCAAATATATGAATAATATCTAACACAATTTTTAATTACTTGATGTATTTTAATTTTTTTTTTTTTTGTAGATAATTATTTTTTATTGAAGGGTAGTTGACGCACAGTATTACATTACATTAGTTTCAGGTGTATAACACAGTGATAAAACATTTATATACATAATTCTAGGTTCCAGCTATCACCCTACCAAGCTGTTACAATATCTTGACTATATTCCTTATGCTATACACTACATCCCGGTTACTTATTTATTTTACCACTGGAAATTTTTTTTTTTGTGAGGGCATCTCTCATATTTATTGATCAAATGGTTGTTAACAACAATAAAATTCTGTATAGGGGACTCAATGCTCAATGCACAATCATTAATCCAACCCAAGCCTAATTTTCGTCAGTCTCCAATCTTCTGAGGCATAACAAACAAGTTCTTACATGGAGAACAAATTCTTACATAATGAATAAGTTACATTGTGAACAGTACAAGGGCAGTCATCACAGAAACTTTCGGTTTTGCTCATGCATTATGAACTATAAACAGTTCAAATATGAATACTCATTTGGTTTTTATACTTGATTTATATGTGGATACCACATTTCTCTCTTTATTATTATTATTTTTAATAAAATGCTGAAGAGGTAGTTAGATACAAGATAAAGGTAGAAAACATAGTTTAGTGTTGTAAGAGAGCAAATGTAGATGATCAGGTGTGTGCCTGTAGACTATGTGTTAATCCAAGCTAGACCAGGGCAATAAAACATCCACATATGCAGAAGATTTCTCTCAGAACGGGGGGGTGAGGTTCTAAGCCTCACCTCTGTTGATCCCCAATTTCTCACCTGATGACCCCCCTGCAACCGTGCCTGTCTTAGGTTGTTCCTCCCTTGAGGAATCTTACCTGTCTCTGGCTAACCAGTCATCTTCCGGGGCCATACAGGGAAATGTAGAGTTGGTAAGTGAGAGAGAAGCCTTATTGTTTGAAATGGTTAGCTTTTTATTTCTTTGCATATTTATGCCCTGTGGCTTCTATGCCCAGCATTTGTCTTGAGGTATCTTTACCTCTTGGAAGAATTATGATACTCGGTAAATTTGATATGAGGCACGTATTCTATTTAAGGGTTGTAATTAGGAAGGAAGAAGAAAAGCTATAGAAGTAGCAGGTGGAAGAAAACATGGAAAGATTGATTACTTCTTTGACATATCTTCTTGTAGAGTAACTTCAGCACGTATAGGTTTTAAGCTACTACTTAAATTGCGCACACACATTAACATAATAGGAATACAGTTACATAACCAAAGCATATCTGTAATTACCAGCCATCTCCAGTGGTACCAAGAAAACCAGTTAGGCATCTTAGGCATTTGTGAAAACTTATCTATGATATGGTGGATATTGTCCAACTGAACTTGAACAGTCTGAGAGAAATCAGACAAATTAAAACAACCCATTCCTGGGGACTGTTCACATCCCATATGTTCTTTTAACAGTAAATAGTCTGTAGTTCTAAGATTTTGGAGAGCTACAATTTGCAGTTCTCCTAATTCTTGGTTGAGTTCCAACAGTATAGATCCAGTCAAATTTGTTGTTTTACTATATGCACAGGCCAGCTTAGATATCTCCTTCTTCATTCCCATGGCAAGTCTAGGAACTGGTGGGATGAGTGCATCTACACCTGTAGCAGTGCATGGATCTTTGTTGGGGTTTTTTGATGATAATCTTCTGGCATGAGTCTTCCAGAGAGTGCTGATGTTGGAAGTTCTTTTTCATATCATATCTTAGTTCGTTTTCGGGGTAGCCCAATTAGGCTTTGATCTTCTGTATAAACACAAACAGACACTTTGCCTACACTTTTATATGCCCTTTATACCCTTGTGTAGAACTCATTGGAGGTTACCACACAGGAACTGCCCTTGTTTTGTTTTGTTTCGTTTTGTTTTTGGTATCACTAATCTACACTTACATGACGAATATTATGTTTACTAGGCTCTCCCCTATACCAGGTCTCCCCTATAAACCCCTTTACAGTCACTGTCCATCAGCATAGCAAAATTTTGTAGAATCACTACTTGCCTTCTCTGTGTTGTACAGCCCTCCCTTTTCTCCTACCCCCCCATGCATGTTAATCTTAATACCCCCCTACTTCTCCCCCCCTTATCCCTCCCTACCCACCCATCCTCCCCAGTCCCTTTCCCTTTGGTACCTGTTAGTCCATTCTTGCTTTCTGTGATTCTGCTGCTGTTTTGTTCCGTCAGTTTTTCCTTTGTTCTTATATTCCACAGATAAGTGAAATCATTTGGTATTTCTCTTTCTCCGCTTGGCTTGTTTCACTGAGCATAATACCCTCCAGCTCCATCCATGTTGCAGCAAATGGTTGGATTTGCCCTTTTCTTATGGCTGAGTAGTATTCCATTGTGTATATGTACCACATCTTCTTTATCCATTCATCTGTCGATGGACATTTAGGTTGCTTCCAATTCTTGGCTATTGTAAATAGTGCAGCAATAAACATAGGGGTGCATCTGTCTTTCTCAAACTTGATTGCTGCGTTCTTAGGGTAAATTCCTAGGAGTGGAATTCCTGGGTCAAATGGTAAGTCTGTTTTGAGCATTTTGATGTACCTCCATACTGCTTTCCACAATGGTTGAACTAACTTACATTCCCACCAGCAGTGTAGGAGGGTTCCCCTTTCTCCACAGCCTCGCCAACATTTGTTGTTGTTTGTCTTTTGGATGGCAGCCATCCTTACTGGTGTGAGGTTATACCTCATTGTAGTTTTAATTTGCATTTCTCTGATAATCAGAGATGTGGAGCATCTTTTCATGTGTCTGTTGGCCATCTGTATTTCTTTTTTGGAGAACTGTCTGTTCAGTTCCTCTGCCCATTTTTTAATTGGGTTATTTGTTTTTTGTTTGTTGAGGCGTGTGAGCTCTTTATATATTCTGGACGTTAAGCCTTTATCGGATGTGTCATTTTCAAATATATTCTCCCATACTGTAGGGATCCTTTTTGTTCTATTGATGGTGTCTTTTGCTGTACAGAAGCTTTTCAGCTTAATATAGTACCACTTGTTCATTTTTGCTGTTGTTTTCCTTGCCTGGGGAGATATGTTCAAGAAGAGGTCACTCATGTTTATGTCTAAGAGGTTTTTGCCTATGTTTTCTTACAAGAGTTTAATGGTTTCATGGCTTACATTCAGGTCTTTGATCCATTTTGAGTTTACTTTTGTATATGGAGTTAGACAATGGTCCAGTTTCATTCTCCTACATGTAGCTGTCCAGTTTTGCCAGCACCATCTGTTGAAGAGACTGTCATTTCGCAATTGTTTGTCCATGGCTCCTTTATCAAATATTAATTGACCATATATGTTTGGGTTAATGTCTGGATTCTCTAGTCTGTTCCATTGGTCTATGGGTCTGTTCTTGTGCCAGTACCAAATTGTCTTGATTACTATGGCTTTATAGTAGAGCTTGAAGTTGGGGAGTGAGATCCCCCCCACTTTATTCTTATTTCTCAGGATTGCTTTGACTATTCGCGGTCTTTGGTGTTTCCATATGAATTTTTGAATTATCTGTTCCAGTTCATTGAAGAATGTTGCTGGTAGTTTCATAGGGATTGCATCAAATCTGTATATTGCTTTGGGCAGGATGGCCATTTTGACGATATTAATTCTTCCTAGCCATGAGCATGGGATGCGTTTCCATCTGTTAGTGTCCCCTTTAATTTCTTTTAAGAGTGACTTGTAGTTTTCAGAATATAAGTCTTTCACTTCTTTGGTTAGGTTTATTCCTAGGTATTTTATTTTGTTTGATGCTATTGTGAATGGAGTTGTTTTCCTGATTTCTCTTTTTGTTGGTTCATTGTTAGTGTATAGGAAAGCCACAGATTTCTGTGTGTGAATTTTGTATCATGCAACTTTGCTGTATTCCAATATCAGTTCTAGTAGTTTTGTGGTGGAGTCTTTAGGGTTTTTTATGTACAGTATCATGTCATCTGCAAATAGTGACAGTTTAACTTCTTCTTTACCAATCTGGATTCCTTGTATTTCTTTGTTTTGTCTGATTGCCGTGGCTAGGACCTCCAGTACTATGTTAAATAACAGTGGGGAGAGTGGGCATCCCTGTCTAGTTCCCGATCTCAGAGGAAATGCTTTCAGCTTCTCGCTGTTCAATATAATGTTGGCTGTGGGTTTATTATAGATGGCCTTTATTATGTTGAGGTACTTTCCCTCTATTCCCATTTTGCTGAGAGTTTTTATCATGAATGGATGTTGAACTTTGTCAAATGCTTTTTCAGCATCTATGGAGATGATCATGTGGTTTTTGTCTTTCTTTTTGTTGATGTGTTGGATGATGTTGATGGACTTTCGAATGTTATATCATCCTTGCATCCCTGGAATGAATCCCACTTGGTCATGGTGTATGATCCTTTTGATGTATTGTTGAATTCGTTTTGCTAATATTTTGTTGAGTATTTTTGCATCTACGTTCATCAGGGATATTGGTCTGTAGTTTTCTTTTTTGGTGGGGTCTTTGCCTGCTTTTGTTATTAGGGTGATGTTAGCTTCATAGAATGAGTTTGGGAGTATCCCCTCCTCCTCTATTTTCTGGAAAACTTTAAGGTGAATGGGTATTATGTCTTCCCTGTATGTCTGATGAAATTCCGAGGTAAATCCATCTGGCCTGGGGGTTTTGTTCTTTGGTAGTTTTTTGATTATCGCTTCAATATCATTGCTGGTAGTTGGTCTGTTTAGATTTTCTGTTTCTTTCTGGGTCAGTCTTGGAAGGTTGTATTTTTCTAGGAAGTTGTCCATTTCTCTTAGGTTTCCCAGCTTGTTAGCATATAGGTTTTCATAAAATTCTCTAATAATTCTTTGTATTTTTGTGGGGTCCATCGTGATTTTTCCTTTCTCATTTCTGATACTGTTGATTTGTGTTGACTCTCTTTTCCTCTTAATAAGTCTCGCTAGAGGCTTATCTATTTTGTTTATTTTCTCGAAGAACCAGCTCTTGGTTTTATTGATTTTTGCTATTGTTTTATTCTTCTCAATTTTATTTATTTCTTCTCTGATCTTTATTATGTCCCTCCTTCTGCTGACCTTAGGCCTCATCTGTTCTTCTTTTTCCAATTTCGATAATTGTGACATTAGACCATTCATTTGGGATTGCTCTTCCTTTTTTAAATATGCTTGGATTGCTATATACTTTCCTCTTAAGACTGCTTTTGCTGTGTGCTACAGAAGTTGGGGCCTAGTGTTGTTGTTGTCATTTGTTTCCATATATTGCTGGATCTCCATTTTGATTTGGTCATTGATCCATTGATTATTTAGGAGCGTGTTGTTAAGCCTCCATGTGTTTGTGAACCTCTTTGCTTTCTTTGTACAGTTTATTTCTAGTTTTATGCCTTTGTGGTCTGAAAAGTTGGTTGGTAGGATTTCAATCTTTTGGAATTTTCTGAGGCTCTTTTTGTGGCCTAGTATGTGGTCTATTCTGGAGAATGTTCCATGTGCACTTGAGAAGAATGTATATCCTGTTGCTTTTGGATGTAGAGTTCTATAGATGTCTATTAGGTCCATCTGCTCTACTGTGTTTTTCAGTGCTTCCGTGTCCTTACTTATTTTCTGCCCGGTGGATCTATCCTTTAGGGTGAGTGGTGTGTTGAAGTCTCCTAGAATGAATGCATTGCAGTCTATATCCCCCTTTAGTTCTGTTAGTATTTGTTTCACATATGCTGGTGCTCCTGTGTTGGGAGCATATATATTTAGAATGGTTATATCCTCTTGTTTGACTGAGCCCTTTATCATTATGTAGTGTCCTTCTTTATCTCTTGTTACTTTCTTTGTTTTGAAGTCTATTTTGTCTGGTATTAGTACTGCAACCCCTGCTTTCTTCTCGCTGTTGTTTGCTTGAAATATGTTTTTCCATCCCTTGACTTTTAGTCTGTACATGTCTTTGGGTTTGAGGTGAGTTTCTTGTAAGCAGCATATAGATGGGTCTTGCTTTTTTATCCATTCTATTACTCTGTGTCTTTTGATTGGTTCATTCAGTCTGTTAACATTTAGGGTGACTATTGAAAGATATGTACTTATTGCCATTGCAGGCTTTAAATTCATGGTTACCAAAGGTTCAAGGTTAGCCTCTTTAGTATCTTACTGCCTAACTTAGCTCGCTTATTGAGCTGTTATATACACTGTCTGGAGATTCTTTTCTTCTCTCCCTTCTTGTTCCTTCTCCTCAATTCTTCATATGTTGGGTGTTTTGTGCTGTGCTCTTTCTAGGAGTGCTCCCGTCTAGAGCAGTCCCTGTAAGATGTCCTGTAGAGGTGGTTTGTGGGAAGTAAATTCCCTCAGCTTTTGCTTGTCTGGGAATTGTTTAATCCTGCCATCATATTTAAATGATAGTCATGCTGGATACAGTATCCTTGGTTCAAGGCCCTTCTGTTTCATTGTATTAAATATATCATGCCATTCTCTTCTGGCCTGTAGGGTTTCTGTTGAAAAATCTGATGTTAGCCTGATGGGTTTTCCTTTATAGGTGACCTTTTTGTCTCTAGCTGCCTTTATAATTCTTTCCTTGTCCTTGATCTTTCCCATTTTAATTATTATGTGTCTTGGTGTTGTCTTCCTTGGATCCTTTCTGTTGGGGGTTCTGTTTATTTCCGTGGTCTCTTCGATTATTTCCTCCCCCAGTTTGGGGAAGTTTTCAGCAATTATTTCTTCTAAGATACTTTCCATCTCTTTTCCTCTCTCTTCTTCTTCTGGGACCCCTATAATACAGATATTGTTCCTTTTGGATTGGTCACACAGTTCTCTTAATATTGTTTCATTCCTGGAGATCCTTTTGTCTCTCTCTATGTCAGCTTCTATGCGTTCCTGTTCTCTGATTTCAATTCCATCAATGGCCTCTTGCATTCTATCCATTCTGCTTATAAACCTTTCCAGAGTTTGTTTCATTTCTGCGATCTCCTTTCTGGCATCTGTGATCTCCCTCCGGACTTCATCCCATTTCTCTTGCGTATTTCTCTGCATCTCTGTCAGCATGTTTATGATTCTTATTTTGAATTCTTTGTCAGGAAGACTGGTTAGGTCTGTCTGGTTCTCTGGTGTTTTCTCTGTGATCTTTGTCTGCCTGTAGCTTTGCCTTTTCATGGTGATAGGAATAGTTTGGAGAGCTGGGACGAATGACGGCTGGAAGAACTTCCCTTCTTGTTGGTTTGTGGCCCTCCTCTCCTGGGAGAACAGCGACCTCTAGTGGCTTGTGCTGTGCAGCTGCGTGCAGACAGAGTTTCTGCTTCCTGCCCCGCTGCTATGGAGTTAATCTCCGCTGTTGCTGTGGGCGTGGCCTGGCTCGGGCAGCTACTCCAAAGTGGTGGAGTCGCTTTGGAGCAGGAGCTGCTGGGAGGCTATTTATCTCCGTAAGGGGCCTCCCTGCTCCCTGGAGCCCAGGGGTTATGGTTCCCAGAGATCCCCGGATTCCCTACCTCTGGATTAAGTGTCCCACCCTGCCCCTTTAAGACTCCAAAAAGCACCCGCCAAAACAAAACAATGACCACCAAAAAAAAAAAAAAAAAATTTTTTAATTAAAAAAAAAAAATTTTTTTTTAATTAAAAGAAAAAGGTGACCGCTCGTTTTTCTTTATTCTCCGGTGCCAACCTCAGGCCTCTGCTCACCGGTCTTGCTACCCTGTTTCCCTAGTATTGGGGTCCCTATCCCTTTAAGACTTCCAAAAAGCGCTCGCCAAAACAGAGTAGCAAAAAAAAAAAAAAGAATTTGGTCGCGCGCTTTTCTTATGTCCTCTGGAGCCCGGCCTCCAGTGCCCGCTCACTGTTCTTGCTGTCCTGTTTTCCTAGTATCCAGGGCCCCCTGGGCACGTCCTGTGTCTGGGTCCGGATGGCTGGGGCTGGGTGTTCGGCAGTCCTGGGCTCCGTCTCTCACCCGCTCTGCCTATTCTTCTCCTGCCGGAAGTTGGGGGAATGGGTGCTCGGCTCCCGCCAGGCCGGGGCTTGTATATTACCCCCTTCGCGAGGCGCTGGGTTCTCTCAGGTGTGGATGTGGTCTGGATATTGTCCTGTGTCCTCTGGTCTTTATTCTAGGAAGGGTTGTCTTTGTTATATTTTCATAGATATATGTGGTTTTGGGAGGAGATTTCCGCTGCTCTACTCACGCCGCCATCTTCCGCCCCTCCCCCCTTGATGTATTTTAATTTTAAAATAATTTTTTCCTTTTTCTTTATATTTCTAATTTGTTTTCCCATGCTTGTTTCCTTTTAAATGACTTCCTAGGAGAGAGAGGCACACACACACACACACAGAATACTTACTTCTTTTGTTTTTCTTGGGGTTTAATGTGTAGTGAGGGATAATTTTGATTTTCCATAAATAGATATTTTGGGTATCACTCAAGATGGTTGTATGATTTTTCTTCTTTGCTCTGGAGTTAAAATGCTGAATAATAAATTTGAAAACCTTTTAATAAAAAATAAATAAATGTCTTCCTGGATGTCACATTTGATATAGTAGTTAACTGTCATTCCTACTGTCTGTACTGTTTTGTGACTCATTGTTCACTTAAGTGTATAATTAACATTTCTCCATTTGATTAGATATTCCTGTATGTTATCATGTTGTTTAGAAATTTCAGTATCTCAAGTCTTTACATTCTTAAAAACATTGCTATACTAAACAAGATTAGAATTAATTAAGTAAAATAATTTATGGTGAACAAACTTCTAAAAGCTGAATTGCTGCTTCTGAAAGCTTGAACAGCTTTAAAACATACATATTGCTCTTTTGTCTGCCAAATATGTTTCTAAGTAATTATATCTCAACCAGCTGGTCGTAAAGTTGGCTGTTTTCTGAATGCATAGCAGTACTGGGATAAATGTATATGCATACATATATGTGTATCTTTTTATATTTAGATATCCATATAATTTCCTTTAGAAATAAAATCCATAGTGACAATGACCTGGAGAAAATAATTAAAAGTGAGCATTAATGAACTTTGTAAAAGCAAACTAGAAAAAATTACACATTGAGAACTGTCCTGGAAATAATATGAAATATCTACTCTAAGATTATTCATTCAGTCATCATTCATTCATTTGCTTTTGTAAAAAATGCTTCCTGAACCGGGACTCGTGGTGGGGGAATTGGAGGTCAGACTCTTGGTGGCAAGCAGTGTGGTGTCAGTATGAACAGAAGATAAAGCTAAGAACATATTTGGCAACGTGGTGAGACTACAGGGCAGCCTAAAGGTCCAGATACAGTCCAGTGTTCCACTCGGGCTGCACTGGGGTCACCATCTGATGGTTCAAACTGGGGAAAAAAGAGAGGAGCAAAAGCGAAGCCTTGTAACAGAACAGCATCTCAAGATACAGCCCACGGAGGCATTCTGACAACAGAAAACAGTCCAAGTGTGACGTCGGATAGCTGGGCAGAGCCATCCTTCCTCCTTTCCTATTTTAAGTTGACTTTCTCAATGTTAGGTGGAAGCTAGCGAAACACGCCCAGCTCCCAGAGCTGGATATGCCTCCTGAGTACTGGTCACAGTGGAAGGTTAGATCTTCTAAAGCATTTACGCTTTGGATTCCACACAGAATCTTCGAGAAATATTATTCAGATTCTTGGATTCTAAGGCAGACCTAATATATCAGTATCTCCAGGGAGCACACAATGAGAATTGATTTATGAATGTTCTTTAGATAATTCAGATGATTGGCCCGATGTGGGAATCATGACTTTAAAAAGCCTCCATAGGTATTTCATTAAAGAAGAAATTGTATTTCTAGGGAGTCATTTCCCTGCTCTCATCTTTAGCCAATATTTCTGTTTCTTAAATAAAACTCCTTTCCTCATCTGCCTCTTAATAGCCTGCCGTAAAAAATTATTTTGTCATAGACCTTGCTTTTTAAGATATTCTGACCCTCTAACCATAATAGTGATTTCCTCTATTCTCTTTTCCATCAGGTTTCAGTCTAAAGACTTATTATTCTCTCTTTTTTTTTCTCTTTAAAATTTATATCCTAATGTTACAAATTGCCTGTCATAATGTCGTACACACCCCACCCACCTTTTAATGTGTACACGCATAGGTGGTATATCGGCTGGCTTTCATTTCTAAAATAATTAGGGTCCCATGATTCTGTGTATCTAAACAAGTGAGCAAGATCTTTATTAATCTAAAGATGGAAGAGAAAAGTTGCAATATGGAGAAAGTTGCTGGAAAAAAGAATGGAAGATGGGTTCACAGTAGACCAGGGTGCCTAAGACATTTTACATCCTGACATTTTTTTAACAAGATTGTACTGCTTTGTAATTCATTTATAGAAATGTTATAACCTCCCATTGGCTCAGTACACCCATTTGTTCGGTGACTGTAAATAATAGCCATCAGCAAAGCTTTTGAAATCTTCAGATGAAAGGAACTGAATTAAGGAAGCTTCCCTTGTGCACCCTTCCCCCGAAACAAATGCTGACTGGAGCACAGAAAGCAAGGAACAGAGAGCACAGTGTGGTGGCCTAGCGACCTAACGCTGTCCAGCTTTTGAGAATGAGCATTTATTTACTATGCACTGAGAGGCCTTTTATGTTTTTTTTTCTCAACTGAAACAGGCTATGGTAGATTTTAATACATGAGAGACATTGGAGAAGGGGATACCAGATCAGTTACATTATGTGAATTAATACAGCAGTAGTTTCTCTGGTTATTGCAAAGTTAGTTTCTATTTTAAGGCTACTAGTCACATGCTACTGTACCTGAGAGTAAAATTTTTCATTACCATCCAAAGATGATTCATTGTGTTGCTTAACAGGGGCAACTGATAAATAAATTACAGCATTTAAAAAATGTTCCCCAGGGCTTAAAATACCTGTGCAATTTTTAAATATTTATATAGATTATCCTTTTGTGTGTAACTTATGTATGAAATTTACATATTTTAAATTATTAGACCAATGAGCTTGCTGTAGATAAGGGTATAATCTTAATGAAGTGCTTTGTAAAACCTTCTTATGATATTACTGTTGAGTTATGGAACCAGAAGTTAATTCCTCTGGGACAAGTATGTTTAATTAGGTCAACATGATAAATGAAGTGGGGAAGCATTACTTGAAATACAGAATATACCTAACTTAGATAACGGATTTGCAGTTTAAAAAAGATGTGTATTACAGTTCTTTGTCATTTAATCTCTTCATTATAGCTGATAAGTCAATATTCAGAACTGCAGAATATAGTAAACAAAAACAATGTTGCCTGCTAAGATCAAGTGAAAGTTGGGCATTGTATGGGATATAAGAAATATAGACATGTTCTCAGACTTTCAGGACCTCAAATTGCGCTTGGTCAGACCAGGAGAATATATATATCCTTTGAAAGGATAGGTAAGACATATAGCATTTATTTTCAATAACACACATCTTACACTTCTTATTTTTTATACAACTCAGTTGACAATTATTTATACCATATCACATCTTCTATTCTGTAACTTTAAATTGTGATTTAAATTCATGAACTTTTTGTAGCTCAGAGAAGATTCATTTGCTTGTTTTTTGATATTTGTTCTCTAGAATAACTTAGGTATGGTGGGTAAAAGAAAACCCTTTTAAGTGCTAAAGTGTTCATTTTTGTTCCTAATTATCATTTTGTTATTTAAAGATGTAAGCATTTTTAAATGCACTGTTTATTTCCTTGACTTCTTAAAAAGAGTAGAGTACATTTTTTATCTATTCAGAGGCATGATTATGTGCATCAGTGTTAGTGATATTCTCAAAATTGTCAATATGGAGTGGATATGGTGGAAATCCCTTGGTTTCCTGGAGGAAAAAAAATGCATTATTGGTCTACTTTTATGTCGTTTTATTTATTTTTTTCTCATGAAGATGTATGAAGCAGTTTGGTGATTTTCTGTGCCCTTTCTACTAAATTAACACTAAATTATAAATGGATCAAAGGCTAAAGCATATTTCTTCTAAAGGATAATTTCAATCTATAGAGAACTATCAATGGTCCTGAGCCTGTCAGTATCTTCGGAACGTCATCATCACCAGTATGAAGGATTGCATCGCCTACAGCACTGCAGTATTCACCGTGGTGTCCTCTATAGCACTTGCTTTTTGTACTCAGTGTGGGAAGAAGAAATATTTTTACCTTTCATAGTTGTTGATAGAGAATTTCATTTTTAGGAGCAGAGAGCTGGGGTGTAGGGAGAATTTTTGTGACATATCAAAAGGTTAATAAAACTAGAAATTCCATACTTAATCTTATGGTAACAATAAAATTAATAGCTATTTGATAGTATAATATTATCCTGAGATTCCTTCATTCCTAAATTACAATTTCATTTGTTCTGTGAACATACCAGGAGGTAGACAGTATTAAAAAATGAATCTTCCACAAGATTCTTGGAACACTTCTGAAGCCTCAAGGTTTTACTTAACTATCTTTGTTTTAATGTCTAAAGTAATTATTCCCTTTCAAATGTCAAAGCTCAATTCTGTGACTAATACAGCTTAATAAGCTGTATCTTCTTATTTGTAAAATGTTCTTTTAGTGAGTATGGTAAAGGAATAATGATCTCCGCAAAGATGTCTAAATCTGAATCTCCAGAATCTTTGAACACATTATGTTACATGGCAAAGGGTTGACTTTAAGATTAGGAGATTATCTATATTATCCTGTTGGACCAAGGGTCCTTACATAGGGAAGAGAGAGGCACAAAGTCAGAACCAGAGAGATGGCATCCTGAGAAAGACTCAAGTAATCGCTGGTTTTGGTGATAGAAAGGGGTCCTGGAACAAGAGAAAGCTCTAGTCTGGAAAGTAAAAGAAAATGGTTCCTAGAGCTCTAGGATATTATTAGACACCAAATTAGAAGTTTTTCAGACTTTTGCTTTTACTATAGTATTCTTGTCATAATAGAAAATGATACTTCTAGCTTATGTTTCTACTATGGCGTACACTTAAACAGGTCTTGGTGCCTGTTCTGTATTTTGGTTTCACTGCGTCATGTTGGAATTATTTTAAGCCTTTGAGAACCGCAGTATCAACAAGCGTCTGAGGCTATGGAAATACAGTTAGGTTGAGTGCTACATATATAGGCTAGACATATGCTAGGAAAAATAACATATAAAATAACTACAGTGACTGAGTGTGCCAGCTGAGAGTAAACTTTTTCACCCATTCAAAGCTAAGCTCCTTTCCACACAACCCATAGTCATTATCTGAAACTAATTTAACTCCATATATGAGAACCATGGAGTTTTGAGATTCACTATGAATTCTACTTTGAGCTTATTTATTGGCTGAGTATGGTTTCTCAGCCTAGGCTCTATTGACATTTGAGCCAGATAATTCTTTATTGTAGAGGGTTATCCTGTGAAGTTCAGGGTGTTTAGAAGTGTCCATGGCCTCTGCCCACAATAAACCGCACTAGTAAACCCTAATCTGTTTGCAGCAACTGACAAGGTTTCCAGATGTGCTCAAGGTCCCAGGGGATGGTGGGGCAAAATCACCTCTGGATTTCAGTACTTGAACACTTAACTTTTTTCCTGCAGCCATTTTATAACCCCCTTGGAGAAGTTTACCTCTGTCTTAACAGCCCCTGTCAAAGTACCTGATTGTAGCCACAAATTACCTCAGGATAGCCCCCAAATTTAAGTGTATTTGCCCTAGACCTCAGTCACCATGGTAGGGGCGCTGCTACAACATTGCAGAGTGTCGTCTTTTTCTTTTCTATTCTCGTGAACCAACTATACCCCCCACATAACACACACACCCCAATTAAATATTCTACCCTGCAAAATTTTGACCATTGACTTCTGGAGTCATCTTCCTTGATGGGCCCAGCCTGATGGATACCCACAGTTTTCTTATCCTGATGATTAAAAAGACTCTGAAGCTTGTCCTGTTCCACTAAAGTCTCATTTCTGGCAGTCACATTTATTTGAAAAACAACAAAACACCAACAAAAAAAAACTAGTCTATACTCATTCTCATATTCACACAGAAACACGCACACCTCCATCAACAACAATTGAGGCCTGGGTACTCAGTACGACTCTTACAAGTAACAAAACCCAACTTGAGAAAGCTTAAGCAGAAAAGCCAAGCCGAACCAAGCAAAACAAAACAAAAACGGGTATTTTTGATTAAAAGAAAATTGTTTCAGAAAATCAAGGCATGCAGAAAGGCCTTGGGATTGCACATAGGAATTGGGAAGTGTTCAGGAGTTGAGGGTATGATATGCATCCTTCATTCATCACTTTTTCTACGTTTCCATGATTTTTTCCTGTTTGTAAATCTACTGTCTCTCATGCATTGTCCACATGGCAAGGTGGGTGAGCCAAAACTCCTAAGAGTTTGCACATTCCCCATTCCAGAGATTATCCCAAGCTGAACTACAATATCTTTATCCCAATTCCAAGTTCCTGGGAGGGAAAATTTGCGGCCATGGATATGTGGAAGATACTTCTTGCTACCAGCTAAGAAAATGCCCCAAGAGATGATACCTACAGATTGATTCAGAAACGAACCCAAATCATCTGGTCACCAACACAGAATATAATTCTCCATTTTTTTGAATGTAAGGTTTGTAATTGAAAATAATTCCATTTGTGGAATTCTAATTTTATGAAAACAATGTAAAATAACAACATACCATCTTTTGGAAGAACATACATTTATATTATTGATCAACACTCATATTACAAGTTTTGTTTATCAAAGAGACATTTTTGGAAGTTTTGTGCAGATACAAACAATGACTATTTTCTGTTTAGGAAAACAAATTTAACTTTTCTTCTGCATATAAGCAATATAAAAATATGGAAATAAACAATACATAAATAAACATAAAAATATCAAGATCTTTTAGAAAAGTCTCTAAGATTTTTGTATTGAAACTAAAGCAAAAAAAAGTCTACTAAGTTTAAAAAGATAGTATAACCTTTGTGTGAAGCTACAAAGATGCTTCTTTTTTTTTCAGTAAAATGTGTTTGTTCACACAATGCATACTTATTTCAGCAGACAACATACAGGAAATTTCAATGTATTGAGGTAAAAAACTGGAAAGTTTGAACCTTTATGTTTTCTTAGTAAGGATGCTGTTTTATTTTCTGACAAGTTCTCTGACAGAGCTTCAGAGATAACATAACAGTATCTGCACTTACCTGTCAGCCAGGAATGAGTCACTCCTGAATTTACTAAAAATGACATGATCGACATGGCATAGTAACAAACCCTGGGCAGGATTTTAAGGTACTATATGGCACCAGATCCTCTCATTAGTGCCACGGGTCTTATTAGTACATGTCAGTTTTCAAACCTTTACAGGGTTGCTGGTAGAATACAGCGAACAGTGAATATCTCTACATTTGTGACATCTCTTAATGTCACATCTCTTAACAATGACAAAAATACTGTTCATAGCTTGTTGAATTTCCTAAACATGTATTATGGGTGAAGAAATAGTGTAAAGCAAGGACACTGAGAAAAATTCATAGCCTTTGTGAAAAGAAAAGGAATGAAAGGAAGGAAAAGAAGGAAGGAATGAAGGGAAAGGAAAGGAAGAAAGAAGGAAGAAAGGAAGGGAGGGAGGGACAGAGGGAGGGAGGAAATAGAGAGCGAGGGAGAAAGAAAGAAAGAAAAGCATGCTAATACACTGAATAGGAAGAATTGCTTGGCCCCTGTCAGCCCAGCCCTCCTAGGGAGGCAACATGCTACAGGGGCAAGAGCCTAGGATGCAGCTTAGGGTTCTAGACTCAGCTCTGCTATAACACGAATTATTCTTCATGTCTCTTAGATTCATCTTTGACATGTGTGACATAGGAAAGAATCCTAGACTTCTTCTTTATTAGCACTGATAGTTTCAGGATTCTTCCTGAGTGTCTCATCTCTTGAACCCCCCTCTCTCCTTCCCTTCCTCCTTCCCACCTCTTTCTTCTCATCTGCAAACATTGATGGATAATAAATTCAAGGCATAGAAACAGGCATCTCAGGTAAAGTCACGGACTTTATTCTATATATGTAAAGATGAGATATATCCTAACCATATTCTCTCCAAATGCATATTTAACTGTTTAAAAAAAAAACACTTTGGGGAATGAATTTAACAAAATTTGGATGCCCTTTATTTGCAGTTAAGATAATGGAGAAAAGATGCAGAATCTGTGATTTAAATACCTTCATCTAAATTTCATAAATTACCTTGAGAAAGCAAGTATCCACATTTTTCAAAAGGACCATAAATAAAAATATCCAGTAAAGCTGTAGTATTTTAAAGACCAAAGCATGTAATAAAGATTGTGTTAAAGTGAGTCCAGTACATCATTTACTTTCAATTTTAAAGTTAACATTTACCATGTGCTACTTCAAGCCACCTTTACAAAGCCCATTATTGCTGATATCTAGCATGGCGAATCCCAGGTGAGTCTCTAATGTCTTCTCCTGACATTTCTGCAAGGATGACTGACAGCTGGGCAGGTCCAGCTCTACTGGGTGGTGTGGGTTGATACTGATGCAACTGAATTTTAGCAACAAGAGTGATGGAAAACACATCTTACTAAGAGGTGACATCTTACTCTGCTGACTTGCCAAAAACACAGCATAATTTCTACATGAGATTAAGGAAATAACACATGTCCATGTGTATTTACATAAGTATCTCAAGTAAAGTGAGTAAATAGGCACTAAAATATATCATTTGCATGCACACTATTATAAGGCTATGTCTGCCAAATTCATAACAATAAAATGTCACCTCAAAATCAAAGTTAAGAGAATAAATTTTTTTAAAAATCATCTGATTTTTCAGGTAGTTACTGAACTATTTGTCATCCTATGACTAATCTGTCTTTCTAAAGGCAGAATCATGACAGATATTAAATGTAGAATAGAGGTAGGAGTATTGAATACTTTTCAAAGTAGTGGTTTAGACATTAGGCAAGCTCCTGGGGAAATACCATATGCTGTGAAACTATAAATTGCATCAAATGTTTATTGGTTTCTGTCATGGTGTGGTAGATATTGGTTAGTGATAAAAATGAAGGAAAATTCATTTGTTTGTGGCTTTCATTTTTCAGTTATGTGCTTTCTGGTAGGTACATTTGTCTGCTGGAAGAGGTAGAAAAGAGTTACTTGAGAATTCAATTCTAATCACAAACAAAACATTTTAATATATTTGCTTTTTCCCCAGTGAAACCAGGGAGGTATGAGATACTGGGTGAAGTAAAGAAGGCTCATCAGTAATTAATCATCATGGATGAAATTTACTTTTACTTCTTGAATGAAGTACATTTTCCCTGTCACAAGATAATTATTTCAAATAAGATTTAAGTGATATGTTTAAGATATGCATTAGTTCTTCTAGGAATCTCAAAAACAACCTAGTTTGTATAACATAAAAATATGTAAATTCCCTGTCATTTGAAATTCACTGCATTCATCTATGATAACGCCTCTTGTTTTAGCAAATTCCTTCTGCTGATTTAGAAGCAGTAACAAAAGATCATCTATTCATTGTGTGCCTGTTATCTGTGCTACACTGAGGGAACAGGGAAAGAATTCATGTCTAAGTCAAAGAGTTTATAGTCTCTTTTTGAAAAGCAAAACATATGCCACTAAAATTTAAATAAACTTTCTAATCAATAAAAGAAATGTGTGACAAATTAGTACATGATTAACAGCAAAATTAATGGCTGAGGCAGTAATTGTTAAAGGAGTTCATAGGAGATCAATTCACTGGTGAGGTAAGCTACATATTAATGCAAAGTTAGGAATTGAGCTGAGTAATAAAGAATGGAGTCAGGTCCAGAGAGTCATTCTAGGTTCAAGAAAAGCCCAGAGATAAGGCAGAGAGATAAGAAAGTAAAATGATTTTTTAAGATAAAAGCGAGTGTGCATATATGAAGGGTAATCTATAGAGAGTAGACAGACTAGAAAATTATCTTAGAGTCAGGGTATAACAGCTTTTGAATGTCTGGCTAAGTGATTTTGACTTTATCCTTTAAATCAGTATTTCCCCCAGCATAATCTTTGAAACTTCAAAAAGTTCTACAAGATGTAATAGCTACTTCTGGGGCATTGGAAAAGACAAGAGTGAAACTTAGAAGTTCAGTATATTTGGGGAATTCTCAATTAAAAAAAATAAGATTTCTTATAACAGATCTTCATAGAACTCTTAATATATTAATGTGCATTGTGAAACTCCAAGAGAAGGCTATAAGCTAGATGAAGCCCCAAACTTGCTAGATTGTGAAATCCTATTTCTGTGAAGTATCCCTTACCATAGGTGTACATGGAACAAAATTTTGGAAACACCAGTGTCAGGAAAGTTAAGTTTGATTAATTCAGAGTTCATTCAACTCTGCTGTGTGCCAACACTATATTAGGGAATAAGAATCTAGAGATAATTTACAAATAGACATTATCTCAAGAACTCAGAGTGTAGTCATAAATCAAAAAATACTGTAACATCACTCAATATAATAAGAAGACTATGCAAAGGGAGAAACAGGCATACTATATGTTTGTGTTCATGGACTTTGGATCAAAGCCACCATGCTTTGAATTCTAGTTCCTCTGCTAACCATCTATGTGTCCTTGGATAAAAGTAAAAGATACAGCTGTGTGTCCTTGTACTTGTCTTCCCTGTGGCTCAGGTTTTTTCATCTCTAAAATTGAGAAAATAGTATCAACATCAGATAGTTCCTAAGAGGGTTAAATGATAATGCACATGAAGCATATTTAATCATACTTTGCATATAATAAGTACTATGTAAATATTCATAGTTATCGTATAATATAAAAGCTTAACAGAGCAATGATGTCAAAGCTACCTTTGGGGGGAGGGACAGAAGTTTATGAAATGAGAGGTAAGAAGGAAGTGAAAGGGCTAAGGCATTCCAGGAAGAAGGACTCCACTTATAGAGCTGGTTTGTGAAACACCTTCATGTATTTTAGAAATTTAAATCAATTTAAAGGCTGCTATATGAGGAGGTAAGAGGTGGAAGATGAGCTTGGAGAATCATACTGAAGAGTTTTCACTTGATTGTGCAGGTTTTTAATTGGTAAGTGATAGGGAGCCAAGGAAAGATTATAGGAAGAAAACTGTCATATCCAGATTTATACTTTTGAGAGGTCATCCTGATGATAAGCCAAGAGTCTCCTGTAATCACTTGTTTAAGACATGGGGGTCTGAACCAAGGTAGTGGCAGCAGAAATGGACAAAAAAGGCCTAATTTAAAAATATTTAAGGAATATAATCCTAAACTTTTGGTGATTGAAGGGATAGGAAGGGTAGGAAGGAAGTGAGAATGAATGTGGAGATTGTAGCTTGAGAGACTGAATAAAAAATAGTGTCGCTAATTAATTTAGGGAACAAAAGCAGAACATGATAAGGGGTAGGAATAGTGGAGGAAGACAAATAGATCCAGCTGTGGTGCTTGAGTTTGAGTTCCCAGGGGGTAGATAGAGAGCAATCTGTCTAAGAGCTATCCAAACTTCCATATCTGGATCCCAGGAGAGAGATCTGATCTAAAGTAAAGGTTTGCCAGTCACTACCTGCCACACCACATGTAAAGATATGGGAGATGGTGAGAACTGTTCAATTACTATTACTGTTCAATTCAAAATTAAACTTCCTCATTCCTTCATGAGTTAGTTTTGACCAGTGCAGCCCTGCCTAAACACACACACACATGAACTTTGGCGTGATTTTCACTGAAGAGCAGAATCAGCTGCAGATTGCTCTCTTTTTTTCCTTTCTTGACAGTATTATAAGGGTCTGTTTTCCCAAATAATTCCCCAGTGTATAATTGAAGACCACTGTCCACCAAATACACTACCTTTGATGTACAATATGTGGAGCCTTTAAATCACATGACCAGAGTGCAAAAGCATTAGAATAAAAGGGACAAAGATATGTCAAAACTAGTTGATACATGTTTCCTAAGAGGGAGAAAGACTGGGAGGCCATGCTAAGAACAAATGGATATGTTCCTTTTTCAAATGTGTCTGAGAATCAGTGCTACCTATCTTAACTAAGACCAAGACAATATACATGACTTTCTCCCATTTAAGAGACCGTGAGCTGCTGGCAGACAGTGTGATATGGTGGAATGCGATGCTGGAGTTGGATTTATAGCACAGCCTCATTCTTGGTAAGGAAATTTAGACAAGATATTTAATTTAGGCAAGATATATAGACAAGACTTCTATGAGTCTCTGTTTATCCATTTGAAATATCTTGTAAAATAATAGCTGCCTGATGGGATGATTAGGATGGTTAAATGAGACAGGTAAAGCACCTCACAACCCATGATATGGTAAGCAATTGTTATCTCACCAGTGTGAGACAGTCATGGGTACGATGTGCTGAGGTAGGAACTGCCAAGCCTTTGGGCTAATCCATGCAGGGACAATCTGCAGCCCCCAAGGCTATTATCAGCAGCTTGAGCAGCCTTATCCATTTAGCCCATCAGAGCATAAAAAATATTATTTCTTATCAGTGCCATGACATATAAGGGGAAAACATAATTGGGTGAATCAAAAGATATAATTTTTAAAAGTTATGATAACTTAAACTGCATACTACCAGCATTGAGTAGGTGTTCAATAAATTTAATTTCCATTTTGTCAATTTTGCAATTTTTAGACCAACTAATAACATGGAGTTCTTCTGGTGGCTAAGACTATAAAACTTAATAGAGTTAATCTTCCTGCTCTAGATCCTACCCTATAGATTACAAAAAATCAGCTTTATTGAGGCGTAATTAATATACAATGAGATAATTCATTTTGAGTATAATTTGTTGAGATTTGACAAATGTGTACAGCCCTTTAGCCACCACCAAAATCATGATAAAAAAAGGCTTTTAAAACTTCCCAAAGTTCCCTTGTGCTCCTTCCACCAAGCCCAAACCCAGGTTACCACTGATGGCTTTCTATTATTAGAGAATCATTAAAGAATTTTCTGGAATTTCATATAAATGGAATTATAGATTATGTAGCCATCTTCTTCAATTTAGAATGTTTTTAAGGTTCATCCATTGTTGTTGTATCAGTAGTTTGTTTCCATTGTATAGATATGCCACAATATGTCTATCCATTCACCAGCTGATAGTCATCTGGTTATCATTAAAGCATACTATGTGGCTATGAACATTCGTAAAAACATTTTCTGTGGATATATATTTTTGCTTTTCTTCAGAAAATATAAGTTTAGGATTGCTGACTATGATAAGTATATGTTTATGTAAGAAGCTGTCAGGCAGCTTTCCCAAATTTTGCGCATTTTGCATTTTACCAACAATGTATGAAAGTTCCAATTGCTGTAACATCCTTATCCTTACCCTTACCTAATCTTAGCATTGCCAACCTTTGTAATTTGAACCTTTCAAGTGGGTGTACAGTAGTGTCTCACTGTAGTTTTAATTTTCATCTCCTTAAAGACTAATGTTAAGCATCTTCTCATGTATTTTTTTTTTTTGCAATGGATATTTTGTTTTTCTGAAATGACATTTAGATATTTGCCCATCAATTTGTTTGGTTTTGTGTCTTCGAGTTATACAGTTCTAAGGGTTCTTTATATACTCTAGATACAAGTACTTTACTGAATACAAATATTACCTGCCAGTCTGTGGCTTGCCTTCTCATCTTCTCAAGAGTCATCCTAGGGGCAAAATTTTAAATTTTTGAGCAACTACACTTTATTGTTTGTTTCTTTAAAAATTTTTGCTATTTGTACCGTTTTAGAAATATTTGCCTAATACAAAGTCCTAAATATTTTGCAATTTTGGCTGTTAAATTTAATTTCACAACTCATTCTTAGTATTTTTATATGATTGGAGATAAAAAAAATCAAGGTTTATTTCTTTGTCTGAATATGGATATCCAGGTGTTGAAAATCATCTGGCCCAATGTGTATGAGTCAATTTTTAGTTTCTTTCCCATTAGACTCTATCCCATTAATGTATATATTTTAGATGCTATCATAAGTGGCATTTTTTAAATTTAAATTTTCACTTGTCCATTATTCTTGAAGGTTATTGAGACAGTACCCATTGAGAAAAGCACATATCTGAACATTAAAATCAAACAAATAAAAATTAAATTGGGAATTACTGAATTGGCACACGCTTAGTTTTAATACCATATCTTTCTCTTGGAAATCAATAATGGTTGTCTTATGATTGGGTTAGTCTCAGTGCTGTTCTTGTGTTTTCAAAGTCCTGGTGTACCATTACCTTTTCGCTCTTACTTTACTTGATACCTGGTTATATGTGACTAGCTTAACCAGTTTTCTTGCCATTACTGTATTCATGAGTATGAGTTTTACTTCAGACACATATATTGGTGGCCTTAATACATTCTTTACAGTTCAAGTTTAACTATGCTAAAAGAAGTTAAAAATATAGATAACTCTGCTAAAAGCAGTTATCTATCATGTTGGGAAAATAAATGGGAAAATAGGTAATTAAAGCCCAACCAGATCTACTCTTTGGGTATGAATATTTGTATGTGTGGGAAAAAAAAGGAGGGAGGATATGTAGAAAGAAAAAACCCTGTAGGAAGAGGAAGGAAGGGTACCAAGACACCTAGGCAGTATTTGAAAATGTATTAGCAAGGAAGTAATATCTACTATTTTTTTACTTCAATATTTTCTAAGAAACCCCAATATTCATATAATGTACTAGTTATTATTTTACAGATGAAGAAATTGAGGATGGGAAATACGGTGTCTTTCTCAATATTATGAAAATACTAAGTAACAAATAATGTATCAGTACTTGGGCCTTGTGAATCCTCTCTCTTTTGATTGTATTGGTCCCCTCTCAAGTTACTAGATAGTGCTTTTGCAACTCTGTAACTAATTGTATCTTTCAAGGGATATGCATAGACATAACTATCCCTCCCTGAATACCATCTAGCAGCCAGATAGTCAGAAGGTAAACCTGGATTAACGTGTTTTACTTCTAACAATGTCATACTGCATTTTATTTTTGATTTATGTTCCACCTGATCCAAAAAGTCCTTGAAAAGAATGCTTCGCTTGTATTGTCCAGTCTTGAGACAAGCAAAAAGGGATTTTCAATAATTTAATCCCATTATGGCTAAACTTTATAACTGAGTCACTGAGCAGTTACATTAAAATCAAACAAATAAAAATTAAATTGGGAATTACTGAACTGGCACGCACTTAGTTTTAATACCATATCTTTCTCTTGGAAATCAATAATGGTTGTCTTATGATTGGGTTAGTCTCAGTGCTGTTCTTGTGTTTTCAAAGTCTTGGTGTACCATTACCTTTTCATGCGTGTTGCAGAGAGAGCTTAAAAATCTCCGTATGCTTTATTAAGGTTTGCAGTTAATCTGTTATCAAGGCTTTACTTTTTAAATTTGGATTCACTTTGTTTCTTTCCTCTTTTCTTACTCCTTTTGAAAAATTTACATGTATGCATTGCACCATTCCTCCTGGTCTCCTATGGAGTTTCCTTTTTTTATAGTTTCTATTTTTATCCGGTAAGCCTTAAAATAACGATGTGACTGCTGTTGCTGTAACCCTGAGCTCCCACCCTGTGTGTGATCTCCAGGATATTTCATATTGCAAGCCTTTTCTAAGACAGTGCATTCTCTGAAGCTATAGTGTTTGAAATACATTCCAAAATCCTTCTACACATGGTGTTGAGAGATGTTAATTTCCTCAGGAGACTCCATCAGTTTTGCTTTCTGGTTGGATATCATCAACCTCCTAATGCTTCCATTTTAAGACTCCTCCGGCCACACTAAAGCAGCAGCCCTTTGAAATCTGCAACTTCTTCAGAAGCTTTGCCGGTACGCCTTTACACCAGGTCATGTGTTCTTCGTTCACACCTCAAATATAAAGTCCCTTCTTTTGGTTAGTTCCGTTGAAATCTTAACCAACAAAAAAGCATGAAAATTGCCTGCAGAAATTTACTATGATACGGATAGAGTAGGAATTGTGACTAGCATCATCCTCCCAATACTATAATTATGAAGACTGTTTATTTAAGAAGTAGGATATTTAAAGGAAGATTCAACAGTCACAACATCAATGTAATTGTTAGTGGCTAATTAATGGAAATCAGCTGAACAATCCAATTAAATAGTGAGGTTCTCTTTGAGTATAATACAATTTTTCAGGAATTACTGAGGACTATGGTTAAGCTTCTACAGCATCAAACATTAATATTTCACTTAGGTGAATTGTGTTTTTACCTGGAAAGGAACTAACAGAAGAAGAGTTACTAAGCAAACCATACTTGCTACTAAATAAACCATAATTTCTTCAGGGTTAATTTGTCCAGATATGTCTACATTTGTATATTATTAGAGAAAACTGTGGTTAATTTTTGACATTCTATATATAATATCAATAATTGTTTATGTTTCCAAAATATGTCTATACACACATACATGCATATACATATATATATATCTAGAGAAAGAGTAATCTCTAACTATTCAGTACAACATACCAAAATTATGTTTAAGTAGCAATTTGATCCCTTTTCATGTAAGTTATCCTTGAAATTCTCAAGCAGCATTGTACTACAGTTTATAGTAAAATACCAAAAAAAGTTCAAGTTGATAAGAAAAGAGAAATTCATATTATTTGCCTATTAGTTGACACTTTCTAGTGAATATTTTAAATAAATGCTGCATATTAGGTGATTAACATTGGCTAGTTAGGACTTTTTTTTCCCATGTAAGATTTAGATAAATTAATGTTGCCAGGATGGTTTTTGGCATTAAGATATACAGTACTGCTTTATTCCTTAAACTGATTTATTGTATTTCAGGTATTTCCTTAGGCAATTTCCTTTTTTTCAGAACATGTACAGTAAATTAATCTACTAGACTGAAGTTGTTTTGTTCCTCTTGTGCTAAATATGATGATTAGATTTATGATTCTCTGCTGCTAGAAAAGAAATAGAAAATACAGAATAAACACCTTTATTTGGAAAGCCTCATCTTTTATCATTATTGATATCTTAAATTTCTATTAAAACTAATCGTTGTTCTGTGCTTTCAAAATAACAATAACAAATAGTTATTTGTCACTCTAATAGTTAATTTCTTAGAAAATATGACTCCAGAGGAAGAGCACATAAGACATTATGTTTTTAAACAGTTTAAATGTATTATGTTACTTTCATCTAGATTCAAAACCACTTGGAATTATTCCAAAAAATTTCCAGCCAATAGTCACAAATAATTACCAATTTCCTGATTACTCTTACCCCATTTTGACTATTTTGTTATTGTGGCTCATTGAATTAAGATGTATCGAAGGCACTTCTTTCAGTTTTCTTCTGCCGCCCAGTTCCTACCCTGATCGTCGGTGCATGTTCATATGACTTAACCTTAGGATACCCTCATTACCAGAGCCTCACTTAACATTTTCACTTCTTCATCTCCCATAACTGTCTGTACTACACTTCAAGCAATCAGTCTCAGAGCCCTGTTCTCTGCTTATCCCCAAAACCTGTCACCTCCAAAGATCATTAATCAAGCATCTTACTTTGGGAATACAACTTTTACTGTCGACATATGTTTATTTTTGTACTTGATTGTTATCTTCATTTCCTTGGTGCTACGATTGTTGGCCTCTCTTCATTCACCAGCTTTATGGTTGAAGTACCCCCAATATGATCATTCTGCCACCAGGTCGTGACATCTGACACTGTCTTATCACTCTCATAGGCCTCTCCTTATTCTTGAGTTGCCCCTCACTTTCCTTTTGTTTTCATTCCTTCAAAGCCACTTTGTATACTTATTCCATTCCTAATGGAAGGTAGGACCATTCACCTGTTCATAAAACAAGAAACTTAGGAGTCATTCTGAACACCTTTCTTTCACTTTGTATCCAATCCATTGTTGATTAGCCTCAAATGATCCAAATTCCATGGATCATCATGTCAATAAGTTCATGTCAATACCCAAAATTCCCTTTCCCCACTTGCTTTGACTTTCTGATAATGAAAATTATCAATTGCTCATTAAGTCAATTGTTTTTTTTAATCTGGCCTGCCTCTGTATAGCTGGGCACAGCTAGAGAAAAAACAATGCATGTCAAATTGGTGCCACTGTAATTAGCGTATATTAATTAACCTCTGCTGGACTATCATTGCCATGTAATCCTACTACATTTTATCTTTCCCACCCTCTGTAAAGATTATTTCAAGCCTGCTCTTCAATGTCCCTATTACCCCATTCAGTCTCTGTAGATGACCTAGCCGAAACAAGATAAAACAAAACAAATCCTTTCTCAATGTCCTTTGTTACCCATCTTCCTCTACTTTTCTTTTAAAGGCTGGGATCTTGTAGGCTCCAAGAATTCCCCTTCCCTTTCCATTCTATATTCCAACCCAGGCCAAATAACCCAGTGAATGGTATTAGCTTAAAACCAATCATTCATGCTAACAACTGATTGTATGTCTAGCCCAGTTGTCTCCGTAAAATTCAGTTTATGTAGTTTCACAATATTGCACTTCTACCTTCCTCCCACGTTCCTTCCATTCCTTACTGGAAGGTACAACCAAACCATTCACCTGTTTATAAAGCAAGAAACTTAGGAGTCATTCTGAACATCTTCTTTCTTTCATTTTGTATCCAATCCATTAATAAGCCTTGTTGATTTAGCCTCAAATGTGTTCGTGTCACTCCGCTTCTCAGCATCACCACCATTATCATACCCAAGTTCATGCCACGATCTTCTCTTGCCTGGACTGATTCAATAGTATCCTATCTGGCCTGCCCACATCTTCTCTTAGGGCTCTTTTTATATAAAAGCTAGAAACAGTTTGAAAGAACAGTTTTTGCTTAAAACCACTGGGTCCTCTCTATGCTCCAGCCAACACTGGCTTTTATCAGTTTCTTTAGCATGTCAAGCACCTGGGTGCCCTCAGGGCCTTCACATATACTTTTGCCTCTATTTCAAATACACTTCCTCCCTGTCCTCCCCACCCCCCATACCTTTCACACCACCATCCTTGCCTATGCTTTGTTATGATCTTGGCTGAAATGTCACTTCTTCACAGAAATCCCCTTGACACTCCAGATAAGATCAGTCTCCTACAATTGACTTTCACAATATCCTATAAAAATTTTCCCGTAAAAGCTGATTTAACAACCTAGGTATGGATGAAAACAGTGATACAACTTCATGAGGAAAAAAAAACACTTAATTTAACACATATTTACTGAGTGCCTACTGTAATGCCAGACCCAGTATATGCTCTCGAAAATCTCATAATCAGAGAAGTCATCCACTTTTGAAAAAATAAGCAAAATTATTCTTTCAAAGAATAATTCAGCCCTTAGTAAAACTGAATGAATGTTTTTCACGTACCTACCATATGCTAGGCACAAAGGAAAGATATAAACGCTGCACTAAAAGGACTCAGATTAGCAGGGAAAACATTAAAAAAATTATAATGCAGTGAGCTATATATGAGCTATACATAATGCAGGTGTTTGAATAGTTTGCTGGTGAGGGAAAGGTTGGGGAAGTCTGAAAAATATTTTAAAATAAATATCCCCTAATAGAACATCTAGTTCCTAAATTCATGTTATCACAGAAAATGATTGTGTTCCTCAGGCAAGAGAAAGTTTAGTCTGTGAAAATGAAATTTCAAAGGGACTTATATAAAATCATACATTTGCTTTTTTGGTCGTTAGAATAAATCTGAGCTAATCATGCCCTGTCCCCCTTATCACTCCAAGCTTTTCATTTTTTCAGATGACTGAAAAGATGTACCGAGACCTTACGGCTGTTCACTCCCTAATAAAGTTCTCCCTCAGTCATCCTGCTAATTTGGTTGACTGGTCTATTTTTAAAAATTAGCAGTTTTCAGAAACAGCCTCCAGTATTATGGCTGTGAAAAATCTGTTGAGAAGAAATAAAAGGCTAAAACAAAACCTGATACTGTAAGCAAGTATAAATTTTTTGGAATGATATATGACCCTGTGTTTGCCAGTTTGGTCCCCGAGGCAGGAAAGAAAGCAATCTGGTTTTCTGAAACATTCAAATTTCTCACCTAAGCTTGACTAAGAATACATCATTAGGGGAAGCAGCATGGAAAGTCACCATTTTATCCTTTAATTTACAGTGTCAGTGGGAACAGCACAATACAGAATTCAAAGTTCAAAGAGAGAAAGAGATCTGGCTTATGGTGAATATAAACTTAATTTCTTCAAAACAGGTATCTAGGCCCTGCTGTGTAGATTTAACACTGGGCATTCTAGACTTCTTCTAATGGCCTTTTATAAATTTCAAAAATATGATAAAATATTCACTTAAAAAAAGCCACAAAAGTCACTTAGTAAAAGCTGATCCAAGGAAAGATTCTGGTTGGGTCATGAAATATTTTACTTGTTTTAAGATAGAACAACTTTTTTAGATTGTCCTTCATTTAATATAAAAGGTCATTTCTACTTTCTACCTCAGTTGTGATATTAATCTCTCCATTTCTTTCCAAATCCTATTAAGAGAGAGTAGAAGCTTAACTTTATCATCTTAATGCCAGGACCTTAGCAAGCATTTATCTAGATAAAAACAATGATACTTTTCAGAAGGTTATATCCTTGTTGTGATAATGAAAAAAGGGGCTCGTACATTAATTACTGTGATTTCACAAAATGGAGTGTTTGGTAGGATTTATAAGCACCTTTTATTATTTTCCCAACTGATAAGCAAAAAATTTAAGGAGAAATTACCTTGTGATAAAAAAATGTAGCTCAAGAACAGACTACTTTCAGCAACCAAGGTCTGCCTTGAACGTGACTTAATTCATTTCCAATATAGCAGTGGTTCTTTCCCCAAGCTGCCTATTAGCACCACCCCAGACAGGAAGAGGGGTGACATTTAGGGATATTCGTTCCTCACAGAGATTCTAATGAAATTGTTCTTGGATGCAGCTCTGAGATGGATATTTTTTTATTAGTACCCCAGGTGATGCTTGTACAGTTGACCTTGAACAATGTGGGTTTGAACTGTGCAGGTCCACTTTTATGCAAAATGCTTTCAATAAATATATTGGAAAATTTTTTTGAGATGTGCAATGATTTGAAAAAAAAACATTTTCTTTTCTCTAGCTTATTTTATTGTAAGAATACAGTATATAATACATGTAACATACAAAATATGTGTTAATTGACTATGTTATCAGTAAGGCTTCTGGTCAACAATACACTATTAGTAGTTGAATTTTTAGGGAGTCAAAAATTATATGTGGATTTTTGACTGGATGGGGGGAGGTTGTTGGCACCCCTTACCCCCACATTGTTCAAGGGTAAATTGTATTTAGCCACACTTGGGGTTTACTGGCTAGATGCTTGACTCCAACTCACCACTCTATCTAGGTAAGAAGTGGCACACGAGTAAAAGAAGCAGCTTAGAGTATCTGAAACTCAACTCTGAGGATGCCTTCTAGCCTCTTACTCATATCCCCCAAGTGGCTGTACTCTTTTTTTTCACTTAATTGTTCCACTAAACAGATCTATTGGTTTAATAGCTTAACCCTTGCTAAAATAAGGCATTGATTTATTCAATCAGGCAGGAAATTCAGTGAAAAAAATCATGAGTTAAATCACTTGCTTGTCTAAATTGACACTTATTCTCTGCTGAATATTCAGTCAGATGGCCCTTCCCCAAACCCTCGAATGGTGAAATAATTCGTCACTGTACTACTAAGGCCTTCTGCCTTTTAAAATCTATATAAATGAATATGAGTGTGAGTGTATCCCTGCATTATATTTTCTTCTAAAAGAGTACCGTTCCTGTTGTTGAATTGGAACATATTGTACTTCCTATATATATCACTTACAAGTCATTTTTAAACCTGAATCACTCTCTATTCTGAAATAAAAGGTCTACTACTAGGGAGGGGCAACTTTATTTCCCTGCACCTCTTAAAGCTTCAAACTCCCATCTGCTATGCATTGTCGAAGGGGATGCTATGAATTTCCCTTGGCTTCTTCAGTTTTAGGAAACAAAGTTAAAATGATTGGTCAAAGGAAAGAAAATCCTTTATGAGTGATTTTTTGGGAATTTAAGTATGTATAGTATATAGACAAATCCCATTTGTCCTGGCAATATGTCCCAGGCATTTGTACATACAAAGGAATCTTCCTTTAGTCCAACTGACTGAGCAGTAGGATCCAGTATGTGGTCTCTCTTGGCGTCCATCTAAAGTGGGCCCTAACTGTTGGAGAACCTCAATTAACAATGTGCAGAATGGCAGCCGTGTGAGATTTTATGCACATACACACACACACACACACACACACACACACACACACACACACACACACAGAGGCATATATATACCTAAGTATGTGTGTATATAAAATCTGGCAGCCTAGTAGCCCAATGTGTCCTCCCCTGTGAGGACAAATAAAAAGTTAAAACCAGAAACACCATCAAAAGCAGATGGTCACAACCTATGGTCAGACTCAAGAACTAATTCCCCTAATTATCAGGCTTTTGGAACTGGGTTAGGGAAAATAGTCATGGCTGTATAAATAGACTTCATTCCTGGTGCGCATCACTGCCTGAAAAAGAAATGTGGAAAGATGCCCTTTTTTTGTTCCCTGAGCCCTACCAACTAAACCCTGGGCAGAGAATCAAAAAACTGAAGAGCATCAGTTTTACATAATGGTTAAAAGTACAGTCTCTGAATTTGAGTCCTGGACTTGCCTAGTTCTTGCAGTCTGACCGTAAGAAATTACTAATCTCTCTAAACCTCAGTTTCTATTTTAAAAATTATGACAAAAGAGATCAACATTAGTGTTTCTATGAGAACCATATATAGTTAATCCATGCAAAATCTTTAGTTAGTGCCTAGCATAGAATAATTACTCTATAATTAGTAATGGTTAATAGAGCACTGCAAGAAAGGTATTTTTATAAGTAGATATTATACCCACTTAATTTTCCATCTATTCTGAGATTTACAATTACAGAAAACAGAGGAACAAAGCAACTCCTGCAGTCAGTGGATTAATAGGTGAGATAGATATAACATTGCCTGGTAGGTTGGAGGTGCTCAACAATTATTTGCAGAACTAATGAAGATATAAGTTCATAGCAGAGGAGGGGAAAAAGAAGAACTTGGCAGTGGTGCCTCTTGAAAGAGTAGTGTCTCAGATATCTCAAGAGCTCAGCCTCAGGTAACTAGTTGCTGGACAGTCACACCTCAGTACAACAGGGAGAAAACTGTATGCTTAATAGTTAAGGACAACTTCAGTGAAAAAAGTTCATATTCATCTGGAGGAGAGAGGGGGAGAAAGAGATGTGTTGATAAAGGGCATCTGATCAGCTTGTAGGTAGACAGTGAAGCCAGTTCCAGAACGTTATCATATTGTGCCTTGAAGACTAAAGACTCTGGATAAATTTTCACTATCTGAGTATTGGTAAGAGGAGAAAAAAAATTCAAATTAAAAATAAAATATATAAAGACCAAAGGAAGAGAGCAACATCTTCCAGATGATTGCTGCCAAATATATGCATCTGAAAACTAATAACATAGGAATCAAGCATTTATTGTATCACTGGTCATACATAAAATCCTGAGCTATGTGAGACAACAGCAGAAATTTATGAGAACAAATTGGAGTGCTGAATGATATTGCTGTAACAGTAACAGCATCTTTTGATTGTTACAGTAACAATTATAATATTATTAATCATGTGACAGGTATTTGATCACATCAAAAATAAAATATATCAATAACAATAATGAGTATGCCACTGAAATACTTTTTAAGTTATGAGAATACACTTGACTGTTAGATTTCCTAATTATTGCACGTGCACTTCAAGCACCTGCCACCTTAGTTAATGTCAGGTATGGCTAACTGAAAACTGATGCTCACCCATTGACAATGATGTCAGTGTTCTTTTATGTGAATTGAGCACTCTTACCAGTATTGTCATGGTAATTCTAAATGTAGATAATCACCTTTATTCTAGAGATAATGAAACTGTGGTTCAAAAAGGTTAGACAATTTACCTAGAGATAAGGATAGGACAAAGCCCTTGTCTGTAGCCAGGACACTTAAGATTTCCCATCAAGAGACCTACATGCATGACATCTGCACTGAAATTCAGATTTGAATTTTGAATAATGGAGACTGGACACATTCGTTGCAGGGCTATTTTGTAGGAAAAGCAATGTGAAAGTGTTTTAAATATTTTACCATTTTATTGGCTCCAGGAATCTTTTCCATTGATCCATGAGTAATTGTTAATTTTCAGCCAGGTTTGGAGCTCACCATTTGGAAACACTATTTGAGACTGAGGCATGAACCACTCAATCTCACGTCCTCCTAGGTCTCAATTTATACAACATTCCCATTTTTAATTACAGCCATACAAATACCAGTTATCATTTCAGGCTGTTCCCTCCTTATCAAGGTATCAAGTTTTGAACTGCTAGGCTATTCTAATGTAAGCCTAGACAGCAAGATAGAACCCCTCCATCCACAATCTCAGTGCCTGCTCACCTGCCATAACTGCTCCCTACAGGAGAAGTGGTGGGAGCTGGTGAACTAGCGGTCATTTAGGGAGTTCTGCCCAGTGAAGGGATCACATGTCAGAAACATGGCAACAGGGAGACTCAGTGTAGCAAACTGGCAGGATGGCAGAACGCTGTTTAGTACATCTTCCTTATAAAATCTTTAGGAAAATTACTTGGCTCATAAAATGCTAAATGTGGAAAAAGAGTGAAGAGGTGGCTCCTCTCATCTGGGCCTGACATATGTAGCATGGTTGAAATTGTGCACACTCTAATGCAGATACACCAAAATCTGTACCTTCTTTATGTTCTTTAAGTGATCTAAATATCTTCATGAGCCTTACTTACCACTCTGGCTGGTAGAAAATGAATGTAAGGTTCTCAAAACTTTTCTTGTTAAAATCTTTGTTGTTGTTCTTCAAATACTTTAAAACAGTCTTGAGAAAATATGTAACCAATCTGAACCCCAGATCACACTCAGAGCCTTTCCCCATTTTCTTCCTCCTTCATGGAGGCAGTCATCCTTATGGGATTGGAGAAGGATCCATTTCCTCAGGTTATCTTCTGGGCTCATGCTGGTCCCACCCTCGCGTGGGGGGTGGGTCTCGCCTTTGCTGTGGGCATCTGGCATTGGTGATCACAAAGGCACTTTTGGCTCCTTGTGGTTCTGCGTTAGCAGCCCCCATTGTGAAACTAACCCCTGGGGAAAACCATGATGCTCCTGTCCTTCCCACCTCGCTCTCGGCACTCTACCTCTACTTTCACAGTTGCTGCCAACCCGAGGTTGGGACCCTTCCGCCATCAGGACCCTTGCTTTGGAATCGCTGGCTTTGGTGATGCGATTACTCCACTTGCCAGACAGGTGGCTCCGTGGCAGCCTTTGGCCCTCCACACAGCTCTTTCTCCCTATACCCACTATGACCCTGCAAGAGTTGGGGAATTTCTTCTACTTCAGGAATCAAGATGGAATATAAGAGTACATTCACCTTCCTGCTATTTCATCTGCTCAGGGTGCTCCATTTTCCTGTTTTCTAGGAGTGCACCACAAGGCAGTCGGTGCCAGCCTCCGTTCTGTATTGATATGCCCTCATTTCTGAGTTGCTGCCATGTAGCATCAGTGTCCTGCTGGATATGAGCCCTCTTTGAGCAGGTGACAGTCTTTTTGGGTTACCCCTTATGAAGAAAGGAGCCAATCCCTTGGAGTAGAACTTCCCCAAACTCATCTGATTAATTTCCATGACCACATTGTTTTGACCACAAACAGACCTTTCTGTCTGACTTCTGACTTGACTTCTCTGCCTCGAACTACCTCCCCCCCAACAGAGGACATACATTTGCTTACCTTCCTGTCTTGTGATATTGCTCCTATTAGTTTCATGGCCTTCTCCAAATACAGCATGAGCCCTTCTTCCTAACCTGTGATCATACCATCAGAAGGGTTGCAGGAAAATAGAATTCATCTGCTCAGTACTATCTAGAAGGTTTTCCTTTTACATTAGATTTCATGCAAGAATCTGGGATAGGCAGTTCTTCGACGATGTCAGAAATAAGTTGTCAGAGCAAAGAGCAAACCTTCAGCTTAACCTAAAAAGTATGAGTGTACTGTCTTCCTAGGGATCAGTCTCATTGTCCACAGTTATTATCACAATTAATGCCTGGGTTGGTTTGTTTTTCTCCCATAAGTCTGCTTACTGAGTCTCCGTAAGGTCTGAACACAAGAATCCACCCTACTTAAGGTGGGATGAACTTGAAACTGGACTAACCTGTCTTCCTTTACCCTCCATGACAGGCAGGAAGTACTTTTCTCTCTGGAAGAACTCATTACACTCATGCCGCATTATTGGCTCTTACAACAAAGTGATACATTTTAGTGCCTTGTTTACTAACCTTTCCTGTTCTGGTACACACTGCTGACATTCTAAAATTTGGCTTTCTATCAAAACCAGGCTACTTCTTATAGGGGGTTTTTTACTCTTTATTTTCTATCAGAGCATTTTAACCCAACTTGAACAAAATAAGATATAATAATTTTGAATATATTAGTACTCACAACCTTTTAAAACAAACTTCCTTGTGTCATGTTAGGTTTAACTATAAGATACTTTCCCTAATTTTCTCACTCACTATATGAAAATATTAAGAAAGATATGCCACTCAGCAAATGGTTAATGACTGCATTTCCTTTAAATCCTAGCTATAACTGTGCCATTGACAAACTGTTACAGCTTGAATTAATATTCATGAGAAAGCTGATATTATTTTAACATAAACTTGCTATCAAGTTGATGGACCTTAGTGGCCAAGAAGAGGAGCTTCAAAATCAGATCCATTGGGATTCAAATCCCCACACTGCCACTGTTGAGTTTGTGATCCTGTGCACATTAATAATGTCTCTAAGGTTGTCATCACCAAACTGCAGATAATATTTACTACTTGATAGAACTGAATAAAGACTATATGAGATAAAGTACATAAAGAATCTAGTTCAGCCTAAGATCTCTATGGAAAGTGAATTTGTTATCTGACGGCTTGCCAGCTAATTAAGATGACGATACCAGCCCCAACATGCGCATCCATCACAAAAATTTAAATGGTGGGCTTTTTTTATCACCTTCATTTCTAATTGAGGTCATAAGCCCAGCTCTGGAAGCCAAGGACAGATTCCACAGGAAAAAAGATACATTTGATCTGGAGCTATACAGTTTCTGACAATGTCTCCTGAAATAGATTCCCTATTTAATAAACAATGCCTTCCTATAGATGGATTTGACCTCACCTTCTATTTTATGAGCAGAGTCCACAAACCAGCCACATGTAAGAAATCTGAACCTAGCTACTAGGGAAAGTAATAGGAGGCATGAAAGTAAATGAAATTACAAATAAATTTCCAGTTTACTTGACAATGGATGTGAAGTCAAGCTTAATCTACCCCGTAATCTAAAGACTAATTAATGAAGGATATTTTTTTTCTCCATAGCTTCAAGACAGAACTAACTATATTTGTGCTTTACTGTGACATGCATTTTGCTAGTTTATTTCTATGGTTAATATCAGCTGCTGTCCTAGATTTGACCTGAAAAAAATATTTCAAGGCAGAGTTTCCTAAAAGGGGAAACAAATTGATTCCATTTTTATAATGAAATTTCAGAATCATTTCTCTCTCCCTGTTCTTTTTCAAAGGTATATATAATTAGTTTTCTTTGTATTGAATATTTGTATATTCTTTTTCCTCTTCCTTATGCTCATCTCTGCTCTGTGTACATTTATGTAACAGGTGCAAAGTGAGCATATAATGGAGTGAAAACCACAGTAATGAACAGTAATTTCTTGGCTCACCCCCTCCACCGAGGTTACTAGAAATGCATCTTGCCCTACCCATTCCCATTACACACAACATTTGCCATTTAGCAAAGGGATATTGGAATGAACACACTGGATACTAGACACACACAGTGTTGTCAAGGCCACCGATATGTGCTGTTTGCCTAAGGCAATATTTCTCAACATTTATTCAATCAACAACTATTTGTTGAGGAATTAATATGCTAAGGACTGTGACAAAAGGTGATGAAATAGTTGAAATAAACACATGAACTCTGCCTTGATGGTGACCCCAGGGCCAACATCACACACATTTAATCTGCAGCTAGCACTGCTGTACATTCTAATTACTTCTATATTGTAGAAATTTTCTTCTTTGATATGCAGTCACAGGGTTTTCTCTGTAACTCAGCTCTGCTCACATTCTCCCATTACTATTTAGCATAACAAATCCATGCTGTGAATGTCCTAGGAAGTCTCATTCTCTGATTGCAGAGGGCACCCTCGCCAAGGTCACATTATTCTTTCTGTGGCTGTATGGGGAGCAGAGTAATGCTGGCTCTGTTGCCATGCTCAACCATGTTTCTACCTGGCTTGCGGGGAATAAGCAAATTGACCTTCTCAATCACATTAACTGCTACCTTTCTTTTGTATTTAAAAAAAAATTCCCTCCTAAATTTCAGCAGCTTTCTTTCTCCCTTGCATTCCTCGTATTTGTCCTCCTTGTATTTTTTAGAACTTGGTAATGTTCTTTGGGAAGTAAGGGAATGTCCTAACAGCAGTATTTGTGGACTTCTTTGTTTATATGTAAATTACCTTAAGCATTTCAACAGCTGACCATATTTTTAAAAAATGAATAAAGAAATGGGTGTGCAATGAGAAGGGCACATAATTAAATTTGTGCAATGATAATGCTTCATTAAATGAAAGGAAGAAATAAATAAGAATTAAATTCTTGCTTAGACTAAATATATATTTGATATTTAACCTCTCGAAAGTATAAAATACTATCCAAATTTAATTTTCATAACACTCTTTATGTCTTAAAGATAGGATGTGCATTTAATAGAGATCAAAGGAAGAAATAATTTAGGGTTTCTACATGTTCTAAGAGACTTATATAGCACTGGAATGTGACTTACATTTTATGTTTCCAAGATTCTGATTATCAACTTAATTTGGGGTTTGATTCTTAAAAGTTAAATAATAAAGCTAAATTAAAATGTGTTCATCATATATCCTGCCACTTCAGAATAAACTACTCCCTGTGGAGACTATTGAAAGGGATGATGTGCAAGTCTCCCTTGCATTTAGAATATTTTGTTTGCAAGTCTCCCTTGCATTTAGAGTATTATTTCTAGTCAGTGGAAAAATCTACAAGGGAACTGTCTTCATTGTCAAGTGCATCTGATGAATACAGAAAAATTCCAGATAGGCATCTTAAACTCATCATGTTTTCTCAAATTTGCTTTGATGCAGAGAATCGTGTCAGAGCAAATCCCTCAGTGTTTCCCAGAATCTTTCTCATGGTTTGTTTCATGTTTACTTTCCTGAAGTCAGCTTCATTTTACTGTTTTGGTAATAAACCAGCATTTGTGAATATTTCATACAAACTTCAATTGCGGAAGGCCCCCAGATTCCTAGGAATTGGCACATAGTTCATTTCTTCACTCCTTATCTCACATCCCTGGGTCTGTTGAGGAATGACCTTTGGTAAGCAGAGCCTTATACCTGCCCCTGTGGACTATACTTCATGCTCAAACATAAGCCAATCAGGACACCTTGATGAACTTTAGTTTGAGCCTTGGACTAACCACTTTCTGTCTCCACAATAAGAAGGTTTTTTAGGCCATTGACATCCTCAAATGGGAAGAACTCAGCTGGGTAAATTAACATTTCACCCACTGCTGTGGCAATCTAAAGCTCTGGTATCATACAGCGAATTGTGAAGGGACTATTAAGAGCTGAGAGAAAATGTATACTTTTTACGTGTGAAATGAATATAAATAAGAATATGAAAACATGTGAGAAATGTTTATCCATATTTATAAGAAACTTTATACTAAGAAAAGTTTAAGTCTAGTAAAAAGATAAAATTAATCTATTTTAATTAAAAAATCAGATTCTTGTTTTGTTTGCCAATAGTTTTTTACTCCATTTCTCTTTTGACTCTTCTCAATAGAGGTAACAGTTATCTAACAATTGAGAAAGATGCCTTTATCTGTGTCTCCTTACTTTTAGTCTTTTGACATGTCTAGAAGTCTTTCAGCACTGTACATTTTTATAGCAGTAGTGTCCTTCTGAATGATCATGAAATTGCTCCTGTTTCTATTTTGTATAACAATGAACCACTTTATAGGGTAGATTTGACAAGCTCTAGGTAATTCAATTGGTTTACATCTTATTTGAACATTTTGCAAATAGAAACAGTGTAAGTATAAAACTGTTTAAGTATAAACAGTGTAAGTATAAAACAGTGTAAGTATAAAAAAATAAAACTATATTTTTCAATCTGAATATTATAAACACTTGAACATAGGGCATTAAGACAAAGCACGCTTGTCATATTCAACTCAGTGTTTTATACTTGTATATCATCTTACTCTTTAAAAATCTTTGCAATTAAAATTCTAAAAAAACCAAGTCAACAGGAAATGGAGTTAGTTGATTGTATGATGATTGCTAACAGTACTTGCTCTCATATTACTGAAGGTCTGTGCAAGGGCCCACATGCAATGGAAGAATCAGTTCCAATATACCGTAATAAGTGCTCTGATAAAGGAGGCATAGATGCAATGGAAGCATAATTGGATGATGATAAAATGTTATCTAAGGTGAAATCATAGCATGGGCTGGAGCAAAAAAGGAGTATCAGGAGAAAAGAATGAATTTTCCATTCCAAGAAGATAACATATGTGATGATTAGGAGTCTAGGGAGAAACAATGTCATATTTAAGAAACCAAAGATTTTTGGCTTTGGCATAGAGTTTGAAGTAGATGTGGTAAAAGACAAAAGAGTAAACAGTTAAGTAGGATCCAATTAGAAAGTATTCAACTATGAGAAGGCATTTTGGACTCTATTTTGAGAGAAACGTCAAACTATTAAAGAACTGTAAGTGAATCAATGAATTCTGGCTCTTGGAGGGAGAATATACTGGAGGGAGGCAAGACTGGTGCAGTGCACAAAATTTAGGCATGTATTGAAGTAATTTAATTAAGAAATGTTTTCTGAACTAGATAGGAGTGGTGGTGATGGTATTTAATCAAAAAAAAAATCAAACCTAATCTAAAATTAATTGAAAGTGTGTTTGTTTCTTTCCTTTAATTCTGGACTATGTAAAGAACTCGTAAACCCCTATGATAATACTTAAAAGTCTTCTGATAATGTCTCTAAAATTGTTCCCCTCCATTCCTCCTGATCTCTATAAAAAAATCCAGGAACAGGAAGTTAAGGTGATGCTAGATTGCAGTCTTAAGGAAATAGGTACCTAATGGTACCTACCAATGCGATGGAAGAAGGGAGATGGTCAGTCCTGGAGAGTAAAAAAGTAGCTCAGTGCTGGATCTTTTGAGTGCTAGGTTCCTGTGGAAGAGCCCATGAGAACTAAAAACTCAGGATGTAGCCCACAGACCTCTAGACCTCAGGATGTTTCTGGGAATCCACAAGATCAAACCTGATTTCTTAACATTACTAAGGTGTTATTTTCTTTTGTCCACTGCATTGGTCTTTTTCCTAATGCTACCAGAATAGGAAAAACTCTTGACAATTTAACATTAGTCACTTGTAGCTGTTACATTCTACATTGCACAAGAAAATGGTAGAAGCCATTAAATTATTAATGTTTTTTTCGAAGTAGCATTGATACACAATCTTATATTGGTTTCAAGTATACAACAGAGTGGTTCAACAGTTACCTGTATTATTAAATCCTCACCCCCACTAATGCAGTTACTGTCTGTCAGTTTAGAAAGATGTTGCAGAATCATTGGCTGTATTCTCCATGTTGTACTACCAGCCCCGTGGCCAACTTATATTATGATTGAGAGTTTTTGTATCTTTTTATCCTGTCACCCACCGCTACCCTCACCCCTCCCCTATGGTAACCACCAGTCACTTCTCAGTGTCTATGAGCCTATGGCTATTTTGTTCATTTTGTTTTGTTTTATACTGTGAAATTGTATTTGTCTTTCTCCTCCTGGCTTATTTCTCTTAGCATAATACCCTCTAGGTCTATCCATGTTGTAGCAAATGCAGGATTTCTTCTTTATATGGCTGAATAATATTCCATTATGTATATGAACTACATCTTCTTTATCCATTCATCTACTGATGGACACTTAGGTTGCTTCCATATCTTGGCCATTGTAAGTAATGTGACGATAAACATAGGGGTACATGTATCTTTTTGAATCAGGAATTTTTTTTCTTCAGGTAAATTCCTAGGGCAAATTTGCTAATTTTATCAAATGGCAACCCTTGAGTACCTCTACCTTTAATAATCTTGTGACCAAATGGTAGTTATGCAAAAAGAACTTGTACTACATTCAGATTATCTCAAGGAAAAAAGAAGGAAAAAAACGACTTGTGTGATTGTCTCAATTCCAAAGCAGAACTAGACATTTTTTGTCATGAGCACCATTTTTATCTGAAACAACAATTGATAGATGAACTATGATTGTTCAGATTTGAGTACTGGCTGACATCTCAAAACTCAGTAAAATAAACACCTCATTTTAAGGAAACCCATTGACAGGATTTGCTGTCAATGATAAAATTCAAATATTCAGGTAAAAATCAGAAAGTTGAAAAACTAGGATCAGCTACTGAAAGCTTGAAATCTAATAAAGACATACTTCATAGAGTGAATGGTGTTTTTAAAAAATATGATTTTTTGATTTAGTATAATGAAATATGTCAACATTTGGAAAATCTGTATATCTCAATGAATAAATATTTTCCAAATGGCCTATGCATGACTTTACAAAAATCACACATGTATAAAATAAAATATCAGTCCAAAGTGAAAGCTAAGCCAGTGGATTTTAACATTACAGATTTCTCAAATTTCACTGCTTTGTGTAGTAGTTAACTATGGCTGCCAAAACAAAATACCACACTCTAGGTGACCAAAATAATAGAAATTTATCCTCTCACAGTTCTAAAGGGTGGGAATTCAAGATCAAGGTGTTGGCAGGGTTGGTTTCTCCTGAGGCTTTTTTCTTTGGCTTACAGATAACCACCCTCTGTGTCCTCACTCAGTCTTTTCTCTGTGTGCACATGCATGCATGATATCTCTCCCCACTTCTTATAAAGATACCAGTTATATTAAATTAGGGCCATCCCCTTATGACCTCATTTAATCACAATTGCCTCTTTTAAAGCCCTGTTTCCAAATGCAGTCATACTGGGGGTTTAGTGCTTCAACATATGAATTTTTAGGAGGACAAAAGTCAGTCCATAACAATCTGTTTTTCAGATTCCTCCTTGAAGTCAACTTGAAGCATCTACCGCTTGCCAAGTTTTGATGTAGTATCAAAGAAGAATATCCATAATTTCCTGATAAGGCTATTGAAATACTACTTACTGATTTTCCCAACTATGTGTTTTTGTCAAACCAGATTTTCATCACATACTTCAACCAAAATAGCATATCATGAAAGATTGACTGCAATTTTGAGTATCCAGCTGTCTGCCATGAAGCCACACATTTGCAAAAATGTGCAGTGCCAATCTTCTACTTTATTTCTGTTCTCAAAGATGTTTATCATAAAAACATGCCTCTTTGAAGGGCAATGGAATTTTCATTACTATTTTTAATGAATTAATCAAATTTCTCATAGTAAATGCCAGTAAATAAATCAGTATAAATATCAATAAATACAACACACATAAACAAAAGCTCTTTGATCCTCATAAATTTCTAAGTATCTAAAGGGCTACCGAGACCAAAAAGTTTAATAGCTGCAGCTTTAGAATATCAGCTTAGATGTTGAATATGTGGGTTTAGAACTTACAATTATCCTGAAGATGATTGAATAAAATCAAAGAACAAGTAAGAAGAAATTAGTAACTGATTTTTAAAAAATATGAGGAATGCCTGTATTTAAAGACTTGATAGAGGAGGACCAGTTGGCAAAGAAGAATGACAAGAAGACATCATTTTTGTTAGGTACTGGCTGAGATTTATGTACACAGAAATAAACAAAACAAACATGGCCCATGTTTTTCCAGTGGAAAAACCGGGAAAACACGTTTTTGGGGAAGACCAGGAAAACCAGTTTCAAGGAGGAAGTGGTAAGTGTCAACGACTGCAGGCAGAAAAGTATTCCCTATAGCATCGGGAGGTTGCTTATAGTGAGCTTGTGGAAAATAGTCAGTGGACTGCAGTGGGTGAGGAATGAGAGCAGGACCCTGAAGCTTCTGCATTTTCAGCATTAGAGAAGGGATCATCTGCCATTCTTCATCTGAGATGAGAAAGGAGGGTTGACCAGAGTCTTGGGAGGGGATGAGAAAGGAGGGTTGACCAGAGTCTTTGGGGGGAGGAAAGCTTCTGGGTTACTCAGTCTCATCATTATACTTTTTACTCCAACCTTAAGTTTCATATTTACCATAAATACCTAGGACTTGCACTTTGACATTATCTGACACTGCACTTGAACTATGTCAAAGACTGCTCACTTTAACCATTTTTCTTTTTCCCTCTCTCTGTTTCACACACACACACACACACACACACACACACACACACACACACACACACACACACAGAGTCTTCCCTTCCCAGCTGTTCCTGATATCTTAGATATGTGCAGTGGTAGAAGGGTTATCATTTCATACAACAGCATAAATCCCTATTTATTGGCCCTAATTCTTAAAATACATAGCCTCAGGATGAATCTACATTTAACTCCACTGAATGTATGCTCATTCATCCTAGATATGTCTTCTGAATCAACCAAAACATTAATATTTTCACTATGACAGATATTCAAATATTTGAAGACAGTTGTTCCTTGTTCCTTTAGTATTTTGTCCCCCAATGTAAATATCACTGATTCTTTCAAACACTTCTCAGACAAGGTTTTCGTTACTTTACCCATCCTGATAGTTCCTCCTCTTACTATCTTCTATACTGTTATATACATGTATACTTCTATACTGTTATACTATATTCTCTACTGATACATATATATATATATGTATTATATATGTATGTGTGCATATCATACATATGTGTGTGTCTTACAGTATTTTTAGAAATTAACTTGAAAATATATTTTAAGAGAAATGAAAATATTCGTAACTTTTTGCCAAGTAATACCATTCCTGATAATTAATTTTATAGAGATAATATTTAACAAAGGAAATCCCCTCTGTATACCTTAGCTGAAACATCCTTGTCCCTCCATTGGAGCATTATTTATCTCATCTGCAGTCCCTTGTTTGTCAGTCTGTCCACTACATTACTCTCAGGCATTTCAGGGCGCTATTTCAAAACTCTTCATGGTTCCCCCAATTAACTGCAAGGCCAAAGCCCCTCATCTGACTTCCATGGCCTTGACAATGTGGATCCTGCCTATGTTTCCACCTCCATCTCTTACCACTCCCCAGCGGCTCCTCCAGGCTTCAATCATAGAAGATGTATGCATCTTGTACCTCTCACAGAAACTTTGCAGAGATTGCAGAAAGATTTGGGAAGGGTGAGAAGGGGATAATAATCAGTATCATAAGGAGGCTATTTCAGACTATCCATGTGCATCCCCCACTTCTCAGAGATGTTTGCATCCCCCCAGCCAGAGGTAGTGACCCCTTGTTGAGCGTGACTATAGTGGTGAATCATTGTTACCACTGAAAAGGTGTCATGTCCTCTAGTTGAATTAAAATAGATAAAAGATGGAGCAGCACTGAACTCCCTACTTGTGGGCTGTATAAATCCAAATCTTCCTTCAGAATTCCGCTCAAATAATTACCTTTTCTCTAAATTCATGCCTGTCTCCTGTCATCAATGGCTCTATAGCCATTGTATTTGTTTGAACTATTTCAAATGGGCTATTATTTGGTCATTTGGGGCCATCAGGAAACTCAGTATAATATGACTCAATCTACTGTAGATCTATGAGCACATATCTTGCTGTATTTAATTCTTTGTTTATAAGTCTGTCTCCTACTTCTACTGTTAACTTCTGGAGGGTAGGGACCATGTTATGTCCTTGACAACCAGCAGTATTGCCTGACATGTAGTAAATGCTCAATAAATGAATATTGAATGAAGTGATGAGTAAAAAAAAATTTAACCTAATAACACTAGAAGAATGATGTCATTTTACAATCATTAAAAATGAGTGCAGTATTAAGAACATGAGCGAACATGCAGTAATATAGCAACAAGGTTAAAACATGAGATCATGGTTAATGCAAGTAGACAAAATTTATAAAGAAGGATGAATACAAGAAATGTATTTCCATGCCTGGAATCCCGAATTTCCCATCTTTTTAAATTCTTTGAGTGTAGAGTTTCCACAGAAGCCTGGGGAAGCTGAAAAATCAAGCTGCTGACCCCTGGTTGTGAACAATCTATCCTAAGCAGACCCTCATAGCAGTTGGGTCTGAGCAGAGGCTCTGATTCTAGGAAACACTGTTTCTTCCTTCCTTGTTTCTCTTTCCTTTGTTGCATCTTCTTCCTCACTCTACACCAGTTTGATCCCCTGTGAACAATGCATGAATTCAAATGTAGTGCAATACAGTGGCAGATTCACTGAAAGGAGAAATGGTTAAATTAGAGGCTCCTGTTCTGGTTGGAATTTATTGCTTATTTGCTTCTGGACAGTGGCCTCTTTGGGGATACGACCGAGAGAGACCGTCAAAGCTCATGGGTCCCAATGTGATGCTTTGACCTAATTAGTTTATTTTCACTGCTGTGTAAAAAGATCTGAGAGAAAAAATAGACCTTTCCAGGTGTGAGCTATTACCCTGAAATAGCATTTCCCACCTGCACTAGTCTGTGATCATTGTCCATTAGTAGATGTCAGAGGACACATTGTCTTCTCTTCAAGACTCACAGGACTGGCAGACTTGAAAAAAAAAGAAAAGAATGTGATATATTTGCATGGTAGAAAACTATTCTAATCTGTAGGGGAAAATATGAATAATTTATCTTGTGAATATTAGAATTCATATGTAGAATATAAAATATAATTTTTAAATTAGCTACCCTCCCATTCCTTCTACATGATGTTCTAGAAAGCCACTGTTTCTTAAAATTTTAAAGTAACTGGATACATGGTGAGGAAGTCATTTCATTTTTATAGGAAGTAATAGAAAGCACATAGTTAAAACAAATGAAGAACTTTATTAAAAATTAATTGTGCATTTATACAATTTAGAACCTATCAAAACTTAGATTAGACAGGATTAACAACACCAAAATCTAAATTAGATCTAAACCCCTCAGCTGAGCTGTAATTCCTTCCGGCATCTATAATCACTGCGTACATATACGGCTGGCCTCAGGGGAGCCCATCCTCTCTGCCCTTTCTCATTTTCCCTTTCCAATGCAGTATGTCTGTCTGAATATTTGGGCAGTGGATGTATTTTCTTAGCTCCCCTAGCAGAGTTAGCTGCACTGTTCACTGTGCACTATATTAATGAAAATTAAAGTCCAGAATTTTGAATCTACAGCCATGTGATACCTGCTCTAATCAGATGAAATGTTAGGAAATTGGTCTAAGAACAGAGTATGAAGGATGAAATGTTGGCCATAGCCACTTGAAATATGACTACAGACTTGGGAATTACATTGCTTGAAACCAAACTATAGAGGTAGCCAAACAGTAAGAGAAGACCATAAAACTTGACTATGCTTTTGAGATTGATAAACTTTTGTTATTATCATATATAAAAAGAATACATTATTTCTAGTAAAAATTTCCCATCACCATTGTTGACAAGCCTAGGGGAGCACAAGAAAAAAAGAGTAGAAAGGAAATACAGGATAGAATAGACAATTCTGATAGTAGATTTTAGTGTGTACCATGATTAAGGAATAAATTATTAATCTATAGATAAAATAGTAGTAGGTAAAAAATGATGTATATTATGTAAAAACAACAATTAGCATGCAATATTTTATTAATAATAGTTTTCCTATATGTCATTCATAGACCTGTAGGAGACAGAAATCTCACTGTATAACCTTAGGTGTTCATGTATGCAGGAAACACAATTTTCTGTATTTTTCTCTAGCTGAACTTAATTTGTATTCTGGGCCCCAGTTCCATCAAGTGGCAGAAACTCAATCTCAATCAGCCCTAACAGACTCTCCTCCAGGACTGTGTCCACCAAATGCCAGGTGGGGGGCCATCTGGCCTTCAGTGTCATCAGCTCTCCCTGCCGGCACCCCCCGAGGCTTCCTCCTTTCAGTCTGGTCTCTGGCCACTGGTCCTTGCAGGTGGCCACCGCAGCCTCCTTGTCCTCATTCCAAGGACACATTAAGCCTGCTGGGTCTCTGTGTGTATTTTTCACTGGAGAAATTTTGCTTCTCCTGTACTGCTCCAGGCTAAGGAAAACTCTGTAAGCTGCTCTCAGCCCACATGCCTAGTTGAATCCTCCTTTTAGGGAGCCCCAGTTCTTCTGAAGCTTTTGTCATTCTCTCCCCAAAGTGGGGGTTGTTCTGTGAGCATCAGTAAAGCAAATGCATCCTTTCTCAATAATGTCACAACATCTAGACTCTTACGTTTTTTCCCCTCTCATTTTTGTTCCCTCTTCCTAACCTTTGTAGTAAGGAGATAGATCTTTTGCCCTGGAGAGGAAGCTGAGATAGAGAACAACTTATTTCACTCGCTCTGCATTCTCCCCAGTCTTTGGATTTTGAAACTCAAAATCTAATAGGTCCATCTTATTTATTTTTATTTCCAATGTATCAGACTACGTGATACAATGAGTATGGAATATTCTGAGTTAGGGGAAGGTGGCATAGATTTTCTAGAGATGCCAAGAACAGAAGTCACACTGGTAATATAATAATATATGAATATCCTAGAGATATTTCTTAAGTAATCAGATAAAATAATTAAAACTATACTATGTATTTACATATGATACTGAACAATAGTGATATTTATTTCACCTATCTCCATGTCAGATACTGAATAACATAGCAAATATGCTTCTAGATTTAAAACTCTTTTTCTTTTAGTAACCAGTGGAAACAAACCATAACTACTACATTAGAATGCAGCTCTGTATAGTCAAATTCGGAATGGCTAAACAAATGTGATCCAACTTTTACCCAATAACGAATTTTAGAGTGCCTCTGAGAATGCATGCCTCTTAGATGAAGCTCCCTAAAAATCACTTCTCTGACTGGAAGAATTAGAAATTGAAGAGCAGAGAGTCCACATTGTGCTATATAATGCAAGTCTGAAAGGTCAGGTCTTTACTTTGTTCATAGAAGGTAAGGTATATGCTTTGGAAATCAACAGCAGCTATCATGCTTGGCAAGTTATTATGAAACTGACGAGAATTTATAGAGGACCAGCTCACTTCCTTTCAAAGGTTTCATAAACAGCCTCATTTTCTCCAGGCAACAGTTTTGGATGTATGGCAACATATTATCAAGTTCTTAACTTGGTACCCAGAATCTCAAAATATAGATAATAACATTTGAGAAAAATTCAATCCAGATGTTATCAGGAGTTGGCTTTAGTAATGGAATAAATTCCAGGTGCTCTCCTGGAATATCTTATTGGTAAGGTTCTTGGTGTATCTACTTGATAATAATGTGTTCGCTCTATTCAGCCTTAAATGGAACCATTTCATGTATTATATTCAATTTGAATAATGTTTGCCAGAGATAAAGATAATAATCATGTGTAGAATATTATACTAGGTAGATGATAGATGGATAGATACATAAATGGATGAATTGATTGATTGATTTAGGTGTTAGACCTTCCAGAAAGAATTTGATAGGCACTAAGGCCAGTTTGGTTGTTTTTATTGTGGCCACATCATGATCGTAATAGTAATAAGACCATATAACATTCTTTACAAGAATTCCTGCAGTCCAATTAAATCTAAAATGATTTGAAATCATAAAGTAATTTAAAAATATATCATGAGAATGGGAAGTGGCTGCCAGGATATCTCTCTGCCTTGATTCTTGCAACATTAAAAGTCAGGTTTTATTGTATACATTCATTCTGACTCAGGTTTGTGTTCATTTTCAACTCATTTATATGTAATTATTGAAAGTATAAATCATGTTATATTTTATACAGCTTTTCCATGACAGTCATGTGCTATGCAATTCATATATTAATTAACCTTTTATTCATGTCTGAACTTTATTCTAGAAACTTGTTAATCTAGAAACTTCTTTATTCTAGAAATCTTGTTCAGCATGGCTGTGTCTTAGTTCAAGAAAGTCAATAGTGGAATAGTCGTGCCTGAGCTTCTTTGCTCCATCTGTGAAATATTAAGCTGTATTTTGAAAGAAATTGAACTTTGAATTGCCTTTTAGGGGAAATTAGGGTACACTGTGTCTCAAATATATGTTGTAGGTACCATGTTGAAGGAAATAACTAAAAGAAATTTTCTTTTTTTTCAGGATACAGAGCCTACCAATTAGAATAGGATTTAGATCAGTTTTGATTCAGAGAATCTTCCCATAGTGATTTGTTTTGAAATATTTAATCAAAATAGTAGTGTTAGGAGGAATATTTGAGTTCCAAGCAGAGTCACCTTGGCTCTATAAAAGTAGATGCATTCATCCAAAACTCTGAGAAGTACTGAATTCCCATTCTCCATCATCAGTTCTATCATTTATTCATCACTAAGATACTGAACATTAACTGAATCTCTCTTATCTGCCATTCAAGGTGGTAGGCCTGGGTACAGCAGTAGACCTCCTCTTTAGAATTTATAGTCTTGGTTTATATTTAGACCTGTGTTTCACACAACCTCTCTCCTGAAAATACCCTATAAAAATTTGCCTTCATCTTTGTTTTTTCAGGCATTTCCTGAACTGTAGGTTTGTTGGGGAAATACAAACTTGGTACGATTTGAATGAACTTAGTTCCTAAGTAGCCTCTTCCATGGTTCGCTTGCTGCTGCCTTGCCAAGAAGGGGGATGTTTGTGTGTGTGTCAGGGTACTTTTACTCCCCTCTTAGAATCTCTACTCAATCTAGAAGCTAGAAGACATTCATAATTCAAATTATTGTAAATATAGTCTGATCTTTGAAGATGCAGAAGGCACAGAGGATTTTACAGTGATGCCTCCATCATTATGAAACATTATTTTTCAATCTGCAGATGTGCTGTCAAACAGTAAGAGTTCCATTTGATATATCATCAAATAAGCCATACCAAATTGTAATTGAATTCTAGGATTCCTTGAATTGTGTTTACTTTAAAGTAGAATTATGTTAATTGGAACCCAGTATAGAAAAATAAAATTTTAAACTAGCTTTGTAATCTTAGTTAGCCTTAAAGATCTCTACTTGAAGAATTGTGGAACACAAATACTGTAGTTTACATTCAGGTTCTAGGGTAAGAAGAGTAACAGGAATAAAATAGAACTTAATCTTTGACTTTTAAATGAGGCTGTTTACAAAATTAAAACAGATGGCTAGTGTTTTCAGATGAGGGAGGATGAACAATTTTTGAAAGTGCAAGAATTTATTTCATTTTATTCATCTAGATAAAAAACAAGGCTTTCCTTAATTGACAGTTTTTGACTTCACTTTGCTGTGCAGAAATTGTCTGAGGGAATGAAGGCTGGCAATGGGATACCAACAAATTATTTTAAAAGGAGAGTAGTTGACCCAAAATATGTACCTAAAACTTCTACATATCATTTATTTTCATTCATACCCCTCCCAGAGAGACACTTCAAAAGCCCTTTCATATACCCAGCTCCCTACCTGAACCACTGACCCTGAATTCCACTTACCTGTGCCTCCTCCTTCATGTAGCCCATATTTTCTGAATCCCAGGGTCTCTGTGATCCTGGTGAGTGTTTATATGTTCCTGGATTATATTATCCTATGATTGTTCTTCTCTAAACATATCTCTAGTTACTCTAGCCATGCTAAAAGGATCTCTTTAATATCAAGGGATGTTTTTCAAAAAGCAGGTAACCAAAAATGCTCAGATTTGAGGGCATCCTTTTTCTCTGTAGTAATCCTTCAGTTGAAGAGAGGTAGTCAGAACCTTCTAGTTCCATTCAGCCTCCATTACTCACACTGATGGTTACATGAAAATAATATAAGAGCCCTCAAATTACACTACAACTAGCAATTTCATGGAAGAAGAAGTAAATCAAACCAATTTCCTGCTTTGAAAAGAGAAAACTAGTTAATGAGGGAAAGAGTAACTTCACAGATATTTTGAAATTGAACAACGTTAGAAGCAGAGGGACCTATCTTTGTAGTTGTGTGAAATTGTCCAAGTCATGTAACTTCTCTGTTACACAGTTTGTCCACCTATGTTAATAAATGCCTAAAAGTTCTTAGGAAAATTTAATTAGTATTGAGTTTGCGAGAGGTATATGACTATATGACACACAGTAGGACTTTTATATTTCCTTTTTTTTGCAGCCACAAATGGGCACCATTCTATTCATTTTATTCTTCAGGAAATAGCTCTTTGATTTCAATGCTTACTTATGTGAGTCAATTATTTTAAATACTGGGAATGGGAGGCAGGGTGGACTCTGTTTACTTTTTCCTTATGTAAAGAATAAATTTAGGCTTTATAATAGTCTATAAAATAATAAATGGCTTGTAAAAATATATGGGTATCTAACAGGCAACCTAGAGAAAATGGGACATAGAAAATTCTCTTTTGTACAACATGTAATTAACCTATAGAAGATTTTCCTACATCTAGTTAGACAACAAATAATTCCTGAGTGAGTTTAACAAACGGCTAGATATGGAACCAAAATTAATTAGGGGAAACATCATTGTTCTTCAGGGAATAAGCTTATCAGAAAATAATGTTTGTGCTCAAGATTTATGGTTACCATGCTCTGCCCATGGCTGTAAATTTCTCTTGGCACCTTGGCTATTGTTGTGGATTTGTGTAAACTACCTGCAAGTTGGCAGCCAGATGATATCTGAGAGAGGTCTTGCTGGCCTCCACCTCATATCTCTTCCCTTTAGTTAACTGACAGACAGGGAAGCCCATTCAGAATTGAGAGGCCCAGTCCTTGGTGAAAAGTAACACAGACACTGGCATACACGCCCTCGTGAAACAGGGCTTTCCCTCAACTCTTTACCAGAGCCTGCAGAGGAAGTTCAGAAGTTCCAACACCAAGGGATGCTGCCTGTACTCAGCAGAGAGAATACTCCAAGGGCTGTGCTGTGGAGCCCCATTAACAAAGAATTGAGGGAAGTGTTATGGTCCGAAATCTCAAACTTGCAGTTCAAATCTCAAAATAGCAGCCAGAGCATGTATTGTGTGTCTTCAGTTTGGTGATTGTTCAGAACATTGAACATGTGTGCCTTTACTTAGGCGTGCTCTGCCTAGTTTATTTCAGCCCCCTCTGCAGCCTCCTCTGCAGCCTTTTATCTCAAGTGTGCGGATTGGCGTTTGCAAGTCTTGATGTGTAGGACAACCTTTCTTTAACTGAGAAGGAAAATAAGTAGAGACTTTACAGAGTTCTCTAAAATACAAAATGCCATGCAAAAATAAGTGAGAGCCTAAAAGTCAGCAGACTGAGAAAAGGAAATAGCAAATCCTTTTTGAAGCAATGTATCATTAGCCTGTTGAATGTCACGATTTACATAATTGGAGAGCAATTAATTGTTGGGTATGTTTAACATAACACACATCAAGAAATTTTTATAGACACCCATCTAAGAAGTCCCACAAGAACATTTTAAGAACCCAAAACAGCTTTGAGACTGGTTCCAACAGCAAACTCTACATAGCCATCAGTGTCCTCTGTACAAAGCATGCCAGTGTACTTGGTCATATGTGTCCATCATTTCTAGCTCTTGTTTTAAAGTAAACTCAGGAACAATGGTCTTCAGCTACTTAATTTTTAGTTAAAGATAAATTAAAGAAAGAAACCGAAGGTCTGTAAATGTTCTCAGGATCCTTAACTGGGCCCTTTGCATTATTGTGTTCTAAGAGAGAAAGGGTGTATAAGAGAGTGTTTGCACGTGTGTATACGCATACATATGTCTGTGTGTGTGTGTCTCCCTCATTCTATCATTTCCCAGTGTTTGTGGGCTATTGTTGCTTAGTCGTGAAGAGCTGGAACGGTGTCAGTTTTGACAGAGAGCCTCAGGTGCGTAGCCCCAGAGCTGCAGCCCGTGTTTGCATTTTGCAGCTCATCTATTTGAGGGGTGCTGCTGAAATCGCATTTCTGACACTCGCTTTCCCACTCTCTCCCTAGAGGCAATGTTATTGTGATAGATTAAAGAGTGGGGTAGAAGAAATTCTGGCTCTGAAGGATTAGATAGGATTTACCTTTCCTTCTCCGGTCTTATGCCCTCAGAAAAAACTTGAAAGTTTTGCTGGTTAGCAGTTTCCAAAGGGGGCGGGGAAGTCGTCCTGCAGAAGAATCTGAGAAAAATATTGGGGTCTCAGCCTCTTTCCTTGGAGAAATTGTGCCAGCATTTCTCTCCTTTCCCTTCTCACTGCCTGTGAACTCCTCCTGACTGGTCTCCCCATTGCCAGTTTTCCCCCGACTTTATCACTTAGCCAATGCATGCCGGATTCATATTGCTGAACCATAATATTCCTTATTCTCAACATTTTCAAAGACTCATCATATCATTCCTCTGTCCAAAAATGTTCAGAGACTCCCCATTGCCGACAATTAAGGCACACTCCTTTGCATGGCATTTGATGTCCTGCATGATTTTGGAGCCCACTTTTCCAATTTCATTTCTCACTGCTTCCTTTCATAGCCATATCCTCCAGTTTTTCTAAGTGCTTTTGACATCCTGGGAGGGACAACCTTTTGTTGTGTGGCAGTGATTACAGAATATCTGGGCTCCTTGGTTTCAGTGCAGTAAATGCCAACAGCGCTTCTCAATCACTGTGACAGCGGAAACTGCTCCCACCGTTTCCAAACCCCCAGTGGGAGTGCTTACTCCCCTTTGAGATCTGTTCTTGAACTTCACTTGCCTTCCTGCCTTCATTCCTTATTCATGCTGCTTCCTTGGCTTGAAATGTCCCTCCCTCATATCTTTATACCCTAATTCATGATGCCTTAATGAAATTACCTTGATCCCTATCTAGTTCAAAGAGATTCCTCCTTCCTCTAGAATAATTCATTGAGTGCCTACCACATGCCAGGCAATCTTGTTACTTGCTTTATTTGGGTTATTTCCTTGCTCATAGTGAGTGGTATTAAAACTTACTCACTTTGCAAAGGCCACCCCTCCCTACCTTTTCCATTTTCTTCTCACCACAGGGCAAGTCAGAGGTGAAATCTAAGTTCTCTAATATTAGACCCTGAGCTTTCAGCTGTTTCTATCCTAAGCACAAAGTGTCTTCTGCTAATGTTCATAAGGAGTACACTAGGGTCATCTCAAGAAATGTTTGCTGTAAGAATGTGGATACTGAAAAAAATGACTAATGGATTCCAATTTTAAGTGCTTATTTTAAAGCAAAGAGCAGTTTGAAAGACTAAAGATCTAGAGTATCAGAATATTTGTTGGGGGTACAGGGGGTTGGTTGAGGACAGTTTAAAAAAATTAAAACTAAAGAAACAACTTTAGCTGAAATTAACTTCAGCTTTTCAGACAAATACATAATAACAATGTCATACTATAAAACCAATATAAAATGCCAGGAAAATTTTGATATTTTGAAGATGTTAAGGGGTAAGAATTCAGAGCACATTAAGAAGGGCAGTTGCACAATTCCCATTACAGTGAATGGAACTCATGGTAAAATTCACACATACTTCAGTGGAAGTGCGACCTCAACTGTCATTGGACATGTTACTTTTCATGGTGCGTGATTTTTCTCCTCTAATATGAGGCAATTTAATTTTCTGCCCACTTCACAAAGAAATGTCAGACTGAATGACTAGAGCATCCATGTTGGACATTTTTCTTCACATGTATTTGTGGTAAAATTGATCTTTTATCCTCGATATCATCAAATAAAGGCAAAAAACAATATTCTTTAATACATACTCACCTTTGAAAAGAATCTGTACACAAACTGCAATCATACTTATAAAACATCCTAGTAGACATGTGAAATTTTAAAAACAAATTTTAGTAAGCAAGTGAGAAAATCTATTCTTGAAGAACAATAATATTATATGATTTGTGTTCCACTAAAATTTCAGGATGAGCTATATATTGGAAAAGATTCACTACTTGGATTCTGTGTTCATTTTAAATTTCATAAATTACTTACAGATTAGTGGTTAAAAGGATAGTCTGTGAAACCACACTTTTCACAGAGTGGTTCCACTGGTGACCAGTGTGACATCTAAGGAAAGTCGCATAACAATACTACTGTTGCATAAAAATGCCTAGTTTCCTTATTGATTAATTGAAAGTATTTGAATTCCTACCTCACAAGATTATTGTGGGTTTAAAATAAATTAATAAATTTAAGGCACTTTTAAGAGTGTTTAGCACATGGTGACATACAATAAGTGTTCATTATCAATATTGTCACCTTATAAATATGATACATATTTTATTGGAAGAAACATAAGATAAACCAATTCTCACATTGGTTTTATTTTTGTACTCTTTCAAAATATATTTGCAATGATTAGTCTACTGTATTGTATATTATGGCAAAGCATATCAATGTAATGCATGTCTTATATAATTATTTTAGAAAACTCTTTATTCATAACTATCAACGAATAATTAAGAATGAGATTTATTCACTAATCCATAGAATTTTTTTTATCTACCTCCCCCCCTCCTTTAATCCAACACAACCATTTAATCTAGCTGTTTAAGTGTAGGGACCATTTCTTATTCTTCATCTTTATCTCCTTAACACTAGCTTGGCACGTAATAGGCACTCAGTAAATATTAACTTAATCTAATCTTTCTCAAAACAAAGATTCCACTTTATTTATACATTTCTCCATCTAGCCAGTACACGCAACCACCCTTAATCATGCCCTGGGATTCCTACACAGTGCTTCTAGTCCACCCTAACCTCTGCCTCCTCAAACTTTGTACAGCCAGATTCAGTGCAATAGAAGTTAGCGTTACAATGATTTAGTTACATGTTAAATTTGACTCTTCAGCTAGATGATACGCAACTTAAAGGCAGAGATTAATTTGATGCTTCTTTGATAACATCTTACAGCTGGTCATCAACAAATAATTATTAATTGATAACTACCAACAACCACACTAGGATTTCTTGTACTTGCCAAGTTAATCTCTCTACTTGAATTATTCTCCTTTTCTTCCAGTGTTGGAATATAACTGTTTCAGTGTTAAAGGAAGGATGATTTGCAATATTGCATGTTGTATATCATATTTAGATACACATAGACACACAAACACATACACATGCATTATCACATGAAGTTAAGGAGTTAGAGCAGGATTCTTGCTTCTAGCTCAGGGACACTAAAAGAGTGCTTATCTTCTGTATACTCATAGGCCATCTGGACACTAAGTCATCTGGTCCTGTACACAGTTTCTATCATTATGGGGGGTGGGGGTGGCAGAGCAAATACCTTAGAATTTACCCTGAGTCTAACACTGCTATTAATCAGTTATAGAGACTATTAAGATTAAAATTAATATTATTTCACTTGTCATTCTAACATAGTTTGCATTTCTAAAAAAAATGGTGTGCCTGGTTCTCATTCTCTAAAGAGGCACCAAAGTCAAAGTTTTAGTGCAGTTAATCAAATAATGCAGTGTTTCACTTTAGGAATTGTAACTGAATATTTTGTAAGTAACAGCTCAGATCAATTGAAGAAGACACCATTTTTATCCCTGTTTTATATAGATGAGGAAATTGAAACTCCAAGAGGCAAAATAATTACTCAAGATCACACAGGTCAGAAATGAATGAGCCAGAATTCAAACCTACGGGGTTGGGCCCCACGGCGCACACTTGCAGCCACCACACCTTACTGCTCAATTGCTCAGTGACCCTGAAGGTTGCCCTAACAGAGCCTCTACCGCCCACTTCCTTTCTGAGAGCCATCTACATGAGAGTCATTTTCTTGGTCTCCCTGAAGATGAGGCATGGACATAAAACCTAGTTCTGGCCAGCAGGAGAAGAAATGCCTTCTGGGTCTTTAATTTTCTAGCCTGGCAAAAAAAAAAAATAGAAAGATGTGTTAAAGGAGGCCCAGTTTTTTTCCTAATTTTAGATATTGATGTGTGAGGATGCAATTCTTGGAGCTTCTGTAGCCATTTTGCAACCGAAAAGAAGGTCAAGAGAATTGCAAAGGAAACAACTCAGAGGCTGTACATTTTTAGGCTTCTAGGCCAACCTATACCTCCTTTTCTTACAAAATGTCTTGTACTGTGAGAATAACAGTGTTTCTTGTTTACTCTATGTTTTGTTGGGTATTGTTACCTACAGCTCAAAACCTAACAGTTGAGAATATAAATTTCTAAGACTTCTGTAACTCATAGCTCTTATCATAAAATATAACATTTTACTTCTTCCAGTCAGCAAAATTAATGTCCCCATCTGAATATTTATAAGCAACTTAAATTCTTTCAGGTTTTCATATGCGCAGGATTTTATTTGTGAGATTGTTTTTTTCCTATGTATTTTCCAATTTTTTATTCTTGGATAGACATGAAATAAATATAATACTATTTTTATAAGCTTAATTTTTACTAATTATTAGATTAGATCATCACCTTGACTCATGAATTATTAATTTTAGAAAATATTCTGAATTGTATTGGTGAATTCATCAAAGAAAACCTTAATTTTTAAAATATGCATCTATTTGAATTCTTTGAACTTTTTATAACATACAATAATCACTGTTAGGCAAATGAAAGTACATTGTATTTCATACACTTTCTTATACTTAAATTGAACTTAAGCTTGTATTAATATGTCATTATCTGTCATCACTGGCTCCCTTTCACCTAAACAAATAATCATACATGCAGAAATATAAATCTTTCCAACAAAATGAAAAATTCGTTTTTCAAACACCACCATACCTGTTCACATTCCCTTATTGGCCTTTCCCTGATCATACTGAAGACAAGAATTCACCATCACCAGTTAAGATTTTTGATATCATGCAAGAGTGGATATGTTCCCAGTTTGTTTTATTTTTGTTTGTTTTTAGAAAACTTTGGTTCACTAGGAACTAAACATTTTTAATATTTGAAAAATACCTCTTCACTTAAAACTAAGAATCAATGTTATTGTGTTAAGCTAGGATATGAAGATTTAGATCGATTAACATTAATAGAAGGAAATGCATAATTTCTAAACCATTAAGATAAGAAAAACATCCCTTTGGGAAAATTTCAGCAGAAGGAAGCAAAAAAGAAATTGGTTAAACCTGTCCTTGGTTAAACCTGTCACTCACTCTGTAATTTACCTGCAATGCCTGACAATTGTGACGTTAAAGTATAGAACACTACAGCTTGCTGAGCCCATTTCCAATCTGAATCTATAGTGACAAAGGGCCAGTTTCTGCCTTCCGTGAGTAAAACGACTGAGCAAACCTCAGAGGTTTAAAGAGATTTGCTGCAATCATTGTCTATAATACAAAATTAAAAAAAAAAAGAAAATCCAAATCTGTAAGAATTCCTATGGTGAGATGTCATATGATGTCTGTGAAGATTCTATTCCATGTATTACTGAAATACGTGTGTTTGACTCAAGTGGTGACAGTATCCATCCCTGCCTCCCCACCTAAATGTAGGATAGGGTTACGGATTTTGCTGATTCCAGTGCATGGGGATGGGTATTAGGAGAGGGGAGGGAGAAGGAAGGAGAAGACAGAAGCAGAGAGGACGAGGCTCCATAGACAACGGTGGAAAGCCCTTTGTGGATTTGTGTGGGAAGTGCACTAAATAGCTATGCATGTACACAAACTACAACTCCGTATTCACCTCAGCATGCACTCTGAAGTCCATGCCACATGACCTGATTCAGGTATAAAAAAGGCAAAGGAAATATGATTTGACTCAGAGTACATAAAAAATGTCTAAAGTCATGGGTGGTGGGTCATGTTTGGTATAGAGCACATTTACTTTATCTCATATTTCCATAAGGGGAGTGAGACTTCTGAGCCACTGTTCAAGAGAGAATGATAGGAAAGTGAACATGTCTTGTATGCCTCGCACTTTGCCCTCCCTGACAAGGAGATGAAAGGTTGTACCCCGAAGATGAGTGGAGTTTCCTTTTACTAGGAGTGGAGAGCAGTCCTACGTAATCTCGCTTTCCTCACTCCTCTCTCTTCTTCTGTCACCCCTCTTTCCTTTTCTCTCTTGCTTCTTCTCAAGCAAAACATGACCCATCCCCTTTGCTTCCTGTCTGCCTGTGGGGCAAGCAGAACTTTCCCATTGCAGTGGTCCATTTGGGGTTTGAAATAGGCGGCCTGCGTTTTCCAGTGCTGCATGGAACAGTAACAAAGCCAATACTGTACCTAGATTGTTACGTGGCTCTCTGTGTCTGCTTGCAGTCGGTTGGAATTTACAGGGGGAAATGGGTCAGTTGCTTGGCTTACCTTAATGTCCACCAAATCACTGAATCCTAGGAAGCATCTCTTTCAGGAAAAAAATATATTTAAAAAACTTCTGTGGACAGAGTGGGAAATTTGAATGATGAGCAAAAAAGTACTCATCTGTTTTTTGTTTTATAATTCTGTGTGGAAGTACGAAATCAATAGTTGTGTGGTTTATTTAGATGTTTCTTATAAAAATTAAAACAATAAAAATAATATATTATTTATTAATATTCATATATTATTTATCAATTAAACAATATATTGATTAAATATATTACTATAGGCCCAGTGCTGTACTATGTGCTATATACTTACTATATCAGTTATTCCAAACACCTTCAAAGTACAGATCAACAAACTCCTGTTGCTAACTAATGACAATGGTTTTGTTATAATGTTACTTAAAATTCTAGAAATTTCAATAGCTTAGAAGAGTTTTCCAAATAACAAGTCACAGAGGCTAAGTCCACATGTACTGATAAATCAAGAGTCATGTTTAGTAGTTTTCCTGTTTTATAAGCTGTTGGGATGGTATCTATGTGATTATCCAAAGTATAACCGAAATCAGTAAAATATTTTTTTCACTGATAAAATCTTTTTTAATTTAATTATTTTCTTCTTATTTAAAAGTTCATTTTTCAGACTGTGTGAGGCAAGAAAAATGTGAAGATAGAACAGTGTTCTAAATAACCAAACATTTTAAAATTGAAGGGCTTTTGAGCCAGTGACTTAGAGCACAGGCTTTAGTGTCAGATGACTTGGGGTTCAAGTTCTAACTCTGTGACTCTATTTTCTTGTTCCTTCATTTGTAAAATGGAATTAATAGTACTCCAGTTTGGGTTCCCGGACCCACTTCCAGTGAGTGTGTGCATGGGAGGGGGTTTTCCTAACACCAAGCAATTCTGGAACAAGAGCAGGGTGTCCAAGAACTCAATTCATTTCTGATGCTATCTGCCCAGAGACAGCGCCAGATTCTCCAGGTTAGGGGCTTCGTCCTACAAGACTGCCCTCTACCCCCAGCTCCAGACACCCGTTGCAAGGCTCAGGCTGTTGCACTGACTAGAGATGGGAATTTCTAACGACCTCCCTCTTAGGTTCCGTTAATTTGCGAGAGATCCTCAGAACTCAGGAAAACACATTTACCAGTTAATAAAGGATACAAGTTAACAGCCAGATGAAGAGATACATAGGGCGAAGTCCCAAACAAAGGAGCTTCTGTCCTCAAGGAGCCTGGGGCCTGACTCAGTGGCATGTAGAAGCATTCTAGTTCCCCAAGCATGGAAGCTCTCTCTGGCAGAAAAGAAAGATGCCAGAGAAAACAAAATGCCATTCTTTTATAGGGATTTTTTGAGGGCTTCATTGCATAGTCATGACTGACAAAATCATTGGTCATTGGCTGATTCAACCTCCAGCCCCTGCCCTTGGGTGGGGTCCAAAAATCTCTTATTGACATGACTAGACACCCAGTTCGCCTTCATGGCTCTGAAGCTTTTTCAGGAACTGTGAATAAGACCATATATAACTTCTGAATATCTGAATGACCAAATATATATTTCTTATAACTATATAGCAATAGGTTTGATGGAAAGATTGAGTGAGATATGCAATCTGAAAGCATTTAACATGGGACTTGCCCACATAAAGATACTAATTTTTAATTATTTTTGCATATTAATACCAGAAGACAGAGGTGATAGAGTGCAGAACCTACAAACCTTACTCTTCATAGAGAAGATTGAGAGGCCTCTCAAAATTTGTCTTCAATTCTACTTTAATTTAATTCTCACACATGGGTTTGGCTATAAAATTTCATTTAAACAAAGAGTAATATGAAGCTTTCTGTTTTAAAACAACTGGTCTAATGGAAGGATATTCTTCTATAAATAATAACTAGATGGATGGCATTGGGTAATTTACCTAACTTCTCTGAAACCAATTTCTATAAAAGAATGGCATTAATTTGGATGAACTTTAATAATCTGTACTACTCTCAAAATCTATTATTTTGTTAGTATTAATTATCTAGCATTGATTTATACTTCAAACTTTAATTCATTTGTGTTAATCTTTGGTTTTTTACAATATTGATATCTTTATATCAATGTAATACCTAGAGAAATTCAACTATTTATATCTGTTTTCCTGGCTTACTTTCTCTCTGGGAATATCACAATAAGTAAATGCAATTTCACTACTATGAAACTGATTATCGTATTAGCTACAAATTTGAAATTATAGTCATGTTAATAATGTGTGTAAAGCAGCACAGTAAGAAGGGATTTAGTCTAGTACTTCACATTTTAGACTGTGTTATTGAAAACTATATAATATCAAGAGAGAGAAGTTGCCAAAGCATTTGATCTCATTAAAATTTCATGAAAAAGTCTGTGCTTTTGCTTATGCGCAGTTTCATATGAGAAAATCCATACAGTTTATCAGGTTCTCAAATTGCCAGTGACCCAAAAATCAGAAACTGTTCTCATTACTTCTCATCTGCTTCCTATCAAATCTCAGCTGATCTGTGTTCTTTCTGTTCAGTATGTTCCTCCATATTTTGCAAGGAAGATAGACGTGGGGATTTCAAGACCCTATCTTCTATTCCATCTCAGGGTAATGTATATACATTTTTAAAAGTGGGATGTAATATTCATTCTTCATTAAGTGATTATTTATTGAGCATTACATTAAGGTGAGGGCTCTTTATTCCAAGTAACAAAGTCAGGTATGGCTTACTCACACAGAAAAGGAAGTTATGAAAGAATATGAGGTAATTCACAGAACAATTGAGAAGTTTAGAGAACCAAGCATAGGCCTAAGCAGCCAAGAATTATACCCAAAACTATACCTCAGAATTAATCTGATCAAGGGCAGCTAAAAGGAGGAAATGCTGTTGCCCTGCCTTTGTGTTTAACTCCAGGCTATGTTTTCATGTAATTGAGCCTTTCATATAATTGAGCCTTTACTCAATTATACCTGCCTTGTTAGTGAGCCCTTCTCCAAACATCCTATTTAAAATGTCTGTGGCTGCTCCCACCCCCAGTATGGCATTACCCATCCCACTTTCTTGCTTTATATTTTTCACTAGCAGTTATAGCTGTCTAATATTTTATATCATTTGTTTATTTAATGTATCATTTGTATTCCTCTTCCCCTACACTGTGAATGTCTGTGAGATAGACCCCAGATCACAAGTCTGAACCCAAAACACAAGGGAGGCTGGGGAAGCAAGTTTGCCTTAGTCTTTGATATCAACCAAGATTCATTAGATGAGAAAGTTCCCACAACCTAGAAATGGATTCAGATACTAGATGGCCAAAATGAATGAAAGTGATGATTCTAGGTCCACGGTAACCACCAGTGTGTGTCAGGTCCTGTAGCAGCCCTGAGAACATAACAATGAGTAATTCACATTCCTTGTTTTCCAGAACAGCATTTAAGCAGGATGATGATTAAATGGAAAATTTTAATCATATGTGATAGGGAGTATGGGAGCAAAAAACTGAGAGGATAAAAATATATAGCAGAAATATTTGAAAACTGTCCAGTTACTCACTTTATATCAGGAAAATGAATGGAACATTTTCCCTGCATAGAAAATTCTTAGATTTTCATTTTTGACTCTTCTTCTCTTTTACCTCATATCTGATCCACCAGAAAATCCTGTTGACGGAACCTTTAGTTGTTTCGAGAAAATTACTTTATTATTATTATTATTATTATTATTATTATTATTATTATTACCTCTTAAGACCTACTGTCTTTGCAAAACAAAGCAGCCAGTTTAAACCAACTAAAATGGAAGTCAGAGCCTGTCCCTCAGAACCTTCCAGTGGCTCTCAATCTCCCCCAGAAAAAAAAACCAACCACTTAGAGTGGCCTACACATCCCTGCAAGACCTGGCCTGTTGCATCCACTCCTGCTGCTTGGCTATTTCCTCCCTCATTCTCTGCACTCTTACCACACTTGCCTCCTGGCTATTCTCCCAATGTAAGAGGTTTGTTCCTGCCTAGAGTGCTTGATCTGAATTTATTGTCTATTCCCTCTGCCTAGATTGCTCTTCTTTAAATTATCTGCATAACATGTCCTTCACCTCTTTTAATCTTTACTTGATTATACCTGTGCTGTTAGTGAGCCCTTCTCCAAACATCCTATTTAAAATGTCAGTGGCTGCTCCCACCCCCAGTATGGCACTACCCATCCCACTTTCTTGCTTTATATTTTTCACTAGCAGTTATAGCTGTCTAGTGTTTTATATCATTTGTTTATTTAATGTGTCATTTGTATTCCTTTTCCCCTACATTGTAAGCTCCATCTGAGCAAGGAGGTTTGTCCCTCTGGTTAGTGCTCTCTCCACAGTGCCTCAAACAGTCTCTTCCTGGCATATAGTACACATTCAATAAATTTTTGTTAATTAAATGATTTAATAAACAATTCAGTTGAAGGGAAAACACACACAAAGATTTCCCTTTCTGCCTTGCTTTTTCCTTTTGTGTCTCAGAGTATATTTTCCTGGTCATTTAATTACTGAATCTATTATTTAAACATTGTATTTCCATCCTTATTCTTGTGAGCTCACAGTGCAGGAATCCTCCTTCTCCCCCAAATAGATGCCAGCATAAAACCACTTTTCTTGTCCTCCAAATATCAGAGTGAAAAGAACAAGGAAACAGTGTGGCTAATAAATTGAGGTGCATCTTCTACTTATACCTTTTCCAATGTTCCCTTCCTTTTGCTTCTCTCTGCTAATGATTGTCATCTTAGAATTTAATCTAGGCAGAAATGGAAATGCTCCCAATTAGAAGGGAATGTGTCCCTTGTACAAACTCTGGAGAAGGGAAATTCTTTCCTTAAGTGTGTCCTAGGGCCACCAACTTCCTCCATAATTAAGCATTAACATTATTATCTCTATGTAGACTTAGTTGAGCTCTCCTTAGAGAATTTCATTAAATGAGCACTATAGACTAGGCACTCTTCAGGGGCTTCCAGAGCTGTGACGTAATTTAATTCAAACAACAATAGTAGAGCTCTAAATTATTATTCCCATATTACAGTTGAGAAAACTAAAGTTGGACAAAAATAGACAATGTGCCCAAAGTCAGCTGTCTAGTGAGGAGCTTATATCCAAACTCATGTTGGCCTAACTCCAGAAATGGTTCTTTTCCACTTTCCTACATCTGAATGCAAATATTTCTTCCTGCACTTTGTCTCCTTTCATTATTCCAGTATGATTCTCAGCCCCAAAGGCATCCTTAAGCTACTAAAAAGCTTAAGAGAATGTGTTTCAATCACCAAGGCCTTTTTCAAAAAAAGAAAAAATATCAACATTTGAAATTAGAATCTAGAATATAAACCATAGAAACATTATCTGTTTTGAACACATGTAGGGAGGTAAGTTATAAAACAAGTTAAAAACAGCCTATGGAAGTATCAGGGCCATTTACATACTGGTGCTGATTGTATTTTACAGGCTAAAGAGAAACTAGAGGCAATCATACTAATTTGTGGGTTCGGTCTAACGCTGACCACTTTCTTTCACTCTAAACAAAAGACAGAAAGATTTAAGAGACTTGACACTCCTTACAAATTCAACCAAGACAAGTAATTCTTTTTCTTACAGACCATTAGAAAAAATTAATACCTTCCCAGGTAGTTAAAGGAGTCTTTTTTTTTTTTTTTTGCTGCTTTGATAGGTTTGTTGGAAAAAAGGGAACATGTGTCCCTTATTCCTACATCACCCTTTATTGTTAAAACCTAATGTGTCATTTTTTTTTTTCTGCTGTCACCAGCACCTTCTGAGTTCTTGAATGCCAAAATTCACATAAAGCAAGGAACTGCCCAAAGGCCTCCTGGGTTGTGCTTTACTAGCACCTTCTGCTCCAGGCACCGTGGTTTAAAGAACTTTGCGTAGCAGCGCCCACCAGGATTTGTGTCCATTGACAGGATAGGAGCTAATTAGCCTTGGTGGCTGGTCAGTTGGTCAATCACTCTGCTTCTCCTCTTTGTGGAAATATCCACAAGAGCAAGTACTTTTTCACTACAATTCCTAGAGTAAACTATAATTACTTTTTTCTCAGATTAAAAACATGATAACATTTCTTCCATCACTGCTGAAAAATTGGATATAGCTGATATTTCAGATATTTTGCACCCCCCCCTCCTGTTGCCTTTTTAAAACCCACAGATTATTACATCAGTGCCCTATTCAAACCTGCATGGATCTGCCTGTTTTTGAGTTTCCTTCTCATTCATGTTATTCTTTTCACCATGTGTATGGTTTCAGATATATGGGGAGGTTGCTAAATATTTGAGCTGCTATTTGAAATTATATAATTGACAGAGACTTCTACTAACTGTCAGAGTTTTCTAAGAGGTGCAGGATGGTTTTTCAAAGAAGATTATAAATATGTATGTAGATTAATGGAAATGGTGTTATTTTTGCAGTATAGGATGCTATTTTTGTTTTAAAAAAATGATTTCTGCCCTCATTTAATTCTGCTTTTGTCACCTTTCTAAAATCATAATCTTCCCACTCCTGTACTTGTAGTTTTCCATTGCAGATCTAACAAATCAGTGCGTATGCTTAGTAAATTCAAGACATTTTAAAATACACTCGAGAAAGTTGGATCCTTACATGTATCCTCTTTAAAAATAACCAAAAAAGACAATTATTTTCATCAATTTGAATAGAATTAAGACATTTAGATATAAGCAAAGTCAGAAATAAAATTTTAAGATTAAATATTTCTCACAATGCCATAGGAAGTATATGATTTTTAGTATTGGTTACTCTCTCTACAAGTAATCTCATTAATGTGGTTTCCTTAGTACACTTCAAAGTATATTGTCCAAAACATCCAAGGAAAAAAAAAGTGGATTTTTTTTTTGTTTGCATGCAGTGGTCTAAAGAGTTAAGGCATTCAGCAGACACTTAAAATTCTATATCTGAAGTGAACTCCTCATAACCAAGTTGTTAAATCTGAGAAAACTAATATAAGTAGGGCAGCAACCTTTTATAAGAAGAAAGTCCAACACAAATATTTGCCACTACTCTTGTATAAATTCTAGATTCTGAGAGTCATTCAGTTTTGCCTTATTGAGAATAAATTTGCAGGTAACAGCATTTTAAAAAGCACAGATAATGGAGACCATAACTGTGACAGGTCTCTGGCCAGGAAGAAATACTACTATTTCTAATAATGTTCTTTTAATAGAATAATGCTTACAAGTTTATATACTTTTAGCATATACTAAAATGCTTTTGAAAATACACTGTCACTAAAGAAAATAGAGTAGCATATATGCTCTGCCTTGAGCTCTTTCTCTTGTTGGCTGAAATAGTCATCTACTTTGTTACTTAATCCTATGCTAAGTGATAATAAGCCCTGTTTTATCCTACAACATCCATCTGCTCTCTATGAAAAGAAACAAAATAAGACTATAACTATTAGAAAGGCATAAGATATGAAGAAACAAACTTTTCAAATAAGAACCAAAAGACAAAACCGAACTATAATTGGTTTTCATATTTTCATATTTTCACACAAATATTGAATATAAAACGAAATGAGAGCACCAGTTTTTTCTGCTCTGCTTTAATTCTTTTCTTCATTTATCTATTTACCCATATTTACCTTTCTTACCATCTATAGATCAAGAAGATAGGCTGTACTGCTTAACAGATCAAAACTCAAAGCTTGGCACAATATATGCTTACTTATTCCTTTGTAAAGTCCTGTGGAGATTGACAGAGGAAGCATATCGCTTACTAGTCTGTTCCAGCATCCACTTTTTTAATGCAATCTTCTTCCCATAGAGGCTAAAATAATTAAATCACGACTTAATTTTTAAACTTTGGCACATAGAATGTATCCATCAAGACAGAGGAATTATGTCTTTCCCTTTCAATTTTAATGATATAATCAGGAAGAATATAATAATTAAGTCTCTCAAAGTAAATGAACTGGTACTATTCTTAAAGTGCTTGCCTTTATTTTAATAAGTTTCATTTTTCGCATCTATAATCTGTAAAGCAGATACATAGGTGTATAAATGAGCTTTAAACTTTTAATTTTTATTTTGCAAATTAAATTGTATTATAAGTAATACACTGTGTTAAGCAGAATCCTTCTATATACTTGGGTCACTGTATCTTTTACATTTTGATACGACCTAGTCTAAAATGAGAGACACATTCTTTAAAGTGTCCAATCTGTATAGTTAAAGCAAAATCATTCAGTTGTCAATCTTTTCTGCTTACTCTTGGGTTGTAAACTGTGGGTCAAATTTACCACAGCTGCCCTAGTATTTGATCCACAGAAAGAAACAAAAGAGGCCGCTTTGATGGCTACATTATTTCCCATTTGGATCTTGGTTTATCAAAATTAGAGGTGACATTGCAGATTATATTATTCCTAGAAAAGGACTTCTGATGGTGGGTTGGACTTTTTACCACATAAGTGAAATCTTTGCATACAGAAAATAATGCCGGTCCATTCTTGAAGGATTGGAATTGAGGTAGGTATATATATTGTAGTAGACTACCCTCACTGAATCCATTGGTTTCTCATTCCTTTCTCTTGCAGCTGAGCCTCTTTCTTTCAAAAAGAGCTTGTGCCAAATCACGCCATAGCACATCAGAAGTAGCTGTCAACTAGGCTCTACTGCTGTATCAAATCGGGCTTCAGGGGTCCTGTCTCTGGTTGAGTCCATTCTTACAAACCAGTTAGGCAGTTTGATTTGGCCAGTTGGGGTTAAAATATGTTTGTTTATAGAGAGCCAAACCAACAGAATGACTTGTCACATGATTTTTTAAAATATTATTTATTTATTTATTAGATATTGTGTAAATAATCCACAATGACTACCTTTAGGGGGCTTAAAGGTTACAGGTCGAGGAAGCAGATACACGTACAAACTGTAAAGCTATTTGTACTGCTGTATAGAAAAAGAAGTGATTAATTTGCTGAGATGGAGGGAGAGTTGGGGCTTACTTATATTAGTTTTTGATTGCTACTTAGCAAATTACCACAAAATTAGCATCTTAAAACAACAACATTTATTATTTCACAGTTCCATAGGTAAGAAGTCTGAGTGGGTTTGACTGGCTTTCTATTCTGGGTCTCACAAGGCTAAAATCAAGGTGACAGCAAATTTTAGTTCTTATCTAAAGGTTCAAGGGAAGAATCTGTTTCTGAGCTCATTCAGGTTGTTGGCAGAAACTAGGTCTTTGCAGCTATAGGTCTGAAGTCCCAGTCTCCCTGCTGGCTGTGGGCCCCGGGGACCACTGTGTGCTTCTAGAGGCCACCAGCCTTCTTTCTTAGGCACCCCTCCCACTCCATCCTCACGGAGCCAGCAAAGGCACTCAAAGCTTTGATGGTTCAAATGTCTCTGACTTTACTTTCTGCTACCAGCCAGAGAAAATTCATTGCTTTTTAAGGACTTGTATGATCAGATTAATCCTATTTAAATAATCTCTCTATTTTAAAATGAATTGATTAATAATCTTAATTGCAACTCCAAAATCCCTTTTTCCATGGAAGGTAACATAATAACAGGAGAAACACCAGAGGCCCAAAGTCTTGGGGGCCATTCTAGAATTCTGCACACTATGCTTGGGGGAAATCATTTTTACAGAGTTAAAGTTCAACCCCAGTATTTTGGAGAGAAAGGACAGAGACAAGGGCATTAAAGTTTAGGTCATACTGTGAGGGAAGCTGGGAAAGTCTAGTGTGGTTGTATCAAAACAGGCAAATGATACCCATCTTGAGTTCATAAGGGGAAATATCATGCAATTTCATAGACTTCCATTTCTGCGTGGCCAAGTGCTAATACCATATGGCGAATTATGTAAGAGATATATGAGAAGGATGAAGCCATAGAGCAGTAAGGAATGAGCAGAGAGGAAGATCTGATTCAGTTCTTAGTAAGTGGAAGTATTAGAAGAGGTTTCCATGAAGAAACTTGAACAGAATTTGTCAGGTAAGAGGAGCAGTTAATAAGTGGACCACAAAGAGAAAAACAAAGTGTCAAAGATGAAGACTTTAGAGGAAAGAAAGTTGCAAATGCAGGAGGAAGAGTAAGTTTTAGTGACAACTGATGAGAATAGTTTGTATATGTTCAATTTGAGGTGTTTGAAATAAAGAGGTCAGGTTGCCTAGAAGTCAAATCTGTTTGGCTGAGGTTTGGAGGTAGAACTGGCTAAATGGAAAGATGTGAACATCATCTGTGTATTGGTAATACTGAAAGTCATGAATTTGAAAGTCATTCCAAAGGGGAGCATAAGAATACAGGAGTTGATCAGCTTGCTATCGTAAAGTAGTAATTGGAGTAAAAACAGTAGAAAATATTGGCAGAGACTACTCTTTCAAGAAGGTTGGCCTAAAGGAAAATGAGTGCTGTAACATTACTTAAAGAATGGTGAGAAGTGACTAGTGGTTATCAAAGGGAAGGGGTTGGGGAGGGTGGGTGGGGAGGAAAAGGAAAGGGGATTAAGGGGCATTATAATTCACAATCATAGTATAGGTGGGTCATGGGATAGGTAGTACAACACAGAGAACACAAGTAATGACTCTACAGCATCTTACTACACTGATGGATAGTGACTGCAATGCGGACAGTGAGGACTTGATAATATGGGTGAATATTGAAACCACAATGTTGTTTCTGTGAAACTTTCATAAGATTGTATATCAATGATGCTTTAATAAAAAAAAATAGTGTAACCTGTAGAACAGTGTTTCTCAGCAGCCAACAGTGTCATTAGTGTTGTTTGGGGCTAGATAATTCTTTGCAATGGAGGATAGTTCTGTGCTTCATAAGATATTTAACAGCCATCCCTGAGTTCTACCCACTAGATGTCTAACCCCTTGCAAGTTGTGACAACCAGTGTCTCTCCAAGCACTGCCTAATGACCTCAGGGTAGGGGTGGGGCAAAAAATAACTCCCAGTTGTGAACCGTTGCTCTAGAAAGCATTCATTTTAACCAGCAGTCAGTGAAGATATTGCAATTGGAAAAGGAGAAGATGAATATTGAGAGGTCCAATGGGAAAAGAGAACCAGTCTGTTGCTGGGATCACTGGGAATAGGAAAATAAGATGGAGGAAAGTGAACCTAGAAGATGGAGAGTAATGCTGTTCACAGAGTTTGTATGAAAACTAAGAGACCTTGTGAGCCGTCAGTGCACAGCCTATTATATGCTTATTACTGGAGATCCAAAAATGAAACCAATTTCTCTCTGTTCCTAGCTGAAGACAGTCCCCCTCTTCGTGTCCAGCATTCCAGTCATTCTGACTTTCTCAAGATCATTGCTCCAGCAATGCTCCCCTTTCCCTCCCTCGGTAATAAACTCTCCCTTTCTACAGATTATTCCTACAGTAAACTAATTCAGCAGTCTGTGAAAACACTGCTTGAGTCCACAGACTAAAAGTTACCTGCATGACTTTCCTATTGCTGCTGTAACAAACTACCCCAAACTTGGTGCTTTCAATGACTTATGACTTTGTTAAGGTCTAGAGGCCAAATGAGTCTTAAGGGGCTAAAATCAAGCTTCCTGGAAGGGCTGTGTTCCTTCTGGAGGCTCCCAGGGAGAATCCATTCCCTTGTCTTTTCCACCTTCTAGACTCTGCCTGCATGTATTCCTGTCTCATGGCCCCTTGTCCATCTTTAAAACACATCATTCCAACCTCTGCTTCTGTCATGCCATCTCGTTCTTATGACTTTGACTATTTTGCCGTTGTTTAAGGACCTTTGTAATTACACTGGACTCACTCACATGAATAATCCTGCTTATTTTCCCATCCCAGAATCTTTAACTTTATCACATCTCCAGATTTCCTTTTGCTGTGTAAGGCAACATGTTAAGAAGTTCCAAGGATTAGGATGTGGACGTCTTGGGGGAGCTGTCCTGTGAAAAGAAGACTGTGACAGTATGATGGGAATTATGAGGTTCAGATACGTGGGATTGAAGAGGAAGAATTACATGTGGTAGACATTTTGACTGAGAAATAAGTCGAATCTTGGTCATGGTATATGGAATCAAAGATTGGCCTATCCTTAAGTTCCCTGATTCTCAAGACTGAACTAGACTGGAATCGGTGTCCCTAAGAAAAGGGTGATGCACTGCGGAAGTTACTGTTCACTCTATTTTATTCTCATTTTTATCAATCTACTACAAAATCTAGCAGTTTAATTTCTGGTGCATTTGGAGGCCATCAGGTGTTCTTTAAATGCAGCCTCTCAAGAAAATAAAGTTTCATCAGCACCATCTGGTGAGTCTCCATTCACAGGGGAACAGAGTAGCAGACCCAACCTGCTTAGGATACACATTTCATGCAAATGTGTTAAGTACAAATGCTACTGATTGCACATCTGAAAATGGTCAATGGAGGTCACTTTATTGCTCTGCATTCTATTATTAGCAATGTGAAATTTCCAGTCTGTTTACTTCTTTTTTGGCACTTGAGCTCAGTTTCATAATAAGCTGTACACAACAGATTCTGCTAAGCACTGACTCAGGAAAGAAAATGCTTGTAACCAGAAGTGGGTGTTGATGCCTAATACATGTAAATGTAGTAAGAAACCATTAGACAATGAAAGTTAGCTCCCAGATGGTACTACCATCTGGAACATAAATCCATAAAGGTACTTCTGTAGTATTTTTGCAACGAAAAATAAGGCCTTCCTGAGAATTTTTAATGGCCACTTACGAAGTTCACTGTTAACATTAGTGTTGATAAATGACAATTATGCATATAAATACAAAATTGCATTCATCAAGGTAGGCTCTGGAAGCTTCAGGTATCTGTTAAAGAAAAAAGTATGTTGTGAACTAATTGGTCTCTGGGAGAATGTGTGCAGATGGTTTAGTGACTGGTATGTGAAATTTTTTAATTCCGTGCAAGTGGAGAAAACAGCATTCGACTATTAGGATTTTTCTCTTTGTTTTCCCATTTAAATCCCTTGCAAATATTTACTAGGTACTTTACCTAATTCTCTCTTACATTCTCATTTCAGATAGATGAATAAGAGACAGAGAATGAGTATTTATGTGCAGCTTTAAAGTAAATAACAAATGGAGTCCCTCTACTGTAATATGATTTTCTCTAAAGCAGATAGGGAAATGAGGCCGGCTTTGTCTGAACACTGTTGTAAGGAGTGTCCTTTTTAATGTCCTTACCTTATCCAAGATACAGATCTATAGCATTTCTTCAGACAATATTGTAGTAATCATTCTTTCTACTGGTAATTTGCATGGAAACTCCCAAATTTATATTTGTAACATTCCTTTTTGGAAAAAATCCAAGTGACTTCTAGTTAGAAACATAATTTTCTATAGAATATTTTTTAAAAGTTTTATTCTTTTATAGATATTTAAAAGACCACAGCAAAAACAAGCCTATCTATATGCTATGATTTTATTTACATATTTATTTATTTTTTAACAGTGAATTGGTTCCACTGTTGCTCTTTTCTGTGGAATGAGAGTTGAATTTTAGGGCTGAATTTCAATGTGATCTATCTGAGAAATGTGCAATAAACAGGAGACAGATTGATTTCCTAAAAACCTGTCATATGAGATTGCACAGGATATAGGCCTAGCTTCAGGCTTATTCTTCATTGATCCCTGATTGAAAGCAAGGATACTGCTGGCTGTGAAATCCCAGTTGTTTCCGTATTAGAACTTACTTGGGAAACATGGCCCTGGATGATAATAGCAAATTCTGGAAAGATCTTTATGTATATGGGCATATAATATAAATGCACACACACACACACACACACACACAGTGCCCGTCATCTTCAAAGTGCTATTCCCACCTGAGAGCCCTTATATTTGAAAATTGAATTGAAAACTTACTAACTTTTGATCCATTATGCATTTTATTGGTATAAATTCCTCAAATGTCAAGCATGAGTAGTTCACAAAACATAGATGAATTGGATCCTCTCATTTGTGAAGCTCAGCACTTCATCTTTTTCATACCTCTGTAATGGAGTAGGTTTAGTTATTAGCTGAATGTAATTTTATAAAGATGTGTATTTGAAAGTAAAATGGAATTCATGATTTTGTCCATGAGTGGCATATTTAAAATCTGTTCACAGTGTAGTGCTACATATAATTTCATTTTTGGAATTTTAGATGTCTTTAGAGGATGCAGAGCTTTTTAGCATTAAATATGTCCTGTGTGTTCATTCTTAGCTCTCTGGTGCCAAAAGACTTCAACAAAAGGACATGGAGGAGTCTAAAACAACACTAACATTGTTAGAAAAATCATTATTCGTCATTGCTCTGTTTCAGTAGTGGAAGGCTGGCAGCCCAAATCCCAGTGCTGTTCTGGTTTGATCTGCCAGGTGCATAGGACATTTGGTCAGAAAGGTTCCGTGGCATATGACAGAGTCAAAAGCTAAATTAGCAGCCCTGGACTGTGGCCATGAACTGGGGTGAAATACAGATCAGCACAATTTTTTCCCATCCTCTCTATTAGACCAATTGTGAGTGTTTTTCTGAGTGAAATAATTATAAATCTGATATGAGTCTGCTAACTCGAAAACTATCTAACCACATATTAGGTCTGTATTGCTCCAATCAGAGACTAAAGATCTATTTTCTGGTTCCTAAAGAAAGAAAAAAATAACACTGAAGTTCAAAGTCCTTTCAGTAGTGTAAAAAGTCGCACTTGGAATGTTGGTCTGTTACTTACTATAAAGTAAGAATATTGGTTGAGCATTACTCTGAGATTTGAGATTATGGCTAGCAATTTACCTCTGATGGTAAGGGGCTATAACAAAATTTTATATTCCTACTTAGTACTTAAAATAAATTCCTAGAGTGACATGCTATCTGATTGTTTTCCTTTTAATAACAAAATTAATATTCCTTACATACATACATGTAAAAATCGGTACACATAGTGCCTCTCTTCCTAAGAAACAGTCATGCTATAACAAATTTATAAAGCTCAAACCTTGCATAGCATTATTTTACCACTACCATTACCAGGCATATGTACTCAAAGAAAGTGGAGAAAATTTATTTACTCTGTTAAATGAGTTGTGCACTGTTAGATTTTTGCCAACTAGTAATATCCACAAATCTGGGCATTTTTCCTTGCCGGCTCCTACTTCATTGTCCACCCTACCATCAAGTACTTGAATGTAAGTGCATTGCACATACCCTGCCTATTTATCTATTTTCCGGGTGAGCTAATATCAACCTCATTTTTAATATTTTGTGTACTAGATTTAAGACCATAATGACATTTTTTTAAAACGTAGCCATGCAAAGGTTCTTCTTCCCTTCACAGTCTCTTCCTCCTATAGTTCCTTATCCAATTTCCATAAACTTCTTAACTAGAGAATGTGTTGTTTTTATTCATTTTTGCTTTTAGAGAAAATGGTGAATAGAAATGAGAGGGGACTGAGTGACCCCTTTAACTTCCCATCCAGACCTTAAAGAGTTTATGATTCTACAAGAATAAATAACCAATATTGAAAAGACATAAAATAGGAACTATGGTAATGAGCAAGGAGGAATAGAAAGAGATGAATGTCACGGTAACTTAGTGCATTTGCTATAATATCATACATGCAATTTTATATGACTTTATACATATAATATGTAATATAGGTAAAATGTATCCAGTTTTCATTTAAGGATTGAATTAATGTTCTTGGTAATGTGCCATGGTGGAGCCAGTTTGTGGATTAGTCATAGAGCTTAATAACTCCCCATATACATCCCAGTAACCTAAATAAGAAAAAAGAAATATGTGCTTGTGTGTGTGTAATATTAAAACCATTTGGAATTATAAGTGAATCATCAGTCACTAGACATGGAAGATACTTAAATTGGTTAACATGCTGACTGAAATTCCATATAATTAGCTGTCACACTGAATTAAAGACAAGCCATACTTAACTATTATATAACATGTAAATAACATTTTTGAGTGAGCTACTATGTTTTAATATGATAGGAAAGAATACATTTCTTCTTCATTAGTACTTCCTGAGTATCAACTGGAAAGTTACTACTATCTTTGTTGCCTACCTGTCTTCAAATTGAAGATGTCACTAATTTTTTCATATTATAAATCTTCAGAATAATGCTGATTCATTGTGGCACATGCACAAATAGTAGCTATTTGTCATTATCTTGACTAGAATTCTACATTTCTCCAAATGTATAATTGGAGGAAGTGATTCTTTTAAAAATGTCTCCGGATTATCTCTAAATAGAAAATATATGCATGAAATATTGACACCACAGATCTGTAATCACTTATATTTGACACTGCATGGTACCTTTTTTTGACTTGGGTAGCATTCTAATAAGGAGCGTCCAGAAATTTGAGCTCTTTACTGTCACTATCTGTCCCTTTCATTCAGAGTCAAGCTATTTAAGCCTTTAATTTCCTATCACCACATAGTCACTGTCCTCAGGGTCTATGTCATAAGGAGACTGATGATGACAAGATACCATTATCCCTTTGAAAATTAACCCTGTTGGAGAGGATACTAAATTCTACCCTCAATTACAAAATATCAGAGTTAATGTCAAATATCCTTTGCAGTACTTTTTAATACTGAGTAATGTAAAGTGTTGAAATGAGCTGTAATAATAAGTTAATGTTCAGTAAGGCAAAAATGTAGGGAAAGGAATCTTTAGAAACATGGGGGAAACCCAAATGGTAAACATCTGTCAAAGAGCATGTGATCAATAACAAAACAGCAACTGGACTATAAGAATAAACATTTATTATGTGTCCAGTATTACTTCAGTTAACCCTCAGTTAATCCCCATTGTAGATATAAGGAAAACAAGGTTCAGGAAAGTGATGTAATTTACCTGAAGTTATATTGCTACCAAGTGATGAGGGACTGGGTTCTCACTAAAAGTATGTGAGGATCATGTGAACTCAGTGATGAGTGAACAGCAGGCCAGGAAAAATGCCAGGAGAGTACCTGGAGTAAACACCCTCTGTGCCATGGTGGAAAGTGTGTGGGCTTTGGAATAACACTGTGCTAGTCGCAAATTCCCATCATCAGCTTGTGATTATGGGCAATTTACTCTACCAAGCCTCTAGGTCTTTTAAAACAGTGATAACATTTCTTTTGCATAAGATTGTTGTATGTCTTGAAATACACACATACACACACACACAGTTTGGGGATTTTTTATTTTTGTTTGTTGGTTGGCTATTTCTTTAACTATAGAGGAAGGAAGCCTGAGTCTAGTGAGAAGCTTAAACTTTGGAAGAGCCATACCTAGACTCAGCGAACTAGATTCTCGAACCCTAGGAGCCACCGGGACACAAAATGCTATGAACAATGGGAAATGCAAAACTGGCAAGAGTCATCAATATGCAAAGGTGAGTGGTGACACCAGAGAAGGCATTCTGGAACAGCTGGGAGACTTGGTGAATCAGCCTGAGGCTGAAGTCCACAGAGGAAGTTGAGAAGAGATAACAAAGAATTGAGAACAGTTACTAAAGAGGGTCTCAGAGATAAAACCAAGACCATCGGTGAACATGTAGATAATGACAGGAGTGCACTGGAGGATGGCTAGAGGCTGACCCCAGAATGTGGAGCCTCCAGGTCCCGGTCAGCCCTGGGAGCCTGCACGGGACTAGAACACGTTGCCGGCTTTCGGCAGGGAGGCAGTGCTGAGTCTCAGCTGCACCACCGAGGGACGGAGGAAGCCATGGTTCTAAAGCACATGTGAGAACTGGGTAGGGGGGTAGCTTGTGATTGTGCTGGTGGTTGATGAAATGTGGTCCCAAGCAACAATTATGGGTTAGCCTTAATTTAAAGGATTTAACCTCCATGCTCATGGCCACTCTCAAAGGGAATAATGTGTCTGGTGACAGCAACAAAAAGCATTGTAGGGAGGCATCCAGCTCAGGTTTCAGGACTCAGGGGCTCCGCACTTCTTCTGACTAGAAAGACTGTCCTATGATCATTTAGCTGAGCTTTTCTATCCACTGAGAATGCTGTTCAAGTGCCATCTCCTCAGAAAGGCCTCCTCTGATCACCCCACCTAATACTTTCTCCTCCTCCACCTCGTTGTTCTTGTATCAGAATAGCAAATGTCACTCAAACACCAACTTATGCCTAGTGGCAATGTCATTTCTTCATTATATCTATAATTAACCTGGTCTCCTTTATGGGTACTCTATGTATTGGTTAAGAAGAAGAAGAAGAAAAACCTTTTAATCCAATCAAAAGTGTTGTTGTTGTTGTTTTTATTTTAATAAGCGTGACAGTGTAGAGGGCTATTGAGCTTTTATGGATGAAATGCTCAGTCTCTTAGCTACTCTCCACTCACCTTACTTCCCTCTAGAAGCTAGTCACTGGGTGTGTGGGGGAGGCAGGAAGCTTTGTGACCATGTGCTGAGAAGGGAGATTCAGGATCGCTGGGAGGAGTCCTCTGCTCCTTAGGACTTCAGGGTAGTGTCCTAAGTCCTAAATTCCTGCTTATCCTGTTGCCATTCCTGTAATCCGTAATTGTGTAACTTGTGATGTAGCCTAAGGACGCCCCTTGCCTGAGTCCCACTCATCTTGCTTGTCACTTCACTGTGGGCTGATCTCGCTGTGTTTCTGGTCAGCCCCAGCCTGGGCAGTGCACTTTCCTGTGAGCCCTCCTCCCACAGACTCCCTAGCCCAGCTTCTGGTGGGTGCTGTAGACCTCGCAGGGAGCACACGTCTCCCCGCACCTGGCCATTCTGCTCTGCTTGTTCCGAGGAAGGCAGCCCAGGTACATGTGGAGTCCTCTGAGTGGTGGATTCTTTTCAGTCTTTAATGAGCAGTTGAAGCAGGGGTGTTCTCTGCCTCTGTGGCTTCCGTCAGTTATCCAACACCCGCTAAGCCCCATGGCCGCACCTCAGTGCCAGCAGTCTTCATCCAGTTTCTCCAGAGAAGCAGCATAGGGGAAGTCAAGGCCACATATTTGCATTCCAGTCTTTGCCAAGAATGGTTTCGATTACCAGCTCTCAAGGCCTTCACTGTTTACCATTAAGGACCTGGCTTTAGATACCAAACTGAGCATTATACAGTTGCTGTGAGAAATGCTAATCCTTTGACATTTTTACTCAGAAAAGTCGTATGTTCAGAAAGGAAAGGGGAAGAAAAAAGGGATTAAGAGTTCTTAGACATTTCTTTAGAAACACGAGGTAATTACATTTCTATTTTTTTAATTTGGTTCTTAAAGTTGTATGTAAATACATAATATATTCCAGTGTATATGTATCAGGGGAAAAGATAAAGTTATCATAATGATGCTTTGCTACACAGTAAGTTAAATGCTCTCTATCCCTTTCCTTAAAATTATTTGTAACAAAATTAGCATAATTGCTTAAAGTTACAAAGCCTTTTTATTTACATTTTCATATTAGATCCTCACACCAGTACCACTGGTGTGAAGGAAGGTTGTTAGTAACTCTGTTTTGGAGGTGAAAACTGAGGTTCCTATGAAGGAACCCTATAGTTTAAATGACAGGCCCCGCTGTCAGATAGCAGAGCACCGCAAAGCAACAAACAGAATGGATGGAGAGTGTTGTTTTGTTCTTCTCTTCCAAACTTCCTCATGTTAACAATGACCATATGATTATACAGAGTTACAGTAAGTGACAGAATATTTAATGTGCTCATATATAAAGTGTGTAATGCCTTGGCCATATAACATTGCTGAATGGAAATCTCAACACAAATCTTACCAATTTGGGTGAAAGTGGTTAAAATTAAAGACGAAGAGATAAAATATGATAAAGTTCCCACTAAATCAAATCCCAGAACCTCAAATCATAGTCAGACAATTGCCAGAAAATGGTAATGGCAGGAGGGAAATGCAAAAAGTTTCAAAGGTGAATACTCTTTATCAAAGCCAACCCTAAGAAAGGCTTCTTAATTCCAGTAGAAAAGAATATATCTGTTCTCAGCAAACAGATGCTTTATAAATGTTAACCTTTTTAACACCTCCATGAGGCCCGGGCTATGTAGGTCAGTGGTTGAGTGCCCAGAACCTAGGGAGAAGTTAACTGGGTTCAGGTCCCAGCACCACTGTTTCCTCATTGCATGACCACAGTTCACCTAACCTTTCTATACCTGTTTTCTCATCTCTGTTAATAGCTCCTGTCTTATAGGGTTGTTGTGAAGCTTAAACACATAAAACAACTTAAACAGTGCCTGACACAGAGCAAGAAATTTTGCGCTGTCATTAGAGTGTAAGCTCCTGAAACTAAGCAGTTCTCGTCTGTTTCCTTCACTACTTTAAATCCTTCATTGTGTCTGTAACAGTGCTTGGCTTAGGAGGATACTTTCAAATAAATATCAGTTAATTGAATACTTATTACTTAACCAAATAAAATAAGTAGGCAACGTGGAGCTAACCAGCCCACCCCATTCTATTCATATTATGAAACTTCTAAGTCAATTAATAGTTTAGATTTTACCTGCTTTTATTTATATTAAATTGTTGTTCTTCTGCTATATGGTCTGTGTGCCTTTATGTCTATGTGGGAAGGAAAACAGAAGGTAGGTAGTAAGTAGTGCCTTCATACACAGCCTTATTTATACCATCCTTACTCCTTTCAAAAAATTCAAGAGATTTGTGCTGACTTACGTTCGAGGACAATAGAACCTAATAAAATAGAAATAGGAAATTACAAACAATAAAAGGAAAAGAAAGAAAGAGCTAGCCATAAGAGAAGTTGCTGTGTATTGGCATCACAATGGACTGCATGCTTTTACACAGCCCTTAACCTTTCCAAGTGCTAGCTAGCATTTAGTCTCATGACTAAGGTGTTAAATCAGGTAGCCAACATGACAGGACATTTTTGAGAAATAGTTAGACTGTTCCATAATACAAGCATATTTCTCCTTCCAACCTAGCATCAGTATATGGTGTTTAGATACAGATATGTAAGAAGGAGTGACATAATAGCTTGAATCTTTCTATAAGTTCTCTCACTGTATATTACTACCTTACTGTAAGCTAGCTACAGTATATTAAGTATCTTCCAGAGGCATTATGAACAGTGAAACACAAAAATATAATTTTAAGAGACAGGGGAGAGATAGAATTAGACAGAACTGTCTGCTAAGGCAGTTGGTCTGAGTAAAGCATTATTGTCAAGCATTCTGGACAAATTGGAGTGATATTTATCTGGAGTAGAGTCAATTAGGATACTATAGGGTCAACTGAATAAGTCAACAACAATTGCTGGATATTGTCCATTTGGACTCCATACTTGTAAGGTGAGGTCAGCATGAGGTCAATGAGGTCATATTATAATTATTACAAGACACACAAATTGGAGTCAAAACTAATGAGTTGCTTTCTTTTTAAGAATTCTGGTCACAAATATCTAAATTTATGTCTTGTCACTGTCTTTTCCCATCAAATGCTCAATGTGGATTCTATCCTTTTTATATGATAACAGCATAATAATAACAATAAAGTTCTTTTACTCATTCATTCATCATGCATCACACATTAATTTGTCAACAATTTGTAGCAAAAATAAATACTAAATAGACCTTACAAAGCCAATTTCATTTATAATCTCTATGCTGTTAGGATTGTCTCTTAAGTGTAGCCCAAATGAGAAGTATATCCTAAAACAGTTGCACAGTTAAAAGCGCATTGCAAACATAAAAGATACAGTACTGTCATGTTATATATGACACTTTTAAATTGTGCTTTTTTTCATCCATAAATTGTCATTTACATCAGACATTGAAATTGACCTTATATCACCCATGAATTGTCACTTAGTCATACTGGCTACCCCATTGATAACAATATTAAGTTCTGCTAATTTTCAGATAAAAAAACAACTTGTCAATGAAGTAACATTTTCACTTTACTACAGAGATGTTACTAGAACCAACTTCTACTACTGTCCTCATTTTTTCTTTATGCCAGAGGCTCATGGGAAGAATAGAAATTAATTTATTCTCAACTTAAATAATGAATTATGAATAAAGATTTCCTGATGTAACATGAAAAATAAAGAGCTTTGAAAAGTTTTAAATCTCTGATAATCTGGATGAAAATTTGTATAAATTTTTTAATAATATAATTATAGCTATAAGAAAAAGTCTGGGTTGGAAAAAAAGCTTTACTAACAGTTCATATTTCTTACTCTGTAACAGTTCTTGTACTGGCCTCTGGCTATAATGTTTTCTATCAGACTTGAGAGATGGGATCTTTTATCTATTTTTTAGACAAGCTGGAAAAATAACCCTACTGGAGATTTCATCATTATATCCAAGTAAAATAGAAGGAAACTTGATCTTCTGTAATTTAATAATGTATTAAACCATTAATATTTTTTCCCTCATTATGTTTTTTTTATAGGCAGGATAGTACCTTAGAGTCTTTTCCTTGATTCAAATGATGAAATTCATTTGAATTTGATACTAACCAGGGAAATAAGTATTTTCTGCATCTTTTGCTGTAGGGAACAATTGAAACAAATGTATTGAAATTCATGACTCACACTTGACTACAGGCAATATCTACTTAAAATTCAAGGTTGTAGTGTGTTGTGAGACATCTTGCATACAATTTCATCAATGAGAAACAAAGGAAAAGCAGAACCTCATAACCTTTTTCCTAAGGGGCTTAAAATGCACCCTTTTTGTGCCCAGCTGTATCATTGTTTATTAGAAAAAATATATGAATATGCGTTCCATATTCCTGTTTGCTTTCATTTCAAATGCAGAACATACTCAAGAGTTACAATAAAGCAGTATTTCTATTTATAATCACAGATTCAGTAGATCACTGTTATCTCTACTCAAGTTTCACCAAGTTATGTATTTGAGTAGAATATGTATCATACCTATCTGTATAACAATAAAGTTTAGGTGAAAATTATACCAGGTCTTCATAAAATTTCAGCTTTCTTGTAGAAGAAAAGGAACCTAACATTTTAAAAAGCAGTATATCATCAAACATCTTAACCTCTGTTTTATCAGTCCCTGGAAATAAAATGGTATTTTCTTTAGCTTAGTTTTCATGTTTTTTTACTTTTAATGAGATTGTAAATGGAAAAGACAAAAAAGGAATATAACTGTACAGAGTTTCAAAAGAACTAGAAGAAATGTATTAAACTGCAAAGGACATTTTACTCCTTAAAATGAACCTGTAATGAACCTCAAAGTATAGGTATCATTATTTTCCACAGCAGTTGTTTTTTATGGGAGGGGAATTTCAAGAAATATTTTTAAAATATATTCTTATGGTTTTCCAGAGATTTTTAAATGTTTATTCTGGTAATTGTTAGCATGAATTTTTTTTCTACCTGATTTGTATAAATACCCCCTCAAAAGGAGAAAGAATCAGAATACTCAAATATAGAAAAGACATATAAATCATTGCATGGTAGTGATGAGATAGGGATAAAAGCTGATACCTGTCCAAAACAAATGTCTGTGTTCAGTTGTCATGAGTTTTATTCATAAAATTTATTTATAAAAAGACTTTGAGCTTAAACTGATTAGATTACTATGTCTTTTAATAAATAGACTATTCTTGACTATATAAATCAGCTTCCATGTAGTGATTAGATAAGTAAGTTGAATATTGACTGTAATTGAGTCTGTGCATATGCTTAATTTTCTTCTTCCATCACAAAGAAGGAGGGTATTTTAACACTAAGATCTCTGGATGACTGCAGTATAGGAAAAGTTACATAATAGACATGACAAAGTATTTGTAAATGTGAAGCATTCTTCCTTTTTGATAAAGGTATCATTTGAAAATGTTATATGTTATCAAACCTCTTAGGAACATGTGGCAGTGATACATTATTTGCCAATTAATGATTGAATACTGTTTTGAAAGGTATGTTTTTGGTAAAGTGACATAGGGATTTATTTTTAAATACTTCAGAAAGTTGGAGAGAGAGTAGTTAAAACAAATGGAGCAAAAACAGGAAATCTATTGAATCTGACATGATTTCTTGAGGATTTTATTTATTTTTCTCTCTACATTTCTATTTTTTCATAATAAAATTGTCTTTAAAAAAGGTATGTTAAGTTGACCATCAAAATCCATTAATTGATAATATGCAGGCATTTGTCATATTCAAAATCAGATTCTGTTTGTATTAATATTAACATTCCTAACTTTAGAATTATATGAGGAAAGCATGTCTTGAGTTCTTTCTGTCATTAAAATAAGCTTTTTGTGATATATTTTTAGACTAAAAAATTCTGTTTGGAAAGCTCTTAGAAATCCATAAGCCAAATTCTTTTCTTCTTACTTTTAAAGGCCAAATTGATTTTTTGTCCACATTCACATGTATTTCCCATACCAGCCAACATATAAACTTGCAATCCATACACAACTCAAATTAATTCTAAATGTAAATCTAGGGAGCCTTGAAATTAAACTCTCATTGGATTTCTCAAGTTTATCTATAAACGTATCTATAAATGTTCTTCTGTTAGAAGTAATCACTGAATAAATTAATTGCATTGATCAAGCTATACAGCTGCTCTAATTAAATCTAATTGGTTAATCATGCTAAACTTGAAACTACCATAATCTTTAGGGTAGTGAAGCTTAGTTGCCTACCTGAAAGAAAAATCCATTCTTCTTTCTTCTTACCTTATTCACAATAGCCTTGCATCCAACTAAATGACACATTTCAAAGACTCCCTTGCAGCTATGATTTGAGAAACAAGTTAGGAACTTCCAGGAAGTCTTTTTAAAGAAACGGTTCCCTTCTCTTTACCCTTTTACTGCTGCTTTAAAGGTAGACAAGATACCTCCAGCTCAGATTGCCATTTGGGATCATACATTATGCTCTAAGAATTTTATTTTATTTTTAATAACAATCATTGCCAGAATTTATTGAATATATTCTGAGAACAGTGATGTATTGCTTATGATTAACTGTCACTTAATAGTCATGACCCTATAAATTAGGTTCTGTTATCTTTATTTAGCAGGTGAGAAAACCAATAACATTACATGGTTTGAGAAAGTTCACAAAGTTACTAAGGGGCATAGCTGAGATTCAAATCTAGGGCTGATTGACCTTGAAAGCGTAGGTTCTTAATCACCATGCTGTAGTTGATATAATGGCTTTATAGTTTAAGGATTGACTTAAAAAACTTCAACTAGCCTTTTTTAACTGACACCATATGAGACTTTAACAAGAATGCAGTATTTACATCAGGTCTTGAATAGTATGTTTCTTTCAACAAGGGAAATGCCCAGGAGAGAAACATGAGAAAATAAAACTAGATAGTTTAATATTTGTGCATATTAAGTTTCGTATTCTAGAATAACAACCAGGAGGAAATACTTAACAGGAGACTGGAATATGAATCTGGATCCTTCAGCTTTTTAAAAACTCACATCTAGACATATAGATCTCTTGAGTTATTTGCATGAAAATGATAGGTGAAACAGAAATATCTGATTTTATCTGAAAGGAGAAATGGGAAGCTAAAAAATAAGATTGGTGAAGGATTCTTGAAAATATCTGCATTTAATGAAAACATGAAAGAGTGTTAACTGAGAGGATTCATCCAAAAGAGAGAGAGGAATATCAGAAGCGTGCACCATTACAGTAACCAAGGGTAGAAACAGTGGAAAAAAGGAACAATAGTGGAAAGTGCTATAGATACATTTAATTGGGCAGGGATTCTGAAGTTGAAAACTAGAAAAGTGGTGTAACCTTGAACAAAGCAATATCAGTCGACTGATAAAATTAAAGATTGATTCTGCTGAACTGATAAATAAATGTAAGATGAAGAATTAGACACACCAAGTATAGAATATTGTTTCTAGAAGTTCAGCAAGAGAGGGAAGAATGGGTATGTGCAGGTACCTGAGGGGGTAGCAACCAGAGAAGATTTTTTTGTTGTGCTGTTTCGATTTGCTTTAGAAAATATATTTTAGCATGGAGGAATTTTGTGTGCAATAGCTGAAGAGAAAAAAAAATAGTAAAAAGAAAAGAATGTTAAGATAAAGACACAAAAAAAAGATTCTTGAGGAGCAAGGTCCTAGAAAACACAGGAAAAGAAAACCGCAGTAAACCTCAGGACAGGTGAACTTCAGAAATGAAAGGGCAGTGGTGCCATAGATATAGGAAATGAGGGGAAGGCAGGTAGGATAAAGGACACACTGATGTGACTGTTACAGATCTATTTCCTTTTGAGTAGTTATTTTATTGACATCTACATTTCCACTCCTAGATTTATAAAGGGTTTGAGATAGAGCTATCCTAAGATTTCAGTGAGGTGGACAGGTATCTCTTGTCCTCTTTATGCCACCAATTGTGGAGTTATTTTCCATAACTCTGCAATAGCTTTACATCTGTTTTCTTTTATGTTGATATGGAATCTATTTTGTTACATAGAAGAAAAAATACCCATGTCTACAAAGCAAAAAATTACTAATATGGAATGTATTCTATTCAACGTACATTGAAAGACATCTCACAAATTCCTTTTCTTCCTAAGATTAAAAAGGTACTTTTCAATGTCCTCAGTTAAATTTGCTTATTATACCTTTGAATACTTTACTGCTCTAAGTGCTTTCACTTTTTTCCCTAATTTCTTTTTATATAACATAATCAAATATATAATACAAAGATCTTGCATAACCTCCAATTTAGAGATGGAATCTACCATTTATCTGATCCCTCATATTATTTTAAAAACACGTCAAGATTTTAATGTTAAAGAAACCTATCAAAATGAGAGCTTTATACCTTTGGGTTTTTTCCTGTCACAATAAAATAAGATATACACACACATACACACCCTATTTCAAAGAACCAGGCGGTTAAGCATTATGTATATATACACATATATACACACATATGTCAAAACAAGTTAAAAATAAATTTTAGTACAATTTTAATCAATTTTGTGAGAATTTTTAATATTAATGTTTTTATTTTTAGTTTTGATGAACTAGAAAATTATCTTGCATTTAGTGTAGTACTTGCAACCATTAACATTTTCTTACAATAACTGGTGTGTTTTATATTATGCTAATGATGAAATCACTGAGGTTATAGTTTGAACATGATTTCTTCAGTTTATAAAACTCATCTAAATATCAAGTCTTAAAATGCCCAGAATTAATTATCCTAGGGTGAGAAAGATCTCCAATAATGCCAAGAAGGAGTTGACTCCATGGCAACATGAATTATCGAAGTGTAGGAATGGAAATACAGGGCCCAGCCAGGAACGTGGACAAAGGTATATGACCACAGCTTTTCACAAAACAAGAAGAGGAGAACAGTAGTCCTGGATTTGTTCAGACAAAAGAGTGACCTTGAGGTGTTTCACAGAAGACCTGCCTCTACTGAATTCCCTATAAATAAAACCATGTCCTATGTATGTGGAAAACTCTAGAGACTATTTTTAATCAACAGGGAATGTTAAGAACAAACTCATAACAATTGCCACCTCATCAAAGAGGTTACATTGAGATTCTTTCTAAAACAGTAACTTTCAATGTTTTATTATTCTTGATAGCATTTCTACCACCACACACATGTTTTTTTGGTTTCTCTATTTTCTATTTCTCTTCTCTAGAAAGTAAGCTACGTGAGAGAAGGGACCGTGTTGATTTCGTTCATTGCTGTACTGCCAGCACCTAGTCAATATAATGTGTTCAATAAATAATGTAAATTCATAAGTGAATGAACAGATCTGATCTATTAGAATCCATTCACCCAAGAGTTAATGTGTTTTTGGTGTATATTTATCTTAACATAATTTGTGACAAGCTGACTATAAATATAAGCTCTATGTCTAATGTATTTGAATGCTATAAACACCACTTTTCAGGTGTATTTCTGGGGTAAAAATCTTTTGCAAATTAACACTAGAGATATTTGGCATAAGTGAAGATGTATGTTGAGCTCTACCCCATCCTGAAGGTCCAACAAGGTTATAATAAAGTAAATTAAAAAGGGATAAAGTCAGGGAGGTCGAAGAGAATGATAGGAGAAATGCTGAATGAGAGCTACAGACATTGTGGAAGGCCAAGAGCAAACAGGGACTGGTAGCTGACGCAGTGCACCAGGAAGCAGTGGGACCTAAGCCTGCAGGTAGGGGAAGCCGAGAGGATGCAGTGTGATTAATGCTGTGGAACTAAGGAAACATTCTGGAGCAGCAGGTACTAAGCACACTGTAGGTGGAAGGGAAAATCAGGAAGATTGACTGAAAGTTAAGATAGGGAGCAGTTAGCGAGTCAACCAAGTGATGAGGAAAGGGCCAGAGGATTGCTTTCCATAAAGGTTGAATGAGAAAGCTGGTAAATAATGTCAATTCAGAGACTCCAGATTCAGGTAAAGCATCAAAATTAAAACAAAGAAAAATGATTGACAACTTCCATGCTGAATGGTGAGAAATTTCAGGCTTCTTTCTGTGACTGGCTCGCTTATTTATTGTCTCTTTCTTGTTTGGGTAGCTTACAAAGTCATCTGAGTCAGTTGTAGTAATTGAGACAATGAAAAAGGAATTTGTAAATCACTACCACCTATCAATGCTATCCTTCTAAACATATATATTATAAGCCCAAAATATATGGGACTAGAACTTGAGGAACGCTAGACATTAAAAAGGGAAATCAATGTTAACTTTCAATCCCAATTTAAATGAATTGAACTATTAAAAATTCAGAGATACAAAGAAAACTTGCTGCCCCAGAACAATTTCAGTGTTCTTGACTGACATAAGCAAGTTGGAACTATAAGAAGGATCGAGGCTGCAAATGGCTTTGAAAGCTATAAATTGTAAAATCAATATGTTGAGCCACTGGAAGCCAATGTGAAAAGCACAGAACAGAAGCACTCTAGCGATTCAGTCGGCGCCCACCAATGCCTGGCATCTGTAGTCTATAAATTAAATTTCAACAGGTTTGGCTTTCTTGCCAAATGGACCTACAGTTCTTACTAGAAATAAGGAATGTTCTTTAAGTAAAGAGGAAAAAAAGAGAGATTTATTTAATATTAGAGCAAGCAACAATTTAGCTTTCAATATCAGAAACTGACCTAAATCACTCTTCTGGGTACAAAGAAGTGCCAAGTCCAAGATAGGAGGAAAGGAACAACTATTTAAAACATGGAGTATCAGAAAAATGAAGGAAGTAAAAAGGATAATGTAGAATATGAAGAGAAGAGAGGGAAAGAATGTCATCAACTGTCTCCATTGTCATAGGGTTTCACAGAACCTAGACAAAAGGCCCAATTGCAGTGGCCACGTGTGGCCTCCCCAGGCCTTGCCCTTCCTTGGGGGTCATATAGAAAGACTGTATTTGGTTAGCCTCATTAGGCCTGATATTCTTGGAAGGCAAAGTAATGAAATACTGAACCACACCTCACTTAACTGCCTAGACTTCACCTCAACTAAGACTTCATTTCAAATAATAGAGAAAGGATCTGATGATTTTACACAACACGTAAAAAACAGGTTGCAAATCAGTTATTCATTTTGGCAATACCCATACAAAAGATATGAAGTTATTTTGATGGAAGGAATAGAAGTATATTTTATTGTTTAAATGTTTGTAAAAATTTGAAGTATTTGAAAGTTAAAATAGTATTTGTTAATATAAAAAATAATTGGTTTATTTGGAAAAAAAATGTTACCCCCATTCTTTTTATTTAACTTATTTCATGTTTGTTTATGAATTCTGTTTCACCTTCTAGGAACTGTCTCTTTGGTTCATTTTACTGGACTTGAAAAAATAAATTAAAAAAACTTTTATCTTTTAAATACAATTTAATATACATTGGAAAACTAACATAATCAATTATGACTTAGTTTGGGTATCTAGTATGCTAATTAAACCAAAGTGTATTTTCTAGACTTTAAAAAAAGCACATATTCAATAAGTACTCTAAATAATCTGTCCAATTTTCCCCTACAATTTGAAAGTATAGAATGTTAGATCATTAGGATAAATCAACAATTACAGCTAAATGTTAACAAGTGTCCTGATTAAAATGATCACTCTGCTAGAAATAAATTGAATCTTTCTGCATATGTATTAATATTTCATATGTTAAACACAGACCAAAAAAATAATCCTCTTTCCATCTAGAATAGTTTATATTTGTGTAACTAATACATCATATCTAAAACATTTAACATAAATAGGAATTAACTCATACATAATACAAATACCTATATATCTGTGGATCATTCTGTTATTATAACTCTATTGTAAGTTAGTTCTCTTCAATTGATATTTGAATGAGAAATACACAGGTATAAATTATATATATATGTTAATGTTTGTGTATTATACATCTATACTATACAAATTAAAGATTAATAAGTTTAACAGAAAATTAGTTCTGTTAATTTGGTAGTGAATTTCTTTTTTTCTTCCTTTGAAAAGATAGGCATTCATGCAACTGGTGCAGTTATGCAAGTTAAGCTACAAACCTCTGACTGAGATAAAACAGTCATCATAAAATGCTCTAAATAAATAACACTCACAAAATCCCACATCCATTACAAAGATCTCCTCCTCCTGTCCCTAATGGATCATCCAAGCTGCTGACAGAGGCATATTCTGTAAAGTTATTTTTCCACGTTGCATTTTCAGTGGTTCCAATACCGATGAAAATGTTTTCATTTCAGCTGTTATTATTCACTCAGTCACATCCTCATCAAAAACAGCTCTGATCTTGAAGTGGTATTTTATGAATAGAAAGCGCTAGGCTTCATGTCCCATCACAAAGGGACAAAGAAGAAGTATCTGAGATTTGAAGTAGTAAATACTGTGGATTCTATATTTTTAAGAAATTAGTAAAGATTACCTCAATTATGGGTGCTCTGTGATAATTTTGGGAGAAAAAGAGACGATATTGAAAGCAATTTAAGTGGTCACTCAGTCTAACACCCTTCTGTACAGGTGGGTCAGCCAGATGAGCAAAGAGAAAGTGGAGAGCCAGGAGAGTGATCATGTCCCTCGGAAAACAAGAGAGCATTTACTAAACTAGGCTTAAAACTTAGGCTTCGTCGGGGTGACCTGGAAGCCTGAACCCTGGGAAGAGATACCAGATGGCTGTGTCTCCACGGCTCCCCTGCGCAAAGGGCAGTCTGGCCTGAAGCATATTACTCACAAAAATCAGAGATTTCAGTGATAATGTAGTCTGTGCAACTTGGGTGGCAACAAAATTACAACTTCATTTTTGCCCATATGTCATTGATATTTATTTAGCATTTCTTTTAGTTATGACTATAAGTGACAGCACAGTAGTATTACCATACTCTTAAGTCATTATATCATACTGTATTATAGTAGTTGTGCAGCCAAACTCTTCACTACTTTGTGATGTAGGTAGCTATTAGACCCAATCCTAGATATATGGGCCTTTTTATATGATTTGTTGATAACAAAACAGATCATGATTTTAGTTTTTAATAAGTTTATAATGGAACCTCAGAACTAATGTTTTTTGTTTTAACCTTATGTATTTTATAACTCTATTCAGAAAAGGAATCCATATATTTCACCAAAATACCAAAAGCGTGCATGGAGTATACATCGTGAAGAAGCTCAGAATGCAGACCATGAGCTAAACGGTAGCATCAGATCTTAAGTCTAAGGAATGATTTTTATGCCACAGCTGGTGACTCTAGCCTATATCTTAAGCACTCCCTAGGAGATTGCAAAAGTGCCAAATAGCCACAGAGGGATTGGGAGTTGATTGGATGAAAGAATTATTTACAAAAAAATATGGATAGCTCAGGAAATAATATTTCTCTCCACATTCAGCATTAGTCATCACCATCTGGTATAAATCTCCTGCTGAAGCAAGTAAATCTGATACTTAGTGGATGCTAAAGACCAAGTGATTGGAGAACTTCTGCTGGGCTTTAACACTGATGACACCTAGGAGTGAGGACCTGTCTTCCACACTTCTAATACACAAGAAATAAATCCTTCCAAACTCTCAAAAATAAGCAGAAAATTTTTATGACATGGATTTATCACAATTACATTCAGAATCATGTTTAAGAAATATGAACAGATATCATATACCAAGTGTTCAGTTCACAGGGTTAGAGGAGCAAGAAATGTTCTCAGTGGGTAAGAATATATTTCCTGAAATGTGTTATCAATTAATTATGCAACAAGTAGTTACTGGGTGCCCACTGTAGGCAAGGCATTGTGTCATTCCTACAGCAGCAGGACACATGGATGATTACAGACAGTTTCTTACCATAAAGAAGAGTTTTCTGATAATAGAGGAAGGTTTTCCTTTCACTTGAAGAAATATATTATGGTTGGTAGACTATCATTCATAATTAAAGGTAGTAGCTATTTTTCATGTTTTATGGAACTCTGGTAAAAAGGCTAACCCAGGGCATGTAGGAATAATAGTCTAGATTCCTAGTACACAAAGGAGCAAATTCTGTGTGCAGATTCACAGAAAGTAGTCATATCTTTAAGTGTTAATGATATAAGCCTAATATAAAATCTTATAAAATCTTAGCAAACCATGTGTGGATTTAAGTACTATAAACATATTAACTCATTTTTAAAAAATGAATTCTCAGAATTATTCCACCTCTTCATTGTCATTTTAGTTTTAATTCTCATTCTATGTATTTGAAATTTTAGAAACAATTAGGGAATGTTTGAAAGTGATGCTACCTACTTATGTAATTAATGCAATTATATAATTAATATAAATAATTACAACCTGGAAATTATGGTTTATTATGTTTTATTAAAATATCTATAATCTAAGAGATTTCATGTAATGGTAAGAATTTTAACTTAAATCTGTGGCCATTTAAATCATGTGTAATCAAACTTTATATTACTACTGCTATACAAAATAGCAGTTACAATTTCATCTTTTCAAATGAAAAAATATCTTCTTTTTCCCTTGCATAATTTGATTCCAGACATCAGTATTTTCCTGACCACACTATTTCATGGCCATCAGTCAAATAAAAAATGATTTATTTCTCTAGATCTTGGAACACTTCAATTCCCATCTCTGTTCATTTCTGTGGAATGAGAATCTAGTAAAAAGTAAAACACACATGCACACACAAAAATATATATTCTCTGTAGTAACTTAAAATTATAACATAATCTTTAATTTAGAAAGAAAGTCTTAAGGTAGGTGGATTCCTTGAAGTCACTTTATAGTCAAGCTGGTGTACCCTACTAAAATTTGATATCACCTTTCTACTGATCTATTGCATACATATAGGTACATACATATATATGAATACACACACACACACACACACACATATCCTGACTTCCATTCCCATCCCATGGCCCTTTTTTATTCCATCATCCCATATGCATCCTGTAGAACAATAATTAATATTTGCCTTCTTTCCTTAATGATTTAAGAAGAAATTTTAGCAAAAGAAACATGCTACTATCTTCAAGAGAGAACTATGTTATTGAATCATGACACTGATCATTGAGGATATAACAATAAAGAAGGTGTAGTTCTTTCCCTCAAGGAATTTAAAGTTTAATAGGATGGAGACAGACGTCTGAAGAAACAGTGTACAATTTCATGAAGAGTTCTTGAAAACACAAAAGAAAAAAAATAACAAAGTAGAAAATTGACAAAGGGCACAAACAGGCATTTCCTTTCCACAGAAAAGCAAAAACAAAAACACCAGAAACCTATGAAAAGATTATTGATATTATCAGTAATAAGAGAATTGAAACTTAAGACCCTAACAAGTTCACATTTCACATCCATTATATTTGCAAAATCTAAGAATTTTAATAAGTCCAAGGTCTGATGAAGATTTGAAACAATGCAAATTCATGTATTACTCATGGGAATAGAAACTGATAGCACCACTTTTGAAACTCTTGCATATTTGTATCAAGAGATATGATCCAGGGTGCTCTTAGAAACATAATTCAGAATAGTGTTAAACTGGGAACATCTCAAATTTCCAACTGGTAAATACATCATGATATATTTATATGAGGAATATTAAATAAGCAGTAAAAATTACTGACCAGGTAATTACATTCAACACGAATCAATCATAAACTAGTAAAAATGTAAATAAGTACAAAGTACCATCTACTTATGAATAAAAGTGTCATTTTCAGAAGGTTAAGAAGTCAGCAAATGAAACAATGTACTGTTTAGGGAAACATATATGTGGAATAAAAGCTATATTTTAAAGCACTAAAAATCTGAGGAAAAACAAAGCTTAGTCTAGTTATCTCTTTCAGTGGGGGAGATAGAAGATGCCATCAGAGGAACAATTGGATTGCTTCAAGTAGCAGTAATGTCTAGACATGAAGTTGATTGACAAGTTGTACATGTTATCATTATCCTCTCCAGTTAGCAGTATGTATTACATATGTTTTTTCTCTATGGTGTGATATCACGTTTAAAAGAAACAGTTTAAACAAGATGTTTATGTCCCATAAAAAATGCCTCTAAAAGAACAATATTTATAAATCTTTGTGATGGAGTTGTTGCTGTAGTTGAGAGAGAAATCACCTGGAAAAGCTACATTTAGGTCAGACTAATAAGAAAGATAATAAAAATTAGATAGGGCATGGGTCTGTAGAGGAAGACATCTCATGTCTTATGGACAATTTATGTTTACCTTAATAATACATTAATGTTCTGAGGGAAAGCCCATTTAAACAATTCTAAAAATATCCAAATTCCCTATTAAATAGCCCTGCTGTGAAATCCAAATGATATTTTAATCTTCCAAAATGTGGTTGGGGATGTATTCTAATGCAATTTAAACTCAACAGAAATGTGTGTGCATGGCCTGCTGTTTTCTTTTTCAGTACTCGTGACTAATGTATCCTTATAGGAAATGATTATATCACTGCATGTTAAAGTGGATAACATGTCTGAAAATAGTCAAAATATATGTAAATAAGTATTTCAAGTAGGACCTAATGGAGCCATTTAAACAGGCTTGTTGAAAGCTGACCCATAATTGTGACTGGACCAGGGTGCTGTCATTTTCACTCCCTGCTGCTGGTTGATCAGCAAAGGACATAAATAGCTATGGCGTGTATAATTGGTGCTGTGGTGCCACAAGTAGTTATTTGAATTCAGCTTCTCTCTATTACCCTGAAATCATGTGCATTAGTAATAATAAGGCTGCTGAAATAAGTAGATGCTTTGGAGATATAATCAAATCTTTAAAACATGTTAGTTTTATTTATTTTTTTCTCCCTAGCATACTAACTTGGAACCCTTCCATGTTGACACTTCATAGAAGTTAACATCCAAGCCTATTCTACAAGCAGTAGATAACAACCACAGCATTGTTTTGAAAATTAATGAGATTGAGCATTTCATTTAAAAAAAACAAAGATATTAGCAACCCACTCTTGGATATTTTAAAGCAGGACAGAATGACAACTATTTTTTTTAACCCAGTTCAATATGATGCAGCTCTCTGATGATACCTGGTTTATTATTACGAGATAACAAACAAGCCTGTCAAACTGGTTTTCCCAGGTCACCGTGTCCCTTTCGATCAGGCAAGTTGAGGCTGTAATGTTACTGACCCAGAACTATGCAGATGGTTCATTAGCATAATGGCTGATCAACCTAATCTGTTTTAATGCCATTAACTCTTCCCCATCCCCAGATAGAAAAAGAAAAAATAGAAAGTTAAAATTTTAGAATTGTCATTGGTACATCTTTAATTGAGATTCTCTTTCCTAAATTTCATAAAGTCATCCAGAGAAGCTACATTCACTTATTCTGGCCAAGGTCAGGATGCAGAAGTGGATTACTAGGAAGAAAGGTGAAGATAGCAGTCCAAAATATTCTACCTGTGCTCTGCTCCACCTGCCTGAGGGCTGGTGTCTACCTGAGTTTTGGCAAAAATCAAAGTCTCAAAACAATAATTCTGTCTTTAAAACAGCAGGAAGTATAAGAATTTCCTAAGCTTTGAAGAAGCAAAATATTAATCTACTCTATTGTTACTTAACAGACAGCATGTCAGGGACACGCAGCAGGCATGGGAGAGAGCCAAAGAAATGCTGGAAGGAGGTTGAAGTAACACAAGAAATAGGCAAAATCAAATAAAGAACTGGTCGATATGGGCAGGTAGCTTCAGCATTAATAAGAGGAAGATGAGTCATTATTAAAGGTTGTAGAAATCAAGAGGGCAAGACCAATGACTTTTTGCAGCAGTAGCCTGATAACAAGAGGAAAAGGTAGTTCTCTCTAGTTCAGAGATCTCCTTGGGCAAATTAAACCTCTATCACTCTCCTTGAAGATCTCCTTGAGGAATTTGCTGTACAGCCTCTGAGGTTGGAGAACTTTAATCTCCAAGCCTTAGACTTACTCAGTAGTTCTAACCTCTCTCTGTACCCTGTTTGTGTCACTCTTGGTCCAAATTGAGGCCATAGTTAATGTCAGATGAGAAAGCCACACATTCTAACTGGACTCACAGCTGCACAATGTATTACTGTTGCCTGCTTCTTGGAGCTTTTCCTAATCCCTGCTCACTGGCTGTGACCTTTCTCTACTCTAAATCTCTGTTGCACTTTGTAGCAGGCATCATACTCTGGTTTGTGTTAATAATGATTTTCCTTGTGTTATGTTAACCTCCCCAAGAGCTGGAATTACAGATTCCCAACTCCATTACCCAACCCCATGAAAAAACTATTAATTTGGCTTAAAGATGATGATGATGGCATTTGTCTAAGTTCTTTTTAAGATAAAGATAACTTATAAGAACTGTCAAATATCTGAGCGTATAATAATATCTTTTCCCTGTTAAGTATTATATGTAGCATATAAAATATTGATTAATCGTTCTCTTTGTTAATTAGACTGAAATTTGAAGTAAAAATGAAGGATACTGCTAACATTTAGATGGAAAAATAATAAGCATATAGGATCATCCAATTCTATCAAGAGTTCTTTAATTGCATTATTATTAATTGCCAAAACAAGCTCCCAAGGTCTCTTTCATGTGATATATATTTTAAGAAATTGTCTTGCCTTTAAGGGCCCTTCGGAGGGTCAATATTCCCCAGCTGGAAAATGAAATATTCACAAGAACATATATGGTATATTGCTCAGTCTTGGAAGGTTTTCTGAAAGAGGTGAGTCCTTGGAATGTTTAAAAATATAAGAAATAAGTTATAATTCAGATTAGATTCACGTGTTGTTTAAGTTAAGACTATGTTAATACATTTTTAAATGATCAAGATTTATATTTCTTTCATGTTAGGAGGTAATGGTGGCTCTGCTCCACCAAGCCCTCAGGGACCCAGGTACCACATAGTCATCCAAGAGTATAGCCATTGCTCTCATGTTCCAGGATAGCAAATGTAGCTCCAGCTGTTACACTCAAGGTCCATGGACAATGGAAACAGTGGCAGTAGTCAGAGCACTACTGTGTTTTAAGGAAGGGTTCCAGATGCCCAGAAGCACTAGGCATTTCCAACTGCATTTTATTGACCTGAATTAAACACATCATCAACCTTAACACAAACGAGCCTGGGAGAGTAATTTTACTCCAAATTATGTACTCAGGCAAAACTCAGGTGCTTTATTATGGTGGAAAAAGAGAGTATATTAGAGGATGCCCATCAGCCTCTGCAGTAAAATAGTACAGATTAAAAAGAAAGTATTTAGAGAAATAAATTAATGAAACAAGAGTAAAGGAAACAGCAAGGTCTTAACAATTTTGCAGTTTGCCACACTGGTCCTTATTTAATGTCGCTTCAAAAAGATAACCACTTATCAACATTTTGTAAGTATTAGATACCACTCTCACTGAGGTAGGCATATTCTAAGGCACAGTGGCACCCGTGTCTATTGGAAGACTACTTAGGAAACCAAATGAAAACAATATATTAAAAGACACTGTGGAAACCCCAGTATGTTAGTGTCTGCCCATGGAGAATAAATGTTGTCCATGAGGCTTAGGTTGACCGGTGTATAAAGTTTTTATGTTTTTTAAATCACGTTTAAGTGGCCAATGCATTGCATTAGATACTACTTTCCAGCATGGTCACTTGAAGATAGAAGTAAAACTATTACTATATTATGCTATTTAGTTCATAGGAAAATTTTTCTTTGGGACTAGCATAAGAAATCTGTGATTTGACTTATATGCTAAATTATGGGCAGGAAGCAGTTCATTCACATGAGCCTTGTGTCAAAAATTATATTCTAATTGCCCAACCTGTCAAGTTTCTATACTGCTAAATATTAAACTGAAGTAAAGAGAAGAAAACCTCATTATATACTGAACTGTATCTAAAAGGATTCTCTGAAAAGGGAAATTTTACAAAGTCAGATCCAGCAGACTTAGAAAATTAATGAATGTTCAAAATATAGCCTTGTATTTTATTATATATAAATTATAGCTCAATTAAAAATAAATAATAATTTATATTAGCCAGTTAATTTTGTTTTATATTTAAAGTTCCAAAATAAAGGAAAAATATCATGTATATTTTCCTTATCAGTAGCAAAAATACATTTTACTTTACATGCTGTATTTGGGATATGTACAAAGTACAATAAAAGAGGTGTAGCCTTATATTTCAAGAACTTAAAACCATTTTCAGGTAATAATATTTATCACAGAAATTGTTCTAAGTGGTGTGGAGCTTTTAACTGTATTCTCTTTATTTAGAGTATCCTTCTGCAGTTTGCACCAGTCCCCTCTGCCCATGTCTGATGCCCATCATACACACACTTAGAGAAAATCCCACTTAACTTTCAAAACCCAGCTCACACACTATCACAGAAATGTTTTATGCTATCCCCACAGGGAAGTCAAGCCTGTCTTTTTTACCCTTTATGTGGACTTATCTGATCACACAGCGCATAGTTTTCTGTAATAGTACTCTGTCTTCATCTTATCTCTCCTAGTAGTTGACTCTACTTGAGCACTGAAACCTTATCTAATTCATTTTGGTACCACTGTGGCCCCCATTTAACATGGGTATCCAGCACATAGTGAATGCTCAAAAAATACAATAGTCATGGTTGCAAAAGAAAGCAACACTTAAAAAAATATGGGATTATATTGACATTTTCATAAAATTATGTAATCTATGTGGGTGTTTTTAGTTCCGAAGAGTTGATTTGCTGTTTCCTTACAATCATTTTACTAAATTGTATACTAAAATTATGTAATCTATGTGGGTGTTTTTAGTTCCAAAGAGTTGATTTGTTGTTTCCTTACAATCATTTTACTAAATTGTATACTACCTTTGGAGATCAGAGATAGTGTCTAACCTGCATTTTTAGCAATTTTTTTTGCTTGAGTTAAGATTTTATTTTTTCTAATAGCACAGTCCAGAGATGGGAAGCAACAGATTACTCTGTGGTTCACAAAACCCTGTTAGGAAGGGCCAAGACGTATAGTCTCTACCTAAGACATCATCTCCTCCAGTCCTCTTATACAAGTGAATATTCTTCTCTCCTAACACTTTGCATTTCTGTAACTATTTTAATAGTGCTCATTATATTCTTCCCTTATCAGGTAATAAAGTCCAGTGTGTTTTCTCAGGTCATCTAACTTGATTCTTAATTCTCACTGTTGACACATTCTTGCAAAATTTGTGAGGATCGCCACCACTTCCACTGTTAGAAGTTCCCATGTACTTATATTTCTTTGAAATTCTCCCGAAGAAACCCTTTCTGGGCCAGATGTTTAAAAACTACAATATCCAAGGGTAATTCAATTCAAAACAGAAACCAAATCAGCCAACCAGTACAACAGATGATAACAACAGCAAAATTAACCTGAAACTGTAAATAAGTCATGCAACGTTCCAAAGGGAAGCAGAATTTCATCGTTACATAACTTGATATTTTGCCTCATTTCACAGATAAACATTGCTTTTCTAAAACACATATACATCTATGAGTTATGATTAATAAACAGGTTTGTGTATCATTAGGGAGAATATTACACTGGTAGTATGTTTATCATGCCAGAGCCTGGAATAAATAATATGACTTTGATATGTGTTCCATTCCATTGCACCCCAAGCAATGGCTACATCTTGTATTTGACTTCTGGCTGAAATTCATTCTTTTTGTGTGAGAAAATGAAAATGCAAAATTCACTAAGCTTCATACGAAATCATCAAATGTTAGCATAAAGTTTAAGCTATTTTTTGTAAGTAAGAATTTATTCCAGAATCTGATAGTCCATGTTCTTTGTTTCTTAGTTGCACTGGTCTCTATACTTTGACATGTCATGTTGGGGAACTGACTCACGGCACAGTCATGACCTTGTCAAGGACCAAGAGGTGTGTCTTAAAGAATTATAATCTCTTATAACTCGATTTATGTGATTACTGTGTAAAACAGAACTTGTTCAGCAATGATGGATGGCTATGCTGCAGGTATTGACTGATCTTTAGAAATATTTATATGACAGGTCCCTTAAGGTTTTGTACATTATAGGAGAGAATAACGGCATACAGAAAAGAAATGAGTTGTGATTCAGGTTCTTGAGCAGTGCACTGAATTATCACATTTCTTCCAGGCCCAGTCTTATAACTGAACATTTGCCAATGCAGTAGAAACAAGTGTCACTTAAAATAAATGCCCTCTGCCCTTTCAGGGCATCACCTTTGGAGAAAAAACATTTTTTAAAAGAACCCAGAGAATTATTTGAAAAGGTGAAGAACATATTTAAATTCAAAATGTTTTTGAATTATTTAGCTTCTAAACTCAACATGTTCTCTGATGTATTTCCAGTCTGGGAAATGCACACATTCATAGACAAACAAACATAAGAAACTTAGCCTATACTCACAATTCTGCTCTGTTTTAGAGAATTCCAACCCTTGTTCCATAAGATCAGATAGTTCTTTCTGTGGCTTTCTGTATTTCTATGAGTGTTTCAAATTTTTTTTAAAACTCTACAGTTTTAAAATTTCGTTTTCCATTAATTAGTCACTTGGATGACCAGAATAAAAATGTCTTGGCAAAGTTAAAGTTTTTCAGGAACGTATGCTTTAAAAATGTTGCATCAACTCAGTTCAGCAAAGCATAATCACAGAAAATCAATCTGTAAACACTGTAAAGCATTTGTAAGCTGTGATTTAAATAAGCTGGACAAATATGATAGAATCAGAAAGCATCTTTATTTTTGTCCCTCCCGCCCCCTTAAAGTTTACCCAGTGGTGGGGAATTCTCCAGCTAAGGGCTGAAAATGTTGGAAACCCATAACTTCTACCTTGTTTAACAGCAAACTCATTCCCATATAACATTAAGTTCCATATAACAATCAAAACACTGATTTAAGGGTAAATTTTTTCACCTTCCAAAGCTGGGACCTACAAAAGGCTGGCTCCAGGCTTAGAGAATTTAGGGTATTGCCTTTCTAATCTCCTTCCCATATCCTAAGCTTTCCCCCCCTCTTCCGCCACCTTGTGAACTAAGATTTCTGACCTCACAAAAGCTGCAGCCAGATGGAGGGAGGCAAGCAGAGAGGAGGTAGGTCAGCTCTTGACTGGTAAGATGGCTTCACCTTCCCTGACCCTACAGATATTTAAGCTCTCTCATGCGCCACTTAACTGGAGTCTGTCACCTAAAATGCCCTCAGTCTGGAGGAGAGTTCCTCTCTTTCAGCTGGCTGCATACTGCTTTGGCAGCAGTTAGGAATCCACCAATCCACGTCCAGCTCTGATTGGCTGAGTGTCCATTGCCCCTTCAGGTGGCCCTGTCCTTTTAATTGAACAAACCATAGGAATGTGAGCTAATTCCCACGCAGAAGCCATTCTGCTTCAGTCCAGCACCAAAGCAATTGGTGAGCTTCTTTCCTATTAGGTTTCCTGGGTAGGAGTCGGACTCTGGTTCTTTGTAACCACCAACTGCAGGGAAATCAGTAAAGGATTTTAGGAAAAAAAAAAGAGGGAAGAGGAAGAGTAGGTTCATATGTTAAATGCATATCGTGATTTTTCTCCAATTTGTATTCATTTATGAAATAAAAATCAAACGGTATACTCAGGATAAAAGTAACAATAGTCCATGCTTATATTGCAAAGTGTATGTTTTAAAACTTGAGATTACAAATTCATTTCCAAAAAGAGGGATAGATTCAAATTCAACACTGCGGCCGAGAAAGCATGCGAGACCAGTGAGTACTCTTTCAGTCACTCCCTGAGACTCAAATTCTTTTCCACGGAGGTTTTTCAAACTTTCTGCTGTCTCTTCCGCCTTCCCCCCTCATACAATATTCCATTCTTTCACCTGCCCTCCCCTTCTTTCCTTCACCTTTCTGCATTCTGTCCTTTGTTCCTCTTCTTTGTGTACTTCTGAAGATAATGAAACTTGCCCACAATGCTCACAGTTCTTCAGTATGCTGTATATTTAGTTCTTTCTCAATCCTGAGGTACCCAACTCTTTAAAACTGAAAAGATGTCCCAAAGTTCATACATACACACTGGTGGGTCCACTTCATATGAAACCTGCAGCCTCCTACTCTTTGAAAAAGAAGACATGTTAAGCAATAGAAATAGATACAAAATAATGAATAGCAAATTAAGTTCAGAACCTTGGAAGGGACCCTTGCAAGAGAGGGGCCCTGAAGTTTCGTGAGCTTCATAGCAGATCCGCCACTGCATTCATATATAAAAGGTCTGGAAAAATATTTTGCTCCTTTCTTCTTCCTGAAACAGTCATAATTAGATAGCTGCTTCCCTATGCCTTTCCCCTAGGTTATATAAGAATAAATAATGAAAGAAACTTCTCAGTTCAGATCTTTAAAATCTGATTCTTAAGTGGGTGTTAAATATAAAAGCTACATCACCATAATTAAGTAACTCTTTTTTGGTATGCACAAATATATTATAGTGTACAAAAACATAATTTTGGCTCATTCAACACCCTCACACTTATGTAACTAATAGTGATGCCAAAGTAATATTACTATGTCTCCTAAAATAATTCTTCAGTTCAAAACATGCGATGAATAGAATAATTTTTGAGTTCTTAGACAGTTCCTTATTATGCTAACAAGATTACCTCAACACAATGAAATGTGGGACATGTTAGCTTTCTATTGTTTCATTATTATTCTACATAAACCTTAAAATTATAACCTCAAGAATATGGATCTTTTTTTATCATTCATTGAAAAAAACTTTATGTTGCCTCTTATTGTAAATAACTACATTTACAATGCTTGTCCCTCATGTTATATTTGATGGCAGTTAATTGTTAGTTGGTTTTAATTATACATCATAGTCTTTGTTCTGGAGACAGTCCAAAGAGTAGATCATCTTGGTGTGTAATTTACTGAAACAGTTTCTAGGCAGCCTGCCATACTAAAGACCATGTGGTACAATTGTCAGTAAAATTAGAAAAATATTGGTATACATGTTTGAATTAAGGATTAGGGGGTGGTTCTATAAATTATGGAAAGCTGTGCATTCTAAATGTCATTATGATACATAGGTACACTTCTTGTACTTTTGGTAAGACTGATGAATGCCACTTCTGCTGGTAGAATTCTGGATCACTCATGAATATTGATATACTCTCTTTTAGCAGGTGAGGAGGTGGGTAAATATTGTTAGCATCTGAATATTGGATGAGACACTAAGAAATAGTGTCCCATTACAAAATATAAAATACTTTAGCTTTTTTAAAATAAAGGGCCCAATTCTGGCTAATATTTTCTTCTGTTAAAGATAACATTTTACCCAATTTAAAAAATAGTAAAAATGCTCCAGCAATATTTAAAATCATAAATTCATTCTCACAAAATATAAAAATAACTGCTCTGCTAGCTACTATTGAATAACATCATTAAACATTATCTTATTTTTATTTTTGAAATAAAAGTTTTATTTTTGAAACTCAGTAAAAATATGTCAGGCAAAAGCTAGCATGAGCTGGCTGAAGATAAAAACACTATGCACCCTCTTCTTTTGAAATAAAAAAAAAAGTGTCTTCCCTCTCCCTCTTCCCCTTAACATCTGTCTTAGGAATCTTCAGAAATAAATCTCGAAGCAGAGAGCAAAAAATAAATAAAACAAAACAAGACACAGAAACAGAACTTGTGTTTGCTGAAGTAAAGCATTCTGCTGCAAATACAACTCTGAAAAACTCGATCGGTGGTTTTTATTTTGCTGTTACACTAAAGCAATATTATTGTATAGGACAATACAGAGAAACTGCATATCTGTAATAACATAACAAAATCCACATTTTTGTTTTTCTAAAGTCAAATTTTATCATGTCAATAAGAAAATCTAAGTTTCAGTAAAGTCTCTTGCCCCTGGACCAATGTCAGCTTACACACTCTCAGGTTGGGCGATTCCCTCCTGAGCCTACCTAAATCCAGAGAGAGATTAGAATGACTTATGAACAGCTAGTATAGTGGTAAGAACTCTGGACTTAGAGTCAATACAGCAGATAAATGAGAAAAAAGCACTGATAGAGAACAGTAGGATCGACCTACTTAGGTCTAATTTTACCCACTATTCAGTGTCTGGGTGCTACTTGCCCTTAGAACATCTAACTTCCTTTTGACTTTTTATAATAAAAGCACAGTTGACATTACAATTGTTTTTCTTGTCTAGAAAATTTTCTTTTAATTTGTTCTTTGATATTAATAAAAGAACTTTAAGTCGCTTCTACATTATATTACTTACAATTAATTATTCATTTGAAGCCCTTGAGAAAAAAAATAGTGATCTTGCCTTCTTTCAAATTGTTTTTTAAAATTGTTTATTCCCCCTAAAATTTGAAAGAAGGAATACATAAAGAAAGCGGGTATTTCTAAAAGTGAATAGTTTGGGATTATTACTTTCATTTAATAAATACTGAGGAGTTCAATTCATGTGCCTAGAAATGTGCTAGATGCTGGTACACAAAAATAAATACGATTCATGCCCTTGAACAGCATACAGGGAAGGGCAGTTGCTGGTTAATTGGCTTAGAGCAGCATTCTACATGATGCCAGCATCATAGATACCACTTACTGACCAATTAGCTCCTCTTTGTTCTATGGCCATAGATTGCATACAGATTAGATACTTCCATGGATTTGTGCCCTTGTACGCTATCTCTTGTCACACAGAATTTGAAAGGACAGCAAAGATATATGAAGTACAGGTAATAGAAAAGGTTTTTTGATACCATGTTTCTTAAGACTGCTCAAATACACAAAAAGTTTATTTCTACTTTAGCCTGTAAAACATAAAACAAAATGCACCTATTCAATAATCTGAAAAATATTTAAAACTGTAAATGATTTTAATGGAGTAATTAAATTTAATAATTCCATAATTCACTTATTAGAAATCAATCCTTAAATATGGAATCTGGATTTAGAATAACAAATACAAACCTATAAACATAACAATTTGCAGAAAAGAGAGATTTCTTAGTTGTAACTGAACTACCTGTAGATGGATTTTCCACAACAGACTTATGTATTAGTTAAGAACTCTTTTTCTTATTTACTTATAATCTACATTGTTTGTGTGAGTCTTTAATTGGTGTTGGTGTCATAATAATCAACATTTTATTTATTTATTCATTTTCTGAGGAAGCCTACCAACAAGAAGAAACTAAGGGACTAAGGGTGGTGATTCTAACTAAATATCATAGACTATGTCTATGCATATATATATATATATATATATATATATATATATATATAAAATGTATTATATATATTGTTTTATAATGATAAATTAACCAGTTTAATTGGTTCAGTTAAACATTTATTCAAGCTGTAAATTTGACATTATTTAGTAAGCACACAGCTATCATAGACCATATTCTTCATCTTTAATCAATTATAGGCACGTTTTAGGAAAATCGATTTACTTATTGTTGTTCAAGAGCAGGGACTGGAAAAAGATAACAGGATAGAAATGTTAGATCCTGTAATAGGTCTTTTTATAAATAGGATTTATAATTTTTTACCAAATTGTGGAGAATGGAGACACCTATTGATTTTTCTGTACTAGCATATTGGCAGAGACTTCTGGTTATCCTGAATATCAGTCCTCTCCTTCTCCATTACTAATACTGCCCTGATTTTTATCTGGGCGTATGATCACATGGCATAAAGACTACATCTTTCGGCCTCTCTTGCAGTTAGGTGTGACCAAGAAATGAAGTTCTGGTCAATGGGATGTAAGCAGAAATCTCATATGTTCATTTTATCAGAAATTTCCCTGACAGGTGAGGGCATGTCTGTTCCCTTTCCCCCTCCTCATTGGTTGGAGTGCATATCCAATGATGAACATTTCAACAGTTATCTTGAAATATGAGGTGACCTTGAGAAGGGGTGCCTACATGTTACAGAATATCAAGGTAAAATATATCTGGACCTCTCATGTCATGGAGGTGCTATTAGCCCTACACCTCTTAATTGTGGACTTCCTGGTAAAACAAAATTCTCATGTAAGTTTTTATCTTACATAAGGCACTGGGGTTCTTTAAACTTTTTAAGATTTTTTTTTTACTTGCCTTCCAAAGTCATTATACTTAAATAACATGTAAAAAGGCATTTTGATATAACATGGCAGTATTGCTGTATGAGTTGATTTTCATAGTAGCATTTCATAAATATAAGCTCATTGAGGGTAAATTTCAAATATTTGAAAGTTTATTTTTAAGCTGTATTATCCTTAATTTAACAATAAGCTTATGCTTATGCTTTTTAGAATTTTTAAAAGGTATTAAGCATCTGTATTGGCTACTTTGATCATTGTAATGAAATTCAGAATTTTTTGTTTCCTTATTAACCACCATGCAAATTCAGGCACATTTAGAAAATTTTAAATAGTCCTTTATTCAAGAAAATCAAAATAAAGAATTAGTTGGCTTTTTCTTCTGCTTTGAAAATTTATTTCTTGATAGTTTTAGAACAAATAAAAAATTGTTTCTTATAATTAAGATCACTTTTTCTATTATGAATATCACATCTTCTGCTGATATTCAGTTTTACATTATATTAGAAAGCTGGGACTCTTTTTTATCAATTACAGTATGCATCTGTTTTCTGGAGGTCAGAGATTTCCAATCAGAAATGAGTATTTAACATTATTTAAATTTAAGCAAGAACTTCAAGTATTATTTTTTATAACATCCAAACAGACTGATAGATTTTGAAGATTTCATTCTCAAAAGAGTTTGCTAGAAAGATGGCTTCAAGAAAGCTGGCTGTGAATATCATTCTCTCATTCATCCTGTCCTCTGACTGCAACATACTACTTATTCATAGTAAAATGGAAAGAAAAAAAATAATGTTTTAAAAATTATATTCTTCCAAAATGGTTGCTCTAGCAATCCTAATTATCTAAAAAGCTGCAGTCAAATCTGTGTGAAAAACAAAACTCCTAAGTTTCAAAAATGCCTATTTTGATTGTTCCTCAGATTCTATTAATTATTTTAAAAACTGGTCCCAACAATATGTAAAATCATTTTTCCAAACTATGGAAAATCTGTGCTGCTACAGAAACTTTATATGTTTTCTACCAATGTTATGGCAGAAATTTTATATGGCATCTACCAATGTTATCATCAAGACAAAATAGATTAGCCACTATTACCCTCCTCCAAATACACACTGTTAGGGTAGAAGTTACCTTTTATGATTTATTTTTCCATCAACAGTGCTTTTTAAAGAAAGGAATGAACAGGCTGTGCTTAGCCCCCAACCCCACTGTTTCCAGAGACTGGCACTGATAAATTATTAAATAAAATATTGGATACACACAAAATATTAGACACTGATAAAATATTAGAAACACAACATAGTTGTGAATATTCATGTGACATACACAGGTAAAACATGGAAGAGATATTTATGCCAAGAAGTTTTCAATTCAGCATAAGGAAAGTGTCAATCGAAACTTTATTTTACTTGTAATCGTAGTTATAGTATTAAAATATTATGGCAACTCTCTTAGCCAAGAGGAGGCTAAGGAAAAATGACTATTAAATATAATGTGGTATCTTAAGTGGGATTCGGGAACAGAAAAAGGACATTAGGTAAGTACTAAGGAAATCTGAATAAATTATGGGCTTTAGTCAATAACTATGTATCTATATTGCTTTATTAATTATAACAAATGTGCTGCACTAATGTAAGATGTCAATAAGAGGGGAAATTGAGTGTGGGATGTAAGGGAACTCTATGCTCTTTGCGATTTTTCTATGAACTTAAAATAGTTCCGAAATGAAAAGTACATTTTTACAAATACATTAAAATATTGTTAACCAGAGATAGGCGTTCAAAAATAACCTCTTATCCAGGGTGGGAACTGTCACTTCCATTTATAAGCTTCATAAAGATCAAACTTTTTACCTCTTTTGGCAACACACTACGGGAGTTAGATGGCTTGCTAACAGTCAGACAGCATCTTAATTTCCTAATTTGTTGGCGTTTACTGGCATTTATTACATTTGTGCACGGCATGGCAGGTGTGCCGTAACATAGTAATGAGTGGCATCAGTGTTTTTGTTTATTTCAATGCAACATAAAAGAACCAGTTGCAAAAAATATTTTCCAACTTATGGTTATGTAGTCAAAGTGGATTTTACTTCCAATAAAGAAAATAGCTCCCACAATTCCTTCAATAAGGTACGCAATACCTAGGGCTCAGTATATGGACACCATCTAGGATAAGCTTTGCTTCTTTCTTCTAGCGAAACAACAGGAGCTGTGGGATAGCTGTTGTGGGGAAAATACTATGTCTCCTGTATTGGACCGTCTAGTTTTAAACCCTCTAGGAAGCTGGCCTCTCGCTCCCCTATCATTTCTGAGCTTTACTATTTGATGTTTAACATTTATGCTTTCCTATGTGACAAAAATCCCCTCGTACATGCATCCCTGGGATTAATGTCCAGACTAAGAGGCCTTGAATCTTTCTGAACCTCAAAGACCCACTTGTCAATGAGATAGGTTGATGGTAACCTATGCCATGTGGTATGGTCCAGCTATCACAGATAGCCAGAACTCCACATGTATTAGAGTTCATGTTCAACAACATTCTAACGTTGGTAGTATTAGTAACTTAATTATAGAGAAAAGGTAACTGAGGCCAGAAATTTTAGTTCACTTTCCCAAAACCACCAACTATTAAGTTTTGGGACCAGGTTTTACCTCCTGCAGCCTGGATCAAAATTCTCATCACTCACTGCCCCCCAGAATCTTGTCAGAGCATGAAAATATTGAGGAAAGCATTGTTTGGGGGAACTTATAAGATCTAAAAATTCAAGCCCAATGTTAGCTAAAAGTCCTTAAAGCACTTCGTCTCAATTTATTCATTAATAAATGTATACAATGCAACTAGATGACAGTTTCCCAAAGATTTGTTAGGGCGCGGTGACTAACTGGCACCATATCTTTTAACAATCTTTCATGAATTCTGAAAATTCTCTACCTAAGGAGCATTAAATTCTTTCACACATTCAAAATTTTTTGACAACTGTAGCTTTGAATATATTGATTTTTGAGAACATTTTAAGATCCTGGGAATACCTTTCACAAATTTACAAATTTAGCCATCCCCAGCCAGTTTTCCCTGCTTCAGCCTCTGCCCCCTTGTATCGGTCAATTCCCCACACAGCGGCCAGAGTCCTTTAAAACTTAAATTGCTCGTCTATTGACACCTTTCAATGGCTTCCCATTTTCAGAGAAAAACCCAAATCCTAAAAAGCTCTTTAAGACCGCATATGATTCAGCACCCACCCTCATCACTGACACACACACACACACATGTACACACACACACACATTCTCAGATCTTCTTTGTAACTACTGCCTCCCTTGCACACTCCTTAGCAACCACACTAGTCTCTTCGTATTTCATGGTTTCACCTGCAAAGCTTCTGGCTCATTCTCACTTTTTTCACATTTCTTCTCAAGAAAATCACCAAAGGCAGGAGACCTTCCCAAATCTTCCTTCACTCTACACACACAAACCCTACTTACCATGCTTTGTTTTTCCCTCAAAGACTTGTCACCATCTAAAATTATTACGCACAATAGTTTATTTGATTTTTATTTGTCCTGTCCCCCAAGTGTGTGATCTTCTTGAAGGCAGAGACTAGTTTTGTTCACTGGATATATCCAGCATGTGGTCTCATAGACATTGGAGATATTTTTTGGATAAATGAATGAATGAATCTATTCATGCATATGTTGTATAACATATGCAGTGTGTACTGTAATGCACTTATCAATATTTCTTTTCTTCCTTGGTAATTCGTACATACCAAGAATGATTTCTGCATTATTTGAATGCAATAAATTGTTAGTGTCTCATTTTCTGCAAAGCACAGACATGACTTTAAATTCTGATAGTGTCATTTATCAGTGGGACTATGTGTGAGTTTTTTTTTTACCTTTCTGAGATTGTGTTGTCAACCATAATGTGGGCATAATAACACTTATCTTGCAGATTTCAGTGAGGACAAATACCTAGAAAATACTAAATTAGAGTTATATGGAAATGTCAGGCTAATATACACATATTTGTCATTGAGAGCATTTATGCCCCTGACAGAATAGGATCCCAGACCAAGTTATTTGTGTTACATGATAACAGCCCCACCTCCCTGCCACTTTCCAAGCCTGGCACAAATGGAATTTATCCATTTATACTTCATTTATACTCCATTTATACATATATAACATATACTGCCTTTTCATTCAGATGTTGGAGCAAGCTGAGATAAACTGCCCTAACCCAGATTGTGGATTACTACTAGTGTTATTTATTCATACCAATATCTCCATTCATTGACACTTAATAATTGAGAGCAGATTGTGTTTAGGAAGATCAACAATCCCACAGTTCAGTTCATTTTCAAAGCAGAGGACTCATCAAACTTCAAAAGAATGAAGAATTAATGCATTTCAAAAAATACATTGTAAGTGCAAAATTTTTATCTACATTGAAAATTGAGAATGATATTGATTAAAAAATTAGATTAAAAATAAAGGACTGATAAAATAGTAAGAAATGTTTATGAATATGTAGTTGTTTATTTTGTTATAAATGTTAGATAGTGAACATTAAATATTAGAATTCATAGTAAATATTATGGTCAGTTTTTCAAATTTTAAAAAATTTACTAATAAAAAAATTCATTGAGTCTATTGGGTTACATTAGCATCACATTAACTTCTTCTAACCTTCAGAAATTAGGGACAGGTAGCAATTATATTCTTTAGAATCAACTAAATAATCATTCATTGCCCATGGCACTAATAAGTCATTAGTCTTGTGGGGGCTCATTATAAGGAGCAATATGTAGACAGGTTCCTTTAGATAATCCTTTCTGAATGTTGATGAGGTTATTTGTAGATGATACATGCATGTTAGGATCAATTATAACAAATTAGTGAGGGTTTTTTTCCTACTTTTTTATAATGGCAGGAAGGATAAAAACTAAGGTAAGAATTATAGTTTTGAGATGTCTGAAATTCCTTTAAAATGAATAAATGGAGCAATTTTCTAGAGAAACCCAATTTTATATCTAATCTGTTAACCTCAGCAGCTCACAAAATTCTAATGACTGCACACATTTTCTGAAACATGTTTTGAGAAATGCACTTTAGAAGGTTTTGACTGTACAAGTCTTTGAAGCCAACCAATACAGACAATCAATAGAGACATTACATCACTATTTTTCTCCTCACATACACACAGAGATTTTTATTATCTTAATTCATTTAGCTTTTTAATTTCTTTGCCACTTATGATACAGTTCTTATCTATATAAGGTTAAGAATTTAACATTTTTATAGACTCAGGTACTCCGTTTTTAAAACAAATTGTTGGATTGATTGATTTCACTTAAGTGACCCTCCCATTTCATTAAGTTATTGGAATTAACTAGTAATGCTTTAGTTTAGATGGATAAAAGGTAAGTAGATGAGAACAAAGATACGGAGAAAACTTGTTCTATTTTAAATAGTTGTAACACTTGGGTGTTGTTTTTTTTCCTAATTGTCAATTTCTTGCTTATCTCTTTGCACATGAAAACAGATAAGGTGATTTGTAGATGACACATGTGTGTTAGGATCAATTATAACAAATTAGTGAGGACTTTTATCTCCTTTTTTATAAAGGCTAGAAGGATGGAGACTGTCTACACTAACTAAGAATTACAGTTTTGAGATGTCTTTGGAGTGTCTTTAAAGTGGAAGAATGCAATAGTTTTGTAGTGAAACCCAATTTTTCTATCTAATATATTACCCTCAGTAGGTTATGAACCTCAGCAAATAAGTACAGAAAAAAAATGTATCATTAGGATAACGTTCACATTTGATGTGAAACTATTTTGAGAAACCAGTAGTGATTTAAAATATCCATCCAAAGGTCACAAAAATTAAAACTTCTGTATACTTCCAAGAATTGTTTGGAAGACAATTTGATTTAAACCACGGCAGTACTCTGGCACACAGACTAACATGTAACGTGTTATTACTAAAAACTTAAATCCGCTAATGAGCACTGAAATGTGAATTCATAAACAGTAATGGCCCAAACTTTCCCTTGGATCTCACATGTAGCTTCCATTGAAGTCAATAGGACATTGTTGGAAGGACTAGGCGATTTATATGGTGATTTATTTTTTACCTGTAGTGTGCTCACTTGTAACAGTTTCCTGGAAAAGATGTTGCAAATATGAGTAAGTTAAATCTGACTTTCACATTAAAAAACTAGTGTGATTGAAGGTTTTTCCCATGACAGATGGCCGGCTAATATTCTTACCCATCCACATCAACAAAGAATGCTTTGTTACTGTCGAAAACATGAAATTAAAAACTGTCAAAAGAACATGAGATCAGTTATGAAGCAAAAGTCATGGTTCAGTTTTCTCAAAGACAGTATATAAAATGCAAACTCCCAAGTAAGCATCCCACAAATAGATGTCACGCTATACCCAGTGGACTGATAAATTCTCTGGATTCAATCAAATATTGTATTTAGTCAATTATAATTTATATCCCTATATAACATACCTATTTATAAAATGTGTTCCAATAGGACATTTCAATACCCAAGCATATAAAGTGTTGTTTTTTTTTACTCATTTATAAAGTAGTTTATTTTTATTTTTATTGCCACAAATGAGATAGTGAATGTCTCCTTCCATAAGAGTTATTAAAGTCAGGAAATACATTCCTACTTAAAATGCATTCTTCTTTTGTTCCACTCCTTTAAATCTATTGTACTCTTGCAATAATATTTCACAAAATTAAAAGACCCTCAAGCTGTACCTTTTTTTTTGCACACCAAAAGAAAGACAAATAGTTCTGAGTTGTTCTCATTCTTCTTGCTCACTTACAAAAAATTGGGTTTTCACTACCTTCTCTCCAGCAGAGTTGACCTACTCGTCTTCCACAGATATGCTCCTGTTTTCCAGCCTCTGCCACTTGCTTGTCTATTTTCCTGCATTTAGTCTCACCTCACGTCAGCTGTCATTCATGGCCCAGCGGAAATGCATGTATTTTTTGTGATGCCTTCTCTAATTCTCCCTCTGGAAGTGCATATTTCTTTTTCTGTGTTTTATTGGTGTATCAGGCAGGATCCAGTGAGAAAAGCAACCCATGCCAACTGTTTTACTAGAAAGAATTTGAGAGTTTGTTTAAACAGGCATGGGAGGGCAAAAAGGGGAGGAGAACCCTGAGGTTATGTAGAGACAGTAATTGTGGGAAGGAGGTGTCATACCCTAGGGCCAGGAGAACGGGGAACTGGTTGAGCTTATGAGAACCTAGACACAGGGAAGAAGGACTCCTAGTGGCTGGGACCCATGGTTAGGAGGGGATAGGATCTCAGAGGAGGTTCCTTGTAACTCCAAGGAAAGAAATCCCAGGGCAAAATACCTCTAAAACTGAAATTAGTCAAAGGGAGAAATAAAGTTTAAAACTCGTTTATTGCTTACAAACTGCAGTCTGGAGCCATCTCTCTTTCCTGCTCTGGCAGAAGCAAAGTCAGACCTCCCCCTCACCTCTCAGGTTCAGATAAGCCCTCGGTTGCCCATGTAACTACCCACTGATATGGAGATGAACATGTCTCAACCCCTGAGGAACTCCTGCTGATATGCAGAGGCACTAAAGCCAGGCGAGATATTACAATTTTATCCACATCGCTCCACAGAATGAGGATTTTGGATCCTGAGAATGAGTCTCCCCTCTGTCTGGGGCTTGTTTCTGCTTCCAGGATTGAGAGGGAAATGGAATGTGGAACTAACAGATGCTGTGAAGATTACAGTCAATTCTTGGATGATGATACTAGGACCAGGAAGCAAAACAGTCAAGTGGCACATCCTTTCTCCCTCCTTCAGCCATCTACTCTCTTTATTAGAGAAAATGAACAGGGAGCCAGCTGGCAAAGGAGAAGCCAACTCCAGCATAATAAAACAGCCATAGAAGGGTGGATTTGACCCTGAGAGATAGTAACTTAATAACTAGCACCTTACATTTGATTTATATTTCCTTCAGATGTTTAGCATTTTATTCTTTCTAATGTAGTATTTTGTATTTTCTCATATCAGTCTCTAAAAATAATACCTGGATACAATTCACATTTTGATCTTCCCAATTTCAATTAATATTATTGACTAAATGAATATATGAATTCTTCCAAATCAAAGGCTTTTCCTCTTCATTGATAAGTAGTGAATGTTTTATTATAAAAGGTCATTAGAAAAGTAGTTTTCCTTTCATCTGACACTTCAAATAATTTTTCTAGGATTTTATTGAATTTGCTTATGATATGCAGTATCCAAACAAATACACACGAGTGTTCTTTTTAAAATTAATCTTAGTAGTCTATATAGTTATGCAAATATTGCTTCACTTTTTGAAAAGATTTATTGCGTCTCAGTACTTTCTCTTTTCATTGCTAAGAGAAATTGAGAGCAGAATCCCGAAGAGAGATCCTGATGAGATTCTACAGCTGAGCCAATTGAAGGAGGAAGCCGTGTAAATTAGGGCATGAAAAAACTAGAGAAGAAACTGAGGTTCAAGATGAAGAGCTGTATGCTCCTCACATCCAGAAATGACTTACTGGCACAATTCTGTGTATGTACTGCCTGGCTCTCCAAGTGCTGTAAGCTGAGCTCATGAAGGTGTACTGGCTGAACTCCATTAATATCAATAGTCTGTATTTAACTTGAAAGAAGATGGGACTCACATATGCAAAATACACATATGGAGACTCAAATATGTGGGCCTTACATGTTACACTTCAGAACTTCAGGAAGAGTTTTTAATGGTAGAAATGTTTCTCAATGAGATCTTTGGACAGGACCTTAAGAAATGCTGTGTAAAATTCTACACAAAGCTCCCAGGGTTCTGAGGTGGTTCTGAGGTTGTTTTGAGAAGTATGAAATCAGCATTATGACTTGTCAAAATTTTATGTGCTCCAAAGGAAACCATTTCTTCCAGTGAAATAATTTTATGGATAGTATGTCAGGTTCTAATTTACAAAACAATGGTAAAATAGGAATTGATTATTCATTTTAAAGATTATTGACTACACAGTTACTTTTGTTAAAGTAACCCCATTGCATATTAAAAAAGCAATTCCATTTATCAAAATTGGATTTGCACACAATTTTCCAGGTAATGAATTTTTGTGAATTAACCTGTACTGCATGAGGTATAATCATAGTTAAAACTTATGAGACTTAGACTTTGTTATTGATATGTTCAATATCCTTTTTGAAGAAAGGAAGGAAAATGTTATTCTCAGTATAGTTGTTGAGTCACAATTGCATTTTCTATAATTTTTCTGTAACTGTTGTTCACAAATAATATCCATAGCTGAAGTTCAAGTTATAATTAATATCAGTAAGCTGTGAAGTGTCAGCAAAGTCATTCTGTAGTATCTGATTTCCAAAAGGAGCAGTACAGCATAACAGTACAAAAGCACAGGATTATTTAATTTACCTGAACTTCTCAATTTACAAAATAAGGAGAAAAATATCTCTTAACTTTGTTATGCTGATTAAAAAAATTAGAAAGCCAAACGCTTAGCACACAACTTCAGTAAAAGCTAGTTATTATGAATACACAACTACTGTCAAGTTTAACCATTTTTATTTGCCTGCATTACATATTTATACATGAATAACATATTCATTTCATGAGTACATTTAAATATAAATTCCCTTGCATTTTATAATCAGTATTCATTCTCATATTACTTTCCTTATCTGAAACCTCTATGTGTTGGTTAAAGAACACATTCTTTGAAAATTTACACTAGAAGGTCTTCTTAGAAGACTCAAGCAGACATTTTTACCCCTGTATCCCCTATATAGTTCTCTGGAGCATAACTACTTTGTGCCATTTATTAGTAGCATGTTCTGTGGGCTCTCCATGGCTTGAGAGTATATGATCATCTATGCCTGAAGAGTTTATTAAATAGAAATCTGTGACCTTGTATCTATAGAATTTGAATATTGGATCTGGGAATTAAAAAATTGACAGAAAATTGCACCTACATAGCATTATACTTGACGCTTGATGCATGTTCTTGTATAATCAGGATTTATTATTCTGCAGTAATGTTTTTCTAAGGCAAATCTGTACTACCCTCTCCACCTAAGAATTCTTTCCTAGCAAAACATATTTGACTACACAGTGTCAAGTTACAATAATTTTCATTATAAAAACTTTTGTGTGTGTGTGTGTGTGTTTGGGGGAATACATTTATTTTATTTTATTTTTTTGAAGCAGAAAAATAATATAATCACTTCAATAGATGCAGGAAAATAATTAGGCAAAACTCAACATCTTTTCATCAAAAAATTTCTCAGTAAATTAGGTAGAGTAGATACCTCAATATAACACAAACCATACATGGCAAGCTTACTGTCAACATACAAAGAATTTACAGATTCATTCACTATGTTCTCCATGCTGTACTACTATCCCCATGAGCAACTTATGATTGATAATTTTTTTTTTAGAGGGAATATTTTATATTTATTGATCAAATGGTTGTTAACAACAATAAAATTCTGTATAGGGGACTCAATACACAATCATTAATCAAACCCAAGCCTAATTCTCAACAGTCTCCAATCTTCTAAAGTATAACGAACAAGTTCTTACATGGTGAACAAATTCTTACATAGTGAATAAGTTCTTATATGGTGAACAGTGCAAGGGCAGTCATCACAGAAGCTTTCGGTTTTGATCACACATTATAAACTATAAATCAGGTCAAATATGAATATTCGTTTGATTTTTATACTTGATTTATATGTGAATCCCACATTTCTCCCTTTATTATTAATATTATTATTATTATTATTTTTAATAAAATGCTGAAGTGGTAGGTAGAAGTAAGATAAAGGTAGAAAACTTAGTTTAGTGTTGTAAGAGAGCAAATGTAGATGATCAGGTGTGTGCCTGTAGACTATGTGAATCCAAGCTATACAAGGGCAATAAAACATCCACGGATGCAGAAGATTTCTCTCAGAACAGGGGGGGTGAGGTTCTAAGCCTCACCTCTGTTGATCCCCAATTTCTCACCTGATGGCCCCCCTGTGACTGTGCCTGTCTTAGGTCGTTCCTCCCTTGAGGAATCTTACCCGTCTCTGGCTAACCAGTCATCTTCCGGAGCCATACAGGGAAATGTAAAGTTGGTAAGTGAGAGAGAAGCCTTATTGTTTGAAAAGGTTAGCTTTTTACTTCTTTGCAGATTTATGTCCTGTGGCTTCTATGCCCAGCATTTGTCTTGAGGTATCTTTACCACTTGGAAGAATTATGACACTCGGTAATTTTCGATATGAGGCACGAATTCTACTAAAGGGTTGTAATTAGGAAGGAAGAAGAAAAGCTATAGAAGTAGCAGATGGAAGAAAACATGGGAAGATTGATTATTTCTCTGACATATCTTCTTGTAGAGTAATTTAAGCATGTATAGGTCTTAAACTACTAATTAAATTGCACACACACATTAACATAATAGGAATACAGTTACATAACCAAAGCAGATCTATAATTACCAGCCATCTCCAGTGAGGCCAAGAAAACCAGTTAGGCACCCTAGGCATTTGTGAAAATTTGTCTATGATATGATGGACATTGTCCAACTGTACTTGAACAGTCTGAGAGAAATCAGACAAATTAAAACAGCCCATTCCTAGGAACTGTTCACATCCCATATGTTCTCTTAACAGTAAATAGTCTGTAGTTGTAAGATTTTGGAGCGCTAGAACTTGCACTTCTCCTAATTCTTGGTTGAATTCCAACAGTGTAGATCCATTCAAATTTGCTGTTTTACTGTATGCACAGGCCAGCTTAGATATCTCCTTCTTCATTCCAATGGCAAGTCCAGGAACCGGTGGGATGAATATAGCTACAACTGCAGCATCGCCTGGATTTTTGTTGAGGTTTTTTGATGATCATCTTCTGGTATGACTCTTCCAGAGAGTGCTGATGTTGGAAGTTCTTCATATCGCATCTTAGTTCATTTCCGGGGTAGCCAAATTAGGCTTTGATCCTCTGTATAAACACAAACAGACCCTTTGCCCACATTTTGGTCTGCCCTTTATACCACTGTGTAGAACTCATTGGAGGTCACCACACAAAAACTGCTTTTTTTTTTTTTCCTTTTAAGAGAAAGGAATACTATCAGAAAAGTGTACCTCCATAGCCGATCATCTGACACCCTTTAAGTGATCAAAGTTAAAGATATTTAAAGCATGTATTAATCGCTGATTTACAGTTAGTTTTATCCTATCATGGAGTAATCCCCCTTTTCTTTCTTTTTTTTTCTTTTTTGTTATCTTTAATCTACACTTACATGAAGAATATTATGTTTACTAGGCTCTCCTCTATATCAGGTCCCCGCTATAAACCCCTTTAGAGACACTGTCCAGCAGCATAGCTAATTGTTGTAGAATCACTACTTGTCTTCTCTGTGTTGTACAGCCCTCCTCTTTCTTCCACCCCCCATGCATGCAGCTCTTAATACCCCCCTTATTCCTCCTCCCCGCTTGTCCCTCCCTACCCATCCATCCTCCCCAGTCCCTTTCCCTTTGGTACCTGTTAGTCCATTCTTGGGTTCTGTGATTCCGCTGCTGTTTTGTTCCTTCAGTTTTTCCTTTGTTCTTATATTCCACAGATGAGTGAAATCATTTGGTATTTCTCTTTCTCCGCTTGGCTTGTTTCACTGAGCATAATACCCTCCAGCTCCATCCGTGTTGCTGCAAATGGTAGGATTTGCCCTCTTCTTATGGCTGAGTAGTATTCCATTGTGTATATGTTACATCTTCTTTATCCATTCATCTACCGATGGACATTTAGGCTGTTTCCAATTCTTGGCTATTGTAAATAGTGCTGCGATACACATAGGGGTGCATTGGTCTTTCTCGAACTTGATTTGTGTGTTCTTAGGGTAAATTCCTAGGAGTGCAATTCCTGGGTCAAATGGTAAGTCTGTTTTGAGCATGTTGATGAACCTCCATACTGCTTTCCACAATGCTTGGACAAGTTTACATTCCCACCAGCAGTGCAGGAGGGTTCCCCTTTCTCCACAGCCTTGCCAACATTTGTTGTTGTTTGTCTTTTGGATGGCAGCCATCCTTACTGGTGTGAGGTGATACCTCATTGTAGTTTTAATTTGCATTTCTCTGATAATTAGTGATGTGGAGCATCTTTTCATGTGTCTGTTGGCCATCTGTATTTCTTTTTTGGAGAACTGTCTGTTCAGATCCTCTGCCCATTTTTAAATTGGATTATTTGACTTTTGTTTGTTGAGGTGTGTGAGCTCTTTATATATTTTGGACGTCAAGCCTTTATCGGATCTGTCATTTATGAATATATTCTCCCATACTGTAGGGTTCCTTTTTGTTCTACTGATGGTGTCTTTTGCTGTACAGAAGCTTTTCAGCTTAATATAGTCCCACTTGTTCATTTTTGCTGTTGTTTTCCTTGCCCGGGGAGGTATGTTCAAGAAGAGGTCGTTCATGTTTATGTCTAGGAGGTTTTTGCCTAAGTTTTTTTCCATGAGTTTAATGGTTTAATGACTTACATTCAGGTCTTTCATCCATTTTGAATTTACTTTTGTATATGGCGTTAGACAATGGTCCAGTTTCATTCTCCTACATGTAGCTGTCCAGTTTTGCCAGCACCATATGTTGAAGAGACTATCATTTCGCCATTGTATGTCCATGGCTCCATTATCAAATATTAATTGACCATAATGTCTGGAGACTCTAGTCTGTTCCACTGCTCTGTGGCTCTGTTCTTGTGCCAATACCAAATTGTCTTGATTACTATGGCTTTATAGTAGAGCTTGAAATTGGGGAGTGAGATCCCCCTACTTTATTCTTCTTTCTCAGGATTGCTTTGGCTATTCGGGGTCTTTGGTGTTTCCATATGAATTTTTGAATTATTTGTTCCATTTCATGGAAGAATGTTGCTGTTAATTTGATAGGGATTGCATCAAACCTGTATATTGCTTTGGGCAGGATGGCCATTTTGACGATATTAATTCTTCCTAGCCATGAGCATGGGATGAGTTTCCATCTGTTAGTGTCCTCTTTAATTTCTCTTAAGAGTGACTTGTAGTTTTCAGAGTATAGATCATTCACTTCTTTGGTTAGATTTATTCCTAGGTATTTTATTCTTTTTGATGCAATTGTGAATGGAATTGTTTTCCTGATTTCTCTTTCTATTGGTTCATTGTTAGTATATAGAAAGCTACAGATTTCTGTGTGTTAATCTTGTATCCTGCAACCTTGCTGTATTCTGATATCAGTTCTATTAGTTTTGGGGTGGAGTCTTTAGTGTTTTTTATGGACAATATCATGTCATCTGCAAACAGTGACAGTTTAACTTCTTCTTTACCAATCTGGATTCCTTGTATTTTTTTGTTTTGTCTGATTGCCATGGCTAGGACCTCCAGTACTATGTTAAATAGCAGTGGTGAGAGTGGGCATCCCTGTCTAGTTCCCAATCTCGGAGGAAAAGGTTTCAGCTTCTCGCTGTTCAGTATAATGTTGGCTGTGGGTTTATGATATATGGCCTTTATTATGTAGAGGTACTTGCCCTCTATTCCCATTTTGCTGAGAGTTTTTATCATGAATCGATGTTGAATTTTGTTAAATGCTTTTTCAGCGTCTATGGAGATGATCATGTGGTTTTTGTCTTTCTTTTTGTTGATGTGGTGGATGATGTTGATGGATTTTCGAATGTTGTACCATCCTTGCATCCCTGGGATGAATCCCACTTGTCATGGTGTATGATCCTTTTGATATACTTTTGTATTTGGTTTGCTAATATTTTATTAAGTATTTTTGCATCTACATTCATCAGGAATATTGGTCTGTAATTTTCTTTTTTGGTGGGGTCTTTGCCTGGTTTTGGTATTAGGGTGATGTTGGCTTGATAGAATGAGTTTGGGAGTATTCCCTCCTCTTCTATTTTTTGGACAACTTTAAGGAGAATGGGTATTATGACTTCTCTGTATGTCTCATAAAATTCCGAGGTAAATCCATCCGGCCTGGGTGTTTTGTTCTTGGGTAGTTTTTTGATTACCGTTTCAATTTCTTTGCTCGTAATTGGTTTGTTTAACTTTTGTGTTTCTTCCTTGGTCAGTCTTGGAAGGTTGTATTTTTCTAGGAAGTTGTCCATTTCTTCTAGGTTTTCCAGCTTGTTGGCATATAGATTTTCATAGTAGTCTTTAATAATTCTTTGTATTTCTGTGGAGTCTGTCGTGATTTTTCCATTCTCATTTGTGATTCAGTTGATTTGTGTTGATTCTCTTTTCCTCTTAATAAGTTTGGCTAGAGGCTTATCTATTTTGTTTATTTTCTCAAAGAACCAGCTCTTGATTTCATTGATTTTTTTCTATTGTTTTATTCTTTTCAATTTTGTTTATTTCTTCTCTGATCTTTATTGTGTCCCTCCTTCTGCTGACCTTAGGTCTCATTTGTTCTTCTTTTTCCAATTACGATAATTGTGATGTTAGACTATTCATTTGGGATTGTTCTTCCTTCTTCAAGTGTGCCTGGATTGCTATATACTTTCCTCTTAAGACTGCTTTTGCTGCCTCCCACAGAAGTTGGGGCTTTGTGTTATTGTTGTCATTTGTTTCTATATATTCCCTGATCTCTATTTTAATTTGTTCATTGATCCATTGATTATTTAGGAGTGTGTTGTTAAGCCTCCGTGTGTTTCTGAGCCTTTTTGTTTTCTTTGTGGTCTGAAAAGTTGGTTGGTAGAATTTCAATATATTGGATTTTGCTGAGGCTCTTTTTATGGGCTAGTATGTGGTCTATTCTGGAGAATGTTCCATGTGCACTTGAGAAGAATGTATATCCTGTTGCTTTTGGATGTAGAGTTCTATAGATGTTTATTAGGTCCATCTGCTCTACTGTGTTGTTCAGTGCTTCCGTGTCCTTACTTATTTTCTACCCAGTGGATCTATCCTTTGGGGGGAGTGGTGTGTTGCAGTCTCCTAGAATGAATGCATTGCAGTCTATTTCCCCCTTTAGTTCTGTTAGTATTTGTTTCACATATGCTGGTGCTCCTGTGTTGGGTGCATATATATTTAGAATGGTTATATACTCTTGTTGGACTAAGCCCTTTATCATTATGTAGTGTCCTTCTTTATCTCTTGTTACTTTCTTTGTTTTGAAGTCTATTTTGTCTGATATTAGTACTGCAACCCATGCTTTCTTCTCGCTGTTGTTTGCCTGAAATATGTTTTTCCATCCCTTGACTTTTAGTCTCTACATGTCTTTGGGTTTGAGGTGAGTTTCTTGTAAGCAGCATATAGATGGGTCTTGCTTTTTTATCCATTCTATTACTCTGTGTCTTTTGATTGGTGCATTAAGTCCATTTACATTTAGGGTGACTATTGAAAGATATGTACTTATTGCCATTGCAGGCTTTAAATTCGTGGTTACCAATGGTTCAAGGTTAGCCTCTTTAGTATCTTACTGCCTAACTTAACTCACTTATTGAGCTGTTATATACACTGTCTGGAGATTCTTTTCTTCTCTCCCTTCTTATTCCTCCTCCTCCATTCTTCTTATGTTCTGTGTTTTGTTCTGTGTTCTTTCTAGGAGTGCTCCCATCTAGAGCAGTCCCTGTAAGATGCCCTGTAGTGGTGGTTTGTGGGAAGCAAATTCCCTCAGCTTTTGCTTGTCTGGGAATTGTTTAATCCCACCATCATCTTTAAATGATGTTTGTGCTGGATACAGTATCCTTGGTTCAAGGCCCTTCTGTTTCATTGCATTAAATATATAATGCCCTTCTTTTCTGGCCTGTAGGGTTTCTGTCGAGAAGTCTGATGTTTGCCTGATGGATTTTCCTTTATAGGTGAACTTTTTCTCTCTAGCTGCCTTTAAAACTCTTTCCTTGTCCTTGATCTTTGCCATTTTAATTATTATGTGTCTTGGTGTTGTCCTCCTTGGATCCTTTCTGTTGGGGGTTCTGTGTATTTCTGTGGTCTGTTCGATTATTTCCTCCCCAGTTTGGGGAAGTTTTCAGCAATTATTTCTTCCAAGATACTTTCCATCCCTTTTCCTCTCTCTTCTTCTTCTGGTACCCCTATAATACGGATATTGTTCCTTTTGGATTGGTCACACGGTTCTCTTAATATTGTTTCATTCCTGTAAATCCTTTTATCTCTCTCTATGTCAGCTTCTATGTGTTCCTGTTCTCTGGTTTCAATTCCATCAATGGCCTCTTGCATCCTATCCATTCTGCTTATAAACCCTTCCAGAGTTTGTTTCATTTCTGTGATCTCCTTTCTGGCATCTGTGATCTCCCTCTGGACTTCATCACATATCTCTTGCATATGTCTCTGCATCTCTGTCAGCATGTTTATGATTTTTATTTTGAATTCTTTGTCAGGAAGACTGGTTAGGTCTGTCTCCTTCTCTGTTGTTGTCTGTGATCTTTGTCTGCCTGTAATTTTGCCTTTTCATGGTGATAGGAATAGTTTGCAGAGCTGGGACGAGTGATGGCTGGAAGAACTTCCCTTCTTGTTGGTTTGTGGCCCTCCTCCCCTGGGAGAACAGCGACCTCTAGTGGCTTGTGCTGTGCAGCTGCACGCAGAAAGGGCTTCTGATTCCTGCCCGGCTGTTATGGAGTTTATCTCCGCTGTTGCTGTGGGTGTGGCCTGGCTCGGGCTGTTGCTCCAAAGTGGTGGAGTTGCGTTGGAGGGGGAGCTGCCAGGAGGCTATTTATCTCCGTAAGGGGCCTCCGTGCTCCCTGCAGCCCAGGGGATTAGGGTGCCCAGAGATCCCCGGATTCCCTACCTCTGGATTAAGTGTCCCGCCGTGCCCCTTTAAGACTTCCAAAAAGCACCCACCAAAACAAAACAACGACCACAAAAAAAAAATTTTTTTTATTAAAAAAATTAAATTAATAAAAAATGGCTGCTCTTTTTTCTTTATTCTCCGGCGCCAGCCTCAGGCATCTGCTCACCGGTCTTGCTGCCCTCTTCCCTAGTATTGGGGTCCCTATCCCTTTAAGACTTCCAAAAAGCGCTCGCCAAAACAAAACTACAACAAGAACAACAAAAAAAAATGGCCGCTCGCTTTTCTTATGTCCTCCGGTGCCAGGCCTCCGGTACCTGCTCACCGTTCTTGCTGCCCTTTTTCCCTAGAATCCAGGGCCCCGCGCATGCACTGTGTCTGCACTCTGGCCCGGATGGCTGGGGCTGGGTGTTCGGCAGTCCTGGGCTCCCTCCCCCTCCCGCTCTGCCTACTCTTCTCCCACCGGGAGCTGGAGGGAGGGGCGCTCGGGTCCCGCCGTGCCAGCACTTTATCTTAACCCCTTCGCGAGGCGCTGGGTTCTCGCAGGTGTTAATGTGGTCTGGATGTTGTCCTGTGTCCTCTGGTCTTTATTCTAGGAAGAGGTGTCTTTGTTATATTTTCATAGATATATGTGATTTTGGGGAGATTTCCACTGCTGTACTCACGCTGCCATCTTGACTCCGCCTCTCATTATAAAAACTTTTTTAAAAATCTTCAGGAAGAACAATCACAAATGAATAGTCTGAAGTCACAATTATTGAGATTGGAAAAGGAAGAACAAATCAGGCCCTAAGTCAGCAGAAGGAGGGACATAATAAAAATCAGAGAAGAAATCAATACAATTGAGAAGAATAAAACAATAGACAAACTCAATTAATCCAAGAGCTGATTCTTTGAGAAAATAAACAAAATAGTAAGCCCCTAGCCAGACTTATTAAGAGAAAAAGAGAATCTACACACATAAACAGAATCAGAAAAGAGAAAGGAAAAATCACAACAGACCCCTCAGAAATACCAAGAATTATTAGAGAATGCAATGAGAATCTATATGCTAACAAATTGGAAAACACAGAAGAAATGGACAACTTCCTAGAAAAATACAACCTTCCAAGACTGACCAAGGAAGAAACAAAAAATCTATACAGACCAATTACCAGCAACGAAATTGAATCAGTAATCAAAAAACTAGCCAAGAGCAAAACTCCCAGACCAGATGGATTTACCACTGAATTTTATCAGACATATAGAGAAGACATAATATCCATTCTCCTTAGTTTTCCAAAAATGTGAAGAGGAGGGAATACTTTCAAACACATTCTATAAAGCCAGCATCACCCTAATACCAAACCAGGCAATGACCCCACAAAAAAAAAAAATTGCAGACCAATATCCCTGATGAACATAGATGCAAAAATACTCAACAAAATATTAGCAAACCAAATTCAAAAACACATGAAGAAGATCATACACCATGATCAAGTGGGATTCATCTCAGGGATGCAAGGATGATACAACATTTGAAAATCCATCAACATCATCTACCACATCAACAAAAAGAAGGACAAAACCACATGATCATCTCCATAGATGCTGAAAATGCTTTAGACAAAATTCAACATCCGTTCATGATAAAAACTCTCAACAAAATGGGTATAGAAGGCAAGTACCTCAACATAATAAAGGTCATATATGACAAACCCACATCCAACATCATACTTAACAGCAAGAAGCTGAAAACCTTTCCTCTAAGATCAGGAACAAGACAGGAATGCCCACTCTCCCCACTGTTATTCAACATAGTACTGGAGGTCCTAGCCATGGCAATCAGACAAAACAAAGAAATAAAAGGCATCCTGATTGGTAAAGAAGAAGTAAAATTGTCACTATTTGCAGGTGATATGATATTGTACATAGAAAACCCTAAAGACTCCACTCCAAAACTACTAGAACAAATATCTGAATTTAGCAAAGTTGCAGGATACAAAATTAATACACAGAAATCTGTTGCTTTCTTATACACTAACGATGAACTAGCAGAAAGAGAAATCAGGAAAACAATTCCATTCACAATTGTATCAAAAAGAATAAAATACCTAGGAATAAACCAAGGACAGGAAAGACCTATTCCCTAAAAACTACAAGACACTCTTAAGATAAATTAAAGAGGACACTAACAAATGGAAACTCATCCCAAGCTCTTAGCTAGAAAGAATTAATATTTTCAAAATGGCCATCCTGCCTAAAGCTATCTACAGATTCAATGCAATCCCTATCAAAATACCAACAGCATTCTTCAACAAACTGGAATAAATAATTTTAAAATTCATATGGAACCACAAAAGACCCCAAATAGCTAAAGCAATCCTGAGAAGGAAGAATAAAACAGGGTGCATATCGCTTCCTTACTTCAAACTCTACTACAAAGCCGCAGTCATCAAGACAATTTGGTACTGGCACAAGAACAGACCCACAGACCAGTGGAACAGGATAGAGAGTCCAGATATTAACCCAAACATATATGGTCAATTAATATATGATAAAGGAGCTGTGGACATACAGTGGGGAAATGACAGCAGCCTCTTCAATAGCTGATGTTGGCAAAACTGGACAGCCACACATAAGAGAATAAAACTGGATCATTGTCTAACCCCATATACAAAAGTAAATTCAAAATGGATCAAAGACCTGAATGTAAGTCATGAAATCATAAAACTCTTAAAAAAACATAGGCAAAAATGTCTTGGACATAAACATGATCAAGTTCTTCATGAACATATCTCCCTGGGCAAGGGAAACAAAAGCGAAAATGAACAAGTGGTACTATATCAAGCTGAAAAGCTTCTGTACAGCAAAGGATACCACCAATAGGACAAAAAGGCATCCTACAGTATGGGAGAATATGTTCATAAATGACAGATCCAATAAAGGGTTGACATCCAAAATATATAAAGACCTCATGCACCTCAACAAACAAAAAGCAAATAATTCAATTAAAAAATGGTCAGAGGAGCTGAACATACACTTCTCCAAAGAAGAAATTCAGATGGCCAACAGGCACATGAAAAGATGCTCCACATTGCTAGTCATCAGAGAAATGCAAATTAAAACTACAATGAGATATCACCTCACACCATTACTGATCGCCACCATCCAAAAGACAAACAAGAACAAATGTTGGCGAGGTTGTGAAGAAAGGGGAACCCTCCTACACTGTTGAGGGGAATGTAAATTATTTCAACCATTGTGAAAAGCAGTATGGAGGTTCCTCTAAAAGCTCAAAATAGAAATACCATTTGACCCAGGAATTCCACCCCTAGGAATTTACCCTAAGAATGCCCAGCCCAGTTTGAAAAAGACAGATACACCCCTATGTTTATTGTAATACTATTTACAATAGCCAAGAAATGGAAGCAACCTAAGTGTCCATCAGTAGATGAATGAATAAAGAAGATGTGGTACATATACACAATGGAATAGTATCAGTCATAAGAAGAAAACAAATCCTACCATTTGCAACAACATGAATGGAGCTAGAGGGTATTATGCTCAGTGAAATAAGCCAGGCAGAGAAAGACAAGTACCAAATGATTTCACTCATCTGTGGAGTATAAGAACAAAGCAAAAACTGAAGGAACAAAACAGCAGCAGACTCACAGAACCCAAGAATGGACTAACAGTTACCAAAGAGAAAGGGACTGGGGAGGGTGGCTGGGAAGCAAGGGATAAAGGAAAGGGGGCACTATGATTAGCTTGTATAATGAGGGGAGCACGGGGAGGGCTTTACAACACAGAGAAGACAATTAGTGACTCTATAGCATCTTACTACGCTGATGGACAGAGACTCTAATGGGTTATGTGTGGAGGACTTGGTGATGGGGGGAGTCTAGTAAACATAATGTTCCCAATGTAATTGTATTAACGATACCAAATATATGTATATGTATGTATATAATAAAAAAACTCAGTTGAGACATTGAGGTAAATAATTATTACTTAATAATAGAGTAAACTAAAGAACAAATGAAGCAACTATCTTAAATATCAAAGAAAGGATAAGATGTTAAATCAACAAATTCTTAAAATTTTTCCCTATAATCATCTGGAAAATTCTCACTTCATCTAACCTCAGTAGATTTTCCCTAAAACTTACCAATACACTAAACCATCTGCTAGAATAAAGTTATATGTACAGATTATATTCATTGACTCTATAAACATGTAGGTATGAAATAGAAAATATTGTTAAAATGACTGTAGCTTTCATTATATTTGTAGTATAGGAGAGGAATGTGAAATCTGAGCTAAATTAATAAATAAGAATTGAAACAATTTTTTCAATATGATGGCACTTTGCCATAGTCTGGATAATATTTCCCAAGACATCCATTCTATCATCCCTTGAATTTGTGGATTTTTATTTTACATGGCAAAAGGGACTTGACAGATGTCATTAAGATTAGGGCTATTATCATGAATTATCCAGGTAGATTCCATTTAATTACATGAGCTTTTAAAAGCAGAGAATATTCTCTGGCTGGAAGAAAAGATGCCACAGAAAAAGTCTGAAAGATTTGAAGCGTGAGGACTAAACATGCAAGTTGGAAGATAGAGGGAACAATGAAGCAAGGTCTACAGGTGGCCTTATGGAGCTGAGAGTGGATCTTGGCTGACAGCCAGCAAAGAAAGAGGGACCTCACCCCTACAACATGGAATTGAACCCTGCCAATACCTGGATGAGCTTGAAAATTGATTCTTCTCCAGAATTATATCTCATAAATCCACATAAGTGCCTTGGTCAACTGACACCTTGATTTCAGTTTTGTGAGACTAGGAGCAGAGAAACCGGCTGATCCCACCTACACTTCTCACCTAGACACTGAGGTAATAAATTTATGTTGTTTAAACCCTAATTTTGTGGTAATTCATTAGAACAGCAATAGAAAACTAGTACATATTTTTCCCCGATTCCCTTTCATTGAAATTATTATTTCACTAACAGAGCCATCAGACAAAATAAAACTTTTAAAAAATAATAAAATATATTCTTATATAGCTGGGGTTTTTACACTCATGCCTGATTCATCACCTTCATATTTATTTAAAATAGTTACTAAAATTCTTGTGATTGAAGTTAATGTAATATTTATGCAATCAGCATTAATGTTAAGACATATAATGATTTTGACAGGTAAGCCATGAATATAAATTACAAACTATCATAATTATTTAAGATCATAATATTTGCATGGTGAAAATATTTATTCAAAAATAATGGTTGTTCTCATTAATTTAGTGAGTACACTTTCAACAATGAGTATATTAACAATAGTTCTTTATAATGAATAATAATTGCCATATAAGAATAAAAATAATTACAACATAGGTGGAAAAGTCCTTATTGAAATAGTTTTGTCTGCTCATATTATGTGTAATATGAATTAGCAGAGGATATGGTATTTAACAAATATTGTCAATTCAATAATCCCAATTCGAACACTCTATTTTATGAAATATTTCCAAATATGAAACAGTTATGCATAAGGATATTCATTACAGTGTCATTTATGATAAGAAAAGTGTTGAAGTGAACTGGGCAGTAGAGAAATGATTACCCAAATTCTAAATACACACTCAATAAAGTATAATACACCTTCATAAAAGACAGTTATGAATATATAGCAACTCATAAGATTATGAGTTTAGGTGAAAATATATAAAATCTATTTTAAGATTATAATTATTTTAAAAAGTTGATATTCACAAAGGAAGAAATTATAAATATTAATAGTTCTTTTGAATAATGGAATTATGGTGATTGCTCTTGTTTGTATTTTCAAACATTTGTGGTTATGATTTCTATGATTTTATTGAAATGCATTAAAAATAGATATCTGAATCATCACATCAATGTCTTAAACCCTATGAGCCTGATTATAGTTTTTCTTCTTATGTAATTCTGTAGGTTGATGAAACCTAAGCTTAGACAGGATTGCATTAGACTTACATTCAGATAAAATTTAAAAAACCCCAATAACTTGAAAATAAAAGGGAAAAAACTGACCCTTGAGAATTTGCTCACAGAAATCATTAAGAAATCCATTCTCTTTAGGTCATCTTTACCAGTCCTGGCACTGGCTGCCTCAGTGCTCATCTGGACTGCAGCATCAGTCACCCTGTCTTCTCTCTATCCTTTTCTCACATCTCACTGCAGTCAGAATGATCAGCCTCTGCAGGAGATCTGCCCATACCACCTTGCTTAAACCTAGTAGCTCTCCTTGGCTCTATGGTTGGAGGATGAAATTCTTAACTTGGCTAACAAGGCCGAGCATGGCTACCCCCACCAAACTCTCCAGCTGCTTTTCAGGGCTCTCCCGTTTTCACTCTCTTCTCTTGAGCTGCGTTGTTCTTCAGTCACTCTCCCAAAGGGAGCACACCTTTGCTCATGCTGTTCCCTGGATTCCACCTCCTGGACCTGTTCGTAATGTGAATAACCAGTTATCCTTTAGGTATCAGCTCCAACACCTCCACTATACTCAGGATCCCTTTGTGTTGTATATGCAGCTTATATAACGCTCATTCTTTTATAACACTTACTAAGTCAGACCATAATTATACTTTCATTTTTGTGATCCATTCACATACTGCAAACCTTAGGAGGACAAAGTCTATCTTTGTCACCTGGTGCTTAAAGCAATGACATATAATAGGTGTTTAATAAATATTTTTGAATGAATGAAGAGTGTGTGAGTGAAGGAATGATATGCTGTAATTTGATATGCTAAAATAATGAAAATAAAAGCACCTTTAAGTAAAAATTAGATCACTAGCACAATATGGCAAGTTAAGGTGCCAATGGACTTTAAGTGTCATAGCTTCATTGGCAAGGTTAGCCTTACTGCATAAATAGATCCGTCAGTCTACCTTAGTCTAATCCATTAAACATTTGAATAAGCAAGTTGTTACCTCATGTTCTTTCTCCAATAAACCTTTAGATTCCAAGTTGGCTTTTGAGTGATTTAGGTTTACAGGAAGAATGGCTATAAATACATGAATATGCTAGCCCAGTTGTTAGTTTTGCTCATATAAATTACCATTAGTATTCTGGTTTTGCATAAAATTTAAAGATTGGTTAATATCAATGTAGCCCTAAATGGTGGGGCCTTTGAAAATGATGATGAAATTAAGTTTTTGATATTTGCTGGATTTAGTTATAACCCTGAACTACAAAAAGTTTGCTGAACAAAGGTACTCTATAACTTCTCATTGGAGTCACTCAACTGGCCTTTTCCAAAGAATGTTTAGTCATTTATAATGTACCTTTTAATTTATCTCCTGCTATTCACTGGCTTCTGCACAGAATGGGAGAAAAAGAACTCCCTATATCTATGTGTATGAGAAAAGAAGTCGTCATTTAACCAACATTTCCTGAATGGGATGGAAAGATGAAGAGAGTTCTTTACCTTGAAAACGTTACGGGAAATAAACATGAATCAGTGAAATAAAAGAAAAGAAACAGCAGTGACAAAAAAAAAGTAACAAACAGTATATGTTCCCAAGAACCTTTAATAGAGACAGATAGACCTGAATGAAGAAGTGTGACAGTAATGGATTATGTGATAGACATAAAGCTAAAAATAGCTTATTACATTAATCAAAAAATCAGCTAAATCAATGAAATGTTTGCTTTTATTATTTATAGTAATTTTTTATTACTAGTTGCTAGTAAATGAAAGAAAAGATGAAAATGTAGCATCTTTTTCTTTTAAAAACAGCAAAAGAAAGAGAGAGAGATGGAGTTGGGGTATGTATATTAGCTAAGGTAACTCTAGCTGTTATTACAAATCATCTCTAAATTTTTGATGGATGAATATTATAGAAGGTTATTTATGTGTCAGAGTGGGTGTCTTTCTTCCCTTATAGTGATTAAGGAAGTGAGGTTCCATCCATCTTTTGGCTCTACCATCCTCTTCTGCAACTAGTTAGCTTCAGAGAAAGAGGGAATAGAGAAGACACACCCACTTAGTAAATAATCTGTACATGTTACATGATAGGGACTAGTCACAGGGCCAAGCTCTGATTAAAGGCAGATGACTGGGAAGTGGAGTATACATATGACACTATATGAAAGGGTCATTATATGACAGTAGACACTACCCATTAAGCCTGTGAAAATCATATCAGTGTACATGAAAGCAAAACCTATAGTCTTTGCACCTTAACATAAGAATACTGTAAATGTAGTGAAAGGAAAATAACATTTTAATTTAAAATAACTTCACCCTGAAATGTAAAATATTCAGTTTTAGGGAGCATGAAGCCTTATCAGACTTGCTCTCAAAGTATAAAATGGCCAATTTCAAAACATTGTTTCTGGGGTTATATTCCAAATGTTCCCTTTAATTTTCATTTGCAATTCTAAATTATAAAATCAAGAGAATAATTACTGCATCAATTGCATATGCATCTTTTACCTGTACTAGATTTATTTTATAAACACAATCAGATAATCTTACAGAATGTTTTTATCCTCCTTGGACTTTTTACAAAAATTTTACTGCATTGTTTTTGATTAAATATTGAAACTATTTAAATGTAGATACTGAGTTACATTCAGCAAAGGAATAAAATTGAATTTTTAAATATATTCAATCAACATCTTGGGACATTTATTTCCCAGTCTTTAAATGTACACCTTACTTATTTCGTAGCACTGTTGCAAGATTCAAATGAAGAAAAAGAAGTGAAAGTTGTTAGAACCTTAGAAAAGCTTTATAGATATAGTATCTATTTATCATTTATCTATCTATCATCTGTCTATGTACGTTCGTGTGTGTCTGTGTAGTTTATATGTATACATACACACATTGGCATACCTAAGGTATACTTGTAGTGTTGTACAAGAACATAGCAGAATAAGCTATTAGGCAAATTGAAGAAAGGCCAATTTGTTTTTTTAAATGAAAGTCTGGACATCCCTCTGTCCTCTATTATCAGCAATTTAGTGGCCTAAAGGGAGGTATTGCACCCAGTGATCTCTTGGGTGCCATCTGCTCTATTAGTCTACGAAAAGGTACAATTAGAATGATACGGAATTGCACAAAGTTGCCGTCACCCTTTCTAGCCTCAATTTCCGCTTTGCCAGCTTTTGGTTCCGGGATTCCATTTATGGTGTTCCTGCTAATCTTCCTAATCGCTCTCCAATTGCCTTTCTTGTCCTCAGCCTGTTGTTAGGAAGTGAAATTATTTGCTGTCATGGCCTTCTATGTTAGCTTTCATTTGGGCTTTTTAGAAAAGGTCTTGTATAAGCACAATTCAAAAATCCAAGTTAATCTACCCAATTGGCTACAGGGTACCATTTGAGAACAGAATGCATGAAGTCTGACAGCTTAGCCAAGGACTTACGGCATGACCCTGAGTGAATCACTTAATCTCATGAGACTTTAGCTAAGGGAATTGACTTATGGTTATTCCAAGTTAGAGGTCCTGAAAGATCAGTGGGATAATATATGTAAAGTGGTCTTTGGAAGTAAGCAGAGGAGCAAAAAATTTCTTCAAATACTCTCCTTCCTTTTAGAAATGACGCACTCTAATATGCTTTGTTATGATTGCTATGTAAGTCATTCACTTTCAAACACTACTACAAATCCTAGGAAAAGTGATTGTTCAGTGTGTTATAATAACAGTACTAAGAACCATCCCTGAAAGGCCAGAAAGAGTAAATAAAAGTCATGAATATTCGGGACTTTTCATCCTGGCAAGTCTGAGGTTCTGTGCCTCTAAAATCTGGTAAATTTAGTGCTGGTTTCATGAATACTAAAGCAAATCTCTCTAAAGTGCTCATTTTTATGGAAATACTAAATGATAAAGAGAGTCCTTGTATTCTGCCAATTTTCAGTAATGTTCCCTTTGTTACTTAGACACACCTGTCTTTTTTTATTCTTATTCTGAATTCATAGCATTTTTCACTAGGTTGTGCCCAAATAGAAGCGACCAGAGATAGAAAACCCAGAGGAGCCTGTGTAAGTGAACCATACAGATGAGGAGGGTTCAAGTGTCTCTGATCCACCAGACTCTGTAGTACCAGGAAAGGCCTTTTAAATGCAGTCTCTGTGCATAAGCACATTTAAAACATAAAACCACATGCAAGGCTGAGAGAAGCCGCAATAGCCCCTGCTATAATGGTAAAGCTTAGAGTCATGATGCTGCAAACCATCAGATAAACAAATTATTGCACCAAACTAGACTCAAAAAATAATTTATTGGCAGAGACAGTTCAAAGGGTGGAGAACAGCCCCTGATTGCCTTGGGGATGATAAGAACCCTTGTAAATCTTGCAACAGATACACAGTGCAGAAGGTTTGCTACTATGTTTCTCCCCTCTTCATCAGCTAAGTTGGTAGGATCATTTATGCTAATTTATTTATGCTAATCACTTATGCTAATTTAGCTTGCCTGCCTGCACAGCTGCACTTTTCTAAGTCTTGACACAGAGAGCGATTTGAGTATGTATGGATTTCACAAATCTGACTGTCTAACCAAGAATACTATAGGGTAGGTAAACTGTAACTTTAAATTCTCCTAGAACCTTCATTGTCAGCTCTCAAGTCTTTAAAGACACCAATTTATTTCTTTAGAAATGTAGTTTCATTTTCCATAATTACCATTCTAACTGTTGTTATGGTAGGGCTTTGTTAATACACATTAATGACAGAGAGACGATGGCTGAATTTTGCAAATTACTAAGTATGTGAACAAATATAATAAAAGTCATGGATATTTTATCTCAGGGTGCAGTTTATTCATTTATTTTGACAATTTTGGTTTAGCTCTTAATTATTCTGAAAATACTAGGACTAGTCAATATCCTAACGCATGAAACTTAAAATACAAGAGGTGCTTTTGCCAACAAATTGCTTGGGTTTAACTTAGGATACCAAATTATCCTAAGGGATAATGAATAAGGTTCACTTTCTTAGGAGTGTATTCAACATTACGAAAGCAAAACTGTAATACATTTCACTGTATTTGAGGACTTCACATTCTTGTGTGACTGTGACTAGGAACTTGTATTTCTTTCCAAATGCTTAGCAATCTTCATTTATTTCTGATTTCCTTCTTTACTCATTCTGAATTAATGAGATGTTATTATAATTTTTCTTTAACTATGTTTAATGCTAAATGGCTTCTAGCTCATATTAGTTACTGTTATTATTAGTTAGCCTTAGATAGGATAAAATCCCAGAGTCTGTGATGCTTACTAATTTTTCCCCCAAATGTTTGTTTGCTATTCTGTACAAATTCAAGTTGTCAACCACTAGAAAAAACTTTAAAATTGTATCTATAAACTATGGTTTGGGGAAGAACTTTTAAAGTGTTGAGCTCCAGAATGGAAATTGAGATTTTTGGATTCTGAACTAGAGTCATAAAATGGACCAAAGCATGAGACTTACATAAGCCTTTGAGTCTATGGAATTTTAATTAGTTTCTGAGTCCTTGCCATACTTTCTGGGAATGTTCTTATTTTATTTCAGAGCACTAACTTGTATTCAGAATGCTATGACTGTATAGTCTTAAATCAGCATAGTATAATAGAAGCTGGTGTAAGCGTAATAAATTCAAACTTTCTGCTTACTATTCTGAGCGCACAATTAAGTATCTAGCAGGAAATCCCAGTCTTTCCCCAGGTGGCTACACACTTGGTGAAGTCATGCCTTTGCAAGGTTTGAACTGATTCACAAATCTCCCTACACCCTTCCTTTAATTTTTCAGCTTTAACATTATACAATTCTTCACTCAGTAATGCAAGCAAGCGCCTTGTGCCTTGTGTTATGCCATTTACTCATTCAGTAATTAATGAGAGAAATTAATGAGTGAAAAAAGAAAACCTATCATAAATACCCAGGTCACCCATACTACCTCATTAAAGCCAAACTGAAACCTCTTCTATTTGTTACTATATACACAATGTTGTCTGAATTCTGCTTTAGAAATATCTTCAATTTTCCCATGTTAAAAAAATAACTTCACTGTAACCTAATTGGGTACACTGTGTTATCCTAATACTCATAGGCTGCCCAACCATCTTTTTCTTCTCCCTTAAAAAATGATAATCCCTCTCTCTAATCCTCAGTTTTCCCAGTCTTTAAAGCCTTCCCACAGAACAGAAGTCACTGCCTTTTATCCTGACCCAGTGCTATCATGCCAGCCTGTAAGTGTGATCTATACATTCTCTTTTATGAATTTTATGTGCAATTCACTAGACACTACTTTCAGATTCTGATTCAATTCAGAATTCAACTTATCAATATTGATTGTACATTGCAGAAAAATGGCAGAGTGTAGACGAATGAGAAATGGATCTTAAATCAAAGATTTGGGATGAATCCTAACTATGAAATTTATGTGGCTTTGGGGGGAAATAATCCCATTAAAGTTTTCTGAGCTTGTCTCCTCATATACAGAAGGGAGACTATACTTGAAGGTAAAAAAAATGTAAGGATGTAAGCTTCACCAACATTACACTTCTTAAAGAAGATTTGTATTATCTTTTGTTCTCACTGTATCTAACAAAGGACTCCAGATATAAGCACATCTAAAGAAAACAGATTGCATTAGTTTGAGAAATTTGGCAAAAGGAGCCTGATATTTTACTTATTTATTTATTTCTTAACATATTCTGTTCAGTGAACTGATAAAATAACTGACTCAAAAATTGAACTTATTTTAGGGGAGAGAAGATTTAATTTAATACTCAAATATCAAGTTTGTATAATTATCCATTATAGAAAAATGTTTATCTAAATTTATAATTGTTCTGATACTTATTTTTTAAGTGCCACGGTATTCATGCTGGCTATGCTCCTTTTTACAATATAGAGAAATCTGATTTTTTTTAGTCCTTCATTTTCTATTGACATTGCATTTATTGTCAGAAGGACAGTAAGCCAAAACCCCACTAACCATCCAGAATCAATTATAAGAGGAAGGTAATATGTCTTTCCTCTACCTGAGAGCACATAAAATATTTGACTTTAATTCAATAATAATAACAATGGATCATTTTAACTTTTGTAACCAGTAGAGCTTGTGATAATATAATGAAGTATGTCAGCTTCTTGAGTAATTATGATGGTACTTTATCAGATCTGCACAATGTGCTGGCCGAGGACTCACATCAATATATTTACCCTAATGTATATTGTTGCATGGTATATAATAAATTCTCTATTTTATGGTCTTCTGGGAACTGAGGGAAATGATTCAATTAGCAGGAACATGTGAACTGAGGGAAATTAAGTCAACTTTAATAAAAACATCTATAAAACATGTTGCAAGTGAAGTATAGTGGTGATTAGGGGCCTCGTTCCTGGAAATCAGTAACATTTCAAGGATCATGTTTTTATAACTTCTTGCATGTTAGTTGGACTCAGCTCAAGGGCATCCCTAAAACTGCCAGACACCTGAGGACTCGTGACTTTAGGGACACTAAGTCTCTAGTGAGGTCGCTGGGTATGTATTAGCCCTACCTAGGGAACTGGGCCTGAGGAAGGTTCCCAACAAGTGATATGTAAATTTAACATAGGAAATGCTCACAGGAAGGTAGGATTCAGGAAATGTTTTGTTTCCCCTAAATACTCAAGATCTCTTTGACTAGAAATAGTTTTCACCTACTTTTACCCATCTATATTCTGTTCCTTAGTCATGCTTGTGGGGGTGTGGATGGTTTTTATGTCCTCCTTGTACATTTATGTGTTTTTTCAACTTTTCTAAAATACCTCTGTATTTTGAATTGCCATTACAAAATAAATAAATAAGTTCCCACACATTCTAAACAGAGCAAAATGCGACTATAATGTTTTCACTGTTTCCTTCATCCCCTAAGCTCCTTTGTTAATTTCACCTCTTTCCTCTCAGGGAGTTGCTATTTACAGTTTATTATATAGTCATCTAGGAATATGTTTGTCGATTTACATAGAGAATATACACATATTCTATGCCACCACATATGTATTCTCCATATCTTGGATTATATTATACATATTCTTCTGATGTTTTTTCACTTAATAATATATATGCCACATTCTTATTAAATTTCCATTTTATTCCCCTGAATGAATATAATTTAATTAACCACTGCTTTTGGTGAATAATTTGGAGTTTTTTATATCCAGATTATGATAATTTGCATATACTTTCCTAGTATAGTTACAGATTATTCCTTTTAAGTATACATTTTTTAATAATCAGACTTTTTTGTATATGATGAAGTTGCCTTGCTATACAGAAATCAGGAAGAAATTGGCTAACCCAATATGGATAAACCATAACAGTTCTTCTGTAGTTATTTTATATTTCTTATGTCAGTTCAGAGATTTTGAGAGAAAAGATATTCAATCAGTCATCTTGAACGAGTAGCTTGTATTACCTTTACAATCAATACAAGCTATAAAATTTTTAAAAGGGCTTGTGCATCTTTCAAGACCCCATTTAGGGGGCCACCTGCCCCTAAGGCTTTTTGTTTTTTTTTATCAAACTCCTGGTCAAATTTACTTCTTTCTTTCTTTCTTTATGTTCTCATAGTTCTTTGCTTAAACTCCTACTGCACCATCTATGACAGTCTACATTGTTTTATAATTGTATGTATGTGTGTCTTTCTTCCATACTGGATCTTTGCTCAATTAAATTTCAGGGCAGGGACTAGTACATCTTTGTATTAACAGTCACACTGACAGGAAATATTAAATTAATAAATAAATAACAGATGCATTTTTGTGAAATAGGGAAAGTACTGGATACTAAAGGCAAATAGGTTTGTAGACCAGGGATGTTTATCCATCTGTTTTGATCACAAAGAGTTGCAATGACCTAATTGTGGAAAGTGATAAAATAAATGTATCTTTTAAATGTAGCTGTGATTTTTGTTATTGTGCCATGGAAGAACATATTACAACAATTCAAATAAACTTACTTTTTCTGTGATTTTATTACTTTTCTGCTACAAAGACAGACATTGTTCCAATACTCTCAGACCCTCAGGGAAGGAAGAATGATTTTCACAGTAGTTTATACAAACACAGCTCTTTAAATTGGATCAGGACAGCTTCTTTAAAAATGACAGCAGTCATAGAATTTAGACTCTCAATTGCAATGTAAAATTAAATTTTCAGTTTTTCCTGCTCTGAGGAATGATTTAGAGGTTAGATTGCAAAGGAGAGCTTGTTGCAGGTGTAGAAGAGGTTTTAAAAGTGGTTCATTATATGTTAAAGAAATTGATAACATTTTAGAAGAACACTTAGCAATGAGTTATTCTAGTCTGGGTGCTTGAATCAATCTAATTAAATATACAATTTGGACAAAATGTTGATTCATGGTCATGTAAGGTAGTATATGTTATTTAAAAAGTAAACTTAATCAATATTGGAGTCAATATCTTCTCTTTTTCTTTTTGAATTCTCTCCATCTTAATATACTCAGACTAGCCAGCACCTTCCAGAATGTGGGGCAATAATTGGCTAACCTTATAGAGACAACCCACAATAAGTAAATGAAGCACAAGGATGATACAAATCTCACTGCAATGACTACACTCTTCTATGCAACCATGGCTACAGATTAGAAAATTTTTGAACTCCACACAGGAGTCAATTCTTTCCTAATAATACATAACAATAACCCCTGTTTCAATATGACCACTGTTCTCAGCCTCCCTGTCCCTTAACTTTAATGCATTGACTTATGAGGCACAAGAGAGAATAAAGCTGTAGGATTCAGGAGACTTCCAAATTGACAAACATGTTTATAAACCTCTGTAACTAATTATTTCCAACATTTTTTTTCTACATGCCACTAATATGGAGTCAATAGAGAAAAGATAGATACTCTGAGTTGATGTCTCCTAAAAACTATACTTGGGTAAACTTTCTGCTAAATGTTTTTTTCCTCCTTGGGTGTTGGTAGCTTTCACAAAGCAAGGACCTTCAGTGAGAGCAGTGCACAGAAGAATGTGTGCAGAAATGCTTATCTGAGACACACTGACCCATTTTGAAACTAAGTCCAGGGCATGTTTTCTGTCTGCTTTCTTGCCTGCCCCCTTAGTTCCCACCATGCCAGCCATATTAAGGTTTGAGATTAAACAGTGTCTAAGTTAAGTGAGAGAGATGTTCTCCCAGTGACTTTTTCAGCAGTGAAACGAAGTATCTGAATTATTGGGATGTAAAAGATGCCAGGATTTCAGACATACTTGGCCATTTCACCTTCACCCTGTTCTAGAAAGCTTTTCATGGCAGCCCTCCAGCTGCTTTTCTTCCAGTTGAATTTGAAATGCTCTATTACCTTGGCTAAATTTCAACTGTGTCAGTAAAATCCCAAAGAGCAAATCAAGCTAGCAGCAAAAATGCCTTTCCAAAATAAATAGACTGCTGATCCCCAAATATGAGAGTAGACACCCTACCATCAGGATTAATTCATAGTCAGTTTCAATAAATGCAGTCATTTTCTTGTGCATAAGCTTTCAGTTGTTCAACTCAAGTCGAAACTCAGTTTAAATGACCCGCCTGTCCTCTTGGACTGAACATAGTTCCCAGTAGCACTCCAGGAGCGCTCTCTGCCTCCCGGATGAAACATTGCTGCATTCAGCACTATAAAATGCCCTCAAAAAGGAGGCTGGCTGTCCATGTTCCCTTGAGGAGTGATCAGGACTAAATCCATGTCATACATCCTCAGCTATTTCAGCTTCCGTAAGAAACCCACTTCTTTCTCTTTGAAGCATGTGGTTGCTGATGATTAATTACATCCATCATTGTGCTTTGTAATAGCTCAGTAATACTGTCTTCACTTCCAAAGACAGCACTTGTTGAAAACTTAATACCTACTCCACCTTTCCATCATTCTTGTTGAGTTCATGAAGGTCTTCCATCTAGCACTCAGATCCCATGTCATCTCTTCCAACAAACTTGTCTTCTATTCCACCTTATTATTTCCCAGGGTCTCCCTAGACTTGGTCAATGCCAATCACTATAGGCAACATGTCTAAAATCTCAATTTCAAACATTCCACTGTCTGACCACCTCTTACTACTACCTCTCCACCTCGCTTCTATTAGCTCAACTTCAACCATTATTCAGTCCCACGGGTACCTGCAATTCATCGGCACCAGCAATAATTTACTATCCCTCACCCCACTTAACCTTACTCACCACCCTTTTACATAATGGAGATTACCTGAGTCATCTTTGTCATTATTATTCCCTTGCTTCTTCGTGTTCTTTGCCTGTTTTTTCCTTATCAAACTCACCTGTCAAATGCCAGCTTTGGTTAAAACTCCAGGTCTCCTCCTACTACCAGCCTACATCGGAGCAGCTGAACATGGAGAAAACCAACAGTTATACTGATTGATGCTAAATTTATGGCCATAGATTTATGACTCAGCACTGCCCAGAAAGCCTACTGTATTTCTGTAGTCAGTTCATGCTTGCGTACTCTGAAATAACTACTTGATCTGCTTTTCTCTTTTCAGATCTCAAAGGTCCCCTTCCCCACCCATCCTTACTCTCTCAGGCGATTACCTTGGTTTTTTTATTCCTTTTTAAAACAGCATTTGGATAATAACTTTCTAATTCTTCCACCACCAAATCTACCAACCTGCCTTTAACTTTACCCCTGTATTTTTCTTTATTTCTGTTTCAGTGGGTGAACTGTCCTGATGCTATTGAAATCCAGCAGTTTAACTGTACCCCACCCCTTCTCATGCACCCAAAGTCCTCGATCTTGTCATTAACTGCATCTTTCTCCTGTACCAATTGATCGTTCTCATCAGCATACAAACTTTCTGTGATACCTACGCCTTAGAGAAGGCTCTCAAATAACCCTTCTCCAGCTATCATTCTTTATAGAAAAACTCAAAAGTTTTGTTTCTATTAATTTCTATCTTGGTATTTTTACAATCAGGCTTTGAAGCCCACTTTCCTCCTGTAAGTTCTCTTTTCTGAGTCACCAATAACATCAATGCTGTTTATTCGGGTGGTCAAATCACAGGCTCCATTTTATTCGATAGCTTCTTCGGACGCAGTTAATCACTTTTTTGCCTCCTTTACAAAATATTTTTTTTTGCTTCCACACCACTACACTTTTCTGGTTGTTGTCCTATTTGACTAGCTACTCTTTCACTCTCATTCCTTGGCTTTTCTTTTCCAAGCAGTGCTGGAGTTCTGCAGTTGACTGATCTTGGGCCTTGTCTTTCTTTAATCTACATTTACTTTCTAGGTGATCTTATCCAATCTGAGCCTTCAAATATTGCACAAACTCTCAGGCCTCAAGCCTCAAATTCTCTCCTCTGAGTTCCTCTTGGCTGTCCAGTGGGCATATCAAAACGAACTTTTGAGGTGTGAGTGTGGGGATTAAATCACATTTTTAAGTTTATTTTTAAAAACCAAAAACAAATCAAGGAAAATAGTAATTCTTGCTAAAAGCCGTAGTTATACCAATATCTCTATGATTTCAATGAATTATTATTTCTCTTAAGTTAAAAAAAACTAGATCAACATTCCTTAGAAATATTAGTACCTGTGAACGTGTGACATGGGATACAGAAAAATTAAACAAATAATCTCACATAAGGAAGTTTTAGTTTAAAGTATAAACAATAAGCTTTAAAATAACTTAAGCATAAACTACATGGTTACTTTTAATATCCTTAACAAAATTGATGTTATAACATTCAAATTTTTATATCCTGGTTCTAAAATCCTGTTCTTTTAATAAAAAAAACAATGTTTACAAACGTGATGTATACAATTTGAGAAAATCAGGATTAAGTACTAACAACCACAAATGTAAGGACCTCCCAACCAAAATTAAAAAGATTGTATATTGCTTTCAAATCACTACAAAAACAAAAGATAAGCGTAATGACTAAAATGTAATAGAGGAAATGATGCAGAAAAGCAGTATAAGATAATTGGAAAAATATGATGAAAAAGTAAGATGAAATATATCAGTTATGAAAATAAATGAACAAAATACTCAATTTTTAAAAATACATGTATGTATTTTACATGAGTCTTATCTAAAACAAAATAATTTTAAAATAATTATGAAAACTCAGGGGAACATGCTCATAGGCAATATAAAATGAAGATATAGAATAAGTACTGTATAGTCATACTATCATAATATCTTGAGAATACATATGTAAATACATAAATGCATAGGTAAACACACCACACACATATGCACCCCTGGAAAGATATTAAAAACATGTTTACAGCAGTTCTATGAAGGAAAGTTGACGAAGAGTTTACTCATGTTTTTACTTTTATTTGTATTTTTGTTAATAAGTTCATTATTTTAATATCAGCAAAGGGTAATAATCAATACATAAATAAATCACTACTCACCTTTAAAACTTTTTACTCTCAATCCATTTACAAGTTATTTTACCTTGAATTCAAAGACTTCCAAAGTCTACTCCACTCACCAACTTTTCAGTAATTTTTCTGACCTCTCTATTATTGAAAACTGTTCCAGCAAAGAAGATCTACCTTCTGATTGTTAGGCAATGTGCACATTCTCACCTTTAGCCAAACTTTTAATGCCTTCAAAGTCCAGCTTACATTTTATTTCCTCCATGAATCCTTTGAGACCGCAATACCGTTAGAGATTGTTTTCTCTATAGATTCTCATAGTATTCTCTGTACTGTTCATCTCACACTTGACAAAGTATTTCTGGCATAGTTTTTAATTTCAGTAATTATAGCCTCTAGCTATAAAGGATATAATTAAACAGAGAAAATATCTGCTGAATCTAACTCAGCTTTACCTACAAAGATCCTTAACAAATTTTGGTATTGCCCTCAATAATGATAACATGTATGTGAACTAACATAAATCCATTACTAATATCTTAAAATAACTTCTATTAAGCTAAGACATGAATAAGTCTAATCTCAGATAAATGGGAAATACGTTGTTTTTATGGAAAATCAGCATAGGTCATATTAATTGGGTAACTGGCTCTGCAAAATCACACTCTTACTTCTTGTCCAGATCATCCATGGTTCCCTCCACCTTGACCTATGAATGTTTCCACAGACCCCTCTTTATGATCCATTAGCCACTGTAAGTAAGAGGAGTTAATATCTTAAATACTAATTACATACTATGACCCTGGTTAAGTAATAACTGGTACAGAATAAGTAATGGTTTCCTTTTGAAAATGACCAGTTCAAAGAAGGATTGTGTTACCCCGGTCATAAAAGTGGAATGGTAAGGCCAAGAAAAATTCTCCAACTTCCTGAGGCACCACATCATCTATAGCTCAAAATTTTGGGGTTTTTTTACAACATTGTATGATAGTCTAGAAAATGGATATTAGAAATGTCTCTTACATGTCTCTCCTACACAGAAGACATCCAAATAATTTATGTAGATACTTCCCACTCAAGGAGGTGAAGTATAACTTCTATCCCTTGAGAGTAGGTTGTGTTTGTTGACTTACTTCCTAAGAATAAAGTATGGAAGGAGTGGGGAGTAACCTTAGAATTGGGGAAACCGAAAAATCACTACCTCGGTCACATGATCAAAGTTAACATCATCAGTAGAAGTCCTACCAATAGCATGTACTGTTAGATGATAGGATAAGAACGGCATTTTCCCTTTGTGATCTTTCTCTGCCAAACCCTAACTTCACTCTAACCATAAGAAAATCAACACACAAACCCAAATTCAGGGACATTCTGCAAAATACCCAATGAAAATCCCTCAAAACTGTCAGGTTCATCTAAAAAGGACAATCTGAGAAACTTCCCTTGTCTAGAGGAGCTTAACATGATAACTCAATGTAAGAGGCAATCTTGGATGGGATTTTGGAACAGAAAGTAGACATTAGGGAAAAACTAATTAAATCTGAATGAAGGATGGACTTTAGTTCATCATGATATACCAATGTTGGTTTCTTAATTGTGCCTATGTACTATAGTAATATAAGGTGTTAATGATATACCCAAATTGGATAGGAATATACATGAACTCTATTTTATTTTCACAACTCTTCTGTAAATCTGAATCTTTTCCAATTCTAAATCTAAAGATTATTTAAACTTAACAATGCCTCTTGTACCGTCTACTATAAAATAGCATTTATAGGAAATACTCCACATACCACATCAAGTGGAGTGGTAAAAGAAATAATTTTTGATCTTTGATATGTACTATTCTCTAAATGAAGACTGTGCTGGTTAAGGAAGATGTATTCTATGAAGTCATTCTATCACTCCAGCAAGATTGTGTTTTATGTATAGTCTTCGATTGTAAAGAGTTGTAACTGCTACAAATACAGTTGAAATACATGTCTCAATAAATAAGAGGAAAAGTGGATGAATCCCAATAAAACCTTACTATTATAGTAATCTTCTGGAGAATTATGGGCTACTTTATATCCTTTGGATGTCTTCATTCTGCTGCATCTAAAGCATGACTTACTTCCATCATCATTCCTTTTCACAAATACCAATATATACACATTCTGTGTGCTGTTCTCATCTGACATACATAGTTCAACAATTCAAATTTACTTCTGCCTATTTGTACACTTTTAGTCATAAATGGTTTAATATCACTTTTCTCTGTACTGTCCCATTATAGCTTCTGGTTTCTTTGCAAAAAAAACCTACTGTAAACTATCTTAAAAACTCTTGTTTAGTAGGTGTTTCGTGTACCATTTATATGAGGACATGTCATTGATTTCCAGTAAAGTTTGTTTTGGAGGTAGAAGGTGATATAGACTCACTTCCCACAAAATCTTCAGTCTTCAGAGGAAAAAGCTGAGGCAGAGAATTGTAAGTCATTTCCCTACGGGTACATACTTAATTGCAAAGTACATACGGGAAACTTGACTCTCTATGTTCTAATGCAGTACTCATGAAGTGGTGTTTACAATTGTTTTCCCAATGTTTTAGATTTTAATTGTTATTTGAATTTCTATTTCTCATAATTTTAAACAGAATATATTGATATTAATGTTTTTGACATCATTACTCTAAATTTTGACATTCTGAAATTACACTGTCTTTTGTGGATGATAATAAAAAATAAAAGAATTAGCTATTGGCAGCAGGATGAAGGGACCCAGCTGGAGATAGTGCATGATCTCCAGAAGACCCTTCGACTTGGCACATACTGCTGAATAGTGTGTGCGTGTGTGTGTGTGTGAGAGAGAGAGAGAGAGAGAGTATGTTTGGCACCACTGAAAGATAACTGAAAAGAAAATACAGTCCACTAAGTTTTCGTCTTTTATTAAATTTCGTACTAGAAATCCTAAGGCAATGTGGCCACTTGTTAAGCTAGTCATCCTTTTAAATCATTTTCTGAAACAGTTATTATGTATTATATATTAATTAGAAATAACATATATTAATTATAAGGACTATGTGCCAGTTATATATATTATATGCAGATATAGCCATACATAATATATTTTGCAGGCCAGAATAAAGGGGGAGATTATTACCAAAAAGTCAAATAACAGATTATCAATTGACAGGTATTATAGATGCATATACATATATTTTTATTCTTCCTCATAAGCAGTTTAACTCCTAGTATCACTGTCTGTTTCAATTAATTTGCACATTCACTTTGGGAGTTCAGGGACATCTGTGGCAACTATCTGGATTTGGTTGCCAAAAGCCTACAAACTAAAGGAAGCAAAGTCACCTTTGAAGAGAGCTTTGGGGCTTATGACCAGTTTGCCGATTCCTTGCATGAATATCAATGTCTGCGATGCATTTGATAGAAAAGCAGGGTGCTCACTCTGAGCTTGCCATGGAACAGTGAGCACAGGGCAGCAGATCAGGAAAGAAGACTGGAAAATGAGCCTCTCAGAGACTCTCAGAGGTGCTAACTGGCGTCCCCCTTAGGATGTAGTTCCTGAGGATGTGATTCAAGCATCACCCAAAGCTGATGGAGACACAGAGACGTGCACTGCTTGTTATGATTTTGGCATCCCTGTTCACTCTGAAGTCTCATTACACCTCAAGGGTGGGTGGCACTCCAGAGACAAAAAAAAGAGAACATGGGACTTGCTTCTTTTGCAGAAAATTTCCTTCTACAAAAAGGGCAAGCCTCCACCATAATGAACCCAATAGGAAGGGAGTTAGGAAATGAAAGAGCTGGGGCAGCAAATGAAATAAGATATACTTTATGTTTCAGCAGTGGGTGTTATATGATAACTAAAATGCTATTTAAACATATCTTATAATACCAAATTGTCAAAATCTCTTTAAAGTTATCTCTATGAATTGTCCTATTTTAATGAGTATATAGGCTTTGATAGAAATACACATTTTTAAATGTATTTTTTAAATATAGGCTTAGTTTCCTGTCTTTATATAGTTACTTAAATATTCTCCAGCTGGTTTGAGAAGACCCATATATATAGCAACTTTCTCTCATACCTTGTTGACATACTAGCTTTGACTGTGTTTTTAAAACATGTCAAAATTTAGGAGTGACATTACAGTTTTTCTTAATTAGAGTCTCAGATATTTGGATGATGCCAAATGCTTAGATAAATATTCATATATGGAATAATGCTCAAATTTATCTACTTCTTAAGCAGGTCAGCTGTAAGAGAAGTTGTACCAAATAAAGCTGCCTGCTTGGAGGATGGCTCTGTCTAGAGGCAACTTTTAACCATTGTAGTAAATAAGTCAATCAAAATAATAACTAATTTCATAATACACTGACTTTCTTGACTGATTTCCTTGAATAAATCTGAGTTTGTTCCACTGTAAAAGAAATAACAACTTTCATTGATCAATAGCTAAATTTATTACTCTTGTTGCATATAGATCAAAAATATTTTGTAAGAACAAAATGGTCAACTTCTGATTTGATAATTTCACACTGATTTGACTATTCTTTTGTACTCATTCTTCAATTTATTAAAAATTATTTTATTCTATTTTTATTAAAAATGATTCAGGATGGTAGAACTTAGAACAATATATTGTACATTTATCCTTTCTCCCCCCAGCCTATGCTCTATTTCAGTTTTTCCCCCAATCCTTTGTGTAAATGTAGTAAAAAAAAAATTACTAGAAAAATAGAGACATGTAGAATACTACCTATTACTAGACTAGAAGTAATAAAAGTGCTCATCAAATTGCTATTAAAATTTTAAGCATGTACACTCAATTTCTGTCCTTATCTCAACCTGAATGGGGTGAAAGGCGAGAACCCTAGTTCCTTTGAGTGCCACTGCTGTAGAATAGATTCATTCTTCCCAAACCTGGCAGGTGATCAGAACTCACTGGGGAAACTTTATAAAACAGAGCTATTCTGATTGAGCAAATTTATTCAGAGGGTAGAAGAGGTGGGAATATTTTCCCATATAGACCAGGGGGTGGAATACATTATCTACCCACACTAAATGTCACTGAGGTATTACCTGATATGTGGAAAGACCTGAGAGCTTACAAGTCTAAATTCTGAAATCTTTAGTCTGGAGGAGAATTTTCAGAGCTAATGCATGAAGCTTCCATATTCTAAGCACATAAAGCCTTCTAGCTAGTGGCCACCAGAACAGGCCAGAGTCCACTTACTTTCTAGCTTTCTTTGGCCACAAGCCCAGAAGCACCCAGTGGCCTGAGAACAGGAGGAGGATTTGGCCTCAGTACATTGCATAAACATGGTGTAATAATCCTTTTGGTCAGGAAGAAAAAGAAATGGGCCATATGGTGTCATTAATCATTAAAATTGTATATACATGTATAAATTTGATAATTTATAATTTATGAAATTCAGGGAAATTCATTTGAAAGGACTTAATAGCTTTTGTCATATTTGTTCTTCTGTTCAGTATCTTTCTTTATGATGAAGGAATCGATCATTATAATGTTCTGAGTATTCAGCTTAACACATATACCACTCTCTAATCATTTATAGTTTGATGTGCTGTTTCTGTGGCCTCTTTTATTAAGTATTTTTAAATGGTTTGGTATCAGGAACATGGGTCAATTATTTGCTTATTACAACTCGGTAAATTAATGGAGCTAGAAATAGAACCTGAAATTTCAGATCCTCCAGTTTGAAAGGCAATAAGTAAATCAAAGACAGTGACAATGTTAGACCTCGAGCAATATCAACACACTGGATTAGCTTCAAATTCACTGCAGCTAGCATTTGCCATACACTGGGTCTTTTATTTCATTTTCAAGTGTCAACACCTTTTAAGTGTTTTAAAATCAGTTTTATAATGGGATTTGGGAGAAATGCTCATAGCACTTGACACTATTCACTTGGCTAATTATCATGTTGTTTTATTAGGGTAAAGCAGCTTTAAAAGAAATTTACTCATTTTATTCCTCCCAAATAGCACAGGATTCCTTATGTATTGATTCTGCATAAGTGTAAGAAAAACAGTATTATCCTAACAAGTGTTCCAACTTCTGGCACAGCAATAACATTATGTAAATAAGACCTGATGCCCACGTTGTTCTAACTGAAGTGCCCCAGCCATTCCTCCACGTTCTATTCAGTTGACTGGAGCATGTTTCTGTTTTTTTTAATGAAATGTCTTGTAGGTGTCTGACCTCTCCTGGAGCCAGTGAAATACTTTGATTGCTAAATAATAGTAGAGATATTTTTACTTCTTCCAGTAATTTATGGATACTATTTGGTACAATTTGGAAGCCTGAGCACGTGGATTGGGAAGCACAGCTAATATTGAGATGACGTCTGTTGTAGCAACTCTTCACATTGAGAAGCAGCAGATGGCTACTATTTATTGCTCACTTGCTATGTGTAAGGCAATGTAATAAATAATTCTAGCTGTTATAGCAATCCAACAGGACAAGGATTATCTGTTAACCCAGCCATTTGACCCTACTTGCTCTTGACAAAAGTCGATTTTGCATCCAAAGAGAAGGATGACCTACACAAGCAAACACACACACCACTCAATACTGGTCTCTAAAAGTATTGAAAAACATTTAAGATATTTACTAAAGTTTTCTTGCAAAGTATAGGTGGTTTCCATTGCATTTGTCACATAAATTCTTCTAAAAAAATCCAAACAATATTATCTCCAAAACTTCCAACCTCCTCCTTTACTCTGCCAACATCAGTCCTTCTGTCTTTGCTCTGCTCTTTCCACTCCCCTCTCTGGACGCTTCTCCTCTCTACTTGTCAGTTCAGTTTCATACCCTCCAGGATGTTATCATTTTTCTCAAGTAGAGCACGCCTTCCTTTGTCTTCTCCAGTTGTCCTCTTACTATATATCCTTTTCCAATTCAACAAAGGGCTAGCAACTTTCTGCTTTAGGTGACAGGAGAAGTAGGAGAGGATGCAGACCCTTATATTCTAGAATTCTTTATTACATTTCCATTTCACAGATGAGAAAAATGAGGCTAAAATGAGGTTTTGATAGGTGAAATAGCTTGTACAGCTGTTCAAGTATTAAAGTACTATGAACTATTTTAATAATAATTTGAATAAAGTGGTTATATTTTTTAAATTATGTTTTTTTTTCCACATGCAATACTGTCTTACTGTCTTGCTGTGGTAGAAATATACCTAAATCTATGAGTTTTAAAAATCAAAGATAATTGTCATGTACATAGAATGTATCCTTCATTTGAAACTGTTATTGATCTTAAAAATCTGTCCTTTTATTTCATCTTTCTTTTTAAGCCAAGATTGCTTTGCATATCTAAACATCTAATTTGCAAAGAAGCCTGGAATTTTTTTCTTAGCCAGTCTTCTTTCTGCATGATAGATTTCATTGAACATAACTCTTCTCCATTTCTGATAAGAATCTGCATTTTAGGCAATTATTATATCCTAGTAAAGTGTCATCTTCTATGAGTTTTTTGGTTATCTGTGTAGTTGGGATAGACCACCACACTGACCAATTAATCTGAAAAACTAATAAAGAATGGACAAGGATGTGATAATCACACGAATCTAAGAAAGCATATACTACTACTTCCATGACCAATTTGAATTCGGGGTTTTGACAAGTAAAAGCATTAGAATTCACTTAGGAATGTTTATTTCTCTCTGAACTGGCTACCCAAATAAAAAGATGTTTTGATTGAGGCAGTAACATATTGTATAAAATAAACTTTTTTAAAGGGATGATATTCTGTGTTGAGGCAAATTATAATAGGTTGTAAGCAGTAGAAAACAGGAAAGCAGTGAAAAGTAGCTGGAGAGATTAGCAAAATACTAAGGCATGGTTCATTGTGAGCAAGGATGTCATGTAATGTGCTGTAATATTTTTTCCCAACATGGAATTATAAAAAGCAGTACCAAAAAAAAAAAAAGCAGTACCATCATTAAAATATCTTATTTTTTTATTTATTTAAGGAAATGTTTTTAAGTTCATAACAGTTCATAAATCGATAATCACTATGCAACAACACGATTCTGAAAATTTTTTCATAAAGGATTAGAATCAACTTAAAGTTAGCAATCGTCTCTTGACCTTGGCTTTTGCAATTGGTGGATCCTTTAAAACTCTATGACTCATGGCTCCATCTGTAACTCAGTTCAAGAATATCAGGATCAGATTCTCCTGCATTTGGTCTCCTGCATTTCTGTCCTTGATAATAATTACAAGTGTTCCTACAAACTCATTCTCAATGACTTTTGCTCATTTCTTAATTCCTTGGTGACTGAAAAAGCTAAGTCATTAAACAAAGTTGGAGTTCACAATCACCTGGTTTTCTGGGAAAGTCAAGTGATAAAAGATGATAAGAGCTGCTACATCTAAATCTGCTGAGAATTCCCTAAGTTACCTTGGAAATAAGAGCAAGTCTGAATATAAAAAATGGAGATAACTCCTACCTCGAGAAAACCTCTGAGAATATTCAATACTAGGAGTTCTTTCAAGGTTCTGAAAACTACTTTAGAGATCTTTTCATATTTCTGTAAACTCCCCTCTTTTCCTCTCATGTATATCCAACTAAACATTGTCATAGGTGTAAACTAACTATTTAGATTCAAATTCTAGACATATCTTTGAAAGGAATAATATCTTGGCAAAAGTAACTCGATTCATGTCATTATGTGCAGAAATTACTTCTACTTTCTACCCATCAGTCTCTGCCTTCCTATGTGCCTACCAATGCAGTAGTCAGGCACTGAGAATGGGATACTACAATCGAGCAGCAAGGCAGGTATCCATTTTCCTAATCTACCTTCACTGAAGCTAAGCCAGGTCTCATGGAAAACTTTGGAGAGCCTCAAATGATACAGGATTATTTGAACATTTGAGTAATATACTGTGTCTACAGGTATTACATACATAACAAAATGGGTTAAATATCTGGACATAGATTTTCATGATGTAAATTGCATGAATAAAACTCCCTTTCCTGATACTCCTTAAGTTAAAGAGTTGTTAAGGGGAAATATTCAGAACAATCCCTGTATGATAAATTGTCCTTATAAATAGAAATATATTTTTCTGTTTTTAATTTTTCTTGCTGATATGATTTAAATTTCAGACATAACCTGTGTAGTATTTTTGTGCCTCTAGTTTGCAGATAACAGATCAGCCAGTATAGAAGTTAGTACATTAGCAGAGGAAATGTAGGGTTCAGCAAGCATGACTTTGAAAGCAAGATAAAAGTTACTGGTGTTGAAGCAGCTTAGAAAAATACTCACAGTTACAGAAAAAAAATGTCACTCTGAAAATAAATGAAGAACATGTTCTAACCTCTCATTTAGCAACTGTTGTTACAAGAAAAAAAAATTTTTTTTAAACAGATCTTCCTTAGGCTAGCAAGTCATCAAGCCATTAGAATTCAAAGTCATTGATTTTAGATTCCAGGGTTAGCTTCTTGACTGAGCTGACCATACATACACCAAGAAATATGTTTAAACAAGGAGGAAAAGATGTTCTTACTCTACAAGGAGAGATTGCTCAAGAAACATAAATAAAAACATACAAATCTAAAATGAAAATACAATAAATAAAAACATTTAACTTTCTTCCCAATATTAGGGCAAGATAACTATCTAACCACCAGTCATTTGACTTCTATCTCTGCTTCACAATAGGACCCAACAATTCAGGAAAGTAATGATCTTCTGTATTTTGAAAGTCAGATTTATTAGTAAGTCTCAGCACTGCTGAGTGAGCCCAGTCCTAGGCCTGTCAATGAGGCAGAGAAAATAGGTTGGGAAGGAGACAGTAAGTAGAACAGGGACATCAGCAGTAATTCTCTTCTTCCCTTGAATTCTGGTGAAGGGATCTACTTAGCAATGGGGGGGAATTCACGTCATATGCAATTTTTAAAGTGATTATATCCATTATTTCATGTGGTCCTCTTACTCACCCTATGCATCAAGAGAAGGAAGGTTTGCCTACTTCTGCTTTTAAAATTAGAAGTCCAACACTCAGAACAGTTAAGTGAGTTTTCCCAAACCACTTGACTACTAACTCAGAGGTGCAAAAATAGAAGCCACCAGGAGCTTATAATTTATGTTCAGGTCCTTTCCTTTTAAATTATTCTGCCTCCTGGAAAACATCTCCTCCCACAGATTCACTCTCACATTATCCAAATGGTGAGCTGGAGAGTTGGGCTGACAAACTATTAGACAATAAATAATTCATTCAAAAGGTATTGTCTATGTCGCTAGGAATATAATATAGATTTTTAGTTATATGTAGATAATTTAAGAGAAATTATCCATTCTGTACATTAGTATCTACTATATACAGTACAGTATATAGTATGTATATATATATATGTATGTATATATATATATATGTATGTGTATATGTATATATATGTGTATATATATATGTATGTGTGTATATATATATATGTATGTGTATATGTATATATACACACACATATGTATGTTATACTCTCTACTATGAAATCTTAAATGTAAATATCATGTCTCCAAAAAGTGTTTGTACTCTCATGTTAAGGATTCTCAGTCAATGTAAAATAATACTTACATTTTTTCCATTGTCATTCTCTATTTCATGCTTCCTATAAAATCTACATTCTGTTATCAAAATCAGAAATAATAATAGTCATTTCAACAACCAATGTTCTTCAGTAATTATAAGCTATTGGCTCTGGCACTAGAATCAAGACAATTAATTGACAATAAAGTATATAATATACATGGAAATATGAAAAATCCATCTGAGTGCTCAGTAGTTACTTATACCTAAGTCTTTTATCTGTTAAATTAAAATGAGTCTTAAAAGGTCAAATATAGATGGAGAAGCAAATTGTGAATGAATCAAATTTAGCCAGCTTGGGAGTTAACTTGGCCAAAATCCATTGCGTTTACATCATGAACTTCAGTTAAGAACTCAGCGGCTGAAATAATTCTCCATTCTACTCTAATGTTACCTGAAGAAATTCTGCCTTTGACTTCACTTTCTAGGAAAGTGGATTTTTGTGGGTCATGTTTTCCCTGAGCCTCCATTTTCTTTTCAGTTCTCACTGCAAAAGGATCTTTACTTCCCCTATTGCTCTGGCAAAATGACAGGCAGAGACTCAGGGCTGTGCTTGTTGCAGTCCCTAAGAGGCTATTAGAACTCTCAGTTGCCTGTGCTTGTTTCTCGCTGTTGTTGCTATTAAAGGGTCCAGTACATCTAGGGGTGATATGGATTTCACAGTCAGCCTAAGGATAAGGATGAATTATTCACTCATCTTAAAAAAGTACTTTACTTAAAATAACTCTAGGCAACTAAGAATTATGCTGTTCTTCTATGTTTAATTTTAAGTGCAAAAAAAGACTAACAGGTGCTTCCTGAATGTTCTTTGTATTGTCAGTGGTATAGAATGTCATCACATGATTGATGCTACATTTATACTGACTTGAGACTTGAGTAATATATTAAGAATGTGAGGCAGTCAGCTTTGTTCACCTTTATGTGTCCTAGAGAATTTTAGATATAGCCTTTTCCAAGATGGAGAGAAGCCGCAGTATTTCAGGCAGAGCTCTGGCCTCACTCTGTCACAAACAAGTTGTGTGACAGTGGCTAAGAGAGCTAAATTCTTGGGGACTCAGTTTCTACATTTCTGTATTAAAGCAGCTGTTCTGACTCTATGACCTTTAAAGCATTTTCCAGTTTCCTCAGTCCTATAAAGAAAAACTGTTTTTCCAGCTAGCAACTGGGTGCTCCAGAGAATTGCCTGAAAGTAGTAGCTGGTAGGATTTCTAACAGATTTCTAACATGCGTTTAACTGGGTAATCAAAACCCTCTTTGGGAACCAGAGGAGGAGTCTGGAGACTCATTCAGAATAGCCAAGCTTTTACTTTGGTGGAAGTCTAACTTGTGACTTTTTCATAGTCTGCCTGTTTTGTGTCAGAGTGAAACTGACCCAAATCAGAGTGTTAGACAGAAGAGAAGGAATGGAAGGAAGAAGTAGATAAATAAGATTTCTGATTAGATGAACTGATTAAAAACACTGTTGAAACCATCTCCTCCCTTTCCTTCTTCTACTACTAAGAAGATGAACAGGATTTTTCCTTAGTTTAATAGTGTTGTCAGTCTCTATGTGGGGTGAATCAGGAGGATCTGAAAGCCCTGAATCCACCAAAAGGGCTTTCCTTCCAGCCTGCCTTTCGCCTCCAGCCAGTCCATACTCCCCTAGAAGACTGATTTCTTCCAGCTCAGACAAAGGAGGTTTTGCGTCTGTATAGCTCCATGGTAGCAAAGGAAGTTTCCGTAACAGTATCTCAGTGGTACATGCTCATTAAATATTGATTGAATAAATGAATGAATGAATGAAAAAGAAAGAAAAGGCTTGTGGCTTTCCCTCAGGAAGTATGCCTTCAGATTCAGTCATTTTACCAGAGCCTGATGAAAAGGAACTGATATGGAAGCTTTGTTTCAGTGAGTGGGGGAAGAGATAGTGGACTGTTACCAGTGGCAAGTTCCGTGGCTATGCATTGCTGATGAGACTCTAAAAGGTCTGGACCAGAAAGGCTGGTGAGGGTGCTGGGCAAGGGAGGTACTGAGTGTGGAACAGACAAAGCAAGGGATGGCCTCGGAGGACTGGCCAAACCGGGGCATGTGGCTCATTGTCCACGTGGCAACATTTTGTTTCAATGGCCATTTCAGTTTGGTGTGGCAGTTAGATGTCATTTCTTTCCTAGACTTTGGATTCAAAAGAAGCACTCACTTGCAGGAATTGAATTTTAACAAGGTTGGTATCACAGAGAAAATTGACCCCACATCCATCAAGAGATCAAAAGCCAGAGAAACAAGGGCTGATCTTTTGAAATGAAAGCAGAAGCAGCGTGGCAGCTTTGGACAGTGGTGATTCTGAGAGGAGGTGCATTCAAACTATATTATAATTGAGTAATGTTGGGAATTAGAAAGCGTGACATTTTAAACAGGATCTCCAGCCTAATACCAATTGAATAAAACATCCCTTTCTGTTCCACAGATCAGTCACGATTTATAAAAATTAGTCATTTTGTATTGAAGACACCAGTGAGATATGTAGAAGAGTTAAATGGGAAGAGGAAATAAGAGAAAGCAGAGATGGAGAAGACAGTCATTTTCTCTTTTCTAAGTGTTAATAGCACACGCCCACCAAGTCCTGTCCTTGCACACTCAGTGTTTGCATGTTGATTGACACCATTACAGTGTATCTGCTATTAACTGCCCTGTTGCTGCAAATTATAGCTAGAGTACTCCTGTTGGTTACAGAAACAAAGAATATTTAAAATCATTTCTTTCCTTTATCCCTAGAGAAATTGTGAACTCAACAGCAGCTTTTCCCTTTCCTCTAAAAGCATCCATCCTGCTAACTGAGTAAAATAGCTGTTTTTGAGTTCATGCTGAGTTTTAAGTGCAATGTGTTATAAGGTGTTTATTCTCTCTCTGATTAGCTCCCATTATCATTAGTGGAAGTTGCCTGAACAAGTACTCCACGAAGTAGTGAAAATATCATCTTCTCATGATACTTTGCAGAGAAATGCTTTCTTTTAGAGAGAATGCTTATCTTAACCTCAGCTATCATAAGTGTCACATCATTTGTTGTACCATGAGGTTTGTTTTTTGTTTTTTTGTTTTCTATAGCATTGGCAAAACAAAATAGAGATAGCCATATCAAAAATGATTATAATAGGAGGCGGAGCCAAGATGGCAGCATGAGTAGAACAGCGGAAATCTCCTCCCAAAACCGCATTTATCTATGAAAATATAACAAAGACAACTCTTCCTAGAATAAAGACCAGAGGACACAGGACAACATCCAGACCACATCCACACCTACGAGAACCCAGCGCCTCGCGAAGGGGGTAAGATACAAGCTCCGGCCCCGCGGGACCTGAGCGCCCCTCACCCCAGCTCCCAGCGGGAGAAGAGGAGTCAGAGCAGGAGGGAGAGGGAGCCCAGGACTGCTGAACACCCAGACCCAGCCATCCGGACCAGAGCGCAGACACAGTGCATGCGCGGGGCCCTGGATACTAGGGAAACAGGGCAGCAAGACCAGTGAGCGGGTACCGGAAGCCTGGCGCCAGAGGACATAAGAAAAGCGAGCGGCCATTTTATTTTATTTTATTTTTTTGTTGTTATTGTTGTTTGGTTGAGGTGAGTGCTTTTTGGAAGTCTTAAAGAGACAGGGAACCCAATACTAGGGAAACAGGGCAGCAAGACTGGTGAGCGGGTATCAGAGGCTGGCACCGGAGAACAAAAGAAAAGTGAGCGGCCAATTGTTTTTTTTTTTTGTAGTTGTTGTTGCTTTGTTTTGGTAAGCAATTTTTGGAAGTCATAAAGGGATAGGGACCCCAATACTAGGAAAACAGGGCAGCAAGACCAGTAAGCAGATGCCTGAGGCTGGAGCAAGAGAATAAAGGAAAACGAGCAGCCATTTTTTCTGTGTGTGTGTGTGTGTGTGTGTATGTGTGTGTGTGTGTGGTCGTTGTTTTGCTTTGGCGGGTGCTTTTTGGAAGTCTTAAAGGGGCAGGACGGGACACTTAATCCAAAGGTAGGGAATCCAGGGATCTCTGGACAACCTAATCCCCTGGGCTGCAGGGAGCACGGAGCCCCCTTACGGAGATAAATAGCCTCCCAGCCGCTCCTGCTCCAAGGCGACTCCACCACCTTGGAGTAGCTGCCCGAGCCAGGCCACGCCCACAGCAACAGAGGAGATAAACTCCATAGCAGCCGGGCAGGAAGCAGAAGCCCTGTCTGCACGCAGCTACCCAGCACAAGCCACTAGAGGTCGCTGTTCTCCCAGGAGAGGAGGGCCACAAACCAACAAGAAGGGAAGTTCTTCCAGCTGTCACTCATTCCAGCTCTGCAAACTATTCCTATCACCATGAAAAGGCAAAACTACAGGCAGACAAAGATCACAGAGACAACACCAGAGAACCAGACAGACCTAACCAGTCTTCCTGACAAAGAATTCAAAATAAAAATCATAAACATGCTGACAGAGATGCAGAGAAATATGCAAGAGATATGGGATAAAGTCTGGAGGGAGATCACAGATGCCAGAAAGAAGATCACAGAAATGAAACAAATTCTGGAAGGGTTTATAAGCAGAATGGATAAGATGCAAGAGGCCATGGATGGAATTGAAAGCAGAGAACAGGAATGCATAAAAGCGGACATAGAGAGAGATAAAAGGATCTCCAGGAATGAAACAATATTCAGAGAACTGTGTGACCAATCCAAAAGGAACAATATCCGTATTATAGGGGTACCAGAAGAAGAAGAGAGAGGAAAAGGGATGGAAAGTATCTTGGAAGAAATAATTGCTGAAAACTTCCCCAAACTGGGGGAGGAAATAATCGAACAGACCACAGAAATACACAGAACCCCCAACAGAAAGGATCCCAGGAGGACAACACCAAGACACATAATAATTAAAATGGCAAAGATCAAGGACAAGGAAAGAGTTTTAAAGGCAGATAGAGAGAAAAAGGTCACCTATAAAGGAAAACCCATCAGGCTAACATCAGACTTCTCGACAGAAACCCTACAGGCCAGAAGAGAATGGCATGATATATTTAATGCAATGAAACAGAAGGGCCTTGAACCAAGGATACTGTATCCAGCACGACTATCATTTAAAGATGATGGCAGGATTAAACAATTCCCAGACAAGCAAAAGCTGAGGGAATTTGCTTCCCACAAACCACCTCTACAGGACATCTTACAGGGACTGCTCTAGATGGGAACACTCCTAGAAAGAACACAGAACAAAACACCCAACATATGAAGAATGGAGGAGGAGGAATAAGAAGGGAGAGAAGAAAAGAATCTCCAGACAGTGTATATAACAGCTCAATAAGCGAGTTAAGTTAGGCAGTAAGATACTAAAGAGGCTAACCTTGAACCATTGGTAACCACGAATTTAAAGCCTGCAATGGCAATAAGTACATATCTTTCAATAGTCACCCTAAGTGTAAATGGACTGAATGCACCAATCAAAAGACATAGAGTAATAGAATGGATAAAAAAGCAAGACCCATCTATATGCTGCTTACAAGAAACTCACCTCAAACCCAAAGAATGTACAGACTAAAAGTCAAGGGATGGAAAAACATATTTCAGGCAAACAACAGAGAGAAGAAAGCAGGGGTTGCAGTACTAATATCAGACAAAATAGACTTCAAAACAAAGAAAGTAACAAGAGATAAAGAAGGACACTACATAATGATAAAGGGCTCAGTCCAACAAGAGGATAAAACCATTCTAAATATATATGCACCCAACACAGGAGCACCAGCATATGTGAAACAAATACAAACAGAACTAAAGTGGGAAATAGACTGCAATGCATTCATTCTAGGAGACTTCAACACACCACTCACCCCAAAGGATAGATCCACTGGGCAGAAAATAAGTACGGACACAGAAGCACTGAACAACACAGTAGAGCAGATGGACCTAATAGACATCTATAGAACTCTATATCCAAAAGCAACAGGATATACATTCTTTTCAAGTGTACATGGAACATTCTCCAGAATAGACCACATACTAGCCCACAAAAAGAGCCTCAGCAAAATTCAAAATATTGAAATTCTACCAACCAACTTTTCAGACCACAAAGGTATAAAACTAGAAATAAATTCTACAAAGAAAGCAAAAAGGCTCACAAACACATGGAGGCTAAACAACATGCTCCTAAATAATCAATGGATCAATGAACAAATTAAAATAGAGATCAAGGAATATATAGAAACAAATGACAACAATAACACAAAGCCACAAGTTCTGTGGGATGCAGCAAAAGCAGTCTTAAGAGGAAAGTATATAGCGATCCAGGCACACATGAAGAAGGAAGAACAATCCCAAATGAATAGTCTAACATCACAATTATCGAAATTGGAAAAAAAAGAACAAATGAGGCCTAAGGTCAGCAGAAGGAGGGACATAATAAAGATCAGAGAAGAAATAAACAAAATTGAGAAGAATAAAACAATAGCAAAAATCAATGAAACCAAGAGCTGGTTCTTTGAGAAAATAAACAAAATAGATAAGCCTCTAGCCAAACGTATTAAGAGAAAAAGAGAATCAACACAAATCAACTGAATCACAAATGAGAACGGAAAAATCATGACAGACTCCACAGAAATACAAAGAATTATTAAAGACTACTATGAAAACCTATATGCCAACAAACTGGAAAACCTAGAAGAAATAGACAACTTCCTAGAAAAATACAACCTTCCAAGACTGACCAAGGAAGAAACACAAAAGTTAAAGAAACCAATTACGAGCAAAGAAATTGAAACGGTAATCAAAAAACTACCCAAGAACAAAACACCCGGGCCGGACAGATTTACCTTGGAATTTTATCAGACACACAGAGAAGACATAATACCCATTCTCCTTAAAGTTTTCCAAGAAATAGAAGAGGAGGGAATACTCCCAAACTCATTTTATCAAGCCAACATCACCCTAATACCAAAACCAGGCAAAGACCCCACCAAAAAAGAAAATTACAGACCAATATTCCTGATGAATGTAGATGCAAAAATACTTAATAAAATATTAGCAAACCGAATACAAAAGTATATCAAAAGGATCATACACCATGACAAGTGGGATTCATCCCAGGGATGCAAGGATGGTACAACATTCGAAAATCCATCAACATCATCCACCACATCAACAAAAAGAAAGACAAAAACCACATGATCATCTCCATAGACGCTGAAAAAGCATTTAACAAAATTCAACATCGATTCATGATAAAAACTCTCAGCAAAATGGGAATAGAGGGCAAGTACCTCAACATAATAAATGCCATATATCATAAACCCACAGCCAACATTATACTGAACAGTGAGAAGCTGAAACCTTTTCCTCCGAGATTGGGAACTAGACAGGGATGCCCACTCTCACCACTGCTATTTAACATAGTACTGGAGGTCCTAGCCACAGCAATCAGACAAAACAAAAAAATACAAGGATTCCAGATTGGTAAAGAAGAAGTTAAACTGTCACTGTTTGCAGATGACATGATATTGTACATAAAAAACCCTAAAGACTCCACCCCAAAACTACTAGAACTGATATCAGAATACAGCAAAGTGGCAGGATACAAAATTAACACACAGAAATCTGTAGCTTTCCTATACACTAACAATGAACCAATAGAAAGAGTAATCAGGAAAACAATTCCATTCACAATTGCATCAAAAAGAATAAAATACCTAGGAATAAATCTAACCAAAGAAGTGAATGACCTATACTCTGAAAACTACAAGTCACCCTTAAGAGAAATTAAAGGGGACACTAACAAATGGAAGCTCATCCCATGCTTGTGGCTAGGAAGAATTAATATCGTCAAAATGGCCATCCTGCCCAAAGCAACATACAGATTTAATGCAATCCCTATCAAATTACCAGCAACATTCTTCAATGAACTGGAAAAATAATTCAAAAATTCATATGGAAACACCAAAGACACCCAATAGCCAAAGCAATCCTGAGAAAGAAGAATAAAGTAGGGGGGATCTCACTCCCCAATTTCAAGCTCTACTATAAAGCCATAGTAATCAAGACAATTTGGTACTGGCACAAGAACAGAGCCACAGACCAGTGGAACAGACTAGAGACTCCAGACATTAACCCAAACAAATATGGTCAATTAATATTTGATAAAGGAGCCATGGACATATAGTGGGGAAATGACAGTCTCTTCAACAGATGGTGCTGGCAAAACTGGACAGCTGCACGTTGGAGAATGAAACTGGACCATTGTCTAACCCCATATACAAAAGTAAATTCAAAATGGATCAAAGACCTGAATGTAAGCCATGAAACCATTAAACTCGTGGAAGAAAACACAGGCAAAAACCTCCTAGACATAAACATGAGTGACCTCTTCTTGAACATATCTCCCCGGGCAAGGAAAACAACAGCAAAAATGTACAAGTGGGACTATATTAAGCTGAAAAGCTTCTGTACAGCAAAAGACACCATCAATAGAACAAAAAGGAACCCTACAGTATGGGAGAATATATTTGTAAATGACAGATCCGATAAAGGCTAGACGTCCAGAATATATGAAGAGATCACACGCCTCAACAAACAAAAATCAAATAATCCAATTAAAAAATGGGCAGAAGAACTGAACAGACAGTTCTCCAAAAAAGAATTACAGATGGCCAACAGACACATGAAAAGATGCTCCACATCGCTAATTATCAGAGAAATGCAAATTAAAACTACAATGAGGTATCACCTCACACCAGTAAGGATGGCTGCCATCCAAAAGACATACAACAACAAATGTTGGCAAGGCTGTGGAGAAAGGGGAACCCTCCTACACTGGTGCTGGGAATGTAAACTAGTTCAGCCATTGTGGAAAGCAGTATGGGGGTTCATCACAATGCTCAAAGTAGACTTACCATTTGACCCAGGAATTGTACTCCTAGGAATTTACCCTAAGAATGCTCAAATCAAGTTTGAGAAAGACCAATGCACCCCTATGTGTATCACAGCACTATTTACAATAGCCAAGAATTGGAAACAACCTAAATGTCCATCAGTAGATGAATGGATAAAGAAGATGTGGTACATATACACAATGGAATACTACTCAGCCATAAGAAGAGGGCAAATCCTACCATTTGCAGCAACATGGATGGAGCTGGAGGGTATTATGCTCAGTGAAATAAGCCAAGCAGAGAAAGAGAAATACCAAATGATTTCACTCATCTGTGGAGTATAAGAACAAAGGAAAAACTGAAGAAACAAAACAGCAGCAGAATCACAGAACCTAGGAATGGACTAACAGGTACCAAAGGGAAAGGGACCGGGGAGGATGGGTGGGTAGGGAGAGATAAGGGTGGGGAGGAAGAAGGGAGGTATTAAGATCAGCATGCATGGGGGGGTGGGAGAAAGGGGAGGGCTGTACAACACAGAGAAGACAAGTAGTGATTCTACAACATTTAGCTATGCTGATGGACAGTGACTGTAAAGGGGTTTATAGTGGGGACCTGGTATAGGGGAGAGCCTAGTAAGCATAATATTCTTCATGTAAGTGTAGATTAAAGATAACAAAAAAAAAAAGAAAGAATGAAAAGGGGGATTACTCCATGATAGGATAAAACTAACTGTAAATCAACGATTAATGCATACTTTAAATATCCTTAACTTTGATTACCTAAAGGGTGTCAGATGATCGGCTATGGAGGTGCACTTTTCTGATAATATTCCTTTCTCTTAAAAAAAAAAAAAAAGCAGTTCCTGTGTGGTGACCTCCAGTGAGTTCTACACAATGGTATAAAGGGCAGATCAAAGTGTGGGCAAAGGGTCTGTTTGTGTTTATACAGAGGATCAAAGCCTAATTTGGCTACCCAGAAAATGAACTAAGATACGATATGAAGAAGAACTTCCAACATCAGCACTCTCTGGAAGAGTCATACCAGAAGATGATCATCAAAAAACCTCAACAAAGATCCAGGCGATGCTGCCGTTGTAGCTGCATTCATCCCTCTGGTTCCTGGACTTGCCATTGGAATGAAGAAGGAGATATCTAAGCTGGCCTGTGCATACAGTAAAACAACAAATTTGACTGGATCTACACTGTTAGGACTCAAGCAAGAATCAGGAGAAGTGCAAGTTGTAGCGCTCCAAAATCTTACAACTACAGAATATCTACTGTTAAAAGAACATATGGGATGTGAACAGTTCCCAGGAATGGGCTGTTTTAATTTGTCTGATTTCTCTCAGACTGTTCAAGTACAGTTGGACAATATCCATCATATCATAGACAAATTTTCACAAATGCCTAGGGTGCCTAACTGGTTTTCTTGGCCTCACTGGAGATAGCTGGTAATTATAGATCTGCTTTGGTTATGTAACTGTATTCCTATTATGTTAATGTGTGTGCGCAATTTAATTAGTAGTTTAAAACCTATACATGCTTAACTTACTCTACAAGAAGATATGTCAAAGAAATAATCTTCCCATGTTTTCTTCCATCTGCTACTTCTATAGCTTTTCTTCTTCCTTCCTAATTACAACCCTTAAATAGAATTCGTGCCTCATATCGAATTTACCGAGTATCATAATTCCTCCAAGTGCTAAAGATAGTCAAGACAAATGCTGGGCATAGAAGCCACAGGGCATAAATCTGAAAAGAAGTAAAAAGCTAACCTTTTCAAACATTAAGGCTTCTCTCTCACTTACCAACTTCACATCTCCCTGTTTGGCCCCGGAAGATGACTGGTTAGCCAGAGACGGGTAAGATTCCTCAAGGGAGGAACAACCTAAGACAGGCACAGTCGCAGGGGGGCCATCAGGTGAGAAATTGGGGATCAACAGAGGTGAGGCTTAGAACCTCACCCCCCCTGTTCTGAGAGAAATCTTCTGCATCCGTGGATGTTTTATTGCCCTTGTATAGCTTGGATTCACATAGTCTACAGGCACACACCTGATCATCTACATTTGCTCTCTTACAACACTAAACTAAGTTTTCTACCTTTATCTTACATCTACCTACCACTTCAGCATTTTATTAAAAATAATAATAATAAAGGGAGAGATGTGGGATCCACATATAAATCAAGTATAAAAATCAAACGAATATTCATATTTGACCTGATTGTTTATAGTTCATAATGCGTGATCAAAACCGAAAGTTTCTGTGATGACTGCCCTTGTACTGTTCACCATGTAAGAACTTATTCACTATGTAAGAATTTGTTCACCATGTAAGAACTTGTTCATTATACTTTAGAAGATTGGAGACTATTGAGAATTAGGCTTGGGGTTGATTAATGATTGTGCATTGAGTCCCCTATACAGAATTTTATTGTTGTTAACAACCATTTGATCAATAAATATAAGTTATGCCCTCTCAAAAAAAAATGATTATAATAAAGGGCATAAAGATAATAAAGGAATAAAGGAGAGTTGAGAATAGATGAAAGCCTGGATAACTTAGCAATGTCCCCTGAGTGCAGAGCCAGTCTCACACATACCTGGAGTTGGAAACTACCTCTGCTGAGGGATTTTAGGTTTGCACAGAGCCCATATTCTCACCTCCCATAGCCAGCTCTCACTGCTTCTGCTTGTTCTATTGCTTTTTGGGGAGTGGTATTAAAATTGGTATTAATTTTCTCTTGTTCTTTAAAGTTTAGATGCCCATTTTTTACGGGCATTTAGGGGCAATGTATATTATCAAGATGGGTTAGTGAGGCCTGTGGTGAAGAGGTCTATTATTCACAATTTACAAATAGAAAAAAATGAGGAAACACAAGATTCAATGACATGATCAGAAGGAAATGGTCAGAATTGTCCCATTACACCATTTTGTATTTTGCTTAAAACAGAGAGACCCACAGATGTGGCCAAACTTAAGTTACAGAATGAATAATGTTCAGTTGGTCAGATCTCACTGTGGGATGATGTATCTGCAGATTTTTCCAAATGGCACTTGACTGTACTTGATCCCATTTTATGTTAAGAAACAGGAAATGATTTTGCCACCAAGCACTTTGCAGTCAACCACAGGAAGCTCAAGCTGTTTGTATTCACAGCCACTTCTTCAAGGTCCCCAGGGAGCTCTTTCAGGATAAAACATGCCTTCATAACTCCCTGCCTCTAGAGTAAGAACAATTTGCCTTTATGTTTGTGGAATCTTCCTATCAGTTTGAGAGAGAGCAAATTCTGAGGAAAGAGACAAAATAATAAGTCACTTTCATATGGGCTTCACCAGTGAAATAAACACAAGAGTGGAGTTGGAAAAACAACCTTTAAATAGTACTTCTGAATTGGAAATACCTGATTTCAAAAGATTAAATTGAGGTGTTATGATCAGAAATGGGCCAGCTCTGAGGAGAGGATTGTGTTCTGTTGGAAGCTCAGAAGGGAAAAGGAGTGATGAGAATTTGCCGTTATTTATTGTAGGGAACCAAGATTGAAAAATGCCAATCAACATTCAAGTACAATAAAAGCTCATAAGTTTCTTTTATATCCATTCAGAATTTTTAATAAACTTAGAGCACTCTAATAAAGCTCCTTCTTATTCTATTTGCAAGAGATACACTTTAGGAATGGGAATAGAATAGTTGCTGAAAATATTTGAACAATTTAAGAAAAAATTATTTCCCCTGCTGTAAGCATATACAAATTTCTACTAAAATAAGTTACTACACAATTGTAAACCATTCCTATCTATTAAAACAGGTTCCTAAGAACCCCTAGTAGTGAAAACCTCAACATATGGTTACATATCACCCATGTTTCCTTTGTTTGTATATTCATTGATCAGTATTTGTTCATTCATCGATCAGCAGTTGTGCACCTTCTTTGTGCCAAACACTATGCTAGGTATTGCAGATATTAAGTTGTATCATGCAAGCTGTGAGGAGAAAAACTGAAATTTCATTTCTACCAGGTGATAACACTGTACCTGTGAGGCAGTGTTTTTCATGGGATGGAACACCTCAAATTTTCTCAGTGCACAGAGAAATGCGCTATCAGTCTTGTTTCATTGTAAGTTAGCTTGCAGGCTTTACAAACATTACCACAGAATACTATTTTAAGAGCAACATGATTTTTCATTAGCTAAACCACAAGAGGCCTAGTTTTTTTAAGGCATTCTCACTTTCCCTTCTGTCCAACTGGGTTGACTCTAAAAAGGATAGCAATGTATGATAACCCTCCCTGTAATTTGTGTGTCCAGTCATTCATCCATCTGATACTCACTGAATGTTTAGTATGTGCCACGCAACTCGCTGTACTCAGGTACTACAGAAATGAACATGAATAAGGCAAAAGCCTTGTCCTCAGGTAGCCTCTGGAGTCATTGGCCTTCCTGGAGAACATCAGATAACCAGGGGACACACTGCTAGTACTGGTCACAATGCATTTCTCTTCTGCCTTCTGGGATCATGACCGCCCAGTTTGGCACAAGGATACAAGACACCAAATGAGAACTAGACTCTAAGATCATAGACTACAATAAATGTCTTACCCTCAAGAGAAATAAAAGGTTCCTATAAGGACATGCGAATCCTAGAAGGGAATGCTTTCTTATAATCCCATATATTTCAAGTAGAGTGAGATCTGAATGTAGTAAAGTTTCAATTATACTGCACCCAAAGAATTCACAGAAGTTACTTTCTGTTGGAATAAGAGAATGGGCAGTGTGGTTCTTTACTGGATGTGAAGGAGTAACCAATGATGAGAGAAGATTTCTAAAATGCACACTTTTCACAAGTTTATACTACTTATTCCTGCCATTTACCAGGACTTTGACCCTTTATCCTCTTGTAATTTTTTTGCAGCACTACTTTGTTTTTACAACTAGGTAATAGGTCCCTTGAGTTTGTGGCTCCCGCACCTACACAAAACACTCTGCATACTGGGTACTCGAGATGCTGTTTCTGCAGCTACAGCTGCTGATGAGGTTGATAAATTATCATCTCGATCCATTTCCAAATAGAGAAGCAGCCTGCATCTGTTGGGGATGATTTTAGGCCACCCTGTGAGCACAGAGATTAGATCACTTGGCAAAGGAAAATGATTTTCTTAGTATTTACTGGCTGAAGTGATATTTTAAAGAGATTGGCTAGAATTAAGTACAGATGAAAAGCAAAGTCTAGCAGCTTTTTACAACCATGTCAAATGATACAGAGGCAGGCGTGAGTTGGGGCTCCCATCCTGAGCAATGCTAATTGTCCTTCTCTTCCCTCAAGAAAAAGTTTATTATGCAGATTGCTTAGGCAAAAGCTGGAGGTCTCCTGGGATTGTCTCATCCTGGGACTTATTGGCCTTAATAAGCAGCTCAGAACCTCATGGGTCTTTACACTTAATGTGCTTCGCATGGGAATTTGTAATGTTTTGTTGCAATTGCCAACAGGGTTACCCTACTTTCCAGCTGAGCTGGAAAAGAATTCAAAGATCCATCTTGGCCACAGGAACACACCAAATGGTATCAAGTAACTTAGGAGCCAAGGGGAAGTCACTCACTTAGTAGTTAAGAGAATTAACTCAGTTAGATTGTGTGGAGTAAATATAATATGGCACCTCCTACTCCTGGCCAGTCCCACATCATCTCAATTGTAAGTCAGAGCTGCGGTTTTCAAACTTCCATTGGCACCAGAATCACCAGGAGGACATAGTAAACACAGACTGTGGCCTCTACACCCAGAGCTTCTGGCCTAGTAGTTCCCAGGTGATACCAAGGGTTTGCATTTCTAACATTCCTGGGAGATGCTGATGCTTGCGGTCTGGGGGCCACACCTTGAGAACCCCTGGATTACAGAAAGAAGATCTCATGGATCTTGGGAGTCAGCCACAGAATGGAACCTAGTGAGCTGTGCTCCTTAAAAGGTTCTACCTTTCCTTCTTCTCAGTTGTCTGGCTTTCTCAATTTCTCCTCCTCTCTCTCCTCTCACCCATTTACATACTCAAAGGCAGTGGCTCTAAGGACAAAACACTGTGAATCTATAAAATCTTGATCCAGCCCACATTTAGCTATATGGTACTCCTCTTTCACTGTAGTCTGAACTTAAATTCATTGCTGTACACCCACCCAGAGACCTGCAGGTCCTTTATCCTCTGATTACCTCAAGGGACAGAAGGGACAGAGCTACCATACATTCCTAGTGTCTGCTGACCCCTAGAGGCTTGTAATGCCATCCCCCACTCGATTTTATTTTCTGAACTATGGGAGGGTTTTGGTTTGGGACAAAGCTGATAATGAATAATTCATAATATTGGGGAAAATAATGTGGGCATATTAATTATGTTTTCCTGCATCGTATTTTCTTAGTAGAAAGACACCATGATCAGCAAAGTCTTCTTACTCCATGAAAATCAAATCTGTCAGGTCAACTTCTTACAAATTCAAGACAGTGGGCTCTCTACAAAATCCAACTGTTGGCTCAGATTTAGTTTTATATGACTATAGAGATGTCAAGGAGGTGTAAAGGAGGCTTCATGGGGGATGAAGGACATGTAATTTAAAGGCGTCTTTAAATAGGTGTACAATGTAAATCAAATGTGAATGTAGTAACATTTATTTCAGGGGACATTTAAGTCAGATTAAGTTTCTGGTTGAGCTGCTCAATGTCCCTGAATATGAGTAGATCTTCCAGAATATTTGCTGGCTTTAGTACAGTATGTGGCTGTTAAATCTGTAAACAAAATTCAGAGATATTTTTCCTTGTGGACAAAACAACTCAAAGAAAATCACTTACCATGCACTGAATATTCTACATTATTTGTGTTAAGGAATCATAATCTTAATTGTGTAGGCAAGAGGGAGTTTAAAACTGAGACATTAGAAATTACTGGCACTTGAGCAATTCCTGAACTAAAGGCAAACATGAGTTGACACATGTGAGGTACAGGAAAGTGCTGATTACTTGTGTCATCTTTTACATCATCATCTTGTATATGACTTCAAAGAGATGCATACCGCATGAAAAATAGTGACCAAAAAAGCAAAAGCTTCCAACATTATTTGTTGTCCTTCCATCCCTCAGGGCTTTTTTCGAAAGTGAAGGATATGCAAAGCACTAAAATGAAGAGATTCTGGCCTGACTGCCCAGAATACACATATAAAGAGCCTCCGATTTCAACCAAATTAAGGTGACCCAGCTTTTCTGTATGTATCATTAGAAGGGAGACAAGAACAGAAGCCAGTGAGGAGCCTCTCCTCAAGGAGCACTTGAGAAATCTGCTCAGGGAAGGCAGGGGTGCCTGGTTGTGTAGACACTGTTTCAACATTTGAGGATCTTCCCTTAGGACAGGTCACTAGTCAGCCATTTGCTTATCTTCTATTGCTATTTTGAAGACTTTTTCTGAAGATTTTCTGATATTTTGAAGTTCTTTTAGGATCTCATGAGATATGAGGCTATAGTGCTTTATTCACTATGACATTTTACTTTATCGAGATGCAGAATGAGGACTTGCTACTAAAGCACAGATTTGCAAGAGAGAGGATTTATTGCACATGCACAGAAACAGTATTACCTGAAAAAATATGTGGTGGCAAATGACCTAGACTTACAATACTAATAAAACAGATTTACCTGTACAATAGACATGCAATATAAATCACTCTAAGGAATTTGTGACATATTAACATTACATAAAGCAGAGTTACCTTCGGTAGAGATCTATTACCTTTATCCCACTTGGAGATTTTGCAGTCTTATTCACTAACATTTTATAAGTAGTTATGTGCATATTGTTTCAATTAACAAGTGCATTCATCTGTGGAGGTCCCTAACTCCTGAAGTTTGTAATCCTGGATTTTATTTCTGGATCTGACAGGCTGGCTGCTGGTGTTGGTTTTTTCCTGTGTGTGATAACATAACACTTGCTCCTCTCATGAAAAATACTTTCCAGACTATTTTGTGTCATTTAAAAAAAATTGTACATAGATATCTTTAAAGCCATATATAAAATGATGGTATAAAACAATTTGTGTAAGTTGTATCTGAGATTCTCTTCTGTGCCTTTAATCATGCTGTCGGCCCCACTTGAAATGCTCCCTAACCCCCCGTGCCTACATTTTTCTTGTTTTTATAACTAATAACCTACTTACTATATTAATAACATAGCTTTCCTGCTAGAGTACATATTAAATTACAAAAAAAAAAGTACATCCATATTTTAATTGACTTGCCTGTCTCTCCCCCTATAGCCTAAGCTCCCTGAGAGGTCCAGGACTTTGTTATCTATTGTTGCTGAATTTCAACTAACAAAATATTAACACTAAATAAGTGCTCAGTAAAAATCCTTGACATTACATTGATGTCAACACCCAACCTAATCCTAGTTTATGTGGCAGTTGTAGAGGCACCTAAGAAATAATGAGCAATTTAAAAAGAATAATTCTTGTTTTGTGTTTTTCAAGTAACAAACTACTGAAGAAATACAAGATTTGAATAGTCATAGTTGCATTAATTGGCTAACTTACTGAAACCTGGCTGAGAAAATTAACAACATAGCCCTCTCAAATTTTTACTAATGTTTCCCCTGATGCCTTTATTATTAATATTTTTTTCATAGCTCTACAAAATGTTCAGAGGCCTTCAGAAAATTATCATAGGTTTTCATGGAATGTTTAATTATGTTTTCATACAGTTTGGAACTCCACAAAAGGGTACATCTTCAAAAAATTAGGGTCTGATTCTTGTAAGATTTTATTCCAGGCTTAAATAATACAAGTATCTAGAAAACTGTTCAAAGGAGAGAATATAAATGGCCCTGATGAATCACAAAAGGAGAGGCGTCGCAATCATAGGTGCTGGGATAAGACAGAGAAGGACAACCATCACACCCTTAAATTACAGCATGCTTGGTGACAGTAACAGCTCTGAAAACCTGTTCCTCCCACACAGACACATCTTCCCCCTAACTGTTCACCCTCAGAAATGGAGGGGGACATAACACCTTATTTTCAACTCAGAATTAAATTAATTTTATCTATCTGCATAACAGGATTCTAGGAAGAACTAAATAGGATCTGTAGGATATATGTGAACAACTAATTAGCCACTCTGTTTCTTATAATATCTTCACTTGAATGATTCTTTCATTGAAAATAATGGTCTGTGTCCCATGGTGAAACAGATTGAGTCAGCTGTTCCCTGAGCTTTTCAAGTGATGAGCTGATGAATTTGTCCTTTTTTTGTAGGATAATTTGGGCCTTAAATTCCTATTTTTTTAATTATTGTCTGTTCCCTCAAAATATCTACTCCCTAGTCTGAATAGATGCAAACACACATGTCTAGGAAATCATTATATCCAACAGGGCACAAGAGTATAAAAGGATGTAGGTTGTCCAAAACATCATGTCAAGACTCTCTGGTTTACAAAGTACCTGAATAGATAAATGACTGATAACCGATACAGCCAGAGTTCACTGAGTAAATATACTATTTTGTCCCCTTACTGACATGTAGACTTAAATACTTGTTTAAAAAATGTAAATGTTATTACATCCCTCAGAAGTTGAGTCACCTTTTATGAGTCTATGACCAGCCTTGGGTGCTTTATTCCTTGATGAAGTGATAGTCACAGTGCTATCATTAGCAAAACTATGTATTTTCTAATTTTTTAAAATTCAGTTTCGTGATGATAAGCATACTATTACTACTATCACTACTACTAATGGTATAGCTAGAATTAGCTGAGTTCTATTTATTTGCTGGGCATTGTGCGCACAGCATCTCACACTTGATCTGACAAATAATCCCAAGGGGTCTGAAGAATAGGCTAATCCTCCCATTATACAGGTGAGAACACAAACGTTTAGGCAGATCAGAGAATCTTCTCAAGATCATACATGTAGAAAGAGAAAGACTAGGGACTGAGAGCTAAATATTAGCTACATCCTTAATGATTTGCTCTAGAGGTTGCTGTTTTATTATTTTGTATCTAGTTATGGCAATATTTTCTAAATGAAAACTAGGCATATGTTCCAATAGGAACACAAAGGTATACTCAGGAGCAAGTGGGACAGTATGTTTGAAAATGAGACTGTGTTGGACAGTTTTTACTGTGAGCTAGCCTGTATTTTCAGAGTATGCCATGCAGTCCAGTCTGATACAGTGAGCTTCCATACACCAGCATTTGGCTTTAGTTAATTGTGATCTTTGAAACTCGATATGTTAATCTTTTGCATCAAAATATGATAATCATGCATTAATTTTCTAACAGCATCCATCAGATTAATAAAAGTCTTAATAAATAGTAACTCTGATCTCCTAAGGATGTGTTGTGAAATTTCTACAGTGCTTTGGCACAGGAAGTTCTCAGATGAAGGACAACTCTAATGTAAAATAAATGATTTAATGCTGCATTCAAAGCAACTTTCTATGGATATAGAACTGGAATGACTTTCCTATTTCTCTACTAAAATCATAACATGACTATCTTTCATAAAATAATAATTTTAAGCAAACAGTGCATGCAGGCCACAATTGTTGGGTCACTCTCAGTTAAAATTTAGCATTAATATGGCTGATTCATAAATAATTCAACATTGATATAAACACTGCTGGTTTCTACAGGAAAAACTCTTTCCCGGGTTCCAGAAATCATTTTTGCAGTCCATTTTTATTACACAAAGAGCTTGCGATCAGCAGAAGAAATTTTAGATATTCAGTAGTTTTAAAAGGCTACATTTAAAATACTTGCTATTTGAAGTGGAATGATGAATCAAATTTGATTTAAAATATTTTGCCTTTTAAAAAACCTCCAATCAAATAATCAGGAGGAAAAGTGACAATACAATATTAAAATGAGTCATTTTTAAAAGCCAGTATCATCTTAAATGATAGGGATTCGTTTTCTATATAGAGAGCCCTTTCTGGGCTCAAGGTCAAAACTTTAATGTAGACACCAGCTTAAGCAAAAATCTTTTGTTCTATTGGAAGAGAAAGTCTTGATGTTTGAAAGAAATGCAAATTAATTCTAGGACAGGGAAAACCTTGCAAAATTAAATTCGAAGAACTGTCTTTTAGAAAATCCTGTCTACCAGCCTGTCTCATTGAACTTAACAACAAGCTGATAAATCAAGGTCATTAGTTTAATATCTGCCTGTCTGAAATTTTCTACATGATGTGTTTCTCTTGGTGTCTCATATTTCAAGTGCTGAATAATTGTTCAAATCTGTTGAAATCATAAATGTTAATGGATTATAGAAATAATTCTAGTCCAACTACTTTTAGAGGAGAAGAAAATGGAACTCAGAGATGCTGTATATGACTTGCCCCAATGCTACAAAAACAGTAGGAGGCATAGTAATCAATTGTTATACTAAATGGTGATTAGCCTGTAAGCTAGCCACTAGTACCATCATGTCACAACAGCTTTATAAACAATAAGACTGATTAACAAATACAGCAATATATTTGTGTTCAAATGATCGATCTTTCTAAACATTTACCTTGAGAGGATATACAAACAGTGATCACTAAAAAGTGCTTGGGAGTCATCTTTTCAAAGCCAGATTTTACAACATCTACACATTAGTTCAGTTGTTACTTAACAGTGACTGAGAATCTCCTCTGCCCCGGGCACTGCAGAGGTAAAAACCACTCTGTCCTTGTTCTCAAGGACTGCAGTAGATGTGAAGGTGGACAAAAGAGAATTGAGTAGGAAACATGGTTCATAGAGTTGGAAGACTGATTGGATTCAAGGCAAGCAAACATAAAGATAGGGAAGGTAAAGATTGATAATAACTCACATATACTGTTTCAGAGACTGTTGTAAGTATTTAGGTAAACCAAGAGACCTAAATGAGAAAACTGAGACCCAGAGAGACTGAACTACTTTCCCAGTGCCCCAGAGCTGGGATATGAACCCAGGCAATTCAGTCGTAGAGTTCACATTAAACACTAAGCTATCTGCCTTTTATAGGATAGTTCTGATGACTTGAACTGCAAAGCAGATGGAAGTCTTTCTAAAGTAAATTGGGTATGAAGAAGTATAAATAGATGTATAGGTAAGGGGGAAAGATGGTCAATTTCTTCATTTGGACAGAGCTGAATCTGTTGAGTCAGGCATTTTTACATATTGGTAAGGCTGCAGATCTCTCTTTGGGAGTTTTGGCACAAACGTAGCAGATGAAAGTATGGGTGTGGACAATACTCAGAGAAAGTATACCGAGTGCTAGGAGATGCTTTCTGAAGTACGAACACCCACATTTAAGGAGAGAGAGCAGAAAATAAGCCAGCAAAATTGAATTAGGTGGGAAAGTCAGAAAGAAAAGAGTAAAATACAAGAATATCGTATTAAGAAAAATTAAAGGATGAGGGCACATTCCACAGTGTCAGCTTCAAAGAGAAGTCAAAGAATTAAAGGATTAAAAATTGTCCACTGAAATTGGTAAGCAGGAGGTTATTGGAGTGATAGAGTAAAAGAACCATTGTATGAGATATGGAACTATGAGTTTGAGACGGTCAGGTCTCAATCGTACCGTGAAGTGGAGAAATAGTTTGTGTAGGGGGAAGCCAAAAAAAGGAGTGTTCCTGTGTCACATTTTGATTTTTAAATAAAAGTGATTTAATTAGGTTGATCTCCCACTTTGAAATGACAGTCTCTTAATTGCATTCAAAAATAAAATAGTCTCTTAAAGGACAATTTTGCCATCATTAGTAACAAATGTGTTGCAATTTTTAAGATTAATTCCATAAAATAAACCTCAGATACATTTTGGTAAATGTACATAACATCAGCCACTGCACTTGACAAAAGATCAGTAATGAGCAAATATGGACACAATCAGAAATGATGTGGTGAACCAAAGGAAATACATCAGATCACTAGAGGATAATGAAAGATAGTATATGCCATTAAGTCTCTATGAAATAAAATACATCTTTGTGAAAAAGTATTTAGAAGCTATAATAATACTCAGGGGAAACTGTCAGCCTGTCTGCAATACAAATAAATTTGAATTTGAAATGTCAGGCAATTGAAATTTTTATAATCTTGGTTTATCCTAGGCTCCTGTCAAGCCATTTATTATTTGCCGTAATTAGAAGTTATAATATTACAAGCATATGGAATCCTGGCATATGTGTTAGAGGAAAGCTCAATGTAATTATTTTCCCTAGTAATCAAAAATATGTCACACCATTCTCTTTATAAGAAAATCCTTCCTCTTAAAGTTGAAATTTCTATAAGGGTATACATGGTATGATAAGGAAATAAGAGAAACACCGGTCTAGCTCCATGAGCTCAGTCAAGAGCTGGAAGAGGAATGCCATAACATATTACAGACAGGTTATCCTTAGGAAAAGAAATAAACTTTCCTCCCTTCCCACTGTTAGGAAGTAGGAAGAGTATGCACATAGTAAGTTCTAGAATAATTTATAAGAAAAATATTGAAGCAGTGAAGGGCTTTTCTCTTACCATTAAAGCCTTTCCTCCTATCTCCTATCTCAGATTGTAACACTGTTCGCTTAATTGCCCAGCATATGAGATACTATTCTGTACTCTTTATTTCCCCATCACCCACATTAATCACCAAGTCCTTTCAATTTACTCCCTTCCTATGTGTTAAGCCTATCGATCATCTGTAGTTCCACTCTCCCTACCTAGATTTGAGCTAGCATTTTTTAAGCCTTCAAACTGGTCACACTGTCTGCCTTCAGTTCTACTCCTTCCCAATCCATTTTGCTCAAACATAGGGATCATTCTAAAACATGACTTTAATATCTTCAATATCCTGTAATCACCAACAGATTGAAGTCCAAATACTTCAACAAGATGTGCAAAATCCTTAATGATCTGACTCATGTGTTCCTCCACCTCAGCATTCAGGCCAAACCGAACTACTGCAGTGCTTCAAACACTCCAGGCACATTCCTACCTCCAAGCCATTGCAGACACTGTTCCCTCTGCCTGAAATATCCACTTCTGTACCTGGCTAACTCCTACTCTTTAATTTATCCCCATAGGTGCAATGCTCCAAAGCCGGGTTATGAGCCCCTTACCGCCACTAGAACATTTATAAAACTATATTGAAACCTCCTGTTTAGATACCCATGTTTCTACTTGAAACTACTTAAGGATAAAGTGTGTTGTCTTCTTTACTTTTAGGTGAAGTAAATAAATAAATGAATGGGAAAAAAACATATTTCTGTATATAATATATGAAAACGTTTGGACAGATAAATTTCTTTTTGCAAGTCTCTGTTTATTCATCCATAAAAGCACAGGATAACAGACCAACAGGGATAATTAGGCTAGAACTCATTAATAATAATAAGGCAAATAAATAATGTATATTGTTGTAATTTTTGTTCTTGTTAGTGATTCCTTGGGAAATTGATGCCATGGTTTCAGCTGCTTTTATAAGCAGCTTGAGACAGAACACCATATTCTTGTACAGAACTCCATATTGCAGGTCTGGGCTCTCCCGTGCACGCTCTGACAGCCCATCAGTCAAAGGATTCCCTGGAGAAAAAAACCACACTAGTAGCCCATGAATTAATGACTGGTTACTAAGCATTTGCTTCAATAAATTAGACCTGTTTGATTAATAAAGATGTTACTCAACAAGAATATAACTACATATACTTCTGCAATACAGTTCTTAATAGAGTGTAACAGAATTAGACTTAAACTGAAAAACATCAGAATGATTTTAACTCTTTGGGATCTTCCTCATAGAATTACTTGTGGGCTGAAAGTTTTAACTTAGGAGGTTTTACATGCATACTAGAAAAATACACATAAAACTGAAGGGAACATTTGTATTTTTTATGAAGCATGGAAAGTGCCAAGAATTGTCTCTAATAATCCTTATGTAGTTTATAAGCTTTAAACATCTGATACTCAATTTCTCTGTGCCTAATTATCACCTAAAATTCATAATAAAATATATAATTAGTGTTCCCACTGCTAGGGATTCTGATTCAGTACCCTGGTTCAGGGCTGAAGAATTTGCATTATGATTCTGATACAGGTTTTAATCAGTTCACCCTTTAGAATCTTTTCTACAAAATGTGCCCATCTTCATTCTAATTTTCTTTAAAGAGACTCTATTTTTTAATCATATTTAACATATCACCAAACATGTCTGTTCTCGCAGAGTAACATTTGTAGATGCTTGAAATGGGGGGAGGTTCTCATTTTCAAAACTTGTATTTACTCACACTCAATTTAAGTTCTTATAATAAGAGTAATATATTTCTCTTACATTTTAAGAGGATTCTACATTTTATAAATAGGTCCTGACAGAAGAGGCAAAGATAATATTGTTTTCATGTGACTGCTATCCTGTTACTGACATTATATTAGAAACTGGAGCGAAAAGTCTTAAGCTGAACCTGGGAGATCTGCTCTGCCATCACCTCTGTGACCTTGGACGGGCACCTCATGGCTGTGGCCCTCAAGGTCCTTATCTGGGCAAGGAGGTTGTACTAAATACTCTTTAATTTGTTTTCTGGATTGACAGATGTGACATCTTCACACATTGTAAATCATCTGAATTTTTACAAGAACAAATTTTTTACATCTGACAATGGTTGCTAATTTCAATTTAACAAAGAAATATGAGGTATTTTCAAAAACATACTGCATTTTATATATATATATATATATATATATCCATTACAGGAAAGAAAGGGACTAAGACTAAGTTAAAGTAATCATTCTAGGACTGTACCAGCCCCTCAGATTGCACCTCCAGTAAAGGAAATGATCGCAAGGCCATATTGGCTATCCACCCAATGGGTAAAATTATCAATCCAAAATATAATTGTGTTGAGAGCTTATCTGTGAAAAGGCTAGTTAGGATCCAGTAAGTCTTAAGCAGTTTGTTTAGGATTCTGTTTGTAAGAATCATTTTGCAGAGATGTGAAGTCACAGACCAATTCTCTGGGCAAGAATGAAGATCCCTGAGATTCTTAATTGATTTTTTTTTAATGAATTGAACATTTTAAAATGATTTTTAAAATGCAGTGCATGTCTGTTAAGTCAGGAAAGAGGAGGCTTGGGATTCTCTTCCTACAGTGTTCCTTCTTTGAATGATAACATCTAGCTGTATATCCTTGCAGTCCACGTGAGAAGGAATTTTCAAGACTCTGCTTCTGTTCTACTTAAGAAACCAAAGTGTGCATTGCTGATGAATACTTTAACTTTCAGAAGTTCCAACAAGGTGGGAATGATTACTCAGTTTCCCATTGGTCTAACACAGGATTACACAATTATTCTCTGATTCTTGAGTGTACAAGCCATCCTATTCATTAAAGCAAACTTAAGGGACTTAAGATTGGAGGGCTCGCAAACTGTAACACCTGTCCACCTGTCCACAGGGAATAGGTGATGGTGGTCATGGACAGAAAGAGCCCCTAGGAACTTCTGCTACTGAAAAAAGATGTGCTTGCTCAAGGACATGTAATTTTTTCTTATCTTACTGACATGTACGCTTAGGGCGCCATGTTGACATTTGTATTCTACTCTGAAATAGAGCAGTGCATGGATTAGGGGGAAGGGAGGAACTTGTTGGGAAAAGAGACATCGCTTTCCCCATTGTTCTAAATTACTTGAGGTACAATAGTCTAGATATCAAAACATTTTTTTCAAATATTTGTGTCACCTCTTTAGCAAGATTCTCTACTACTATGTTATAAGGCTCACTGAGGTTTAGAGAAGCCCAACCAATCAACAGAACAGAACAGAATGTATATATATCCTGCTCTATATATGTATTTACATATATTATAAACCTATGGTTTCCAATTCTCTTTCCTATATGTTTTGTCTTTATTGTTTTAAGGTATTACCTCTTCTTAATGTTTAATTTATACATCTTTCCCATGTATGGTTTTCATAGAGAACTTTTCACAAATTAATTTAAATGTATTTACATTCATACCTAAACCCCTAGCAATGGGCTAAGTTGCTGGCTCATTTATGAAGTTTATGATTATGCTTTACTAATGAGTGCATTGAAAAACACTAAATATTTTGTTTGTACATAAACCTGTTTTGCATTTTTAGAGATAGGAAATTATCTTTCCTCAGAACACTTATTATCAGATTTATTTCTCTGAAGGAAAAAAAAATCTTATAAGAGAATCCCCATGTTCTTGCTCCTGCTGGGCTTATCTATGTGCAAAGACCATTTGAACCAACCCTTTTATTATCTCTTCAGTAGTCACAATAATTGCTATGCTTTTGCATAGAATATGAACATTCTTCTTTATAAAAACTCTAATAAATATAACCATACTCCGCTCTAGCTACCCAATCTGTGAACAGCCATCTATAATTGCATGTATTTAATATATTTCCCTAGTGACCCAAAATTTGAACAGAAATGGTATTTAGTCTCTGTTATAGCACTCCTTCCGCTTGATACAAATAACTACCTCAGGTAGAATCAGGTATAATTTTGAAATTCATATATGTGTCATCTGAAAAATAGCCCAGGATCTAGGAAGAAAATTAATTGGCCACAATTAAGAACTCAGAAATTGATTTTCTTTCAAGTGTACCTGCAAAGCTTGAACTCCAGGTCTCTCTTTCAAAGAGCAACATGGTAGGGCCCTTTTAGAATTTCCGCTGTCAAGGTGAGGACATCCCATAAATTTCTGCAGGCCCTGGTCTTTATATGAAAATATTTCCAGAGAAACACAGATATCCAAAATGAGTAAATGCTTTTCTTCTCCCTGTATAAAGTTTTGCTTATAATTGCTTCCTGACATGATAATTATGCAGTATAACATTTTCACTAAGATTTATATTTCTGCCTGCAAAACTGGTTGCAGATTTTAAATCTTGTGCACTGACATCATGCATGCCATCATGCTAGTAAAGAAAACACATGCTTAGGAAATGAAATTCAATATTTGCAGCTAAGAACCCAATCTGTGGCTTCAAACCAAGTAAGCATTCACTTCTTTCATCTTTCCAGGTACACAGACATTGGATCAAGGATGCATATATTATTCTTGTGGGTAACCAAAATAAGCATAAAGGATTAATTCAGGACTTCCCTCTGTATGTTCTTGGTAATAGACCTACAAGAAGAATGATTGATACAAATCAGTTTCTCATTTAAAGCATTGGAAAAATTATCCAGGAATATTTAGGTAAGCCTTTCCTCAACATGTGGGGGAATGAAGTTTAATGGCTTTGAGACAGGCAGCAAATAACCCTTTTCTAACCCTGAAGATTAGATATTGTAGAAAATTCAGTGTGGTTGCATGGCGACTGCTATATATTAAACTAAAACTAACAGGTCTGAGGTTCTGTAAGTATTCTGTGATGAATTAAAAATCATTTGATTCTAGAACTACTGAGTTTCTAGTGAGACTGACCAGATTCCTATTTATCCTTAGCAAAATGTGCATTCCCATTATTAGGATAAAAGACTAATCCAGAAAAAAAGTCATATTGAACTTCAAGGAATTCAAATGACTATAAATTAATGTGAAATTTAGAGATTACATATTCTTTCAAAACACTTTTTTATCTTAACTTTAGGGCAAAGGTTTTCTTAAAGTCAAACCCCAGGACTTCCAAAAGAATTACTTAAGATAATGTGGCAAATGTTCCAGTTGTAGAAATATTGCTTTAAAGTACAAGTAAGTGTTAGATTAATTAGAACCTTTAATTAGTTAGGACTTAAGACACCTATAATAAATGTTGAAAGGTTGGATAAGCACATGGATTCTGGGCCAGGCTGGCTGGTCTTTAACATTTTTTGATCTGTTACCTTCAGCAAGTTACTAAACTCTGTATCATCAATCCTTGTATCAATTAAATGAAGGTAGTAGGAGGATCTACCTCTTCGGAGTGTTATAAAGAAAAAAATGAGTTAATTTTGTAAGTGTAATGTGTTTGCTTTAGCAAAGATGGTGAGGATCATTATGAATTACTTGGTCTTTTGGAACTGATTACTCATTTACTCCATAAAGGCAGGGTATGTCTGGTTTTTAAATTATTGTTTTCTCTGGCACTTCCTAGATAAATGTGCAATAACTTTGACCAAAAGAGTGAATGAATTTTTCACTTCTAGTCCCTCCATTTCTCACTGGCACCCCCAGCAGATGGAATAGATAAGCAAACAGGAGTAGGGTGAAAAATGAAAAGTTAACTTTGGGGCATAGTTCTGATTTCAAGTTGCCCCAGAGCAAGTTTGCAATAATAAGTACATTTATTTTTCAATTTACTCATGCTATTTTCATCCCTAATATGTAAAGATATTTCTGAGGTGACCACATTGTATGTTCTAGTTGGCATCTTCTTAACCACAGTATTAACAAAAGAATCTGTGCAAGTAAGTGGATGTTCTAATTCCAGGTTTGATTCATTGATTAGCTCCCTTGTTAAAGATGGGAGAAGCGAAATACCTTCCAGTACTGTATTTCTAATAAGATGTCTAATTGTCAGTTGTTACTTCTGAAAATTATTTATCTAATTATTTATTGATTGCATCCCCTTATTTGTAAATAAAACCTAATATCCCAAGTTATTTATTTTGCTTTGGAGGATGTTATTATTAGTACATATCAAAATTAAGAACTCAGACTAAAGAAGCCTTTCATCTTTTGACTGTTTACAAGTCTGTCTGTCCCCTTCCCCTCTGACACATACACACACACACACAATGCTCCTGCCTCACCAAAAAAAATATATAATCTTTTAAAAAAACACATTGCACTTACAAAATTAACTCATTTTTTCTTTATAACAACCCGAGGAGGTAGATCCTCCTACTACCTTCATTTAATTGATACAGGGATTGATGATACAGAGAAGTTTAGTAACTTCCTAAAGGTAACAGATCAAAAAATGTTGAAGACCAGCCAACCTGGCCCAGAATCCATGTGCTTATCCAACCTTTCAACATTAATTATAGGTGTTTTAATCCTAACTAATTAAAGGTTCTGATTAATCTAACACTTGTACCTTAAAGCAATATTTCCACAATGCAAAATGTCATAAGGGAAAATTTTCCTATGTTTATCAACTCTATACCTAAGGTGCAGGGATCCCTTAAGCTCTTGTTTGAAAAACAGAAAAAAAAAATTTTTTTAGCTTAAATTTCCTTTCCATTAAACACAGTATATATCTCTCTAAGATGATTTTGTAAACCCTTGTTTATAAATTGGGATTCTAGGATAGAGGACAGTTGAGGTTACTCTGTAATTGGATGGCAGCCTGTATAGGGCCACAAGAGTGACAGGTTGATTGAGCTGTAATGGACACAGGGGACCTTTCAGATGGGGATTGATTTTCATTTGACAAATGCTAAATGAGGGTTGAAAAAGATAACTGAAACACTCCAAGCACTGTCTTTGTTAGGTAATGCATTATGGGTATTTACAGAAGTGTCAGGCTCCCTCTGTGTGTAAAAACTGTTTTTTTTTTAATTGGTGTGCCTCCTACCTCTTAAACTTTTGTGAATAGTTGTGTTTGTTAGAACATAATTTCAGAATATCTGCATAATATAAGGAAATAAGATGTTTTGAAGTTGGCAGTTGAGTAATAGTGATATTTGAATTTCTCCCTTTGCTTTAATTTTTCTATTTAAATAACCTTTGTGTAAGCTTTGCATTTTTCTCTTTTGCTCTCTCAAAAATATCTGTTCGCTAAGTCTCACGATATCCTCTTCTATGTCTACATATAAGTAACACATTACGTTTCTCACTAAAGATGCCTCTCAAGTAAGGATTTGATCGTGTCTTTATTTATTACAGTTTGCTTCTTGTATAGTTTCCTCACACTGTTACCCTCACCTTCAGATTTCTTAAAATCCCAACCACCAAGCAACCACAGGCAGGAACATGTGTGTGTGTGTGTGTGTGTGTGTGTGTGTGTGTGTGTGTGTGTGTCAGAAGGGAAGGGGACAGACAGACTTGTAAACAGTCATTTCTTCTGAGAATGTAACACACCCGTCCTGTTCATAAAATTAAGTGTAGCTTTTCCTTTCCTGGATAATATCCAAAGTTGTAGAGACAGTTGGTATTTCTTAAATATGTCTTGTGTAGTAATGTTGAAAAGATTTGAAAAATGAAAGTTCTATGTGATAAAAATACTATGGCAACAATTTCAATTCTAAGGACTTCCACTGCACTGCTCATGTCTCCCCCTTTCTTTCCATTTCTGACCCTACACCCACTACTGCACTGGTGTCCCACCTAAGAGCATCACCAAAGCAGAGCTTCTAAATTCCTCTCCATGCCACTCACATTCAGTTATAGATGATATATGAACAATATGAACGGTTGATATATGAACAATGTGTCCCAACATCTTTTCCTAACTCAGCATTTACTATATTGAGCCTTTATTTGTGATACATAAGTCTACCTAGATGTACAGCTTTGAATTGAAGAGAGAAGCTGAAATATGAATAAAAGAGAAAAGGATTTAGAAAGAAAAAATTTGGTCTAATAAATGAATTAAAACTGAAACCAGAAAAAGTAATTGTGGGGAAAATCTTGGTTCAGCTTGGACACAGTTCTTTAAGCTCCATGCTTGGCACAAAACAGTTATTCAGCATGGATTTGTGGAAGGAAGGGAAGGAGAGGAAGAAATAATGCAAAAGTTAAGGTAGCCTGCCTCTTTGTGGAGTCACTTCCTAGACTGAGGATGGACTAGCCCTTCACACTCCTCTCATTCTATCCTAGAAAAATGGGCCGGAAACAAGTTAAATTGAGGTTTTTTTAGTTTACATGAAGCATCATGGCAAGAAACTACTCCTTAGGGTACCTTTGCATGTTCAACATCTGTCTTTCCTCTAAAAGCTGCATAACTCTTTCCCAATGAACCATCCTCTGTAATATATATCACCTAAACAGCTGGCTAAATGAAACAAATTATACTATTAAAAATAAACCAGGATTGCCAACAATATGATCCACCCGCCTAGTCTTCCTCAAAGTCAGATATTTGTACTCCAAACACAATTGCATGAATCTGCTGGTTGCATTTTTCACCTAGAATATTTTTCCTCTTTTTTTTCTCTGATACCATTTCACTCTCCATCTCTGCTTCAGAAGCCTGATTATAGTGGTAAAATTAGGGAATAATGACAGAAAGAAGATTAATGATGAAAAGAAATGCTTAGCTTCCTAGCTGGAATTTTCCCAGCTTCATCTTTGTGACCAATTCCTGATTGGTGGTGTTTATTGGCTTGACTTTCACCTGTGTTATCACTTGGTTAAATGATTATGATTTCCCTGATTCTAACCATATAAGCTTAGACAGAGGCTAAGGATAGAACTGTTGCTTGATTTTTCCCATCAAAACAAAGTTTGCTTTTTTTTCCCAAGTAAATTAAAATACAGGTCATTGATTGCTCAATATGTAACACATTATGGTCAGAATTGAGATGCAATTATAAAGTGCATATTGGAAACTAGGTTGCAAGTATTCTCCTCAAGATTTGACTAAAATCTTGAAAGCCTCTAGCAGAAATGCAGGAAGTAAGAAAAATCCAAGCTTAGGTCATCTGAAGTTTCCATAGCACTGCAGACTGAAATGAGTTTTTTTTCTGAAACTCATTCTGCCACTTGCAGTTTTCCCCCTTAAATTTATTTGACAATTACTGTCCTCTACTCACCTACTGTGGGCTGCCTCTCCAGGGCACCTAAAGACATTTTTCATAACAAATGAAGGGAAAGAGCTTGGCAAATGCATCTTCAGTTGCCATTTAAAATTCTGTGACAGATCCCAGCTTCACATTTCTTATATCATTCCCTGAAGAACTTGAATTTGAGCATTACAAATACATTTATGTTGTTTTAACACTTAAATCTCTGTGCTTTTGTTCCTGTGCTAGTATTGGGCACTTGAAGAGAGGCTAAGTTAAAGATACTTGAGCATGGGGAGGGAACCAAGATGGTGGCGTGAGTAGAGCAGTGGAAATCTCCTCCTGAACCATATATATTTTTTGAAAATACAACAAATACAACTAATCCTAAAAGAGAGACCAGCAGACACAGGACAACAGCCAGACTACATCCACACCTGCGAGAACCCAGCGCCTCGCAAAGGGGGTAAGATACAAGCCGCAGCCCAGCGAGACCCGAGTGCCCCTCACCCCAGCTCTGGGCGGAAGGAGAGGAGTTGGAGCAGGGAGAGAGAGGGAGCCCAGGACTGCTAAATAGCCAGCCCTAGCCATTCGCACCAGAGCACAGACACAGTGCCTGCGTGGGGTGCTAGAAACTAAGGAAACAGGACACTAAGACATGTGAGCGGGTCTCCGCAACCGGCGCACTCAGGAAAAAGAAAAGCGAGTGCTTTATGAAAGTCTTAAAGGGACAGGGACCCCACAGCTGGACAGAAGCATCCTGGGACACTTAGCCTAGCAGCTGGGAATCCCGGGGAACTCTGGGCGCCCCAGCCCCTGCAGAGCAGCTCGGAGGCCCCTCACTGCGATATACAGCCTCCCGCCTGTTCCCCCTCTGATGCAGCTCCGCCATATTGGAGCAGCAGCCTGAGGCAGGCCATGCCCACAGCAACTGCAGAGCTAAATAAACTCCATAGCAGCCGGGCAAGATCAGAAGCCCCATCTGCACGCAGCTGCCCAGCACAAGCCGCTAGAGGCCGCTGTTCTCCCAGGAGAGGAGGGCCATAAACTGGCATGAAGGGACTTTCTCTTACCCAACACACGCTCCAGCTCCCCACAAATATATCTATCACCATGAAAAGGCAGAAGAAATTGATACAGAACAAGATCACAGAGGCAAACCCAGAGAAGGAGACAGACCTAACCAGACTTCCTGAAAAAGAATTAAAAATAAAGCTCATAACCATGCTGATGGAGCTGCAGAGAAATATGCAAGAGCTAAGGGATGAAGTCCAGAAGGAGATTACAGAAATGAAACAATCTCTGGAAGGATTTATAAACAGAATGGATAAGATGCAAGAGGCCATTGATGGAATAGAAACCAGAGAACAGGAATGCATAGAAGCTGACGCAGAGAGAGATAAAAGGATCTCCAGGAATGAAACAATATTGAGAGAACTGTGTGACCAATCCAAAAGGAACAATATCTGTATTATAGGGGTACCAGAAGAAGAAGAGAGAGAAAAAGGAATAGAAAGAGTATTTGAAGAAATAATTGCTGAAAACTTCCCCAAACTGGGGGAGGAAATAATCGATCAGACCATGGAAGTGTACAGAACTCCCAACAGAAAGGGCCCAAGGAGGACAACACCAAAACACATAATAATTAAAATGGCAAAGATCAAGGACAAGGACAGAGTTTTAAAGGCAGCTAGGGAGAGGAAAAAGGTCACCTACAAAGGAAAACCCATCAGGCTATCATCAGACTTCTCAACAGAAACCTTACAGGCCAGAAGAGAATGGCATGATATATTTAATGCAATGAAAGAGAAGGGCCTTGAACCAAGAATACTGTATCCAGCACAACTATCATTTAAATATGAAGGAAGGATTAAACAATTTCCAGACAAGCAAACGTTGAGGGAATTTGCCTCCCACAACCCACCTCTACAAGGTATTTTAGAGGGACTGCTCTAGATGGGAGCACTTCTAAGACTAATTAGATGTCACCAGAGAAAATAAAATCACAGCAAAGAAAGCAGACCAACCAAATACCAACTAAAGGCAAAAAAATAAAATCAACTACCTACAAAAGCAGTTAAAGGAAGCACAAAAGAGCACAGAATAAAACAACCAACATATAAAGAATGGAGGAGGAAGAATAAGAAGGGAGAAAAATAAAGAATGACCAGACAGTGTTTAAAATAGCTCAATAAGTGAGTTAAGTTAGACAGTAAGATAGTAAAGAAGCTAACCTTGAACCTTTGGCAACCATGAATCTAAAGCCTGCAGTGGCAGTAAGTACATATCTTTCAATAATCACCCTAAATGTAAACGGACTGAATGCACCAATCAAAAGACACAGAATAATAGAATGGATAAAAAAGCAAGACCCATCTCTATGCTGCTTACAAGAGACTCACCTCAAACCCAAAGACTATAGGAATAAAGAAAGACTGAAGGAACAAAACAGCAGCGGAATCATAGAACCTAAGAATGGACTAACAGTTACCAAAGGGAAAGGGACTGGGGAGAAAGGGAGGGAAGGGAGGGATAAGGGTGGAGAAAAAAAAAGGGGACATTACGATTAGCATGTATAATGTGGTGGGGGGCGTGCATGGGAAGGGCTGTGCAACACAGAGAAGACAAGTAGTGATTCTACAGCAGCTTACTACGCTGATGGACAGTGACTGTAATGGGGTTTGTGGGGGGGACTTGGTGAAGGGGGGACCCTAGTAAACATAATATTCTTCATGTAATTGTAGATTAATGACAACAAAATTAATAAATCAATTAATTTAAAGAAAAGATACTTGAGCATGTAGAAATAACTAAGTGAATCCTAGGAAATATTAAGGTTTAAGATCCCTAACTCTTTCTTGTTCTTTCACTAGATAAATGAAGATAATACATATGTTTTTCCATCAAGAATTTATTCTAGAATATGAACAAAGATGGCACTGTTGACAGCTATTTTATAATGCAGTTAACTGTATTTCCGTGTTAAAAGCTAAAGGACTCCCTTTTAATGGCCTCCAAAAGGAGTTGGTGTCGAGTGTAAATTGACCGGGTAGCTTGAACTCAATCACTGTCAAGTGTCTTGTGATCATGCATATGAATAGAAATACTTGCCAACAGCCAAATTCCACATCTCGTATGTAAAATAAAATGAAAAATGACCAAAAATAGCAATGACAGTACTTGACAGTAAACAGATGAAAGCAAAAAGAGCGGTACATGTGTTCCATGATGCCTTTTGTTACCCCATCTGGAAAGGGTATCAAACATTTAAAAGAAAGGGAACCTGGACATTGAGTAACAGGCTATTGCAGCAAAGGACAAACTATGAAAGAAATAAAATAAATTATCAAACACTTCTAGACTTGCGGTTTTCAAACTTGGCTGAACTTTGATATCATCCAGGGACAGTTAAAAAAATACCAAATACCATTCTTATTGGACTAAGGGATAGCCTAGGTGTTGGGATTTTTATCCCAGTGGTTCTAATGTATAGACAGTTAAAAACCACTGTTCTGGACTGGCTCTCTCTCTCTTTCTCTCTCTCTCTCTCTCTCTCTCTCTCTCTCTCTCTCTCTCTCTCTCTCTCTCTCTCTCTCTCTCTCCCTCTGTCCTTCTCCCCACCACCCAAATCAGTTTTTGTAACTTCAACAAAACAAATAGCTGTCCTTCAATCTTCAGGGAAACTATGCATGATGATTTTATGTAACTTTTTCTTCAAAGTGTCAAAAATGTCCTTACTTATAAAGTTGATCCTTACTATGAGAGTAATTCCATTCTTCACTCTTACAAAGAGATATGAAACAAAAAAATAAACAAATACTTACGCAGAGTCTCCTTACAAAGTGATTCTGGCTACCCAACAATCTGTGCACCAGACCATATCGTGCCCAGAGTTTTGGGGATTTAGAAATCAGGAGAATACTCTCTTCTTCAGTCCCGAATCTTAACCTGTGTTTGGTTGGACTAGAAGCAAACTGGTGACTCTGGCATCTTTATATAGACAAGCATGCTCCTGACTCACATGCCTTTGGAAGAATCTTTTTCCATCTCTTACCTCAGCTCTCTCATCTCCAAAATAGATGAGCTTAACAAAGTCACATCTAAAATTCTTAATAATTCTCAGATTTTATGCTTCATTTTTTAACAACTTAGGTGAATTTCCTTCCCTTTATATTTGCACATATATGTCACTCTACTATAAAACTGGGTCCGTGATTATACAATGCTTCATATCCTAATTCTTCATATCATGGATGATTGTGAAAGCATCATGCACATTGTGGAAATAGAAAAAATCATTTCAAAAGTCAGTAATCACACTTGTCTCACCACTCAACCTTTTGGTATATTCTTTTCCAGTCTTTCTTCAAAGAGTTAATCTAGACTGTATACATATTTAGTTCTCATGTAAAAAAGTAACAGTGTTCATGATGAAAGTTGGATAAAAGGGAAAAATTGAATGAATCAATAAATATCACAAATAATCCCACCACTAGCAGTTAAATATTTTGAGGATCCCTTTCTTCTTAAATGTAATAGCAAAAAACGTTTCCAATACCATGCAGTTTTAAAATACAGTAGTTTAACCACTGCACAATGTTCCATCTTGAGATTTGCTTAGCTCTTACTCTACTGTTAAGATAAGGTAATTTAGGTTGCCTCTGGTGCTGTATTCATAAATAATGTTTTGAGGAATAACTTGTGCCTTTGGTTGCCTCTAATTATTTCCTTGGGCTAGATTTTATGGCATTACAAGTTCAAAGAGTATGGATTCATTTGGAGTATTTATTTCATATTGTCAAACTTTCGCTACCATGGAGTGCCTTTTTTCTTCAGTTTTACAAGTGAATGAAAGATTTACTTCTAAATATGTTTTCTTCATTCCTTCAAGAAATTGGCTGGTTGTAGAAGGTGAGAAGACCATAGATGATTAAAGCCCAATAAAGATTGATATGCTATTCCACAATATCTTACTCCTTGAAAAAGAGAATCTGGGTCTCCATATCGTTAGGAAGAATATACAAAAATGCGATAATGGCTTTTCTTCTTTTTTTACATCAGGATAGTTTAAGTGATTAATCTAACATTTTAAGAAACACTAAATGATATACTTGGGAAGATAGAAAAGAACAACAGTATAGCTGGAAGGTCATTTTGTTTTTCCCTTTTAATTTGTACAATGTTTTTGTTCATAACTTACTGTGAATGTGCCAATTTTGTGAAAGAAGTCTCTCCTACAGCATGTATCATTTATGCCATTCTGTTACGTGAGTGTCTCATGGATGAAAGGATAAGAATGAAGACCTAGCTTGATAGTTCAGCCTGTGCTAAGTGACACTAAGTTAACTATGCCTTCTGGGACTCTTGAAAGAACTTAGTATTTTTTTAAATTTTATTTTGATATCATTAATATACAATTACATGAGCAACATTGTGGTTACTAGATTCCCCCCATTATCAAGTCCCAACCACATACCCCATTATAGTCACTGTCCATCAGCGTAGTAAGCTGCTGTAGAGTTCCTACTTGTCTTCTCTGTGCTGTACTGCCATTTCCCTCCCCTCACCCTACATTATGTATGCTAATCATAATGCCCATTATTCCCCTTATCTCTCCCTTCCCAACCTTCTCCCCAGTCCCTTTCCCTTTGGTAACTGTTAGACCATTCTTGGTTTCTGTGAGTCTGCTGCTGTTTTGTTCCTTCAGTTTTTGCTTTGTTCTTATACCCCACAGATGAGTGAAATCATTTGGTACTTGTCTTTCTCCACCTGGCTTATTTCCCTGTGCATAATACCCTTTAGCTACACCCATGCTATTGCAAATGTTTTCTTCTTATGGCTGAATAATATTCCATTGTATATATGTACCACCTCTTCTTTATCCATTCATCTGCTGATGGACACTTAGGTTGCTTTCATTTCTTGGCTATTGTAAATAGTGCTGTGATAAACATAGGGGTGCATATGTCTTTTTGAAATAGGGCTCCTGCATTCTTAGGGTAAATTCCTAGGAGTAGAATTCCTGGGGAAAATGGTATTTCTATTTTGAGTTTTTTGAGGAACCTCCATACTGCTTTTCACAATGGTTGATCTAATTTACATTCCCACCAGCAGTGTAGGAAGGTTCCCCTTTCTCCGCATCCTCGCCAACATTTGTTGTTGTTTGACTTTTGGATGTTGGCCATCCTAACTGGTGTGAGGTGATATCTCATTGTGGTTTTAATTTGCATTTCCCTGATAATTAGCGATGTGGAGCATCTTTTCATGTGCCTGTTGGCCATCTGAATTTCTTCTTTGGAGAAGTATCTGTTCAGCTCCTCTGCCCATTTTTTAATTGGATAATTGCTTTTTTCTTTTTTTTGAGGCACATGAGCTCTTTATATATTTTGGATATCAACCCCTTATCAGATTTGTCATTTATGAATATATTCTCCCATACTGAATGGTGCCTTTTGTTCCACTGATGATGTCCTTTGTTGTAGAGAAGTTTTTTAGTTGTAGTCCCACTTGTTCATTTTTGCTTTTTTTCCCTTGCCCAGAGAGGCAGTTCATGAAGAAGTTGCTCATATTTATATTCAGGAGAGTTTTGCCTATGGTTTCTTCTAAGAGTTTTATGGTTTCATGACTTACATTCAGATCTTTGATCCATTTCAAGTTTACTTTTGTGTATGGAGTTAGACAGTAGTCCAGTTTCACATGTAGCTGTCCAGTTTTTCCAGCACTAGCTATTGAAGAAGCTGTCATTTCCCCATTGTATATCCATGGCTCCTTTATTGTATATTAATTGGCCATATATATGCTTGGGTTTATATCTGTGCTCTCTATTCTGCTCCACTGGCCTATGGGTCTGTTCTTGTGCCAGTACCAAATTGTCTTGATTACTATGGCTTTGTAGTAGAGCTTGAAGTTGAAAAGCAAGATCCCCCCTGCTTTATTCTTCTTTCTCAGGATTGCTTTGGCTATTCGGGGTCTTTTGTGGTTCTGTATGAATTTCAGAACTATTTGTTCCAGTTCGTTGAAGAGTGCTCTCAGTATTTTGATAGGTATTGCATTTGAATCTGTAGATTGCTTTAGGCAGGATGGCCATTTTGACAATATTCATTCTTCCAAGCCAAGAGCATGGGATGAATTTCCATTGATTAATGTCCTCTTAATTTCTCTTAAGAGTGTCTTGCAGTTTTCAGGGTATAGGTCTTCAACTTCCATGGTTAGGTTTATTCCTAGGTATTTCATTCTTTTTGAAGCAATTGTGCATGGAATTGTTTCCCTGATTTCTCTTTCTGCTAGTTCATCATAAGTATATAAGAAAGCAACAGATTTCTGTGTATTAATTTTGTATCCTGCAACTTTTCTGAATTCAAATATTAGTTCTAGTAGTTTTAGAGTGAATTCTTTAGGGTTTGTTATGTACAATATCATGTCATCTACAAACAGTGGCAGTTTGACTTCTTTCTTACCAATCTGCATGCTTTTATTTCTTTGTGTTGTCTGATTCCCATTGCTAGGACCTCCAGTACTATGTTGAATAGAAGCAGGGAGAATGGGCATCCTTGTCTTATTCATGATCTTAGAGGAAAAGCTTTCAGCTTATCACTGTTAAGTATGATGTTGGCTGCGGGTTTGTCATATATGGCCTTTATTATGTTGAGGTACTTGCCCTCTATACCCATTTTGTTGAGAGTTTTTATCATGAATGGATGTTGAATTTTGTCCAATTCTTTTTCAGCATCTATGGAGATGATCATGTGGTTTTTGTCCTTCTTTTTGTTGATGTGTTAGATGATGTTGATGGATTTTCGAATGTTGTACCATTCTTGCATACCTGGGATGAATCCCACTTGCTCATGGTGTATGATCATTTTGATATATTTTTGAATTTGGTTTGCTAATATTTTGTTGAGTATTTTTGCATCTACGTTCATCAGGGATATTGGTCTGTAGTTTTCTTTTATGTTGGGGTCTTTGCCTGGTTTTGGTATTAGGGTGATGTTGGCTTCATAGAATGAGTTTGGGAGTATTCTCTTCTCTTCTATTTTTTGGAAAACTTTAAGGAGGATGGGTATTATGACTTCTCTGTATGTCTGATAAAATTCCGAGGTAAATCCATCTGGCCCGGGGGTTTTGTTCTTTGGTAGTTTTTTGATAACCGCTTCAATTTCGTTGCTGGTAATTGGTCTGTTTAGATTTTCTGTTTTTTTCTGGGTCAGTCTTGGATGGTTGTATTTTTCTAGGAAGTTGTCCATTTCTCCTAGGTTTCCCAGCTTGTTGGCATATAGGTTTTCATAGTACTCTTGAATGATTCTTTGTATTTCTGTGGTGTTCATAGTGATTTTTCCTTTCTCATTTCTGATTCTTTTTATGTGTGTAGATTCTCTTTTTTTCTTAATAAGTCTGGCTAGAGGTTTATCTATTTTGTCTCAAAGAACCAGCTCTTGGTTTCATTAAGTTTTTCTATTGTTTTATTCTTCTCAATTTTATTTATTTCTTCTCCAATCTTTATTATGTCTCTCCTTCTACTGACTTTGGGCCTCATTTTTTCTTCTTTTTCCAGTTTCAATAATTGTGAATTTAGACTATTCATTTGTGATTGTTCTTCCTTCTTTAAATATGCCTGGATTGCTATATACTTTCCTCTTAGAACTGCCTTCATGATGTCCTACAGAAGTTGGGGCATTATGCTGTTGTTTTCATTTGTCTCCATATATTGCTTGATCGCTGTTTTAATTTGGTCACTGATCCATTGTTTATTTAGGAGCATGTTGTTAAGCCTCCATGTTTTTGTGGGCCTCTTTGTTTTCTTTGTACAATTTATTTCTAGTTTTATACCTTTGTGATCTGAGAAGTTGGTTGGTACAATTTCAATCTTTTTTAATTTACTGAGGCTCTTTTTGTGGCCTAGTATGTGGTCTATTCTGGAAAATGTTCCATGTGCACTTGAGAAGAATGTGTGTACCCTGCTGCTTTTGGGTGCAGAGTTATGTAGATGTCTGTTAGGTCCATCTGTTCTAGTGTGTTGTTCAGTGCCTCTATGTCCTTGCTTATTTTTTGTCTGGTTGATCTGTCCTTTGGAGTGAATGGTGTATTGAAATCTCCTAAAATGAATGCATTGTGTTCCATTTCCTCCTTTAATTATGTTAATATTTATTTCACATATATATGTATTCCTGTGTTGGGTGCATAGATATTTCTAATAGTTATATACTCTTGTTGTTCTGACCCCTTTATCATTATGTAATGTCCTTCTTTGTCTTTTGTTACTTTCTTTGTTTTGAAGTCTATTTTTTCTGATAAAATTACTGCCACATCTGTTTTTCTCCCTATTATTTCAATGAAATATCTTTTTCCATCCATTCACTTTTAGTCTGTGTATGTCTTTGTGTTTGAGGTGAGTCCCTTGTACACAGCATATAGAATGGTCTTGCTTTTTTATCCATCCTGTAACTCTTTGTCTTTGATTGGTGCATTCAGTCCATTTACCTTTAGTGTGATTATCAATAGATATGTACGTATTGCCATTACAGGCTTTGGATTCATGGTTACCAAAGGTTCAAGTGTAGCTTCTTTACTATCTAACGGTCTAACTTAACTTGCTTATTGAGCTATTATAAACACAGTTTGATGATTCTTTATTTCTCTCCTTTTTCTTCCTCCTCCTCTCTTTATATGTTAGGTATTTTATTCTGTACTCTTTTTGTTTCCCTTGACTGACTTTGTGGGTATCTGTTTTTATATTATATTTTGAAATTAGTATTTAGTTGGTCTACTTCCTTTGCTGTGGTTTTATTTTCTCTGGTGACATCTATTTAGCCTAAGGCATACTTCCATCTAGAGCAGTCCCTTTAAAATACCCTGTAGAGACGGTTTGTGCAAGGTAAATTCCCTCAACTTTTACTTATCTGGGAATTGCTTAATACCTCTTTCAAATTTAAATGATAATCTTGCTGAATAGAGTATTCTTTGTTTGAGGCCCTTCTGTTTCATTGTGTTGAGTATATCATGCCATTCCCCTCTGGCCTGTAAGGTTTCTGCTGAGAAGCCTGATGGGTTTTCCTTTGTACGTGATCTTTTTTCTCTCTCTGGCTGCTTTTAATACTCTGTCCTTGGCTTTGATCTTTGCCATTTTAATTATTATATATCTTGGTGTTGTCCTCCTTGGGTCCTTTGTGTTGGGAGATCTGTGGACTTCCATGGCCTGAGAGACTATTTCCTCCCCCAGTTTGGGGAAGTTTTCAGCAATTATTTCTTCAAAAACACTTTCTATCCCTTTTTCTCTCTTCTTCTTCTGGTACCCCTATAATGCAAATATTGTTCCATTTGGATTGGTCATGCAGTTCTCAATGTTCTTTCATTCCTAAAGATCCTTTAATCTCTCTCTGCCTTAGATTCTCTGTATTTCTATTCTCTGATTTCTATTTCATTAACAGTCTCTTCCACCTTATCCAGTCTGCTCTTAAATCATTCATTGTTTATTTCATTTCTGTTATCTCCCTCCTGAATTTATCCCTTTGCTCTTGAATATTTCTCTGTAGCTCCATCAGCATGCTTATGACTTTCATTTTGAATTCTTTTTCAGGAAGACTGGTGATTTTAGTCTCACTGTCCCCTCTTTCTGTTGTTTGAGGGATTTTGGACTGAACAAGTTTCTTCTGCCTTTTCATGGTGATGGAAGTGGTCGCCGGCAAGTGGCACCTATGTCAGCTGGGAGAACAAAGTCCCTTCCTGCTTGCCGGTTGCCTTGCCTGTCTCCGCTGTTTGTGCCAGTTAACTGAGCACCAGGAGCAGCCTCTGGGTTAATCCCCTAGACTGCTGTGGGCAGGGCAGCCTTCAGGATGGCCTGGGCACTGGAGGGAGTTGCAGGAGAGCGGCGCATGTTCTGCTGTGAGAACAAAGCCCCTTTGTGCCTCCCAGTCTCCACACCCATCTCCACTGTCTGTGCCAGTCAACTGTGTGCAGGAAGCAGCCTCTGGGTTAACCTTCTAGCTATCGTGGGCGGGGTGGCCCTTGGGATGGCCAAGAGGCCTGGTGGGGGTTGCTGGTGAGCTGTGTGTGTTCTGCCTTGATAACAAAGCCCTTCCATGCCTCTGGACTCTGCACCCTTGTCCACTGTCTGTGCCAGTCAACTGCACACAGGGAGCAGCCTCTCAGTCTGGGCCCATTAGCTGTAAGCAGGGAGAAGCCTCTGTGTTAAGCTGTGAGTTGCTGTCGGTGGGGTGGCTCTTCAGCAGGTCTGCAGCAATAGTGTGGACTGCCAGCTTGCTCACAGGTGCCAGTGGGGAGGAAGGAACGGCAAGCTGCTTATTGCTGTGAGGGGCATCAGAGATGTGTTTCCACCCAGGGGGATAGGGTGCCAGAAGTTGCTTAAAGTTTCCAGCCTGCTAGGCTGAGTGTGCCAGGATGGTTTTGTCCACCTGTTAAACCCTTGTCCCTTTAAGACTTTTAAGACACCTGCTTTTTTTTTTGTTCCAAGGCAGCCAGCTGTGGGAACCTGTTCGCTGAAAAGATTTTGCTTTTCTGCTCCTCTAATATCCAGCGCATCATGCAATGTGTGTCTGTGCTCCTGGGGCAGATTACTAGGGCTGGTTATTTAGCAGTCCTGTGCTTCCACTCCCTCCCCACTCTGATTCTTTTCCTCCCGCTGGTGAGCTGTGGTGGAGGGAGTGCTCGGGTCCTGCCGGGTCACAGCTCCACACCTTACCCTTTTCCATGAGATGTTGGATTCTTGCAGATGTAGCCTGACTGGTGTACTGTATCTTCTGGTCATTCTTTTAGGAATAGTTGTATTTGCTGTATTTTCAAAATATGTATGGTTTGGGGAGGAGATTTCTGCCACCCTACTCATGCCACCATCTTTGGGTGGACTTCAGAACTTAGTATTTTTAAGAAAACACATTTCAATTAAGTTTTTATTCATTCAAAGAATATCCTCTTTTAAAGCATTGAAGCACCAACTTAAAATTCAACTCACTTTATATTGCCATAAAAAATGCTAATCGAGCACATTAAATCTTATCACTTAGGGTTGCCCCATCAGCCTACTGTTAGCTGATAATTGCTTTGTAATTATTTCCTAACCTCAACAAGGTGAGTAATAAGATATACCAGTCAAGAAATAAAGTTTATAAAATCTACATTTATTTTTCTTATAAAATGAAAACTATCCCTAGAGATCTACTCCAAAATAAGCACTTTATTAAATATATTCATCCAAAGTTATAGAGTCCATATATTTCTAATTTTGCCTCAGGTTAAATAAAGAGCATTTACTTTAACCATAATAAACCAGAAATAAACTATAGGAAAAGTTTAGTATAGAATTGGGCAATTTTTCTCTGTGCTAAGTATGTTAAACTGAAGAAAAACTAAACATTGAAAGAATGGTGGATATGGGTTATGCCAACAAATCTGGGAATGCTTTTAGTGACCTAAATCTGGACACCCTGGCTCCATCTCTGATCCTGAGAATTGTGTGGTTGAGCACTGAATCTTGGACACTACAGTGTTCCCCTAAACATACCCATACCCACGAATAACATTTCACATGGAAATTCCACTGTCTCCATTCCATCTCTCACAGATATTTATCAGTCATACTATTTCCATCAGGGTTTGCATATCAGTAGGTCATAACCCTTCTCAGTAGGGCAAGGTAAGCCTAAAGAATAAGATGAGATGGCACAGAAAAGAGATGAGATGCATTCTTTCTCCTATTTTTCCCCCTCCTCTCCTTTCATGCAACCCTAACCCCTTCCTCTTTCTGCTCCCTAAGCAGTCAGCAAAGTAGACCTGAAACTTGAAAACCAGCACAATCCACTAATTAGAATTAGGGCATTGCGTCTCCTAAGTGATAACTGTGCAGACAGTCCCGCACTGTTTACAAACACCTGCCCCTGTTCCAAGTGTCTATTGTTTTCTTTTGATTCCTGAACACATTTACAGTTCACCTTTTCTTAGAACTTATGTTCTATTAATAAGAAAGGCATGGTTTGATTTTGCATTAATAAGTCTCTTTTTATGTCTGACAAACTACTTTAATCTCTTATGCGCTCTGCTATGTAGTCTGCAGCCAGAATCTGAAAAATAACTTTCATAACTTCAGCGTGTGGGTTTCTTTTTATTCTGTCATGATGATCAGCTGAAAAGGCAGTGGGCTCCCCATCTCAAAATGCCCTCAAAGAAAGGTGAAATAACCTTCATGTAGGGATAGTTGATACAGGTTTCTAATTTCAGTAGAAGACTGAGCTAAATAATTTCTACATTTCAACTCCAAAAATTCATACATGACACTTATTTCCAAAATATTTGAGATGACTTAAAGTAAAATATATAAGCCTGCTAAACTGGAATTTGAAACTAAAACTTCTGAGAACTCAAGATTAAATGATTCCTAACGGAATACCTTATTAGAATGTATAGTAACAAGGGATACTTAATGGGCAGTTTTCCAAGCTTATTCATACTGTTTTGAACAAATGGGCTAAGGGTGAGTATTAACAGATTGTAGTTTTTAGAGCCAGTTTAATATTCGTCTTTCTAAAAGCAAGTTGCCTATAGAAGTCCTATAGGAAATATTTAGTGTCTGAGTCTGGTTAAGTGTCTATCATAGGCAACCCTTAACACAGAGTGTGTTGCATCCAGAAAGTACTAAATAAAAGTGCAGGGACTGAATTGAAGAGCCCAGGACAGAAAGTTCTTATCCAGTCCTACCTTAAAATGCCTCATCTCTCACTAAAGAGTGAAATATATATTTTCTGATGGCGATCTAATTAGATTATAAAAGAGGAGTAAAGTACAACAATAGGGACCAGAAATAGCAATATTGCAGTTCCTCCATGTGTATGGAGAGAAGTAATCCTCCACCTACATTTTTCCTCACATGAGGAAAATTTGGCTCATAGCTTTAGTATTCTGCTCAAACACAGAGTAGGCAAGACGAGCAAGCAGCAAGGTATTTGCCTGGAATCCAAAATTGGTAGACCTTAACAATTCATCAAAGTATAAAAGGAAAGGAGAAAAGAAAGCCTTCTATCCTCTTAATATTTAAGAACAACGTATCACTCTTCATCTAGAAAATGCAGCGTCCCTGCTCCCAACCTTTCCTCATTGGGTTTTCCAGAACCTCGGTCCATAGCCTCTTCCAGCCCTGGTATAGAAGCAATGTTATTTACTCCCTCCTCACTGACCCTCAAAGATCCAAACACCTCACCATCGTGATAAAAAATAAAATGTGATACTTCTCCTACTTGCTCCTCTTCAATTTTTTTTTTTTATTATTTCTGGCAAATCTAAATTTTTCAGTTTTTTTTTTGCCAATATATTCACCCTCCTCACTTTACTATTCTGCAGTTAAGCTTCTGTCCTCATCCTGTACTAATGTTGTTCTAAGGACACAAATGATACCTGGCTTATTAAATTAGCCTGTGTTTTCCTTCACCTTCCTGTGGCACGTTCTATTATTACCCACTCCTTGCCTCTCCCACACCTTAGATTCGGTCACATTGCAAGCTCTTGAGTCTAAGTCTCTGCCCTTTCTTCCTTCACCTCTTCTTCCTACTACATCTCCATCCACCTATTCCACAAAGGGCCCTTATTTTACCCCTTTTTTTTCCTTTACACCTTGATCCTCAGAGATCTTTCTGCTCTCAAACTCCCAAGTATCACATCAATGTCCCAGCAAATCTGTAAAGAATAACAAAAATATAAATGTAAAAATGTAATGAAATCAGTAATTAATTTCCCCCTGCAAACATCTTCTCATCTTTTGGTCAACTTTTATCTTATCCTTGGCCCCAGCCCAAGCCCAGCAGGTGGTTTATTCTTTATATTATTCATTTTCTTTCCTTCCTGCCCAGGCTCACACTTTCAGCTGTTCTATAACCAATAGAACTTTCAGAATGGCTTCCTACAGTTTTCTTAGCTTTTAACTCTAGTTTCTTATGTCACATCCCATCTGGTTTTCATTGTGCTCTCTCATTCTGTGTGTGTGTGTTTTATATGTATATATCTTCTTTTCCAATTTCATCTTCTTTCCCAAATTCAGTTTCTCTTGGAAGAAAAGCATATTATGTATTTGCAGTATGATTTGTAGACCTAGCAGTGTGTCCTGCTCATAGTAAATATCAAATAGATATTCGTAATTGTGACAGTAAGAACTCAATCACTGTCAGCAACACGGACAAGGAATATAGTGTACCCTCCTCATTACTTCAGAACCCTACTCTGACCAACATCCTTGATGCTGCAGGACATACTCCATTCTCACCACCACTTTCTCTAATTCTCCTTGGTCTTCATTTATTTCACAAATTTGTATGCAAAACTATGATTTTCTTCCTAGGAGTTTTATATTATTAATATAATGTTATTCCATTTTTGAAACTGAACTTGAAATTTTTATTTAGAATACACACACATACAGATATTACATTATGTTGCTTGTGCTGTCATAACAAAGTATCATAGACTGAGTGGCTTAAACACTGAAGATTTATTTTCTCACAGTTTTGGGCTAGAAGCACAAAATAGACATGTTGCCAGTGTTGATTTCTTCTGAAGTCTGTCTCCTTGGTTTGTAGGTGACTGTCTTCTCCTGGCATTTTCACACAGTCTTCCCTCCATTCCCTCCTGTGTCCAGATTTCCCCTGTGATAAGAACACCAATCGTATTGGACAAGGGCTCATACTGACTTCATTTTAACTTAATTACCTCTATAAAGATCCCATCTCCAAATAGTCACATACTGAGGTACTGGGGGTTAGGACTTCAACATCCCACTTTGGGGGGAACAAAATTCAGCCCGTAACCACCATGTGTGTGTGTGTGTGTGTATACAGTGCAAGAAATTCAAGTAAAAAAAATAATTTCATGAAGACAAGAAAACACAGGAAGACATTAAGCTTTGAAAAAAAACAAACAAAAGAACCACACAAAAATTTAAGCAATGTCTCAGGCTAATGTCTGAAGAATTCAGCTGGGCAGGTGTCAACCAGAGGACATCAGGGATGTCATCGGATTCAACACTGTGTCAGTAAAGAAAACGAAGTAGCTAATATATCCAGTGACATTTCAGGGGATGTTAATCATCTTAATTTTTATTCCCTTGAGAAATTCTCATGAAACTGAGGTAAATAACTAGAATGCACAATTGACAGAGACATATGGAGTGTATGCTTTGCTAATATAAATAAGCTTCCTATCCTCTTTGGAGGCATAAGTTATATTTTGAATTACCTCACAGCACATATGCTGCCCTTGTGTATCAACAGTTTAGCCTTCCGTGCAGATCCATTTCCCAACACTGTCCCTAGACCTCGATCTTTTATTGACCGAGCAGAGTCGTGGCTTTTACTGATCATTTTTAGCCTCACGTTCAGGTGGCTTTTTCAGCACATTTTAAAGTGTCCTTGCTGGTATTCCTGCTATTTCTTAGGTGACTCATGTTGTAATTTTCCAAACTGACTCTCTTAACAGTAAGAAGAAAAGCATTCATTCAGCTAAGATGGATTTTATGTTCAGTGCCACTCTAAACTATCAGTGGAAAAAAATTGAATATGTTCGTATTTGAAACAAATAAATTGGGAAGAATCTAAAGGGACCCATTTAGGAATAAGCTGCCTACAGAACATCCTTTTGTAGGAAAGACTCCTCACAAATCCCCCCAAACTTTCACAGAAACATAATATGACTCTTTTAATTTTTATTTTTATAAAATAAATAGCACTCTAATCTTTACTGGGAATCCTAAACATATGGGCCCACTTTCTTCCACATCTCTGTGTATGGTATTCTGCATACTGCGCACACACACACACACAAGTGCACACCATGTGCACTTCAGGTGAAAGATGAAGTATTGGCCAAAACAACAAAAACTGAAAGTGTACATTTGTATTTGGCTTGTTAAAGAAAAATACCTTACTAATTGTCATGATCAGCACTGAAATGAAAAAATTCCAACGTTAGAAAAAGAAGTAAACCCTAGGGAGACAGAATTTTTTCAGAACATTTGTATGAATTAGAGCAGTCATTTTTTTCACCTAGGTGAGCAGAATATGAGAAGATTTGAGGTAGGCAGGGCTTTTTCAGACTATGGATATATACCTCAGAGTTCCTAAAACATACATAGGATGCCTCCTCTTCTTTGAATTGACCAAGCATGACAGTGACATCACTGAGTTTGCCCTCTGTGTGCATTAAGTGTGAGGACATGCTAAAAAGACATCATTAGAGTGGTATAAAATTCACCTCAGTACTGACATGTCTGTCCCTTGGATGACTCACGAGGAAACACGGATGAAAGAATATAGGCAAAGAAAGGGGAGTGAGAGTTAAAAGTAAGGAGCATCATCATAGTCGACAAAGGGGCTTAATGTGGTCCAGTTTCAAATGATTAGTATATGGGAAAGGGGAGCTTTGTGAATTTTCTGGCTTGATAGACATGACTTAGGCAGACAGAATAAATAGAGGAAAGAGTACAGAGAAATGTATTGTGCTAGGACTTTGTACAGGAAGCCGTGGTCTGAAATTCAGGGAGATAAGAAGAACACACATTTGCATCTTATTTAAGGAAGTAAGAGACCACACAGTAGACACCAAGGGGAGAAAGGATGGTAGGAAACAAGTAGAAGGCAGGTGCCATCTGTGTAATTAAGAAAGAATGAATTCCAGGAAGCAGGACAAGGAATCACAAGCTGGGCCCTATAGATGAAATATGATCAGTGGTACATCTCAGTGCTAGGCTGTTTGAACCAGGGACCTATTCCAAAAGTGATGTTTGATAGCATTGGTAATGATTCTTAATCCCTTAAATGTTCATCTCTGGTACATTAGATGATCTTTCCTGATGTCTGTGAGCCAACACTGGCCATTCATTTGTTCCACATTAATGGGAAAATACCACTGGTTTTATTGGGTTGAATTGATAGCACTTTAAAATTGATCTTTAACAGTCATATGACCTAGTCCAGTTCAAACTATAAATTCTGAGCTCACTCTCATCATACTTTCTCAGGAAAAATACCAAAAGCTGTTCTCCTTGATGTCAATATGAGTTTTTTTCTCAATATAAATATTATATGATCAGATTCCAAAGTATCTTAGGTTTCTAAGTATCTTAGATATCATGTTATATAAAACATACAGTGTCTATAAACACATGCAAGTATCTAAGTATCCTAGATATCATGTTATATGAAACATACAGTGTCTATAAACACACAAAATGTGTTTATGCACATGCATAAAAGCCAGGTAGTCACAAAATTATGACAATGTGCCATCTTCCTAAGAAAATCACACCTACATATTTAAAGTTAAACTAACAGTGTTGGCCCTCATTTATTTTTTACTGAAAGCTTTTCAATTCTCATATTCTCTGTTAAATACTTAAAGTCTCTTCATTAACTTTTTTTTTACTTTGTTTTTGTCTAAGGACAAAAGAGATCTTTGGTTACACTTAACATTCACCAGTATCTTTATTCATAATTAAACTTGTAGAGTATGATGTTGTTACCAAATTTACTATAAATTTAACCTTTATCAGGAATTTTCAGGCACAAATAAAAATTTTTCTATCACTTTTAGCAATTAATTCTCCCTTTTCTACACTGTTAAGTCTGTATAATTGTGTATTTTGTAGATTGTCAAGCAGCTGAAGATGTATTATTAGTGATTTGCAGTATTTTATTGTTAAGATTTTCACTGCTTTCCAGTGGTTTCCCATCTTCCAGAGAATTTTTTTTTCTTTTTCTTCTTATTTCCTACCAGAGTAGCATTTTAAGTAGATGTTATAAATCTCTGCCAAAGGCACATTCATAGCCCTGCTTGAATGGTTTCATTTAGACTAGGACTGCTCTTACTTTTTCAAGCCTCTTCAAGATCTTTATCTCGGTGAAATTCACTTTGTTTCATTAAAGAACTAAGCACAACTTCCTAAAAAGCCCCTAAAGTAACTAAATATATATTATTTCTTTGATTTTGGAATAGATCCAATATTATAACACATTACTACATTAACTTTAAATTTTTATTCAAAATACAAACATAAATTTTAATTAGTTTTTTTAAGGGGAAGAAGATGATATTTTCTGAATACACACACATATATATATATATATTTATTTATTTAATATACCCACTATTTTAGCTCTATAAATCAAACATGTTTTATGCCTCAATGTTATAAACATTTTCTACAAAGGCAAACAGGCTGGTATTTTGTTCTACAATTTTAGTTAAACATTTTCTAAGAGAGTAGTAATGAGTATGGCATAATTTTTTCTTAAAGCCTCCAAGACCTCTAATTCGGGCCACAAATATTTCTTTAAAATGCACCAAATCTAGCAGAGAAATCTGTTCAGTCAGAAATTCAGAAAGGGAAAGCCAGAAACAGAAATATTTCCCATATTCCATTTCTAACCAAGTCAAGTAGACACCAAGAATACTAATTTTTTGAAAGGTGCTATAATTTTTCAGTATTTTAACCTCAAGGCAGCTCTATACTATTCTTCTTCATCTGTTTCATAATCAGTAAGAATGGTTTGTTCATGTGGTTATAAGTGACAAGGGATAATATATATTCTAATGACTTACAGGATTTTTTTCCAGGTGAATAGACTTCCTGACAGATGTATCTATCTTTTGGGAAAAAAAATAAATCAAGTGAATCAGAGATGGGATAACCTTTCTCTTTCAACATTTCTTTTGTATCATCAGTCACTCTGTTCTTTCTGTGTAATGAACACTTTCAGTTTTATAAAAGTTCCTCTCTTCATGATGTCCCATTTTCATGAAGCATTACATTTTATAATGCACCTGGTCTATATGACAGCTCCCACTTTGTGTGGTTGCATTTATTCTTGTCGCTTTAATTTTTTAGTGTTTTGAGTAATAGGAAAAATAATTTAGTAGTATTCACAAATGTTCATCTACAGACACTTCCTACAGATTTTCTGACAGACTTTAAAGTTTGAGACCTATGGTTAGAAGCCAAGGATATTTTACATATACTTTTAAAATATATGTTTGCGTTCATGTTCATACATGAGTACTATAATGTCAGTCAGAGAAAGGATACCCTTTTTGCCTAGTAAATAGCAAAACTATCTATTTTAATTTTAACACATGTGCTCCTTTCCTCAGCTGAATGTTTATACAGTTATAATTTGTAGGACAGCAAACTATGTTCCTAATGTAATAAAAACTCACATTAAAGTTAATGGGACTTTTATTCAAGTAAAGTGAGAAATTAGTGGCTTTTCTGACGTAAGTACTTTACCTATGATTTCATTATATTCTGACAGGTATACGGAAGTACCTTAAAAGTCCTATCTCATTGCAATCATCTTTTGTAATCCTAAATTACAGAATTAAAATGTTATGAATAAATCGTCCCTTCAAAGGGCACATACAGTTTGTTTGTTTTGATTGCAGGTAGGAATAACAATAGAGGGAACTAACTATATCAAAATATATACGTATTTTTCCACTTTTTGATTTACTTATTTATCTAATGCCACCTTATTATACAAAAGGCTCATGGTGCTCAAAAGTACAACAACACTGAAATTGGGACCAAGAGATGGAAAACGCAAGTGCCGTAGACTCTTAGGCCAGTGGGCCAGGCAGGTGACAAACCAGGGAGTGAGTCAGGTGGGTCTGGAGGGGCCACACCCTCCCTGAGGGGCAGCTGCTCCTGCTTCAGCAGATCACAGCCTCCAGAGAACATATGTACCCAGGGATGTGGGATCTGATTTCTCAAAGGAAGACAGAGATGCAGATTTCCTGATTTATAAATATTAGAATCTCAATCTCTGAGGTTAGACGTCTGGCCTTGGTTTTCCTTGGAGGGGTAGGGACAACCAAGAGGGGACATGAGTGGCATTGCTGGAAATGGCAATATGTATATATAGGATTCCTGATCTGTGTCAAGTCTATTAAAACCGATGTGGTCCAGATGAAACCCAATATGGCAAAAAACTGGATTCCATTTCTAGGAAGAAAAGCCTTCAGGATAGTTCTGGTCTGGGATGTCTCAGAATGTATACCCAGGGCCCTTTTGGAAACAGTGATGAGCATGGTTTTTCCTGAGTGGGTCCTTCAGACTAGAAACTAGGATCAGAACCTCAGAGATCATTCAGTTTGGGCCTATCACCTTAAAATAGAATCTAATAGGAAGCTGCTTATAGAAAGAAGAGAGATCACTGTTCACCCTGCTATTTATCGGGGAGGATGAAACTTGATTCTGTTTCACAGCTGCATCCTTCCCACCTCCTCCTGACATCTGTGGGCTCCAGGAACACAGCTGGGGAAGAAAACTACATTCACTGGCCAGTCATGATGAAAACTTTAAAAGGGGGTGGAGGAAGGAACGGCAGAGTAGATGGGAACAGGAAGAGGACTGAATTCATTTTATACCCCCGCCTAATGTGTATTTAAATTTTTCCTTATCTAATTTCTTTAGGTTTGGGACTTAATTATCCACTTGCCTCTCTGGCAATATTCTATTCAGGAATGCTTCAATGTAGCAATGTCTTGCTGCTTCAGAGCATTATATCTTGTGCTATGTTTGAAGAATCAAAATTAAAATATGTGCTGTCATAAAACAAGGTAATACAATGTTCATCAAAGAACACCTTCTCATAAGCCAGCCCATCAACATTCTTCTAAGGACCCAGGCCAAAACTGGCAAATATTAGTGAAGCCTAAAATTAGGAGCTAGTTTACATACATAGGCAATGCTTATTTTCACAAAGCTGAACATAATGCAGTAGGCAGAGAATCTTCTTTCTAAGATTAGAATCTAAGTGAACACAAATAATGGATAATAGAATTATAAGCACTTACAAAATAAATGTGTCCTAGTATATATAGTAAATTCATGGTGTGACATAAATATCAGAAGTATTTATGGTGAATATGAATAGCAGAGGAATAAATAGAAATTTAGACTTTGAATTTTAATCATTACCCCTGTCACCCAAACATACATTTAATATATAATAAATACATATATATTGAAGAATTTGGCACACTATTTTGTGAGATAAGGCTGTAGATTTGTTAAACCATGGGACCAAGAACATTTGACAACAATTTATGACAAGTGAAAGCACTTGCAAGGGGACAGAGTCCCTATTGATGTGCTTGCCAGCTCACTGAGCCCCAAGTCTGTGGATGCTGGGAACCGACAGCAGGCAGTAAATAGATTTTATGATGGTTACATTTTATTTTGACATCCATTTTAATACAAAAAGTTTTGAGTTCAATTTATTTTAAAATAATTCATTCTCTAGGAAAAATATATGCCAAATTTTTTAAGATGGAGAACTGAAAGCTTTACAAAAGAATTCTATTAATTCAAGTGTTGTATCTGGAGGCAGACCTGAGGCAAGTCGCTTACTCTCACTGTTCCTCTGTTTATTCCTATGTAAAATGAGGATAACGACAGTCCGAACTTCATAGAGTAGAGTGGAAACCTGAGTAGGGACATGTAAGTGCTCAGTAATGGTTTTATCATCATCATTGTTATTGTTATTGCCATTTCATATACTTCTAATCAGAGAGCAGCCTCTCAAGTTGATGTGTTCATTGTATTCCTTAATTTTCATAAAGGTCTTAATTTCATCTCCACAGTGGCATGTATCTTTCTTTGCTCACCAGAAAAAAATATGGATTGTTGTCAGAGATTTCAACCTTCACATCATTGCTGTAATATTTAACCAAACTCCTGACTGTGGCAAATATTAATGGGACATTAAAACTATCCATTCATCAATTGGAGGAATTCCACATGTGAAGAATGGGGTTCTGGGAAAAAAGAAAGACACTAGATTTTCAGTTCTGTATAGAATTTTTAAAATCAAACCTATTAGAACTGTAATTTTTCTGTCTGTGTTTTCAGAGGGAGAAGTTCCAATCACAGCTGTCATCTGATTCTCAAAAGAAACAGGTGGCCCCAAAGCCACATTTTTTTGGGTGTGAGATTTTTGGAATACTCTCATTTACCCTTGGATCGATTCAGGCCCTCTTGAAATTATATGTGTGAACTCTAGTGGTTTGGTCTTCTGTGGAACTGTTTTTTTTATTGTATTGTTGACATACAATCTTATATTGGTATCAAGTATACAATACAGTGGCTCAACAGTTACCCTTATTATTAAATTCTCACCCCTACTAGTGTAGTTACTGTCAACATAGGAAGACATTACAGAATTATTGGCTATATTCTCCATGTTGTACTATCATCCCTGTGACTAACTTATATTATGATTGAGAATTTTTGTGCACCTTTGTCACCCTACCCATTCCAACGCCTCCTCCGTGGTAACCACCAGTCACTTCTCAGTATCTATGTGTCTACTGCTATTTTGTTTATTTGGTTTTGTGTTCCAAAAGTAAGTGAAATCATATGGTATTTGTCTTTCTCTACTGGTTTATTTCACTTAGCATAATACTCTCTAGGTCCATCCTTATTGCAAATGTCAGGATTTCATTTTATTTCTGAATAATATTCCATTGTATATATGTACCATATCTTCTTTATGCATTCATCTATTGATGGACACTTAGGTTGCTCCCATAACTTGGCTATTGTAAAGAATGCAGCAATAAACATAGGGGTGCATTTATCTTTTCCAGTCAGGGATTGTGTTTTCTTTGGGTAAATTCCTAGAAGTGAAATTACTGGATCATATGGCCTTTCTATTTTTAGGTTTTTGAGAAACCTCCATAATGCTTTCCACAGTAGCTGTACCAATTTACATTCCCACTAACAGTATAGCAGGGTTCCCATTTCTCTACATCCTTGTCAACACTTGGTATTTCTTGTCTTTTGAATGGTGGCCATTCTAACTGGTGTGAGGTGATATCTCATTGTGGTTTTGATTTGCATTTCCCTGATGATTAGCAATGTGGAGCTTTCATGTGCCTGTGGCCATCTTTATTTTTTCTTTGGAAAAATGTTCAGGTCCTCCACCCATTTTTTTCAGGTTTGTTTGTTTGTTTTTTGGTGTTGAGGTGTGTGAGGTCTTTATATATTTTGGATTTTACTCTTTATTGGATAAATCTTTTATGAATATATTCTCCCATACTGTAGGTTGCCTTTTTACTCTGCTGATGGTGTCCATTGCCGTACAGAAAATTTTTTGTTTGATGCAGTCCCACTTGTTCATTTTTTATTTTGTTTCCCTTTCCTGAGGGAAGGTGTCTGGGAAAAAATTGCTTGTGCTTATGTTTAGGAAATTTTTGCCTGTTTTCTTCTAAGAGTTTTATAGTTTCATGTCTTACATTTAGGTCTGTGATCCATTTTGAGTTTACTTTTGTGTATGGAGTTGGACAATAATCCAGTTTCATTCTTTTGCATGTAGCTGTCCAGTTTTCCCAACACCAGCTATTGAAGAGACTGTCTTTTCCCCATTGTATATTCATGACTCCTTTATCATATGTTAATTGACCATATATTCTAGAGTTTATACCTGGACTCCCCTTTTGTAGAATGTTTTACTAAATTAAATTTTGTCATTATGTTATTATCATCTGGTTTCTGGTATTTCTTATGCACATCACACTCTAGAATACCTTTATATTAACCTTTTACAATAGTCTTGTTATAAAGACTTGATAAGAGAAATTTTACTTGTGTCCCTGTGTCATCAAAATTCTAAAAAGCTGTTTCTTATAGACAGGTAAATATTTCTTCTTGGACTGCTAGAAAATCTATACTGTAATTCATATACAGGTTTTCCATGTTGAATTTATTATGGATTGATTATTTTCCTACCATATATTGCTTCTTCTGAATTTCTCACACGTTTGCTTTGAAAAAGTCAAAATGAATAGTCCTTTTCCCAGGATATATCACCATTATGTTCAATGTCTTTGTGAAATGTTATGCCTCAACTTTCTACCCATATAGTTATGATTACAAATAGAATACTCCTTTACAAAGTTGGTGAATGCTTATCAGATATTTGGGGATATCAGGTTCAAAACATGTAACCATATTAAAGCACACGCTTCCATAGCTTGGTTCACTCTGAATTACTGGTCACTAACAATCATAGCAAAAGAGTGGATTGGCCTACAGACTGAGACAGTATGGTTCAATAGAAAGGGCCCCACACATGGGGTTAGAAGATTGATTCTAGTCCAGGTTCTGCAGCTTCAGGCAGAAGTTGATCCTCTGCATGAGTAGAAGACAATCCCACTATACCTATACACCTCATCAGACTGTGAGAATAAAATAACACGGTTGGAAAGTATTGTGAAAAACATATAGAAATACAAAGTATTGAGACAGGCCATAACTTTGAAGATTTACCCAACTGCCTTGCCTAATAAAGAATCAGAACCATGCTTAACTCGATACTTTTAACCCATGATTAAAGATCTCTCAAGCACTGTAAGTGCATTCAGTGTATAATTTAGTGTGCCTTCACCACCTATTAATTGTAGTTCTTGGATAAGTTTTGGGGCCTGCCTGTCCCTCAGTCTTCTCACAGGTTGTTGAGAGGAATAAATGAGACAATACCAGTAAAACCCCTAGTGTGGTATTTGCCTCTGTGTGTGAAGTTCAATAAATCTTAGCCATTGTTAATAAAATGTAATGCTTTTGCCTTGTCCTTAAAGTTAGTAGACATAACAAAATGAAAGCCTATTTCAGGAAGCTAAAATATATAACCCACATGTAAATGGTTTCATATAATAGCAACTGGTAGCTGACAAGATTTTATAAACAATAATTAATGAGGTTCTAGGCACTGATTAAAATTTAATGAAAAAAGTTTTAATTTAAAAATTGCTGTTCAAAGTGTCCTAGTCACCCAATTTTTGTTTAATGGCAGTGGATGCAGTTGAGGGGCTTTAATGAGGCTGCTGCTAGCATGATTGTGCTGTCAGGTGTGTTCAGTCATCAAGTGCACAATCCAGCTGTATGCAACAATGTCCACAAAACACAGTTCCATGACAAGAGCCGTGGTCCCTTTCTTGCATAAAGAAGCAAATGGAGTGGAAGGCTTTATTACAGTTTTAGTTATGTGCACAATTTTAGAAAAAGTTGACATTTCTTGTAATACCACAAAGACTTGTTGGAAATACCAGACTTTAGTATGCATGCCACAGCCTTTGTTCACAATCTCCTTATTGCACATCTAATCTTGTTGGAAGCAATTTTACAAATTATAAAGAATAGAAAATATATTAATGTGTCTAGGTCTAATAAAAATAAGTTAATTTGATTTGAAGTAAATTAAGATGCACAGTCATTAGAGTGCATATAATGCTACTCAGATTATCTTCACTAGAATTCATGTCTTACAAATGTACATTATGAAGATATTTATGAATTATAAAAGGAGGAAATGTCTAGGGAGATCACAACATGATCCTGATAAATATTCAGTACTAACATTTTCTGGAAGAGTAGAGAGTTATCTGGTGTCCACACACACTGAGAAATATTAAATACTTCCAGTAAACATTTTTTGGTAAGAAGTTCATAGAAAATGGCCATCATGAATACCAGCAAAACAGACTATAAAAGAACACAAATAAAATTGTTTCAAAAATATCCTGTGGAAATTTTGTTTACTTCAGCTAAACACTAAGATAAAATGAAAGACAAACTTCTACCTATCAAATATTCCTTCCCAGAGCAAGCATTGGAACCCAAATGAGATGCATTATGTGACAGCTGATCCAATCACATACTAATTTATCTCTTCTTTGTTCCTAAGAAATACTTGATTTGGGGTAGAACAACCTCCTGATTGATTCCCCAAACAATTAACTTAAAAATGCTCAGGCAAGGAGCTAAGTGAATTTCTCTACCAGATGAGGTCCATAGGCATTGCCCTTTTTATATATTGGAGTAGAATGTCACAGAATCCTTTCAAATACAAACTCCCTGTCACTTCCCACTGTTACTAAAACCGCACACCAAGGAGTTGATTGTGATAGGAAAGCCACTTCCTAGCCACAATATCCACACCAATAGCCAGGTAAGAAAACTCATCCAAACAATTTTGGAAGCAAGAGATCTTCCTTATTTATGATGTCCTATAGCAGCAGATTTATTGAATTGCACAATGGAAGGACACTTAAATATATGTATAAATGATCAGGCATAAATAAGCAAAGGGTGTAACCAGACCATTGCCCACACCCGAAGTACACATGCAGTGTGTAAAAAGGAAACCAAGCCTCTGCCTGCAGTCTTGCCTCTCAACCTGTTCCTCAAGGAGGGAGATGTGGACGTTTTCTCACATATCATTGGAGCAGTGCTGTCCCTCTACTCAAATGCTCCATTGAATTGTTCCAGTCTCTCCTACCTCTGGATGACTGCCCACTCTGCCACCAGCCTCAGCCAAGCTGCCAGCCTTGGCCCTCCGCTTGGCTCACGGGGAACTTCTTCTCATAACCAAATCATTCCAAGGGCAGAGCTCCTCCAGTACATAGAGTATGATCGCAGGGGGCCCCAAACCTCACTGAACATCTGGTCCATCTGGTAAACCCTTTTAAAAATAGATCTGGGGATCTCACCTCTGACCTAATGAAAAATTTTAGTAGATCTCATGAAATCTGTATTTTGAACAAGTTCCCCACAATAAAGGCATATAGTAAGGCTGCAAAAAGTAGTTGTTGAATGAATTCCTAGGCAGAGTATACAACCTCCATACACAGACTGGCATTTGCCAATCAGAGTTTATACCACAGAACTTTTCTTCCTGTGGTATAATGCCTACTTCATTGCCCCAAACATAGGGACAGTGAAAGAAGTCCTTAAAAGTTCAACAAGAGACTGGAAGTTGGTGTGTCGGTGTGCACAGGGTACCTCTAGGGAGAGGTGTCACCTAAGTCTCCTGCATCCTAAGCTTAACAATCCCGCTTCAGTCCCCGCTAAAACCCAGAATGGAAACAGGTACCTAAAAAAATCCCTCTCAAAGAAATTGTTCTGTCATTGCCAGTATCTCAAGGAATATAGGGGTCTTAGCTATAGCTAAGTCAAAATGATCTCAATGCTGTTTTTAATCCCACTTTTGAGAGACCCCAGTGTAAAAAGAATTGAGCTTTAAAATGATCAGGTGCATTTCCCTTAAAACTACACTATGAGTTCCTCAAAAGGTAAAGCTTTATAGCACCCAGCACAGAGAAGTCACTCAATATAGATATAGAAGGAAGGAAGGGAGGCAGAAAGGTAGAGGGTCTGAGGAACAGAGGGAGGAATCTCTGAGTGAATGAATTAATGAATGCCTCTTGTTGATACAGACCTTATGTTTGTGTTTTCGCTAATCTTTATGAAACTAGAAGATAAAATTTCTCACCCTCTTCATTATTATGATGTTAAATGAATTTTTCCTGTCTCCTTTTTGATATGTATAACTCTGTCTCCCTTTTATTTGCTAAGATTCACTGTTTCTCAAAAATGTAAGGCAGAATGTATCCAACTTTCCCTGAAGAACTCTTTTATAATTATGTTAACTTTGGGGCTCTTTCAATGAACTAAATAGTAGCCAAACTATTGCCAAATTGTTCTTCATTTATGAAAATGATGATACCAGCTAACATGTGCTTTGAAAGAAATAAAGCAAAAATGCATTGTTTCCAAAACTATAAAGGATCTTGTACGCATATTTGTAGCAGGGATTTCCATGTTAAGAGGAAACTGACACTTTAATGTTAGTAAAAACTTATAAGCTGTGCTGAAAAGATTCTGATGACAGTTTTTCTGGCAATATTAGAAGGTACAGAAAGTTTCTGAATCTCATGTCCCACCACTTGCCTATGTCAAATCCAGAGTTTGAATTCGGTGGGTTTGACTTCAAAGCTTATATTCTTTCCAGGTAAGTATTAGGAATCATGATAAGAACTGAGAATATAATTTATATACAGTTGATAAATAAAATCCACATAATGCTACCCAATAAATATTTATTGCACCCTACTATGTTTACTCTGTGTTAGTTCCTATACAATCGGTGCATAGCCAAAAACCTGTAAGTTTTATAAGCTCTTAAGTAATACCTTGTCTGAAGTAAATGCTTCAGACACAGAGGCAAATACCACACTAGGGGTTTTACTGGTATTGTCTCATTTATTCCTCTCAACAACCTGTGAGAAGACTGAGGGACAGGCAGGCTCCAAAACTTATCCAAGAACTACAATTAATAGGTGGTGAAGGCACACTAAATTTTCTGGACCATCTTGTGGGAAAGTGAGACAACCTAAGTAACCTAAGCAGGGCAGGTGAAGAGGACTGTCTGCACTTGGTGTGGGAGATTTATTTGCAGATGCTAATAAGTATCCTTGTGAAAGGATAAAACAGTCTACATGTGATTATACTTTCTCATATTAAGACCTGAAAGGGAGGTAAATAGTCATAGTTAATATCTATCTAGCAGTCCTATGTGCCAGGCATCATACCGAGGACTATATGTCAATCTCATAGGAAACTTGGAAAACTTAGAGATACTAAGTAACTTATCCAAGACTGAAATTCAAAGTCAGGCAGTCTATTTCTGGCACTCTTACACTTAATTACTATTCTATATTTCTTCCCAGGTTAGAAAGTGAAGGAGAGACTGAAATAAGGGAGATCACTTAGGTTACCACAGTAATGACATTGCAGTTTAGAAAGTGAAGGAGGGTCTGGAATAAGGGATCAGTTAGGTTACTGCAGTAATCCCGGTGACGGTGATAAGGACCTGAGCTAGAATGGCAGCAGTGGAATTGGAAAGGAATGAGGCAAGAGATATTGAGAGAGAGGGAGAGGTGAGAGCACTTGATGCCTGATTGGATGTGGAGAAGGCAGTGCGGGTATTGATAAGAAATAGGGAGGAGTCAAGGATCAAGGGCTCTAGCCCAAATGAAGAGAAGAATGGTATATTCCTAACAAAAATAGAACATATAAAGTCAAGAAAGAATTGTAGGGAGGAGAAATAGGTTTAACTTTTGGCACGCTTCGTTTAAATAAAAGATTTCATAGCTGCAGTAAGATTTCTAATCAGTTAAGACTCAGGAATAAAAATTAGTCAAAAGACATATCGGATGGAAAAGTCAGCTGAAGAAAAGCGCTATCTATCATGTATGGCAGGACGCATATGGTTGGTTGGTCTCCCGTAAAACTGCATCACCAGTCAGTGTGCTCCTTCTGGGGTCTCACACCCTCGGACGTGCAGCTCTTCCTGGACCTGCGTGCAGAGCTCTGAAGTCCTCACTACACCACGACTAGCAAAGACCTGGGGACCATCTTGTGGGAAAGTGAGACGACCTAAGTAATTTCCATCCTTAAGGTCCTGAGAGAGTATCCCCACGTCTAACCATCCTTTCTGTTTTAAGTTTTCATGTGGAAGAAGACTATGTGGGAAATATAAATACTTTTCAGTCTTGTTTCATGAACTGCCCTGTTCTCTTAGAAGGCAGCCTGTGCCAAAGTGCCGGCAGCTGTGATTTATGTTTGGGGCCATCAGCTTCTGTCGCTGGGCAGACTCTTTAAGTGAAGAGGATTGTCTGCACTTGGTGTGGGAGATTTATTTGCAGATGCTAAAAACGGCCTCCAGAGAAGTATGTCACCTCCCCTGAACAACGTGTGAATCTTCGTCTAGGGAGAGTGCGTCAGCCCCCAACCACTGGCACTTCCAGTTCTGCAGGCAAAAGGCAATCAGTCCTCTAACTTTGCTCTTCTTCAAAATGCTTTTGGCTATTCTGGATTCTTTGCAGATCTGAATAAATTTTGGAATAAATTTATTTACTTCTACAAAAAAATCAGCTGAAATTTTACTGGGATCACATTGAATCTCTACATAAGTCATGGTGAGAACTGACATTTTAACATTATTGAGTCCTCCTCAGCATATGTCTCCATTTATTTAGGTCTTCTTTGATTTCTTTCATCAGCATTTTGTAGTTATCAGGGTGCAAGTTTTGCAAGTTTGCTAGGTTTACACTTAGGTATTTCATGTTATTTTAAGTGGCACTTTTTTTCAATTTCCAAGTGCTAGCATATAGAAATAAAATTAGTTTTTGTATGTTGACTTCACATCTTGCCACATCCCTGAACTCATGTATCAGTTCTAGTAGCTTTTATGTAGATTACTTAACATTATAATGTAGACAATCACAGCTCTGTGATTAGAAACAGTTTCATTTTGTTGTTTCTGACCTGCATAGTTTTTTTTTCTTGCCTCATATCACTGACCTCCAATAAAATAAGGAATGGGAGTGGTCGAAGCAGACATCCTTGTCTTGTTTCTCATTAGTACAGGAAAGCATTTAGTCTCTCAAAATAAGTATGATGTGACATCTTAGTTTTCAGTAACCTTTTCCTAGGTTGAGGAAATTAGCTTCAATCCTACATTCTGGGGATTTTTATCTGGAAGAATGTGAATTTTAAGAACATTTTTTTCTTGCATATGATCTATTAAGATTTTCATATGTTTCTTTTAATTTTTCTTCTTTAGTCTATTAAGTCTGTTGTTTCCTGACAAAGAATTTTATAAGAGTTCATATTGGATAATCATAGGGTGAAAACTTCATGGAGGAGGGTGGTACCTCAGATGAAAACACTATCTATCATGTATGGAAATTTACATAAGTTTCCAAAAATTTACACACTGCATATTTATGGTGTGAAATCAGACTTCAAACATCCAGTGCCAATCCACCTTTCTATGTACACTGAGCAGATACCAGAGAGCCTCCTTAGTCTTCTTAAATCCTAAATAACTCATCCAGATTTTAATTTTTTAATAATTTAATTCTGGAGAAGTAAAATTAGATATACTACCACTGACTCTTAGTTTTATCAGATGTGTAAAATATTTAAGTATATCTCATTGGAATGAGTTGTACTGAAATCCAACGTTTTAGATATTTAAGGCCAACATTTCCAAATGGACCTCAAACTTCATTAACTTTTTATTTCAGATAATCTACTGAGTGTTCATTCAAGAGAAAACCAACAGACTGTGAAAGTAAACTGTAAATTGATTTTTCAAAATAGAGGGGACTAACAGTGATGTGTCTAGTTACCAGAGGAGCATCATGTTAAAACATTATATGCCATCATTTTTTAGAGATTTGAGAAAATTGGTTATAAATTTCCTTTGTTCCCAATTCTAAATAACTTCATATGTAATTTTCAATATTCAGAATAATATGCAGAATTGGGAAAATATCTTAATGTGATCTGTGTATGATCTCAGTGAATATTTGTTAATTGAACAACTGAATGAATCAATCAGTTATGTGTCACTTTTTACTGAAAAAAAGTATATAGTCCATTATGCATAATTCCCTAACTTTGGTCCAATTGTATTTGGTTTTGTATTTTTATATTTTCATTAAGATGCACCTTTCATCTGGTAAATCAGATATATGTTTTTAGTGCCAATTATTCAGTCAGTAAGCACTATAATCAACTTTTTTCATGCTCTACAAATCCTTGTGCTAGGTGCTGAGAATGCAAAAATAAATGAAGCACAATGTCTACCTTCTTGGAGTTTATATGCTATTCTCTGGGTGAATCAAATACATAAGTAGCAGTTACAATATTGTAAATCCTTTCAGAGTAAGGACAACATTGGATACCTCATATTTGTGGCTATTGTGTTAAAACAATTCTGGCCGCATAGTGTGCACTTACACGCCTAATGCTGCAGCAGTAGAACTCTTAAAAAAATGTGGAGGGTCCAATTATCAATTCTTCCTAGAAAAGTCTGTTTAGAGGAGATAGCCTTTGAACTGAATCCCATTGGTAGGAGAAAGAAAGGATATTGGAAGGAGAGCAGCATAAACAAAGGTGCTTTAGTGCTAAGTGAGGCAGTTTCCAAGACACGGATGACTCTGCCATGTAAGACCATGGTTGCAGAAACGGGTTATTGTTAACAAGCACTAAACTGTGGACAGGGAATGGAGATTTAGCATCCTGCTTAAGTTCCACTTCTCTGCATGCAGGGCAGGTCACAGCTCAAGAAATCCAACTCTCTGTATCATGTAATACAGCACACAGCATATCAAGATGGATAGCAACACATGATTCAAGAGTTGTACATAGAGTACAGATACTTGTACTGTAAAACCACCCTATTCAGTCCTTTCTAATTTTCCTCACAAAAATTCCCTGTAGTAGTCCACTATTCAAAGCTTTAAAGTTTTTCACCAACAGCGAAATGCAATGTCCCCTGGAATACATGACCCCTTCTCACTAGCTAATTTATAGGTCCACCTGCTCACAGGTGAGGCCAATATAGAATTCCATTCAGTGATTTTTGCAATTTGATCGGCTTCAAGAGGGGGATAAGGGAAATCCTCAAATATAAAACTGTCCAGTGAAGATAAGAGCATATAATTTAGGACAGGCAGCAGAAGACAGCGTTAGTTATTGCTCTTCCCTATGCACTGAACAAAAGCTGCAGAGCTCCACACCTACTGACAGAATTATGGCTTCCACTTCAGGCCTTTTGTAGTATGGATGTAAATAATAAAATGAAGTAAACAGCAATAAGGGTAGATTTCAACTTCTATTTAATAGGTTACTATGAAGTTAAAATACAATACTAAGTGTGGCAACACCATTTACAGCTCCCCAACCTGAAAAAACACCTATGGTGAGTGCTCCTTCTAAGGAACAGCTCAAATATTCCAATGGCACATGTGTTGGAGCCCCAGACCAGAGCATTTCCACAAGTCAGATTCTGAGTTCTATACTTGTATTCTGGGTACACAGTTAGGGTCTGGGGCTGATCCTGAGCCCTGTCTTTGGAATGTATGATCTGTTTTGCAGGACTGTGGGAAGCAGCATGGTGCTTCAGAAAGAGCAAAATGTCTGCAGTGAGACAGGCATGGGTTCAAATCTTGGCCCCACATTTATTAAGTATCTCTGGCTTTGACCTTCTCTTATGACTCTTTGGGTAGAGCCAACCATTTTATCCTGGCCTTCTCCAGTCCCACTACAAATTTCCTTATTGAAAGTCTGTTTGGTCCCTGTCATGTGAAAACGTATTTGCAAGTTGCTCACCAGAGTGATTTTTGATTTTTAACTCTACAGGCAGAGATGGCATTGAAAGTTCAGCTGTATGTAATGAGAAATGTAAGTCATACTGTATGTCCTACACTCATTCTCAAGGTTTAAGAAATTTAAAAAAAAACTTAGTGGGATGCTGATATAATATGTGGGCTTTGTAATTAAATAGGCCTGGATTCAGGACCCAATATCACACTTGTTGCCTATATGTCCTGAATCTTATTAAACATCAGTTTCCTTTGCTATAAAATTGGAGTGATTCCTGGACCCATATCTAATAGGATCAGGGAATTAAACGTAAATGGAAACAGGCAGTGCAAGGCCTGACATATCTAATGAATTCTCAAATGTAAATGATTACTTTTATTCTCTACTATTATTCTTATTAAGTGAACCTTAAAAAGGAAGCTCTACCTTTTCTGTCTTTTTATCTTGGCATTTTTAAACTAACATGGTATCTCTTAAAGAATCCAATTTAGATTCAATGTTCTTTCTGGCAATTAAAGTAGAAAACAAGTGCTCCTTGCATTCTCTTGTCTCAAATACACAAAAGTTTGATTTACTTTTATTTATGTAATTATGTTATAAGTCACTGTGGAAAATAGGCTGAATATTTTTCAGTTCTGTGTTAAGTACAGAATGTATAAGAAAAATACGTTTTCTATACTGTGATCACCTTTCATCTAACCATTATGAAAAGTAAAACATTCATAAATGTGACCTCTTAATCATTATAGTGTGCCTTTGATATTGGTAAAATGTTGCTACCTATTTTTCATATGAGAAGGTATTTGTCAGGTTATTCTTACCCTATTCACTTGAAATGTACTCCTCTCCTGAAGTGCAAGCAATCTTTGAAGTGAACATCAATGCAATTTTTTATTTTTCTACATTTTAAATTATCATTCTTTAATAATACATCTTTGATATCTTTCCACATCAGTACCTATAGGTCTGCATCAATGGTTCTAGCAGAGCAATTTTGACCCCCATGCTCATTTTGCAATGTCTGGGACAACTGCACAACCATGACCACTATCTAATTCTGGAATGTCTTCATCACTCCAGAAAAGATTCCTCTTTTCTGTCCCCACTTCCCACTCCCCAAGCCCCTGGAAAGCACTACTCTACTTTGTCTCTATAGATTTGCAGGTTCTGAACATTTCATGTAAAAGCCATCATGCCATATGTGGCCTTTGTGTCTAGAATCTTTCACCTAACAGTGTATTCAAGGTTTATCCATGTTATACCTACAGTAGTACATTTCAGTTTAATGGCTGAATAACATTCCACTGTATGTTTTGTTTATCCATTCATCAATTGATGGACAATTGCCTTGCTTCCACATTTTGACTTTTATGATTTATTCATGTACAAGGTTTTGTGTGAACATATCTTTTCATTTCTTTCAGGCATGTAACTAGGACTGGAATTGATGTGTCATATGGTAACTACATGTTAACTTTCTGAGGAACTGTCAAAAATTGTTTTTCAAACTAGCTGCAACATTTTACATTTCTAATAGCAATGTGTAAGGGTTCCAATTCCACAAATCCTCACCAACACTTATTCTTTTTCTTTTTTGTTATAGCCATCCTAGTAGATATGAACTTGTAGTACTGTTTTGACTTTCATTTTCCTGTGGTTAATGATGTTGAGCATATTTTCATGTACTTTTTGGTCATGTGTATATCTATCTTGGAGAAATTTCTGTTCATATCTTTTGCCCATTTTTGACTCATCTTTCTTTATAGTGTTGCATTCTTTTCAGATAATGAATTGCAAATATCTTCTCCCATTCCATGGGCTGTCTTTTCACTTTATTGATAATGTCCTCTGAAGTACAAGATTTTTAACTTGATGAAATCCAGTTTACCTATTTTTGGTATTGTATCTAAGAAACCATTGCTTAATCTAAGATCATGAGGGTTTACATCTATATTTCTATCTTTTCTTCTGTGATATCTGTAGTTTTAACACTTACATTTATATTATCCACATTGAATTAATTTTTGTGTATCTTGTGCAGACGGGTCCAATTTTACATGTGGATACTCGGCTGTCCCACTACTCATGAAAAGACTGCTGTTTCTCAATTGAATTGTCATGGCATCCTTGTGGAAAATCAATTGACTATAAATGTGAGGGTTTATTTCTCAACTCTTAATTCTGTTCCATTGATCTGCATATGACTATCTTTATGCCAGTACCATGCTGTCTTGATTACTGTAGATTTGTAATAAACTTTGAAATATGAAAATGTGAGTCCTGTAATTCTGCTCTTCATTTTCAAGATTGTTTTGGCTAATCCAGGTCTCTTGAATTTCCATATGAATTTTAGAACAGCTTGTCAATTTCTGCAAAGAAACCAGCTGAGATTTTGACAGAGATTTTGATGACTCTGTAGATTAATTTGGGGAGTATTGCCATTTTAACAATCCAAGCACAAGATGTCCATTTACTTAGGTATTTACTTTTTTCTATGATGTTTTGTAGTTTTCAATGTACAAGTCTTGCACTCATTTTGTTAAATTTATTTCTAAGTATTTTATTCTTTTTTGAAGCTATTGTACATGGACTTATTTTCCTAATTTTGTTTTGGATTGTTTACTGCTAGTGTATAGGAATACAATCGATTTGTATGTATTAATTTTGTTCCCTGCTCTCATACTGAACTCCTTTTCATAGTGTGTGTGTGTGTGTGTGTGTGTGTGTGTGTATTCCTTAGGATTTTCTATATACAGGATTATGTCATCTGCAAATAAGAATAGTTTTCCTTCTTCCTTTCCAATCTGGAAGACTGGTATTTCTTCTTCTTCTCTAATTGCCCTGGCTAGAAATTTCCAATGAAATATCTTTTTCCTGACCTTAGGGGAAAGCTTTCATCATTTCACCAATAACCATGACTAGCAATAGGTTTTTCATAGGTTCCCTGTCTTAGATTGAGCAAGTTCCTTCTATTCCTAATTTGGTAAGTGTTTTCACCATGATATGGTGCTGTTTTTTTCCTGCATAGATTGAGATGATCGTATATTTTTCTCCCTTATGTACAATCCAAGCACAAGATGTCCATTTACTTAGGTATTTACTTTTTTTCTATGATGTTTTGTAGTTTTCAATGTACAAGTCTTGCACTCATTTTGTTAAATTTATTGATATTGTATATTACAATGATGGATTGATTTTCATATGTGAAACTAACCCCCTCTTTCCTGTAAGGCTGTTAGCTTTCATGACTACTGGGTTGTTGGTTTTAGATGCATATGGAACCAAAGGGAAGAGAATGAGAATAGGGGAAGCTATAACACAACAAAGCTCACTTTTCTTATAGAGATTCAGCCTTTTTTTTTCTTGACTAAATGCTTCCTAGGTTGTTGCAAGCCTTCGGTTAATCTCCACACTTCTGAATAAGTGTATTTTGACAATTTCAGTCAGTGTTATCATTGCTTTTATGGAGGTAAGATTCTCAAAGGTGGTACTCCACCATTCCCTCTGAGATCACTCCATTAAAGCAGTCTAAGGATGACATTGAGTATTCCTGAATATTCAATTTGAAACTACTTGTAGGATAAGAAACCTACAGTCTCTTTGTTTTCTCCTTCTATATACTCTCATATAAACCACATTACTATTTACCTCTGTTTATCCTTTAATCCCAGCTTAGTATCCATTCATTATATTTATTTCTTCAAATGTTTATTCAGTAACTGCTATGCTTAAGGCACTGTGATAGAGATTTTAGTGGATAAAAAATTAATAAATAAAAAGTATTCCCAGAGTGATAAATAAGACATGTATCTAACTAAATATATGTTACATGTGATAAATGAAAAAGGGGGATGCAGATAATGGGATTTCAGAGGCAGGGTAAAGGATTATTGCTCTTCTTGGTGATTAAGGAGAGGCTACACAGAGACTGTGCTGTTTGTTTTGGACAAGGCATGAATAGGCCCGGAATATGCAAGGTAGCAGAAGAGAGTGTCAGAGGAGGAAGCATCAGGAACATTGGCATGGACATCAGGAAAACACTAGTTCTAGGCTGGGAAAAGGGAAGTAGGTACTTCCTACTAGTATTTGTCTGTAGCTTAGAGTATCTAAAAGAGAGTAGTGACAAACAAGGTTAAATGAAGATTTAGCCTAGACCATGGAGTGCATTTAACACCAATATAAGGAATGCGAATTTTGTTTCTATAGGGGACATAGAACTGTTAAAGATTACATGATTCCACCTATACTCCAGAAAAATGAACCTTCATATGTCTGTAAGTATTTGACAAATATAATTGAAGGATATGCTGTGGTCAAATGTAATCCAGCATCAGGATAAAAGCAGTGTGGAAAGATGGGAAATTACAAATTAAAAATCTAAAATAGCATAGAATGCAGGCTGAAGACAGGATGGAGGCACCAGCCTTCTGATTGTTTTATGACTTATTTGTTTTAGATGTTTTGCTTCTCAGAGGTTCTAGAACCAATAATCTTATATACATGTATAAGCACAACTGACAGTCCCAGGCAACTGAATACCATTCTGAGATAAAGTTATCCAGCCATTTCTTCCATTTACGAGTGTATAGATAGTTTTTTAATAGTGTCATCACATTTTCTATTTACAGGGTCCTTGGTTTATTGCATCTTCTGATTTTTCAAGCCTAATTTAGAATAGCTCTTCTCCCAGAGCAATAGATTAATTTGTCTCTCATCTTTTGTTGCCAGAAGTCCAAGGTTGAGCTTCAGTAGAGTCTTCATATTCCTTTTTCTTTGTTTTCCTCTGTCGTCTCACTTCAGCGTCTTGGGCTTCCCACAATCTTGATTCGCAATCCTCCAGAATTATGATTTCCAATACCTTATTCACTCAGCCACGGCATCAGGAAGACCAGTAATCTTTCACAGTTAAAGTTAACTATGGCCACCAACTCTTCAAACACCTGAAGTCAAAAAATTCCTTCACAGTTTGGACTAAATGCCAGGATAGCCCCATCAATCTGCCAGACTTCCAGAGGCCAGGTTGGCTTTCATGATTAAATTGCCTTCTTAATGAAAAAAAACATACAAAAAAAACACAAGTAACTGACTAGTTCAATGGTGTGTCCTCTAAAGGGTCACATTTACAAGACTCAGTTCTCGGACACACAAAGGCAGCCTGGCTCTCTGTGTGCTTTTGCCCCAGTTAGGCTAGGGTCTGAACTTGGTTCTCAGCAGGTTCACTGTCTTTCACCACACTGTGCTGGTAGTGCAAAGCAGTTCATAGTATTCTGGATATTTTTTCATGCACAGGTAAGAATGTAACACTATAAAAGCTAAATCACTACCTTGAGGACTTTGATAATGTCCATAGCCTATTAAGTTGAGGGAGACTAAAGTCATATAATTAAGACAGCTTCCATTTCCCCTGTGACACCTTAGAACATAGATTGACTGACATTGTTAGCCAACATTTCCTGCTTCTTTGATAAGAGGGAGAGGGTTGCACAATGCTCTATCAACCCTGACAACTGTTCACACAGTTCTGGAATGGCCTTGGGAACTTACTACATATTTCTTGGGTGTCAGAGTTAGAGACCCGACCAGAAACAGATCACTGATGTGGTCAAACCAGCACTGGGGAAGGATAATGCATACAGTGAGGATGTCTTGGCATTACCTACTATTCTCCAATAATTGCTGTGCAACTAAAACTTTTGTATTTGAGTTTTGTGAACTTTCCCTTGCAGACACTGCTGATTTCCAAAATAAATTCCAAAAATAAAATTTTTGAAAAATGCTCCCATCTAAAGTATTTGCAGTGAGGGAACTTAAAGACAGAATATGTGGTTTGAGTTTAAGCTGACTCTGTATACTACTAGATCTCTTCCACACTAGTCCAGCTACATAATTTTCAAAATGAAAATGCTGGCCCTGACTTACAAAAATTATTTTAGAATTTCATGACAGCCACATCCAAGCTTTGAATCGACCGTGGGGCTATTCTAAGCACAGGGCCCATACAACTGCATAGGTTATCTGGCCATAAAGCTAACATTCTATGTGCTTTTGAACTAAAAATTAAGAAATGTATGAACATCATCTGCTGTGGGCTTATGATGCTCAGATAAGCATAAATACTGAGTGTTTAAACATACAATGTAATTTTGCAATGATTTGGAAAGAGTAATTACCCCAACAGTAATACATACCTGAGCACCTAGTATGTGCTGAGTGCTTTCAGATATGTTACCATATTTACTCCTTTAAAACCCAAAATACTCAATGGCATATGTGACTAAACTACAGAACATGTCTGACTCTCTGTTGCCCTTAACTTGAAAGTTCAGAAAGGATATCGAAATTGGATGAGGCAGGCTTCTATAATACCCCTTCAGCGAACCACCTGCACTTCTTGGGCTCCCTAAGGAGTACAGAACCATCTTTGAAACATTTTAAAAATGAGAAACCAGATCCCTCTTCAATGACTGAAAAACTCACAATGTTGGGACCAAGTGTTTTATGCAGGGCAGCTGGGTTTAACTACCTTCATCCCGAAGAGAAGGACAAATAAAGAATCTCCTGGGATGGTGTTTGTTCTACTCTCATATGCACATAAATCACTGGGTGTTTCAATAACGCACAGCATCTGATTCCACTGTTGGGAAGGATCCTAGATTCTGAATTTCCAAACAAGGTTTCAAAAGATGCCTGTACTGCTGGTCTGCAGACTATACTTGAGAGGCAAAGCCCTAGAGGAAACAAATCAATCACCTGCCTTGAAATAAACAGAGAATAGATGTACTGTGCAATTACTATTCATGAGGAAACTAATTACTTTCAGAGCTTGTGTAGTCATTCCATGGTTATATCATTTTTAAAGAAGGTACAGTCTCTTTTCTTAAAAAAATTGCATGTCTTCATACTGAAGGGGAACATTAACAGCCTGCTATTCATCTGCTCACCTTGTTTTTATTGCTTGGTTACATAGGTAAATGTGTATTTTCAGTATTATGAACCAGCCTGCCCTTTTATTCTCTTCACCCACTCAGCTGTTCTTAGAAGAACTCCAGCTTCACATCTATCCAAAGCTATTTCTCATATCAGTTCTGAAAACACCATCTTGCTATCCCAAACAAATCACAAAGAGTCTTAAGTTTTACTTCTATTACTGTGGGAGGATAATTGCTTACTAAATACAATGGCCTGCTACCTACAGCAGCCCTCTTAAAGTACAGAACCGTGACATTAAAGTTGGTAATGGACAAGACCGTACCTGGGTTCATCTGTGCTGTTTTATTTAATAAACTCCATACAGTTTACAGATAGTGTTTAATTATTATACACATCATTTGTCATGGTATCCTTTTGTGGTTTTTTAAAACATGAAGCAGCAGCTTTGTTATTAGTTCAAAACTAAGTATTAGAAAATAAAATCTTAAAGCTGAAGTAATTGAACATGACCTTGCAAGGTAACTGGTAGCTGTCTGTAGACGTCCTCTGGCCCATCCATGGAAGGACTGTGATTCGGTGCCCCATATTTTCAGGGGGTATAGGTCAGTATAGGGAAGAACTGTTCCTGAGAGGATGTGTGTTTTGTGATATTTATTTGGTTAGGGTTGGGGTGAAGGGTATAAAAGGGGCAATGGAAAAAATAGTTCCTAAAACTCTAGTCTCTGTCCATAAATCCTGATTGAAGTGGGGAGATTAGGGAGGACAGATAAATAAGGATGCAGAGGCTAACCTGAGAGACACCAATATGAAAAATATCATTTTCTGTTCTCCACAATAAAGTGAAAAACGGACTTTGTTCCAAGATGGGTCCCCGATAAAGTGACCTTTCAATACTTCCTTTTAGTGATATTTAAAATATCATCAGAAGTTATGAACCCCCGGGATCATCACAGAGCTCTTACCTGTTCTTCCTTAGGAAAACCACAAATGGATTGGAAAAGGAAAGAATGTTTCATAGGAAGAAATTTTTGGTCCCTTGGTGTTAGACTCCCTGGGTAGAGCTCTGCAAAAACAGCTCTGCTGAATTTTGTCTTACCATAAAAAGTGTGTTTATGCACAACCAGTCTGGTTTCTCTAAATTCTAAGATGTGCTTCATCCAAAATGACTGCAGAGACTTGCTTCTTTCAGGTTTCCCAATCCACCTTATAGGACATTTAGCCAATAGCTCTCTCTACCAAAGACATGTCTTTTGTGAATTGTTTAGTACTAACGAGCAGATAGAGAGCTATTGCATCGCTGCTAATTTGTCCCTGAATTTGTATATAAAGTGTTGATAAACACTCAGGCTAAATTTGAACAAGCAACTACATCTGAATAAAAACACCGTAACTCGTTTTTGAATCCCCTATGCCCAAACACTTACACTTATAGTTCATGAAATAAAGAGCTAACGTTGTACTTTGGTTCCATAACTATATCTCCTCACAACAGTCATTCTGTGTAAAGTAGTGTTGCCCATTAAATAAAGTAATTAAGAATCATTCAGCAGTGAAGGAAATAACACATAAGGTGTGCTGCTAAGGTACTAAATATATTATAAAGGAATACGTTGAAAGATAAAACAGCCACGTCTGTTTTACTGCTCTTCCAGTGAGACATGCATATTTGTTTTACAAATTCTTTCACATTACTCTTCCAATAATTAAGTTATGCCCCTTTTATAATGCTGCATTGAATAGTCAGACCATTTGCTGCATGCTAAGATCCCAGGCATCCATAATTCACTGGCAAACCGTTAAGTATTAAGAAACATGCACTTCAATCGTGGAAGTGAGTTCTACAAGAAGTCCGAGGCCCTTCTTAATGCATACTGAATGATTTCTGGTTACTAGCCCTTATCAGTTTATAATCTGTAAGAAATTTGATAAACTCTTAAGTACTATAATTATATGGGTCTCATTTAGATACCTTTTTAGACATTTGAAGAAAACTGTTAAAATAACTGAATTCTCATCAATTAGTTAGGAACGGGTTGCATGTCATACCCAGACATGGTTTCACAATCATACTGTAAATTCAAAATGTAAAATAAAAGGAATATCAAATAAACTGAAATATTTAAACTGAAGAGCATGCATATGAATCTAAGAAAAGCACAGAGATAACCCTAGAAATTGGGACAAGTATTCAGTACATTGTACAGTGAATAACCAGATGTTTAGCTTAATTTTCAATTCCTTTTTCCCTGGGGTGATCTGAGTTTAGAGGACATCTACCCCTTATTGCACAGTGAGTCAGAAAAATAGCTAACTACAGAAACTCGAAAGGTCAACTGGTCTAACTCCTTGCCTGCAGATAGCTGGATAGCTAAAACCTCAAGAAAGAAGGTTGCAACCATTTGCACAATTAAAGACAGGTATGATTCAGCCATTTGTTTCTTTTCCTCCTCCAGAGTGAACAAATACCTATTCCTTCAATTGTTTCTCAATTAACCATGGCAGAACTCAGCCCCGATGAAGGTGGAAAATTCTAGCTGAAGAGGCACGTCCTTTGTTTTCCTTCTGGGGTCCTTTATCATTTTCAGGAGAATTACAGTCCTCTCTATATTTTCTTGATGGTTCAAATTCCTAAAAGGCAGCTCCTACTTCCCTGCAAAGGAACCAACCAAAACTGGATTCTACATTTCATATCCCAGCACATTTGAACTATGAAATCTATTCTCCTCTTGTTGTTGAAGTCTAAAAATTATTGTATATAAAATGCTTTGTAGATAAACAAATCTCTAATAAAGCATTTTAACTTTTGTTGGGATAATTTTAAAAGATTATGCTCAGAGCTCAATGCCTTAAAGAGTTGGCACAAAGTACTCCAACAGAGAATCATTTTGTGGGTTGCTTGATTTGAACCTCAGGGCCCCTGCATCTATAATAAAGTCTGCAGAACTAAAAATCCACCTCATCTAGTTTTATTTGCCATTGTAGAACTCTCCTGCTTCATTCAATTCCTTTGCCAACAATCTTCCAGATTTTACCTCACAATATCCTCTCCCCATACACACATATTCCTTTCTCACTTATATTTTACATGTTCCCCAGCTAAACTCGATTAAAATGCAATGAACATTGGATTAAAACTTCATTTTCTAACCTGATGTTGCTAGGAGATAGTGAACACCCCTGGAGTAGTATGGTACACATTTTTTTTGTATTGATTTTTTTTATACTGTTAAGTAATTATATCCAACACTGTATTAAAATGAACAAGGAAAACTTATGGGGTAAAATACAACATTTGCATAATTTTTAAGATAAAATAAGACTTGAAAGATATTTCCAGGGGAGATATTTGCCATTCTCTGCCTAGGAGAAAACATAGTGTAAATGGAATGTGTAGGGCTTTTTGTGCTACACCTTAATCTTTTCAAACATTTACTAACAATTTAAAGGCATTTGTTGTAGGTTCATAGACTTCAGAATAAAAAGGAATATGTAAGACCATCTAAATGAGGCTTCGTGTACCAATGATGAAGCAGATGACCTGAACACTTGAGTGATTTTTTTTTTTAATCCAATCCACACACTAGGGAGCTTCAATAACCATGTGAGGCCTATAACCCTGACTTTATTCCTGTTCTTCCAACCACACCATAATGCATTATGGACATGTTTGTTCTTCTTTGCTTCTGTTTCAGAAATCTGTATATAGAAAGAGGACTTCCCAGAGTCATCAATGACAGAAAGTGGCATGGCCATTGATAGCCCTCCTGTGGAACCTGGCTTCAAAAATTATTTATCAGCAGAATTTGGATTGGCAGATAGTTTGCAAAACCCACTGAGGATAGCTCAGTTTCTGAAGGCCATACGGTCTAGTGATAAGATATTCATGTGTAGAAAGTGTTTGCTTGCTTAGCCAGGGAAGATAATATTAGTGTAGAGGTTACAATGTATTACTCTTTTAAAGGACAAATTATTAATGAGAAACATTGTCCCTTCCAGGGCAATATGGCCCTTGTCTTCCTGGAGGCTGACACTGGTAGCTTTCCTGGGTGCACCCTTACTTGATAAGGGGCAACCCCATCTCAGAGTGACAAGATGCTAAAGTGCCGCTGTTTCTTTCAGTAGCCACAATCTTCACAGTGTTTATTGCTATCTCCTTCACCATTTGTCCTGTAAATCCTCCCTGTGGTTACCAGAATTGAGTTCTATATAAATCACCTTTTTAACTGCCTTTCTATTTGTACTAGAAAATAGGAGAAAGTAAAATGTAGCAAATAATGGCTTGCCTAGTATTCTAGTTTCAAGTGCATGATCTGAAAGTGCACCAAACTGTGTGGGCTTCTAAAGGAACCATTTCCCTCTCTCAAGACTGAATCCTTTGCCTTAAAACTACTCGATATTCAGTGATGATATGTTAAAATGACTGGAGTTGCATTGACTTGAAGAGTTCATGGAGTTCTTAGAATTTGGTTCTACATCAGTCAGGTGGTTTGAGTTTTTCACGGAGTTGAAGTAAACACACTTTCAATGTGAGAAATACCTGGGATATTATTATACTGGATAACAAGTTAGTTTGACCAATAATATGGCTGGAACATGTGGTAAATTATTATTGAGGAGGTATAACGTATTGAAGATAATTCTGGGTAATTTCAGAGTGTCTTCATTTTCACTTTCATCTTTACTGGACTTCACAGGATTAAAAAAATAGTCTGGAGTCAAACCATCTGTATTAAAATCCTTTTTAACGTTTACTAAGTAATTTAATGAAAAGTTATTTTCTTCCACTGAACATTAATTTCCTCTATTAGAAAATATGGATATAATTTGTACCAATCTAAAAAGTCTGTTGTGAGGACTAAATGAGAGAAAACATATAAAGGTGTTAGTATAACATATGTACTGTATAACTGTAAATAGCTCTATATATTTTAGCTTTTATTATCTTAAGGGGATGTCATGGAATCCATTTGAGAATCTGATGGAAATGGACCATGCATTAAATAATTCCGTGGCTTTAATAAGCTCTTCAAACCTATCATGTCCTTCATATTAAGGACCTTTCATTAAAATAAGTCACTTTTGCCCCCAGCTACACAGCACACATGACTCATTAGTGAAGTGAAATCAATTTACTTTGTAGGCATTAGTAGTATTTTTTAATGAAAGACAACAGAGTAAAATGGAAAATAGAGTATATCTTGTATCTCATTTAATTACAGTAAATAAAGGAAAAAAATTTGTGAAACTTTGTGTGTGTGTGTGTGTGTGTGTGTGTGTGTGTGTATGTGTGTGGTTATATTTTAACTTGCATCTCTCAAATGGATCACAGTTGTGCATCCTTTAAATCCTAATGCCTAATTGTCTTCTGAGCCCTTCCTTTCTTAGTTCTACCCAATGTCCTTGTTGCTCAGCTTTTTCTGGTTTTAATTCCCCCTTGTCTGCTTCTAAGCACATCTAAGCACAACAGCCACTTTTGCACCTACAACTCATCAAAGGGTTAATCATAAAAAAAAAAATTTAACCCTGGTGATCACATTAATTATTGTATACTAATCCCACCAGAACATAAATGTCATGTTCAGAAGACAAGATGTATGTATGCTTTTAAATTCCAGGTGCGCCATGTGGGTGACTTATATTCCAGAGTTTCACTGGCATACGGCCCTTAGGCTGTGACCTAGGAACACGTTACACATGAACAGATACAGCAAGGTGCTTCTGCTAACTACCTCCTTCTGGATAACATCCAAATTATCAGGTCTACACCAACTTTGTGCTATACATGATACCTTGTAGAGAAATTGTAAAGAATGTGTCCCAGATTTTTGTAATGAAACTGCTTTAAGCCAATTTATCCACTTTATTAACTTGAAACATGAAGCAAAATATGAGTCAAATATGAGTCCAGGGACTCTTCTATAAAATATAAGTAGATTTAGAATACTTTCTGTTTGAATTTTAGATGCCATATATTGTGTTCACAAAAGCCTACAGAGTCTGTAGATGATGCAGACATTATCCAGGTTCTCTGTTTCAATGATTATTAGTCTAACTTTCTCTAAACTGAATTATAGCTGCATTAAATTTATGGTCTCATTATAAATGTTTTATTTGTTATCAATGTTTATCAATAATATAATTAATATTTAGTATTTTTAAAGATTGCCATTGTTTTACAAGGAAAAGACATAAAACTATTTTAGAAAAAATTGCAAGTTTTATTGTCTTCTACCTAGTATGTATGCTCTCCAATTATTGTACTAATGATTGATTTTCAGACCTTTTCAGTTAGGGTTTAATTTAGTGTAAATGAACTCTAGTCAGCAACATTTTGCTATATATCAGGATAGAGACATCAGTTAAAAAAACACATTAAATATTTCTTTCTGATATCCTCTGTTCTCACTTTAGAGATTTTAGGAAGATTTTCCAAAGGATTTCCAGAAGTTGAAAGTCATTATTTATTTACTTTCTCTTATCCTAAATGTTTGTTGAATGACTGAAGAATAAAATAGTTATCATTTTAGGAAATGAAAACATAATTAAACTTTTTACTCTAATTTTACCTGGACTACTGACCAAGAACACATGGATCTTTCATGAAAGTAAAAATCTTTAATAAGTTTCAAAACATAAGTGTTCTAAATGTGTAACTTAATATATACAACATGAATAGTTGAGATGAAGCAGCTAACTGTTCATGCATGAATTTAGGAAACCAGAAACCAACTACTGGAGTAACAAATAGTATTTTGTGCATGCAAACTTAGAAAATGTAATATACAGGCATGAAATAGAATTTGTAACAATGGCAACAGAAACTAAATAACCAGAATACAGTCACATGATATGGTTCCTTAAAGAGCATTAAGTCAGCAGTCAGGAAGCCTTAATTTTATTTTTCTTATTGTCGTGACTATTCTTGGCTCATTGTGATCTTTTGAAAATTGAACATTAAATTATGAATTTATGAGACAGAAATACAAAAGCAAGATTCATATATTCCCTGTTCAAGATAGTATGTGGGAAAGAGGAGGCTGAAAGGGATTTGTTTTGCAAGTAAATATACTCAAGAGGTGGCTCTATTTGTAAAGCTAATGTTTAGACAATATAAATATCCTTCCTCAAATGGCTCAAAAATGAACATTTTCTGTCTAATTACAAGAAAAATTCTTTCCATTACCTCAAACAATGAGATTCTTGGGAATAATTTTAGGAGTACAGAAATAGGTCTAATAATTATGAAAAGTAAATAGTCTCAATTACATAATATTTTTAAAATGGTGTCTTGAGTTTTTCATGTAAATCCTGTCATTCATTCTCTTATATGAGAAACCAGTAGAATTCTAACCGCACAAATCTCTCTTATTCTTAAGGGGCACTTAGTCATTTTTGTTCATTTACAATCCATATCTAGTCCATGAGAGAATATAATTTGAAGTTCAGAGTAAACGCTGAGGGCAGGGAGTGTGGTGGTCTTGTTCACTGCTCTATCTCTAGCACAGTACTTGGTAGTAGTACTAATAGTAGGAATTCAGTTATATATTTAATTCAATTCGTACTTTTTGAATAAATGAAGGAAAAAAACTAAACCCAGGAAAACTAAACATGACAAAATTGTTTGTGGTTTTAATACAGAAGAATAAAGATTCCTACCTGGTATTTTTCCCTAAAATGTCCTAATACCAAGGTCTTAAACTTCTCAGGAAAACTAAGTGAATTTTTATAAATTTATTGTCCAGGAATTTGTAAAAACTTATGATTTTAAGAACTGGGCTACATCTTTCCACTGATAGGAAGAGGGAAATTGATATGCAAAGTCATACAGTCTTAATCCAAATAAGTTGGTTAATGCTGGGCATGAAAAACCCCTGATATGCAAGGGTCTAGATCCTGTGCAAACTCAGACTCATCTTGGCTAAAATAAAAGTGACCTTTAACATACCTCTAAAGTATCTTGTCATTTTGGGCACCTCTCCTATTCTGCCAAGTCACCCTATAACCTTTCATTTGTTTCTCTTAAACACATTAGAGGATGAGGTGCTATTTTTGCGGTGATTCTGGAGACATACCTGCCTATGTTCTCTAGCCCAGAGACTCCTAATGCAGTTCAATACACTCGGAAGTCCATGATTAATATGTTGGTTTTCTTGGGGGCAAAATTAAGCAATATGGACAGTGAAGTGAGCTTTTCATTAAGAAACCTTTTTTCAGTTTTAAGATCTGCTCTTTCCTACAAAATATTATTTCTTTTGTAAGGTAATGGTGATATTAAATGTTAGGTTGTTTTCCTAATAAAATATAAAATTGGTACACTTTTGTTGTCAGCAAGTACAAATAATTGAAAACATGTAGACAGTGGTAATAGAAAAACACATTCTGAGACAGAATAAAAAGAAGAAAATAGAAAATGTTGCATTACTTAATGCAAGAGGAAAACAAGATTAAAGGAGTAGATTTCAGTATCTCCATTTACAACTGCTAATGATTGATAAATGCAGAAAGTGCTATGAATGGAGTTCCTTTCTCTTTTGTTCATTGTTTCTGAAAGAGTCCAGCTAATCTGATACTTCTGTGAAAAATGACATTCAACTATATAAAAAATGAAGTGTGGTCTTTTGTTTTTTTGTAGAATGAAACGAGCCTTATTTCTCAAAGGCTGTTTTCTTGTTTTCTTTTTTTCATTAATTCATTATGACCTCACCCACTTATGATGGAAATTCTTACAGTACACAATGTATGTTATACTAGATTATATGAAAAAGAGAAGTACCACTATTACAAAATAAATAATCCTATTTTTAAACCAATGGTTTATTGCCATGTTATATTATTGGATTTTAAACAAACTAGAACTGATGTATCTGAGTTTGTTTTTAAAGAACTTAACATATGTTAAACCTCTTTAGAAGAATAGTTTAATTACTAAGACACTAAAGTCAGAGTTTAGAGATGTATGAAGAGTAATATATTTGCATTTACAGGATTCTCTTTTAAGAAGGGAGCCTTATGCTACTTCAAAATAGATATGTCAGATTTTCTGTGGGACCAGTGAATGGGAATTTATACCAAAGATTATTTACCAAAGATTACTAGGTAATTTAAAAAATAAATAATAATAAAATAACCCATGTAAAACTATTATAAATAAAGTCTTAACATTTCTGTTAATAAGTAAGCAAATAAATACATAAAACACATCTTAATTTCCAACCATATGCAAGGGTTTTTTAGCAGAATCATGGGACACTCAAGCTAATGTCATTTTTTAATTCTGCCAACCTTTAAAATAACTCCTCCTTTTCCTTTTATGCACACACATTTTAGATGCCCCTTTACTTCTAGAAATTTTTTAGTATAAACCATACCAGTATATGCCTTATATTACCAAAATTGAAAAAAAAATATGTGGGCAATTGTCAATTTTCAGATAACAATGAAATATTTGTTTAGTGTTTTCAATCAGTTCTATAGGAGAATCAAAGAAGCATAAATTTGAAGACTTAAAAGTCATTGCAGTCAACTTTGGGAGAAATAACTGTATTCAATGGAAAAGATAATTTATAAGAAATGATATGAATGGTTCATATAGTGAAAAAACAGAGAAAATAGACATAGATTTAAATCCTGACCAGGACAATAGCTGGCTTTTTAACCTTTTTTTTTTTTCATATGTGAAATGAGGATTCTAATAACTACATAACATGATCACTGTGGAGATTAAAAACAATGCATGTTAAAAGCTTACGTGTTTATTACTACTAGTGGTACTTCATGGTATTCATAGTTATAATTGTGTCTGGCTGTGATCTTTCCTCCTGTTAATATTCCCCTGCCCTGGAAACTTTGTTCATACTCCACTTCTGATCCTAACTTTCACTCTTCCTTGATTATTTCATGCTCAGCTACTGGTATGAGGGCAAGTATTATGATTTGCTCATGTTTCTATGAGTCCATAGAACTACTTCTTCACTTTTAATCTCCTGGAGCTTGTTACCCTGAATACTGGATTCTGACTCAACATATGTACATGGAGTTTTAAGACCACACTTTGAGTATCAGGGCCCTACAGCACTTAGATATTGCCTTGCATATGGAAGATATTCAATGATATTTCTTGAATTAAAAAGATAACATGAAACATATTATTTAAATCAGCAACTTAATTAGGAAAACCATAATTTTTTAAGATGTTCAGAGGATGTTACTACAGAAAACTTTATGGAAAAGCTGAGAATGTTCCCAGTTCCTGAAAAATTACAAAAATGTGAATAAACAGAGTAGAGGGCAAGGAATTCTAGAATGAACCAAATTGTGGAGAGGAAAGCACAAGAAATGTTCAGGGATTATTAGCACAGCCAATGAGCCCAAAGCATCAGATTTAGGTTAGGTTCAAAGTAGGTAAGTTAGAATATTTTGTTTGATGCAAATGTTGGTCTTACAAGCAGTGAGCAAACTAGTCTTTGAACAGTCTGCGAAATGATCACTATGTTTTTAGGAAGTTATTCTGGACTGTGGTGTGTAAAATGGTTGATGGTGAGGAAAAGATGGAAGATGGCAGATTCAATGAGCTCTTAACTTTAGCTTTAAACTATATATTTAATTAAGCCTCCAGGATTTAAATTTGACATCAAATATAAGACATCTTTACATATCATTCCTTTTGCTATGTTAAATCACATTATAATTATGCCTGACAGCAATTAGACAGAAGTTTATTTTGGTCTTAAGATAAATTTGTTTCATGGAGTCGTTTAACAATAGAACACATTAATTATGTTGCAGCTTTCCTGAACATGAGCAGCTCCAGCAATTTTACCACCAGAAAGAAAAACAGCAAAAACAACTTATTTCATTATATTGGGAAACTCTTGTTTGCACATGTTGTAATCAGTTTCTCATATTTAACAATATCGCTATTAAAGAGTTAATGTATGAAATTATTAATAACCTATGAGGAGAAAGTCAGCCACTCAGGTATCTTCCAAAAAAAGCTGAAATGTAAAAATAGAACATGACATTGTCTGATAATGTATTTAATGACAGAAGGAGAAAACAGTCATATTTTGGGCAAGCACTTTTGATTATACTGTAAAAGGATCAACACAACTTTTGATCAAATTTATGAAGTTCACAGCTGAATCACTCACTAATGTATATTTCAAAGCATCTAATTGCAATTTTGTCTACTATATGATTCATTTCCGGGGGGTAATTGGAATGAGACTTGGCCCATATTGTATGGTATTAGCAACTAACTAATTTAGCTGCTATAAAATTAACCAAAGAGTAGCCCTTGTAAGTGATGTCTAAGATCAAGTGATTTAGTGTATTGCATCACTTAGAACCAATGAAGCAGAGTAAGTAATTGGCCAAAATAAAAATAAAAAACATAGTAAAATAGCAAAGGTAGGCTACTACCATTAAGAGAAAAAATGTAATGAGCTCATTAAAGACATTGCATGCAGTCTCCATTCCAGTTTTCACATCTCTGGATTTTTCTCTAAGCTTTGCAAAAGTTTTATCTACTATCATATAATTTTAACTTTATTTCACATGTAAACTAAGAATATATTTTAGAACTTTATTGTACATTTCATATTTATGTTGCAGTGTTCTATTTATAGTATCAATATTTCAGTTGATTTCTTGCCCCTCTTTTCTAATCTGAGTTAGAGTAATTCATTTAATTCAAATAGAGAAGTCCCAGGGTAAGGGTCCATTAATTCATACTATATATGGGGGAGAAAAATTTATTTTACTTGTGGAAAATTCAATAGAAATCATGAAGAAATTTGAAGATTATTAGAAGACATATTCAGAAGCATATCTAAACTTTTCAAACTGTGAGATCTGACTGACAAATTCATGAGAATAACTTTCTTATGAGAAAGTTGAGAGAATCGTGAATGTGTCAGACAAAACCAAGAGCAAGTAGAAGAAACCTGAAAAGTTTTGGATTCATTGTGATTTCAGTTTGACAGTTTACTATCACTGATTATGATAAATCCTCAAAATTTTGTCCTAACTTTGCAAATTGTAAAAGAAAAACTTTTAGCTGCCTTTATAAAATTGCTTTGGGAGAATGTAATTTGAATACATGGTAAGGACATTTGAAGGGGCACTCTAAATTTTGTGACATTTTAAATCTAAAATGAGAACCTATTTTCAATTGTTCTAACAATGTTAACACTTCTTATAGCTTTTGTTTTAAATTTAATATCACTATTAAGTATGTGTGGTCTGCATTAATATTTAATTATTTACTTTTCTTGCATTTTCTGGTTTATTGCTACATAAATAGTTTGCAGAGTTTTCTGATTCATTTTTATTTCTACATAGAAAACTAGACTCTAAGAAGAGTAAGTTAATGTTCTCAATATAATAAAAAATTTATTGAAAGCCCACTTTCACAGTAAGCATTATAGTGGAGAATGTATAAAAGAAAGGGCATGGCTTCTTTTTAAAGTTTCATATAATCCTTTTGAACTTTAACAAGGATTCATAAAAGTAAATACCAACTATCATTGTGTATATTGTGTGTATATATATATAGTATGTATATATTATATATATGTATGTCTATATAATATATATAATATATAATATGTGTGTATTTATATATTAGTACTAACCAAGGTGATTCCTGAGGTTAATGAGTTTTGTGTGGAACACATAGATAGCTAGTTGTAGTCTAAGTGCCCTCATCAATCTACATTATTTGATTCCACCAATAGTAAGAACAACAAGAACTGGCATATCTCTAAATCAGTCCTGGAATTTATTTGAAAATAAATGTTACAGTAGCCTGCACTGCAATTGATATGCAGTTGTATTCAAGATTCAAAAGCTGATTTACTTGTGTGGCCTTGAGCAAATCATTGACTTCCTATTTGTAAGCTTTTTGTCTTATTTTTAAAAGGGGATTATAGTTTCTACCCTATGCAACTCATAATATCGTTCGGGATTTCAAGTACAGCTCACAGTAAATATGCTTTGAAACGTAGTACTCTAAAGAAATAAATCACTACAGAGTAACTCCTGAAGAAAACCTCATGATTGCTTTCTCATGATCCTTAAGTTCCTGTCTAGTGATGTGATATGAGCTACACAAAGTCTCATCTCTTTGAGTTTGTGTAGTATTTGATCTACAGTTGGTCAACACCCACTCCCATTTGTGCACGATACGGTTTTCATCAGACACCCTAAGGCTGTTATACTGCAGTATAACTTCAAGTAGGTACTTAGCACAGCAGGAACGCAGATGGAACAGGAAACCGAATTCAGTTTCCAAAACTCTTATTAAACATCTTTAGTGTGCCCAGCATTGTGCTTATCATGGAAACAAAGAAAAAGAAGATAAGTTTCTAGCCTTCAGGAGATTTTCATCTAATTGAAGAGAAAGACAAATTAACATAGAACATCCTACTTTCAATAGAATTATTTTTTTTAATGGTTGAGAAATGTTTATTTTAGCAAAGAGGTATTTGATTTAAAAGATGATATCATTCATGATGTTGATTTATGTCAGTTTTTCAAATAAATGCCTATTTTGAGAAGTAAAGTTTCTATTAAATGTTACTGACTACAGCTTATTTCAGTTCTAAAAAAATTGTTCTTTAATGATTCACTTGTCAATGACCTTCTAGTAGACAATTTGTTATAAGCTTCTCGGTGATCTAACCCCTTCTGTGGAAGTAAAGCGATGTTCTGGATTATACTACGATTTAAGGCAGGAAGATTATGGCAGTGACCCCAGAGAGTTTGATCAAAGATTTTCATGCTTGTTGAATTGTACACAGCCACTGTGCAGATGAATTTATGATAGATTACATATAATATTAAACTATTAATTTATTATATATAGGTGAGGAAATCATCTATTTTTTTTGCAGACACATAATAATTGCTATTTCCATTGCCTTTGCTGAGGAGGCCTTAAAGAGTCCAAAGTTAAGACTTCAATTAATCAATAATAATTAGTAATTTGAGAAATTAATGGACAGTTTGTTAGGCCAGAAAGTGTGGTATAAAAAATGCCCATGCTAGTTCCAGGAATCTCTGGCATTGAGTTAGTATAGCAGCATATATCTATACCTGTATTTTATGTAAGAGGTACTGAGGACAGTGAATATACAGAGACAGCAAAAGGAGAAGAACCAGATTATAAGACATTTATTTTCATTATAACAAGTTAATGAAGTCTCCAAATAAGTAAGACGAATGTTTTGATTATCTCCTCTCATAAGTTGAGAACAAGGATGAAAAAGCTAAAGGTGTAAAACAAACAAATCTGCAAACCCAAATCCATGCTATTTTCTGAATAATAGGGTCATCTTAGAGGTGGAGCCCAGGTACTCTTAGAGTTGCAGCATTGAACACAGAGTAAATCAGTTAGACCTTCCACCATCCAAGAATCAAGGGACTATGCACATTACCAGACACTGAAGCAATGTTAGTTAAGGAGCTGCCAGTCAACTGTTTCCTCACAGGAAATTTCCTCTGAGGCAATTTTAATTTTTTAATGATGGTTTCTCTGGGTGAGTAAGTCAGATTTGGAGATGAGGTACACCTGCAGATCATAACTGGAGGGACTAAGAATGCATTTCCCTTGCCATATACCTGTCATAAATAAGAATATGTAAATGAGAACTAACCATATCCCTAGGGAAAATCTTTTTTTCCCTTTTGGGCCTAGAAATTCTAGAGGCTATGCAAGGAGTATATTCCTTAAGCCCAAGTGTCCAATTCCAGCCACTACATAAGTGGATAGCACCCCCAAGGGAGTTTCTGTAATTAAATCCATATTTACCACATTCTCCTCACCATTACTTCATGCAGCTTTTCTGAATTAATTCAGTAAATTTTGTTTGTGTTCCTATTTTGTGCTAGGTGCTGTTATTATGTGCTGATGAAACCACAGTGAGAAAAACAAAGTCCCAGTACAAGGACTTACATTCTATAGGGAGATGGAGACAAATATGTCATGAATAATCTGATAAAGCTAATAAGAAAAATGATCAGGATAAGGGAGTGAATGATACAGCAGCTCATGGAAGAACCGACTGCTAAGGTGTCACTTTCAGGAATGGTTTAAATGAACTAAAGAGAGAACCATGCACATATCGATGAGAAGAATTTTTTTCAAAGCAGAAAAAATTAATTTTAAGGCCCTGAGGCAAGAAGCTGCTTAGCCAGTATGACCATCAGAAAGAAGGATCGGTGGTTGGTTTAAGATAAGCAAGGAAAAGAGGATGAATTGGGGTTGGTGGAGATGACACAAAGTGAAAGATAGAGACCTTATACAGCATGTGAAACACTTCTGATTTTATATTTAGGAAAGTGGAAATTCAACAGACATCTTTTGAACAAATTGCTCTGCCTGCTGAATGATGAACAGAGTGTAAGGGGTCAAGGTGGAAGCCGCAAGTTAGTTAGAAGGCTGTCGCAACAGTGCAGGTGAAAGTTGTTATCAGCTTACACTGGAAGGATAGCTGGCATGGTTAGACTAGACTAGATCCTGGATGTATTTGGAGTCTGTTGAATAGAATGCTGCGTGTGTGAGAGAGGAGTAAGAGATGATTCTTAAGTGTCTAGTCTGAACACGTGGAATAATGGAGCTGTGCTGAACAGCTGGGTGGAAGTTTGTGTTTAAACATAGAAAGTTTGAGATATCAATTGAGCGTCTAAATGGAAATGTTAAATAGGCAGTTGGCTGTACAAGTCTAGAGTTCAAGGAAGTTTGGGCTGGAGTTATAAATTTAGGAATCGTCAGTATAGATATCATAATGAAAGACCTAGGAGTGAATGCACCAAAGTAAAGAAGTTCCAGAACTGACATTTAAGGAAGATAAAGAAGACGAGCATACAACATTGACATTGGGGAAGGGGAAGTTCTCAAAAGAAAATAAACTGTCTTATAGCACTCTTCCCTGCGCCATGTGCACATAGGCAATTAGCAAAAGCCACTTTCATTATGATGTGGCAGACTCATGCCTGACTGGCCCCGATACACTAAGACAGGTACTGCAAATTCAATAACATTTTGGAAAAGATCAAGGCACTATAGTATTTTCAAAAAGAAATGTGAGACAGAAGCATAGTGCCTAGAGAGTAATTTGAAGTGTCAAAGCTGCTGTTGCATTTTTTCAATGTGCAAAAGGTTCCTTATTTCCAAACTATCTAACATTTTAAGTGTCAATTTCCATTGCTCCATTTATAGGAATATCCAGCTATGATTCAACCAAGTTCATTCTTTCAGTCATGAATGGCAGGGAAACTCTTGTACCCGTTCAGATCTTCTTATTTCATAACAACTTGTTATCAACATTTTTATAAGGAAACTATTAGGAAAACACAGTAAATAAAAATATCCATATAATACTAATAAAATTTCTTCCTATTCCTTATACATTAGGGAATTCCCAAACTACTGAGAGAATGAGAATTGTGGTATCTTGCTTAAAGGCTATCGAGTCATATATACTTTACCCAACATGTTTTCTAGGATAAATCACTAGTCTTAAAACATCTAAGTTAAAGCTTTGCATTTTCATTTGCCATTGTGTTAATATGAAAATTATTCTTGCCAGAAGCAGACCACAACAATATTTTAAGGAAGAAATTGAAATTAGGTGTATATGCCTGCTAAGTTATGAGAATAGTGCTAACTACATCTGCTAAGTAAATCTGTAAATTAGAAAATCTATGCTTTAGTGATCACATCAGCCTTAAGGAGCTGCAGTTTAAGAGGATTAGATGTATTTCTAACAACTGTTTCCAAAGCTGTTGATGGAAGAGGAAATGAATACCTATTATCTTGAGAAATGTCTGAAAATTTTACCAAGGTAATATTTTGATCCTTTTTTCATTAAGATGGCATTAAATCAAACATAGGGTTTCATAAATTACTGCTTTGCAAGTTTAAATAATAATCTTACAGTCTTTATCTACTGAGTCATTATCTATCCAGCTCTTCCTTCTGAGATGTTGCTGTTTTTGTCTGAAACTAAAAACGTGAATGTACTATATGAAGTAGTCCAGCATTCAGATAATCACAGCATTTCCATTTGAGGCTGTGATTTTTAATATCAAAACTAGTATCTAAAGTTATTAAAACTTATTACTTTGCAAAGGCTTAAAATAAGGTTTATGTAACAAAGACCATATACAAATTCAAGCTTCTATAAGCTTTCACTTTTTAGGAGGATAAACAGACAAGATAACAGAGTTTTCCTCTGGCAGGAAATAAAATTACATATCCTACCTGATGCAAAGCTTTCTAAAACAACATATTTAATTTTCTGAAATTCGAATGCTGACATATAGGAACGGAATGCTATTGTTTGGACTACATATTACATTGCATAGATTGGCTTTTAGATCTATAAATAGAAAATATGGAGAAGTAATTTTATATATGCATAATTACTTTTGTCAGCTCATAATAAGAGCATCAGGTACAAAAAGTTCATTGTTCTCAATTTAACCTAGAAATGGGGATTGTAAACTTTTCATTACACAAATGTAAAAACTCTGTTGCAGAAAATTCTTATTAAGCAATAACATAGAAAGATTAAAATGACAGATACCTTTTGTGGAAGGCATTTCCTCATTTTATTCATGTAGTATGTTGTGGCTTCACAAAATGAAATCATTAGAACACTGTCTCCAGTCATGATGTCAGGGCTCCCAACTCGACTTCAGGTTTTTGTCATTATTCTAAGACCTCAATATTCTTGAAGGATAAATGGATTTCTATATATTTTTATAACCTCTCCAGGGCATAACATGGTTTCTATATGATTAAAGGAGAGCAATTCCAGTAAATTGTGTTCATAATGCAGCATCTGCTGTTAAGTCTCCCGATTTTGTAGTTCTAAAAAAAAATGGTACAGACTATCCCATAATTCTGCAATTTGCTCTCATTAGGATGTGCTTGCAGCAGTATATATGCACACATGATGAACAGTGGGAAACAAGGTATACTTCCAGAAAATAAATAATTCTGTCTTGTATTTGTATACACCTTGCATCTAAGAAATTGAAAGTAGTTAAAAGAAATGAATTTTTAAAGCCAGAGACAACAACCTGTAAGTTACTACTTTCCTTAGATAGATGAGGTACACAATGTACAGAACAAGAAAATGACTCTCTCTGGAATTATTTAACAAGAGAGAGGAACATTCAGAATATATATTTTGCTACTGACATATGGAGATCTTTCCTTTTCATTACAAGATGAGAACAAATACTTTACATGACCAAAATTTCCCACACTGTTTTATTTTATTCATTTGATTTTATTAAATAATGATAACCATGATTTATTTATTGCCCTCTATATAATATACATGCTGTGTAAATTTACCCATTAAATCCTTACAACATCACAAGATGTTATTTATCATTTCACCGGTGAGTAAATGGGCATGAAGAGGTTATAGGTAACTTGCCGCAGATTGCAAAGTAAAGAGCTAGGATTAATATACTGCTCTACTACCTTTTGGAGGTAGCCTTTGAAATTTGAAGGACCCCATGGTAGAAAGGCTGACTTCTCTCTGATTGGCTGTCTGCAGTTTATGGGCAAAGATTAGGGTGAATCTCCAATCTAGGCATAAGGAAAGATTTTTAAATGTATAGCAATTCTTACACCATTAGTCAAACTACCAGAAAAATAATTCCATTGGTAACAGCACAGTTACAGGTTTGATTATCCACTGTAAATCACACAAGTAAAACCTTGATTTATTGCCATTTCAAGTATTGAAAAAAATGTCTCTTTCACTTCTCAGAGGATAGAGGAATTGAGAGGAGATAGGGTTCAGGATGTATGTCTTTCACTTTAAACTAATTACCTATTTGTTCACTATTGCTCTTATAACTGTTGTTCTTTCACTAGGACTGTTTAAAAGAGAACAATGCTACTGATTATCAAGTTTCTGTTGAGGTAAACTTGGCAGATTGGTCTGGAGATAAAAGTCCATTGAGGAAGCTATTTATCAATCAGAGAAAATTACTTTTCAAGCATGGACTACAATATTGGGGCAGGACATGAACATGCAATGAACTTAGAGATGCCAAGTCTCTTGTTGACACTTAATGGGTGGTCAAGAAAGAGCAATACATTTGGAAGAAAAAGACATGCTATTATTTATGACTATGCTCTCCTATCGAAGTAGTAATGAGAGCCAAACTTAAGTAAGCACATTTTATTGGGAATATCTTTAATTCTCTCTCAAAAAAAAAAAAGCCCTCATGAGTATTATTATTTTCCATTCTATAGATGAGAAAACTGTATTTAAGAAAATTCAGGTGCTTTATCAAAATTATTTGTAAACTGTGGGCTCAAAATTGGAACCCATAGAATTCAATTCCATAACTCATCTTCTCAACCATTTTGCTATTCTGAATTCATCACATGGTATATAAATGAGAAAGATTCAGTCTCTTCTTACAAAATGGCAACTTTTGCATTACAGTGAAGTAAACTTATAAGCCTGACCTTATGTGAGCCTTATGTTGTTTAGAAAATACATCAAGTCTTAAATTGGAGAGAATAGCAAGGAATTTAAATCAGAGCATCTGGCAAGTATTTTGAAGCTATTTGAGCATTATAAGGAAAACAAATTTTATTAAATGCATGAAAGAAACAGTATGAAGATAAGGTCAACCTTTTAAGTACTATCTAATATCGCCATGATCTTTGACATTTGTAAAATCTTTTCATTTTTAGATAGTGTAATATTGATATCATAGAAAGATTATAAAATTTGGAGCTACCCATTCTAGGCTTGAATTCCAACCTTGGGCAAAAAACACTTTTCAACTCTTTGAACCTGGTTGCTTTATCCATAAAATGGAGATATTCAATAAAGCAACAACTATTAACCGAATAATACTTATTATAATGTTTTTTTACATCAAAGTTTTGTTTATAGTTTAAAGTGAGAAACCGTGCTATGAACACACTAAAATTCTGTCCAAGGATTGGGTCGTATTATATAAAACCAACACTGAACTGTTCCATTCACCACATTCCCAGCACAGGAGTTGGTGCTGCTGGACACTCCATATTCAATCCAGAACCCAGGGTGTGGTAACTGTGACCTCCTTCAACTTATTTGCTACACCCTGTCCACCACCAAGTCTGTTAAATGTACCCTAGTTAGCTCTCAAAGCTATCCGTTTCTTGGCACCACCTCTCTATTCTCCACTTTGCAGCCAAAGTGAAATTTTAAAATGACAAAAATGACCATTTACCTGCCTATCTAAAACCCTACAACAGCTTTCCACTAGCTTTACAGTAATGTCTAAAGTCATGATAAGACTCCCACCCATGACTCCGCCGGCCCCCTATCCATCCTCACCGGAGCCTACTCTCCAGCTGCAGGTCTTGATGTCAGCAATTTGGAATTGCTGCAGAGCTACCTCACACCACCTCTTACTCACCTCTCAGCCACCCCATGCTATTCCCTTTCCCTTGATTTTTCTTCCTCTTCCTCACTTGGATGAGCCTATTGACTTAAAATCTACTAGCTAACATCATTTCCTCATCCCTCTAACCTGGTTAGCTCCTCCGGCTAGTGAGAATCTAACACCTTTTTCCTTCCTTTTTCCTTCATTCCTCATGCTACTTAAATTCTTATTTTATAAGCTTGCCTGTCTTGTTCACAGCTATAACCCTAAAGTCTAGGGCAGGTCATTATAAATATATTGATATTCAAAAACTGTCCAGTATAACAGGTAAATGAATGAATAAAATAAAAATTCATTTGGCTAAGATAGGAATCAACATACTTCATCTTGAGAGCTATTGGGAGGACTAAGCATTGGCCATGGTGCTATTCTAACTTGTCAAGTATATTAGTATTTCATATAAAGTTTGGGAGCAGGGAGACTACCTTATTTCTCTTTTCTCTACACTGAGACCCAGTAAAATGATGTGCATTATAAGAACTACACAAATATTGGTAGATATAAGGGAAGGAGTGAGATTGTTTACTAAAATATGAAAGATTGAAAATACAACAGAGATCTCCAAATAAGTGTTTGTTACCTCCTTCAGAAAAGATTGTGGAGCCCATACATTTATTCCAAGGATGCCTCCATCTTTTATGATACTTGGGAATACTTTTTTAAAAAATTACATTCAGAATCATAAAACCTTTCTGCAGAATAATTGCAAATATTTTACTTTCAAATTTGCCTTTGAGTGTTTAAACCATCCAAATTTAAGACCTACATATGGTAAGGATAATGGCAGAGACAAAATATTGTTTTTGAGTTGAGGGAAAAAACTAGAAAAATAATGAAACCACATTTCTTCTCTTAAACTTGCCAGGAGAGATTCTTAAAGAATTTAAGAAACATTTAAAGCAATGATAGAGGAAGACTTCAAATGGCCATATTAGTTTTCTTGCCCAGGGATAGGTATGTTTATGTAAAAATCAATCCCTGGACCAAGGGCACTATTGCTATCTCTGGAACACAGCTGTGGCCTTCCAGCTAGATGCACTATCTTGTGTCTCAGGTAAGTGGTTGCTGAGCCTCAACTCTAATTCCATAACTATACTCTTGATCAATTAGTTTATTTATTCCCTGATTGATTCAGATTGATTCACTTGTTTAGTATTCATTTATTCTTCTGTTTAATATATGCATAGTAATCAGAAATTATGTGTTAAAGAAGGTACATAAAACAGTGCCCTAAAAAAATCTTTGTGAGGTAAGAGTCAGAGCAAGATCTGAAATTACAAACACAGATAGCAGAAATTATGGTGCATAGGAATATTTCAGGTTTACAGAGAGGAAGAACTCAAGCTAGCTGCAAAATCTTCATTACTATTATATATTAAGTACTCTTCCTCATTATGAAATATTTATGTTTGCACTCAGGAGTCTAGAGCATGTTTCTTTGTATTTTAATAATGCTTCATGGTCTATGTTTGCTGTGGATGCTATTATTTGTTGCATAATTAAGTAATGAAGCAATTAGCACAGCAGGCACATGTCAACTAGATAGTGGTTAAAATGTGTGATTAACTAGAATTTTTTTCTGTGTTTGCCAATATTCTCCTTCTTACTAAATGAAGCTGCATATGTTTGCCACCATGTAGAGATTGAGTTCCCACATATTTGAAGCTTGGCATTTCTAACAATATAACTAAATAGTCTTAACAAAATGTCTTGATGACCTGAAAGCATGCATTGAAGAGCTGTCTGTGAAGATCTGTAAACTCTTAAGAACGTCATTTAGGTTAAAAAAATATCAAGGGATAAGCATTTTGCAGGATACCTAAGTTGGCAGCTTACTCCTCTACAATCCACCAAGTAATACCATAGCTCTTCAACTCTTTCACACTCTGCCTCTATACCCTCTGATGAATCAACAACCAAACACTGCAGTTAGGACCTGCAGAACTGTAATCAGGAATATTGGCACTTATACATTTCACTTTTGTGGCTCTGTTCTATCAAGTAACTAAAGAGAGAAGGCAATTCATCCAGAGTCAAGGCCACTGTGTAATTTCATTCAACAGGCATTCATTGTGTACCATTCTATGCTGTCCGAGCCAAAGATGAATAAGAAGTGGTATCTACTCTAGACTGAGTGATTTGTGGTTAAATCACTTTTCAAAATACATTAACAAGGTGACAATAAATAAATGTTTGCTAAATTTTGAGTCTCAGGAATTCTTAAGCTGAATCTCTGTAACCTAGAGTCTAGCTTTCTTTTTTTTCCCCATAAACTTTTAAAGAAGAGTAGAATTCAATAAAAAAATTGGTGAGCATAATAAACAGAGTCCATGCATTGAGTCTGAAAATCAAGTTCATCCTGTGATTCTTACTTGCTAGATAAATCCAAAACCTCTTTGAGTCTGAAATACAGGAATGATAATAATACCTGTCCTGCCAAGGGTTGTAACCAGACTCAAAACAGATAATGGATTGTAAAAGTACTATTATTATTATTCAAATTTTTTCTTTAAAAATTTTGCATTTCTCAATTATTTCAAGGCAATCATCCTCTTAAGGAGCAAGAAACAACCCTAGTGTAATTCTTCCATGGAGCATCAACTGTACTGTACAAAGAGAAAATATTTCATTTCTATTTTTGATGTAAGCGTTAACTTAAGACCAAAATTTCTCTAGCCATTTCAGAGCCTATTTCATAGGTGGGTAAGTAGATTAACTTGATTTAATCACTGTTTAGGTGAAAAAAAAATCCATCTATGGCGAATTTTTACTAAGTCAGAGTTGGGAAATACATTCTTCAAATTTCTTAAGATGGTTGAAGTACCTGAAATGTCTTGATCCCTATCAATAGTCTAGAGAGCACCCTAGCATCACAAGAGTTCTAGGACCTAGTGTGAAGAGATTAGCTCTTAGGTAGCTTTTGCTGAGAGTCTGAAAATGAAAACCCAGTGGAATGCCTGACTCAGAGCTAGAATAAAGTATAAAGGAGCAGACACTGGAAGATAACCATTCTTCAAAAGCACAAACACAGCTGATACAGCAAACAGCAAAAATAAACCCCCAGAAAAGCACTAAAATTGAGATAGTAGATTATATTGGCTTAACAGTGGAGGAGAAATGAAGTGGCTGCAGTAAAGTCAAGGTCAGAGCAAAAAGTTTGACAGGGAAATTTCGGCTTAGGGTCTTCTCTTAGAATTTCTTAGATGTGTGCTGATAAAAGAGGGGTTTTTTTTTTTGTATATGCTCCTGACCTGTTTTTCCCATTTTACTGTGTAAGTGCAAAACAAAGTAATGGAGAATTATAAAACATCTCCAATGTGGACGCTCCATGACTATCACTCTACCTGTACCTGAGCTTTGAGAAATTTCACATCTGTAAGACCCACTGAACTCCAAGCCCATTGAAGGACACACATATTCAGTATCTTAAGTTTAAGATAACCCCTCAGTGCACCTCTAAGGATATGGCCACTAATTTGGGTATAGGACACTAATTTACAAAAGGGAGAATTTTTCTTGAAATTTGGGGAGGGATTTAGGTTCTCTACCTAATAACAATATTTACCAACTTTCAAGCTTATTCTCTTGAGGGTTAAATTTCATGTGGATTCTAAAAGTCCTCTGGAGAGAATATATCATCCCTTAGGCAGAGATGATGTATGTATGGTTCTCTGTTAAATGACAAATAATTCCTTCTTAAGATTTTGAGAATAATAGGTTCCATTTGTAAACAGTGCTTTCATAGTGAGGAGGCTTAATACCTCTCTCTACTTCAGAATGCAAAGTTCTCTCTGGAAATCAAGAATACTTGCATCCAGCAGGTGCTTCGTACATGCTTTGAGCTTATATAGCAATGAAAGAAACCACTTCAAGTGTTGAAGATGTGTAGATTATTTGAAGTCATACTCATCATTGGAGAAAGGGCCGTGTGTGTGTGTGTCTGTGGAAAAGGAAAGCAAGAGAGAGGCTTATCAATGTGAAAAACAAAAATAAACAGGTTGTCACTTTGCCACATTCCTCTTCAGTGATATTCTGCTGAGAGTGTTTTTAAGCCTGTTTTCCCAGAATGGATTTTATAAAGTGATTTTCCTTTGGTGCCTAATATATACCTGAAAGAACTTCAAATGCTGTCATGCACCCATGCCTTGGTATTACTGAATGGAGTCTAGACAAAGGAATACTACCACAGCTTTGATAGCATTTATTAGGGGAAAAGACCTCCTTCTTGGCAGTAAAGATAGAAACTATTCTATTGACTTTTCTGATTTTATTCACAGAGCAAAAGGAAGTGAAAAGAGAGTAACTCTGATAGAGAACAGAATCAGGAGGTCTTCTTTTACTGTGGGATCTTAGGGAACTTCTCCTCTCAATATGATGCGTTTTTAAGTACTAGAGAGCAAAGCTTAAGAAACAGTAAAGCTGGGCTGTTTATAGTGAATAAAATGATATCTTCCAAAAGATATGAGGGGCACAACTGTGGGCCGCTGTCCCTTCACTTTAAAATATGGTGCTCCCAGCTCTAGCAGGGAGCAGTGCAGCTCCGCCCCTGGGAACAAAAGCTGTATTTCTTTCATTCTTCCCATTGCTGTTGGTCATTTACAGCCTCATAGTCATAATGGTTTTTCACAGATTCAAGTCAATACTTGTCTATCATGCTCAAATATTAGACATGTGAAGTCAGAGAAAACTCAGGATAGGGCAAACGTAAGCAAACGTCATTCCAATCTTCAGGAGCAGATAAGAGCGATGAATGTATCCAATCCAACTCATCCATCCTTAAAACTGAAAAGTTGGTCTGTCTTGTTTTGTTATGTGTTTGGGCCATGTGGGGAATTATTCTGTGCCAGCTAGCAAGGGCAGTCACTGGAACTAACAAAATGCTTCACACAAACAAATGCTTCTTTTTCTAGAAAAAGAGGTTTTTCTACCTCCAGGGGAGGGAGTTCAGTCAAAGCCTTAGCATCACTAATATCCCACTGCATTTGTAAAAATACTTTTCTTTACCTAATTACCTTAAAACTGAAAAACAGAAAGTAAAGTAAATGTTCCATTAACTCTCATATCCACACGTATGCATCACACAACTTCCGACACATTCATTTTTTAGACTTATGGATAGTTTAAATGTAGCTCTTTTAATAACATTGAATGCTTTCAAAGATTGATTATTCAGCGGTATTTCTTCCTTCCCTCTGTGGTTTTAGCCTACCCTGTGGTGTGTGTTGATGAAAAGTCTTGTAATATATTGAGCCTTCATTGAAATTTATTGTCCTTTTAAGATGACACATATAAATATCCTAAATGAAATGTTGGCACCACCATCAAAGTACTAAAATATGTCATCATTCCTCTCCAGCAATTTCATATTTTATGTGTATTTGATGTTAATGTGAATGTTATATTCAGGCTTAATAAATATATGGTAAGAAGAAAAGTAAATGTCAGTGGGCTTCTTGAACCCTTTCATTAAATGGTTGTGTTGTGCAAAAATACATCATAAACATAAGAGGCTTTGTAAATCTTGTTTATCCACATTGTATAGTTCCATATATTTAAATGATTTATATTTACATAAATATGTATTTCCATAAAGAACAGCCTAAAAGTTATACTGCAAATTTTTCAGAAATGTCTTATAAGAGGAAAAGTTTTATGTTAGTAGTTTTCTGAATTTGGTTATTGCTAATAACTCATCGTGTAAGTCCTTCATTTGGCTTCTTCTCCTGAAAGATATTGTCCAGCCATTAGAGAGATCAAACCTTGGACCAGGTTGGTGATATGATATGCATTTTATTTTGCTACCTGTACATTTCTCATAGGAAGATTATAGAATGAAGACAAAAGAAACAGAGATAGCTGAAAGTGCTATTTCTACAACCAATGTAGGCTATCTAATTATCCAGAGAATGAAAATGGAATCTGATTGATGTCTTCAGAGCTTCATTGAGGCCAACTGCTTAGTTAACACAGCAGATCCAGTTACCTAGACTTTGTGTTGATCTGGCACCCACTCATTCAGGGGCTGGCATTTTGGCAACCCCCAGTTAATTCTGTAACATTGAACCGAAGGAGAGCACATGGGGAAAATGAAATGAGAATAGTCTTTCTGGAATGGCTAGTCCGAAAGGCCCTGAGCCCTCTGGATGCCCTGGAACAGGCAGGGCAGAAGGCTTCCAGCCAAGCTTTCCCTGCCACTGGCATGCTTTTGAACCCCAAATTCATCTGTGACCTTGTGTAAATCACACTGATAATGGACATTTTCTCCACGTATCTGCCTCTCTTTTCCTCTGGGTACCTCATTCCCACTGACTTTAATTGGACTTTCACGTGGGCACCCCAAGAGAAATGCCCCCAAGATGCAATGGACTGATGGAAAAATCTTTAAAGCATTGCTGCTTAATATCCATGCAATGACATGAAGTGAAGTAAGACACTATTAATGTCATTCCTACATCACTGATTTGGATATTCTTTTTAAAGTGAGAATCTTATAAAAAAGCATTCTCTTTTCTTTCTTTTTTTTCTTGCACATTTGATATTTAAAAATCCAATTATAAAAATTTCCTGGAAGAATAACCAATATTCTGTGTTATGAAGCATAAAGATAAAAGATAATGAAAAATAAAGAAAGAAAAGCATAGAGCTCTCATGTGTACCTACTGATGTGTAGTCTGAAAAACCAGCCATTGTCATTTCCTAGTAAGATGAGAGCTCTTAGAACTTCCTTGTCCCTGTGGTTGCTGCAATTTTGATACCTAGTTTAAGTTCATATAAGAAAAATGTTATTGAATCAGAATCTAATTAAAATATTTTGGGATGTTGACTGTTGAGAGTCTATCTTTAAGGTGCTTCATTTTTCTCTATATTCTTATGAGAGCTGACTATTGCCAGTTAAAAAACAAAATCCTTTCCCTATTTGTATTACAAATATATCCCAGGATCAAAGATATTGATCTTGCCCTCAAAAAGAAATCTGCATCCAGATCTCTCTTTTTATATAAAAAATATAATTTTATTGTATAAAATTCTTATTAGGTATAATCATTTGTACATAAAAGTTTATTCTTAAATGTCTTTTTATAGAAAATGTTATTATATAAAGTACAATATTAGGTTTAATTTAATACTTCAAAGAGAATAAAGATGTTTCAATGCATTTTAATAGGATTTGTTCTCTTTCATTACATACTTCACCTCTTTAAGGCAGAAACCATGTTTTTATAATAATGAACATTTGTAAACCACTTCAGAATTTATAAAACATTTTCACATACATTATCTACTTAAATCTAATACTCTCTATGAAGTAGTCATTGTAGGTTAAAAAACTATCTTAAAGTGATTTGCTAAGATTACACATCTTGAAAACAGAACAACTAGGACTTTAATCATACTGTGTGATACCAAAATTGCATGGTAATTCCCCCAATATGTATCAGAATTTCTATAATAAAGTTTTCAACTCTACAATAATACTGGCTTCCATTGTATGGCAGTCTCCAGCTTCCAGAGCATGTTATCCCATAAGATCTGTCACAAAAATTCTTCCAGGTGCAACTCTACTGAGTTTTGCACATACTAACTGTGAAAAAAAATGTTTGCTAATTAAATAAATTCGGAGCAATATATAATGGAATCTTTTGCAGAATAAGGCATTATCTTCTAAAGCCATTCTTTTTCTACAAATAATTTTATGTTGTTTCTAAGTGAAGGACTAAAAAAATTAGCCACAGAAGAGGTAGTTTTAATCTTGGGAGTGACATTAACAAAACAAGGATAAAATGTAAAAGTAGGCTTCATGTGATAGGCTGCAACTTCTGAATGCAACAGAGAATAAGAATATTCTAATGTGTAAAGTTCTCTGTCATGCAGTATTTAAATTTCCATATATTTCTCAAAACTCTTCAGTTAGGAATATATAATATTCAATTGTAAAAGCAAGCTCTGTGCCACAGGTGTGTATGATTTGATTAAAATAATAAATTTTCTTATCTTAAACTATATAGTATTTCATTCTAAATGTCTATGAGAGGTTTTAGGAAAACAAATGACTCAAGATTTCAGGCTTTGGGGAAATCATTTCAACATATTGGAAGTCAAAGTCCTTTTAAAGACCAATCACACTTGGAAGACTGGCAAATAAGGATTGCAATTAATTTTTCAAAAATTGACTTTGATATTTATAATAAGATAATTATATAATTATTAATATGCTAGCTTCTATTTTATATGTTACATTATTAGGTATTTTCAGGACATATTACTAGGAAAAATGTTAAGTAATCTAGACTTATTTCCTTATTTTGTCGCACTGAAAGCCATCTCAGAATGAACTTTGGTGAAAGTATGTTTGTTTTGGAAGTGAGATATATTCGAAGGTTTATCTGTTCCCTAGTTCTTAAGAAACTGAATGAAATACCTGTTAGGACACAACCTATCACATCTGAGATTTTGGACTATCTGAAGGAGAGGACAGGAATCTCAGAATATTCTATAAAGAGACAGAGGATCTAAGAGTCTCAGACAATCTTATTTGGGAGAGCCATCCATTTCAGGGACATTCCTGTTTTTCAACTCTACTAGAAAATATATTGGTCTCCTTCTAGAACTTAGTTTTATTTCTGAAGCCCAGAGATTCCAGCCAGACAACACTACCAAATGAAATCTGACAATTCCAGAAAGGTAGATATATTAGGGATAGACCTGTTAAGTTTACTAAGGAAACTGCTAGGATAAATGATTTAAAAATCAATTCCCAAACCTCTAGAAAAGTACAAGTACCAGGAAATGGCCATATTTAATTTCTCTAATACTAAATAATGTTAGCATAAAATATTTCAAAGCAAAGAAATCATTAATAAAGATTTTATTTCTGGTCAAGATGACAGCATCAGTTTCTCCTCAACTAGATTAAATGTTCCTTGTGGGCAGAAAATGTCCCTTCCCTCAGAGATAGGGATGTGCACATCACACAAATTCAGTTAACATTTTCATGATGGTTTCAGGTAACTGTACTGGTAAATGCTAATTACTATCCCAAGCCGGGTCCTATCTTTGAAAGTTAATTAAGAACACTTTTACTTAAGACAAAGACCATCTACATAAATTATGTGTGTCTTTATTATTTATCTCTTCTAATACATCCTAGACTGGAAATAACCTTTGTCATTAATTCTTCTAAACCCTAATACTTGTTGTGTCTACCAATAGAGATTTGGTCCTCTCCAGATATACAGGCTAGATTCAGACTCTATTTTAACCACATCTGTATCAATGGCTGTTAACAGTATCTCAGCCATGACAATGAATAGTTACTCTGTTTTGTGTGTATCTAGTTTGTTTTTTTCCAATAAGTTGTTCTGCCTCTCTGCAAACTTTGCATATGTCCTATATCTGCCTTTGATCTTTCTTTGTGCCTACTGCAGCAATCTGCATTCAGGAGGACATTTGTCCTATGTTGTTAAATGACTCAGGAAATTGGCTTAGTAAAAAGTTCAGAAGCAGTTCCAGTCCTCACAACTAAACGAAGAGATGGAACAAAACGGTAGCCCTGGGCCCCATGGCTATTAAAGACTGCCTATCAGCTGGCCCCATGATACACGGCACGTTCACACAGGGCTGTGTAGCCAATGGATGACCACAAGATAAATGGCATGCTGATACAGGGCCAGATGTCCAAAGGCCAGATATCTTAACATTCATTTGTACAAAGTAATGAATTCAGTGGACTCTTGGCAAGTTCCATTTTCCAACTCTTTAAGGAAAAAGCAGAAGCCCTCACATTTAGTGAGGTGAGAAAATAGATACCATCATGTAAGCTTCCTCTACCAGAATGTAGCTTTGTTACCTTTCATGCAGATCTGGACCGTGAAATCACTCCACTTCAGGAAGATGAAAATGTGGCACTAGGAAATCAAACTGAGATGTGCTAGAATTATTTTGCAATGCAGACATTTCCCTATGACGATCTGACCAGAGAGTTTCTTCCTGCAATCATATGTGACACATTTAACACAGCCCAAGAAGTGACTCTCTTTCTGAATGAGCCATGAGAAGAGATCGGGAAAGCATTCACCCAACAGCATCCACGTGATGGCCTTGCCATCCTTGATCTGCGCGGCCTGAAGCCTGCCGAGTCCCTCTCCTTCCACAATAACGGCCCCTTCTTTGCCTTTTTTCTAAGAGCTCAGACTTGTTTCACTCTTAGATGTAATCATGCCCAAAGACATCTTTTTAAAAATATTTTTATAAAATAATTTCTCTATTAGTGATGCTGTTAGTTGAGATTTATTTAAATTAGATATCTGTCTTTTAGTTTTGTTTATTGTGACTCCTTTTCCATCTCAACTTTTGTATTTACATTTGCACTGTAGGCAGTCAGATCTCTCATCAGTCTTTCTGATTTCTGCCCATACCAACACACAGTGAAAGACTTTTCCACTCCAAGAGTGCATGAAAAGCCACATAGTTTCCATTGTACTGGGGGTGAGAGGGAGAAAGAAAAAAAGAAAACCCTAGAGCACAGTATCTAAATGAAGAAGCTATTTAAAGCAAAATGTGAGGGAATTCACAGATATCTTACCAGTGGGGAAAATAAATAATTTTGTTCTCATTTCTTTCATCAAAAGAGATTTGACAGTGAATTAGTGCAAATCATATTCCTTTAGAAAGACAATAAAAAAGTGCATTTTCTGCAAGCCAAAATATAATCCTCACTTTAATTTTGCATGTTTCTTTTTGATTTTATTTACTCAAGTGTGTTTTATCTCATGGAAAGATAACCCAAAGAGCCATTTTTTTCTTACACCTTCAGATCCTTATCTCAGATACATAGAGTTTTAAGAAAGAGCTTAAATGATTAAGTGTAAACTGAAAATGATATTAGGCTGAGAGTATTTATTTCACTGAAGCATCATAAAGTAATAATCCCCATACTGCCATGTTTTGTACTTGACTTCCAGTTGATTGACGTTTTCTCTGCTTCCAGCCCTACCTTTGTGCACTGTGACTCTCCCACTGATTGGATGTATCTGAATTCAAAGACATGTGATCATAATTTGCCTTAAGTTAAATATCACACCAACCTTCAAGACATAGAGTTCACTTTCACTGCACCAGCCCTACTGCCCTAACCACCCTTGAGCCCGGCCCTCTGTGGCTGGCTAGAGCTGTGAGGATAGTACCTTCAATAATTAAATCACAATTGCCATGGCTTTTAGGGAAGGTGGCTGTATCACCATGGATGGTCCCTATCTATACTACAGTTACACAACAGCCATGGACCACATGCCATCACTTTTATTTTATGGTTGATTAAACTATTTGTCTTCTCTCTATCCTACACTCCAAGATTCCTCTCACCTTCCCCTCTCCCTTCACAAACACATTAACGTTTGTTAGGGAAGTAATCTAGTTACTTTATTACCATACTGAAAATAGGTTCTTTTAACTTCTAGTCAAACTAAAAAGGCACAAATTTGTTGACAGATTCAGGTGTGGGAAAAAATGCTGATGATTTTCATTTGCATGAATGACTCACCATTAATGGCTAATTGTGTTCAGGAAAATACCTTGAATATACTTTATTAAATATTTGTCATATTAACTTTCTTGTAAGTTTTCATTAGTTTTAACATTCAACTCTATGTGTATGTGTGTGTATATTATATGATATCCATAGTTTTGTGTTCATTTAATGTGGAAATAGACTCACAACTTTTAATAAATTCTGTGGTAGCACTGGATCAGAACATACAGATTTTAGTCCCACATACATGGTATATGTGTAGACCTTGTATGCACATAGATAGGATATGGTTCTTTTGTGTGCACATATATATAGGTGCATAAAGATTCTTGCTTTGTTTATGCAGTCATGTCCAAGTTTGTTTAATATTCAGTTATAATAGTTAGCAATGGAAGTTAGTTGTTTTTATTTTTTATTTTATGCTTCTAACAAAGGGAGTGATAAAAAGAATCTTTTTCTCCCTTTCTAAATACTTGTTTTGTCTTCTAATATTTTGTCCCCATGGAGAGATATATAAAAAGCCTGATGAGCGCTCATAGCAGAAGCCCAATAAATATTTATAATTAAAAGAATAAATAAGTAAAGGTAACAACCACCATACATTGGATGAATAAGTTTGTATAGTGCAGATCAAAACAGAACAGAAGAGGAATTAGAACTATAGTGAAATGAAACGGTGGCCCTACTATAAAGTGCCATGGAAATGGAGGTGACAACTAAATACAGAATAGCAAGTGGCCTCAAAGAGAATAAAATGAAGGAGTATATGTAGTAGAAGGGCATCAAAACAGAGAAGAGTGTGAGAAGACAGACCAGAAGGTAAAAAGCAAGAGCACAGCCATACGAGAAGGACAGAAGAGGGACACTGAAAGAAGCAGAAAAGGAACAGCAACACAGGTGAGCAGGTGCACACTGAGAGGAACTGAGTGCAGAAATGGAAAGGGCATGCCAATGCAAGAGGACAGGAACTGAGCCACTGTGTTAACTCTGTGCCCCCAGTGTATACTAATGAATTCTGGATGATTTTTAATTTCAACTTTGATACTTTCCCGATGTCTTTTAAAACAACAAAAATCCATCTTAATTAGAAGACCTGAAAACCCTGGAGAATTTTAGACTTACATGCACATTATATACACTTCTACTACAGCAACCCCAAAACACAACACAGCCATGTATTCCAACTGCAATAGCATTCCTTATAAATGGCTACTGTGTTTCTTATACACTAACATGACTTATATCTCTTTACAATATTACGAAGTCAATGTAAACTATATTTTCATTTCTCAGGAGGCAATTTTTATGAAAATACATCATGTAATTAAAATTAATAATTAATCTAATCATATTAATGAAGGTTTTGCTTAGCAAATTGAAATAAACCTATTGTAAAAACAAGTCATTTAATAGACTCATTGACATTGGAAGAAATGATCTTAAAGGTAGACTAATCCTAACCCCTCAATTCAATGTTGAAGAAAGTGAGCCTACAGTTGTTAAGAGATTCTCCCAATGACAATATAAGTAATTAGGGTCAAAGTTATGAACTAGAATTCAGAATAGCACCTCCTTTCTCAGTTATAATCAACAAATGTAGTATTTTTTTTTCATATAAGTCTGTTATTGTCTAAGAAATGCATCATTATTCACACATTAGCACTGACAGGATTTTTTTAAATCCTATGGCACTTTTTGTAATATGGAGATAATCAAAAATTGAAATTCATTACAGAAAAGAAAAAAATCTTCCAAGATAAGTAAGACAGCAATGCTCAGTGGATAAGCAATAGAATATTCCAAACATGCCTCCTTTATGTAAATAGTTGAGAGGAACAAGGAGGAGGCAAAGGAAGAGGAGGGGAAAAAAAGACCTAACAAACTATTTTTTCTCCAAAAGGCAAGGATATTTCATTGACAAATATGGGAAAGTAATCAGCCCTGGACTTAGATTGAATTGACTCATATTTATGAGTTCATAAAAAATCAGATAAAGAAAAATGTATCATCAGAACTCCACTTAAGTAAGGTTTCATATATTGAGTGTGAATTCAAAGAGTAATGAAATCATCAGATTTTATGGAGTCATAAATATCTTTTAAACTTTCTTGGTCTATAGAAATCATTCAAAATTTCTTCTAACTGTGACAATCTGGTCTTGTTTACCTAGCCGTGTCACACTTTTGTGGGGGTAAAGGGGATGTTCCAGTGCATTTCAAGTGGATCTGGCTTCTTGGTATTATGATGGCCACTCAACTAGACATTTTAATTGAAACATGTTAATATGGATTACCAATGTAGTTAAGAATTCAGAATCAAAAGTTGATTCAGATATAGTTGCTGTGATGTACAGGCCTATAAGGAATAATAAAAAGTAAATATCATTCTGGCACTTTATTATAGCTCGATAGGCTTTGCACAGTGTTTTCACATACACTCTCTGTTTTTATACAACATTGTGTATAATAAGTAGGATAAATCTCAAGTTTGAAATTGAGGTTAGATATAGGTGAAGTGATTTTCCTAAATTCACATAATGTTTGAAGTTATGATTAGAATCCAATCCGCCTTATTTGTAGCTTAGATTTTCTTCCATCCTGGAGAAAATAGACTCCAAGAAGGCAGGAATTTTGGTCTGATTTGTTTATTGCTATATCACTACCAAACTGCTGGACACATTGTAGGTATTTAAAAAGTTCATGTTAAGTTAATGAGTGATAAATTTACATCATTCTGCTTCTCATTGGTATACCCTTTTCCTTTCTGAAATGTTAAGTTTAAATTCATAAATCACTTTAAGACAACCAGTTATTCAAGGCACATTTTCTTCCATCTCAAAATAAATAACTTTGTTTTAAGTCTTCCCAAAAGGAAAAGATTTGAAAGGTCCCATGAACACCTTGAGCCCACATTTCTGACTGCATCCATGTGATAATGATTCTACCCATTTTTGGTGAATAATACATTTCAATCCAGCTTATCAAATTTATGAGAAAGTTGTTAGTTTTAGTGTAAAGGAAGTAGTCCTTCTACCCCCCATAATCCAAAGCCCTTGGATCACAGATAGTGCTATGTAATTGGGACATCTATGACAGTAGGGAAATGAAGAACTAAAAGAGTAGAAGACAGTATGATTCTGCTGTAGATGCCCTCATGCTGCTTGACTTCAGCTGTCCATATTCTTCAGTGATTAAAGAAGCAAAACAAACAAACAAAAACCATGGGGATACTCATGAAATCAGAGTATAGAGACTGTGATGACTGAGGAACTAATCAGACTCCCAGATTTCCTTGGGTAGTCCGGGAGAATGGACCTGGAGAACTACAAAGAGATTTCTGAAAAAGACCTTCACTGAACTGCATGTGTGGTAAATGGAGAGGAACTAGCTCTATGTGGTTTCATGAATTACCTCTTAAGGTTGGTGTTTGAAAAGCTCACAACTTTAAAACTATTGTCCATCTAACTCTAATTTCAGTTCTTCCTACTGGACAGAAGAAACCAGACATGAGTTGAGTAGTTTGAAGAAAGGAATAACTGAGATAGTTAGATGCCAAAAAAGAAAAACAACTCTTATATTGTCCAGATTCTTTGTAATGTCCTTATATTGTTATTGCAAATTTTACCCCATCTTTTTTCTCTTAATGATTAGCAGAAAAACTTTTAGTATTTAGAGTATGCATTTCTGATGATAGCAAGATCAGGGAGAAACTCACCCTCTTTACAGTCCTTCCATGAAGAGGAACCTCTGGGGACAGTAAAATAGTCAAAGCTAAATGGAAAGACTTAAGACCAAATGTCAATGACTCTGCAGGACTTGGATAGAGGGCCACTCAGTGATCTAAATTGTTTCTGCGAGTGCCTTCATTTAGCTCATTTGTCCCTAGGCAGGCAGTATCTTGACTTTCATCCAAAGCTTGAGTTTGGTGTCAGAAAATTTTAAGATATGAATTCTCCCTTTGCAGCTAACTGTGTGACCTAGAACAAGCCATCCTTTACAGATGCAAATTAGCTCATCTAGAACAGTAATATCATTTACATCATAGATATATTTGAGGATAAAAAGTGATGTTGTTCAGCATCCATTTATTCATAAAAACAAGGCACAGTTGCACACCTACTATGTAGTAAATGTTATGCTAAATATTGAGGATATACACAAAAACTCAAGTTCCTGATATCAAAGTCTCACAGGCCAGAGGGCTGCTGAGAGGTCAACAGATAATACAATCCACAGTGATGAGGTGTGTAATACAAATAGAGCCCTAGGGGAATATGGAACAGGGACTCATTCACTTTGCCTGGGGAATGGTAACATGCAGTAGACTTAAAAAAAGCATCTTTTCGTATATATTCTCTCCACCCAAATTGATACTATGGCTTTAATGTACCCAGACCATGTCCAATTCTGGGTTCTTTCTACAGTGCTTCTCATATGGTTAGTGCTCAACAAATGTTTATTAATAGTAATTATTTTAATTCCCTTTTCCTCTAAGTTGTACTGTTTATTACAGAGAAGCAAGGCTGGTTAAATCATTCTTGTGATTCTTCAATTTTAATAGGAAGTTTTGCTTGATTGTTTCTTCAGATCCTAGCATGAGCCCCAAGAATACAGGATATTAGATATTTTCAATGAGAAAAAAAGTTTTTGTTTACAAAATGCAAAATTTCATATTCATATTTAATTAAGCAATTATTTGAGTGTAGATACAGTACTTTCAACATGAAACACTCTGAAGGTGAAGAGTAGTAGACATGCCGATTGGCATGTTACAAGGTACAATTTATAAGGAGCATGATTTGGAAATATCAATCATAATTTGTAATTCACATACTCTGACTCAGAGATACAAATTCTAGGAATGTATCCTACACCCATATTAGCCCGTTTGGGAAGTAACATATGAATGAGGATATTTATTGTAGTGGTTATAATAAGAAAAGTTTAGAAACCACATACATGTTCAGAACAATAGGGGACTGGATTATTGAAATTATTAGGTAAATTATTAGATATAGTATGTAATGTACATTCAAGCAGTTACATAAAATGGATTACTATGCAATGGTTTAAAAGGATGAGACCACACAATATTTACTGATACAATGTCAAGCAAAACAGAAAAATGCACAATTGTATGTGTCGTATAAAATCATTAGTGCAGAAAGATGTACGGATAGAGCTTTAGACATAGATATGGATACACACACATACATCCATATAATCTTGTATATCTACAGCTCTTGCTAAAAGGATACACAGGAAATAGTCGCAATGGTCACAGGAGAAGGAGATAGAATACAAACATTCATTTATAGTATACATTTTGTTGTTTTTGAACATGATATGTATGTATTACCTACTTAAAAATGCATTAAATGAGCCCACAAAAGAAATACATAATACACAGAATGTCTCTTCAACCATATTTGTAATACTTATGGTGAAAGTTTTTCTATAAATTCACAAGAATTATACACGCTAATCCATTTTTATATTTATGTAGGGGAAAGTTCGAATTTTTTCTTGAGGGAGAATATTTTTTAAATTCTTTAAATTACTTTTTCCCCCAGGAAGTTGATAAACTTCAATTACTCCAAAACAAGTAGCATCAGCTATAAAAACAAGATGAATACTGTATTTGATAGTATAAACGAGGCATAATAATCAAAGGAAAAAAAACAACTTTTGAAAAGAAAAATGTGTGAGCTACTGGATCCTTAGTATGTCAGCAATAATTTACACACCATTACTTATTCAGGGTTGCATTCCTAATTACCCCTTGGAAAAAAAAAAGATAATTATTATACTGTAGTGATTACTCCTTTCATCATACAAGAGAAACAATGCTGATATAGGCACATCTTAAAGAAATATGACTCGATTCTGTTGAGAAAATTGTTTATATATAATATTTTAAGGGGAATGTATTAATGAAAAATAGCAAAACACATTTCTCAAAAGAGCATTGAGCTTTCCAGTAAACTCTTGTGCTCACAAATTTCTGGAAAAATGTACACAAAGTCAATTTAATACTACTTTCTAGATTGTTCATGACCTACTGGCTTTCTCACAGACATTTGTTAAGGCACTTCTGAACACGAATAGACAGAACACTGCTGAACTGTACACTTAAAAAGAATTAAGATGGTAAATTCTATGTTATTTATTTTAACCACAATATTTTAAAAAATCTAATGGAGGATTGGAAGAAAAAAATGGGGAGGAAAAATTTGTCTCTTCAGAGTAAATAATTATCTACATCCTAGCTACAAAAAGCCTAAAACGCACACATTAATATTTGCCTACAATCGTAATTGAGATTATCTACTGATATATTTATGTCCATATATCTAATCTAATTGATCTAATTATATAGAGCAAGATTAAAGAAGAAAGGCCATGCCTCGATTGCAAATACTCAAACCACAAACTTTCCTGGTTTTCATCTGTTTAAAATTATAGATAGTTCATGCTTTTGCAGAAGTATTTTAATAACAAAGGGGGAAAATTTTTAGTATCCTATCAATTCTTCTTTATCCCCTAATAGATTATGTATATCAGGTGTTTAATACCAAGTGGTGTTCCACACTTGGATGTATTTCTCTTTTCATGGCTGATCTAGCTTCCCTGGCCATCAGTTGGGGTATATTTATAAAATAAAATTTATTAATATCTTAAGCCAAACAAAATTCAGAAGGTGTACTTGCAGAAAATACTTAAGGATATTTTAGAGGCAAATGTGTGTTCATACTTTTAAATTATGCACATCACTGCCTCTTTACATTACTGTAGTCTAGACTTGACTCATAAGTTTTTAACCAAATGAACCATAGAAAACTATTTCCTTCCGTAATTTGTCACTGTAAAGCAAATGTCTAAATCTGAAATGGTAGAAATGGATATTTCATTATTTTTTTAAATACACAGACATACTGAGATTAAGTATTTAGAATTCATATCCAAGTGTGTCTATAATGTGTATTAATAAGGTCATGAATAATGAAGTAACTTTATACAATGTGGAAAAGCTGTGAAGTATAGCATTCAAGGGATATTTATCTCTGAGGTGTATTCATTTTATGGCTCTCTTTTCATAAATTTCATTTCACTTGTAGAGTTGTGTCATATGCAGACTAATTAATATGATTTATCCTGTGGCTAAGCAGGCATGTTTTTCACTTTTCCTTTATCCTTTCACCTTGTGCAAAATTATTATTTCCTCCAACACTTCATTTATCTCTCCCATTCACCCAAGGGAGTCCCTCATGCAGAACAACTAGGAGGTACATATAGGGGAACAACAATCTGGCAACCTCATCATAAAATGTGATATGTTAGCTACTCCCCTTTCCAAGGGACCTATCCAGCTGAGACTGTACGAGGCCTCTGGGCCGCACATGCAAATGTGGCATATTCACATCACAAGAAACCGTTTTGCCAAAAAGACAGGGAAATAGTCCTTTAACAGCGCTTGCAAAGATGGGAAGAAGATATTCTGTTTTCTGTGAGTTGGTGAAGTAGGAGAAATAACAGCTATAGTCATGTGGCAAGAGGAGATATTTTTACTAGACCAGATATGCATAGAAATGACATTCCAGTCCATGCATTCTTACTGCTAATTCTGGGAAGATTGTTCATCTCTAATAAATAGAGGACATTTCGAAAAATTGAGTAGGTTACTGTCTTAACAGTAAAGAATAATTGGAATGTATGTTATTAGAAACAGATTGTTTTTGCCCATAACAAATATGAAAACAGACAGCGATCAACACATATCTCAAATCTTCTTTGCTATGAAGATACTGGCCCTCATTTGAGTCAAGAGCTGACTCTTGGTAGATAGAAAGATGTTATGCTTAATTTATGTTCTTTAGGTATGTACTTAACTGTGTGGCTGATTTTCAATAGTGGACAAATTATGTAGGTTTACATTACCTGGGTTTACTCTTGATCAGTAAAACACTTTCTAAAGTCTTTTGCTCATATTCATGCTTAAACTTGTTATGGAGCTAAGAGAAACTAACTGGCTTGGACACTAGTTAACCTAATATATAATCCATATTTCTACTAGAATTTGATCAGTACCCCGAATCAATTTCCCATGAAGAAAATTGCACATAGAGTCTTGATATTTTAGACAAGAAGCAAAATTTTTTCAAGAGGAAGAGCTATCAGTAGTGATAGTTTTAAACTTCAAACAAGCGAGAAATTGATTCTGCTTTGGTCCTGCTAGCTCCCCAACATTTAGAGCATATCCTGAATTTTTACTCTTTCCTTGTTTAGATGCAGACCACTATACAGAATGATCCCAAAACCTGAAGCCAGATGAGTCATTGCATTGTTTTAATTCCAAATACGATTCATATAATGTCTGCTGGGTGACATGGGGTTTAGGCATAAATAATAAGCAGATTTAAATTAGCATTATTTTAAATAACCAGGAAAATTGGTGGGTTTTTTTGTTATTCTTCCCACATTTAACCATTTTGGAGGGGGCTATTTTCATTTCTGACTGTTTTTCCTGATACTGTATGAAAATTAAGTCATTATCCTCATCAGCAACGGCATCATACACTGACCTTAAAAGCGAAAGGTCCTAATTTTTTACCTCCAAACAGCCAGGGATTACTTGACAGGGTCACAACCCCAGCACTCAAGGACTGGTGTTTCCTTTGCTCTACTGTTCACTCTCCTAATCATTATTATGCTCCTCTTACTGCCTTACATTAAAGACCATGTTACAAGTCATTAAAATGCTTTAACTGAAGGCACATTTCTCATATTCTTTCCACAGTTATGGAGCACATGATGGGCATTGTTAGGTGGGTCTATAGCAGTAAGAATGCACTGAGTGCTGGAAAAATGCAAAGATGAGAAAAACTGAACCCTTCTTTCAAACTCAGACACCAGAGACGTAAAGAATTACAGGAATTGGACCCTTCCTGACTTTGTATGAAAGCATCCTCAATATATGACTAACAGAATGATCAATGCCTTAGTCCTTTCAGGTTGCTATAATTAAATTATAATAAACCGAGGCTTAGAAACAACAGAAATTTATTTCTCACAGTTCTAGAGGCTGGGAAGTCCAAGATCAAGGCATCAACTGATTCGGTGTCTGGTGAGAGCTCCTTCCTGGCTCACAGCTGACCACCTTTTCCCTGTGCCCTCACACGGCATTTACAACATAAGAATTCTGGAGGGACATAAACATTAAGTCAATAGCAGTAATTTTTGTCAGAATCGGATTTTGATAAAACAGGAAAGCTGTGGGTGCCAAAGATTCAGAGGTGGATGGTGGAAAGGGAGAAGGCAGGGGAGCAAAGAAAGATCATTCAAACTTGAGAGATTTCAGTTTCCCTCTGGCCCTGCCGTGTCTTCTCCTGTGCAGAGGTATGTATATGACATGCCTTTGAGCTGTATCTCTAGGATGAGTGCATCTGAGTTACCACTTTTCCTGCAGAAGAGCTGATGGGGATCGGCACCTTTAAAACTACTAACCTTGACTCTGAATCACAACTACTGACATAGATGACACAACCATGTGGTCTCCTTGTCAGAGCCCTTAATCCAACAAACATGTCAATACTCTCAGTGGCACCACCTGGAAAGAAGTATTTATGTGTGGAATCATGTGACATATTTAAAATCTGCATATATAATGGTGGAAAATGACCGGCAAATGCATGGTAGCCTTATACATTTAAATTGCAATTGTGAAACTTTTCTGTGATTAAGATGCTGCTTTGCTGATTGCAAACTGTGTGGAGAAAATAGTGTATTTGCACTGGTCCTTATGCGTCAATCCAATGAGTCATTTGTATTTAAACAGAAAACTGATTTCCACCAGGCAACTATAGCAGGAAAGATTACTTTTGGATTTTCTTGTTGCTTCAGAGATCAGTAGGAAACATCAGCCCCTCAAGAGAGTCTGTAGGTTCCACTTGAGTGCGATATTATGGGTGGTCATGGTTGATGTGTTACAAGGAATATAACTAGGCAACAAGGGGCAAGCAAGCTTTGACTCTCATCAGTCCTGAAGTCTTTCCTCCAATTAAAAGCAGTGACCATTGTGCATTCAGTCCTCAAACTAAAATGCATCCATCCTTTCTTTTTTAATTTTTGAAAGAGAATGATGACTGGCCATATGAAGAAAGTTTCCTCATTAAGAAAAATGTCTTTTCCCTAAATAAAATAAATGTAAATGTGAAAAGGACTCTGCAATTAGGAATGGATCATTTATTTTCCTTACGTATATCATGACCTCCGATCTCTTTCTAGTTGGTTGGATTTCAATGGAAATAACTTTTATGTTAAGTATGTTTAGCCTTAATTTGCTATAAAAACACAAACTGTGCCATTACTATTGATTAGGATAGGGCTGCCAGCATGGCCTCCAAAAACCATTATATGCAAATGTCAACCACAAGTCATTATAATACAAACTGAGGCTTGATTGCATACAAAAGTATCAATGGTATCTGTGTATGTGTTAAAGATCTTTGAAGAATATGTTATAATAGACTTTGTAGTTTCAATCAAGGAATACCTTGCTCTTAGATTTAGCTGAATGATGTATTTGTAAAAAATGCATTCCTATCACATAGATTTTTTCCAGCCAGCATTTAAAGAGGAACCATCCCAAAGTTCTTTTTCCTAGAAACTGAGAGGAACATGAGAGGGAGTAATAAGTATCACTTTCTTTAAATATTATTTTATATGGGGAACTTCCTCAAAGGACATTTAGGTGAGGCTTTTTAACCTTAATACAGTTTATAAAGGCAAGTGTCCTCCAAATATCTGAACCTAAATGATCACATTGTGGGGGAGCAGGTAGAGAGCAGAGAGGATTGAATCTCCTCATCTCTAAAATGCATCAATTGCATTGCTTTTAGAAGCTGAGACAAAATTCCATTTGTTTATAAATTTGCAGTCAAGAAACAGCTTATTATTTTTTTAATGCAAACTATTCTAAGTTGTTAAGTAATGACACTCATGGCCGCAGGCTCCTGCGGCTTAGAGTGAGGAGCACAAAGCAGCACAAGAAGAAAGGAGGGCAGCAGGTCTATGAGAAAGGAACCAGCTTTTGGTGGATATCACTTCAGATCATTACACTGAAGGCTCCCTGCAAAAATGAAATAATATAATGAAAGCTTTCTTGATGAAGACCTGTGCTGTGACCAGACCTGGGGCTTTTCCCCTTTGTTTGGACAGTTCCTATTGAGTGTTCATCCCGTGTTACTAGCTAGTGTTCACATATATGAGAATTTTTAACCCTTAGAAACCTTAATTTCTAGTGAAAATGAAGAAGTAAACAATTATGAACTTTTATGTTAGTATCCTGCGGCTTAGCAAATTTATTAAAATACTTTTTATAATTCCTAGAAGTATATGTTTTCCCACAGTAAATTTTTCTGTATGGCACAAGACATATGCACTAATTTGCCCAGATATCTTTACTTCTTCTGTAAAAGGAAACCTATGTTTAACTACTGATGTTTTAGTATTTTATTTTATTTTATTTGGAAATGATCCAGATGTTTAATGGCTATCTATCATTTAATTTAACTTGGTAAAACTTTATGGTTTTAGGGTACCAAAAAGATTTGGGAACTATTTAAAACTTTCACCTAAAAACTTTTATCTCATGCACATCTATTTAATTCATGTGTTCTTAACAATCATACTTAGATTATACATGAACATTCATGAGATATTAAAGGAGTTGCCCATCATCTTAAGTTATTTTTGTGGCTGGCAAATTTTTGTAGCAAAGATAACATGAGCTTGTTTGACTTTTAGAAACTGTAGGTAAAATAAGAATATTATACTTAATGCTTATAACTCTAAAGACATGTCTATTTTACTGAAACCAACAAATTTAAATTATCTTCTGTCACAATAAACTGTGACACTGGACGGGCACTACCCTAATGGGACTCTGCCAGCACAAGCAAAGCAATGAGGGTAGAGATGGCAAAAGACCCTTGTGGACCGTTATGACAAGTTCACTGAGAGCTGGCACAGTCAGACAGAGAGCTTTGCTGTGGCTTGGGGTCTTGAAACCTCAGTCTAGCCACCAAGATGCACTACCCACATGTGCTCCTTCTGGCTGGCGGAGACCAGAAAGGATATTCTCACTGGTCACAAAGCGAAGCTCTCAAGGCATAGAACAAGATGAAAGGAAAACCCCATTTTATTTTGTTTTATATGCACATTGACAGCTTTAGCTAAGGGTTGGGGCTCTCAGAACCAAACCAAGCTCTGAGGGGGACATGCCACTAGTCTGTGGATGCTGTGGGGGCTCTGCAGAGTGCCTCACTGCATGGAAATTTCCTTACGCCTGGGGGGGTGACCCTGTGTCAAACTATCCCATTCTGTGACCAGCTAATACTAACCTGGCAGTCTTTGGGTATGGTGGTGAGCACTCTAATAGCTTTTAAGTACTCAACCTGTGCCCACCAGTTCTGTGGCCTTGACTTTCATGATGTTCCTTAGCCACAGCTTTTATCTCACACGCACTTACTCACAGCAAATTTGTCTAAATAGATGCCAATCTGGTGAGAACCACGACCTCACCAGTTTGTGAGGCCGGATGCAACAGCCTATGTTTGCATTCTACTCTAGTTTTCCTTCTATGACAAATGACACAGCAGACAGAGATAAAGAAACACAATGACCGTCTGTGGGAGGAAAAGGATCAATAAGAACCGAAAGTACTCATAACAGATCTTTACTAGAGTTGCTATACCCAAGGAACTAGTTCCACAAATATTTTACCTGCTCATCTAAATTTAGAAAAGAAAACAAAAGAGGGTGTGTGTGTGGAGTCTCTCTCCACTTTCACTTCCAGAGACCCTGCAAGCAAAGATCCAGGGATTATTAACATGGTAAGAATTTTACCTTCTGCAAGCTCTTTATCAGAAGTCCCAGGACTTCAGCTGCAGCAGCCTCGGAGCAAGCAATGTCCAGCCAGTAGAGTTAGTCCCTTTGTGGTTGCCAACTGTAGGGGAGGAAAAAAATTTTCCTCTGTCCCTCTAGGTTCTTTTAGCTGGTCTATTAAATAAATTGACATGAGACTGATTAAGAGGGCTGGAAAAAACAAATTTAATTTCATACGTTTGGAACTTCTCATGTGTATGGGAGGTATTAAATTTATAGACCAGCCAAAAAAAACTAACAGGGTAGAAGAAAAGTTGTATCTTCCCCTATAAATACATATATATGATTACAAGTATGTGCTTATTTCTCTGTAACATGCCATGTGTTCTTCACTAATACTACATCATAAATAAAATCCCAGTATTGTAGAGAAGTTGTGGTGAAAACATGTTTTGCAACATCCCTTAGCCTTCAGGTTCAGCCTCTTCCTTATCTTTACAAGAGTCAGCAATTAATTTCCTCTTCATTATCTACCACAATTTAAACTTCCAGAGCACTTCACAGCATTTGTTCTCATTGATCCAATTAGTTCTAGAGTATTTGTGTAGCAGAACAGAAGTTGAGACACGTGGGTTAATCTCTCCATGACTTCTGATGACCTAGTGTGATGGCTTCCGTTCAATACCAGACCGCTTTTGACATAGGCACCTGCATGCAAGCACACACATGTGTGTGCATACACACATGTACACTTAGAATCGTGGATACATCATTTGGGGCAATTTCGATTGTTCCGTTATTGTTTCAGTTTTTGTTGTTTTTGTTGGTTGGTGTGTTCTTCAGCCTTTTTACCATCATGAATGGTTTTGCTTTAAAAACAAACATACTTTTTAAAAAACATACTTTTGCTTATTTGACATACAAACCTATTTATTCTCCTGCCTTGATCAAAACAGTTTATAAACCAACCATCAACAGCTTTGTATATAGTCATACATATGCCTTTAGTCTTCACCAGACTAATCCAAATCTTTGCCTTTTGAACACTGCTATACTCACGGTAGAATTTCTATAATGACTTACTGAATAGAAGGGAAGAAGAGCGGGAGGAAAGGAAGAAAGGAAAATGAGAGGAAGATACAGGCCACAAGAAATGCATATTTAGCATCATCGTTTAAAAGCTGTCACTGTAGGTTTTCAAGCAGAAACATAATCATCTTGTGCCGAAGACAGTTCTGTTGCTGAGCAAAGACAACTCATGAACCCCTGGTTCCAGCCCTAAAGATTTGATCTCTTGTTTCATCTTTGACTTGCCAGGTGCCTTGGCTATCATGTTAGTGATTTGGTGATTATTCTAAGCCAATGAACTCTGTAGGAGAGATATTTAGAGGTAGGTAAACTCTGCCATAACTTTCAAATCACACAGTCGCAGAATACTTCCCAATTTAGCATTTTAGATTCCCACATCTCATAAAAACCCTGAAAAAAAATATAAGGATATATTGCTCCAGAGATATGGAATATCATATTTAATTATAATTTGTTCAGGATTATTGCTTTTTATTTTACAAGATCCACAAAGCCATGTTTTAATTAGCTGGATTTTAAAACTCACGGAACCAAAATGCTGATAATCATCCTGAAAAGTTGAGCTCTGTGTGGATGGCAGTGACACTCCAGCTCATAATCCTAATTACTTTTTGCCACTCAGGTTATAGTGCAAACAAGTGGATATTTAAGAGGATTGATGGAATGGAGGGAAATAACCTTTGGATATCATCAAAATAAAACAAACTATTGAGTAATTGCTGAATTAATCTAACTTTATGAGTTGGTTGGTTAATGAGTTGATAATTATTTGTGTCTTTTTTTAGTTCTACATTTAAGAAACACATCAGATGTTTAAGTTGAATGTGACACATCTACTTCTCTTCTAGGCAATCCTCCAAGCTCAATTTGTTTTACATGCACACCTTTACTTGATATATCAATGCACTTTTCATTATCTTAAATTGAGTTAATTCCTCATTAGCTAGTTTTATTTTATTGAGTCGCCTGCCTGGATAGCACAAAAACAGATTCAAGTCCTTAATTTTCTTCCAAATATTGTCAACAGCTTTTATTCCTTCAGGGCATGGAGGAAAGGTGCTGTGTACGCCTGCGGACTTGCTCGCAATAAAGCCAACATAAAATTAGTTAAGGAGGAAGAAGGGAAATTGGGAGGTTTTCTGTGCTGCTTTTACTAATCTAAAAGAAATCACTGGAGTCATTTACTTTCCATTCTCTTTATGATAATTGACTCACACAACCCATCTCTTTTTCCTCACATAGTTCTGCAATGATCGAACTAGATTGGATCTTCCTGTGGTTGTGTCTTTTATATTACAAGCACGATTATTCAAATAACAAATGGGAAAATCATTTATAAGCATGCACACCCAATCAAGTATAAATCTGCAATTGCCCCATTAGTAATTATAGATGGTGTTTCAAATATGGTCCATATTTTGCAAATAACTGCATATACTAAAAATTAAGTGCTTGATGAGACAAAATTTCAAGGCAACCAGAAAATAATACTGGGAGGAGAGGATTATTAAGAAAACTATTATTGAGGACAGATCTTTCAGAGATTTAAAAGGATTTTATTTGAAAATTAAAGCAGTGGGTTTGACAATTATTCACATAAGTGTGCATAATGTCAGTCCAGCATTATATCACAAAATATTTTTAATGTTGGATCAATCTGGTAATTATTGGCTGTACGTCTAAGTATGCCAATTTTGGGGTTGGAGGGAGAACTTATGAGATTTAAACATTATGATCCATGGCATGGAAATCAGGAATAAATAGGAAAACCACAACCGTGAAGGACAAAAAGTGAATTCCTACATAGCACTGAGGAATGGAGTTGGCTAGTTTTGAATACCTACTGTATGCCAGGCACCCAGCTAGTTTCTAAAAATACTAAGATAAAAGATGCAGTTATTTTACTTTAAAAAAATATACAGTGCAGTACATACAACACATGCTAGTAAAACAGGGCCACAAAATGTAAATACTTTAGGTCACCCTTAAGAATTCAAATTGAAGTTTACTTCCCTATTTACTCAAGGATGAATTAACATACATGCAAGTGAGAATGTCCCAATTTCTTTGTTTCTTATCCAGTTGTAAGATATGTGTAAGCTCTTGTAGAAGTATCCCTTATATTTACCATGTAGGCCCAACCTCAAATGTTCTAGGCTAACTCTTGGCCACTAGAGCCCTACCCTTCATCCAAGAACGAACTCCATCAATGGATAATGTTTCCAGCCTGTCTCTTTTCACTTACCACTTATATGTAGTTGTCTAGGTAATTCAAGGGGGAAAAAAACCTCAATACTTAGGACATTAGCAGTAAAGAAATTTTAGGGCCAAATTTACTCAATTCAGTTCTCTTTCTGTGTACAGAGGAAAAGATAACAACTGAAAAAAAGAGAAGCAGGAGAGGGAGGAAGAGACTGAAAGACAGACAGAGAGGACTATGTAAGTCCTATAAAAGACTTCATAAGGAAAAAATACATCACAAGTGGAGCGTCAGTCAACAGTCTGCTTCTTAGGCATAAGGTAGCAGACTAATTTTAAGCTTAGCATCTTTTTCCTGTAGTAGAAAAAGACTCTTGCTATAGCAAACAGTATAGACTTTGATTTCTGTTTGGAACACCTGTTATGGCTGCTCGTTAAAGCCATGTAGTCCACTTACAAGGATTCTTGACTCTGGGGGACATTTACAATTCTAGTAAAAGCTGTGGATTTCCCCAGAAAAGTGCAGATACACATACATAAAAAGTCTTTTGCATATAGCTTCCAAGTGGTCTCAGAGTCCATGTAGCCATCCAAGGGATCCATGCTTGCATTAACATGTTGTCTATCTCAGTTGCCTTTCTAATTAATTACAGTAATTGGAAGAAGAAACTATGAACTCTGTAATGTATGTATATAAAAATCTAAGAAGTAGAGTACTGGGTCAGATTCATTCATGTATAGGTAATAAGAGCCTAAAAAACACCACATGGCTGAGATTAATGGGCCTTCAGCCCCATATTCAGTTTCTAAGAGTGGTCTTAAGAATAAAACTGAGGAGTGTGCAAAATACCTCATGATTCTCATTTCATCTAAAAATAGTAGAGTTCTTTAACTGAATATATCTAACCCCTCTCAGTCATCCAGTCTCTGTCTCTACTCAGCAGATGCGACTATGCCCAAACTTGACTCTTTCTTGAGCTTGAGGACAAGGAGAAAGAAATAAAAAAGGGAACAGAGAGACAGCTGGGCCAGACATATCACTCCACTGTGACCTCAACTTCTTTCCCTCACAGGGAACACAAATCCCTTTCTCAGTGTGAGGAGGTAAAGGTGACAGGTAATGCCAATGTAAACTTCATTGTATACTGATAGCCGCAAAAAGAAGCAGAGAGAAAGCACCTTGAAAGATATCAGTAACTAAAAAGTTCATCATTATGCCTGAGAGACCAGAGGAAGAATATAAACATTAAAATATGTGCATCTCTTGTTCCTAAAATAAAATCTTAATTCACTGACAGTCTCCTATAATGGTTTACTACGCAAAAAAAAAGAGGGTTAAGAATGAATTTTTCATGGGACAAAGTAGTATGTTAAGCCAGTGTGCCTATATTCTCAAAATGAATGGATTTTCTTCCTAGAAAATTTTCACACATCAACGACAATATATTAAGTTCAGTAATTATCTGCCATCTTCTATATTTTGAACATTGTATGGTATAGTAATATAGTAAGTCTTCTATGTCAAGATGTCAAGCAGCTGGAAATTGAACAAAACTAACACACATGTCACATAGGTCAAGATTTGAGGATATTTTTTTTTGCCCAAGTGAACATCACTGGGAGTGTGGGGTGCATGGAGGGAAAGGTTTACTGAGAAAGGAAAGCCATTATGACAGTAGGTCTTTAAATGGTCATCCTTGCACTAAAAATGCCAAAAGCCAAATTGTAATAAATTCTAATACTCTTTTTAAAAGTGTTTCTGATTTTTAAAATGTTTCTTAACATAAAACAATGCAGGTGGCTGGTTGAATAGTAAAATTACATTGTGTCAGTCTTAGGATATTCATTCGAGTCTAGTAAAATTTTAATAGAAATATGTTTGATGACTTTAGCTTACTGCTGAATGAATAGTACTGTGCAGGATTTGATAGCATATGGCTCAAGCAAAGATTATTAAGAAGATGTATAATGCACTTTTCTAAAAGATATTTGCAGGAAACCATTAGATGATACAGAAAATCAATAATGCCCTGGTGCCAATTTCACAACATTAAAATTACAGTGCTCATTGCTATTTATGATGATGGAGCTACCAAATTATTTCATTTTATCTTTGATTGCATAGGTATTTTTCTTTGTTATCTAGAACCAGTTGCAAAATTTGATCAGTTCCTTCCAAAAGTGCTTTATAGATGATCCTGTTGCTTAACAGCTCTTCTTAGGAAAGAACTTAAACAGTCCATTCTTTCTAGTTCTGTGTAAAAATGGGTTGGCAAAGCTCTTTTCTTTTAGGGAAGCCATAATAATTGTAAAATATTAAAATATTCAAATGGATCTTAGCAGAATCAGGTAAATAGGATTTAAATAGATCTACTCAACTTTCTTTATTTCCAAGAGAAAAAAATGAAGGTCTAGCTTCATTATCTCACATGTGTAAAACTGAGGTCCATATAGGCATGAATTATCCTAGAATAGAACTCCATATAGGGTACAAGCAAATCTCTTGAGTTTCAACCATGTCCTTCTCCAAGGTCACAATATTATCATACATACAGAAATACAGATCTTACATTATTTGGCTTCTGAAGTAACCCTATGATGATTGGTTTTCTAATATGCCACAGTATGATCACCAGTGGAACACAGTCAAATTCATAGAACTAAAATAGAAACTAATAGATATGGTGAAATATTGTTTCCACCATTTGCTGACTTGTTCTTCCAGCTGTAGGAAAACAGAAGCTATTTGACTACATATCTCAGTTACCAGGCTTCTCCAAGGAGAGGCATGAGATACCTCACTGGGAGGCTGTCTAGAATTGTCTGCAACTTGAAAAGGATAGGAAAAACTTTAATGATTTCCCAAACCCTGAGCCTCTCTTGTTGCAAAATATAGAAATAGCAACTGCCAGAGGCAAAGTATTTCACTAGTGGCCTCCATGAATCGTGAAGTCAGCAGCTCTGAGAAGAAGCTGGGAGAAACTTTTCAGATCTCATCCTGTACTAAAGCTCCTGTGAATCATCCTTGTTCCATAGTAACCAGGTTCGTATACACTTAACACATGCAGTCACAGCAGCAATAATAAAAAGTGTAGAAAGAAGTTCACATGCACTCCTGGAATCTGTTTCAAAAGATGGCTCTACTGCTTATAAAAATAAAGATATGGTAATAATACATAAGGATTTCTGTAGCTCCATAGTCCTCTTGAGCTTAGAAAGTCACAGGTAACATGGCATTTTGACTTAAAAATGTCCTGATTTGCTATTCCATCCAGACTAGTGTATCATTTTTAAGACTGATAGAGAATTCTCTGGCTTTCATCTTCTGTAAAAATCCTGAAAGCCAAATATTTTTACATTCTCTCTGGATGAGCCTATCTGTTATTATGCTTCTAAAATTACAACTGTAGTCAGTGAGTCCCAAATCTGTCTGTGGATCAGATCTGTTATGGGTTGAATTGTGTCCCCAAAAAATTCATATGCTGAAGCCCTAACATGCATTACTTCAGAATGTGACTGTATTTAGAGATAGAGCCTTTAAAAAGGTAATTAAAATACTTGTTCAAAGCAAACCCAATCTGACTGGTGTCCTTATAAGAAGAGGAAATGTGGACACACGGTAGGCCACACATGCACAGAGGACACGGGGAATTGTCAGCCATCTGCAAGCCAAGGAGAGAGGCCTCAGAAGAAACCAATGTACTGACACCTCGACATTGGACTCCTAGCCTCCAGAACTATGAGAAAGAAATTCATGCTGCTGAAGTCGTCCAGGCTGCGGTATTCTGTTACGGCAGCCCTAGCCAGCTAATACAAATCCTTCTCTTCGGCTCTGGATCCATAAAAACAACAGCATTCTGGTCATCTCAAACTGGATGTTTCATAATTTCCTCAAACCTAACATGCTCAAAATTAAATTAACTTTATTTTCCTTAAAACCTGCTTCTCTTCTTTCATTCCCACACTAACGGTAGGCATCTACATCTACCCAGCTCCCAGAGCACAGATCTGGTAGTCGTCATTGGTACATTCAGTTTCTTCAGCCACTCTCTGGTTAGCAGATAGTGTTAACGGCACAGCTCTCACGCCCGTCTCCCTTCTCCGTATCATTACTTCTCACGTAAATGCCTCATCGTACGCCTAACTCATCTCCTGTCTTGTCTTGCCCTCATCAATCCTTTGCACTGAGACCAGAACAAGCATACCAAAGTGCCTATCTTGTTATGTTGTTCCCTTGCTAGAAATCTTTCCATGGTTCCTCCTAGCCTACAAAATGAAATCCAAGTCCTCATGATGGCATAAAATGCCCCCCATGACCCAAGGACCGCATCCAGCCTCATCTGCCTTTCCTGGTCTGTACTCTGCACATTCTGAACTTCATGAAATTTCCTAAAGTTTGCTACTCTTTCCTCTGTGCCTTTATACAGACTTTCCTTCTTTATCTGCCTAACTTTTCTTACAAAAATCAACACAAATAGCACTTTGTAAAAAGCTATACTTTCATGACCTGCCAGAGGCCAGCCCAGTCTAGGTGCCTCTCTAATGACAGCCCAAAACATTAGATGTATATAGTCCACCAACAGGCTCTCTACCTGTGCATCAAGGCACTAGATGTAAAGTCTTTGAAAAACCTTGTCTTTGCATCCTGAGGGTCTCATATGAGTTCAATAAACATAAATTGATAGAAAAATAAATTAAGGAATAAATATACAGTGCAGGTTTAGACATTTTAAATTTTATCTAGAATTTCCTGAGGGAAAGTCATTAGTAGAACTGGTTATATCTTATGTGTTAGAGAATTTTTTTAGATAAATATTTCCAGATAAATACCCTAATTCTTCCAGTACTAAATTTTCCCTTCTTCTATTTAAAACATTACAGCCACATCCTAAAGGCAGTTTACAGGTATATCTTCCAAGTTCTAAAGTTCTATAAACTTCTAGCTTCATGGTCAACCATATGTGCCACATAAACCCAAGGCTTTCAAATTTCGTATTACTGCGTTTTACTTATATTTCACAAGAGGTGTGTGTGTGTATGTGGGGAGGGGGCTGTTCTTTCTCAAATGAATAAAATTTATGCCTTTATAATGATATTTGTTTCAAAATAAGCATTCTTTCAATTTAAGTTGCTTTGAAAAGCAAGTTCTTGGTTTTTATAGGATTTTTATAATGACTATTTACTGAAATTTCATCTTATCTCAACCTACATTAAAAAAAATTGTTTTTAAACTTTTCCTACCTGAAGCTTTTTTTGGATATGTGACTTTAACTCTTTTCTTAAAAATCTTCCATCAAATCACAACTTTTTCATCTAGTTATGTAGAATCAATACAAATTGTTCAACTGTGTTCATTCTACTGAAGCTTGTTAACTCATTGAGTTTTCAACTCCATGATTCTTTATTGAGTTTCTACTGTTTTTCTATGGTGAATGCATGTTTATGTCCAATGTATGTCTGTTGAATATGTCTCTGGAATATGTGTAAGAATGAATGACAGAGAGACTACCTATCTGCCGCATACCTATTTCCATCTCAGGCCAATATACATGTAGCTAGAACTGTAGATGTTAGCAAGGAGAATGGACTCAAACATCATTGTCCACTCATAACACTTTGCTTATTCCTCAATTATCATATTTATCATAGTATTATCATGAGCTACATAGATGTGGCCTCCCCTTGACTAGTTTCTAAGTTATCTGAGTGTAGTATCCATGTACTCATTTTTCTATTCTTGGCAGCAAAAACAACCTCACATTTAGAGACACTCAGTAAATGGTGTTGTACTGAACTGTCTTGGCAACTGCTTTTCTACTCAATGTTGAAACATCTTTCTTTGATTTTTTTTGTTTTTGTGGGGTCTAGTTTTTAAATGCTCCCACCCCTTTTTTTGCAATTAAATGGAATTTTATCATTAACTGAAAACATACTTTGGATGTATTTCATTTTGTTTAATTGCATAGTCCCTGTGTGCTCAGCTCTGCATCATTGAATTTAACTGCAGTGACTTTAGTTTCTAGATGTCCTTAAATTGTATGAATTGTTCATCTTTCTAGGTTGTAGAGTCACCTGTAGTATTTTCTGTCTCTTACATAATGCTACATTCGCTCATTTTAGGATATAAGAATTCTACATTGGCAATGAACTCATGTTTCTTTAATAATATACTGAATATTTTAATCTGATTCATTTGAAGAGAGATGTATTTCAGGGTATCAAAGATGAGTTAAGAAGTGAGCAAAAATCCTGATCAGTGATTTACATTTCTCTTGGGAAATACTGTGCATGTATTTGCCATGGTAACCAGGCTTATTTTCCTATTTTCTTACAATACTTCCTTCCCTTGTGTCTCTGGTTGTTTCAAAATATGATGACTAAAATGCTTACAAATCCAACTGTTTGATGATGTGGGATAGATAGGAGAAAAGAGGAATCTGGGGGACCACAATCTATATAAGAATTAAGAATTGTGTCCTCTTGTAGAGGACTCATATAAAGTATTCAAATCTGCTCTGGTGTTGAAGAACAGAAACCCAAGATCATAAAATCATAACTAGTGAAGTTGGGTCCTGATTAAATAAGCACTTTATTAATCCAATGGGCAATCACCATGGAAAAGTCAAGCAAGTGTACGATCACAGTCAGCTGGAAACTGCTCTTCTTCTCTCGGTACCCAGGCAGTGATCAGGCTACCAGGATTGAAGAATAGACAGAGACTGTAGCAAAGGTTTTGGAACAGAGTAATAGCAGAAATCACAGTTACTGGGCTTGGTAGAATTTTGTTGAACTGAAACTAGGGACAGTAGAGACAGTGCTACCAAAAAATGAGATCTGAGAGTAAATGTAAATGTGCATTTACATGACTGACTGACATCTGAGGGTTTGTAAGTAGCCAGTTATTACCTTGGAATGAATCAGTTCAAAGGAAAAATAAGCCAATAAGCCAAGAAACTGATAAGATCTGGGAAGAATGATGAATTTAAGGTGAGACAGACCACTGTGAGTCCCAAAGACTTCCTTTCCAGCTAGTCTTTGGAAAATAATGAAGGACAGAGGTGGGTCTGTGATTAGGTTGAGTTTCCATGACCATCTATAGTTGGTAGTGAGAATCCAAGTATGTATAAAAGATCCAGTGCTGCTCTAAATATTGCACTAAATTACAGAAATGTGAATATCCAGAAGATAGAACATAGGAAACCCTACTCCCAAAGACATCCAAAGCATGAATTAGATGAAGTCTGCCAGTCTTTGGGTCGTCATTTATGGTTGTTGACTGTGATGTTAGTGTTTTCATTTTTGTTTTCAAAATGCTAAGTTACTCCAAATACTAGCTCCTGTAGAAAAAGATTGCAATCTGAAGTTCTTTAATTCCTAAATTGACTGATATAGGCTTACCATTTAAAAGGAGACCCAAGCTTATTTCTAGCTCAGGGAGAATATGTATACAAGTATTATTTTAGGGTTCATGAAACTAATCAATAGTCTATATAGCTTAATCAGTGTTCCATCTATATATTTTATTGAAAATATAATCATTAATTTGTGAGCCATTTTTGTTGACTAGCAGGTATAATAGATGGCTTTAATGAATTGTGACAGAGGCTGATCCTTAACTCCATTTATTGAAAATAAACCTTATCTGAACAGAACACATGCACCGTTAACATGGGTTACTTTAAACTTCATTATGATTCTTGAACATTAACTCCAGGATGGTTAGGGGAATATGACCTTAACAAGAACACCCCTTACATTTATACCAGCACCTAAATAAGTATGCTGAATTTCCCATTTGCATTCAATTGCATAGGACTTAGTATGACAAAAATATGTGTATGTATTCTTATTTCCTAGAACTCTTATACATATGTGTGTTAGTTCACAACTTCTGAAACTTGACCCCACTGTACTTGACTTTAGAGTTATTTTTGTACAGTGACAGTACTTTCTAAAGAATGTGTATTGCTGTTAAACATTAAGCCCTTCAAAAGTACTCAATGTGGTAGAGAATATATACAGCAAACATGATTACGCACTTCCACAGCTTACATAAACAGTGAAATTTCCATATTTGTATATATTTCCATCCTGTATATATTATTCCATCTGTTAGCCTACCCTGAGGCTTCATTTTATCACCCTACTTGTCCCGTAAAGTTTCTTGAGATTCTTATCGAAAGAAACAATGAAAATGCTAATTAGTTATATTTTTCATCATAATCTTTTTTTGGTGCTGAAGGATCCCTCTCCCTTTTCTGTTGCTGCTTCTGTACTCTTCTTCCAATGAGTTTCATTGCCCCAAAGCTATCATTTTTAGGCTTCTAATATTGTTTTCTGTTCACAGGGCTTAATAACTACTTTTTAATGGATTCTGTTTACCTCAGAGGCAGGCATTTTGGAAAATTCAGCTTATATTAGGGCAAGATTAAAAACTTCTATGTGACTTTGGGGGCTTCTCCCCTCAGAAAATTGAAACGGTTTAATCTTCTGACTGAAGGAGGAACCAGGATGGTTCCTTTTGAAATGAGACACTTGGGATTCCAAAGGGATCACAAAAGAAGACAGTCCGGTGTGCATTTAAATGTAGAGACAGCATATTTTATGCACATGATTATTTCAGTTCTTTTAATTATTTTTTTCAACCTGCTTACACAATGGCTGCCTAACCAAGGTCTGGAAGTAGAAGTTCCACTGCTCCAGTAAAATTAGCCATTGAGGACAAGTTGTACATTCATTTTAAAAGGTTCTTTTTAAACTTAAAACTTTCTCCATTTCATAACTGATTTCAATAATGATAAACTCCATGCCCAGAGGAGTCCTTCCATTTATGCACTTGCTCAATTAAGCATACATTGCTCATGTGCCCTTAATACCTACACAGATTGATGGGGGGACACAGAGTCATCTTTTCATAATATGACTACTACTGTTAGATAAAGATAGAGGAGGAAGTCTGCGGTGGTTTAAATTTGGGTGGTCGTATATAAGAAAATTAAAAGAAAAAAGTTGCATTTTTGTTTGGGATATGATTCATTTACAAGTGAATACTTGTCTCTTACAGGACAGTTTAAAGGAGAGCAGTCACTAGCTGACAGAAGAAACAATAGTCAGAGAACGCAGCCATCATCTGCAGCAGACTGCCCTAATGTAAGCAAGGTGCAGAGAAGGCACTGTGCTAGGAAGCTGAGATACAAGCTAGGGGGCTGGGAAGACAATTCAAGTGAGCAGTCTCTTCATTTTCTTTCCTCCTCTGACCTCCCTGGCACTTTACCAGTATTTCTCTTCTACATTCACCACTACCTACCTTGTGTAGTTATTCCTACATGAACACGGTGTATCTCTGGTACTGGACTTTGAGCCCCATGAGAGCGACCACTTGGGACTGCCTGAGCAGGTATAATACCAGGAGGCATGTCTTACAGCAGGAAGCACAAAACAAATAATGAATGAATAAAGCAAATGACAAGGCAAAATAAAACATGCTAAGTGCTACATACAGGGGATCCTTGATCAAATATCATGTCAGGGAGAACTTCTCTGGCCACCCAGTCCATATTTTTCCCCAGTCCCCACCTCTCAACCACTCATATTGCCTCATTTGCAGTCTTTATTGCTGCCTTTCATTATATTCAATATTAAATTATTTTCAGTGTAATCCAATACTGTGTAAGCTCCTTGAGAGAAGGGAGTTTGTTTGTTTTACCCACTGTTGTGAAAACCTCTTCATTTTAGAGCACTGCCTGACACAAAGAAGTACTCAGTAAATATTTGTTGAATAAAGAAATGAAGAACTAAGTTTTTAGCAAATGATGATGAGTTTAATTTTAGACTAAGACAATGACAAGTCATCCAGATACATTTAATACACATCCAAACACTAGGTCAAAGCATCAGGTTCCCTAAGGGCCTGTGGCCCCTGACTGATAGGCCAACATGATGCTACGTGTTGGTGTGGCTTTTGGACTCTCAGTAGTGCCATGCTCATTAGCGCTTTAAGATAAAATCCCATAGTTCACATCCAATTAAGATTAATTTCATGTATTGAACAACTTATTCTTGTTTATATAGCATCTCAAGCTATATAAACAAGCAGTTCTCCAAAGGAGACTTATTTCAAACTGGCATTTGAGTGGGATGCAGGCCCTGGAAGAGCTGAGACTGCTCAGGGAATATTCATTTTAGAGTCCTGGACTCAAGTTAGGAATCGCAAGACTTCACTGCTATCAACAATTGAGGGGCCTTAGATCTCTGTGCCTCACCTTCCTCCTCCCGGGATAGAGGAGAGGAGGGGTGCAGAGGTGGCTGGCGTGGGTGGTCAAATCCCTTCCAGCTCTAGTGCTTCCTGATATGGTCACCGTCAACGAGGAAGGATTCGGTAGTCTGGGGAGTGGGGCAGAGGAGCAGGGTGATCATGCTCTAAACACAGCTGCTCTGGAAGCACGGTTCTTCACCTGCACCGGTACCTGGTGACGGTTCTGATAGAAATATTTAAAGTGCTTCAGTAACAAATAAATAGTTTCTGTAGCCACCTCTAGAAAAGGAGTGAGCATTATGATTATAGTACAAAGTCATTAAACTTCTTTCTACTCAACTTTATCATCTACTGGTAGAAGATACCAACTTCTGTCCACTCAACTGTCGTATGTACATACGTAAGTTTTACGCTTCATGATCTCTCCATCCTTTGGTCATAACTATTCGCATTTTCATGGCTGAATGTCAAGAAGCCTATTTATCAGCAGTATTGCTGAGAAAAAAATAGGTAGAATATTGGAATGCTGGTTTTATATCAAAGATTATTATTTTTAATACTATACCTGCAAATATTCTTTACTGAATGTCCACATGGAAGGATTTTATTTATCTCGCAATTAGGCTAATCAAGCAGCTAATACTGACTTAGAAATAATTAAATGAAACTCCCAAAAAGGCACAGTTACACTTTAAGTAGATAATAGTGCAATAGAAAAGATATTAGAAAAGATATGGTTTAAAAGCAAATGATAAAATCCTACTTAATGTAATGAATATAAATTAGCCTTAATTGTGGCTTATTGTCTCATTTTCAAAAATATCATCTCCTACTTTGTGAAAACATAAGTTATCATAACTTGAAGCCATTCATTCCATTAATGCCATAGTAACCTTCCCTTATTTTCCTTTTTTCCAAGTTAAGGAACATAAACATAATTTCACAAGATTTCTGCATGTTTTTTCTAAGTGCAAATTGTTTTCATTACATCAATTATTTCCCTCAGAAATATGTGAAAAAATAAAAGATAATATTCACAAATATGACAGCAATAATACATCTGTTACTGCACCCAGTAAAGTATATTATCAAGACATTTAATAATTAAAAGTCAGCAATCTTTCAGATACATTTCCAGTAATGGTCACTTTTCCTAACTGATAGAATACAGAGGAAATTAAAATCTGGGGTTGTAAACTGAAATAGAATATAAAGTGGGTTTATTCCTATAGTGTGCTGTTCTTTCTAAAGACGCAAACAAACACAAACAGCGCAAAGCCTCCATGGTATCAGCCAAAAATTATCTCAGCTCCCCACTAATAGTATCAAAACTAGTCCTACTGATCAGCCATTTTAATCATTATTTAAAGATAAAACACTCTTTCTTTTGCAAAGACATTGTACAGCTAAAGATGAGAAAAGACTTCAGAAATGAAGCAACAACTCAGAATTATTTGAATGGGAAATGTATATCAGTTAAGATTTTTTAGCTATATGTAGCACAATGCCTAGGTAAGAGTACTTTAAGAAATAATCATTTATTGTGTCTTTTAATAAGAACTCTGGCGTTAGGCAGTTCCAGGGTTGATTTGGTCACTTAATAATGTTGTCCCCTTTTCTGCTCTGTCTTCATTTGATGTATTGGTGATATCTTCGTTTAGGGTTTTAAGATGACTACAGCAGCCATAAGTATCATGTCTTCGTAGAACAATTTCCAAATGAATGAAGAAGGGCAATTCTTCCCATATGTCAGAGAATCGCAGCAGATCACCAACTATTCTGGTGGCAAAAAATGTTTTGCTTGCTCATCTCTAAACCAATCACTGACAGAAACAAATGGGGTTACCATGACTAACAGACCACATATTGGTTTATCTTACAAAACACTGGCTGGATGCCACTTTTTAAGAGAAACACACTAGCCCATAACTGAGCCACACTGGACTTCCTTAGGAAAGAAGAAAGGGGTATGAGTGTGGAAAAAAGGAAACATCAATATCTGCCACCAGAATTGAATAGGAGCACAATTTTTCACCTGAAAACTCTGATTAAATTCTGGCTTTTAACCAACCCTGAAAGTAGAGAAGCTGAGGAAATTATTTCCTCTCCCTGCAATCTGAGCCAAGTTTTAACTCTAGCACCAAGCATAGTGCCTGTCATTCAGTACGTCTGAGGAATAAACAAAGTCCTACAGTTGTTGATTTGCCTTCTCTGATGATGACCCTGCAAATGATGGAGATGACCTTTAGTTTACTGTGGATGAGTGTACTGTTGGTATTGCCTAAACAAGTCAGTGAGAGGACGCACTAATAATGATGAGGGTCCCAGGCACTCTGTAGGATACAGGGTTGAAAGCTGTCAGTGGAACTCAGAAGTGCTTTATCCTCTGTGAAAAGGGACATCAAGAGAACTAATTGGAAAGATGCTGGTAGCATCTTTACAGTCAGTGCAAGAAGCCAAACACCCAAAACAAATGTGAGAAGTTTTGTGTTCTAAGATACTTAGCAATAGGAATAAATAAAGCATTAAAATGATATCAGAACTGGTATTTAATATATGTACAACTTGAATATGTATAACATAGTAAAGATATTTAATGCTTGGAGAAAAGAAGATTAAGGCATGTGAAAATTTGAGGCTAACGCTGTAATCAATGACCAGATCAGATGAGCAGAGTTCTGACAAAAGTTCTAGTGCAGAAACTTAAGATAAATAGAGGATAAGAACTCTGAATAATAAAGAAGTTAAATCCCTCTAAGTTTTCTTTAAGAAGAAAAAGAAATTAGAAGTGGAAACAGCACTTCAGAGATTCAGCAGAACTGGGGTCTGAAAGCTTAAATACAGACAAAGTAATGGTAGGAACGGTGGTGTAAACACAGATGATTTCACTGCAGCTTGTATAAAATGCCCTTGTCCTTTTTCTTCTTTTTTTAATGTTGCTCTGGCTTCTTACTTGAGCTATTGGGATAACAGGGGCAATCTCCAAATAGAGCTTTTATTTGGTAAAATAGTTGTAATAAGAAAATGGAGTTCTTCATTATCACCTAAAAGCAAAAAAGATACTGCTGATTAACCAGAAAGCCGCTGTCAAGACAGGCCTAATTCTGTACAAAGGATTGAACAGTGTGTGCAGGCTAGCACGGAGTAGCCTTGCACCTGGATTCTGCAAATACAGCAAGTTCATCTTTGCTAAAACACATTTCATGAAGTTCAACTTAGCACAAGCACACTGCATTTCACTGCCTTGGGCCTTTGTGGTTTAAGCAACTACATGTAAATAGAAGTTATTTTCAAGGAGGTAGAGATTTACTTTTAAAAATTACAAGAAGCCCTTCTACAATATAACAGGGTATGTAAATTTCCCTCTTAGCATGAAAGCTGTAGCAGATCGGCTAATACTTTTCACCTCATTCCCACCAGCTTTCATTTTTAAGAAGTCCGAGTTTGTATGGTACAAGCCAACTTTCAGCCACCCAGGAAGTTACATACTCTGGATAGACCTTATGTGTCTCCAGGTAGTTACTCTGGGCAGACTGTAGTGGACCTCACAGTAGACCTTAAGTCTCGAAAGCAGTGCACAGCAAGGCCCTGAGATAGCGACACAGAGGAGTGCCGATAAAGGTAGGGACTCTGAGTATGTCTAAACCAAGACTGAGAGAAAGATGAGATGCCCTCCTTCCAAACAGGGAAGATCACCCCTGCAGATCTGGTAGGTAAAAACTGAGCAGTTACCTAAGCTCTAAAGTCACATAAGCTCTGAGGATTCTTCAGAGTCATTAGCCACGTCATGGTCCAATATATACACTGATGTAGAAGTCTGTCCAGGTTCTCACAATACTTCTTTTCTCATCAGATCACATGTATAAAGACCATCTTCTGACAGTACGTGTGGGACACTGTGGCACTAGGAAGCTGATATAATGATATCAGATGCCGCAGCATCAGCTGATGGAATTTGGAACTCTGAGACAAATGCACGATCACACAGCCGATGACACAAGTATCCAGATTCAAGCGTAGCCAACACTGGCTGCCTGAGCCGTGTGTCACCACAGAGTCTGGTTTCATTCAACATGTGATGTCAATTCCGTATCTGCTGGCACAAAAAAACAGTTAATTTCTATCCTAAAGCTTTATTTGAATCCTGATAAAATATATTTTGTTCTATATAAGGGAGAAAGCTCTTTGAAAAAACAGTTGCTAAGGAACATTCTGACCAAGCCAATTTTTTTTGTACAGTTCTCTCCTGCTAAGTAAAAAGTGGTATCACTGATGTGGAGAGAACTTTTTCCTTCCCCACTCCCCTGGGGGTTGGAGCTTGTTCTATTAGAATCTCCTTTTAAAAGGGAAAAGAAGCAAGAATTCCTAGATCTCAAAGACCATATTCACGAGACTGAAAAGATGAACCATCCCGCTCCTCCCCACACACACTCCTGTACATTAAGGAGAAAGCAGTTAGAAAACTTTGTCTCTAGTAAAGGTCAAGACATGAGTCCCTGAGGGATGTAGCCTGAAGGTGCTTTAAATCAAACATGATTGCATTTCTGGACCCCCACATAAGAATATCTGGAATCTAGATTATGATTAAATGGTAAATCATAATAGGCAGTATTCTAACCAAAGTGTTTTCATAACAGTAAGGGCACATACATACATAATCCTTATAGTTAGGAAATCCTGAAGTTTCCCTTCTTTCAAAAATATCTCTTTTGCTGTTGAGCCTCAGTTTTCAGCTATTTGTTCTTTTAATAGTAAAATAAGGGCAGACAAAATCAATATTGTTAAGTATGGAAAGCATTCGGCTTCTAGTCTGGACTATGTGTCTGAACCCCTATTACAACGTGGAGAACACGTTCCTGAATCTCAGATTCAGACAAGTGCGAAGATTAATATGGCTTTCTTAAAAGTTAGGGCTGCAAAAACTAATGCTATACTATGTAACAGGTATATTTATCTCTGAGTTTATATCTAATATAAAAAATGGACCCACCTGTCAATTTAGGGAAGACTTGGATAAATAATACCAGGAGTCCACAACTTTTTCTATAAAGCACCAGATGGTAAACAGTTCCAGCTTGGTAGGCCATACATTGTGCTGAAACTACTCAATTCTGCTGTTGTAGCATGACAGCAATCACAGAAAATAGACAAATGAGCATGTGTGAGTTCTACTAAGACTTGATTCATAAGCACACAGATTTAAATTTCGTACCATTTTCATGTTCCCTGAAATATTGTTTTGGTTTTTTTCAGCCATTTAAAAATTAAGAATGGTGTTTAGCTCACAGACTATACAAGAATGTGAGGCTCCTGAATCTGCCCTTGGTCTATAATTTACCAAACCTTGCCCTATAGATGAAAGTCTTCCCAGGCCTAGGAGATGCTACGGATTGTATGCATCATATAGCAATGAGCAATTCATTATCCTTGTCCTTCACCTTCTGAAACCCATGTCCATCCACCTCAATCTTTGTTTCAAGTCCATAACATAATCCATGAAGAAAAAATTTGAACAGTAAGACTCAAGCCTGATTATAATTTTAAAAATAGAGCTACCTGCACCACTCTGAAAATACTTTTTTGTAAAGATCTCTTTTTATAAGCTGACCACGAGGAAGGGAACTCTGACTTCCTGTATGCCAATAGCTGGATCCCAAATATGAAAAAGCAAATAAACAGATTTCTGCACATGTGACGGATCCACACGCAGCCTCCACACAGCAGTCCTCTCCACCTGGTCCTGCTGCTGCTCCGCCATCTTCCAGGTGCTTTAGAGAACCTTAGCTCTGTTACAGTACACACAGATGTCTCCGTACGACAGTCTTACCTTACGAGAAATGGGACGATGAGCTAAAAATGCTCAGTAGTGGGCCTAAAACCAGACGTTTCTGTGCAATATGTCATTGCACTTTCACTTTCCGGACAAAAAAAGTGTGGCAAAGCACACAAAATAAAAATATTCAACAAGCACCACACAAGATACTAGGAAACACTGGTATTGTTTTCTTTTTGTTTGTCACCAATTTTGAACCACAGGAATAATAGTGCAAAAAAACCCTGAATTCTCCTTTTTAAAATGTTGATGCCCCAGTTACACACACTGAAAGAGGTGTTTAATTTTCTCTTTGAACTGAAATGTTGCCAGCTCAATAACCTAATTTTGCAGATTGCTATATTTTGTCTATAAAGAGTATGAGTCCAAAGTTACCATCTGTATAATTTGGACCTAATATTTACTTGAAATATATATAATAAATCCCAAATCATAAAAATTTATGATGCAGGTTACCCCTCATTTTATTTTTGGATCAATATTCTGGTTTAGCAATTTTGATTTATATGAAAACTTGGTCATAAATCATCACTATCCTCTTTAAAACTACTTGGATAATGTATTTGAAAATTGCAATAACATGCTTCTTTGCAGCATGGAATTAGTGTGAATTGACTTCATTTTACAGCCCTGTTTTTTCTCCTTAAGGCCAATAAAAAAAAAAAAACGAGGGCATGGGATTAAACAACTTTTTAATCTTGGGAATATTCTCCATTAAGTAATTCCCCAGAGCATCCTTTGGCTAAGCAGCAGGATTCTTGGTCCTCTGTACCAAGCAGGAGAGTCGGAAGAGTTCAGTGCCCACTTCTAGTATCTGCTGAGGAGTGTGCAGAAGTTCTACTCCAATCAGTGATCCTGATACCTGATACCTCTAGAACTACTTGGCACCATGTAAATCACAGCACAAAACTTTCGGTGAGATTCTGGCATTAGAAAATGTTTCTTTTTTCAATGAAAATTTTTTATTAAGAAATGGAAATACTGTTTATTTTCAGTGACAAGCAAGCATTCAGTAAACAAGTATGTGCCCGGTGCTTACCCACAAAGAACTAATATATCATGGGAATTTAAGATGTACAGAAAAATACCTTCTTTAAAATGACTTTAAATTTGTTTTATTATTTTTTAAATAAACATGTATACATACAAAGATGATTTTATGATCTTTTCATGTAATACTTTTAGAAAGGAAAGAAACCCACAAATAACTTCCAGAGAGGTTTTGACACTCAGCAGTTAGTTGTTTCCAGGTGTCACTGAATGGGTGGTCTCAGGACAGCAGGAAGAACCAGGGGCTTGCATAGACTTGCAGAGCCACCAAAGCTGCAGTGACATGATCCTGTTTGCATCACCTACACCATCTTTTTTGCCTACCTCCTACCTGGTGTGGGTCAGGACACTGGAACTGTGCTTGAGAAGCAGATAGGAAGAGGAAAGTAGAAACACATTAAGCAGGGCGAGGGTGCATGTCAGAGTCACAGATAATAAATTCTACTTCCCACAATTGCATTTATCCAAATGAGAAATATTTATTGACAAGTTCTGTGTTCCAAGCACTGTTATAAGCCACAGATGACAACAGTGAATAAAACAGACAGAAACATCTGCCTTCATGGAGCTTGAACGATAGTGTGGGGAAGGACAAGTATGGGCAAAATAAATAAGTTAAACGCACAGTATATTAGAGGGTGATAGAGGCTATAGAGAAAAAGAAAACAGAAAATGAATATAAACAGTGTTAGGAAGACGTGGATATTGAAATTTTAAGTAGTGTGGTCAGGAAAATCCATATTAAGAAGATAGCATTTGAGTAAAGGCCTACAGCCTCGGATACCTAGGGAAAGAGAGTCCCAGGCAATTGTAAGAGCACAGAGGCAAGATCATGTCCCGGGTCTGTGAAGAACAGCAAGGAGGCCAAAATGCCAGTACAGAACGAGGTCAATGAATTAACTAGGTACCAGATAGTGTATGGCCTTGGAGACCATCCCAATGGCTTTGGTTTTATCCACAGTGAGATCAGACACCTCCCACCCGCAGGGTTTTAAGCAGAGGAGTAACAGTCTAAAACATTTCTAACAGCTGCTCTATCAGGATTTCTCTGGCTGCTAGACTAAACTGGACTGTGAAGGACAAGGCAGAGGCAGGGAGACCAACCAGGAGGCTATTCCTATAAGCCAGGAGAGAGAAGATGGGGGCTTGAACCAGAGGGCTGGCAAAGGAAATGTAGAGAAAAGATTGGACAGTAAGTATATTTCAAATGTTGAGTTGGCATGGTCTTCTGACACTGCTTTATACTTAGACAGTGAATGTAAGAGAAAGAAGTCTAGGTTTCGGCCTGAGCACCTCGAGGAATGACAGCATCAGAGGGGAGGATTAGGAGAGCAGTTTTGACCTGTTAATGTTCAGATGCTCACTAGACATCAAATGGATGTGACCCTCAGGCAGTCGGATATGTGAGTCTGGAATCTAAGCCTGGAAGTGTACATTTGGTGTCATCTGAGTATAAATGTTAGAAATCTGGTCACTAGATAGGACCTCCAAGGGAGTGAGCATGAATGCAAAAGCCAGGTGACTACAGTGCATAGGGGTTGAGGCAACACGGAGACTGAGAAGCAGAGGCCAATCAATAGGAACAAAACCAGGAGAACTATAATGCCAAGGAAGGAAAAGGTTTCAAGAAGGAGCTTGTGCTCAACTGTGTCAATGCTGTGAATGAGGCCAGTGAGATGAACACTGTGAATTGACCTTTGGATTGAGCAATTTAGAAGACCTTCAAAGGAGCAGTTTGGGTGAAGTGGCAGGAAGAAAGTCTAATTGGACTGTTACAGAGATGCAATGAAAGGGGATGAACTGGAGATGGTGATACTTTCAGTGAACGCAGGAGAGAGATAAGGAGGTAGCCTGAGAAGGAAGTGGAGTCGAGAAATGTTTCTTTTGCTTGTTTGGTGATGGTACAGGGAAGAGAAATAACAAGTGTTTGTGTAGTCACTTGGGATGTGTGTGTTTAGGCCACGACGTATTACATGAAGGCCAACAGTCACCATAACTGACCTCCCCTAAGGGTGACTTCTGAAATGATGCCCATGATGGTGCTCTGGGAATCGGTTAACTCCACATTCCCTATTTCGGAGTTTTGGTAGTTGATTTTATTTTTCTTGTCCAGTTTCGTCCACAAAATAGTCACTTACTATGAGGAGAAATGTTACACTAGGTTATGTTTGTATAATCTAGTGATATAAACGCACTGACAGGACCCAACCCCCCTGCCTTGGCAGGTATGGTAAATGAGGAAAAGAGAGTTCCCAGGCACAGTCCTTTAATAAAAAGTTAATTTTTATTTAAGTTAATCCAAGACTCCAAGGCCCCCTACAAAGAACCCATCCCCTCTAAGGTTAACCAGAAAAGAATTATTATCCAATAAGTGAGTGTCTTGCTGTTTGTCACTGCTGACTTCTGTTGCTCCAGGGCAAGAGTTCTTACTTAGATGGGGACTTTAGTTCTCTATTCTGTCCCAGCCCCAGGGCCTGGGAGAGACCTCAGCCCCTGCAGGGCATTCCGTACTGTGAAGCTGCCTCTGCTCTGTTCATTACCATGAAACTCCTGTGAGGAAAGAAGCTTTATTTTCTATTGAGTGGCTGTAATGGAGTTGAACATAGAGTTTTGGGGCAACCCACTGTTTTGAACTCCAGAGTACATTTTTCCTCCAAAGGAACAAAGGAAATCCTATTCATTTAATCAAAGGAAGAGTAAAACAATGAAAATCTACTAAAACAACTACTCATAAAAAAAGAAAAGGCCGATGAAGCGTAATGAAATAGAAATATGTTAGCTTTCGATATTTATTACTAAACTTCCTGATCCTAGAATGTTAAAATATGGAAATAACAACATTCATACATTTATCAGTCCATCAATACATAAATACATTTTCTATTAATTTTCTGAGTTCTACTCCAGCATAGTTTATTTTTGTGTTTATGCTTATAGACTGGAAAAAGGAAAAGATATTAATAGTACTATTATTCACTCTCATACCACCATGTACTTCTGCTTTATACTTAACACAATTTTTTACATTCTCTCTGTCCTACTTTGATTAATGTTTGTCTCTCTTATTAGAAGGTAAACTGATGAGAGCCAGGATTATTTTCCCCCTTCAAGGAACCAATTAATCTTCAGTGCCAAACACAGAACTTAGCAAATGGGAAGTGGTTAAAAAAGTTTTTCAAGAGACAGGAATAAAGAACAGAAAAAAGGGGAGGGAGAAGGAGAAAGTGGGGGAAGAGGGGATGAAGGAAAGAAGTAGGGAAGTAAAATAGCTTCAAGGATGTGCTTATGGCCTGTCTAGCTCTGTTAGCTATTTTATACTTGCTACTTCAATTAATTGGCTCAAAGAAGAAACAATTATCATTCCTACTTTACAGAAGAAAAAACTGAGACTCAGAGACTCAAGTGGCAAAGGGCAGCTAGAATGTTTTCCTGTCTAAAAATCATGTATCTGTCTCACTTTCCTGCTATTCTGGGACAACAAGGATAGCAATAAGGAAGAGAAAAGCTAGAAAGGAAATGAAAAATGTAAACATTTGAAAATAGACAAGATTGATCTCCTCTATTTTCCAGGAATTTCTCAGATCCAAGTCTTGGCAATCCATGTCGATACTTCCTTTCCCAAGCCCTTTGTGCCAGTGCCTCCAGCTTGACGCAATTATTGTCTGCATTTCTCAAAACTTGAAGAACTTTGTCTCCATCTCCTATCTTTACACTTTGGCGGGGAAGGCCCATCCCAGCTTGATATTTTAGGAAACAGCCCTTCATGTTGGACACCCCTTTACCTAGGAAGAGTCTTCACAGGTGGTCTTTACAAAGTATTGTCCTGTTCATACGGACTGTACAGTCTGATGTCTGGGATGAAGTCAGGGACAGTCTATAAATAAATAATTATGACTTTAAAATCCTTTCTTTACTTAACGCAATGCGCCCTCAAGATCCATCCATGTCATTGCAAGAAGAATTGGCCAGATACAGACTCAAGTTGGAGGACGACTGTCTACCTAAGCCATGTCCTAGACAATGACAAGTCCAAGCTCAGCTGCCCTCTGTCCCTGCACAACTATAGATAATTTTTCCACAATAATATTGCACAGACTCCAGTTATGAAAAAGACTAAATCTAAAATGAGTTAAAAGGACTACCGCAATTCTATTTCATGATGATTTTCTACCCACCAAGAAGCCTATGTGCTCTGTTTGCCCTTGTCCTAGGCTGATTAATTGATGACAGTGAAGTTAATTCTCAGAATTGGGCATGCTCAAAAGTCACATGAGTTACTATTCCTAATAAGAAAACTTCCATGAAATGCAACTTTAATATGCAATCTAGATTACCAGTGTTCCCCAAACCACCTACCTTTGCAGTTATACCAACTGGCCCATGTTCTACTGGGCCTACCTTTGCTCAAGATTTTCCTCCAGGCTGAAGGGGATACCATTTAGCATCTTTGTCTTCTTTCTCAAACCCTACCTAACCTTCAAGGTCTAGTTTAAATCTGATCTCTTCCCATGGAATTTCAATAGCACTTTTGGTCTCCCTATCACATTTTAGCACTCATTGGAAACTAATTCTTACTTCCCAACAAAGTGTGCAAATTCCTCAGGGATTTAGCTTGTCACCTATCATTGAGTACCATGATGCTTAACACCTGAGGAAGCATAATTTCATTTTAGAGCAGTAAAAACAGAAAGAAATATCAGTTCAAACCATGTATATCCCAGAACTTTTCTGCCTTATTGATTCACTTTCATTTTAAGAAATAACAACCACATGCAGGAAAAGTGTGTTTCATTCTAATTATAAGGATGGGAATATGTGACAATAGAAAATATGCTGAATGTAATGTTTTATGACTTCTCTGTTGATGAGATGGTGAGACTTCCCACTTCATGCCAGACATATTTTGTGAGAGAGTGCTGGTGTAGTCTACCACACTATCTGCTGCTTTTTAAGAAAAAGAGGAATTAGGCTAGGTTTAAATTAGCATGTTTTTTTTTCCCCAGTGAAGATTGTTTAATTAACATTTTTTGCTTAGAAATACAAGTCTTTCACAGTGTAGCACAGAGAAGGCACATAGTGACTCTGTGGCATCTTACTACACTGATGGGCAGTGACTGCAACAGGGTATGGGGGGGACATGATAATATGGGTGAATGTAGTAAGCACATTGTTTTTTCACGTGAAACCTTCATACGAGTGTATATCAATGATACCTTAATTTAAAAAAAGAAAGAAATACAAGTCTCTCAAACATTTATGTGTAGATGATGTCAGAGTGATAAAAAAATAGTGAAGAAAATATATATTCGTTCATAGGTGGAGATAATTTAAAGAAGGGTAAAATGCACTACTCTTGAATACTTACACTTAAAATTATTACTGTAATAGAATAATCCTTTTTTCCAATTTTATTGAGATATAATTGACATACAACCTGCACACTTCCAAGGCGTGGAATATGATTTGATATATGTATACATTGTGAAATGATTACCACAATCAGTTTAGTTAACATCTATCACCATACGTAGTCACAAATATTTTTCCTTGTGAAGAAAACTTTTAAGACCTACTTTCTTAGCAACTTTCAAATATACCATACAGCCTTGTTAACTATAATCATTGTGCTATACGTTATATCCCCAGAACTTATTTATCTTATAACTAGAAGTTTCTACCTTTTGACTCCTTCACCCAAATCTCCCAGCCCTCCATACCCTGCCTCTGGCGACCACCAATCTGATCTCTGTTTCTAGGAGTTTTGTTGTTTTAGAATCCACATATAAATGAGATGATACAACATTTGTCTTTCCCTGTTGACTTACTTCACTTAGCATAATGCCTTCAAGGTCTGTCCATGTTGTTACAATGGCAGGATTTGCTTCTTTTGATGGCTGAATATATATGTATGTATATATATATAGATCACATTTTCTTTCTTCATCCACCAGTAGACATTTACATCATTTCCATGTCCTGGCTGGCTATTGTAAAGAATGGTGCAAAGCAATGAACATGATGGTGAAGATACCTCTTCAACACAGGGATTTCATTTTCTTTTAATACATACCCAGCAGTAGAGTTACTGGGTCATACAGCAGTTACATTTTTAACTTCTGGAGGCCCCGTACTGTTTTCCATAGTGGCTGCACCAACTTACATTCCCACCAGCAATGCACGAGAATTCCCTTTTCTCCACATCACCTCAGCTCACTTGCTATCTCTTGTCTTTTTGATGATAGTCATTCTAACAGGTGTGAGGTGATATCTTGTGGTTTTGACTTGCACTTCCCCAATGATTAGTGATGTGAGTATCTTTTCATATGTCCCCTGGCCATTTGAATATCTTCTTTAGAAAAATATCTGCTCAGGTCCTTTGCCCATTTTTAAATTGGATTATTTGTTTTCGGGGTTTTTTTGCTATCAAGTTGTATGAGTTTCTTACATATTTTGGATATTAATCCCTTGTCAGATGTGTGATTTGCAAATATTTTTCTCTCTCCATAGACTGCCTTTTCATTTTGTTCATAATTTCTTTTGCTGTACAGAGGCTGGTAGTTTGATGCATTCCCACTTGCTTGTTTTTTTATTTTGTTGTTCGTGTTTTAGGTGTCATATCCAAAAAGTCATTGCCGAGACCTTTGTCAAAGATGTTTTCCCCTGTGTTTTCTTATGGGCATTTTATACTTTCAGGTCTTACATTTAAGTCTTTGATCCATTTCAAGTTAATTTTTGTGAGTGATGAAAGATAGAAGTCCTGTTTTATTCTTTTGCATGTGAATATCCAATTTTCCCAGTGCCATCAATTTACAAGGCTGTCTAAATTAGCATGTTTTTAATAATTCTCAAATGTGTATGCCTTCAAGTGAAACTATAATGAGAAAATGACAAGTCCATGTGTGAACTTAATAAATACATTTACCGATGAGGCTAATGATAACAAAAACAGCAGTGGAAATGGAAATTTCATTTTCTTCAGCTTACCCACCAGGCCTCCACTTCTCTCCCCTCTGCGTTTAAAGCCCTTGACTCATTTATTTTTAGTAAAGTTGGAGATGATATAAGATTAATCAGAACACATACAGAGTATCTCAAAGTAGAAGAACACTTGAGTAGTTTATAGATGGAGGTTGATTGATTGACTACATGGCCATGAGTGGATTGTAAAAAGAGGTGTAAAATGGAATGCCAAAATAAATCAAAGAGTCAACTAATCCTTATACAAGGGGGAACCACAGGCTACAGTTCCATGTCACATCAATCCTTTTATTTAATGTTTCAATGGAAACCACTTCTGGGAGCATCAAAGAAGGCATCCAGCCAGAAATGTCATTATCCTAAGAACATTTCTGTTGCATAAAGCTGCCTAACTCAAATTGTAATTTACCTTTAGAAAAACCTGGTTTCATTTTTTCCTGGACAAGTCAATGTGGTGTTATTTTCCATGTAGGTTGCAGACATTCTTTGTTGGTACCGAATGGGTAAAAGGAAATCATTTCATTATATATTTTTTTTCCTCAGCAGAAACAAATTTTGGCTGAGCTGAAAGCTAAATTTGCCTTTTGTTGAGTTCCAAAGCCAAGTTTAATTTAGCCAGTCCCATTGCTCATTAAGGGTGGTCTACAAAGACCCCACCCAATGTGTATTATTTTGATGGATGTATATTGTGACCTCTTAGGTCATTTTTCCATATTAAGTGGCCATATTACAAAATTGTGTGGACTGAATGGAAACTCTAAACTGTCTTGCTTGACCAGTAAGTAAAATGCTTATAGATTATCAAGCAAACATAATTACTTAAATATTTGAAAAACTAGCATCATAGACATTTGCAAATAATGACATTATCTTTTAAAAAATCTTGATATTCTATTTTATAAAACTTTGAACTGCTGAATCACTGGAAGTGTTATCATTTTCCATAGGAAGAGAGTATATATTCAGGGATGAATCTTCTCTAAGTACTGATAAATGAGTGAGTTTGCCTTCTAAATACGGATATGGTTTATGTGTTTTCTCCTTTCATATAAGATTACTGTGAGGTAAACTAATCGAAGGATAAGTTTTTATACTGCAACCAATAATTTTTGCATTACTTAAACTGAGCATCTTTCCAGTGTTTATTTTAAAATGCCCACCTCTAAAATGTTAACATTTTTTTTCTTCCTAGATGGGTAAAATAAGTCCCTTTTAGATTTATCTGGGTGTGAGAAGAATTTTTCATTATAATTATTTGTTTTACAAGCTAAAGAAAAGCTCTAGGATATTTAAAAAGAACACCAAGATACCTCATAATAAAGAGTCCCTAGTCTGATATGCTAAACAGGTTTTAACAGCTTTTGCAGAGTATAAATTTTTCCTCTATACTCTAATATGTAAGTCATGCATGCAGTGATATACGGATAACCCTTCAGAGAGGTTTCATAAAAACATGAGAGCGTGTAAAATGCAAAAGAGTAAGGGAGCCATAGATCTACCCCAGTGGACCAACTGCAAGAGAATCAAAAGTAGAAGCTGAGAGGCTAATGACAGGATAATGGTAAGAACAACAATCAACAAAGCTGTGAAATATAGTTAAAGTGGAAGTGGCCTGCCACTGAACAATGCAATACAGTCAGCAGGGCCTGACATTGAAGAATTATTTTTAACATCATGTATCAACTGCTTTCAAATAAAGTAGTGGACATTTTAGAAAAAAATAAAGAGCTTTCATTTATTGTTCACGCAATTATGGGAGTCGATTTTTAAATAAATACCATTATATTTATACCATGAAAAAATGTCAAGGAATAATTATTTAGATTACCCATAATTCTCATATTTTAAGGAAGTATATTGGGTTATATGAACTTACTTGGAAAATGTATTTGGAGCCCCTTTGTTTATCACAGAACAGCTACTGAAGGTTGCTTAAAGTCTGCAAGCTCAGCCAGGCTGCTGAGCTTACATTTCATTTCTACTGCTTGCTTGTGATAATATTTGAAATGATATACTAAACCTCTCTGTGGCTCAGTTTTCCAGTTTGTTCAACAACAACAACAACAACAATAATAATAACAAATCTTCCTTATAAGGCTGCCTGGCAAATATGCTCTCAGTAACCAATAATTATTCATGATTCCCGTGAGTTACGAGCTAGTCCACATACTATCTCCACCTGAAATAATAAATGAAGTCATTCATGCATAAAATCACTCAACAAATATTTAGTGAATACCTACTGGTACCAGGCTGTAGATTAATTGACTAGATTTTAAAGTGAATGCTAATGTCAGACACAGTAAGTAGGCTAGATTCCTAATCACAATTTCCCTGTAAAAGGAATTTGGTACTGGAATCTGATATGTATTTCTCTGTTACCACCAAGAAAACTGTTGTGTTCTTTGGGCTCAAAAGAAGCAGAAACAAGAAAGTACTACTATGATTCTTTTGAAATTCTTTCCTACATATTTCTTTTATGCAAAATGTCTCTGAAATTAGTGGGAATTTAACTTACACAAAAAGACTAGTTGAGATGGGAGATCATTAAGGTCTAGCAAAGAAAAAATGGGATGATATCAGTGAATTATGTATCCAAACTATGGCTCTATTTGCAAGTATTGAGGAAACATTTATTCATTTATTCAAAAGATTTTCTTGACCCCATTTGTATGAAGCACTGTAGTAGATCTAAAGACACAAAGATAAACAACCCAAAGCCCAACTCAAAAGGAACTAACAATGGAGTGAGGATGATTTATAAGTAATTTAATAATTACAACACAGGGTATAAAATAGAAGTAAGACCTTGGTGTTATGGGGTCAGAGAGCAGACCCAGAAGGGGGAAACCTCCATTAATTTCCAAGCAGAGATGACACTTGAAATTTATCTTGAAGGATGAGTGAGTTTTCCAAGTCCAAGAGAGATAGAAAGGAAAATGATGCTCTCACTCAAAAAGGAGAATACTGCCAGAGGAGAAATGGAGGCAATAGCCTGACATTTAAGATGGGTGAGTTCAGTCCTAGATTTGTAGATTTTTCTTTAACAATTACAGAAATACAACTCTAAATTTCAGAAAATAGAATGTACAAACATGAGTCATCAGAAAATAGGTGGTATGTGAAGTGAGAGAGAAAGAAACTCAAGATAGAATCCTAAGAAAAACAATGTTTTTTAGGCATGGTACAAGAAGAGAGCCAAGTGAGAAGTTGGGTTTTTGTTTTGTTTTGTTTCATTGTGGAAAAATATTTTTGTTAACAAAAGAAAAACATTTAGTTGACAAAAAATTTAACAAGTTTCACTTAGGAAAATCCACTTAAAAGGAAATCACGATACAAAGTTTTAAGTCAAGGCCTCACCAATTCTGACATTAGGTGTTAGTGATATGTCTTAATTTTCAGAACTAACTTTTTAAAAGCTTGCACTTAAAATAAAAAATTGAAATTGAGAATGAGGGGTGGCTACTAAGTTGGGAGATCTAGGACAGGAACTCTGATGGAAGCAGAGTCAAGGGAGCTTCGGGGATGATATTAAAACCAGTGGCAAATACCAGTGTTGGTCAAGAATAATTAGACCAGGAAAGCCTTATGAACGTGGGGGTACAGAGTTTAGACTAATCTTTCATGAAGTTTCTCTAAAGAAAAGAAGATGAATAGGATAGTAATGAACATTGGGCAGTGAGAAGAGGATTTTTTTCTTAATGGAAATGTTTTGATCACATGTATTTACTGCAAATAATGAGCCACTTGAAAGGGAGAAGCTTCATCTGGCAGATTCATGTAAGGCTAATTAAACTTTCAGAAAGAACATTTTTCTTTAAAAAAATGTTTTTAGAAGAACATTTGCAAAGTTATCAGTATCCATACTCTTTCCCCCTAGGCCGCACTGTGCCTTACTGAAGCTATAGGAGACATTATCGCAAACAGAGTGATAGCCTGTTCAATTTCAAACCACATTTTTATTTCCAAATCAGGACATGATAAGTAAGCTCTCTCTTAGTTTTTTCTTCGTTTGAAGTCAATATTCCATTTGGATATGCTATTACAACCATGACAAAAATCATAATTAACACATTATGGCCCTTCTCAACATGCAAACTTTTGAGCACTTAAAATAGAAAAATTGATGTTTTAGAAGTTAAGATAACAATTTTAATCAGCTTGGCAAGGTCCTTAATGAAGCAAAAAAATTTTGAAATCACTTTTTCAGTTCTTTAAATGTAGCACAAAACTGTCCTAGAATGGTTAAGACTCATTTGCTCATTAAATATTTATTGAATGCAAAAGTACATAGGTTTCTGCAGAGTCATGAAGGGGGAGACAGTAGCTAATGAATGTAATGCTAAACATAAAACCACTTCTGCAAAGTCTATTCTGCATCAAAATCTGTGTAAAGATGACTTTCGACCAAGCAACTTAAACTACATAAAAGTGTATTTGATCCCTACATATAGGAAGAATAAAGATAGGAAGTAGAAGCCTGTTATGGAATTTCCACAAAGTCTTGAGAGATACAGACTCCTTCCAGATCACTGCTTCCCTGTCCTTAGGATGTAGCCCTTGTCCTCATGGCCAGAGAAAGTGGCTAGCATTCCACCCTACTACATTTATGCTCCTGGCAGTAGATGGTAGAAAAGGGAAAAATGAAATTATTCCCTTTCCTTTTTAAGGAAAGTTCCCAAAAGTTCTTTCCTACATTTTTGCCTATACTTCACTGGCCAGAGCTTGGCTGCATGGCATTACCTAGCTGAATTAATACCAGGGTGAACGACTGTAATCCATAGCTAGAAATTAGTGTTCTAGTTCTATCACTCAGGAAAACGTGTATTAGCTATATTGGCTATGTAGCAATTTCTGACGCACGGTAGCATTCTCTGCCACATGGTTCCATTCATGATGAAATTTTAAAGCTTCCAAAGCTCCTTCCCTGCCCAATGGGGGACGGGACAAAAAGTGAGATAGGGACTAGGTGAATTTAGGATAAAATTAGGATGGCTAATTGTCATGTTCTAGAGGAGTATTCATCTTTCTAAGTCGGTTGCCTGGGGAGTTATATTCATTCACTTAGTGATTGTTTATCTTAGCTCTGTTAACACAATTTCAGTATAACCATGAAAAGACTAGAAAATTAGCCTCAAATGTGGAAAGTAGAATCTAGGTGTCGTAATTTGTCCGGGGATTGGGGGCTTAACTGGCATTATTGAGAAACTCTTGAATGGCTGCTGTCATAGAGAAAGCATCTGAATGTGAGTTAGTTTTCAAACACAAGCCAATTTTCACTGGCACAGAAGCTGGACACACCATCACCACCACCAACTGCCTATTAAATTAACAACAAAATCAAAGCAGCCCCTACCCTTCATCAGCAACTCCCTTCAGGAAATACCCAAGGTCGGTGCTTTTCCAGTCTTACTGCTTCGTGACAGGAGTCAGCATTCAGCCACCACCCTCCAGATGGTGATACCCTGGACCTTGGCAAATTGCCCTTCGAAGATTGTGAACTCTAATAGAGAATAATTACCTGTCTACTGACAGATTTTTTTCACCCTTTGTAGTAAAAATAATTGGGAACAATGTGGCTATGTTGACAGAGTGTTTGGCTGCCAATTTCTCCTTTTCGATTACTTCAGGTGGAAAATGATGTGAGCCCACTCATCTGCTTTAACATGCAGAAGGACAGTTATCACAGAGCACTAGCCCTAAATTGGGGCCTCAATTCAAGAAGAGGAGAAAAGAAAGTGCATCTCCCAAGTGAGAAATTGGATATTTACTAGAGGTATGAGGCCTGTGCAGGAGGAAAAGTGCTGACACACTGCAGGTGGCACTGGCTGCTCTGTGATGTCAGCAATGTCACATCAGCAGGTCAGATCAAACTTGCACGGTAATCAACAAGGGCTCAGACATGGCTGGCACAAAGCCAGGTGCACACCAAATCCCATCTTGTAGCTACATAAAGCCACTTTATTTCAGCACTAGTCTAGCACACTTGGATGTCTCATGAAATATTTGACAAAACACTATGTTCATTTTAGGAAGCCATACACATCTCTGATGATTTCCCTGGCATCTTTCTATAGTCAATAATAAAAATAGCCATTGCTAACACTTATTGAACTTCTACTGTAGGCAAGGCACTATGCTAGATTTATATTCATTTCATCTCCTGATAATGGCTATTGGCCAAATACTATCCAGTCCTGTCTACTTTCCTTCTAATAGAATCCTGAGTATAATAAAGGTCTAGATAAAGAATATTGCCTTTCATAACCCCTATCTGTTTATTCTAGAACAAAAATTAGTATTAGTGTAATCAACCATAACATAGCCAAGAAGCAATTTTTAGAAAGTCACATTTCTATAACATCAGAATTTCATAATAAATTCTAATTTATTTTTGGATGATGTATTTATTATTCAGTATGGAAGAATTCCTAAGATTTTTTTTCCCTAGGGGCTTAAGTAAATCTTCTAAATCCTTGAACTTCAGTTTAAAGTACAGAACAGATTCTTAAATCTTAAAACTCTTATCAGGTGAGTTGTTTTTCTTATGATGTATTTTTTTCTTCAAAGGCTATTACTGCTCAATGAGAAAATTCACAGCCCTGAATATTTATATACCAAGATTTCTGTTGAAGGAATATTTAAAGGCTATTGACCAAATCATTAATTTCAATGGCAAGCCATAATCATTTCACAGTAAGAAAAGAAACACAAAAGCATAACATGAGCCATGTCTAAATGCCCACATTTTTTATCTTATTTGTTAAACTTCAACAAAATTGGTGAAATATTTGTTAATTGTAGTGAACCAAGACCTTGGTTAAATCCTGTTTTGTCCCTTGTCATTTAGGTGACCTTGTGTAAGTTACTTAATTTATCTAGGTTTCGTCATCCCTATGTATATCTGACTATGTACGGATTAGAAATAATGTATGTAAAACACAGAAGGTGCTATTGATAGCAAGTATTGTTATTTTTCTAGTTTTTAAATGAACCAAATGACATAAAGAGCAGATCCTTTGAAATGGATTTACATGTGAAATAAAAATTAAAACACCTTTTAAATTAATATTTCAATTCCTTTAATATTGTCTATTAATGATCTCTTTTGGAATAAAAAATATCAATTATTAGATGTGAATTTACTAGAGGCCATTAGATTTTATTCAGGCAGAAACAGCATAAGACTATGTCTGGGATTCTTAAAAACTCTCAGAATAGGTAAAACTTAATGGGAAGAACCCAGGATCCCCAAGTTCTTGGCCCTGCTCAGACACTTGTTCTGGAACCTTGAGCAACATCACTTCTAAGAACCTCAGTGACCTTAATGTAAAAATGTGGGATTGAACTATATGGCTTTCAATATCCAACAATCATGTATTTAAAATCATGTCTAAATTCATAAGCAGAAATGAATTCCTTTGGCTCTAGACACTGACAGGCAATAGAGTATAACAGAAAGAGCACAGAGGTTCGAGTCAAAGCTGAATTGCCGTCCAGCTTTACTTTCCAGTTACATGACCTTTAGCAAGTTTCTCCAAGGCCACCTGTTTTCTCACTTAAAAAATGTTGGTGATAACTACCTGCTGGGATATTGTGAAGAGTTAGACGTAGTGCAGATATTCAATAATTTGGCTGGCATTTAATTAATCATAGCTCTTATTTTCCAAAGTCCTCCAGTAAAATGCAAATTCATTGAGAAGAATGATTTTTCAGAACATGTTTGGTTGTCAGGAACAGAGGGCCACTTACATCCCAATAAATGAGAGGTGTGAAGCAATAATGCAATAAAGTAACAAATCATTCCCTGGCTTTCAAAAGAGAGGATCTGGAACTGGGAATCGAAAAGGAATAAAGGTCTTTCTGCACATGTGATGTGTGTCCACTATCTGAGCATCTGCTCCATTTCCTCCTTCTCATCTCATTCTAATTCTAATACACACAGCTCCCTGGAGCCCCCTTCTGCATCTCTTGTCTCACACAGGGCCTCTTATTTATTTATTAACTTCTTTTTCACTCCCAGCTATGGGACAGAGGGTGCAGCCAGAGGGTGGGGTCATACAGTTCACTGTCTACCTCATAGAATTAGGTCATAGGAAGACCCTTTGCAATGGGCACATAACAGAGGCTAGGACCCCAACAAAACACTCGTCCAAAAGGCAACATAAAATGCTTGTTATCACCTTAACATTAATATTCTGATGATAAGATATATAGAGTTGGAGTAGGAGATTGATACAGCTTCTATGGAACCTAAAGCTTTTATAATTTTGAGGCCCCTCTTTAAGACCAAAAATCAAGTTACGAATGCAAAAATTTTAGAGAGAAGTAAATACTTATTTAGAATTAGACAAAAAAATAGCAGATTTTTAGAACTATGTTAAGAAAGTTGAATAATAATATAAATGTCACAAAATCCAGAAAGTATTTCTATGAATTAATTGCTCAACCCATCTATAACACCTTTCTCACATTTCTAGGTTGCATACTTGCTGCTCACCTCTTTGCATAATAATAATAATCCGTGTATGATTCTACTCTAAAATCTCCCAAGTGTTTGGTGCAACATACCTGCATCATCAATTCTGTCCCTGACAGGAGAGAACTTGTCTTTTGACTTGGTATTGATTAGAACTGAATTCTTTGCTTACCAGTTTACACACCTGATGATTGAAAAGAATTTTCCTCTGATGAGTTTCTGGCTAGTCTGGGAGAAACCTACCTATTTCCAGTATCAGATGATTTAGAACTCATTTACATATTGATACAGACTCTAGTCTTGGAGATTTGGGTCCAACCCAGGGAATCTGGCACGGAGGATGGTAGATGTGTTCCTGGAAATAATTCCTGCTGCACCAGGAGAGTATAACAACAACTATTCAAGGAAGTAACTGCAAATCACCTAAATGTAGCCCACTAAAATCAAACTAAACATATGTCCAACTTAACCCTTTAGCCAGATCCCCAAATACTCTGACACTCTTTCCCCACAAGGGAAATATGAAGTGAGGAGAGTTGAAGTGCAAGCAGACAGTAGCACTCAGCTAGGGCATAAAATATCTTTTGCTCTGGAGAATTAAACACATATATACATGACCCTGTGGACTCAGTGACAGGAGCCCTGAAGTTCATGCTTTGTTAACTGCCTCTGGCGGGACAAACAAGGGACTGCCAGGCACTCAGGATGCTGCTCAGGGATAACATGCCAGCCTGGAAGAGAGGGACACTCTTCTATCAGCTCAAGCGTTCTGGGTGACCAAGGAAGGACAGCTCTATGTCAAAAAGCTAGTGGAGTGACCCCAAAGACCAGCTTAACCTATTACAGTATTTTGCCCAGGAATCGTTCTCCGTTTGTAGCCTCGCCCAGATGTCTCTGCTCTAGTCAAGAACGAGCTAACTTGACGTCAGACCTGGGATTCCACCAGGCAAGATGACACAAGAGGCCATTTTCAGATAAAAGAGGCACATGGGAAACACTGATTCCATGACTGGAAGAAAGGGAGACAAAAGTGGCAACTCAAAGAGAAGAAAGGCACTTTTTTTTTTTCATTTTCAGAACAGTTGTTAAAATCAATGACATGTGAAAGAAAACTAACAACAGGAAAGCAAGGCCTTCACTAGCTCTCTTTGAAGGAAAGGCTATTGTGCCCAAGGAGAAACTGCTACCACAATACAATGCAACAAAACTGAGTCAATAACATACAGATTCAGACCAGCCTCCGAGGTAAATTCCTTAGAAATTGATATGTGTGTATGCAAAGAGCTATACCAAGGAGAGACAATTAACAAAAAGGAACTGTATTATGTACCTAAAGGTCAGATAAACATCACTGAATGAGTGACCATGTTGATAATGAAATTTCTTGAAAAATATTCCCATGCACACTGCCTAATGTGAATGGATGGGAAGAATGAGGCAAAGATCACCTTATAGACTAATAGCAGCCTTTTAATAATGATAAAGGCTATTCATGTATCCCCTACTTACTATTGCCAGTTCTGTGCTAATGTTTTTCATATGCATCATAGTCTTCATAGATGCTTATAAGATAGGTATTTTCATTTCTTCTCTCTTCCAATTCTTTTCCCAGTTATGTCCTACTCATCTATGTCTCAAATTAACTATTTCACTACCCAAAATAAATTAAATCTCAATAGCCACCCCCAAATTTCTTTTGCAAGATATCCTGGTCTCTCTTCATAGCACTCATCATAATATGTAATTATGCATTTATTTTTTGTTTATGGGTTTAATTTCCCTCTTCCATTTTACCTTGTAAATTCCATGATGGCAGAGAGTCTACTGCTTTCCTCACAGTATACCAGTAGGCTTAATAAATGTGAGTTGATTAAATAACCAAATAATGAGAAAACTGAGGCTTACAAAAGTTAAATAAGGCCATGGATAAGCAGCAGAACATGATTCAAACCAAGCTCTCAGTGCCTTAAAGTCCTTGGAGTTAACCACTCTCTTATCCTATCTATGCCAGCTAGGCTACCTAATTTTCAGGGCTAGAGCAAAATAGAAATTTGAGGCCCCTATTCAAAAAGCAGGAAAAAAGTGCCATTAAAGGTATTAAAATATCTTTATCCTTCTTCCCACAACTTCCCTTCACTTGTTATGGTTTGTTTTTTGTTTGTCAATTTTTTTTTGCTACTTAATGTGGTTCTAAGTAAAGAAAACTTAAAACTTTAAAGTATCACTGTGAATTTTACTGCTCACCTTTATATTGTGCACTACCAGTTTCAAATGCAAATATAAATCTTCATCTTGGATGCAGAATTCTCACAATCTGTGAGTCCACCAGAACTCTCCTGGGACGTGTTGAATGCTATAGGAAGAAAAACTGACGGTCATGCCGTGCGCCCCTCCTCTGCTCATGCACGTGCTCTCTTGTCCCACAGGAATGTGCTTGTGCTTACAAACACAAAATCAAAGATACAATCATTAGGAATTCCATAGCAGGGATTTAAGGCTAGCAGTGGCCCTCGGTGGGCACGTGGTCCTGTGGGACTGCACACGTCACACTCTCACGAAGCCGGCCCCATGTACTGTCTCTGTCACTGTGAGCTGCAGCTGTGTACTCCATGGTGCTGTGTCCAAACTCTGTATCACAGCAGTGAATCACATTATTAAAAGGTAAATGTACCTGGTTTCAAGTACACTGTGAGGGCAACAACAGATGACAAATTGTTGCCCAGTCTTTTTTCAAACTTCTATTGTAATTTGTAAAGGAGGCAGATACATATGTTTCACACCAGGAATAAGGAATTATTTTTATTTGCAGACATTTATAATTGCTTTGCCATTGACTGAGCTATTAAATATTCAAATCTGAGCAGGGAGCAGGTAATTTAGTGCAGCAGTATTTTCTCCTCCACTTTGCTATTAAAATTGAGTAACAGTTAAATTATACAATAATGCAATTACAAGTATTTTAGGCAGGAGGACATTGTACTATTCAGGCTCTTCTGAAGAGACCATCATAAACAAGGTCAACCATCTTCCCAGTTCTTTGGGACTCAGTTAATTGTGCATTTGTCCTTAGTCTCTTTTGACATGAACCCCAGTTCTGAGGGCCTGTGCTCTACCAGCCGTGCCAAAGACATGTTTTTCTTACTTATTGTCACACATTGGGACTCTTGGCTTAAGGAGCCGTTCTAAGACTGGTACTTTCTATCAAGAAAATTAATGAACAGAGGTTTAACAGATGAGAAGACTTAGTTTCATAGAGGTTAAGTAACTCACACAGCTAGTACAGCTAGTAAATGGCAGCATTAGAATTTGCACTCAGAACTGGCAAAGCATGCGTTCTTACCCAATTCATTTTCAACGAGCTCACTAAAGCCAGAGATCAGGTAATGTTATCTGTATGCTTTTACCAAACCAGAGCTATTGCATTCTTTTCTCCACTCTGTCTGATTTTTTAATTTACATTAGTCAGCTCTCCTACATTCTTATGCACTAAAGTACACATTTTTTGTCTGTCTACACTGTTTCTCATACATTTTTTAAAATTTTTCTTCCACTATTATTTGAAGATGTAATACATGGTGTATTTCCTTAAGCTACAATTAGAAGTGTTTTACTAAACTTTTTCCTTAGTCATTCATATATATGATACAAGAAATATAAAATGTAGATTATGCATTACATTTTATATACATTTATATATCATATATAATTTATAAATGATTAAATAAAAATGACAAAGTAAAGATCAATTGTCTAAGACATGTAATATTCTTTCATCAAACTTACTGATTATAGTATTTGATCAAAGTTTCAAAGATACTAATTTCATCACTGAAGAGCCTACATACATCTAGATATGTGTGTTCCACATCCTGTATAACATTTGTTTTTACTGAGTAAAACTGAAAGTTAGCATATGCAAAGCAGTGAATTCAACAATGTATTTGAACAACTTGCATTCACTTTACTAGGATGTCTAAAACAGTTCAATGTCTGATAGCTATGAAGTTACTTTTTTCCAGACTTAAGAAGTACCAAAGGCCCATGTCAAAAGAAATTGTGTTCTCCTATGAAAACAACTAGAACAAGATAAGCTCTGGAGGTCATGTCAGGAAAAGGGACCCGATAGGGCTCATAAGAAATTAGATCACATAAGAAAATAGCCATTCTTGTCACTCAGGATTTGATATGAATTCTTTGTATTTCTTTAGGAATAAGTAAAAGACCTAGATGGTTTTTGGGTTTTAGACAAATTTGGTTTCTGGGCAAAAGCAGTTCATAATAGATTTGCAGGAGTGGGTTAATTTTTATTTTGGTTCATTTTAATATGACAATTCTTTGAAGTCTGTACCTACAGTTGGCATGATAATCTATTTTATTTAAGTACCAGGTTATAATCGGCTAACTCAATAAATGAACAAATCACAATACACAAGTGGACCATAAAAGAGCTTATTGTGTAACAAAGACTCTAAATAATGTTAAGGAAAATAAAGAAAACTGAGTATTTATGTTCTGCACAATACTTCATGGATCAGGCTTGGCTGATGCTTCTGGCTCTACTCTTTGTCAACATAAACTGTAAAAGGACTGAGATAAGAAAGCTATTGCTTTTTGGTATGCTAGATCTAATTTGCACTTGTTTCTCTGGAGCCTATTTACTTTTTTAAAACTTCCACTTTGTGGTTTTCCTTTGAATTTTGGAGTTCTGAAATCTATGTTTTTTAACTTAGCTTTATGGTCTAAGAAGAAAATAAATGAATAAAAGCATATAAAATAAGGAGAGCAAATAGAAATCAATAATGAAAAGTAAAACACATTTCCACCCAAGAAAATAAAGTTAATTTGATTTTAAAACCAAAGGAAACTAAAAGAAATAGTAAAGTTAAATTGGAAGTTCAAAAACCTGCTACAGGTCCCTGAAGTGATGGCTGAGCTTCCTGAACAGCTTCAGAATCTACCCTAGTTCGCTTCTTAAAATACTCTTTCATCTGCAAGGTCCAGAATATCTGGGTTCAGATTTTAGCTCTGCCATTCATCTCTCTGCATAGCATTATTTGTAAATAAGATTAAAATACTGCATGTGAGCCCACTATAGATGGCATTCAATTGGCATTGACGAATGTGAGGTCAGGCCCACCTAGCCCTTCCCACCTGTCCTGTGATTGTCCTTGCCAGCACTTAGCCCCTTCAAGCCTCCTTTGCTTATCTGTAAAATAGGAGTAATAGTAGCTCCTACCTCATCATGGGGGTATAAACTTAGTATAAATGTCTTTTTCCATAAAAGGTTTTCAGCATAGTGTCTAATAAATGTACTTAACTGTTCAGTTACAGTAGACTTGAACTCTCCAGCCTCATTGGAAATATGGCCCATATTAAGAGAGCTTCTTTGGGAGTTTATAGGGCCTCCATGTACCAACTTATCTCCAACCTGGATAAGACAGTTTAAGCTAATAAACTCCTTCCCAAACTGGGAAGTAGAGAGAGTGAATATGCTCATCCCCATATATTACAGATAAACAAACAATCTCAGGTTAGATCATTTATTCAGTGTCACAAGGCTGGTAGAACACAGAGCTGTGTCCTCGGGTATTCTGACTTCATGTCTTTCCAAGATTGAAATAACCTATAGTCATGTTGCTTCAAATAAAAAATCATCAACTGGGAAACAAGGGGCATAATACACTAGTGTTTGATAATCCGTAACAGTAGCCTCTGGCATTTTTTAGCAAAATCCAAGCACATCTCAAATCTGGGCAAATGTACCACCAGCAATGGACATGAACAGTGACAAGTGCCTTCACATCGAACCCTCATTCAAACAATCCTGTCATCTCTTGCCAATCTGAAATTCAGTTGCATCAAATTTTTCCTGAAACAAACTCAAGTGCCACCTGAGATTTACAGACCTCATTGTCATTGGGAGGTTCTGCTGTAATGTTATTAGTTACCTGAACTGCACAGTTTTAAATGTGAGGGTAAAGACTTTGGAAAGTCTGCATTGTGGTGACATAACTAGTTTTGGTTTGGTATAGTTTTTCTGGAATATCAGATGCAAGTTCAGACACAGCAAACATTAAGAAGCCCAGGAATAATAATGGCTTGATGGCATTTTCCTATGTGCAATAGCTTATTCCAGGAGAGCTATAAAATAATTTTTAAAAAGTTTTTGCTCATATCTGAGGGTTAGTACATCTTTTACATTGCCCTCTTGAGCCCATAAATATTGTTTAACCTCTAATGCTAATAGATAAACAATTAATGCAAGAAAATCAAACATTTGATAGTAATTCTGAGTCCTACCAATCCTTCAGTTTTTTAAACCAGCTCATTTGTTTCTTCCTTAAAGACATCAATCCCTTCCTACATGCTTCCATTGAGAATGGTACTGATATGTTCGATCATTGAGAATTTTAATTTACCATCTGAAATTCATCAGATAAAGCATCCTTTCGATGATAAGGATATTCTGACAAAATTAATTACTGTTTTTATGTGATTATGTGAGTAAAAATGTGTTGGTCATAGAACACAATGCAGTTAACATATAAAAAGTGTCTAGCTGTATACAGTTCATAGATCTGTTTGTACTGTGACACAGGGAGGCCAACATTGTACTTGCAAATAACTATCCATAGAAATAACTAAGCACATTGATGTAGCTTCCTAGTTATTTCTGATCTTTTAATTCTTATTCCCAAAATTGTATAGCAATTTGGAACCATAGATACAATTTGGCAATATTCATATATGTTTTGTCCCTTCATTCTGTATTACTTGTTTGCTTACATTTAGTATTTATGGAATTTACCTTCTTGTGGCAGGCACTATGGCATAATGAAATAGGACAAAAAAATGGAAAAATCTCATTCTTTAGCCATTCCTAGCCTGTGGGAATGGAGATGTTCTTCTCTTGTTTTGATTTTACAACATGCTGCATTTTTTATTAGAAAGCAGAATTCCAGATATTTATGTACATTTCAAGTGACTCAAATATAAATTAATCACAAAAGACTATGTGACAATATTAAATAGCCCTTAAGATAATTAAAGACTTATTGGGATACCAAAAATCAACAACTGTGAATGAAGACCTTAGAGCTGGAAGGTAGTGCCCACTGAATACACCCAGCCTGCCTCTTACTCATTTCTCTGGCTTTCCCTGGCATTTACCCGCTGAGGCAGGGATCTTAGGGCACTGGCATTGCTGATGAAACTTGACCCATTAAAGAGGAGCTTGACTGGGAGGGGCAGTTACTGTGGGTGACTCTTGTCCCATTGCAGGGATTTCCCAGGGTGCTTAGAGGAAGTTTGTTTCTGTGGTCCCCAAAGTTTGTTTGGTTTCATTGTTTTGGAGATGTTAAGATTACTTTTGAAAAAAAAAAAGAAAAATGATAGTTGTGTAACCAGGTAAGGTAAGAAGTTCTTCAAGACTGGTTCTGCTCCGCTAAAACGACTTGGACTTTACATATCCACTTTATGAAAAGATAGGAAATATCGCTCCATTTACCTCTTTCCTTCTAATTAATAACCCTTAACTACTGTGTGCTCCTTATCCAAATCTATTCTTCTGTAAGAGATGCCCCTCCTCTCAGAAGACATTCCCATGAAGGGTAGGTGTTCTGTATGCAAAGGTTTCAAAACAGCTAAAACCAACTCATTAAAATTATTCTCAAAGTAATTTACTATGTTAGGACCCTAGCAGTATAACTGCTGCTAGATTACTTTTGATTTTGAGTAGGAAAACTGAGAAGAGGTTAAAACAGCATATCACACATATCATGAGAAAGACCAAAATGCTGAAAATTAACTTATCCTACTACCCTGGTCCCACATCTGCCCATTAACAGCACCATACTTCAGTAGGCACAGAGTGACACCTCTTCTTGGGAGCCATAATACTCTCTGACTTTATATTAAATCCAACATGTGACTTTCCATGTTAAGTTCTCTCTTTGCTCTCTTTCCTGAACATCACTTGTAGATTCTTTTGACTTTGGTCATTAATTAATAATTAGATAGTTAAACTCGTATCCATACCTGATCAATCTAGTTAAAAAAAACACAACGAATTTTTCTTTTAATGTGAGATTTGAGGTCACTCAGATAGATTATTAGCTAAAGAACTTTCTTATTTTTCCACTTTCTTGGTAAGCCTAAGTGAAATTCCATTAAAAAGTATCCAACTTCCCAACAGACACATGAAAAGATGCTTCACATCAATAGTCATCAGAGAAATGCAAATTAAAACCACAATGAGATATCACCTCACACCAGTTAGGATCACCACCATCCAAAAGACAAACAACAACAAATGTTGGCGAGGATGTGGAGAAAGGGGAACCCTCCTACACTGCTGGTGGGAATATAAATTAGTTCAACCATTATGGAGAGCAGTATGGAGGTGCCTCAAAAAACCCAAAATAGAAATACCATTTGACCCAGGAATTCCACTCCTAGGAATTTACCCTAAGAGTGCAGCAGCCCAGTTGGAAAAAGACAGATGCAACCCTATGTTTATCGCAGCACTATTTACAATAGCCAAGAAATGAAAGCAACCTAAGTGTCCATCAGTAGATGAATGGATAAAGAAGATGTGGTACATATACACAATGCAATATTATTCAGCCATAAGAAGAAAACAAAACCTACCATTTGCAACAACATGGATGGTGGTAGAGGGTATTATCCTCAGTGAAATAAGCCAGGCAGAGAAAGACAAGTATCAAATGATTTCACTCATCTGTGGAGTATAATAAGAACAAAGAAAAAACTGAAGGAGCAAAACAGCCGAAGAATCACAGAACCCAAGAATGGACTAACAGTTACCAAAGGGAAATGGACTGAGGAGGAGGGGTGGGAAGGGAGGATAAAGGGGGTTAAAAAGAAAGGGAGCATTATGATTAGCATGTATAATGTAGGGGGGGGGGGCACAGGGAGGGCTGTGCAACACAGAGAAGATAAGTAGTAATTGTACAACATCTTACTATGCTGATGGACAGTGACTTTAATGGAGTATGTGGGGGAACTTGGTGATGGGGGGAGTCTAGTAAACATAATGTTCCTCATGTAATTGTAGATTAAGGATACCAAAAAAAAGTATCCAATTTCTTGACTAGCAAGAGCTCATTGTTACCTAGATTCACTTTTATTTCAAATCTTCTATAATCTTTTGGGATGTTTCAACAAGATAGCCTCACTAAAAAAAAAAAAAAATTCCTTCTAAAATATAAAACAATTTGCATCATTATATATATAAACAGTAAATTTAAAAAAAAAGGGAAGAAGTTTGGAAGATATTTATAAACTTGCTTTTTTTCTGATTTCATTCAGTAGAGTTTAAGAAAAACAAGCCATGTTGGCCACATTCCCTTTTTGACTTCCCCACATTAATTGGTTTATTAGATTGTCTGCTCTCTTCTCTGCACAGAGGGAGGTTTCATAAATGCATATTGACATGCCCACTGTAGGCTTATGCGGAAGGGAGAATTAATCCTCCATTGTGTAGCAGTCAAGACCTATTTAGTGGTTTGTCTGCAAAGATCAATACAGGGTCTCTAAGGCATAATGGCTGGCTCCGTTCACTCTTGCTAGACAAACAAACGCCCTTTTCAAAGTCGGTTCATGAAAAAAGCTTTTTCTAGGCACAACCAGCCCTGGGTAAAACTTTTAAACAGTCCAAGTTTGCATTTCAGTGCTGCAGGCTTCATTTCTGGGCCCTTTTCCCTCCTTTGAATGTGACTTCTTTCCAACCTTTCCCCATTAAAACCTGCCTTCAAGAAACAATTTGATATATAAATGCAATCCCAAAGAGATACACATGAGCTCGGAGGCTTAACGTCAAGTTGTATTTTAGCAAAGACAAGAATTCTTAGGCAGAATTAGTCTCTAACTGTGGAATTTAAGTAAGTCAAAGATCGTGAGAGACACGGAGTTGTCAGGAAGTCATCTCAGTATCGCCATAAATAGGGATGTAACTCCCCCAACTCCAAAGCCCATCCCTGCTGCTGGGGATGCTTGAAAGCCTCTGGCCAGCACATCTTTTCTCTTTAATGTTTGGCTCGCTCCTTTTATTCTTCTAGATTCAGCTCAAATCTTGCCTCCTTGTGAACTGTTTCTCAAGTACACTCAACTCCCAAGGAATCCCACAGTCATTTCTATTATAGTCGTTATTACGCATTATTTCCTATGTTGTTATTTCCTATGTTGTCGCTCTCCCTACTGGAAGTCACTAAGAGAAAGACTGCTGCCTTTAATTTCTACCTTCTCACACTTAGCACAGTGTGTGGAACCTGATATGTCCTCCCCCACTCCCATGCCAGTATTACATAAATAGTAGACAGTAACCAGAGCAATTAGCTCATTCTCCCTTCCATCTGCTCCTCGCCCTTTGACACCAGGCAAACAGTAATCAGGGAGAAGGCAGTGGTGCGAAAGGGGCACGTGAGCTGGGATATAAAGGCTCATCTACTCTCCTTCTCCCAGAAGGTACATCTCCACAGTCAAGAACTGCAAAATTTTTGAAGGAATATGTTTGACAGTATTGAGGCAATGTTTTGTTGAAAGTTTTCAAAGTCTGCTACAAGAAAGCAACACTTAACCCAAAGTGAGTTGACTATGCAAAGATTAGTCCCTCTAAGTCAGTGGTTGGTAAACTGGGACCCACAAGTCCAATACAGCCCAGCTCCTGTTTGTGTACTGATTGCAGTCTTCAAAGAGTATTTGCATGCTCAAGTGGTTACAAAAAAATCAAAAGAAATTTCTTGACAATTTATTTATGTAATTCATAATTTATGAAATAAAAATTTCAGTGTCTGTAAATAAAGATCTTATTCGTTTATGGACAGAGATATTCTTATTGGACTTTAGTCTCCCTCATTCACTTACGGATCATCTAGTGCTGTTTTTGTACAGTGACAACAATGTTGAGCCATTTGAGCAGAAACCGTATGTCCTGCAAAGCCTAAAATATTACCATCTTGCCCTTTACAAAGAGAGGGCTCTCAGTGAGCATAGTAGGAACAACATGAACAACCTAATGACAGTATAATAGTTCAGAAACAGTTTGAGAATGAGGAAAACATTAAGCCACTGGAGGATCCCTCCTGCCTGTGAGCAGTAGAGGTGGAAACAAAGTAACTGACAATTGTTTCCAGAAGAAGTTGAATGAGGCAAACAGTAACTTTAGGCATCTTGGGGGAAGGGGAAAAATAGATATAGAAATATTTAGAAGCTGAGATATAATGAAAGTTCAATTATGTGTTTATGGCTCTAACTTCCTTAACTGGGAGGTCTTTGGGGCAGAGAACAACCAAGTATTAAACGTATTATCAGTATCAAAGTATCTCACTCACTCTAAGAACGAGATAAATTTTTGAGGAAGGAAGGGAGGAAGGGAGAAAAAAAAGGAAAATACATTTGAGAAGAATATTTGCTTTTGGCTTTCACGATTTGCTTTAACTTATTTTTCTTGCTTATATGTGGAAGTTCACTACTTTGAGTACTTTTATCTAAGTGGATGGTTTTATTTGTATTTATAAGTGAGCAAATGTTTTGAGGAATATTTCAAGGAAGGTTATGTCTCCTGTTTCAAGTTTAAGCCTCTTTTCCTCATAAGGAAAATCAACCACTATTGATCACAGAGTGACCGCCCTCTGAAGTGAAGGCACTGGCTCGTGAAGACTTTACCCTAAAACTGTAAACAGACCCTTTGTTATCATAGACTCTCATTAGTGGTAGAAACATCAAGTCATCATCAAACCAACTTTCAAGAGCATTCTAGCTATCATGTGAATGACATCTGTAATGGAACACTCTGTTCTTTCTTGTTTTTAATGTAAAACACACGTTGTATATTTTCATTTAATTGCCAAAACCCCCATGTACCATCTTACATTCTCCTTGATACCTAAGAATATTTTTTCTTTATTTAAATTTATAACTACCAGCCAGGCTCTGACATGTTTAACTATAGATTTTCATTACTATAATAAAAAGCAGCAACAAAAGCAAAAAGAAAAAAACTCCTGCAATGAAAAGGCTTATGCGCACCTGGGCTAATTGTGGAACTGTATTCCTCTTAAAAAGCAACTTTGTTTTACAGGTATTCACCTGCCCTTAAAATATGCTTTAATTTATTACTAATAGCATTCTCAATGATCTGTTGAAGGATACAACTCTGAGATGATTTATTCTGATTAAGAACCTCTTGCCAGCACTTAGTCACCATGAGGCTGGGAAGCCCCAGGGACCGGCTTTTATTACACATTGTGCCCATTTCATACAACTAGAATATTTTACGATCGTCAGATCTAATTGGACATCTTTATAATGTTGCTTCATGTTTGGCATGTTTTTCCCTCACTCTGTCAAAACAGATATCTTGGTTCTTAAGCTTATTCTCAATTTACAATGGATTGAAACGCACATCTTTGGCAGCAACCGAAAAGCCTGGAGCTGCTGGAGATGAGGGGCCCTTTGCCCTGAGTCCTTAAGGGAGGAAGGCGGAAAGCTTGTGATGTTTCAGAGGGCATGGTGCTACGACACTGGCACCACCACTCAGAGAGGTCCTAGCCGTCTCGCGACTGGGACTCTAATGCTGATAAAATGTAATTTTCTGCTTTTAGGGGAGGGCTGGACTCTATCAACAATATAACAGCTTTGCATCTGGGTCATAACAACTTAGAATAAGAATGGAACTTAGCAGTGAGCTACGGGGAGCTGGGCAGAGCACAGGTTTAGGGGGAAAAGGCCTCTGTTCCAATTTGGTTATTCCTCTTACTAGCTCTCCAGCCCCCGACAGGCTACATTTGCCAGTTGGCTTGGCATCTGATTTTCTGCCGGTTTGGACAATGGGAGCACTGGCAGATTGGAAGGAGGTGGAAGGGAGGAGCCAGGGGTGTTTGACCTTCTTCGCATCTTCTAAGGAAGCAGCTGACCCTCCTTGGTAGTCCAGCTCCTTCCCTAATAGCCTGGTAAAGGTCCAGCTTCCATCAGGGCCTCTGCGCTTGGGCTCAGACAGCTTTCTGCAGCTTTGCTCCTCCAGCCTCACGGAGGCAGCGGCTTCTGGCTCTCTCCAGGCCCGTGATGGGCTTCGCAGCAGCTCTGTTGCCCACAGACACCCTTCATTCCTCTTCATTAAATCCATTCTATTGTAAATATTTGAAGTGGTGTCTGTTTTCCTGCTTAGACTTTGAATATAAAGAATACTATTTTAAAAGTAGTGTTGTGCCTATAATCTAATCTCATTTCCAGAAAAAGTAAGCATAGATAGGAACATTTAAAGAAATGTAAGAAATTGTGCATTTACGATGCTTGGAATGTGGGATATATTCCGGAATTTGTTTTTTAGTTTTAATTTCCAGCTTCAACTTATTTCCACATAATTTGTTTCTTTTCTTTCCTTAAAATGAAACTTCAGAAAAATTAATTTTTTAGAAGGTCCTTTTTAGTTGTTTTACATTTAAGCAGGTATACTTTTTGTTTCATTTTTTTTTTGTTTTGTTATATGGGTTTTTTTAAAAAATTAGATACAATGACAATGTGGCCATAAGATCATTTTTCATATAGAAATCTGACCAGTTAGAACTGTGGAGGTAGAGACATGAATTTATTTAAGGCTCTCTTCATTTACGTTTATTTGGGACAGTCCCTAATTTACCTAGTTAATGGAAAGAATGACCATTTAATCAATGCTTTGATCACCTAAGAAGAGATGAAAGAGTCTAAAATGCAAGATGGATATTGTATCTTCATTTAGTTTTAGGAAATCTCTTTAGCTCCCATTGTACAGAATAGAATTGTTCTCCAAAAGCATCTCTAATGTAAATATAAGCTCTTGGAGTCTCATCAAACACAAAGTTTGTTTAAGGATATAGAAACTTTCTAGGTTAAATTAAAGACTAGAATTTTAGTGGAAATGCCTGACTATCTTTGGGAGGTTAAATTAGCTTCCCTGATCTCCTTTCCTTTTGTATTTTAAACAGCTGTGAATTTAATAATCATACTAAATTATTTATGCTTAAAGAATTTTGGAATTTTTAGCATAAACAAGGTCAGTGACTGGGCACTGTGATGCAAAAATGAGGAAGGAACAGGGTAGGCATATGAACTGACTGCATGACTTGGGAGAAACTGCTCTGTGGCGGTGAGCTTCAACCTGGATACTCACCTCCACCACAAGGCAGAGGAGCCCAGACCCTGCCCGGGTGATCAGATGAATAAGGGGTGTCAGGCCATTTGTGGGATTGCCATTACATCATGCTATAGATGGAATATCCACTCACCCGCCACCAAATTCATATATTAAAGCCTAACACTCAGTGTGATGGTATTTGGAAGTGGGGCCTTTGGGAGGAGATTAGGTCATGAGGATGGGGCCCTCATGAATGCAGTGAGTGTCCCAGAGAGCTCCCTAGCCCTCCACCACCAGGTGAGGACACAGTGTAAAGACAGTCATCTATGAACTGAGAAGTGGGTTCTCACCAGACACTAAATCTGTCGGCACCATGGCCTTGGACTTCCCAGCCTCCAGATCTGCAGGAGGAACACAGCTTGTATCTGCAGCCCTAGTACAGGGTCAAGGCTCGTCTCCAGTGCAGTTAGAATTGCATGCCTTGTTTTCTGTAAAACTTAAGAAGTAGATATATGTAGCAAGTTTAACCATGCCTTCCTGGACAGAATTAGAAACAAGAGATGTGTTAGGTCATCACTGGATAATCCATAAGTAATTTTAAAAGTACAGTCCAAAATAAAATATGTAAATACTTAAAGACATCTTAAAGGTATCATGAGGCCCATTGTAGCTAATAAGTTTTAGACTGTGTAAACTCGGGTAGAAAAAAATGAAACTGACACTAAACCTCCCCACTTCATGCTTTTATGCTGCCTACCGAATTCTCCTCTAAGCCTGGCACTGCAAGCATAACCCTGGGGACCAACTCCTCTCTCCTTCCATGGCAAAGGCACTTAGGAGTCTGAACAGAGTGTCAACAATGAATAATTCTGCTGGTGTCAGCAAGTGAGATAGGCGGCAGGTTATAAGAAAACAAGCTTGTGCACAGAACTGTCGGGATGGCACTGGGAGCTGGCTCCTGGGGCCACAGCCTGCAGTACAGCTTGGAACCGGGCACAGTGGAGAGCTTCCTCCAACGGAGTTACCTTTCAAAGGACAGCAAGAGAGGGAAGCAATGGCAGCAGGTAACTGAAGGAGGCCCCCAGTGTAAGAGCAGCTCTCGCAGTGTAGAAGATGAAACCCCTTAGGGTGCAAAACTAAACCACGCATCCTATGGCAGCTGGTTCTGTCAGCCCAAAGCCAAAGTGACGAGGCTTTCCCGGGACCTCAGTTTGCTAATTGGATTAATTTTCTTTTGAGGGAAGACAAGCATACAACTTCCAGTTACTCCCAGGGCATAACCAGAAAGAACCTTATTACAAGAAATGGGACCAAACAAGCGAATTTTCAGAGATTTGCTAGTGCTCACTATCTAAAATTAGCAGCATCTGTGAGAAGATGAGAGAGGTATGGAAAGATCCAGCCATTTCCCAGGATGACGTGTGAGATTCAGAAAACCAGGAGTCATATTCATTCACATTGTTAGGTATTTGAGGATTGTAAAACCTGTCAAATTTGGAGGGACTTATATTTTGAAATTCCAGCAGAATATATATTGCTTAAGCATGTGACAATATACAACAGGTAGGAACTGGGAAAATGTCAGGGCTCTCAACTTCTCTGTTTAGAATCATGTAGGTTAAAAAGATTTTTCTGGGTTTAAAAAGATTAATTGACAGTGTAGAACTAGGTTATTCTGGGCATATCATCTAAGTATCTGAAGAGGAATTTAGACACACTGAGAAGATGAGATAGTGCTGGGCCTGAAGAAGAACAAGAAATCTATTTAAGAGAAAAAGAGCAATAGATGTGTATTCCCCCTGCACTGCCTCCCATATTTATTGTTTACCATCAGATCTCTCCTTGGAGGATTTATTTAAGCAATAAACATTTATTGAGTTCCAACTATTTGCTCGGCCCTGGACAAGGTCTGTGCTAGACTTGGGTTTTATAGTAATGACATGATCCTTGACCTCCTAGACCTCATAGTTTAGCGGCAGAAAATAGACATGTAAAAAACTAATTGTACTCTATTAGTTGCAAACAGCATTGGAGGCATTGAAGAGGGAGAATATGACTCTTATTGGACAGAGATAAAACAGTCAAGAAGTTCTTCAAATAAGAACTAATGCTGGAGCTTTGTCAATGTAAATTAGGAGTTTACCCAAAAGATTTACGCAGGGCAAAATATTCTAGAAAGAACAGTATATATATATATATATATATATATATATATATATATATATATATATATATATAAAGGGATAGAGGAATGAAAGGATATAGGACATTCCAGTAATAGAAAGTTATTTGTTTCAGTTAGAACATAGGGTATGTGTGGGTAGGCAGTGGAGGATGGGGCAGTCACGTCTTGAAGAGCTGCGTGTGTCACGCTAAGAAGCTGAAGCTTTTTCCTGCAGGTGATGGAGAGACAACGAAGGCTTTGATGCGAGAGAATGAGATGATCCGACTCTAAGATATGTGAGGATGAAAAGGATAGCTCCAGGCAACAAAAACTAGGAGCCCAGAGCAGGAGAAAACATTTCCGGTGGTCCCACAGCTGGGAAAGCCAGCCCCTCGTGTTGTGTTAATGTATCCTTCACAATAATACATTGTACGTGTATTTTTATAACTTTTTTCAAAATGAAGAATAAAATGTTACAAACAGAGGCTCTGAGAGGCATACTTTGAAAATAAAAGATTCTTTAAAAGAGTCTGTAAAGACTTTTACTGATGGTATTCATTTAGGTAAAAAACATGCTATTAGGATATTAGGTCATAATTACATGTTTCATTTATAACCTTTAAAGCCTCCTTTGGTCATGTAATAGCCTAAAAACAAAGAGAAAAAAATAGAAGAAAAGAATTTGGTTTTGAAAAAGGCACAAGCTAGAAGAACACAGTAAGACCTACAGAAAACTGATGTTGAGAACTCAGAGTAGAAATGGGAGTAGATTTCCTAAAAACATCATCCTTTCCTCAAATATCCCCTTTTCTGTAAAGCAAACCCAATCCTTTAATTTCTCCTAACTTTCATACTGAGGGTCTTGGTTAAAGGGCTTCTTCTTTAAAATTGTGTGTTAGTGATATCTCGCATTACAGAAATGTACTTATCTTTCTAAAAGAAATGGAAAATGCTGTTGGAATTGTTTTTGCATCTTTTTGGAAACACCATGAACATAGATAATGAAACTGGTGAAGTTTTGTCTTGTTCCACTATTTCCAGAGGAATGAGATGCCCAAAATATATACTAAATATTGAATGCGTGTAGGCAAAGATAAGGAATCGGTACAAGCAATTTACTGGAAATACTTTTCTCTCAGCTTGTGAAAAACCAAAAAAGATCCTGGTTTGTTTCCAAACTTTCATTTAGGTTTTTATGCCCCCTAGTGGGTACTTAGTATTTCTGCAGTTGTAAAATAATGCTGGTATTTTTATAGCGTTTCCTTTGTACAATGTGTTCAAACTGTTAATACAGATAATATGTGACATTGGTATGCCCTTAAATATTCACACCGTAAGTGTTTAACATTATTTGGGCCATACGACTTTGGGTAATTTAAGAAAAGGCTTTCAAGAAAATGCCTATAAAGACACACTGTCATAGAGTTCCCTGACACACCTGAATTTAATCCATGAATTCCTTAAGGGTGCATTGGCTCCTGGCTAAGAACCTCTAATGAGGTGGGGGGTCCTCTAGCTTCTCTTCTCATTCAGTAGGTGCTAAAATTATTAATGTTTTGAAAAAAGGAGAAAGGGAAAACACAGTTTTAAAAAATACTGGCTCAAAATTTGAATTAAATTTAAAGAAGCAGGAGGAAACACAGAATACAGTTGACCCTTGAAAAATGTTGGGGATTAGGTGCACCCACACCCCTGCACAGTTGAAAATTTGCATGTAACATTTTTTTGCAATACAATATTATCTTGGTTTCATACGTACAATGTAGTGACTCATTAATTACATACATTACTAGATGCTTGCCACATTAGTTGTAGTTACCCCATGATCATACCAAGACATTACAGTATTATTGACTAAATTTTCTGTGTTGTACTTCCATTCCTATCTAACTTATTTTACAATTTGCATTTTGTGCTTCTTTATCCCCTTCACTGATTTCACCTATTTCCAAAGCCCCTTCCCTATGGTAACCAACAGTTTGGTGTCTATATTTGTGGGTCTATTTGTTCTTTGTTTGCTTTTTAGATTCTACATGTAAGTGAAATCATATGCATTTGTCTTTCTCTTCCTGGCTTATTTCACTTAGTATGATACCCTCTAGGTCTACTCAAGTCACCGTAAATGAAAGATTTCATTTTTATGACTGAGTAACATTCTATTGTGTATATGTACCACATCTTCTTTATCCATTTATCTATCAGTGGGCACTTGGGTTGCTTCCACATTTTGGCTATTGTAAAAAATATTCTGCAATGAACATAAGTGTGCTGCATATAACTTTGGCTCCTCCAAAACACCTCTACTAGCCTACTATTGACCAGAAGCCATACTGATAACATATATAGTTGGTTAACACATATTTTTTTATATGTTATATGTAGTATATACACATATTCTTAAACTAAAGTGAAGTAGAGAAAAGAAAGTTTTTTTCAAATTGTCTCAAATCTCAAAAAATATTTCCAATATATTTATTGAAAAAAATTGGCATACAAGTGGACCCATGCAATTGCAACATATGTTGTTCAAAGGTCAACTGCACTTTAAGTAACAATATATCTGAGAGAGTCCAAAAAAAATTCTCAAGCTTTCAACACAGCTAGAATTTATCCTACAGGATAGAGACATGGAGGAAAAAGTCAAGGCACTTTTATAGGCAAACATTGATTTTTAAATGTCAAAGAGAATGCCAGGGTCGCTCTGGAAAAAAAGTTCTGTACCATAAGCAGGTGTTACATAGCACCATTTTTAAAAAAAATCATTTGCTATTTGCAAACATTGCAGCTACTATAAAAATTAGTCATCAAACTATGATCCTTCTAGAGTACCAAGCTGATGGCAGAAAATCCATGAATAACATAGCTACTGGGGCCCTAAGGGGTAGAATTATTATTTGAGGAGTGATCCAGCTTCTAGGTCAGAAGAAATTATTTCTCAGATCTCTCTGACCAGTATTCAGGTCTATGAGAAAAATCAAAACACAAAAACACAAAAAATTAAAATACACACATACATAATCAGCTAGCAGCTTTCACCAGGCTATTATTGTACATATCACTTCCATCTAATTGTTTAAAGGATGCCATCTTAGTCCATTTGGGCTATTATAAAAACATATTTTAAAAAATACTATGGTCTTTGTAGTTTATAAAAAACAGAAATATATTTCTCACAGTTCTGGAAGCGAAGAAGGCCACCATCGTGGCACCAGCAAATTAGGTGTGGCAGCTGGCAGGGGCCCATTTCCTGATTCATAGACTAAACTTCTTCCTGTGGCATCCTCACATGGTGGGAAGGGCTAGGGAGATCCCTGGGGTTGCTTTGGTAAGGACGGTAACCTCTTTCACGAGGGCTCCGCCCCTCATGACCTAATCTCCTCCCGAACGCCCCACCACCTAATATCATCACATAGAGCAAGAGTATTTCACAATACAAATTTGGGGAAGACACATTCAGACATAACAAAGCAGATACCTATTTTTGAAATCCTTATACTCCCAAATACTGATTCATGTCCCATACAAAGTTGTGTTTTTTTAAAACTAATGTAGTAGTTGAAATAGAGTATTTATTGAGCCAGCACCTGGCCTTATACAAAGCACAGGATGCCCCCGGCCTGTGCAGCTGTCCGTGGTCCCTGCACTGTACTCCTTACACCTAACAGTTTAAGGCTTTGTCACTGTGAGAAAGGACAAGGAAGAGTGAGGGGTTCGGCTGCAGTAAGCACTGAGGTTTGTTTTCAATTCAGCAATTCCTTCCTGTTATATGAAGATCTTCTCTATGTTCATGTTTGTTCATAAAATACATGCTGTGGGGTTTTTTTCTCCGTCTTAGTATCCACGGGAAATAGTTTCACAGATGGAAAGTCATGCCTTACCTGGAGAGGTTTGCCTTATATAACATTTCTCCTTTATCAAACAAGTCTACATTTATGCTTTTCAAATAAAAAGAAAAGACAAAATAGAAACTAAGTGAATAGGACTAGGAAGCTCACAGTATTGTGTTCAAACACCGTATAAGAAAATTCAAGGAAATATTTCTTCATTTGAGAACTAAAGACAACAACGCTCTAGCCATGATTTCTGGAGAAATGCCAAGAAGAGGAAAAATTGAGTGGATATTAATAAAATTTCATTTACAATGTATTATGTTTAAAATTTATACATACTTTCTAACCTATTTCTTTACTTGATAACTTGGAAAGATGGATGAATGGATAGATGATTGACAGCTCTACCTGTTTATCTGAATTAACCAGCTCTAACCAGTTTTTTGGCAATTTAAGTATTTTGTATGAAACTTTTAGATGTTATTTGAGATTCAAATTTTCAAGAACCAACATTTGAATCTCTTCTAAGGAATTGGTTTGATGTGATCTTTAACATATGGCAAAGGGTGTAATTTTAACCAAGCATTTTGGGAAGTATGCGCAAATTTAGAATGAACATATTTTTGTGAATGACACCTCCATATTGTACCTTTTTAACTGATGTGAAAGAAAGGGAGCAATAAACATAAGATTTGGCAGGTGTCCAGGGTGAAAAAGGAGCAGAAAGAAACCAGAGTGGCTCTCCATATTGAATGTAGCAAAAAGAGGGAAGTTAGAAGAAGCAGAGCAAAGTAGAAGGATGGGAAACCTTCCTTTTCAATGAACAAAGTTCAAGTCTGCTCATTTTATTTAAAACTTTTTGGGAGTTATTCTTTATATTATGCTAACCTCTCTCCTGTTTTCGTTTGTTCTTTAAAAATTCAGTATTTATCTTACTTGGTCTTAGAGGCCCCTTGTAGTCTCTTAATCAATTTTATTAAAGTGTAGAAAAAAAATGTTTCCATTAAAACCACATCTCCATGTAATTTAGTGGAACTTTTTTTGGAAAATGGATTTTTGAAGTCTGGAGACATGATACTAAACTGCAAAGGAAAACAGAAAGAATAGAATATACAGTATTTTCAGACAGCATAAATTTAAGAATAGTCAGAAAAAATGAGGTTATGTTTTTATATGGAATAAAAATAATGATATATCAACTGATAAACGACTTGCCTAGGATAGAAATAATCATTAAAAGATGGCAGTATTGTAGGCAATACATAAACTTTAAATGGTCATTTAGCCATGATAAGTGTCTCTGCTCATTAGAAAGCTTTCTATTCTAAACTTTCCCTCCACTGAGTTTCAGAGAGAGATGATTCTTGAGGTATAAAATGCTGTTTTGCTTCTTACTATGAGTTTGAATACTAGTTAAAAGATCTTTTGTTAAACAAAGGAAAACAGCTGGTTTTGCCAGAGTGCTATTTCCCATCCCCAGCAGAGTCTGTGTCCAATTAAAAGTTTGCAGATAAAGATTACCCATTTCCATTCTCAAGGTTACTCCGAAGTGAGAAGAGACACAGTGTGGACAATGTAAGAACAGGTACAAATCACACTGTGTGTTTTTCATGCTTCCCTAACATACTCAAACTAGGAAAATATACTTAAAAGATTGCAAATACCAAAGCAGTCCAACCTTATAAAACAGAAGGAACAGGGAGAAAGCAGAAAGGGTCATAGGTACAGTACCAAGGAGTGTGTGGAAGGAGGCAGGAGGTGCTCCTTGGGAACCGGCCAAGGCCTTAGGCAGTCTTCTCGTGGATGCCCGCAGAGGGTAGCCTGCACTTTGTCAGCACCCTGCCCATCTGCTTCCTGCACCCTCCCACTTCTCCCTGTGCCTCAACCTCACAGCAGCAGAGCCTTGAGGTCCATCCTCATTTTCTGTAACATGGGAAAGGATGGTCCTTCCTCCCAAGAGTGAAAAGATGAGAGAAGATGGCTCCATCAGTGAGTACTTCTTTCTCCTTACCTCTTCCCACTGTAACCTTGCTGGACTGGCCAGTCATCTCAAGACTCATCTATGATGCTTCCTTGATTGTGAACGAAATTTGGATTACAAAACAAGTACGATGGAGGTAAATAATGAACGTAATTGTATTTGATGCAGAATAGCATAGCTTTATGACATGAAACCACCCCTATTGTATCTGTTATCTCTTTTCCCTAATGGATTCTTCTGGGCTGTGAATTTGCTGTCTTTCGTCAAGCTGGGTCTTATCCTTACTTTCTACTCTTTGTTACAAAAAGAACAAGACATTTTGTTTCACTCATTTTTTTCCTTCTGAGTAACAAGTTCATTTTCTGCTTTATTTATTTATATTCTGAACTGTTTACATTTAAAAAGGATTTGCAGTGATTATTTCTCTGGTTGAACCCCGGCACCTTATTAATAATTGCTTTCTTGGGGAAACCTGCTTATATGTTGGCCCAGAATCCCTCTGACTGAATCCCTCAGAATCTATTTTCTCCCTTCTTTTAGGTGGGCCTTTCTGAGTGCATGTTTACCCCCATGCTTACCACCATCAACACCTGCTACCCCAACCAACGTGACTTCTGTCTTCCTAAAACCTTACTGTGAGCTGTGGGTTCATACCACACAACTGAGCCATTAATTTTCTCTAGTAATTATAAGTATGTAGGCCTTGCCTCCTTTATGACTTAGTGAGCACAGAATATAAATAGTTGTTAATAAGTATCAATTTTAAAAATATTTTAGAGACAGGAAAAATGATATGATAGATTTCATTTAGCTATTTTATATGTTTCTATTTTAAAAGGTTCATTTTAAATACATGGACTCTAAGCTTGTCTTCTCTGGTCATATCAAAGAGTTGTTTTATTTACTTTCTCTTTGGAAAAACAGTTTCTAGTTCCTATTTGGTAGATACTACAAGCAAATTCCTTTTAAAAAAATGCTTGTATATGTGTGTTTAAGACTTCTCTAGGGTCTACTGCATAATCAGTGCAAAGGGAAATAGTTGTTTATAAAATGTAGCCAGGCATTCAGTGTGAACTGTGGCAAACATGGAAATTGGTTCGTGCACAGGGCATCTTATAAAAAGTTGATCTTCCAATTCTGCTAACATATCCCAATGGTAAGAAATCCTTGAGCCTTTTCTGCTCACCTTGGAAAGTCCTTTAGTTTTGATTGTTTTCTCACTGACATTATCTTCAGTTATGATTTAACTTCCATGATGGACTGCAGAAAGAGACCCTGTTTCATGTGGATGCAGCATTCCAGTTCTCGGGTTATTTATTTATTTTTACTATAAATTAACACTGTTATTCTGATGCCAAAGTGTCGTGGGAATTTTAGTTACAGTGAATTAGCTCAACTACTGATCACCCCCAAACACTAACAAGAATGAAGAAAGGAGGCAGGGGCGGAGCAAAGATGGCGGCATGAGTAGGACAGTGGGAATCTCCTCCCAAAAACATATATATTTTTGAAAATACAAATACAACTAATCCTAAAAGAGAGACCAAAAGACACAGGACAACAGCCAGACTACATCCACACCTGCGAGAACCCAGCGCCTGGTGAAAGGGGTAAGATACAAGCCCCGGCCCAGCAGAACCCGAGTGCCCCTCCCCCCAGCTCCCGGCGGGAGGAGAGGAGTCGGAGCGAGGAGGGGGAGGGAGCCCAGGACTGCTAAACACCCAGCCCTAGCCATCCACACCAGAGCGCAGACACAGTGCATGCATTGGGGTGCTGGATACTAGGGAAACAGGACAGTAAGACCTTTGAGCGGGTCCCTGAGGCTGGCGCCCCTGTGACAAAGAAAAGTGAGTGCTTTTTGAAAGTCTTAAAGGGACAGGGACCCCACCGCTGGACGGAAGCATCCCAGGTCACAGACCAGCAGCAGGAAATTCCGGGGGGGGTGGCACTAACCCCCTGGGCAACAGCTCTGAGACCCCCCACGGAGGTAAACAGCCAAACAGCCCCCTGTCCATAACCCCTCCGGGGACCCGCCATAGCAGAGCGGCAGCCTGAGGCTGGCCACTCCCAGAGCACGGGAGCTTCCTCCATATCGGCAGGGCAAGATACAGAGACCCAGTCTACACGCAATTGCCCAACACAAGACACTAGGGGTTGGAGTTGTCCCAGTAAAGAAAGGCCAGGAGCCAAGTAGAAAAAGGCTTGAATCTCCCAGCTGATAGATGCGTCAATAGCACTCCACTGCACCTATCAACATGAAAAGGCAAAAAAAATTTGATCCAGACAAGACTAACCCAGACAGCTTCAGCATCTGCTACATCTTCCCCTGAGAAGGAACCTGGGGAGATAGATTTAACCAGTCTTCCTGAAAAAGAATTCAAAACAAAAGTCATAACCATGCTGATGGACTTGAAGAGAAATATGCAAGAACTAAGGAGGGAGAATACAGCAATAAAACAAGTTCTGGAAGGACTTCAAAACAGAATGGACGAGATGCAAGAGACCATTAATGGACTAGAAAACGTAGAACAGGAACGCAGGAAGCTGATGCAGAGAGAGATAAAAGGATCTCCAGGAATGAAAGAATTTTAAGAGAACTGTGTGACCATTCAAAATGGAACAATATCTGCATTATAGGGGTACCAGAAGAAGAAGAAGAGAGAAAAAGGAATAGAAAATGTATTTGAAGAAATAATTGCTGAAAACTTCCCCAAACTAGGGGAGGAAATGGCCTCTCAGACCACAGAGGTACACAGAACTCCCATGACAAGGGAACCAAGGAGGGCAACACCAAGACACATAATAATTAAAATGGCAAAGATCAAAGACAAGGACAAAGTATTAAAGGCAGACAGAGAGAAAAAAAAGGTCACCTACAAAGGAAAACCCATCAGGCTATCATCAGACTTCTCAACAGAAACCCTACAGGCCAGAAGAGAATGGCATGATATACTTAATGCAATGAAACAGAAGGGCCTCGAACCAAGACTACTGTATCCAGCACAATTATCATTTGAATATGAAGGAGGGATTAAACAATTCCCAGACAAGCAAAACTTGAGGGAATTTGCCTCCCACAAACCACTTCTACAGGTCATCTTACAGGGACTGCTCTAGATGGGATCACTCCTAAAAAGAGCACAGAACAAAACACCCAACATATGAAGAAGGGAGGAGAAGGAATAAGAAAGGAGAGAAATAAAGAATCATCAGACCATGTTCATAATAGCTTAATAAGCGAGTTAAGTTAGACAGTAAAATAGTAAAGCTAACCTTGAACATTTGGTAACCATAAACTTAACGCCTTCAATGGCAATAAGTACATACCTTTCAATAATCACCCTAAATGTAAATGGACCGAATGCACCAATCAAAATACACAGAGTATTAGAATGGATAAAAAAGCAAGACCCATCCATATGCTGCTTACAAGAGACTCACCTCAAACCCAAAGACATGCACCGACTTAAAAAGTCAAGGGATGGAAAAAGATATTTCATGCAAAAAACAGAGAGAAAAAAGCAGCTGTTGCAATACTAGTATCAGACAAAATAGACTTCAAAATAAAGAAAGTAACAAAAGATAAAGAAGGACATTACATAATGATAAAGGGCTCAGCCCAACAAGAGAATATAACCAGTATAAATATATATGCACCCAATACAGGAGCACCAACACATGTGAAACAAATACTAACAGAATTAAAGGAGGAAATAGAATGCAATGCCTTCATTCTGGGAGACTTCAACACACCACTCACTCCAAAGGACAGATACACCAGACAGAAAATAAGTAAGGACACAGAGGCACTGAACAACACACTAGAACAGATGGACCTAATAGACATCTACAGAACTCTACATCCAAAAGCAACAGGATACACATTCTTCTCAGGTGCACATTGAACAATCTTCAGAATAGACCACATACTAGGCCACAAAAAGAGCCTCAGTAAATTCCAAAAGATTGAAATCCTACCAACCAACTTTTCAGACCACAAAGGCAAAAAACTAGAAATAAATTGTACAAAGAAAGCAAAAAGGCTCACAAACACAAGGAGGCTTAACAACACGCTCCTAAATAATCAATGGATCAATGACCAAATCAAAATGGAGATCCAGCAATATATGGAAACAAATGACAACAACACAAAACCCCAAGTTCTGTGGGATACAGCAAAAGCAGTCTTAAGAGGAAAGTATATAGCAATCCAGGCATATTTAAAGAAGGAAGAACAATCCCAAATGAATGGTCTAATGTCACAATTATCGAAACTGGAAAAAGAAGAACAAATGAGGCCTAAGGTCAGCAGAAGGAGGGGCATAATAAAGATCAGAGAAGAAATAAATAAAATTGAGAAGAATAAAACAATAGCAAAAATCAATGAAACCAAGAGCTGGTTCTTCGAGAAAATAAACAAAATAGATAAGCCTCTAGCCAGACTCATTAAGAAGAAAAGAGAGTCAACACAAATCAACAGTGTCAGAAACGAGAAAGGAAAAATCACGACGGACCCCACAGAAATACAAAGAATTATTAGAGAGTACTATGATAACCTATATACTAACAAGCTAGGAAACCTAGGAGAAATGGACAACTTCCTAGAAAAATACAACCTTCCAAGACTGACCCAGAAAGAAACAGAAAATCTAAACAGACCAATTACCAGCAACGAAATTGAAGTGGTAATCAAAAAACTACCAAAGAACAAAACCCCTGGGCCACATGGACTTACCTCAGAATTTTATCAGACATACAGAGAAGACATAATACCCATTCTCCTTAAAGTTTTCCAAAAAACAGAAGAGGAGGGAATACTCCCAAACTCATTCTATGAAGCCAACATCACCCTAATACCAAAACCAGGCAAAGACCCCACCAAAAAAGAAAACTACAGACCAATATCCCTGATGAACGTAGATGCAAAAATACTCAACAAAATATTAGCAAACCGAATTCAAAAATACATGAAAACGATCATATACCATGACCAAGTGGGATTCATCCCAGGGATGCAAGGATGGTACAACATTCGAAAATCCATCAACATCATCCACCACATCAACAAAAAGAAAGACAAAAACCACAAGATCATCTCCATAGATGCTGAAAAAGCATTCAGTAAAATTCAATATCCATTCATGATAAAAATTCTCAACAAAATGAGTATAGAGGGCAAGTACCTCAACATAATAAAGGCCATATATGATAAACCCACAGCCAACATCATACTGAACAGCGAGAAGCTGAAAGCTTTTCCTCTGAGATCGGGAACAAGACAGGGATGCCCACTCTCCGCACTGTTATTTAACATGGTACTGGAGGTCCTGGCCACGGCAATTAGACAAAACAAAGAAATACAACGAATCCAGATTGGTAAAGAAGAAGTTACACTGTCACTATTTGCAGATGACATGATATTGTACATAAAAAACCCTAAAGACTCCACTCTGAAATTATTAGAGCTAATATTGGAATTCAGCAAAGTTGGAGGATACAAAATTAACACACAGAAATCTGTGGCTTTCCTATACACTAACAATGAACTAGCAGAAAGAGAAATCAGGAGAACAATTCCATTCACAATAGCATCAAAAAGAATAAAATACCTAGGAATAAACCTAACCAAGGAAGTGAAAGACCTATACCCTGAAAACTATAAGACACTCAAGAGAAATTAAAGAGGTCACTAACAAATGGAAACTCATCCCACGCTCCTGGCTAGGAAGAATTAATATCATCAAAATGGCCATCCTTCCCAAAGCAATGTACAGATTCAATGCAATCCCTATCAAACTACCAACAGCATTCTTCAATGAACTGTATCAAATAGTTCAAAAATTCATATGGAAACACCAAAGACCCCAAATAGCTAAAGCAATCCTGAGAAGGAAGAATAAAGTTGGGGGGGGATCTCACTCCCCAACTTCAAGCTCTACTACAAAGCCACAGTAATCAAGACAATTTGGTACTGGCACAAGAACAGAGCCACAGACCAATGGAACAGAATAGCGACTCCAAACATTAACCCAAACATATATGGTCAACTAATATTCGATAAAGGGGCCATGGACATACAATGGGGAAATGACAGTCTCTTCAACAGGTGGTGCTGGCAAAACTGGACAGCTACATCTAAGAGAATGAAACTGGATCACTGCCTAACCCCATACACAAAAGTAAATTCGAAATGGATCAAAGACTTGAATGTAAGTCATGAAACCATAAAACTCTTAGAAAAAAACATAGGCAAAAATCTCTTAGACATAAACATGAGTGACCTCTTCTTGAACATATCTCCCCGGGCAAGGGAAACAAAAGCAAAAAGGAACAAATGGGACTATATCAAGCTGAAAAGCTTCTGTACAGCAAAGGACACTATCAATAGAACAAAAAGGTATCCTACAGTATGAGAGAATATATTCATAAATGACAGATCCGATAAAGGGTTGACATCCAAAATATATAAAGAGCTCACACACCTCAACAAACAAAAAGCAAATAACCCAATTAAAAAATGGGCAGAGGAGATGAATAGACAGTTCTCCAAAGAAGAAATTCAGATGGCCAACAGACACATGAAAAGATGCTCCACATCGCTTGTCATCAGAGAAATGCAAATTAAAACCACAATGAGATATCATCTCACACCAGTAAGGATGGCTACCATCCAAAAGACAAACAACAACAAATGTTGGCGAGGTTGTGGAGAAAGGGGAACCCTCCTACACTGCTGGTGGGAATGTAAATTAGTTCAACCATTGTGGAAAGCAGTATGGAGGTTCCTCAAAATGCTCAAAATAGAAATACCATTTGACCCAGGAATTGTCACTTCTAGGAATTTACCCCAAGAATGCAGCACTCCAGTTTGAAAAAGACAGATGCACCCCTCTGTTTATCACTGCACTATTTGCAATAGCCAAGATATGGAAGCAACCTAAATGTCCATCAGTAGATGAATGGATAAAGAAGATGTGGTACATATACACAATGGAATATTATTCAGCCATAAGAAAAACACAAATCCTACCATTCGCAACAACATGAATGGAGCTAGAGGGTATTATGCTCAGTGAAATAAGCCAAGTGGAGAAAGACAAGTACCAAATGATTTCACTCATATGTGGAGTATAAGAACAAAAGAAAACTGAAGGAACAAAACAGCAGCAGAAGCACAGAACCAAAGAATGGACTAATAGTTACCAAAGGGAAAGGGACTGGGGTGGACGGGTGGGAAGGGAGGGATAAGGGTGGGAAAAAAAGAAAGGGGGCATTATGATTAGCATGTATAGTGGGGGGGAGCACAGGGAGGGCTGTGCAACACAGAGAAGACAAATAGTGATTTTACAGCATCTTACTATGTTGATGGACAGTGAGTGTGAACGAGGATGTGGGGGGGGACTTGGTGAAGGGGAGAGCCTAGTAAACATAATGTCCTTCATGTAATTGTAGATTAATGATACCAAAATAAAATTTAAAAAAATAAGAATGAAGGAAGGGACCTTCACAGCAGAGGCTCAGAGCCTGGAATGGGGTTACCAAATGCAGTGCTAATCAGCATAGCCTGCTGTCACTCTCACCAGCCTCCCCTGGGCCAGTTCCTCTGAAACTTCCATCTCCATATTGACACGCAAACATGTTGCCACACAAAGAATGTTAATTAGAGCAATCACTTCCTAGGCCACCCTTCAAGATATAGTGTATCCCCAAGTACTCCTAAACCCCTTTGAGTCTGGATTCCAATGCCTGAGCTCCTCTCAGAGGGCTGAGCAGCCCTGAGCTCCGAAGGGAATAGGGAGTAAGTAGTAGTTGAAGCTCTGCAGATGCAGCTGGGTGACTTCTGCAATAGTATGATCTGAAGGCCTTCTTGTCTCCCTCCCAGGGAGTTCTTAGAAGAACTCTGTGTCAGTAAGGTAGAGGCAATGCATTCATTCAGCTACTTATGAAGAGTGTGCTTTGTGCTAGTGAGACACAACACAGAGTAGCTTCTGCTTCATCAAGGTTGTATTCTCATGTTGGCAGGGCAAGTGGGGGAGTGAAAAAGTTAATACATTAATAAATTAGAAAATACCACATGTAATCAAATGGGAAAATGTTGTAAAGAATGACGGGGGGAGAGAAGAAGAATGCCATAGATAAAGCAGCCAGAAAAATAACTTCTAGGATGGAGACATACAAGTCTCAACCTGAATAATGATTATCTGGGGGCTGCACATGTGACAGAAAGCCGGGTGGCCAGTGCGACCCGAGAAGATTGAGGGTGGTAGCAGGTGGGGAGAAACACAGGTAAGAGCTAAGTGATACAGGCCCTTGGAGACAAAAGTGAGGACTTTGGATTTATTTTAGTCTCAAATCTATTTGAAGTGAAGGTTTAAGCAAAGTAGCAACACTCTAATCTCCATTTTAAAGCCATAATTCTGGCTGCTATGTTGTAGCACATGGCTTGTAAAGTGGTAAATGTGAAAAAGAGAGTTCAGGTGAGAAGCTGTGTACATGAGATGGGCAAGAGATGATGATGGCTTGAAGTATTGTGGTAAAGTGGAGCTTGAGGAAAGACACCACCCAAACAGGATATAATTTGGTTTGGTCAGAAATAACAAGACTAGCTGAGAAATGAGATGTGGAGATTGAGTATTGCGGTGGCTCTTTCCATTTTGATGTGAGCAACCCCAATGTTTGCCATTCCATGTAATGAGAAGTGACAGACCACAGGAGGAACAGATCTGAGGGTGGCAGAAGAAGCTAGAAAAGAAGAGCTCCTTTTTGGCTAATTTAAGACTTAATCTAAATCTTAAGCTCATAAACGTCCAGGGCTAGGAATCATCAGAACAGACCACTAAAGATACGAGTCTGATATTCAAGATAGACAGGCTTGCCAAAGTAAATTAGGGTATAGCAGCATAGAGTTCTAAGCTATGCTGTTGGATGAACTCACATAGGAAGAGGGTTTATATGGAGAAGATAAGAGTCTGAGACCCCACATTACTCCAAGATTTAGAAATCAGATAAGGGAAATGGAGCCATAAAAGAAGATGAAGAAGCAGCAGCTAGTGATGTAGGAGGACCACTAAGGGAATTTCCTAATGCTGAAGCCAATAGAAGTGTTTCTAGGGGAAAGAGAACTATTCAAATACAAATTCAAATGTGGTGCTAGATTTCCAGAAGACTGTCATGAAGAAATGGCCATTGGATTTCACAAATGAAGGTTAATGGGACCTTGGAAAGTTTACTTTTTAGGTGATTATATCTGATAAAAGAATGCGTTGTACCACTTTTTCTGCTTAAATTTCATAACCGAGGCAGTGTTGAAAACATTAAGTGGAGAAGTGTGCTACCTAGACTATCAAATTCAGCATGGAAACATTGACTAAAAGCAAGCATAAAGAACTTTGCATAGTACATAAAAGATAGATTGAAGAGCTATCATTACATCATCTGGCTTAAAATATTTTCCAATCAAGAGATTTCTAAATGTTAGAATCAATTTCTGCAAGGTTGAAAGGTTATTTTTTATATTCAGTCATAATTTCTGGTTTATTGAGGTCTTATGCCACGTATATTATAGTCATGAAGTAGAGATAGATTGGTCCAAAAAATCATTTGGCTTAAGGCTAAAAGCTCTTTATGTAGCAGGTAGAAAGAACTTTCTGTGACTTAAAACAATGTATTTTTTTTCTTTAACCCAGGTATGGTGACATGGTACCAAAAACCATAGCAGGGAAGATTTTTGGCTCCATCTGTTCTCTGAGTGGGGTCTTGGTCATTGCTCTACCTGTTCCAGTGATTGTATCTAACTTCAGTCGAATCTACCACCAAAACCAACGAGCAGACAAACGGAGAGCACAGAAGGTGCGTATACGGCTCAGTGCAAACGTGATTTGGCACCTCTCTTTGGCGCACCCGACTTTGACAATGAGCTTTAAAAATCCCTTACCGACTGTTCAGTGTTCTGGATTTGGTCAATATTTGCATCAGTCAGCACAAGGTAGCACAAGCTACATGGAATATTTCTCCATCATGCTACAGGTCCATTACTGGTCCAGTGATGGAAACCCCATCTTGACAATGTACTTCTATAATCATTCAGGCAGGGGTAAAAGGACATGAAGACTCACACACTGACTCCTAAAACCTCCTCCTGAAAGTGGGCCAAGCCACTTTCATCTCTATTGCATTAGCCAAAGCAAGTCACATAGTCAAGCGTGACTTCAAAGTGAGCAGGGAAATACAATCCTACTGTGCAACCAGAGGCAGAAGGAAAGAAATATCTCATGAATAGCACTAATGAACATAATGAGGTTAAAGATTGATTCTTGGCAAATTTTATTAAAATCAGGTTTCTAGACCCTATTCATTTAGTCTTTGTTCATGTGGGATTAAGTTGGTTCTAGTTGACAAGGACTATGAAGGGGAACCAAAATGTGTCCCAGATATTTTAAGCAGCTGATTGTTTATAGCTGAGTTGTATTCCTGGCCCAGCAGTTTACTGTTTCTCTGAACTCTGTGATGCCAGTTCATTAATCTAAGAGTTAGCAGGGTGCATACTCAGCTATAAAATTGGGAAAACAATACCTACCTCACAATAAAATTAAGATTGTATGCAATGTGTATAAATCTATATAGGCATATCATATTAGCAATGTTTTACATTTACTGGTGGCTTACTCTGTGCCAGGTATTGGTTTGATGTTCTTTAAAAAAATAGTTCATATTGTCTCCAGAAGTCGCAGAGTTAGTTACCATTATTATTCCTATATTGTAGATTAGAGTCCTAAGGTAACCAGAATTCAGAAGTCCTTAGGTTACATACCTAGTAAATTGGAGAACCATCATTCAATCCAAGCCAATCTGATTCCTAGGTTCATACACTTAAACACTATGGCAGGCTGCCTCTCAGAAGAACAGACAAAATGTTAGCACATTTTCCTTCCCCATTCTTTGTCAAAAGGGCCATCTTTTGAGGCAGGGCCCTTGTTAATTAGGAATAATTTTGGAAATCCCTTTTGTAGTTTGCTCGGGACTGTGGAGCTAGATTTCCAGTATTCTTCATGGACACTGTATTGTTTTCCTATAAAAACAATTCTTTTTTTTTAAGATGCAAAAACAATTCATAACCATGACTAAAGTGGATGCACAATCAGGTAATGTGGTACAACTATGAAAGCATGAGAGACTTTGGTGTAATTCATAACTGGCTTTGTAGGTAATTTTCCAGAACAGGAATTTAAATATGCCTTTGAACATGACAGTCTCTTTAGGAAAGTATAAAATCTCACAGTGTAACCTTAGAAACTTCAAGCTAATCAGAATGGTCACACAGCATACTGTCCAGAGAATTCATTCATTTCTGCTGTTAGAAGTTCTCTTCCTTTAGCAAAGAATTGTTCTTTCAGCCATGTCGTTTCTTGCTGTACAGAATCCTCCATTTTTGGACAAGCACCTACACTTTAATTATTGTTAAGAATCATCCAGTTAACATGAATATATGGAACTGATAATCCAATAAACAGCGAGGGTTAGCAGAAGGCTCTCTGTGGACAGTCGTAGTCTCATGCAGGCACAGCTTTGGCAAGAAGGGAGAGAACAATTCAGCACAACTGGCCCCTTCACCAGAGATGTTGATGGACCAGAACTGTGGCTCCAGGCACACTTTACAATCCTTCTACTAGGCACACAAGCACATTGTTTAAAATAACAGAAATCCTCACAAAGCTGAGTTCCCCAGTACCTATCCATTTCCATCCTAGAAATTCCTTTTTTGATATAAGCACTACCTATATATAATTCATTTTCTCAATGCCAATACAAAGGCACCTATATGAAAATTGTAGGAAGGATAAATCTGATTTTCAGATAAACCGATCTCCAAAATACCTGTATTTTTTTCAAACTTTGTCATCTGCAACAAGCAAATCAATAAAGGAAATCTTAGGATATTTTAGAAAGCTTTTTGCTTAAGTAGATGTAGAATGCAAAAATAAATAAATGCGGTATTTTAAAAGTATAATAAATTGAAGAACAAGTTTTATGAATGCTTTTTTTGGTATCTTTAAAATATCTCCTATATTCTAAGTTTCTGCCATAATGAAATGAATTTTGCACATCATAACTCCTAGAAAAATTGGCTTAATACCACCAAATATAATAATCTACTGTGATCTGTCCAGTAAATAGTCTGTGACCGATAAACTGAACATAGTCATCTAAGAAAGAACAATGGATATGGAACTAAATAAGTTATCAAGGGATATTTCCTATTTTTCTTTCCAGGAGATTAGTAAAACAGAATAAACATTCATTAGGTTAAAGCAGTTTAGGATTATCTGGAACTGGGTGCTTTGACAAATATTAAAGTAATGCAAAAACAACTAGCTAATTCAGTCAAGCAAGTAGCCCCTTCAGTAAAAACATCACTCAACCTGAATATTAAGTCATATTGCAAAATATTTTTTAGAACAGATTTTTTGGAAGTTTAGTCCCATTGCCAACTCAAAGCTAAAGAAAAGCATGAAATAAATATAATATGCATTTGAGACACTGAAGGATACTTTCTTCTTCTAGGCTCTTCCCTCTCACAAATATTTTTCCTGCTTTTTACTTTCTCCCTTTACCCCTCAAAGGGATGCATCACCTACCTCATTTCTATCAATCTTTGACCAATTCTTAACTAACCACTGACATATGGGTGAATATACTTAACCTATAACAGCTCTCACCCACTCTAACCATTGGTAATTGTATTTTAGGGGATTTATTTATTCACTCAGTTATTCAATAAATATTTATTAGTAGTTCTTTTAGATTGTGTTTGAAATAGAATGACCATCAACTTAATACAGACTGTTATATAGTTATATATAGTTAGGAAACCTTCTGGTAACCACACACCTAAAGCCTAGAATAGATACACAAAAAAAGTTATAAAAAAATAAAAGAAATCCAAGCAAAACCATCAATAGCAAGAGAAGAGTATAAGAGAAGAAGAAAGGAGCAGAGAGGAACTACAAAAACAACAAGAAAACAATTAGTAAGATATGTACATACCTATTAATAATTATCTTCAACGTAAATGGACTAAATGTATTTTCCAAAATGAAGCTAAAATGTTGCGGAGACAGGTGCTGGGGTTGATATTTTGAAGCAGGGAACCTACCCTCTTTTAAAATACAAATCACACCTCTCAATAATCTGCATACTTGCTAGGCTAACTTGTGTGTAATTATCATGTATTATAGTAATAGGTAATTATAATTATAATTTAATAATGCTAATAACATCAACAACAGTTCTCTCTAGAATTTCTCATAAGTCCCAGGTGCTTTATATCTGTTATTTATATTTTTCACAATCAACTTGCAAAAGTAGTTGTTATTCCCATTTTTTAGATGATTTGCTCATACTTATATACCTATTGATTAAAGTCTAAGACAAAGAAATTCTGGCATTGCTTAACTTGATCTTTAGGGATTTTCCCATAGATAATTCTAAATACAGTGTGAGGAGTTGAAGCAATGAGGCAGTGTATAGCCAAGGTACACCGTAAATAAATTTTGTACTTTTCCTATAAAAATTTGACACTGGCAAGAGAAATGTTACCAATATTCAGTCTGCCATTTATCACACTCTACTATGGTGGTTTTCAAACTTTAAATTCAATGGCATCATCTGAAGAGCTTGTTAACATACAGATTGCTGGACCCCCAAAGCATCCAATTCAGTAGTTTTTGGGTTAGAGCCTGGAAATTTGCATTTCTAAATATTAGCATTTCCTAAGTGGTGTTGATACTGCTGGTCCCTGAAACACACTTTGAGAACCATAGCCTAGTACACTGAGTAATGTCCAAATCAAAAAAATTTTTCTATAGAATTCTAGAAAAATTAAAAAGCAAGAAATAATTATGTATTGGAGCCTGAGAATGATTTCTGAGATTATTCAATATTAGAAAATATTATCCAGTCCTTACCCCAAATCTCTGTGGAAACCTCATTTTGTTTTTTTGTTTTTCTGGGGGTTCTTTGTCTGTAGTTCAATAACCGCCCTATTATCAACACACATAGGAATCTGGAGATTGCATACTCCTTGATATCTACTCTATTTATCAGCCTTACTGAATTACTTACCTCTGCTCTTAAGTCTCCATTCCAGCCCTACACCACCTAACATAGTCATATGGCAAACACTTGCTGTGGGCTCAAGATTTAACTCAAACACCACCCATCTGATGAAGATTTTTCTAAGTGATGTGGATTCTATTCATTGTTCTTCTTTCTCTTCCCGCACAGTATTACGCATATTTTTTATCATGTATTCCACTGTATTCTCTCTCCCTCCATTGTACTGAGCGCAGTGCTCAGCATAAAATAGGCATATTTAATATTTGTGCAATGAGTGAAAGAATGACTATCCAGGTCTCTTTCACCTTGAAGTGTCCTCCGTCTCTAGAGTATGCTGGACATTCCTAGGACCACTTTACCACAATAAGGGGAAGCATGACTTTTGTCTCTGGAACCCTCACCCCTTTCGGTTCTCACCTCTTCCCACTTAGAATACTCTGGTTGCCCTCTCATTGCCCTGACCCTTCTGCTGACCATTCCTGTGTCCTTTCCACTGCCCCACACCCCAGCACTGTGCCTGCCCAGGCCTGCCATCTCCAGGCTTAGCCAAACTAGAACTGGGAATCTTGCATTCTCTCCCAGTGACTTCCTTTCATATACATATTATTTGGCACTAACTTGTCACATTTCTAGTAGAGCTATTTTCCTTAGCAAATGGAAAGGATGCAAGAAATTTCTTAAAGTTTTAAAAACTGATGAAGCTTAATATACTACCTCCACCTGAGGCATTTTACTAAAGCTTAAGTGAAAGAAACAAGTGTAAGTAAAATTTCCAGAATAAATGGTACAGGGACTATGTGAGCTGATATTTGAGAAGTAAGGAATTGCCTCAGATTACAAAGGAGAAAGGCCTTCTCTACCTCACACTGAAGGCTGCCTAGGACACCTTTGTTTTTCAAAAGTATTGAAAACTTTTTATGGTTTGGTAATAACCTGGCCAATAACGTCTCACGATCTGCTTTATACCTCATTTAGAAGATAGATCCCATTTAAGAAAATTGTTATTTCAATGGCTTTTGGCTTTTACATCTTTCTCTGCTTGGCTCCCCCAGCCTCTGTTGCAGAGAATACATTGTAAAGTTTATATAATGTCATTTGCTGTGATTAGAAAACCATCTACCTGCTAAAAACCACTGCAAACTAGCCTCTGAATGCTCTCCATAAAAGGGTTCCATGTCATATTAGTCTGAGAAAAATCACACACCCTCCTCCCCTGTTCATCTTTACAATGAACACCCACAGTATGACATGTTGTGAGGAGTCTAACAGCAAAGAAACCTGTTTAACCTCTCAGCATTTCCCACACTTTTTCTGACCACAAAACCAGTTTTTTTTTGTTTCATGTGACTGGTTTGAATTTTACCCATAACACTTACTAGTTCCTTGGAACTAACTTTGAGAAAATCTTGCCCCATTTAGCAAACTAAGAAGAAAACTGAATTTATGAAGAACTGGGATGCATAAGAAAAATGTGCTATGAAACAATTTTTTTTCTAATTAGTAGTATTTCTCAAGGCAAACAAAAAAATTGAAAATAACTTCAAATTTGCAAATTTGAAAATAATTGTCAGTTTACACTGACAATATAAATCTTATTTTTTAATTAAAATTTGGAAGCCTCCACATTTCCATATAGGCTAAGGTAAAGTATTTACTGAAACCTTACTTACTCTAATTTACCTAATATGTGCTGACACTTGGCCATGCCAAGAAGTTGTATTTCCTACAGGGCTGGAGGTGAGGGGTTCTAAGGAATACATTTCCTCTCACTAGCAGGTGATTTTCTTTTAACCTCCAAATTGCACAGCCAGAGTTGCCAAGATTGTCATGCTGAGTGGGTCAGAAGTAAAGTGATTTTCTAAAATATCTTTGCAGAAGAATTTCCCTTAATTACCTACTGAAACCAAAGATGTAATCACAGGTACAAAAGGCTAGCATTCAAGAGACATTGGCTGTGGTGCTCCGCAAGACCAATTAAGCCAATTAACTCATATAGTATTGTAGTAAAATGAAAGAAAAGTCATGATTGAAATTGATATGGGAGGTTCTTTTTCCTAACACACTACATGACTTAGCAAAATAGCTAATCTGTCTCTAAAACAACTGCTTCTTTCTTCCCTCAGCTTACAACTACTTCTGTGGTACTGGTTGCCAACATAGGTATGCTTTCCATTATGGGAAATATATGTCATTTGCCTTTGCGGGGCAGTATTTTTGGTTAACGTAAATGTCTCATTTCTGAAAGAAAGTAATATTCCTAATGCTGCTGCTAAATGCTTGCAGAATGACGTAGGTGAGAACAGTATTACGATACAAGCAATATAATTATATGCAGTAGTTGCAGAAAGAGAAAGGAAAGGAATGAAAGGAAGAGGGAGGAAAGGAAGTGGGGGAAAAGGGAGATTTTGAGACTGAAATTTCAAAAACAGCCCCTTTCTGGAAACCAAATGCATATTTAATTACTTACTTCTGAATTAGTATATCAATTCTAAGTCATTTCCAAATGTAGTTGTCACTTGCCATTGCTCTATGGAGTCAGGCCTGACATCCTGGCTGTGCGGTGCAGCTTTTGAAGTTAAAAATTTTCTACCCTCCAAATTGATTCTTGAGGGTTGTCTTAGTACTTTGAGTGCTCTAAACAGCATCCTGCCAATTAAGAGTGAAAGTTGTCTATTTTTCCCGTCATTTATAAATATGATCTTTTTACAAAATATTATTTTAACCTGGCATCAGCACACAGGAAGAATAAATTCCCAGAGGAAGAGAGAAGGGGTGGACTTGAACCCAGATGATATCTTAATGCTATTTGAGAGCTTCAAACATAACAGTGCTACTCACAAATGCTGTAGGTGAAAGGGCATCTCGCTATAACTTTGGAGGGAAATTTGGTAAAACCTGTCAAACAACACACACACACGCGAGCGCACCCACCCTTAGATCCAGGAAGAATTCTGCTTCTGGAAGTGTGTTTTGCAGATAAGTTCATCATGATGTTTAAAGCAGGGAGCATTGCTTTCAATAGAAAAAGATGCTTAAAAATTAATTGCAGTTGGCTGCTAAATAAATGTTGCTTCATTCATACAGAAATAAATGAGGTGGCTTTGTATGCGTAGAATTGAAAGGAGTTCCAGTCTGCATTAAATGAAAACAGCTGAGTGCAAAGGAATGCGAGGTGTATTCTCCCAACTGAATAAAAATATATGTGCATTACATATGAATATAGATAACTGCTTTTATATGCCAAGAAAATGTCTGTCAAGATTCTCTAGAAACCTTAACAGTGGTTGACACTGAAGCATAGTTGTAGGGCAGCCTCCAGGGTTCACGGAGGCTCATGGTTTTTTATGCACTTTTGTACTATTGAAATTTTTATCATAAGTATATATCCATTTTCCATTTTAAAAATCTACATAATTTTAAAACTTTTATTAAAAAGAACATTCCACAAAAATACATCAATCATCCATTAAGATCAAGTAGGATTTATTCCAGGGATGCAAGGATTGTATAACATTCAAAAATCCATTCAAACATCATCCACCACATCAACAAAAAGAAAGACCAAAACCACATGATCATCTCCATAGATGCTGAAAAAGCATCCAACAAAATTCAACATCCATTCATGATAAAAACTCTCAACAAGATGGGTATAGAGGGCAAGTACCTCAACATAATAAAGGCCATATATGACAAACACACAGTCAAAATCATACTTAACACCGAGAAGCTGAGAGCCTTTCCTTTAAGATCAGGAACAAGACAAGGATGCCCACTCTCTCCACTGTTATTAAACATAGTACTGGAGATCCTAGCCATGGCAATCAGACAAAACAAAGAAATACAAGGAATCCAGATTGGTAAAGAGGAAGTTAAACTGTCACTATTTGCAGATGACATGATATTATACATAAAAAAAACCCCTAAAGAATCCACTCCAAAACTACTAGAACTAATATCTGAATTCAGCAAAGTTGCAGGATACAAAATTAATACACAGAAATCTGTGGCTTCCCTATACACTAATACTGAACTAGCAGAGAGAGAAATCAGGAAAACAATTCCATTCACAATTGAATCAAAAAGAATAAAATACTTAGGAATGAACCTAACCAAGGAAGTGAAAGACCTATACCCTGAAAACTACAAGACACTCAAGATAAATTAAAGAGGACACTAACAAATGGAAACTCATCCCATGCTCTTAGCTAGGAAGAATTAATATTGTCAAAATGGCCATCCTGCCTAAAGCAATCTACAGATTCAATACAATCCCTATCAAAATACTAACAGCATTCTTCAATGAACTGGAACAAATAGTTTTAAAATTCATATGGAACCACAAAAGACCCCGAATAGCCACAGTAATCGTGAGAAGGAAGCATAAAGCAGGGGGGATCTCACTCCCCAACTTCAAGCTCTACTACAAAGCCACAGTAATCAAGACAATTTGGTACTGGCACAAGAACAAACCCATAGACCAATGGAACACACTAGAGAGCCTAGATATAAACCCAAGCATATATGGTTGATTAATATATGATAAAGGAGCCATGGATATACAGTGGGGAAATGACAGCCTCTTCAACAATTGGTGTTGGCAAAACTGTACAGCTACGTGTAAGAGAATGAAACTGGATTATTGTCTAACCCCATATACAAAAGTAAACTCAAAATGGATCAAAGACCTGAATGTAAGTCATGAAACCATAAAACTCTTAGAAGAAAACATAGGCAAAAATCTCTTGAATATAATCATGAGCAACTTTTTCCTGAACATATCTTCTTGGGCAAGGGAAACAAAATCAAAAGTTAACAAATGGGACTACATCATGCTAGAAAGCTTCTGTACAGCAAAGGACACCATAAGCAGAACAAAAGGCATCCTACAGTATGGGAGAATATATTTGTAAATGACGTATCTGACAAGGGGTTAACATCCAAAATATATAAAGAACTTACACGCCTCAACACCCAAAAAGCAAATAACCCTATTAAAAAATGGGCAGAGGATATAAGCAGACACTTCTCCAAAGAAGAAATTCAGATGGCCAACAGGCACATGAAAAGATGTTCCACATTGCTAATTATCAGGGAAATGCAAATTAGAACCACAATGAGATATCACCTCACACCAGTTAAAATGGCCAACATAGAAAAGACTAGGAACAACAAATGCTGGTGAGAATGTGGAGAAAGGGAAATCCTCCTGCACTGCTAGTGAGAATGTAAACTAGTTCAACCATTGTGGAAAGCAATATGGAGGTACCTTAAAAAACTAAAAATAGGAATACCATTTGACCCAGGAATTCCACTCCTAGGAATTTGAGCGAAGAATGTAGGATCCCAGTTTCAAAAAAACATATGCACCCCTATGTTTATCACAGCACTATTTACCATAGCCAAGAAATGGAAGCTATCTAAGTGTCCATCAGTAGTTGAATGGATAAAGAAGATGTGGTACATACATACAATGGAATATTATTCAGCCATAAGAAGAAAACAAATTGTACCATTTGCAACAACATGGATGGAACTGAAGGGCATTATGCTCAGTGAAATAACCCAGGAGGAGAAAGACAAGTACCTAATGATTTCACTCACATGTGGATATAAGAACAAAGAAAAACTGAAGGAACAAAACAGCACAGAACCCAAGAATGGACTAACAGTTACCAAAGGGAAAGGGACTGGGGATGATGGGTGGGAAGGGAGAGATAAGAGGAATAAGGGGCATTACGATTAGCACACATAACATGGGGGTGGGGACACGGGGAAGGCAGTGTAGCACAGAGAAGACAAATAGTGACTCTATAGCATCTTACTACACCCATGGACACTGACTATAATGGGGTATGTGGTGGGGACTTGATAATGGGGAGAATCTAGTAACCACAATGTTGCTCATGTGATTTTATATTAATAATATCAAAATAAAAATATAAAATCTATAAAAAAGAACATTCCAGGGCCAGAGGCTAAAGATTGTATTTATCTTGGTTCTTTAGAAAGAGGAAAGGAGTCTCTGTGGGGTAATTTTACAAGAACTTATTCAAGCTGTCCCAATTGCTTCCTTACCTACACTTTCTAGACATGCATCCTACAAATAGAATGGTCAGCAAAATAGTGCCCTCCAGGAAGTGAAAACCAGATTCATCTCATGACAGTGTGGGGCAGATAGACAATAGCAGTTCTAAAATAGAATGGAATACCAGAAATCTGTGCCAGTAGACAAGGTGGATAAATTTAGGGTTTGTTTTTTTTTCAAGAGTCTATATTGTTCAGCACCGGGTCTGCATTGGCCAATCTAATGACATAGTTGGGAAAACAAAAAATTTGACATTTGAGAGTGCAGATATAACTCATTTGTGTGTTTTAACAAAAGAAAGGAATGAAGAAAAGAAAGAAAGGAAAAGAAGAGAGAAAGAAAGGAAAGAAGAAGGCAGGCAGGCAATTGATTCCTGGAACTTCATTTTTAATTTTAAGAAGGACATTAGTTTAAATGAAAAGGAGTTTGTAGCTGGTTTTCTGGGTCTTCATCTCATCGAGTTACTCAGATTGGGATAAGTGAAAATACAAGTGAACTAATACTGCCTATTTTTCTCTAACACAATTGACAGAAACAATAATGAAATAACTTGATCTTACTGGAAAGACTTACTTATAATTCTTAAATGCATGACCCAGCTCCAAAGCAGTTAATTGATCTTACTGATAAATGTTAACTAAAATAAAGCACTCAAATGGTGAAAATTTAATTTTCAAGAGTTACGTGTGAAATGCTGGCATACTCTCAAAAATATGTATGCTGACATTAGGATTATACAAGAAAACAGCTCATAAGTATTCACAGAGCATTCATTGTTCTTCTATAGAAAGCCAGACTTGCCAGGATCCGGGCAGCCAAAAGCGGAAGTGCAAATGCTTACATGCAGAGCAAACGGAATGGCTTACTCAGTAATCAGCTACAGGTACAGTCTAGCACTTCACTACTTTTAATGCTCAATTTATTAGTGTAATATTGATTTCATTCTACTTCACTGTAAATTTTTTTTGTGGGTGATTATGAAAATGGCTCCTGAAACACAAAAGTGTCATTTTTAAATAACCTTGTCTTGTATCTTCTTGGCTGTAGCAGTTTATCTCATGATGCCCATTTGTGATCAGGCAATATTTCTGCACTGTCTCGTGAAAACATGGGAAAGGTCAGGAATTCTCAACAACTGATACCCATTTATTTTTATTTCAAAATCACTATGTTCCTTAATGTTCATTTGGGTACAATTAGGAAGGGATGATACCTTATTTTACTTCTTAATGTGGAGGGAACACTATACAGTGTCACAAAGTCACACCATATGAAATACAACTTGGGAAACTTTACTTTTACCTCAAAACTTTCCTTTAATATTTAGGGTTCCAGTCATCTTCACTAACAAAATAGCTTTTCTGTAGGTGGGCCTGGTAGAGGTTTCAGGATTATCTAAGCACCAGATGAAATTTTATTGTCCTAAAAGAATGGCTCTCAGGCTTTCAAAGAGAGTTGGTAGTTGAATGAGTAAAAGAGATTTAAATTTTCAATTCAGGGAGGCATGTTTAAAAGACCAGACAGCTAATTTGATGAATCATAAATGCTGATTATCGAACTTAAGAAGCCACTGCACATTTGTCCCTTTTTAGTTAAAAATATAAAAATGCTGCCATTTCATCTCAGGAAATAGGTTGGATCTCTCTGTGGAAAGTTATAGCTGAGGTTCTCATTGTTCACAAATAAAAAACCTTTTTTTAATCTTTGTGTTCACAGTCCTCTGAGGATGAGCAGGCCTTTCTTAGCAAATCCGGCTCAAGCTTTGAAACCCAGCACCACCACCTGCTTCACTGCCTAGAGAAAACCACGGTAAGGAAAAGGCCTGACACCTGGCCCTGCCCTGGGACAGCGATCTCGTCTGGTTTTGTGACAACTCACTGCTTCCAAGCATGATTTCACTGTCTGCATCATTGGAAAATATGCAGAGAAACCCTCACAATATTTGAAATTACTTTGAAAGGCTATAATGACATATCAACTTGGAAAGTATATTTTAGACCTGTATTTTAAATATTTGTATCCTTAGTGGTGATTTTAACTCGTCTAAAATACCAGTTTAATGTAAATGGAAGGCTGTTTTCCAACAGCCTACTACAAGTCCTATAAACTATCATTTTTCCCTGATTCTTAAAACACTCATTAAATAGAAAAAAATATGAAGTTCAAGTGTTCCTGACATCTGGTAAGGGGAATATTAATAGCAATAACAGAATAATTGAGACTAACTGAATATAAGCATTTCTCTCATTAACAGGTTGTAATGAACAGAGATGGATAATAAAAAGTACTTGTTCTTATAAGAAAAATCACACATTTAATCACTGGCAAGCGCCTTGGAGCTGAGGATTGAGTCTGCGTCTCTCCACTTCATACGCTGTCAATCAGAGTTCCTCTTTAGCAAAGGCACCTGTTGCCTGGACAGCTTGTCAGAAGGGGTCACAGGCTGAGACCACAGAGCAGAACAAAACTCCCTCCATATTTGAGCAAGTATGCTCACTCACTCCCCGGAGATGCATATTTCTATTTTAAATTCTAATACATTTGCCCATCTATTTATTCATTTACCCGTATGGTCATTCAACAAGTATGTGTCACTTGCCTACTATGTACCAGAAAGTGAGGCCGACTCAGAGACAGCATGAAGTCAGGTGCGACCTCTGCCTTCGCCAAGTCTCCCCCTGGGGACAGACTCGGCAGGTCCTGGAGAAGGGCCGTGAGCCGCGTCAGCGTCAGAGTACGTGAAGCCGCAGTGGAGCGGACAGTGGGGGCGGAGCCTGTGAGGCGGGATCAGGAGAAGCCTCCCAGAATAGCCGGAGTTGAAACTCAGAGGACGACTAGGAGCTAGTCAGGCAAAGAAAGTGTGGGTGACACTGTGAGCACCGAGGAAGGCCGGACGTGACCTCAGAGGAAGTGAAAGAATCTGAGGCTGGTGGGAACAATTAGGGAATGCAGCGTGGCACATAGGCAGAGAGGCAATGGCCTACATAATCCTAGGCTTTGGGGACGTGGAAAGAACTTTAATTTTTATCTCATAATGAATGAAAAATTCTTTGAGGACTTTAAACAAGGTAGTTACATGATTATATTTGCATTTTTACATAAAGATCTATAACTTACAGGATAAGGTCAGTAACTTAAGATAATGCTTTGAAAGTCAAATGATAACATTAACTGACTGTATATATCCCTGTATCTTACTTCCCTTTTATTTTCTTTTTTTTACTGTTTTACCTTTTAGGGCTTTTTAAAAATCAGGTATTATTTAACACCAATTAATACATCTTAAATTGAGCTACCTACAAAAACATAGGATAACCAACAACAGAGTGACTTTCATTTCCAGTCACTGATGAGATAAATTAGAATTTCATTTAATAAAGAACTTGTATATGTGTGTGAAATGTGCATTGCAAGAGAAGAAAACATCGTGATCCTTTGTGAGCCATGTTTTTTCTATAAAATTTAATATTGAAATTCAAAAATGAAACTGTGTTTTATCTGATCATATTCTCTGGACCCTAAGCAATAGAATCTTAAATTTCATTTACTTCAGAATGCTTCTCTCAGCAAAAGAAAATCTGTTTGCTGTTGGCAAGTGAATCGGCTCCATAGTTTCACTAATATTTTTAGGATGAGAGATGGTTAGGTGGAATTTGGCAAGTGCAAATCCTTCGTTATAAGATTGTTCCCACCCACACAAAGGAAAAAAAATGTAACTGGAGTCGCTCTCTATTAGTTCAAACCAAAAATGTTTTCCCTTATATTTGTGAGGTAAAAATCTTGCACAGGCATTTGAAGGGCAATTCTTTATTAAATAATAAAAAGCAAACTTTATGCTGTGTTTTTCTAAAATATGGTGTATGAAATGATGCCCATCACTGCTGCTTGGCTAGAAGAGCTCTTACTACAGGTAGAAATGATGAGTACAGCCACTGATGTACAATAAAGAAAGGAGACCTCAGAAGCGTGGTGCTCACCTTCTAGGTCACACATAAAAGTGACACATTTTGCAGATAAATGTATTTTACTTATGTCACTAATAAGTCCTGTTTTTCTATACATCAGGAATTTTTGAGGAGCATCTAAAGAAATAGAAAGTGTGTTAGGTATCTCCTTTTCTAATTAAAGAATGTTTTCAATCCCGTGTTAAAATATTTCCTAATATATAAAAGACAACCTGACTTTGGACAAGTGATTAAAAGTCTTTTTTCCATATATTCAATCTGTTTAAAAAATAAAAGTCAATGTGAATTTACACAGTCCCTCTAGATATTATCTACATTCATTTGCAAGCACTTTTTCTGTAGTTTTCTAATGTCCAAATTTGATGTTTTAATTAATAAATGATATTTCAAGAGAAATTTCATCTAAAATGGACACCAAGTAAGCCCGAGTATATTGATCTTAAGGTCTAAGTGGAGAGATTTTATTTGCACACAAATGCCAGAGGTGGCTTCGATACTCTAATCTTTATTAAAATGGTATTAATTACCCAGGGGATTGTCTAAATATACACGAGCATATTTGAGTTTTAAAAACAAAGCTATAATTTCCTTGTTTTAAGTTAAGATGTGTTTATATATTTTCTTCCCATAATCTTACAACTATGGAACAGAATCACGAGTTTGTGGATGAGCAAGTCTTTGAAGAAAGCTGCATGGAAGTTGCAACTGTTAATCGTCCTTCAAGTCACAGTCCCTCTCTCTCCTCACAACAAGGAGTCACCAGCACTTGCTGTTCACGACGACACAAGAAAACTTTCCGCATCCCAAATGCCAACGTATCAGGAAGCCACCGAGGCAGTGTGCAAGAACTCAGCACAATTCAGATCAGATGTGTGGAGAGAACCCCGCTATCTAACAGGTACCTGAGAGTAATCTGTGTGTGTACACGCACCTGTCCTGATTTCCGGAGCGTATCTCCACCTACAGTCATGTGGCTACCTCTGTGGCATCTAAGTCCTAACTCCTAGGGTTTGGAAGGAGATGAAATTGATACTGTAACAAGTAGGAAATTAGATCTACTATAATATAGGAGTCAAAGTAGTAGTTATATAAGTATTAAGAGTAGAGAAAGATGGTCAAACATGCGCAAATGTATTTCTACCTCTTTCACTCCACAACTTTTTCTTATTTGAGCAGACACCCTTACACCCAGGAGCCTCTTATGTAAATGCAAACAGCCTGACGTGATAGTCAACAGTACTAAAAAGAGACAAATTAAATGGACAGTGATATGATTGAAAGGTACTCAACAGCATCTAAAAATACATCAACACATTCAGTGTAACAGTGAAAAATAAAACTGTGCTTACACAATCTCTTGAATCAATATATAGTTTTGACCAAGAAGGTATTTTGGCCACAACAGCACAAAAATCAATCCAATATATAAAAGAAAAGATAAATAAAATGCTAAAATTGTTCACCCCTGGTTAGTTCATGGACAATTTAAGTGAAAATTTTCTACTTGTACTTTTCCTTTACTTCTCTTTATTTGCTGTTTGGTTTTCCCACAACACAGATGTGTAATAAGTAGTACATTCAAACTCTACAAGCCATTAGAAAGATCAGTTTTTGCCACAGTAAATTTCTTTGTTCTTCAAATTAATAGCTGTATTTGTATATTAACAATCTATTAATTCAGTGCTGCTTCCTTGTTCACATCCCATCTTTGTGGAAAACCTGGGTGAGCTTCTGAAGTCAGGCTATGGTGACATAAATCAGATGTTTCTGGAACCAGAATATTACATTTTGGAGCAATGAGAGACTTCTGTCTCTAAGATATTCTACCTCTGCATTGTTTTGCATCTGTTCCAAAATGAAGTAGAAAACAGAAGTGTTTAGAAATAAAATCTTAGGACATGAACATTTTAATTAATATTTCTGTAAAAATAATTCATTTTAAGCCCTTCTGTATCTCCCCCCTTTGCTTTTTTCCCCCGTTTCCCCTTGCAAAAATGCCACTTGGGTAAACCTTGAAGTATTAGTAATGGCTAAGTTTTTGGGTTCTGAGCATATGGCTGTCACTAAGTTGAGAACTTTAAGGGTGTCATGTATTCCAGAAGACAAGAGAGAAAAATGAGTCTGCTCAAAAGAATGGAGATACATCCACAGAGCATATTCCTTTCAAAGTGGTATCCCAAACTGTTCAGAAGTCCTGTCTTAAAGAGAACTATTTTACGCTGCTCAACCCAGGCTTTCCAAAACTCACTGATCTTCTTTCTTGCATTTTTACAGAAAACACTTCAAGAAACACTGATTACACCAAGTTGAGCTAACTTTTAGGCATTGATTTAATATTAATAGCTTAAGTACTGTTTGTGTTAACATATATTAAAGTTTGAGGCTTCCTTTTTTTTTTAATCATGGTGATTGTGCTTAGACATTTAAAATGTTGCTTATAAACATGAGAACATATCCCTCAGTTGAAGGGAAAAAACTTTTAAGTAACAACTTTCTTTCTAAAATCTCTTTTTTCCTCCTCAGCCGATCCAGTTTAAATGCCAAAATGGAAGAGTGTGTTAAACTAAACTGTGAACAACCTTATGTGACTACAGCAATAATAAGCATCCCGACACCTCCAGTAACCACTCCTGAAGGCGATGACAGGCCAGAATCTCCTGAGTATTCAGGGGGGAATATTGTCAGAGTGTCTGCTTTGTAAGACAGAATCAGGTCTGAGAGAATTTGAACCCTAGCTGTGTGAAGAATCCCAATGTGGAAGAGAGAAGAAACAATAAACCTTTTGCAGACGAAAACAACAAAGCGAGAAGGTTGATACTGAAATAAAAACAAAGCTACCCAACTTGAGGATGGAAATAAAATCACCAAATGGCATTTCTAGACAGAGTTTGGCCTGTTTTACAGAGGAAAAGTCAGTGGCCCTTTAACTTTGTGAATGAGCACAATGAAATGCCACCTACTGATGCTTCTTATGACCAGAACTCTTTTTTAATAAAATAAATAAAATAAATCTTTGAACATAATGTTCCAGGTGAATGCAAAATAAAAAAATATGGAGGACCTTTTGATAAATTTTTTCCTGTTAAAACCATGAACATTGGCTATGATGAAGATGATCACATATTAAAAAAAAACTCATACAACACATTTGTCTGAACTGGAGGAGACCATCATAATGCATGCTAGAATTCTTTGGAGCAGTGATATCGGTGTCCTTATGTTGTCTTCAGAATAGGCATGATAACTTGTAATTGTAGAAAGGGGGAATTTCTGTGCACTTACAACAATCTGATTGTCATATTCCATGGTGGGCTGTGCCAATTAACTCCTTTTAGAACTGCAGCATTGCTCATGGGGATGCTCATTAATAAACTAAGGTGTTCAGATAGTTCAATATTAATTATTGTTTTACCTTGCACCTAGATACTGTTACAACTGCAATAATTCATTGTACACCTGTTGTATCAGGAATCAGGATTTTTTGTTGTTCTTTCCAGATCTTCATAGATACAGTAACAGCCACATTCATAGAAAAGCTTCAGTATGGCCAGGTTTTAGATAACTTTTTAATTCAAAACTATTGTGCCATAACTGTTTTTCAGTAATATTATTTGGTCCACTGTAATCCCAGGCCAGTGCATTAGTTGTTCCTGTATTTCTATAGCGCCTTTCTGTTGTGTTTATCGTCATCAACTAATGTTTTGTAGCTCAAGTGACTTTCCTACTTTTGTATCCCCCCAACAATTTATCTTGTAAGTAGATTATCATCATCAATCCCCTTGTCAAAAATTAGAAAAAAAGGAGTTGATGTCTATGAATTATCTCTAACCTCTTTGCTATTATGGAAAAGCCCAGATACTAGATATATCACCGTATGTTTCATAAAAAGAGTTGGCTGGGACTAATACCACAGGATCAATGATCCCAGAATCTCACTTGATGTATTATTTATTTTGCTTTAGATCTTGAATACGTTTTGAGAATAACTAATGTGAATTGAAATGCAGAGATAAACTACAGTGCTTTATGTAGCAATATTTGATGAAAGCCTGCTTTCTATGCATTTGGGGAAGGCAACACAAGTTTATCTCTGTAAGATTCCTGTATGTTGCAAGGAACAACTTTCTCCACTAAATCAGGAGGACGGAAGTTTAATAATACAAAGTTGATCTCTATGTACATTTAAGTGAAAAGTCTTTATACCTTTTCACCTTTGAAATCTAACAGCAAACATGTCTGCACGTGACAGTGTAAAAAAGTTTTATGTCCAATGAAGTTTTGTTCATTCCAAACCACCACTATAAGGAATAAGGTTTAGCTTCTGTACATGGGAAGAGTTAATAATTATCCCTCTATTATAGAGATTTTAAAATGCTTATCATGATTTATCATAAAAAGGAATTAATCCAGCCATTGTCAAGTAAAGCCAGAAAATTTCTTGCTTCCCATTTCTAGAACAGCTTCTAGAACAGTGCTATGCACATAGTAGATCTTAAAAAACATTTGCTGAGTGAAAGTAAAATAAGCCCTACTGTCGGGAAGAACTGGCTTTATTCCTAGTATGCCTTTTAAAAAATTACTAATCTTCCTGGAGCGTAAATATTAACAATTATACTAACACCTGCCTTTTGTCACTTTATGCTTCTAGAGCAAATATATAGTGAAACTTCTTTGATGGCACTTGTTGAAAAACTTTTTAAAAAATAGACTAAGGAAACCACAATCAGGAATACCTAGGTCTTTTGATTCCCAATGAGAAGTTATATTTTCATGATATTAATATTGCATTTAAAAAATACAGTTAGATTATTTCAGTTATCAATAATGCCTCCTTTTTCAACTTATCATTTATCCCGAACTATTCATTTCTTTAGACTTTTGGAAAAGAAAAAAAAACTTTTTGGTGTTTTAGGTGATTTAAAAATAAACTGTGTTGGTGGTGAATGACTATTGATGACTGTGTTAAGTGCATCTGTATTGTAAGTGAAGTGTAATTATTTCTGTGTACCATATGGACTAGCCAAGGTCATTGTTTTGCCGATTTTGTTTTAAATTCATATATCTTATCTCAAAGGGTAGCATAATATCTGCATTATGCTGGAAAAAAATAGACCTTTGGAGAATACTTAAATAAAACATGTGCATGCTTGAACAGGACAAAATGATTGACTGTTGCCCTTTTTTTCTTAGACTTCCTTCGTTTCCAAAAGCTAGGATGTGCCACACTTGCAGTACATACTCGGGAAGACCCTGTAACATGTGCAAACTCAAAGAACCCGTCCACAGTGAACGATACTTACATTAGCCTAATTCAGTAGAGGTAGTAGCTTTCTGCTACACTGGGAATTTAGGCAGAGACTTTAGTAGAAAAGTTAATATCATCTAAAAATAGAAGAGCATCATTGCTTTAAATGGCTGTTTTTGGAATTAGCTTGCTTGACAATACAACTCCACAGCTACTAACTATGATAATTTAAGGATAGTACGATGTTTATTGGTCATTGGGAAAAAAGGTAGCATGGGTAAAATCTGTTGTTGTTTTTAATGTGAGACTTTCAAGTGGAGTGCTCTTTGCAGTGTGTGACCCACAGTTTTTTAGCCTGTACCCCATGCCGCTTGCCTCTTGAACACTGTGGACCAAGAGGTAAGGCTAATGCCTGAACCTTAAATACTTCTTGAGTTAAGTAAAGAGAAGCTCTGAGGTAATAACTTTAGTCAGAACTCAGATTCATAATCAAAGACTTTTCTATCTAGGGAAACAGCAGGATTTATTTGTCTAGCTATGGGTGTGTGTGTGTCTACATATGTATGTTTATATATATTCACACCCATATGCATACATTTTTATTTAAAAAATATGCATATGCTGCTTTGTTTCTCTTCAATAGGGGACAAAAAACAAGGATATGTTAAGAGATTATTAGAAGAAGGAAAAAGAGTAAATCACTTAGAACACAGAGTGGTTTTAACTAGTGATAACTAGTGATCAGCTTGGTGGATAGTCTTCTCTTTTTTCTTATTAATTCTTTTCCTTTACGGTCCTTCATTTACTGAGATGCCAATCCTATGGTAAAAGGTCCAACACACACCCCCATCCCTTCAACTGAGTTACAATGTTGAGTTGGAAATAGCCTCCAGGGAGTTATTTCCATGTCTGCCAGCAACATTGCTCAAAAGAATAAAAAGGGTTCTGGATATCAAATAGATGACTCCTCAGAGTTTCATTAGAAAGGCATCTCCTTTTCCCCAGAGTGTTATTGAGGTGTTTGTTTTATTAACTCACAGGTATAAGAATGGTTATTGCTCTGCACTGTATCAGTTTCATCAGAACTTTCAACACGATTGGATAGGCACACTGTATTTTTTTTTCTAAGCAAGAGTTTGAATTGTACCCACCTTGGCTCATTTTATTTAGGATAGTAAAATATTCTCAAAAGAGTATTGTTTTTACTTTTAAGGAATTACTACTTTTGAACAGCACATTTGCCTAAGACAATTATAAAAGCTATTCACTGCAAAGAGCTTTCAGTGGAAATAGTAATAGATCCATATCAGATCCTCTAATTTGAGCATGAAAAACACTAGTCTTTCCCACGTATCCATCCTGCCCTTCCCACCATGGTTTCAAAAGATGTGAAAAAAGCTATTAAGAGAGTGTTGCAGGAGGAGTACCACATAGTGCTGCTGTGAATCCTAATCCCACCTCAAATTGATTCATCTGCTTAATCCCATTGAAATGTCAGAGAATGGGACAACAGAGCAGTAAATCTAGAAAGAAGGGTAAGTTTACAATCAGAGGCATTCACCAATCATTTGGGTCTATGTGGTCTCTATCAATTCCAAGGCATGGGGCTGCCTGCAGAAGGGAATTGAAGGGTGGGTACCAAACATGTGAAGAGAGAGCTGGAGAAACCCTAGAAGACAAGGATAGGGGTATTGACAAGGCTACAAGGTGCTAGGGATGTGTCATTAGGCTTTGATTCTAATTGACAATTCAGCATTTTTTACATTTATCAGATTAATTCCTTTGTTAGAGAACTACAAACTCTAACCCCAAAAGGTACTTATCTTAACCTATACTCAGTTTTTAATATTCAAGCACCAATAAATTGCTCAGAGATCTCCCAGACCCCCTGTATAACAGAGAACAAAACCCTAAAAGAGCAGAATAAGGAACCAGCCCCAATAAATGGGAAAGAGCTGAAAGTGCAGAAGCATGTACCTTAACCTTGAATAGACGAATCTGTTAAATTTCCCAATCAGAGGCACTGGATATAAAAATTTTAAAAGTAAAAATGTCATGCACTTCACACTTTTACCTAGGATTTCACCTAGACCTAACGAGCCTCATTTTTAATTCCCAGCCACCCTAGTAAGGGACCAATGTAGAAACTACAGAAGTAAAATCTGGATGCATCCTTTCCAATATACAGTTTATTCTGTGAATTCACAGTGAACACTAAATAATAATGACTATTACAACCAGGAAAAGATAACAATAATAATGAAGACTATTAAGTTTTACCAGGTCCTAAATACATGACAGGCATTGTGCTAATCGCTTGAAATGTAAAACTCTATTAGATAATTTATTAGCTACTTTTCTGTTGAGAAATCTTTAACACTGAAAAATGACGGGTCTGGAATTTTGTAATTCAGATAATATAATTTTTAAAATTAAATCACCTATTTCTGCAATAGAGTTCTATTTTGTAGGAACATTGATGTAATTTCTTCCTTTAACATAAAACACAAATGAAAAGAAACAGTATCAGGAAGAAGCCTGGATAGCTGTGGTCTATTGATTGCAATGTTGTTATCAAAGGTGATTAATGTTTCTGCTCATTTTATTTGGTCTGTATTTCTTTCTTACCTTGAAAAATGGGCTGCTAATAACGATTTCTGGTTGATATTGGTGAATTAAAATAAAAATAGAACCTAGCTGGAAAATAACACTTCTATCCTCGTTGACAAAGACTTTTCCAGCAACTGCTTATCAGCACAGCATACACATTGAGCTAACTTTCCAGTAACAGAGAGAACTGTTTGGTAGAACGTCTATCATCTCTCACTTACTCCCTCTCTTGAACAAGGCCTGCCAAAATTTTCAAGGTTGTTGATCAGGGCTGCAGTTATAATTTGCGTCACCTAATTGGTCTATAGTCCAAGTCCTGGAAACTTGTAATAACAGAACAGAAATACGGTAGAATTAAAGTCCATAACCACAATTCCCACCCTTCATTATCTTTTGTATCTTGTTCAAATTCTTTCAGGCAAAAATTCCAGAGGATGACAGTTAAGTCCTATTGGCATTTAGCACAATATGCAAAATAAGGTGCAAAGAGAGTCCGATAGGCAAAATGGTTGCATAATTCTGTACCCCAAGTTAGTGTGATAACAATTAAAAATATGCTTGGATTTTTACATCCTTGCAAAGAACTTCGAAATTTTTCTGTAGGTTGCTGATATTTTTTATTTGCTCCTAGTAAAATAGAGAGCTTCAATAAAGGTGTAAACACAGACATTTGATTTATACAGAACTGTAGAAAATTTAATGTACCTTTTAAAATGGTACTTGGGATATAACTACTTGTAATAAAACTTCTTCTTTGGGTTTCATCGTTTGCTTGTTTTATGTTCCAAAATAACACTGGCCTATTAATAATATCTCTTTACTTTCCATCTCAATCTTCCCTTTCCTACTTCTCAAAAGGCAGATGTGCTATTCATCCTAAGTATTAATATTTTTCCCAAAACTTCTTTCACATGAAAAATTCAGGTGAAATTATGATTTAAAAGAATTGTATAGAAAAGTTAATATTATATATGATTTATCGTTAAATCCTATTGACAATGATGGTAAATTATAAAAATGTACCTCAATGAAATAATAAAACCTCCAAATTGTCTTGCAGAAAGATTAAAATCCTTCATTTCTGTTTTACCCTAAGTAGGAATATGTAGCAGGTAAACTCTAATGTAAAAATCACACTCTATTTGAAAAAGAGGCTTAATATATATAACATAAGACAACTCCCTAGTGTCTAAAACAAAATGCATTTATTCATCCAAGTGTGTGTAAGCCTACTAATGAGAGACTAAAAAATGGAGCCCTAAATGACTTAAGGAAACTGAAACCAAATATTGTGTGGAAGATACAGAGATTGAAAGACCAGAAGAATTCAATCATGTCTGTTTCTCCGGTCATCTTACCTAGAATTCAGTTCATTGGAAAATATTCTGAGAGTTCAGTTCATTATGCTGCAATTATTTACTGTTAGATACAGGTAATATATTTTGTAAGATTATCTGAAAGTAATTCAAGACATTTCCTCTATCACCTATAGACTCAAATTTTAAAAAGTATCTCAACCTAAATTTAGATTGAATGCTAAAATGATTACAATAAACTCAGTGTAGGAGAAGAAGGTTAAGGTCATCAGTCAAAAAGTGAGAGTAGAAATGTCTCAGTTCATGTGTCTGAGTATCTCTGATATTGATTAAATATGTTTCTATAATAATTTTAGAATCAAAATTTAAATGCATAAACTTTAGAATGTCTATTGTTTATTTTTAATTAGCTGCACTTCCCTTCTCCATTTTTCTCATAATAGAGAAAAATTAATTTGATGTCCAAAATATATTAGAAGAGCCTAGCCTCAAGAAATGGTTTTTCACAATATAAGAGAAAGCCAAAAAAAAAAGTTAACTTAAGCCATCAAATGCATTTTTCATAATAGGAATATGTGAAGTAATACAAAATATTGCTATAAAAACACAAGTTCTTAAGAAATTTATTGTATGTTTATTTCTGTTTTTAATCATAGATTACCATATAACTTATGCAGTGGTTTTACTGTGAAGTCTCTTTGATGTTTCAGATAAAACTGAGGAGGGAAAATGTTAGAGGGAGCGAGTTAAACACACATGCGTGCACACATGCACACACACGTACACACACAGGCAAAATGTGGTATTCCATTGATTTCACTAACTGATAAAAATAGAATTTTAAGGAAATTCTTGGAAGGCAACCTTTTCTTGTCAGTAGTCATTAAGTCTTCTGGTGGTTTGTTTTCTTTGTTGATTGGAGAAAATTATGATGTAGCTATGTCTAGGCTTTTAAATGAATCTTCCTGAAAAGAACTATCAAATGTAGCATTCTTAGGATAACCAAATAGCATTATCTTTTTTCTAAAGCTTAAATACACAGCATGCCTGAGCCTGTGTTCACTAACACAGAAAAGAAAGGAGATAGCAGTGATTTTGAGTGAAACATGAAAAAGAGAAACTCATTGTTTATTAACTTGCAGATTATTGAGAATCTGTGCCTATAAGGCTACTTTTAAGTAAAGCAACAGATTTTCTTTAAAAGTAATCAATTTCTTAGCTAAACTTGTTTTAAACATTAAGGTAATTTTATCTGATAGTGGAGCTGTGAAAAGCAAACTATCCTTCTGTTTTCTTACCATAAAGTTGAAAAGGACACCAAGAATTTCACATTCTATTTTCAAAACGTATCTATGAGCTTCAGCCCTGTCTCCTCCCTACTTTTCAAGTGGCTAAGCCACTTTCTTAGGACTTCATAATTGATAAGGATGACAGATGTACACACATGCCCACAGTCTCCAGTCCATGTTTAATACTGTATATGACTGTGTGGAGAACTGGAGATATACCAAGAGATGGAAGCAAGTCTCCTCATCCAAAGGGAATGTTAAGTGCATCCTGAATATTAAACAGTGTGAGGTGTGACTCAAGAAAGTTCTTTTCAGCTCCTTTAATGGACAGTATAATGCCTGCAGCTTTAACCTACATACATTTCAAGAGATTTTCTAACAAGAAAGTGAATTTTGGGGAATGATTTTTGCATTATACTTCAGCTATGATAAAAACAGCAGTGCAAAGGGGCATAATGAGGCTCGGGCTGTGGAGGTAACCCTTCTCCTCATTCAGGTTCTTTGTGAGCACACTGTATGTTCCAGGCACCGTGCTAGGTGCTGGCATAAGCCAGTGACAAGATTCTTCCCTTGTTAGTATTGCAGGGGAGAAAAAAATCATTTTCCTTTTTCCTGTCTGAGTTCTTGGCTAAGACCAACCCGTAACAAAACACAGATTAATAAGAGAAAAACAGGAGTTTATTAATGTATATACCTCATGTATACATGGAAGAGACCCAGGGAGATACCAAAGGTGGCCTAGAATTCAGGATTGAATATCATTTTCACAGGGAAAAAGAGAAGGGGTGGGGACCTCTCAGGGAAGGATAGATTATTTTTAGGAAGAAGAATAGATGGAAGGTATGAGAGTTTGTGACAGTTTATCTAGGGAGGGTGTGGAATTCTAGTCCCTTGTGAGGAGGATCAGTCCTTCTCCCTGATTGATGAAACTGCCAGGCGGGTCATCTCTGAATATTGAGTTCCTTTTGGAGGACTTATCTTTAGGCAGATAAGGGAGGTTCAGAGAAAGTCTCTCCTGCATTTGGTGTTTTACAAGTGCGTACAGCTACAAACACCAATATACCAAAGCAACATATTCTGGGGTGGCAAGTTCTGTATTCGTATGGTCATGTTTTGGGGTGTTGTATTCTGCTACTTTTTGGTATTGATAGTCTACTTGTTGACTCGGACCCAAAACAGGCAGAAGTGGAATTAAGCAAACCAAGTTCATAGTAAGATGCACTCCAGGAAAAAATATATGGGGTGTTCAGATCAGCAGTGAAAATGGTCAGGTGGGGGGAATATGAAATACGGTGTTGATGAAAATGCCACTGAAAAGCCATGTGAGATCGGTAGAAGGAATAACAGGCCACCCCCTTAAAGAGCATTTCAGACCTGTGAAACGTCTGTACATTTGCCCTGGGAATGTGAAAAACCAATCTATCTGATTTCAGTAAAGTTCATGGACTTTAATTTTTCCCTTCAATTGCCCGTTATTTCAGGACTTTATATGATTTGGGGACAGATTTTTCTGGATATGAAAGCAAAAAAATCAACAGTTTATCATTCTTGATTTCTATTTCTTTCCCTTTCATAATTAATTGCCAAAATAAAGGTCTCTCAGTGAAGATGACAGCTAACCTTTATTCATTAAGCAACTAACGCGAGCCATTGACTTCCTTTCAATTTTCTCAACAACTTTGGAGCTGGTGTTAAGATAACCATTTTTAAAACAGGACATTTTAGATCAGGGTAAGTTAAGCAACTAGCCAAGGCTACACCACTGGTAAATGATTAAGATAGAATTCAGACCCAGGTTTGCTGCAAAGACTATGTGCTTACTCCTTTACCAGAGTAGGTCATTTTGTCAAGTACAGAATGAAATAGTATTAAATCTGTGTACAGCACACAGTTCTGGATTCCATCACTTAACATCAAAACACTTAGGAACATCTTACAACTTGCTTATATCTATATTACTGTGCTTTCCTCACTGAAATGACAAGTATTTACATCAGCCACAGTTCACTCACTCACTTTATGGATTCAACACATATTGATTAAGTGCTGCTCTGCTGCACATTTGAAATAAAATAATGGACAAGACAAATATGATCTCTGTCATATTACAATGTTTGTTGAAAGGAATATCATTAAGCAAATAAGCACACAGATAATACATAATTGCAAGCCGTGGTTAAGTGCCATAATGGAAAATAAAGGATACCATGAAAGGAATAACAGACTGGTCCTAAGTTAAGATTCAAGGTTCAGGAAAGTTCTCTTTGAGGAAGTGACATTGACTGGGGCCCAAAGGAGAAGTGGGGGCTATTCCAAAAGGGGAGAAAAACATTCTAGACAGACACTAGAAGCAAAATTATAATCTGCAAAAGAGAAGAGCCCCTGTAACATTTGAAAACCTGTTAGAAGGCCTGTGTGGTTGAGCCACCACAAGTGAGGGGAGGAGTGGCTGCAGACGGGGAAGTGGACACGGTAAAAGGCGTAAATGAATTTATAGACTCTTCCACATAAGGATTTTGACTTTGGCCATGGTCCAATGGGAAACCACAGAGAATTTTTAGCAGAGGAGTAACATAATCCAATGTACGCTTTTAAAATTCACTCTAGTTGCTGTATGCTGAAGAATAAGTTGGGGAAAAGGGCCCAAAGGAAGCCAAGAGACCAATTAGGAAACCATTTCAGCGGCTCAAGTGAGCCACGACATATGGCTGGCTTGAAGTGGTACCTGAGATGCTGAATGACTGAAGGAACACCTTGAAGTCAAAGCATAGGGGACTTGGTAGTGACCAGCATGAGAGAAGTCTAAGGAAACTGTTGATTTCGGATTGAAATAGCTGAGTGGAGGAAAGTGCCATTTGCTGAGAGGATCAGGAGTTCTGTTAAACATGTGCATGAGTCATCCAAGAGGAGGGGCAAATAATAGTAATAAAAAGAATTGGGAAGTATTTATTAAATGCTTATTGTATGCCAGACACAGTTTTTAAGTGCTTTGAATGTATTACTTCATTTGTCATCATAAATCCCTATCAAGTATATACTCTTAGTTTCTCCAGTTTATAGATAAAGAAGTCAAGGCAGAGAGATGTCACATGCTTTCCTAGGGTCATGCAGCAAATAAACTGCAAGATTGGAATTAACCCCAAGTTTCTAAGTCTGACTCCAAAACCTGAAAGTTTATCCACCCAGGGATCTTTCTCTTTGGTCTTTAAGTAACTAGTAAGATATAGAAGTACACAGCACAGAAGAGGATTTGAGAGTTATTCATTTGGGAATCAGCACCATAGAGGAGTTAATGAAATCCAGCTCCGAGATGAGATCTCTCAGGGGAGCACAAGATGAAAGGAGTGGGGATTTTATTTTGCCGGCTTAATAGGTTATAACACGGCATGTTCCAGTCTTGGTAAGAAAGACCAGGTAGACAGGAAAGGAAAGGCTGAAGTTGCAGGAAAGAGAAGGGAAACAGAATGCAGAAAGGAGGGCCTGGACTCAGAGAGCAGAAGGAGGAGCCCTTGAAGGGAGGGTCACTGCCTCTGGCCCCCGCATGAGCCTCTCGCACAGGTTCCATCTGTGGCCTTGTGAGGCAGAGGAGGGCATAGTCACTGAGTGTGTTCCCTTGCCATCCTCTGTTTGTGCTCACCATGGGGTGACAGTGTCTACTGGGGACAAATCTGCCCTTTCACTGTTCTGAATAATAGGAGGCATGACCCTAACTCTAAAGAGCACCTGGAAACCTTTGAGGCACAAAAACGTACAAGGCATGTATGGCACTCAGCAAAGTGTGAGAGCAGCTGACTGAGTTTTCATTTGTTTCATCTGAATTCCTTCTCTGTACTTTCCCCTCATTTCCAGGCACTGGCCAGTCCTACAGATAGGAGGAATCCCTGTGACCTGGGGAGACGACTCAGGAGGTGTTGCCTCAGCCAGCGAGCCACCACCCGCCACCCAAGTGTCCCCTGGCTTTCCTTTTCTGAGACCCTTGCCTGAGTTTTTATCTCTGAATGTGGCCAGCCAGCGCTAGGAGGCCAGCCAGTGCTAGGGGGAACACAATTCAATCAGAATAACTCACACGAAGATACAGTGACAGACGCAATTCCCAGGATATTTGCAATTGAAAAGAGACCACTTAAACTTAATGAATCTCTAGAGAAATATTAATATTGAGAAAGATATCTGTGGTCCCTGAGTATTCTCCAGGAAACTGTCTAGTCTGCCTGATCTGCTTATCAATCAGGACAGCCCTACATACAGAGACACACATCAGATACCCACCCAAGCACACACACTGACGCATGTGCATATACTGAGATACTCACACATCAAGACACGTTCATTACACACCCCCATGCACATAATACACACAGAGTGCTCATGAACACACTTGTACACACCACAAACACCAAAAATACAGATACACACATGTTCAGATAGCGTGCACCAAAATACCTAAGTACTGTGTATATTTTTACATTGACTATACTTTTATTGGAGCACTATATTACCATCTTTATTTATCAGCCCATCATCCACTAAGTAAGGACTTCCTACTGGTGTACCCAACTTACTGATCCCAATCATGGTCTTTTTTTTTTTTTTTTTCACATAACGTGAACAAATAGATCATGTCCTTCACTTTTATGGTATATACTCCTGCTTCAGGTTTTCTGTCCAATTGTTTCTCATAATTACTACTTAATCCACATGTTCTAATTTTTTAGTTACAATTGAAATAAAGTTTCAATTCCAATCAGACCTTTGTTAAGCCAAATTGTGTTCTATGTATGAGTGTGAAGATCAGTGCAGCTGGCTAGTGAGCAGGGACGAGGATACGTAAAACATTCTAAGTCAGAGAGGAGAGTTCGGATTTATTATTCTAAGTTAAACACAAAGCCATAGAGAGTTCAAAACATCATCGTGGCTGTAGTCCCGAGAATACTTACAAGGAACAGAAAGGAAGTGAGGGAACCTATCAGGAGGCTACTGCAAGGGTCCAGATGAGAAGGGAGGTGGCGTGAACTAGAAGGGGAACAGTGGGGATGGAGAAAGTTTGGTGGATCCAGGAAAGATGTTGAAGGCAGGACTGACAGGACTTGCTAAGGGATTAGACGTGAGACAAGGAAGAGCCTAAACAACTAGGTGGATTTACTAAGACAGGGAAGCCCGGAAGAGAAGTGGGGGGATCAGGAGTTCTGTTAACCATGTACACCTTAAATTCATGGGATCCACATGAAGAAGTCACGGAGCAGCTGGATATCTAAAAGCGGAATTGCAAGGAGAGGTCAGTGCTGAAGATAGAAATCAGAATTGTGAGACTAGAGATGGTGTATAAAGCACAGTCCTGGAGTGCGTTGCCAAGGTGAGCATGTACATAAAGAAGGAGTCATGAGCAGCTGGGCTCTTCCAACATTTTAAAGCAAACAGAGGAGGAGGGGCAGCAGAGAAAATAGAACTATCAGTGAAGGATGAGAAATAGCAAGACAGTTTTTATCAGTTTTACTACTATGTGAACCTACTGAAAAGGAAAATAAATCTATTTTATGTGCTTTCTCCTGCAAAAGCTAAGAATTTGGGCAAGGCATTGTGGCGGTTTTAAAGATAATGTCCAAGAATTCTTTGCTATTCCTTCCTCCTAGATTTCCCTCCCTTGTGTGGGGGCCGCATTTAATGAATCTCTTCTAATTAACTGAATCTGGCAATAGTGGCAGAATCTCCCTTCAAGATTAGATTATAAGAAGACTTCACATTTATCTTGGGTGTTTTTTCCTGTTCTTTTTCACTCTGTCTCGGACCACTTGCTCTGAGGCAAGCTGGCTACTGTGTTGTGAGGTGACCCATACGGAGAGGAATCCAGACTCCCAGTCAACAGCTCACATCAGTTGCCAGCCACGCGAACGTACCACCTTGGACGTGGGCCCTTCATCCCGGGGGGCCCCTCCAGGTGACTGCAGCTTCATCCAGTGTCTTCATCAGAGACCCTGAGCCAGAACCACGCAGCCACGTGGCTCTCAGAAACTGTGAGATAATAACTATTTGTTGTTTCAAACTACTAAGTTTTGGGGTAAATATTCAAAGCATTAGCTAGTGAGTTCATCAGCATAATGGAGACAGAAAGTGCTACGTAACAACATATAACAGGCTTCCCCTCCAATGTTCTTATTGCTTTACTCCCAAGAGAAAAAAAAAATCAAATCTGCTAAATGTATTTGAAGAGATAAGAACTGATCTCATCTTTTCTCAAAACAGAAATGAGATCTCATGGCACAGACCCACGTGTAGTTCACATCTTCCACCTCCAGCTATTTTGGTCAAAGTGCTGTCTACCTCAATTAGCATTTCTGATCTTGAAACACAACCCTTAGAGGTCAGTGTTAATACACTACGGGTTTTGTAAAGTATTCCCAGACAGAACTACTTTAAACCCTCCCCAATCTCCCTAAAAATGGAAGGTCAAGACCAAGAGCACACAGAGGAGGAAGGAGAAGTAGTCCGTGTGCGGGAACCCGGGCTCTACCACCGCCTGGCTGTGTGACCTTGGAAGTCTATCCAGCCTTTTGAGTCTCCATTTCCGCATCTCTAAAGTGAAGTTCTGCCCACCTTAAAGATGGATGGGAGAGTTAAATAAAATAAAACCTGCGGAAAGCCCTTTTAAAAGGCAAGGTTTTAGGATGATCACACAGCCATCCTTGTCTGCTCCCTCTGCTATTGGCATGTTGATGGCAATGGCTGATAGACATCACTGGTTTGTTTGAGGATAGAATACATTTATTCAGGCCACACTGAATGTCCCTCTTTCAAATTGTTCTTATATTGTATGAGCCCAGAATATTTTACTCCAAAGGACGCATTTCTACCTAAGTGTTCCCATATAGCCTCATACACCTGATTCTGGCATGCTTCTATTTTACTTTTATAAATTATGAGGAGCTCGTTCTTTCTCCTTCTTGGTAATTCTTGGTATGAACTATTTTATCTGAACTAAAGATAACAAATCTCAGAGATGAGCTGTACAGTCTGAGTCAAGTTAGCATTTTCAGCGTTAGTTTCTACTCTGTTCAAGCTGAGAAGTCAGATTTCTCTCTGTTGAAATCATTAAAAAACAATCACGCTAATCACAGCAATTGTAAGCAGATGATTATATTAAAGGTCACTTACAAATAAAATCCATACTTTAAGAAACCTCAGATGAAATGTGTATAAACAAAATATATGTACTCACGGTTGGTTATTGAGATAACCATGGAGTTAGAGTTAAACTTCTCTCTGTTTTTTTCAGCTTTGTCTTCTCTAACCTTTCACATAAAGGAGAAGGGCATTCCTAGGGGAAGTTGCTGGTCTAGGAATGAATGACTAAAGCTGTCATAATGGCAAGATTGATCCACTTAACAAGTTAAAGAAACATGCAGAATTAGCATCTCTTCATTTAAAAAATTTAAATTAGAATATAAATTTATTCTGTTTCTTTGTCTTCTTAGAAGTTCATTTTCGTTGTAGTCAATTCTTCTTAAGAGCCTTTAAGAACTACCTTTCTGAATTTCAGCAAACATTTTGCATTGTGATCTGTTTACTTGCAACAGGTGGGTTCATTTCGATTGTTTGAGATTTTAAAATATTTTCAATATGAAATATTTTGACAATACTGAGAAGCAGGAAGAATAAACAAACACATATGTTCTCACCACTGAGATCTAACAAATGTTAATGTTTTGCCTTGTTTCAGGTATTTCTTTAATTTTTCAGAAATGAAGCCTTAAAGTTACAAGTGAAGCTTTCAGATTCCCATTCCCTTCTTCCCTCTCTATACAGAAACCTTACCCTGAGATCTGTATGTTACACTGTCCATTTGTGTTTTAATAATTATTTTACATAGGCATGTATGCAAATTAAGGTGAGATGCCAGAATGTCTTTGGTACATTTAATGAAAGGATCAGAAGCTTTGGGAGATAGGAATTTGGAGTGAATTTATCGTGTGACCTACTCACCCACTGTGGATAAAGTGAAGGTTCCTGTGGCCACGATTCTCACCTGGCCCTGGTTGGCTAGCTCACTACACACATGTGGGAATATGTTGCTATTGACTCTATATTAGGAGCTCTGCCAAGGACAGAGACTGAGACAGCCGTGGGGGCAGAGAGGTCCAGAGGCAGAGACCAGCTTGCTGCATGCAGACTCGCTCTGAGTGGACAGGATTCTAGTGATTGACCCGCCACTGTGGAAATAAAGTTGGGTATAAACCCTTTCACCCCAAGAACGTTCCATTGTCATTTCTTTGGTCTCATTGAATCCATAGTGAACTCTTCCGGGGCTGAAACCCATTGGCAAGACACCCACCCAATAACTCTCTCCCAAGTGAATGCTCAGGAAACACTCCTTTACCAACCAGTTGAGAAATATAAGGAAAGGCCCAGTAAAGAAAGGACTGACATCCTAAAAAGCTCAAGTGCTTCAAGCCAACGACAATGTGAGCGACTCTCCCTTTGAAAGGGCCTCCCTGATGCTCAGTGTGAAGGGACAGCTGGAAGTGATTATCAGAATGAGCAGCAGAACTAGAGCAATAATCAAAATAACTGAACCCACAGAGATCTTTGGCAGTAGCTAACTGAGTATGGTGTTCCTAGAAAAAACTATATATGGACAGCCTATAATATAAGAAACAATTTTAAAAATTTTAATTCTCAAGGCAGAGTTTTGACTTTAACTGTAACAATGAAGAGCCACAACTTGCCACTCAAATCCCAGATTTGAGCCAGTTCATAAACATAGGCCCCTGAAATGAAGGGACCAGATTCCCTCAAGGTTGCCTCCTGCCACACTACCACCAGAAGGCTGTGTAAATCCTCCTTGGGTTCCCCAAGGGCACCTGCAGTCATTTATTAGTCTGGCTGTGCATTGGGGAATAAGAAATACTCAGACTCTTCAGAGATTATTGGACTGGCTCAGAGATAACACTAATCTAGACCCTAAATGCCCGGGTGGCCCCGTAGGCAGAAGAGGGACTTGCAGAAGTCAATGGCTTACATTAAATGGAGTTGAAAAGCCAGAAATTCTTTATTATAATGCAGAGAAAGAAATGCACAAGCCAGAGTCCATCCTTACTATGGACTGAGCGGTTCTGTGAACTCACCTGTGCTTAACTACACAGTTTCTGGGTGCAGTTCCGGAGTTCAACAGCAGGAGGTATACCCAAGTTAGGTCTTTGATCCTTGGAGTAAGGACTGTAAGGCAGAAAGAATCGAATGAAAGTGGCTGCAACAGCCCCTCCCCTCAAAAGTAGAAAACCACCAATAATACTTCAGAGATCAGGGCCACTGTCCTATCTGAACAATGAGGGGTAGAGATTTCTGTCACCTCTTGCATTTAATTCACTGTCTTGCCAATGGGTTTCAGCCCCAGGCAAGTTCACTATGGATTCAATGTGACCAAAGAAGTTGACAGCAAAACGTTCTTTGGGGTGAAAGAGTTTATTACCCTGCTTGTTCTCCTAGCGGTAGGTGGAGCACTAGCATCTCTGCCTCTGCCCAGAGCACTGGGCCAAGCTCTCTAGATAGCACAATAATAGCTTATTGCCTACAGGTGTGGAAATGGCAGCCCAGCAACAGGCCAGTTACATCATCAGGTGGTTTAAGTTCAGAAAGGATCCTGGCCATAGGAACCCCAACTTCCCCACACTCCACCCCTCCAGGATTCTCACCTTACAATCTACACGCTTTCAGTCTTCTGCGATGGTCCCTGTGCGAGAAAGCTGGAGCACTGTAACCAGATTCCACAGTAGCAACAGAGAATAACAACAACTTAGAGATAATAACAAAAATTATAATAATCCTCAAGCCAGAGGAGGTTCCTAGTAACAAAAAATTATAATAATCCTCAAGCCAGAGGAAGTTCCCAATCCACAAAGACTTTAGGAGCAATAAGACACATGTTTTCATGACACCAACATAGGCAAATCTTGTCCATCAAGTAGGATGCATGCAAGAGAGCGGTCCTATGATAGGACTGTAGCAGGAAGGGGGTCCCTTCCAGGCTAGTATGCCATACTTTTACTCCTTTCCCCATGGGGGTTACTGAAGGGTCTATATATAATGCTACTGGAGGTGCATGCACTGGCCATGATCAAACAAAACTCCCAGGTAAGATACTCCTACCTTCTGGCCATTCAGGATATATGACTGTAACCTTTGGCAGCCACTCTGCTGTTATTCCAGGAATACACAGGAGATCAGCTTCCAGGCCTTGTCCCCAAGGTGCCAGGAGAGCCAGCCATCAATGGTCCATGTGTCGAAAGGTCCAAGGCCATGTCCACTTAATGGATTCTCCGGGGTTCAGTGCAGTTGGTGCTGGCAGCAAGATGTTATTCTGGTGGCCAAATCTTGACGTCAGTAATTCTTCCTTGGTTTGTACTTGCAGTTATATAGAGGAGGCAGCCATATGTGTTAACATGTCTTCGGGTCTCAGGGATCCCTTTTCGGGTCTCTCGTTCAAACACCATAGCACGGTCCATAAGCAGACTGACCATCCCCGCAGACTGTTGGTATCTGACTTTAGTCTGGATTTTAACAAGCCATTGTGCCTCTCTATCATTCCTGCTGTGGTAGGATTGTATGGCACATGAAACTTCCATTTGATTCCCAGCTGTCACACGCATTCTTGCAGTGCATTTCCAGTAAAATGGGTGCCCTGATCACTCTCAATCACCTGTGGTTGGCCATAGGCAGCAAAGAGATGCTCCAGGCCTCTTTTGGTTGCCTGTTGGTCTGCACAACAGGCAGGAAAGCACCCAGAAGTCCAGTAGCTGTGTCCACACAAGTCATTGCATACCGATATCCTCCTGACACAGGTAGAGGCCCAATATAGTCTATCTGCCACCTGACGAGGGGTATAGACCCCTTAGCTATTGTCCCATGATGCTGCGGAACTCAGTCTAAGTCCCTTTTGGAGCATACACACACTCCTGAGGGGCCCTACTAACTTCTTCAAAGGTCAAAGGCAAGCCTCACTGACGGGCTACAGCCCACATTGTCTTTTGCCCCGCATGCAACAAACTCTGATGTAACTATTGGGCTACATCAGAGGCAGGCTTTCCTTCTAACCAACGTATCTGAGCCAATTTATCTGCTTCATCACTTCCTGGGGATGCCAGTGGCACATGGTATACTGTAATTATTTTAGTCTGACCACAGGCCCATAAGTCTTGCCACAATTCTTGCCCCCAAAGGGGTCGATGACCAACCAGCTAGTTGGCATGGCTACAGGGTCAAGCCCCGATAGACAGCCCAGCTGTCAGTGCAGACTATAGGGGAGAGCTCCTGGCTGATCACAAGCCACACAGCCCGCAACTCTACCCATTGGCTGCTCTTCCCCTCATTCACCTACATGGTCTTTGCCAAAGACAGATGGATTTTGTAGAATTATATGGATTTTCATAAATAAAATCAAGCCGTGTTGCCACTTGTGCAGTTTTTCAAGATGTGGTTCAGTATGCCACTATGAGATATGGCAAATGCTCTTCCTCTACACTAACTCCTAAAGATCAGAGAAGCAAAATTCTGTCATGTGGCAGGGACAGTGCTATAGATTCCCTGGACTGACTCAGCTCCAGGGACTCTCTGGGCCTCTGTGGTATCCACATTCCCGGGACCCTAGTCGTCTTATCATCCCACCAGACATCATGTTGGTCCACTGTGTTTGGTAGTGTCATTCTAATTAAATGTGTGGGACTCCACAGAAACTGAATTCCTGCCAGTTGACCTCCGCCTTGACAAAGGCTGCACCCTTTTCTCAGCAGGCAGTCTCCTTTTGTTTATTTTGTCCCTGTGCCCGGTAAAAAAAAAAATCATGTTTCTCCTTGCAATTTTCCCTGAAACGGCCTCTCATACAGGATGTGCTCCTTTTTTTCCTTAATTTTCTGACAATTCATTGTCTCTTTCACTGGGTCTATTTCTGCTCCTACACACACAAAACTGGAGCCTGATCTCAGTCACTGCTTATATTCTCTTTCCATAGAATGTGTTCCTGTGTCAGATTCAAGAGGAAGGAAGGCTCCGGTTTAGACATTTTGAGTATAAAGAGGTTTGATATAGGGAATTAGAATACCATTAGGGCTGGAGGAAGCAAAAGTAAGGTGGTCAGAAATGTAGGGGTGATCACTCACAGGCGGGAGGCCACCACCAGGGTTCCACAGGGGGCGGGAGGACTGAGCCCTTGGAAATCCATGAAAGTGGCTCTCATTGGAAAAATCTGCCCTGAAGCCATACCAGCAGGAAATTCTGATGAATGGATTCCAGACTGCTTTCCTAGGACACAGGAGAATGAAGAAACAGGGATTCTGCTGAGTTGACAGAGGAAATCCAATTGTTCCCAAGGGTCAAAGCTCACCACTATACGTTGTCTCTAGTCTGAGCTTCTCCTTTAAAAACCTGCATCATCCTGACTTTGCCACAATAATCTCAAACTTGAGCCTAAAACAAAATCTCTACAACAGTTGTACCTTCTCATTTCTCTTTCGTCTTTTGAACTGTATTCTCCTGAACCTTTGACTCGTAAATCAGGGAGCCAAAATAAATTTATTTTTCATAATGTGTGAGTCTCATTGTTTTCTGCTTTCCATGCGAGGTTTCTTTCCTCTTGACCGTGCTGCAAACATAATGCTTCACAGCTGTCATCACCAAGTGTCTGTATTTCTACATTCAGGTCCCCTCCCTTCAGAGTATTTTTCTTCCTGTCTATCCTACATGCAGTGAAAATACAGACTTCAGAACTATGGCTGTGCTGATAAAAACCCATGTGAGGTTCTCCCTGTACTCAGAATAAAGTCCAAAATTCTTATAAGGCCCTCCATTATCTGAGTCCAGACTACCTCTGTGTTTTTAACTACCCCAGTCATAACAGCCTCCTCCCTGTGATGGGTGCACACTATGCTAATGCCCACCTCTTTGATTAATTTATGATGACCTTAACCTGAAATATCCTTCTCACATTTTTTCTCATTAAAGTGTGCCCCTCCCATACGACTTTTCTATGATATGCCAAAACTTCATCTGCCTTGATGTCTTGCTTTCTCTGAAATCCTGTGTGTACTGCATATTTTTCATTTAGTCTTACATTAATTTTCAATGTTGTTAATTCAGTTCACACATTAATGAATATCTTCAGTCACCAGAAACTGTAACTATTCTATGTCCATTTGCCCTATCTCTCCAATTAAACTGTGAGTTCCCTGAGGCAAGGGTTATAGTTTATATTTTTTTCTGACCTTCACAGTGTCCAGCCCTTCTTATTCTACATAGCAGATGTTCAATGGATCTTATTAAATTGAATTGAATTGGTCTCAAACTTGGCAAGAGAAGATAAGAAGATTGAATCTCAAGGAAAACTAGGAGAGAATAGAAGGAAATTAGAAACCACCATTAGACATCTGATTGTCAGATTGATTCATATTGAACCGCAAGCAGAATAATAGCACATTGTACCTTCATCACAGCAATTTCTCTCCAATTTTGCCAGAGCACATCTTTCCAGAAAGAAATAGATTTTTAAGCTATGCATGTGTGGAAAACTTAGCAACACAAGGGCATTTAAATTCTCACTTGCTTAGTCCATAATACAGAAAAGGTACTAGCCCAAGGCTTAATTTTTAATTTCAGAAAATGCATCCATTTGTTTTCCTTTAACTGTTCTAGCTACAGGTCCCTGCCCTTTGACACATGTTTGAACATTAATTATAAAACAGAGGGAACCTTCTCCTGCCATACTAAGAGATGATTTCTATCTTTCTTACTAGTTCAAAGATCATGAATTATAGGCCTTTTTTTTAAAAAACTTCTTTTAAGAAAAAGAAAGAATATGTCCTGGGAGGACATATTATCCTGAAAAAGCAAATCCCTGAGAAACAGAAGAGATGCTGCATCTGATTGCCTAGTTTGCAAGGCCCTGATGCATCAGGCTTATGAGCAGGCTCAGCATATGGTTTGTTCAGCTCTGTCCAGATGAAGTTATCTTACACTAAAACAGGAGAAATTCAGTCAAGTCCTAGTAAAGTGTTAACTACTACACACTAAGACTAGTAAATCGTTCAAATGGTTAATAAAGAAGGGTGTCAGCGAAGCTCAGGCCAGGACTGAGGACAGCCAGGTCAAAGAGGAACTAGGTAGCAAGTGGACCTAAGCCTAAAGAGGCAGGTGGGGACATAACGAAGCCTCTCCCACTGTCAGGATTCGAGACACCTAGCGTCCCCAGGACTGTTTCCTCATGCTCAGTCTTATTCCCTCCCCTCCTTTTCCTCCCCTAGGCAACCGCTGATCTGCTTCTGTCACTATCAGTTATTTTGAATTTTCTAGAGTTTTATGTAAATGGACTCTTATAGTATGCACCATTTATTGTTTGGCTTCTCTCACTCGGCATAATTCTTTTGATTTTTCACCCATGTTGCTGTGTATATCAGTAAGTCATTCTTTTTGTTGCTCGAGGCATAATTACATCGAGACTTACCCATACTGTTGTATGATCAATAGGCCATTCTTTTTTTATTATTGAATAACATTCCATCTGATGGATATGACATTCCTGGATACTTTAAGATCAAATTGGAAAATTTACTAATATCATTTATTCACATCTTTCTTTTGCCCTCTCTCTTGAGGGTTCCAATTATATGTGTATTAGATTGTTTAAAATGGTCAAAGTTCAGGGATGCCTTTTTCCCTGTTTTGGATATTTTTCTTTCTCTTTGATTTCCTTTTTACATAATTTTTAATGGTCTGCTTTGAAATTCATTAATATTTTCTTCTACAATGGCTAATTACTGTTAATTTTATCCAGCATGTTTTTAATGTCATACTTTGTAGTTTTTAATCTCTTAAAGTTTAAGTCCTTTTTATTATCTTCCCTATCTCCACTTAATTAGTTTAACACATGGAGTATCACTGTAGGCATGCCTCGTTTATTGCACTTCACAATATTACTTTTTTTTTTTAACAAATTGAAGGTTTGTGGCTATCCTGCATTGAACAAGTCTATCCCTGCCACAGAATTTTCTCACTTCATGTCTGTGTGTCTCATTTTGGTAATTCTCACAATATTTCAAACTCTTTCATCATTATTATATTTCTGATTTATGATCAGTGATTACAACTCACTGAAAGCTCAGGTGATGTACTTTTTAGCAATACAGTTTGTATTACTTATGGTATATACATTTTTTTTTAGATTGAATGCTGCAGCACTCTTAATTGACTGCAACATAGTGTAAACATAACTTTTATATACACTGGGAAACCAAAACTTCATTTGGCTCATTTTATGTGATATTCACTTTTTGTAGAAATCTGGAACTGGACATGCAGTAGCTCTGAGGTGTGCCTGTATATATACTCTTTTAATATCTTTGTCTGCTAACTTTAATATCTGTGGCAGTTCTGAATGTATTTCAATTGGTGTTTTTCTCCTCACTGTGGTCATATTTTGTTGCTTTTTAACATTCCTGGTAATCTTTGACTGGATGTCAGATATTGTGAATTTTCCTTTTGGACATTTTTATATTTTCTTAAATATTCTTGAGCTTTGTTTTGGATGCAGTTATATTACATGGAAATGGTTGTGATAATCTAATATCCTGCTTTTAGGATTTGTTTGATGCCAGAAGAGCCAAATTTATTCCAGGGCTAGTTATTCTCCACTACTGAAATGGGACTTCCTGCATACTCCAGCCAATGCCCTATGAATTATGGGGTTTTCTAGTCTGGCTGGTGTGAGTAGCACTTTTCCCAGCTCTCTGTGGACACTAGGCACTTGTCACTCTAACCGTAGATTCAGTTCTCTTCTGAATACTCAGAGGGGAAATTCTACATATCAGCAGGTCCTTTGTCTATGCATCTCTCTCCTCCGAACCCTAACTGCCTTGGTCTCCCTAGATTCTGAGTTTCACATCTTCTGCATATGAAGTCCTCCAAACTCTATGTAGATTCTCCCCCGCTTCACTACACCCTGAAAGCTCTCTCAAGGCAAAAAGTTGAGGAAACCACAAGGATCATCTCATTTGGTACCAGTTTCTGAAAGATCCCTTTCTTTATTGCCTGATACCCAGTGTATTGAAAATCGTTCTCTCAGCACTTTGTTGTCTATTTCAAGTAGGAGGGTATATTTGGTCCCCAATAGCACATCTTGGCTGGAGGTAGAAGTCTTATTTTGCATCCTTAAGGTCAATAACAGACAGACAGATACAAGAATTTTTATCTTATAGAGTTAAAGACAGGATGTATACCTTCCAAGTTCTTAAACTAAAAATAAAATTTTAAATAAATGTATTTATGGGACTCTAGCTTGTAGACCTTGATACAATAGCTATCAAAGATGAATCTCTTTATACACACATACATACACACATACAAAATGCATAAAACCTTTGAACATTAAAAATTTTCTAAGGAAATTATAGCAAAATTGAGCAATAGAATAAAATAACAATATGTCATGACCAAGAAATTAAGAATAATTTAGGCAATCTCATAATAAAATAGCTCTCTTATAAAGTAGTTAAGATCATGGACTCTGAAGTTTAGACAAACTTGGGTAAAATATCAGCAATATCACTTACTTGCTATGTAATTTGGGGCATACCCCTTAAGCTCTCTGAGGTACCTATGGAGGTACCTTATCTTTCTTATAAAACTGACCTCATTGGAATTATGAAAAGAGTAAATGAAATACTGTGTTTGATGTACACAGTGCAAAAGTTTTGGATGTCACAATTTTTAAAGTAATTTTCTAGAATTGCATAGATATTCCAAAGAAAATCCAAAGCTAGTGGACATTTGTTCCAATCTTCAGCTCTCCAGAGAGTTCTTTAGTGATGTAAACTCAGCTTTTACTCTGTACTCTCCCAGTTAAACAAATGTAGATTTAAAAGTTAAAGGATTTGGTGTTAGGCATAAAAGCATTTTATAAATCTAAGACACTATTATGTTATTAGACCACAAGTACAATTTTATAGTTCACTCAGACATTTATAAGACTTGACTGAGCTCTAAATGCATTCTGCAGATCCAATCTACATCCATTTATAGCTAAATGAGTCCTTAGCCCGTGATAACCCAGTGCCCTCTATCCGAGTCAAGAACAGATGGCCTCCTTTAGAGCAGTTTCTCCTTAATGGGATTATTTTGAACAACAGCTTTTGATTCATGTAACCAACTCATAATTCAAGCACTTATTAATTCATACACATAGTGAATAGATATGCTACTGATACATAAGAAACACTACTCAGGCCTATGCAAAATGCTGAATGGGTTACAAAATAACATAAAATTTGTTCTCAAAAGAGACTAAACATACAAAAAGAAAATGCTAATATAAATGAAAACAATAAAATAGAAAATACAGGGATCAAACTAGATATCATAGCAACAGCTCAGAGGAGGAAGGACCACTGTGGTCCCGAGAATCGGGTTGTTGATGCAGGAAGTGGCTGCTGAGCTGGGACTTAAAGGTTGAGTGCAGGGTGAACCTGCGGAGATGAAGGTACGTCAGAGAAGCACCAGGATGTAAACAAAGTCATGAAAGCACAGCATACATGGGATGCTGGAAGCAATGAGTGGACCGTGGCCGGCCTATGTGGCTGGTGTACAGCAACATATGGGAAAGTACTAGGGAATAAGTTTGGAAAAAGAAGTACAAGTGGAAGATTTTATTCTGCAAGTGTCAAGGAATGTGGCAGATGGCTAGTTGACACCTAATACCCATTTTCATTTTCTGTGGTCATAGAACTGAAATGCCTGGTGTGACTGGATACACACGCTATTCCCTCCCAGGCCCTGTAGATGCGGGATGTGAATGGAAGCAGTGTGTGCTGCACGGTATGTCCTTAAAGGGAAGAAGCATGCCTCCTCCTCTTTCACTCACCCCTTTCTCCAGCCTGATGCCTGAAATGCAGAAGTAGAGTATGCCCTTGGGGTATGACTGAGCAGAGCAGCCGCAGAAAGGAGCCTGAGCCTCTCACACCGCCGGGCAGCCATACCTCCGGCTGCTCACATATGTTTGTTTTATGACATATAAACTCATTTCCATTTTTTTAACTCAAGTATCATTGATATAAAATCTTATATTTGTTCCAAGTATACAACACACTGGCTTAACTGTCACTTATATGATTAAATCTTCACCCCAACTAGTGTGGTTACTGTCTGTCAACATAGTACCACGCTGTACTACCAGCCCCCTGACCAACTTATATTATGATCAAGACTTTTTGTGCCCCTTTATCACCTTCAACCTCCACACCCACCCACCCCAACCCTACCCCCATGGTAACCACCAGTCATTTCTCAGTGTCTGTGAATCTACTGCTGTTTTGTTCATTTTTTGTTTTGTTTTTAGATTCCACAAATAAGTGAAATCATATGGCATTTGTCTCTCTCCACCTGGCCTTTTGTTGCAAATGGCAGGATTTCTTTCTTTTTTATGGCTGAATAATATTCCACTGTGTATATGTACCACATCTACTTTATCCATTCATCTACTGATGGACACTTAGGTTGCTTCCATTTCTTGGTAAATAATGGGTGGCAAACATGGGGGGAGGGTGCATATATCTTTTCACATTAGGGATTTTGCTTTCTTCAGGTAAATTCCTTGGAGTAGAATTACTGGGTCATGTGGTATTTCTATTTTTAGTTTTTTGAGGAAACTCCATACTGCTTTCCATGGTGGCTGCACCAATTTACATTCCTACTAACAGTGTAAGAGGGTCCACTTTTCTTCATACCTTCAATGACACTTGTTATTCCTTGTCTTTTGGATACGGGCCATTCTAACTGGTGTGAGCTAATGTTTCACTGTGGTTTTGATTTGCATTTCCCTGATGATTAGCAATATAGAGCATCTTCTCATGTGCCTGTTGGTCATCTATATTTCTTTGGAAAAATGTCTGTTCAGGTCCTTTGCCCATTCTTTAATCAGGTTATTTGGTTTTTTGGCATTGAGGCATATGAGTTCTTTAAGTATTTTGGATGTTAACCTCTTATGGCATGAAACATTTATGAATATATTCTCCCATACTGTAGGTTGCTTTTCTGTTCTGCTAATGGTGTCCTTTGCTGTACAAAAGTATTTGTTTGATGCAGTCTCACTTGTTCATTTTTTATTCTGTTTCCCTTGCCTGACGACATATGTCCAGGAAAAAATTGCTCATGTTTATGTTCAAAGATTTTTGTTTGTGTTTTCTTCTAAAAGTTTTGTGGTTTTATGTCTTACATTTAGGTCTTTAATCCATTTTGAGTTTACTTTTGTGTACTGAGTTAGACAGTTTAATTCTCTTACTTGTAGCTATAAACTCACTTCTATTTTATTTAAGTCACTACATTGCAGCCAAATCTGTGTGCTGCCTTATTGCTGCCCTACAGTCCTCACTTAGCCAGGCATGGACTGGGATGGCCTGTCGCCTCTGACCTTCATTTACCACAATGTGCCACATAAATGATTAACACAAATGAGCTGGAAAGCTCTGTGTTAGTTAAAAACTGTGAAGTGTTTGAGTAAGGATGTGATATGAAAACAATTGCATTGTAAGAGAGTTAATCTGAGTAAGGCATGGCAGGTCAGTGTCACCTGGGGCTAGGAATGGGGATGGCAGGGATTTACAGCAAAGGGGCATGATTGAACTTTTTGAAATGGTGAAATGTTCTATATCTTGATTGTGGTTGTGGTTAGATGAGTATATATGTTTGTCAAAACTAACTAAACTTAAAATAGGTGATATATATAATCACTTCAATAAGGTTTATCAAAGAAAGTAATTTGGCTGTGTTTGTGCAAGAGAGATCAATGAGAGGAGATAAGAGGTGGGGAGAGAAGATAAATTGATGACTTCAATCAAAGCTTTAGATAATTGTAACTTGTTCTGGCAAATAGTAGGACGAGTGAAATTACATAGACGCAAGAGTCACTTTGAAGCAAGAAGTAACAGAATTTGGAGACAAATTAAGATTGGACATATTGAATCCCATGCAGAACAATCTGGCTTTTTTATGTAAGGCATCAGCAGAGCTTCACCCCAGGCTGATGAAGATGCCGTGTCACAGAATGGAGGGGGAGGAAGGTAGGGCACTGGCACGCACTTGTTAAATAAATTTCCTCTAAGCTTCTCCTCTTCACTCGTAAAATAGGGTTATTAATGACTATAGATTGCAAAAAAGGGCAGAAAAAATATGTGTAAAGTAACTAGTACCCTGTGGTATGGCACCCAACATGCACCCATAAGCACGTAAAATAAAAGATAATGACAATAACATAACAGAAAATAAATGAGCTTTCAAGATGATATCAGAGACTCTCTCATCCATGATTCTAGGAGGAGCCTGGATGTGAGAAAATAAGAACTCAGTTAATAGAAAAAATGAATCTGCTTTTAAATCACAGGATGATAATAGGAAGGGGGTTGGGTGAAGTAACATAGCACTTGGCAGTATTTTTTAAAAAGAGGGTGGTTCCTTTGCCACAGAGGATTCAGTGGTGCATTCACTTCTCTTCACCTCCCTTGACTCATCCACAGGAGTGGGAGTTCAGACAAAAGGAAGTTCTTGTAGCATCCCGTTTAAGATTCTCTGCACATAAGATTTGGTTCTCAGCCCATTTTCTGTCAGGCTTCCTGAGATCAGAAAGCAATGTGTAAAAAATTTCAGGCTTCACAGTGAACTCTCATGAGCTCCAGCCTGGAATTTGCAGCTGACTGTAGACATCTCCATCTGTATGTCCTGCAGGCACGTCCAACTCTGTACGTCCCAAACCAAATTAATTACCCTCCCGCACACCAGTTCCCCTCCGGTCTTCTATCTAGGTTGATGCCATTGCCAATTTAATGGCACAAAATCCAGAAACTTCGAGTCTTTAACTTCTTGTCCCATAATCCCCAAAATAAAGCTGCTACCAATGTTTGTTGGTTTACTGTGTTATCTGTTTCATGCACTGTAGTTTTTTTTACTTCCATTGTACTAGTGAGGATCCTCCTGTCTCTCCAGGACCACAACAGCTATCTAGCCAGTGCCTCCGGAGTCTCCAGAGTCCTGTAACTCCAGAGCACTCCGTACTGAGACGGGGCAAAGGCTGGCCCTCCTCACCTCCACCCTCCCGAGTTGTGCAATGGGTTCACCTGTCTCCCTCTTCCTAGTTTCCCACTTGGCTAGTACAGTGAAATTCCTTTATTACTTCTTTTCTGAAAATATTTCAGTGACTCTCCACTGAATTTACAAATTGAGATCCAAAACCTAAATTTCACCCATTTCCTTTTCTATAGTATCTCTTCAGGCATCTATGATCTATCTACTTTGAAGGACAGGCTCTGCCCCCAAAATAATGTATACTTTATAACTTCAGAGAAATGTGCTCCATGGTTGGCTAAGCTCCACTGTTCCTTTCTAACTCAGCTTGAAGGCCATTTCCTTCATGTGGCGGCCTTAATTCCACTCTCTTCTGCCTCATAGTCACAAACATGCGTATTCCTGTATTAATATCATCTGTGGTTAGCATAAGTGTCTCTCGACCCCATTTTTACAGTGCTTGAGGACAGATACCATCTCTTCCTGCCATCTCTGAATCTCTAGGGCACTTTGGCTTGTCTATTGACCAGTCTGTAAATAATCTTTAATTTTTACTTTTAAAAAATGGTGATTTTTTCAAAAGAAAGCTTTTAAAAGTTCCCAAAGAAACAGTTAACAATTTTGTTTCCAGTGTACCTCCACAGTGAACTCCCTCAGCTCTGCCATATACGGTGCACTTTTGTAAGTCCCTTGCAGTTTTATTATTCCAGGTGCGCTGCTACCATAAGAGATCTTTATAAACCACAGTTATAAATGTCATTTGTTCCCATTAAGCAAGTGTATTATATATGATTGTTTAAATCTATGTTGACTATTCTATAGAGCACTAAATCACGCAATATATCAACATATCTCAAGTCTAAAAATATAAAAATAGACTTTTACTTATTATCTTGTATTTTTTTTACTGAGCTCAATATACGCTTGTTCTTTCTGAGACTATGAGACACAAAGCATCCAAATTTGACCACTATTGAAATAATTCAAATAATAGAGATGTCTCAATCACTTGGGCATTTTAGGTGAAATTATGGGAAGCTAGGGATGTTGAGGAAATTATAAAAAGGATTCTTTTGGTTCTAAGTGATTTACTTAGTTTTCAATTAAATCAATAGAAGAGATGAAATCTGGCAGTTGATTTCAAACATATTCCTTAGACTCATTTTCTTTTAACACTTACTTTAGGAAACTGGAAAATGAAAACATTGAAAAGATAAGTAAACACAAATGAGCTCATTTTTATATTATATCAAATACATTATACATCATTCAGCTCAAAAACAAACAAAAGTAAAGGGGCATCATTTTGTTTTTTCTCAGTGAACACACATACTCTTACTGATTAGTTCCTAAGTTTGGAAATCCCTTTTTACTTTACTCAATCATTTCTTCTCATATTTTCCTCTCCCTGTTAATGTTCCTGAGTGATGAAGGTGCTATTAAAATGTAAAAATTAAATACAGATAAATTATTACTCTCTAGAAAATATTTATTGATATGTTTTAAGTTTCTTTCCATTTTCTGAGAAATAAACATCATGCACAACATACAGTAAAATGCACTTTTCCCATTTCAAATAAATTATTTTACTCTTGTAAAGAATTTAATAATCTTTGTAATGCACCACAGTATCTTAGTCAGTGAAATAAAGCAAAGAAAATCTCTAGTTAAAGTGTCACCAGTTTTAATGATTCTCACAGCATTTTTCTGGAGAAAGGGAACACTATTCTCTGTGGAATTATATTTAGACTTGGAAACTGTTGCTTCTTGTTTAGAGAAAGCAAAGGTAAACCCCTTTAAAAAGTGTTTATTGTCAAAAAGAGTTAGTTTGGGAGAAAGATAGCATCCATCTCCATGGCTGAATGCACTAAATGATGTCTAAACTTGCCTGTTACTTCATAGAGACCACACTACCTTCTGAATTATAATGATTTCTTTGTATCACACTGATAATTTTTCAAAATTAGTGGTTAAGTATTTAAATTGACAGTTGTGTATGTAATATAAACCCAGACAGAATTTTAAAGCTCTATTAAAAATTTCCTGGAAAGGTTAAAAATAATGGGGCTATACAGGACAAATTTATTCTTTTCACAATTGTTATTCTTAACATTGTAAGAAACTAAATCTACCAAATCATACAGACTTAACACAGACTCTTATATACACATATATCCCTGATCAGTTGAAGACAATGTTAGTTTGCTCTTGTAAGTAGTAAGAATATTTTAGTAACCCGCAAAAAATCACTTAGGTAGTCATCAATATTTAGAGTTTTCTTATGTATAATCTATCCACTCTCAAAAGAATATAACGCCAAGTAATAAAAGTCATTAGTACTGTCTACTATATTAGCAGTTAATTGGTAGTTTATACACTAGCAAGCTTAGGGAAGTAAATCAAACCTGACTGTAGCCCCAATCATACCACACTGTGGCTCACTTACATGGGTGCAGAAAAGTTGGTCAAACTATGTCAGAAGCTCAAAGCCTAACTCTGTCCATAAAAATCTTACACAGGCTATAACACAGGTATTAGATCTGTGCCCAGCATTGCAAAGGGCATCAACTACTGTCCTGGTGGGGACTTACACTATGCAATTTTTCCCTGTTCATTTTAAAGGGTAGAAAATTATATGCTTAGGCGTTCTTTCATGGCAACATTTTATTTTTGCACATTTCTGAAACAGGTAAGTATGTGCTCAAAAATTCACAAGTCCAATAAAATAACTTTCCTTCTTTGACATTCTCTATAATTCCTCCATCTCAAAGTGTGTGTTAAAACTGTTTGCCACCGACGTGTGTTCAAAGATCCTCGACAGGCTTGGCTTCAGCAGTTCTACCGAGTGACACGACAGGTGCTGGGTCGTGTCGTCCTTCAGGGACATCATTCGGTCTGTCCCAGGCTCCCTTCTGTCATAATAGAGTGCCCAGAGAAGAGTGACGGTGAGAATCATGGCCAGGATTTGTGTCACTCCAATGGAGATCCCCAGAAACCTTAGCACCTGCAGTTGTTTGGTTCCTCGCAAAAAGGAATACATTTTCTTCCCACATCCCTGTAAAAGAAATAGTATGGTCAATATTACACTGGATGTGCTACAGAGGGTCAAAATAGTGAAAATAATCTCTATCTTTAATGGAACCAAGTAACTTGAATCATGAAGTTTAAGATAGTGACTTGCAACAGGAACGCCTATCAGAAGCTGGAGGAGAGATGAAGTGTGTGGACTTTTTGAAAAGCTGGCCCAAGTGAGGCCAATAAGCTTATTCTTTCCTCTGTCTTCTTCACAACCTGAAATTGAGAACCACTGGTATAAAACACAACATCTAGAGCAGGGTTTGGCAAGCTTTTTCTTTTTTGTAAAGGGCCAGAGAGTAGATCTGTTAGGCTTTGCAGGCCATATGGTCTTTACTGCAACTACTCATCTCTGCCACTGTAACAGGGAAGCAGCCACAGATAGTAAGTAAATGAATGGATGTGGTTGTGTTCCAGTGAGACTTGAACAGAAGGGCAGCCAGCCAGAGCTGGGTGGGCATAGGACACAGGCTGCTGACTCCTGATAGAGACTGATCCAAAATGTTCATAAACTATGTTTCATTATTATTATTTGTATTCACTGCTAGATTATAGCTCATTTGGTCAGAAGCTTTTCCCAAAGATCAGGAATGTTTTCCCAGTTTGCTACTGAAACATGCTGGTGGGTGGAAATCAGTCTATTCCCCTCTTCCTAAGCCCCATATGCATACATACCTCTGTCCACTGCCTGTCACAGAAATACACATAGGGGAATTTAAGGCATGACATAAAGTTCTAGTTCTACCAGGTAAGGGTTTTAAAGCTCTTTAGCTCTCCTATAGACTAGAGACATCTGATTTTAAAAGATTAGCAAGGATTTTTTTTGTGTGTTGTTGTAAGTACAAAAGACTAGGGAGTGCCTATAGTAGATACAGAAGAGAATTTTAAAAAAACAGAGAAAAAAATGTTAAGAGAAAGAAAAGCCACACTGAAGGAAAACTTGGGGGATGGGAATAAAAGGAGGTAGAATGTGACTAATTATTGTCATTAAGTCACCTCTCAGGTGAGCAAAGCATAGGTGACCTGCCATGTCTATTGAATCCACAGCAAATAAATGATAATACACTCTTCTAAAGGGAAACTGATTCTCAACTAAGGTGAAAATCTAGGAGAATTTTATAAAAATAACAAATTTCAAACAAATCCTTGAAGATCCTCAGATTTTACTCTACTTGGAAGAGGTATGTGCTGGTTCCTCAAGTCCCACAGGCAACATTAAGGAAGCCAGTTGATGCCTGCACAGAGGATGGGTTGCATCATGGGAGAGGAACCTAAGCTCAGGGAACCCTAATATTTTATAAGGGACAGTATGCATATTTGTCCTTTGCATCAGACAGAGACATTATCTTTATTATACTGGACAGTAAATCTGCCCTTTTCTCTGGAGAAAGATCCTACTTCTATCTTCAAGGCTATTTTTCATGCAAAACCTTTGAAAAGACAGTGTAGAACAAAGACAGCTAGCACCTCTGCTTATCAGACATGCAGAAATACAAGAGAAACATGGAAAATCAGTTTTCAACAATGAGAACTTGATTTTTTTAAGTTTTTGTTCTGAGTTTGGGGTAAAAGTGACACAGGGGTAAATGCTGAGGCAGCTACTTGAATAAAAATAACCAGAAAAGTATTTAAATAACTGTCCCCTTGTTTTCTTCTTCAGATTCCACACACACAAAAAAAAGCACAACTAAACCAAGGAAGGCAAGATTACTGAATCAGTTGTTAATTTGTTCATTATATTGGAGGGGAGGAGTGAATAATAATAGATTTCCAAAGACACTGATCAGTAACTATATCCCAATAAGTCATTAGTCTCAAGAAATACAATCATGTAAAGCTAGTCACAGACACATCCCAATAACTATATTATCTGGTTTACCATGTATACAAATCAACAGCAAAAGATAAGCAAAGTTTCATCAACTTCACCAAGAATGAAAATATTTATAATTTAATACTACTTAACATTGGTTTAATGAAATCACTTCTTTGGCCATCTTACTTATTTAATGCACACACAAATAAAGCATGTCACGTGCACACGTACACACACATTCTGTGAGAAACCAAAATAGATATCACAAGAAGACAACTCACCAAAGTTCAAAGACTCTTCAGAGTTCTACTCAGCCAGTCTATTAGAGTCCATTCACTCTTACGTTTGTGTGCCATTCTAATAAGCGTCCTCAGATGACACTGAGTAGAATAACGAGTAAGATCACTCTGAATTTCAAATCCCTGCTCTGCTATTTAGGAAGCTATGTGACTTTGGGCAAGCTATTTATTCTCTTGGAGCTTTAATTTTCTCATGTGAAAACATAGATAATAATAGTGCCTACCTGTTTGGGATGCTGGAAGAATCAAATGAATAAACACATTGAAACACCTAGAATGGGGCCTAGTATGTGTTAAGCGTTCAGTAGGTGTCAGCTCTTCTCTGGTGTGTCAGCCCACAGAAGGTAAGAAAGCTCAAATTGAAATAGATAGAAAAATCTATGAGAAGCAGGTATTAGTGGATAAGCATAAGGTACAACACTTTTAACAAGACTATGAAAATGCCAAAATCACTGCATTGTGTCACCACTGAATACTGATGCAACAGCCCTTGTCCAAAAGAGCCGAGGTGGCTGTCACTGGTTTTCAGGACAGGGAAGCACCTATCCAAAATGATTAGTTGTCACTGAGACATTATATCACGAGTCTTCTCATTAAGCAGAGAACAATTTAAAATAGTTTGGAAAGAGTTACATTTAAAGATAGTTAAGCTTAAAAAGTTTAGCTTCAGACATTTGGTAAATTAATGTATATGGACATAAAATGTAGCATCAGTGCCAAGTAATGCAGTGCCTGCTCAACATATCTATCTTAAACAAAACTGATATAAGAGGCTGTAGATTATATTTAATTGATTCCTTACCTATGTTCTCAGGACTTAGTATAAAGATGGAAATTTAATGAATAAAGGAAGAATTAGTGTGGGCCTATTAATATTTTGGTAATAATAATTAAATTTCAGAATTAAAGGTACACCAGGAGAGAAAAAACTGTGCTGATGATTCAGGCCTGGGAACGGCTCCAAGTCATTCGTCATTTGATTTTTACCTTTTCAGTAGTCCCTGGCGTTTAAATTTTACCCATACAGTTCTTCCTATTGTCTTAAGATCCCCCACCCCTTTTGGATAATTCATTTTAACCTGAAAACCTGTGCAGGAAAGGCAGTATTTCTTTTTACATCTGTGAATAAAATAAAGCAGAGATTATTAACTAAGCTACAGTCTACTGTGCTTCATATTCTGGCATTGGGGACCGTATTTCAATTTTATTTTAAACAATCACATTTATTTTAAGAAGGTATAGTAAATTATATTATCCAGAATGGTTTGGCAATGTGATATATTAGTTAACACTGAACATTCTGGAGTAGGAGGAGACCTTGGAAGTCAATGAATTCACCTTTTTAACATTTAAAACATGGCTAAAAAGCACTTCTAGAATAACATCAGCAAAACTGGCAGGAAAGGGACCTGTGAATGTCTCTCCTCCATATGAGCAATGAAAGCACTAGCAAAAATTGTCAGAATCAACTTTTTTAGAACTCTGAAAATTAAGCAAAGGCTTTCAGTAATCTGAGATTTATTTAAGAGAAGCACCTGAGTCTCAGTAAGAACAGCAAGCTTTGTAGCAGTTTAACTGGAGCTGTTCCCATCTCCCGCTCCCCAGCTCTGCAGTAGCCTTGAAAATTAACAGCTCACAGTTATGGTGAAAACCAGGGGCCTGGAAGCCAGAGACAGCAGAATAGGGTTATAATTCCTTCAAAACCTTGACATTCTCAGGGAACTGTCACTATTTGTCCCACCTGGTGGTTTCAGGAAGACCTTGCTTGCAAGCCTGACTTTATCTGAACCTGACCTGCAGCTCTATCAGGGTGGATGGCCTTTCCCGTGGGAGTGCTTGCCAAAGCCCCAGAAGCACCTGTGAACGCTGAGGCTGCCCGAGGCAGGGGTAACAGTTACACACAATGAGCGAGTCAGAGAGCTTGACGGGAGAAGCTGGGAGGACCAGGAGTCTTGGCAAAGCTGTGGTATATCCACGCGGATCTAGAAAGTCACAGAGGTGAGCTGAGCTCATGCCCAGGGAGTGCGCAGGCGACGGAAGCTCTGGCAAGGCCGTAAGATCGCACCTCTGCCTATACGTGAGGCTCTGTGCAGCCTTGGCAAACGCTGGAAAAGTTGCTCATTCCTGGAATCTAAGGAAATCACTAGTTCATTCAATGACTGACTGCTAAGCTAACTGAGCAGAGACTTCAATGGTCACACAAGACAAAGACTTTACAGAGTTAGTTGGGGAAAATCATTAATGAACAAACAATAACTTTAGGGAGAGAGGAAAATCTGATTCCCAGAGTTTCTACATCATATTATTTAAAAGGTCTAGGTCTCAACAGAAACAAAAATTACAAGATATGCAAAGAAACAAGAAAGTATGGCTCATGTACACACAAAATGAGCCATCAAAGAAAGAGCACTTCCAACGAGCACAGGAACTCCTGCTTCACCAGCCAGCCCTGCCCAAGCCTGGGCAAAAGCAGCTCTGGCCGCGCGTTTCCTGGCTGGAATCTGTGTTCTTAGCGAGACGCCCCGGGTCCCAGCGCCGCCCTCACATGATCCCTTGTCATGGCGCAGGGAGCCTTTATCTGAGGGGTCGGCGCTTCCCCTTTCACCACTCTCTCTCTCTTCTCCAGACTAAGTGTTCTTAGTCCTTCAAGTTTTCCCAATATATATATATTGCATCGTCCTGATGACCTCTTTGTGGACTGTGCGGACTTTGTCAGTGTTTTGAAAATAACGCTGATTTTTACTTTAGAAAACTAGAGAATGCAATGAAATACTGAGACAACCACAACTGTTGTGAATGGGGTTGGATTCCATGAAAAAAGTTTTTTAGGTGTCCCAGAGGCGTGGACGTGGGATTGTATCATACAGCAGATAGTCAGAGCCTGGCCTCCTTCCAGGTCGCTGGGCCCTGAAGATGGCCTCCATGTGGAGGTGGCAAGAGACCTAGTTAGAGTCCTCATTTTTTCTAACAGTATGTCAGTCTTTTTACTTTTGGGAAGATTTGTGAAAAACAATATCGGAGCTATATCCCCAGGTAATTTAGAATACTAAATAGAAAATCCCACTAGAAAAAACTACTTCAGAATTTTGCTCCCTTTGAAAAATTAGAATATTTGATTTTTTACCATTGAAATCATTCAGTTGATTATGGCTGCTTTTGACCTGGGTTTTCAGAAAGCTCAAAGGCGTATACAAAACTCCACAACAGCAACCCTGTTTGCCTCATGTGAATGTCTAATTACTCTTTCCCTAGTCCAGATTTTCCAGGGCTGTTTATGTTTTATCATTAATTCATGTTATCTTTTTTGTTGTATGCTACATTAAATCCTTTAATAAAAAAGATACAGGGCATATAAATAGAGTATTTTTTACATAGATAATATATAAAATAGAGTATATATTATATATTTTATATATAATATCATATATATAAAATATAATATAGTGTGTATATGTAACATAGTATATAGTAAAACATATAGTTTGTATATTTATATAAAATATAAGTAAAAGCACAAATCTATACTACACACAATTTATTACTTCTTTGATGACTTAAAAGGTATGGCAGAAATTTACAACATATTAGATATCATCAGTAAACCATTTAAATATTTACTTTAAGTTAAGGATTAACTTCCCAAAAGAATATTCCTTTTCTTGGGAAGACATTATTTTTCCAGATTTCTGTGAATAAAATAATTATCTCCCTCGGCCACTCCCTAAATTCTTCATAGAGACAGCTCCAAGGTTTATGGTCCATTCTGTATTATCCTCACTGAAGTAATTCAGTCTGAACATACATAACTTGTGAGCTTATTTTGAACCAACTGAAAAATCACGCATAAGGTTTACACTTTTCAGTGTAAACTTGGATACTTTTGTTGAAAAGAAAGGTATTCAGTCTATAGAAAAAAAATACAAATGTGCCTCTATATAACCTATTGTACTATTCACAGATATTTAGCTGCATAAACAAACATTTCTGTTAAATGAGTCAAAGAGGAAATAGAAATGTTAAAGTTGAAAACTGCATTCCACTTTTCAAAGTGTGTTTTATTCTGAATAGGAAAGAACTGAATTGAACTTATTTGCTTTCCTCAAACTAAAATATTATGAGTTGCTTTACCATAAATATGTTTCATTCCTAAATAAAGCTATGTTAAGCCATAGGATTAACCTCAGATAATTCAAAGGTATGAGTAAGACATATTGGCTAACCTACTTTATTTGCTGTAATATTAAAATTCTGGTCAATTATTAACTGTAAATAATAACACTATCTTTTTATCAGAGAAAAACCACCAGTTCCTAATTTCCTGGGATCTGTTTGAAGGCATGTCAGAATGCCTCATTTCACTAGAGGAAATTATAAACATGAATTTTTCTATGATCTATCTCTAGAATGAGTCTCTAAAATTGGAAGAACACCCATGGCTTTTCACTACTCAATATTCACAGGCCGCATGAAAAAATTACACCGACTTCCAATGTGCTTATGAAGATATAGTATAAATAAAACCTAGGTGCCAATACATGACAGTATTAATAATTTTGTAATTGATTTTTGGTAATAAACATGACTCTCGAGTCTGAAATGACTGTGTTAATTATCAGGTACAAGTATATAATCTTCAGCCCTATTTCTTCTAAAATTTAAAAATTGAATGATAGCAGTTCATGGGTTCATGAGCTTTAACAGGTTGGACCAAAAGTTCTCCACTGATACCCACAAGCTCTGCAGGGAAATAAATGCTTCCTTAAAGGCAATTAAACAGCAAGTAATAAAATTCACCACAGGACTTTTCTATTCTCTGAAGAGTCAACCAAACCCTTGCATAGGAGATGCAGAAGAAAAAGTCTTCTTATTTCTTAATAACAACAGGGTCTCATATCTCATTTAATCCTCACAGTAGCCCCATTATCTAATAGGCAGAATCATCAGATTTAAGGGACTGCAGTTACTGAATATTTTTCATTTTTATATTTTTAAAATGCTGTTATAAAGAAACTAAAGTAAAAAAACCCAGAGGGTGCTGTTCTCCCTGATGAGGCCAATTCCTGCAGCAGGCGTGCCCTGACTAAGCAGAACATTTACAAACTGCTCATGCAAACACTGTCTTTCACTGGGCCCTTTTGTCCATCTAAATGTTCATCTATCAGAAGTGGGAAGGTGTTAAAACAAGCAAAGTAGGAAACCACATGAAGCACCCAAAACCTTGACCTGAAAATTTACCTTCAGCCAGCACAAGTACTATAGCCAGAAGATGCATCCTCTCCCATCATTACCAGCAAAAGCAGGTGCAAGTTGGCTAGTTAAAAATCTCATCACAGATCGCTAATTTTTCTATCTACTTTAATAAATAAATTAATAAATTACTGTTATTATTGTCATTAGCAACTACTGTGCATTGAACATTTGTGTTTATTATGTGCCAAGTGGTTTTCAAAGGGTTTCTCATCAAGTAGCTTGATTTATCTTTGGAATAGTGTAATGAGGCAGGTACTATTATTATCTCACTTAACAGATAGGGAAATTGAGGTTTAGAAGTGAAAAAAAAGTCTACAAACCCTCAGCTTGCTTCTCCTCATGTATTCCACACCTCAGAACTTCAGTGTTGAAAAGTTATGGGCTTTGGCATCAAATAGACCTAGGCTCCATAGCTGACTAGCTCTAAATAGCTTGCTTAGCTTTTTTGTGCCTCACTTTTCTCTTCGGTTAACTAGAGATAATGTACATTCATAGAAATATTTTAGGGCTTAAATGTCATAATAGATATAAAATGCTCATTCATAGAGCTACATAAATGTGTATCCTATTTGAAAAATCCAATGTCTACTTTTCAATCCCTAATTTGCTTTAAATCTCAGCTATTACTGGTAGATATACTGCACACAGGAACTATTCTAAGGGCTACTCACTCTTCAAATAACCCTGAGATGGGTACTCCGGTTTATTCTCATGTTATAGCTGAGGAAAATGAAGTACAAACAAGTTTTTTAAAAAAAACTTGCCCAAGGTTACATAGCCAGTTAGAAGTAGAGCAAAGATTTAACCCAAAGAATCTGGTTTCTCAGTCTAGTCCTAACCTCTGAACCACGCTTCCTCACTAAGGAAAATCCATTCCTAAAATCTCCTTCTTTGACTTTTAGGACACTGCTTTCCATTTCTTCCCTGTCTACAACAGATGTCTCCTTCCCTGCCCTTACGTGTTGCCATTCTCCAACTTCTGTCCTCTGCCACATACACGACACTCTCTCTTTGTGTGGTCGTACCATGCATTCATTGACTCATATATGCTGATAACACCCACTGTGCAAACTGTTAGCCCCCCAAACGTACCCAGTCTGTTCTCCACATCTGCATAGTAATTGACGTCCCCTCCGGGAACACAGCCTGCTAGCTGGAGACCACATTTCCCAGCCTCCCTTGCAGCTAAGCACAGCCATGTGAGCCCTCCCCTGCTGACTGGAACTTCAGAGAAACAAAAGCAACTCTGGAAGACAGGTATTACAGCAGGTGAAGCTGTCTTACCTACCATCCTGGGTCCCTGGATGACCTAGTACAGCAGAACTGCCTGGCAGCCTGGATCACCTACCTGGTTTATGACAGAGAAACAGACTCGCATGTTATTCAAGCCATTGCATTTGGAGTTAGCTCTTCCTCTAATTAGCACACACAAAGCCCGTATCTCTGGCTGAGTTCTGTCTCCTGAGCTTCATATTTCTTCCTGGATTTCTGTACATGGCACACCTGACAGGAACATTGAATCCTGCATTTCCAAAATGGAATTAATCAAATCCAACCTCTCCCCGCAATGAATGGCTTCTTCATCTATCCAGTATTCAAGTCCAAGTCAAGTGTCCTTGAAGCTTCCCTGACACTCACTCCCCACACCTCCTTCATCATTCTGTTCCTTCTTTCCTTAAATATCTTTCACCTTCATCCCCTCCTCTCCAGCCTCAATGGCACCACCTGAATTCAGCCCTTCTAATCACTCCCATGAATTACCTACAATGGTTTCCTAACTCTCTTCGCTGCCTCAACACCGAATACTCATTTCAATTCATTCTCCACAATGCGGATATGATTTTTAAGCACAAATCCAAAATTGTTACTTTGTGAGGTGCTTTTTCAGGTCAAAATATTATAATAGATTTCATATCAGTCAATTCTAAAGACAGAATTTTCAAGTCTTTACTGAAAAAGCAGGAGAAGAAAAGTTGTTTGAATAGTGAATAGGTAATAGGAAGCTCACAATTGAACCATATCAGAAAGAGAGTGAAAGAAAAGAAGGCATTTGTATACCTGAAGTGAAACTTGCAGAATAGTTCAAGGCCCGATTAGATCAAGCAAAGCCTGAAGATAAAAGGGATTTTCCTGCCACCAAACCTAAATGGTCCTGCAGGGCTTTTCAATGATAAAACAGCTACCACCTCAAGTCAGAGTCAACCTGTCCCCTGCCTGTGTTGCTGAGGAGATAATGAAGTCAGCAGAGGCAGGAGGGATTTGACTTTATGTAAAAGAACCCTGAGAATGGAACTTCTTGGGGATATTCCATCTAAATAACCACTGAGCCTGAAAGCTGCCTACTGTTTCCTATCTGGGCAGGAGATTCGGTGTGTGTTTATCTGAGAACAGACCTTCATTATTAATAAATCAGAATCCCATGACTACTCCATCCTAAGCCTCACATTTGTGAGCTGTCTGCCTTTTTATTTAGCAATGCATAACTCACAGAACTCAGTATAAAACCATGCGTTCAGGACATACAGAGCTCTTCATAATCCTCTGTCTGCCCTGTCCAGCCCTGTCCACTTGGCCCTCCTCATGCACTGTTCTCCAGCGGTGTGGTTTTGCTTCCAGCTCAACTTTGCACCAGGGCCTCTCTGCTTGGAATGCCCTTTGTGGCCCCAGGCTGCTTGCTGACACCTGCTTATCTAAGATTGGAAGCCCAGTGAGTTAGTGCTCCGTCCTGTGCTCCCACTGCAAATCCCAAACAGAAACACAATAGCAATTAAGGATTGCCTACCCTATGTCAGGCTCCTTCTTGTGCCAAAATTCAAGACAATCCAATTCCTACATCTTATTCTAGCCACTGACAGTGAGGATCATTACTCTGCAGATTTGACTAACTGTACATTAGTGCAGCTGCTGTTATCTCTTACTTCCTGCCTTAGACTTCTCTTTCAACCCTTGCTCCTCATTTTGTTTCCAGTGTGGCAATTTACTTGATCTTAAGAAGAATCACACTAGTAACTTAAGAGCAGGTATACTTGAAAGAAAATAATCAACCCCATAATTATGTAGAGCTTGCCAGAAGGCCACACCCCTATTCCCCATCATGCCCTTTCATACTTACAACATTCACACCTCTACTTCTGGCTCAGAAGTGCTGAAGAAATACTTATGTGCTTAAGATATTGTGTGTGAAAATTATAAAATAAAAGTAGCTTCTATTAGTCAAAACATAGTATTGACACAATTTTTAAATTGGTCAAAGATGTTAACACTAGAAGAGTGTTAGCAAACAGTGTTGAGATACTCCCTAGGAAAAAAATACATACATAGATTATAAAACAAATACCATTTGCCAAGGACAGCAGGAAGAAGATCCCCAGTTTAGGTGAGGCCAGCAGCATGAATTCTTGGCTCTCAGCTCACAGAGCAGCTAACACACAACTGAGAGGATACAAACCACAAACAGCCCATCCCACATGGTTCTCTATGAACTGCCCCCACCTTTAACCTGGAGGAGGACCCCTACATGTCCATTTACTGTCTGTGCACACTGGAGACCTACACATACTTGTCATCATCTGGGGTCTTTGTCCTGTGAGCCACAACTCACAGACAAAGATCATCTCCCTTCACAAATGCCCCCTGCCCTTCTCCCTCTCCCTACTTATAGATGTTTTCTGTTACTCAGAGAAGAAATAAACAACCATCTACAGAGGCAGAAATGGTTTGAGCAACACAATTTGTCACAAAGCAAATTATTAAGAGCATTTAACATTCAAACTCAACGCCACATGGAATAGTCTAAAGGACAAGTGCCCCAAAGACACGCAGCGGGAGAAAACCATCTCTGTCCTTACATAAACCTCTGCAGATACTGGTTTTCTGAAGAAGCAGCCAATATCTTTTAACAGTAGTCTTCCTCCTAGCTACAAAACCAAGAAATGTGTCTTTAGGAGTACATTTTACTTGACTCTCTGTCCCTCTTTATTTCATATTTTGCACTGATCCTCTTGAACTATGGCCTGTCATGAGTCTGTTTACTTCCATTTACTTTTCTGGGCATGGCATACAGAGTTGGAAAATGGCATTTCAGTCTCTTTAAGGAGATGTTTATGCTTCCTTTCCTGTCTGAGATAGCAAAACACTTTAATTATTATCTACAACTGTGTCCTTCACCATTTTAGATATAGAACCCCAAGAACAGTTGAAAACTATGGATGCTAGTCACTGAAAGAAATGCATATAAAATATTGAAAACAACGGCGGCAGTTATCACTTTTCCCTTGAAGCCCACCTAAGTGGGGCAACAGGTCCATGGGCAAGAGTCTCCGCACTTCAAAGACTTTTTCTCTACCAGCCTCTGTCTTCTTCTTTCCTTCTGTTTTTCTTCTCCAGATAAAGTCTAGACACAGAACTTTAGTAACAGATATGGTGGAAAACTCAGCAGGTGAAAGAAGAGATGCCTAACAGTCCTGTATCTTACCAACCGAAACTCTGAAGTCTCACTGAGGCCAAGTTTCACATGTGATATTTGGAAAGTATGGTTACAGAAACAAACCAATCAACAGGCGGGTAAGCAGTCAGTAACAACTACCCAGGCCACCTCTGTGTGGACTTTTGCACTTGCAGCTCCCTAGACTCAAAAAAATACTCTGCAACAGATGTTTGCACATCTGCATCCTTCTCATCAACTGGTCTCAGTTAAGCACCACCTCCAAAGAGAACCTATTCCTTGCCTACCATCCAATCTAATGCAGTATCCTCACCAATAAAGCCATTCTCCAGCACATGACCCTGTTCAGAGTCTTCAAAGTGCTTACTACCACCTGGAATTATTTTTTATTGCTCTTTGTCCTTGCTAAATGTCTATGTCCCTAACTAGAATATAAGTTAAAAGAGTGGAAAGGTTTTTGTCTGCAACATTTTGCACTATCAGAATGTAAATATCAGTATTTACAATACCTGGAGCCCAGCAGGTCCTCACAAAATATTTTGAATGAATGAATCTGATGGAAACAAATTGAAGGCTGAAGATATTTTCACCTGTGATTTTTTAAAAATCTATACTTTTATATAAGTATGTAGTTCATTATAGGTATTTGAGGAGCTGTGTACCAAACCCAGCAATACCTCTGATGGGAATGTTTCTAAGATGTGCAATTGTTGCTAAGTTTCTGCTCTGTCATTTTTCACAGGTTTCAAATGTGTCATAAAATATTATTGGGTCAGGGACTATGCAGGCCACCAGATGGTTGAGAATGATTTATTTCCTTGATTTCAGTCTACTGAAGAATGATTGCAGGAAAAAAGCCAGTTCTTATCTCTGAGCTTACAGAATATGGAAAAAAAGGGACCTTGAAGTTCATCTAGTCTAGATTCACTCTTAATTTAAAAAACTCATTCTACCCACCAGTGGCATGAGTATCTGACCTTGACTTTAGTATTTTTAGTGATGAGACACTCACTCACTATTTTACAAGAGAATTTGTATCACAGTTGGAAGGATTTTGATGAGCAAGGTCTTCCTTCTACTGATTCAAAGTTTCCTTCCTGTAAATTCTGGCCCTTGGTGCATCAGTGAGTAAATCTAGTTCCTGTTCTGAATGATGAACTATGAAACATTTGAAGACATCTAAAATATCTCCTCTTAGCATTTGCTACTTCAGAATAAACATCCTAAACACCTCCAGCCATGTCTCACTGGTTCTTCCTTGTAGGCCCCTCATCTTCCAGGTGGATGATCTCTGGGCACACAGCAATCAGGAAACATATGTTCTCCAGGGCAAAGTGGAATTAAGTCTTATTTTTAATGATCGATTTAATTGTATTTAAAGTATAATTAGCCATAAAACTACTAAGCGGTGATCCACTTTTCTAAGTCAACTATGCATATAATTATGCACTACAGCACTACCAACATTAGTATCTGTTATTAATTGTAAACACAAAAGCAGAATGAACCTCCATCTCTGCTGGAAGTCTGTCTAAAGAACATCTCATAATATAAGTAATAGAATGACATTGTCATAATGACAATGCCAGCTTACTACTGAAAGTCTTTTGATGAAAATGTGAAAAAAACTTAAAATAATCACACCATCAGTTTGCACAGGTACAATAGTGTGGCTTTTTTCAATCTTAAAATTCATGGAACAAGCAATTATAAACATCCTGAAAGAAAAGCATCACAATATAAATACTACCAATGAAAATAGTATTTTCTAAGTGAAAATAATCTAAGATGAACTAGTAAAATGAATTGCATTTTTACAACAGAAAAATTTTATTACATATTTAAATGAATATTTTCCAACAAAATAGGGTAAAAGTGAAATGAATTTATGCAGATTCAGAGTTTGTGGGAAGATCTGGCAAATTGATTCACGTTCTGCCATTTTCAGGATCAATATTGATCAATAAGCATACTATTAATATTAATTACTATAGAAGGTGGAAATTATTATGTATGGTGGTATAGTCAATAATTTCTCACATTGATATTCCACTCCTAAAAACTAACAAATTGGATTAAGTTCACCCTAGGAAAGTTGGTAGGTTTCAATTCACGTATCTACATTTATATCTATACAGCCATCATTTGCTTCCTAAAAACTTAGTGGTAACTTATAATGTTTGCATATCCACAATTATGTCTGCACTCAATATTATCTTAGAAAATATTAAGCACTGTTTTCTGTTTTATGAAACAAACAAGACTAACTGATGAACTTGTTAATTGGCCATCCCTATTACAGACACCTGCTAATATTCAGCTTTCATCCGGAGAAAAAGATGTAGCATAATCACTGAAGAACTCAGGGACATTGACCCAATAATTCTTTGTTCAATATACAACACCTTGCATATTCTTTTTTCATCAAAGCCAAAAGGTTTTACTAAACATTATTTGGTTAAAATGATAACACCCAAAGACAATGCTTCCCAGTAGTGTGAGACATTACTAAAAGTATTTTACTTACCTGTTAAAATAAACACTTATCCAGTTGTTTGGACAATTCTTGTTATGAATTGAGTTGTGTCCCCCCCACATGCATATGTCAAGGTCCTAATCCCCAGTACCTCAGAATGTGATCTTATTTGGAAATAGAATTGTTGTAGATATAATGATTTAAGATAAGTTCGTAGTGAAGAAGGGTGGGTCCCTCATCCAATATGACTTGGTGTCCTTATGAAAGGGGGAAATTTGGAGACAGATGCAAACAGGAAAAATGCCATGTGAAGATGAAGGAAGAAATTGAGTGATGCTTCTACAAACCAAGGAATGCCAATGATTGCCATAGAACCACGGGAAGCTGAGGTGGAGGCGTAGAACACATTCTTCCTCATACCACTCAGAAGGAACCAAACTTGCTGACACCTTGAACTCAGATTCATAACCTTCACAATTGGGAGGCAATAAATATCTGTTGTTTAAGCCAATCACTCTGTGCTGTCTTGTTACAGCAGCTCTAGGGAACCAATACAATTCTGAGGCTCAAAAATACCAGGCACTCTTCTTTGTGTTATTCCTTCAGAGTTCAAAGCACTTTATTTTGAATATTGCTAAATGTGCCATAGTCTTGTTCTCTGAGATAAATATTTTTTAACAGCCGAAAACTACTCATATCTAAGACATGAAAAGAATGGATCATTTCTGTAGGTAATCCAGGATCTTTTTCAAATAAGTTAGTTTATACTTTAAGTTAATGAAACTGATGTTTATACAACTCCACAAACTGACTCTGGCAGCCTAAAAGATGTTCTGAATAATAATAGTATTTCCAGAGAAAAATATGTAACCTCTTAAGGTAACCATCTTGAAATATGTAAAAATACATGTTTCACAAATTCTAATGTGTTTTGTCTTAAAGCTTTATCTTTACAGCCATACTATATATATGTGTGTGTATGTGTGCTATATTGTGAATAGTGCTGTTACTTTATGTTAAGCCAGAAGTTTTCCATAGTGCTGTGTGATACCCAGGGACTTGACTGGAAGTTTGGCTGGGAAATGATCCCAACTCTTCAGCCTGAGCAGCTTCCCTTCCATCTGATTTACATTTTGAGCTTCCATTCTTGACCAAGACTGCAAATAAACTTTTTGTAAGGATGGAAATATCCTAGATCGGTGTTGTCCAATACAGGAGCCACTAGTTCCAAATAGCTTTTGAGCCCTTGAAATACAGCTAGTGCAACTGAGGAAATGAAATTTTAATTTAATTTAATTTAAATTTAATTTAAATAGCTACATGTAGCTACTGGATACTGTATGGGATGGTATAGATTATAATTTGAAATAGGATTCTGCTGGTAATGAAGTTTGAAAATCACCACTAAATATGAAGGAATAGGAAAACTTCTGATAACAAAGGTATAACTGATTATTCTGGTAAATTCTCCCAGGAAACACAAATATGCAACTTTCTTGGGTACGAGACACTTGATTATCATCCCAGTGAGCATCTAACTCCATCACATCAGCTAACTAAAGCTGACATCACTGATCGTTAGCCAGCAGGGGGAACCGAAGAGCACAGGACAGCATTCTCTCTGGAGAGTGAGATTGTTTCCCCTCTACATGTTTTAGTCTACGTGGAGGCCTAAAATACATACTCTGCTCAGGAACTCCAAAAGTTGTCTTCCCAAATATCCAGAGTTAGTTACGCACTCTGCATGTGCCTGTTTTCAAAAGACCCCCTAGGAGGCAGCAATGGAACTTCAGACAAGAGTTTACAATCCAATAAATTCTAAACCCTAGTCTTTTCCAATTCCCTTTGTTAAAATGTAGTTAGTATTCAGATGTTATATTGATTTTTAGCTTTATCCTGTTTCTTCACATATCAGAGAAAAATGTTAAGAGCCTTTGTGTTTAGACAGAAGAGGAAAATTTCATTGGCCCATTCCTTTATTCATAAGTTAACCACATGTGGCCTTACCTCCTGATAAAGGTCACTGAGATCTTCCTGGTGGGCCTGTTTGGAACATCCTGGGAATTCCTTAACACAACAGGAATCCGGGGGCCAGTCCATCTCTGTCATTTCCAACCAGTCGGTGAAATACACCACTCCACAGCACTTAAACTGCAAAAGAACAACTGGTCAGGCCCAGAAACTACAAAAATATTTTCTTAATTTATCAGAGATTAAACACTAGATTTCTTACATTTTTGTACCCAGAGCTAAACTCACTTCTTTCATCACCTAATAATACATGTACGTTCTACATCAAAGACAAACATGTAGTAAGGGGCTCCACAATAGAAGAGTTCTGAACAATAATGCCCGTAACACATGAGAACAGATCAGGCAGAACTGAGTCTCACTCCCCAGCTGCAAGGTCCTCTACAAATGATCATATAGCCACAGGGTTAATTTACTCACTAACACAACAAATAGCTGAAGTCTTCTATTTATCATGTAACCTCTTGGCCACTAAGGAATAGTTGATCAATCTATTTGCATATTACCTAGTTAACAATTTAACTACTTACAAAATTCATGTATTATATTAAAAGTTTCCATAATGTGTGTAGAAAGATTTGTTGACCAAAAAAGCCCACATCATAAAGATTAGCCAACTTGGATTCATTAGCCAGTAAAATTCCAAAACTGTTTGAGATATAAACACAGTTTTGGCCAACAAATTGGTATTCAACCAAGTGAGAGTCTTGAAACAAATTATCATATTCTATCACCACAATCTCAGAAGAAATGATGTGACTTCAGTCTAAGTAAAGTTGGATTTAAGATAAACTATGTTGCCTTTTTTCTTTTTTGTCTCATTTCACCAAAGATTAGCAAAAACTTTCTCTGATCAAGGACACAGATCTATGTCCAAGATTAACACTGTGTCATAAAATATCACAATCTACCATTGCAAAATTCAACTACGATCAATTTTGGAGAATTCTGCACTTCTCATCTAAAATGAAAAGAAAAATACTAAAAATGATTTTACATCTTTTCATTTACCTAAATATCTAATTTTTTAAAAGAAAAAAATCTCCTTCAGAGTACTTAAATGATGAATTACTGATGCTATGAGTTATACTAAGATTTTCCAAGAAACTTAAAAAATATTTTTAGTAGTTTCCTTTTACAAACTTGTTCTAAAAGCCATGAATATACCTGAACATCACAAATTAGGTCAAACATAATTTGACATTATATATTTTATGTAAGTTACAGTATCCATCAAAACGTATGTAGTAAAAAGACTTCAGTTTCTAAAAATCATAAACAACTACATTTCCAAGTCAGTATTTTTACATCCTTGCAGTCAGAGAAAACCCACTTCTCTCATTCCCTAATGACATGTGTTTTTCCACGTTGATGACAGGACAGTTCTTGGAATACAGAATACTCCAACTCCATCCACAATAAAACAGCCCATTTATTATTATTGGCTTTGTCAGGAAATGAGGTGCTATACATAAATGAATTTTCCAAATAACTTAAGCATACCAGTGCCAAACACCTTTTATTTTAATAAGTGGCTGAGTTGTTTTTATTTTTAGGTAGTTTTTTTCTTCATCAACAGAAGATAATGAATTTGTACTGAAAATTTTCCTGCAAACTCCCTCAAGACAACCCATTGTTATGTCACCCATGCCTGTGATCTACATTTCCTTGTACTTTTCCTGCCTCCTTTAAAATGGCATTGTGAGATGGGGCCACCCTTGCTAACACTGTGTCAAACAAGAAATGCCCCCAGCACTCCACACATGAAGAAGTGAGGATCTGAGGGGCTAAGAAAGCTGCTGGGGCCACAAAGCAGTGTGTGGCAGAGTCTGTTTATTTGAAGCCTGTACTCCAACCACTATATTAAAATACATTTGCGAAACTTCATTTTTTGTTTCAAGGTATTAAATAAATGTGCCAAGGGCTTAAGCAAGAGTCCACAGAGCTACAGCGGAGTCAGGAAGCCTGAGGCTTGACAAGGCCACTTTCAGCTCTACAAGTTATTTTGGGAGAGGGAAGTTATGAGCTGAACTGTGGCTCCCTCACCCTAAATCCACACTGACCCCAAGAATGTGACTGTGTTTGGAGATGGGGTCTTTACAGAGGTGATTAAATTAAGGTCATAAGGATGGGCCCTAATCCTATATGACTGATGTCCTTATAATAAGACATTTAAACACAGACACATCCAGGGGGAAGACATGACAACATAGAGAGAAGACAGCCATCTGCAAGCCCAGGAGAGAGGCCCTGGAAGGCAGCAACTCCGCCCACACCTTGATCTCAGCTCCTGGCCTCCTGAACTGTGAGACAGTGAACTTCTGCTGCCTGAGCCACCCAGTCTGTGGCACATTGTGATGATGGCAACTCTAACAAGCTAATACAACGGGCTTTTAAAAGCTCTCTGAGGGTGTCCAGAGGTCTTCACCACTTTCTTTTGGGCAAAATAGGCCTATGATATGGAGGAGACTTGTTAGCATGCAACAAATCTAAAAATATGTGTGCTCTCATTCACAATGCTTGTAAATTGTCCATCTAGGTGGAGGCCCTCTTCCTACCATTAGAAAAAAACTCATTTTTTTTCTTAACCCAGGTCATCATGGTCTACATCACAAATTCCCAGAAAATAAGCTCTGGACAGCTTTTACCCAGGGCAGTAGCTGAACAGAGCTTATCATAAGTTCCCTAATGTTTCATTTATTTTCCCTTCATGTTGTTTTTAGTACAAATGAACAGCAAACAAACAAAGTCAGGAAGCATTTAAACAAACAGGAAATCTGTGTTACAATGATAATTTTCACCATCTCAACGATTGTGACACAAAGAGCCAGATTTGGAGACTCTCCTGGACTTGAACCTCTGCCTGTGTAGTGGACAGAGTAACTGAGCAGAGAGCTGGGTAGCTGTCGTTTAAGACACTGACTCTCAAATACCTTATGGCCCAGCACTGAATGAAATTAAAGAAATAGGAACCCTTGGGAATGCTCTGGAAACATCACTCCAATCACAAGGAAACTGCTTGGGAGAAAAGCTTGGTTGTAAACAATAATAATGGTTAATTTCAAGTCACCAGATTTTAAACACCTAAATATACACTCTGTTTGAGAAGACTGAATGTAGTGCTCTATGGAAGTTAGGACAGCAAAGCTAAAATAGTTAAACTCTGTAATGTTATTGTCAAAGATAAACTAAATAAAATCAAATTTATCTTAACCTTCTCACTTACTCTTCTCAACACCCTGAAGAGCTAAGTACTTATTATCACCATGTTTCAAGTGAAAAAACTGAGGCTTACAAAAGTTAAGTAAATTATAGAAACTCATGTAATAGTAAGCAGTGAAGCCAGAATTTGAACCAAGGTCTTTCTGACTAGAAAGTTCATGCTTTTAATTATTTACTGGTTCTTATTCTCAAATGAGAACGATTATTTAAAATTTTTAAATGATGATTGAAATACAGATAGTGCTAAAAACATGAAAAATGATCTATTCAAAGTGAAATTGGATATTTATTAAGGAACTCTCATATGAGGAAAACACCACAGTTTTAGTAAAAAGACTTTTAAGAAATTCTAAAATATATGTGAACCATGTGAAATGAAAGGGAAACGGCATACTTGGGAAGAAAACCAGGGCATGGAGTAACTAAGGTATTTCTCAATAAAGAATTACACTGGTGGTAACTAAATCAAGAGATCCACTTCTTTAGCACAGAGTAAATAACCAAAACCAATGTTTGGAACATTTGTTTTGGAAGTGTGCCATTTATTCCACACTCTCTACCTCAGAAACTGTAGCACTTACCTCTCTCTGAAAAAAATTCCAAGCATGAGTAAGCCAACGGTATCTAGGTAAGCCATAATTTGTCATTCTAGCTTTCAAAGTGACCATGTCTGACCACTGTACTGGAACCTGGAGATAAAAAAACAAAATATCAACAACTGTAATAGATAAACACACACATTCAAACACACAGACATTCACATATTCACAAACACAATCACTCGCAAACTCATAAACATACACGTACTTGGAATGCATTGCAATTGACAAATATTATTTAAAATTTTTATTTGTGGCCTAAATTAAGCTAAGGCTTACTAATACTTACTGAACCATCTCTATGTGTAGATTTTTGTACTAAACGAGGAGGTACTTCATATTTAGCAAAGAATGCAAAATCATTTAATGTCATTATCATGCTCAAGAAAATCAAAAAACAAGTAGTTTACTATGCATCCTACAGATTCACCTGAAAAGCTCCTCAAACAATTCATCTCTGCAGAGAAATGCCCTTTGATTTGACTTCATATGCTATGAAGCTATTCTTTGAAATGACTGCAAATTGTAGCCCTGCAATAAAAGATGAATTAAGAAGGGCAAGAGTTCAGCTCATGTGGGCCACACTCTAAAATAAGTTTGTCAACACCTTTTCAAAATTGGATTTTGGAGGCATGCTAGAATTTTGGAAAAAATAGTTCTCAAATTAAAGCATTTTTTGTGCTTTTATTCTCATGTCACCAGCATCATGACTCTTAACAGAGTGTTGAATCATTACAGAACTTCAGATACACAGCACATAGTTGGCCAGAAATCTAGTTAGCATGTCATGCTGTGTTTTATCTATAGTGCCATAGGAGAAACGGAGGCATACGAGTCCCATCACACATGTGCTATCACGTTTGGATTATGCAATTGGGAAACCAGACAGACTGATCTGTGGAGTAATACAGACTGGGCTTAGTCAAGCAAGCTTGACACCAACTCAAGATTTAGGTTATTTTAAAGTCTTATTATTTAAAATATTAACATCAGTAAAGTAGTTTAAATATTCCTGACCACAGAAAAGTCTTCATGTTTTTTCCTTTGCTAACTTGCTTCTTTTCATGACTTGGAAATTTATAATACAAAAAAAACACCTCAACACTTGGGCACATAATTTAGTTCTCCAAATAATGGGCCAATTGGGTACACTTCATGTCCAACCAAGTTCAGGGAACTAACTAAAGTTCAAGTTACTCACTGTATTATTATCTTGTATCCTTTTGAGCATAAAATAAATTGAAATAAATTCTCTAGGAATATATAATCTGAAACAATATTATTGACTTTTTTTCTAGAAAAGGAATAATGAATAGGAGATGACTATATAAACAACAGAAATAATGGGGTGACAGACTGACATCAAATCTCTTGATTTGGTTATTAGAATTAGCCTTACTTTTTATTTTATTTTCCAAAATAAATGTAAATTGCTTCCCCCTTGTGGCCACAATTGATCTGAGACCAAATGTGGCAAAAAACAGAGGAGATCATTGAGATTCTGGCACAAAATACTGTGATTTGGCAATGAAGGAAAACACATTTACTGGCTTCTTTCATGGAACAGTTAAGAGCACAAAGCCCATTCTATGCAAAGGTTGGGTTCTGCAAAATTTGGCAGCTAATAAACTTAATGGCAGTTTTCATTTACACTGCTATTAGTGCAAAAGCAATAAAAAATTCTGACAAACTTTTTTCTAAAGGATTACTTTCCACATTTCACTTTTAAACATCCCTTGCTCTATCCTGGTGGCTCAATGGGAGAGATACACACAAGCACAGTTATATATGCCCTCAATGGAAATCGCAGTGTGCACCCATTTAATGCCACTGTTACTGAGAAGATATTCGCAGATTGCCCCTTAACAGGATATAAGAAAGTTTTCTGAACAAGTACAAATTCCTTTCAATTCAATTCTCAGAATTATATTACAATCAAACCATTTCCTTTCAAAACCCTTAAATTCTTTCTGAACTTGTTATAAATTAGATTTATCAAATTTGAGCATGACATAAACACAATACAAACCATTTTAAAAATCCACAGAAAGTAAACTCATTTCTAAAGACCTTTTACTTATGAAAGAACACAATCAAAGGCTGAGGTGAGGGGATAAAGAATTAATTATATGATTTACTATTCATTGCCTGAATATCAAGAAGACACATGCATGTATTTTTTGAAAACAGAAAAAAAAAATAAAAGAGACCATTTCTTTACCAATAAGACCCAGAAACTGAGTCCCTGGAACCAACTACTTTTTTACTCCCCTAAATATAAAAAAAAGTTTCTAGGGATGAAGTAATCACGTGATTTTCAAAGACAGCAGGAGCAACCCTATTTTAAGGGAGATTTAGTTTTAAAGAAAGTTCTTAACTTTATTTGAAACATGCCCTGATTTTTCAATTTTCAATAGAGAAAAAATTGTCATAAATTCTGTTTTGTGACTGAGAGTTGTCATACACTAAGTGTTTTCAAGGGGTTCAGATGTGTGGCAGTGCCAAAGCCCCATTCACGTGCAAACTGGAGCATGCAGAGTACCCACTAGTCTGTAATTACCACTGAGGATTCTGAACAGTCTTACTACAGTAGCAGGTTCACCACTGAATCTTTAATAATGGCATCAGTATCGGAAACAACTTCAGTTTTATTACACAACTGCCAAAAAGCATATCCGAAACAAATAGAATAACCTCCCTCTCTTCTTAAGAGCCTTTAGATTTTAAAATGTTGAACTCTCACCTGGTGAGCTTGCTCAAATGCAAATGCCCAGTCCCTACCCCTTCTTCCTCTGCCTTTCTCGCCATTCTGACTTAGCATATCTGGCCTAGAGCCCTATAATGTGCATTTTTAAGGATCCTCCTGGATGACTCCAGCTGTAGATAGTCCAAGGACAACATGGGGGAAAACATCTCTCTCCTGAAACAGAATTACTCTATGATGCTTACAGTGCAAAAAATCTGGTCTGCAACCATGTAAACTGTCAGCAATCACAAACATGCAAAGTTGCTTGACCTCAAAGTGATAAATACACCAATTTTCACCAGTAAAGTGAGAAAACATTAAGTAATAATGCCCAGTGTGAGCAAGGTGAAGAACAAGTGGTAAGCCAGACATGACTGGTAAAATCTAAAGACTGAGAAGCTGTGATCTATATTCATTCGAACATAGGTATAAAATTTATTCCACAACAAAATGAGAGGAAAAAAAGTGCTGAAGAGCTGTTTTCACATAGCCAACTCTCAAACTGTGAAAGCATTTGTAGAAGACTGAGGTAAACACACTGCAACTCTTCAAATACACTTCTTAACGTGGAAGGTGGTTCATCTTGCTGCAAAAAGGAGATGCATGCTTCCTAGACATCAGCATACAGCTGTGGTGAATATTCGATAGATTTTTCATGCAGATCTTCAAGATTTCTCAATCCTGTCACAAACTCAAATCTTTCCTCTTATCATTCAGAATTTGGTTAACTTATTTTCAAACAGATGTTATTTTTAGTCCATTATATCCAGATTTAAGCAAGCTGTGGAATTAAAGACATAAAGTACACCAAATGCAATATTACAAACTATGGTTTGGAGCCATGCTTTAGACACAGAAAAGAAAGGGTTATTTTTCAGAAGTAAAGGGACTACTCATTGTTATTATAGAGTATAAATACTCAGATTAATAATTGTGTCCTAAGCTACTCCGAAGTATCTGATTTAAAAGGCCAAACTGGATATTATTTCAGATTGTGTTTATATCCCATTTTGACTCACCATAATTTCCTGCTCATATGTCCAAACACCACAAGCCAGTTCTACACAGAAAATGACAAGTAAACTCCCAAAGTACTGTAGAAGAACAGAAAATTAATGCTGTTAAGATAAAATCAAAGTAAAATATGTTCATCAGAGACAAACTAAATATTATTCACTGTTGTTTATCTGATGGACAGAAAAACAGAGGCACATATTCAAGAAGCTCCCTTGGGAGCAGCTGGGAATAATTTCAGCACATTTAGAGACGTGTGTACAACATCCAATACTCACCTCAGTGGGCCAGGCAATAGTGCCCTGTTTACCATGTACTTTCATCATTAACTCACTCAAGAACCTTGTGCAATGAATAGGACTACCTCATTTTACAAAGAGAAAATTAGTGCAACAAGTGGACAATGTGACTTGCTCAAGAATGTGCATAGTCAATTTTGGAGGGCTTAGGACATTGGGGCCCTGTGCCGTGGGCTGTATTGGGACCTCCCCAGCTGTGGAGGCAACTGTACGGAAGTAGATAGCAACAGTGTGAGAAAGAATGGGCTCTCTGAAAGCTCCCTGCACTAATTCCAGCATAAACAAGACACCACCACTGCTCTCCTGAATCTTTCACTCCCTTTATAGTGCTAGTCGGGCTGGCGGTACAGGATAGTGATGTTTATTGATTATTCCCCTTCACTGAAATGACAGCTTCATTAAGGGCAGGGACTTCATTGCATTGCTCATCACAAAGTAGGTACTCAATAAATGTATATCCCGTAAAAGAATAAATGAAAACAAAACCGAGCAATATGATAGTAAGAGACTGGGAGCTGCCTTGGACTGGTTGACCAGAAAAGGCTTTGGTGATATTTTAGATGAGTCAGTAATGACAAGGAGAAGGCCATGCTGATAAGACTTGTGGAAGAGCCACTCAGTAGGAGGAAATACGAAGTGCAAGGTCATCTTTCAGGGTGAGCGAGCTAGTTAAGAACTCAGTGGTAACTGAAGCACAGAGTGGGGTGGGATGGCGCACAGAGAGTGTGAGCAGATGGCAGGTACAAAGAGTCAGATCTTTGTGGACTACAGAAAGGATTTTGGATTTTATTTTAGGTTTAACTGAAATCCATTAGCAGGGGTATGATCTGATGTGCATAATAAAAACTGAATTCTGGCTGTTTTGTGCAAAATGACCTGTTGGAAAGCAAGGGTGTGATCAGGGCAACTAAATTAAAGATTGCAGAACTAGGATGCTACCAGGGAAATGGGAGGGAAAAATGAACTTATTAAGGACTGTGAGCCATCAGGACTTGAACGTTGAGTTTCTTTGCTCATAATTTTTGCCAAAAAAGGAAAGGTAAATATAAAACATACTTCCATGTATGTCCCCTATGATTTAAAAATATAAATCACTGCTATTTGCTCTCATATAAAAAAAATGAAGACTATATAGCTGCATAATCTCTTAGACAATACTGTGGCTTAAAAATAATTGGTTCCAAAGAAAAAAGGTCCCCTTTTGGGATCCTACATCCCATTAAGGAGATGCCATTTTACAAGCAGTTTTATTTTCAGTATATGTAGTTCTCCTGGTCAGCTTCAATCTCCTCAGATCTCATTTCCAAGTGTTGCCTTCCTTTGAAGACTTTAGCCTTGAAATGATGATTAGAAGAAATTTTATCAACACAGTATTCCAAGTCAGGCTTTCTCCAAACTCTCTCATAATACTTTACTCAAGAGATCGCTAGACATAAACAATACTATATTTGCACCTTACATTACAAAGAGATAAACTGTTCAATAATTATACACAAGATCAGTTTTCTTATATTTGATAAGATAAAATCCTAGGGTAGATTAAGACTCCAGAGTAAAACTATACTATGGGATACTCTTGTTTTCTCAGATCGCTGACCTAAATTCTTTTCAAAATTGATGTGTAATTACAATGAAAGCCAAGGCAGCTCTGAAAGGCAAGATACTGCTAAGATAAAACACGGACACGGACGAGAATTATGTGCACTGTTGCTAGAAAGAAAGTAGGAGATATCCTGACTTTGCCTTGGTGATAACCATGCAGATTTCTGGATTGATTTTATATCCTTTTGAACTCCACTGGAGTCATATCCCTTGTTCTTTCCTCTTGTAGTCACTGACCGGTTTATGATGTCTGTGCTGCACCACAGAAAGGCTCCCAGCACAGGGCCAAGGGCCATGCTCAGATGCATGTAATACATATAATGCCTGAGTAACTCTGCCAGGCCTATAGAGCCAAACAACACTACAATAACTAGAGGCCTGCATCACCTTTGACTTCTTAAAGTGAGCTTTACAATGAGCTAGCTTTACTGTAACTTAAGCATCCCCAGGAATGCATACATAAAGCATATATATTATATGTATAAAACTATCTCTCATTACAAACTGAACACTGAGATTACCGATCATGGGAAGGAGGCGGTCCACATGAGTTGGACACTCTTTTAACTCTGGGAAAACTGAAGTGATCAACTCTTTCAGATTTCTAGCGTTCTCATTGGTGCAAGTTCTCCCATATAAAACAATGGTGTCTTTATTCCACTTATACTCAGGAACACAGATTTATTTGACCTTCAGATTTAAAATACAAGTTTCATCAACAGCATAAAACTTTCTTGGAACAAATCAAACCTAGAATTAAATTCAAATAAAATATTTGTTTTTACAAGCGCTGCTGCCTCTTCACAGTCAGTGGCTCTACTTTGTTATCATTGCATTAGCCTCACACATCCAGTCTTCTAATTCCAAGGAAATCTTCAAATATCAAATCCATCCTTAAGCCAACATAAACAGATCAACCCCATTTACCCCTGCATTTTCTTTTCCAGTAAGCTCTGAGTCTAGCTAAATTTATTCTCACACTGATTATCACACAGGGAACCATTTCGCCATTATTCAGCGTAAGGGCTGGATCTGAGTTAGGCATCTATAAAACATGGTGTTAATCCATAGAACAAAACTAGCAAAGAATCAAGCAATAGCTCCCATGGAACTTTGTTATGGTTTGAAGCATACATGTATGTCATATTCCAGTACAAAACCGTCTCTTGTCCCCAGTGTGACTGGGAACGTGTGTATCTCCCCTCAGGGTGTCAGCATGTGTCTCTTTCCTAGTGTTATGCCTCTTACTTTCCTAGTGCACATGGTTTGATGAGATGGCCTGTACCAATCTAGTCTGCAGAGCCACTCATTCCTGTCTTCTCCTTGTGCTGTCCTGGAATGGTGGAAAGGGCTCTGAATTTGGAGTCAGAAGACTGATGTTCAAGCCCAGCTCTGAAACACATTGTGATCTTTGGCAAATCATTAAACGGCCCTGGCTTCAGTCTGTTCATCTGTATAATGAAGATAAAGATAAAGCTTTCTTCACTGTTATCATCAAGGTTGGTTGGACACACGTGACAGTGGTTTAGAAAGTTTTAAGTTTGTCAAGAATTATATAATACTTTTCTGAACTGGTTTGTGAAATACAATCCAATATTGACATGCCCTTTCTTCCCATACATAGCCTTTGTGGCCTGCAAAGTGCCAGTTTCTTCATTATCATTTTTCCAGTATTTCTTCTCATTCTTTGTCCCATTATTTTTCTCCTTCTTTCTGTGTTTCTCTGTCTGCTGTATATCAGGCCTCAGAGGCTTCGTGTTCAAACCAGTTGACTGCCTCACCCACAAGTCACAGGGCTCACGGAACTGCTAGCCCACTGGTTCTGGCTGGTAGGCCTCTTGTTCTTAAACGTTATTTTATCCTCAGTGACTGGACAGTCCCTGGCACACAGCAGGTACCCAAGGAATGTTTGTGGTAATGATCAGTTTACCAACTAAAAAGACCAATTTCAAATTATGTTGAGATTCTCAAAGGTGAACCCTGTTTTTTTGTTAACATTTGATTCCTTTTGACTTCTGCTTACTCATTTATATTTTAAATATTGTCTTTCTGTTTTACTGCTGTCATTTTTGTTTTGTGAATTATTCCACGATAATCCAGTGTGTCCTTAAACATTTAGACAATTTACATAGCTAAAGAAAAGGAACAATGTGCAGACTCTACCCATCATTCCTGCCCTGCTAACAACTAAACATTTTAGACAAAGGAAGAATGGGAAAGTGTGTGTTTATACAAGGAAATTGGAATGCAATTATTTGTATGACAAGCTATTTTGTTTTAAAAATTATGCAATATTGAGTTCCTTAAAATAGCTAAATTCCTCTAATGTAATTAAACTAAAATTTGTGTTATAAGAATAAGTTTCATCCCTAAACATTGTTCATAAAAAGCTTGCATCAAGCAAGGCAAGCTCATAATAAGACATGTCACCCAAAAATGATGCAATTAATTAGTGATACTTTTTCCACCAAATTTCTCAAGTTGAGAATAATTAATTATCTTTCTACTAAAAAATGAGTGCCCTCATCGGGTTAGATAAAACATGATGAATGTGAAATTGCTTTCTGGACTCTTTTCTAACAATTATACAAATGGAAAGAGCAGTGGCTTTGAAATAAAATAGACCTGGCTCCAGATTCTGATGCCTTTACCCACCAGCTGGATGACCCTGGGCAAATTAAAAGGCCTTCATTTCCTCAGTTGTAAAATGAGAATGTTAAAACCCCCTTGCAGTGCTGCGTTAAGGATTCAAACAGATAAAGTGCTGTCATATAGGAAGCAATCCTTAAATGGTAGTGATTATTAACCATACATAGTCTCTCTTGGAACATAAACTCAATAAGGACAAGAGGTACCATTATGGCCAGTTATCACACTACCCGGCACAGAGCAGGTACTCAACGTGTATTCTTTGAATAGACGTAACCATGATTGTAGGATGATGGCGACTAAAACTATTCATCTCTTCCTAAAACTACCAGAATCACTCCCACTAAAAGACATCTAATCCCACAGGCTATCTGGTAAAATCTTTAGTAAAATCGTGTGGTAAGAATATAGCTGGTATTTTTCAAAAATCTTTATTAGGAAACTAGAACAGGAAGGGCATGGGGGGGGGAGCAGGTTGGGAACCTGGCTTCTTTTTCCAAAAATACTGAAATAATGGTCTGTTATTTTAAACTAAGGTTGTCACAAAATGGCAAGAGTGGCTGGCATATGTTACTAGTCCCTTTGTCTGCTGGATTTATCTTAAGAGGAAAGGAAGGGCATGACATCTCACCTTCCTATGTAAGCCCTTGGTGATAAATAGGTAAATGTATCTCCCAATAGAAATAAAGGGGATTTAGTTCCCCCACTGAAAGTTGTTTCATTACATTATCTGTGTACAGACAAAACAGTATAAATCTCAAGAAAGTCCTTTCTTAAAGAAACATTTAGTTCTAAAAGTGATCTAGTTCTTTGACACTCTCCTCCCCAGGATTTCCCCTAAAGAAAGCAGATTAAACACATGCTCTACCCCTTTTCTCTCCTGAAACTTCCCTAAAACAACAATAAAGGGATTTTTTTTTTTTTAAAGCACAAACCCAGAGATAAAGGAAAAGGAGATGACAGCAAGTAGAGTTTGGAATGTGCAAAGAAGATAGAAGAGAGCAAATACCTCAGCAGTCGCCCAACAGCTGAATGCTCAGCCAGTAGCGCGGAGAGTCAGGGACAGCCTGATTCACACTACAGTGGCCCCAAATGCTCAGGCGCTGGCAGCCCTGGATGCCTCTGGAAGTGGATGAAGGTAGGGGCTGAAAAGAGGACGCCTTGTTGAAAACCTGTTTAGGAAGAGGTTAGACTCCTCAGGCCCCCCCCTCCCCATATACGTAGCTGGGGGACTACCCACCCCCACCAACAGAAAAGCTGGGGGGATTTATTCTGTGGAGACAGTGAAACAGAATCTCAGGTCTGGGGACACTAGGCAGAGTAGAGGATAAAGCACAGTCCTGGAAACAGAAAATTAAAGTTCAAGTTTACACACCTTTCCCACAATGGTTCAAAACTCCAATAAAACCAAAATAGCACTGAATTTCTCAATAGAATACTGGAAGCTAGAGAGCAGCAGAGGTATGTCTTCAAAATTCTGAGGAAAAAATGATGTCCAACCTATAATTCTATAGCCAGCAAAATTAACATGTAGAGGTATATAAAGCCATTTTTACACATACAGTCTTTTAAAAATTGTGTCTGCTCTGTATGTTTTTTCCAGAAATTACTAGATGTGCTTCCTGAAATGAAAGACTAAACAGAGAAGGACAATGACTTGGAATCCAGAAAACAAAGGCCCCAAAACAATAGAGGAAAAGGAAATCTCAGACTGGTAGTAAAGGGATATCCCATGACAGCAACAGCTTCAGCAGGCCTACACTGGAGCAGGTCTAGAATGTTCTGAAAGATTTCCTTTAAAAAAATATCATTGGTAGAATGCACGAAATATTTGAATATATAAAGAGAACATTTAGAGCAGAGGGAGTTTAGTGCTGAATTAGACTGAAATACATAGAAAACAAAGAGAATTATTAATTCCAAGAAAAACAAAGTATTATTCCAGAAAGAAAAACTAAACCTTGTACTTTCTGTGGCCCAGCTGTGAAGCACATTTACATAGTCATAATCAGGTAAACACTGATCAAACCTAAATTATGATATGTCGAAGTTGAGGTGTGATAGGAACTATACATGGGGGTGGGAATCAGGGGAGGCATGAGGGCAGGAAAGGGTGCTGGTTTCTCATCTTCCATAAGAAATCAACGGATAGTGCTTAAAACTAAAATCTAAAAGAATGAGAAAAGTTACATAAGTATGAGATTTAGAGATGTGGAAGTAAATTCCAAGGGCATATGCTGAAATAAAATTGAAAGCAGCTGCCTTTTAGGAATGGAAAGTTGTCAGCCTGGAAGACTAGTATTTTTCATAATAAGCATTTAAGAATTAAATTTGCTCTGTAAATAGGTATATGAAGCTCTCCGATAAAAGTAAAAACAAAATGAAAACAAACAGTAGCCTCCCCTGAAGCCTTTTCGCCAAAGAGAAAAGGGTTCAAAGAAGAAGCAACTTAGGTATGTTTACATAAAAAAAGTTATTCAAAAGGGATGAAAATTAAAAGTAGCTCAGTTATACTTCATGGTAATTGAGATGGAAGAGGGTCAGTAGCAACTGGAAATAATGCTCAGATGGTGTCATCCTTCTGCTTAATGTACCTTCAGGAGCTCAAAATAGTGATGCTATAACAAAATGCAAAAGTGTGTGCTTACAAGGGTTTATAGACCCCACCAAGAGGTCTCTTTCACTAGACCCTATTTGGCAATTTGGAATGCTCCTGCAATATTTTCATTAAAACTGCTCAAATCAGTGAGTTAGATTATTTTCCAGAATAATTTCAGTCACAAAATTTTAAAGCCTAGAACTCTATATCATGGGCAATTTCATTCCAGAAGGAAGGCCTTGATTTGGTTTATTTGCTCAAGAGATATATATGTTTGTCTATATAATCAAATATTGTGTGTATATAAAATTACAAGTATATAGCGAGTATGTAAAAAACAAGCATACTTTTATATGTGTGTATATGCAAGTGTGTGAGTGCATACACACACATGTGCATGAACAAGTCATTTATTTTGCCAGAGATGTACATACATTATATAATTTACCACTCAATAAATATTACAAAAACATCATTATCTCTGTTTTTTTGAAAAAAGAACATGGAGTTGGCACATTCCTCTGTGATTGAGAGGCACTAAATTCCTCAGAGAACAGGTTTTGGACCTCACACCCTGGATTCAGATTCTACTTCGACCACTTAATAGTGGGCAAGTCAGTTTTTATAATGAAACTAATACAATTTTTATAATGATATCTGGTGCCATGTAGACACTGAGCATTAAACAGATCATTAAATTGAACTTTTATAAAAGTGCTAATAAACAAGTGATTTATTTTGTTTTCATCTTTACTGTTAATAATGTATATTAACACAATTTATAAAAAGCAGTACTTGCTTTTGTATAAAATATCAAATAATTTTTGCTTTTGGGAAAATAGATTTATTTTTCAATTTTCATTTTTAACTTTTTTATCAATCTGATAAAGATAGAGAAAAGCAAATCTATCCTAACAAAGCCAATCAATTTACTGAGTGTTTACATTTTGGAAAGCATTAAAGTTTATAAACAGTTGAGAGATAGAGGTAAAAAATAACTTTTGATTACAAAGAGTGTTTATAGGAAGTAAATCCTATTCACATAAAACTTATTCTCATTGTATCCAGCGTTATAGAGAGGACTCTGAGATATACACTATTTAAAGGAAACAAAAAACCTTGTATCCAACCTATCACAACCTACCAGGAAGTTATTTTCCAAACTACTTTTCTATATAAATGCCAACTGGAAAAGAATTTTTACATTAAAATAAATTGTAATGTTTTCTTGAGCACTTTTACATAAGCTGTTCTGTGTAAGCAAGCAGATAGTCAGCCAAGTATTATAGAATCCCTCAGTAAGAATGTATTTCACTGAGGGAAAAGTAAAAATTATAAACACAAATCTGCTAATCTCTTAATTTATAACTAAAAACTGAGATTGATTTTTCACAAGCAACATTTTACACAATTTGAAATGAGAAAAGTCAGCTTTGCTTATTCTGGATAATTAATACAACCTGAGGCTCACCTCCCTCCAAATAAAAACTATTTCAAAATATAACATACCCTACTGGACATCTTAATGTTCTAAAGTCACAGTGCCTTTTGACTCCTATCTACATGCTACATAACCGACACTTTTAATAAACAAAAAGTGTGATTAAAGGCCTGCATTCACTAAATGATAAATGATAAACTCCAGTCTCTACCCTGTCAAATACTAAACTCTGCAAGCTTTCAGTGCTAAGTATCTCTATGTCAGTTGTTTATTTTTCCTTCCCCAGTGATTGGAGGTTTAAAAATATAATATTACTTATAGTTAGTAAATAAGAGAATTCCAGTGCCAAATATTTGTACAAGATAATGGAACAACCGACGTTCTGTTAAGAATCCACTGGGACTGAACTTCTAACAATCCAAGAGGGCCTGCTGCTTAAAACACTCATCCACACAAAGCATCTGGTTCAGCCTTCCCTCAAAATGATGTCATAGTAGACACAAGCCTGGTACTTTCTAAAGGCCAATTATTCACCATGTTCTATGTTTCTCTACAGTTCTTTCAAAGAAAAGGCAATATTAAATATTTTTTCTTTTAAGAATCATACATGGAATGAGGTCAGTCTAATTTAGGAAAAAGCTAGAACTAGAAACCAGTTTTTGAAGAAACAAAGTCTTGCCATGCCTGAGCCCCTGCAGAAACTCTAGCTAAGATAAGAAAGTATAGGCATGCTGTGGCCCTTTTTTCTTTCTTATTTGAGGAAATATAGAGGACTATTTCTAATAATGGATCTTAATTCACTCCCCTTTTCAATTTTATTTACCCCAGTAATCACTGAGTTGATTCCTTTAAAAAAGATGTTGGTGACATTCAAATTAGTAGGTGTTTGTTTCATACATTGTTCAAACTATTAGACAGAAAAATGTGTTATGCCAAGATCGAGGGACTTAAGTCAAGGGCTATGAGTTCCCAGGGTCAGAGACCTATGTCATGAGAGTTAAAGCATTAAAGGTAAGGCAATAAAGTAGCTGGACATGTAGACAGGTCACCACGTATACAGTTTCTGTTGCTTTGTAAGCTACGTCAGCTAAAGTCTGCATGCTCAGCCCTGTTTGGAGAGAGTTAAAGGGTGTTACTGGTCTCTGAAGAGAATACCGCTACATATTATTGGACCATCCCTCAGAATTCAAGACAGGGGTCCCCATCACCAGAGACTGGGCATTAGAGCAAATAGGAAGGAACCTTAGAAATTTCCTACCCAACAAGGCCAAAAGAACAACAGACTCAATGGCGGATCCAGATCATGCCTCTCAGACCCAACCAAATGTGGCCAGATCCCTCCCAAACACAAAAGTGGAATGAGTTCATTATCATAGGCACTTTATGACAGCACCTTTTGCAAGACAGCAGTTTAGGAAATAGGAAATTGCTAAAGATGATTTTTTAAGCAAAAAGAGAATTTATACTTTTCTATAACTTTGCGTGAAAATATCTTCTTCTAAATCACAGTCTTTTAATTATTTTCCCTTTATTTTCAGACAAGCTATGCACATTAACTTATTCTCACATATTCCCCAGAATAACTGCAAACCCTATTTGTTAAAGAGTATTAAAGAAAAATGTTTCCTTCAAATTTTTCAAATCCATACACCCACATATCTAATGAAAGTGGAGAAGTTGATTCTTTTTTGTTCTTCTTTTTTTTTCTTTGATAAATCTGTTCAAGCAAAAACACTTTCTTCCTAAACCAAAAAATATATTTTCTTCCTTAAAAGAAGAAAGTATATGAACATAACCCAATTCACAGTCATGCTTAATGTTCGGGGAAAGAAGACCATGTGTAAATAATGATAAAGCCATTAAATTCTTACCAAAGTTGCATAAACATCCTAAGATTCAGTCTAACTGATAGAAGGAACAGTTTGAATTAAATAGCATGAGTTACAGATTGATGGAAAGATATTCACTTTTGTTACAACGAATATTTGAGCTATACCAGTGTTGAAAAGTGGAGACACTGAAGGCCTGCTTTTAGGAACAGATTGATGATGATCTGAGGGGAGCATGCCCATTATCTGTAAGTAAATGCTTCTAACATGCTTGAAAAGCTTGGTCTCAAATGAGTCAAGCAGTTCTACAACAATCCTCTGGTACTAGTCAATTGTTTATGGAACTTTATTTCCCTGAGGCTGGAAAATTGCTGCAGCATTCCAAAGGACTACTGTTCTAACTTTTCCACAAGAGTCCTTGAACCTGGCTTGTCTCACTCTCAGGGCACCTTAGCCCAGCAACCAGTTTCCTGGTGCCTATTCAACTTGATAGCTATTTTTGCTATGAAACCTGAACAAAATAATAAACACATACAGATTAGTAGAATTTTGTTTAAAATATACATTTAGACAAAATTCTAAATCATTAACTAGACTTCCCTACCTGAATACCTTTATTCCTTCATCAGCAAAGGCAGATTGTTAGAGGAAAAATGTATGCCTTCAATGCTCTCTTCTATCATTAAAAAAACTTCTATAAATGTGAAACCCCCTCACCCCAGAGTGGCAAGACCAGCTTGCTCTTCTGTCCCAGGTAAATGAGCAAAAGGTCTGGAAGCAAACAAGAACAGACACTGCTACCTGGATGATGTAGCAAAAGATAGATCTGACCACATCATTCTCAGGCTCACAAAACTTCAAACACAGAGTATGTATGCGTGCCATTCATGAGTCCCCATATTTGGGCCCTAGCTCAACACAGCCCTAGCTCCCACATAGGTGGCACACATTTGCCATGTGACCTATACATGCCCTTCTCCAAACACACTGTGAGCATCCAAGTCTTATCTCTCCACTAGCTTTTCAGTTCCTCAAAATACTGTGCTCTGGGAGAAAGGGCCCTTCCGTAAACCACAGCTTACCTCTGCCCAGCATTTACCAACCACCCACACTTTGCCCTCTACCATTAGATCTCAGGTCCAACACGTCTTCATGTTCCTTTATACAATGTTCTCAGTAAAACAAGGCTATTGTTCCTTAGAGTTATTTTAAAGTATCTTTAATAACGCAAAGGAAAAACTGTTAGAATTAAAATCCTTTAATTCTAAAAGGCAAACCTCTTACGGTCTCACTAACAGTTACCAGTCCATGTCTTCAATTCAGCTATGCAAACCCTGCACAGAACTTGAAATTTTAAAATATTTTTAATGTGTGTTTCCTAAAAGAGATACTGAAAAATTCATATGTTTATGCAATTAGAAACACCCTTACATTGGCAAAGATCATCTAATAAAATGCCGATCTTCTTAAAGACAGTGTTTTAGAAATGTCTTCATGGTTGTGATCACTGTGAGGAAATTTAGTTTACAAATTTTACAGTTTTAAAACTGAAAAATGGTAACCTAAAGAAAATTCAAGGATAGCCACTTATTTTAGAGTAACCAAATGTACTGCTTTACAGGAATGCTAAGTGAGACAACTACTGGATTTGCACATTCTAAATAAAATTTAAATTACTATTTCTGTCATGTGAGAACATTTATCTTTATCTGAGCACATAATAAGGGCCTGTTATCACCCTTTATATGAAGAAAGAGAAACATATATAGATCACAATTCTGAAAAAGGAAGTTTTTTAAATTTATGAAATTTCATGAAACAACTTTAATTAATAAGCTGTTATTTAGTCATCAATTTCATTAGACACTGCATATAAAGTAAGTATGAAGCATCATTCTTCTAAAAAGCTTACCTGACAGCAACTTGCCTCCTTCGTTTAAAGGACAGTATGCTCATCTTTTATATGTGTCATTTGCCCCTTTGTTTTAACTCTGAACATTTAAGAAAAACTGTTTCCTGAGTCATCTACATAGCTATAAGATTTTATATGAATGTTTACTGCTTTACATTTGCCAGAGGAAGTCAATAAATTGACAAGCAGATGTGAAAGCAAAAACACTTCACAGTTGCTGAGTTAGCCTCAAGGTAGCTTGTGCTGAACTGGTAACCAGCATTCACAGCAAATGAGCTTTTCTATAGCGTGTGCTGACAGAGAAAAATCTGGCTTTGAACTCTGTACAAAGGGCATTCACCCAATCAATATATATAGATTTACATGGCTTATATTTAACCAAAGCTATCTCAAATGTATATATAAGGAAACAAGACATAACAACGCTTAAAATGCTTACCATGCCAGAGTACACCTAAAGCATGCAAAGGGCAGAAATACAAAAACTTGAACCATTCATCCTTCAAACCCTAAGTTAAGCCAAAGTCCAATGAGCATCAAAACCCTGTCACCAAGACCCAACACGAAGGGCATGAATATCACACAATTGTCCTGGGTCCCAGTCTTGGACACAACATTTACTTTCAAAGACATCTACTTAATGTGCTTTTCTGGGGCATAGTTAGAGGCAGTCAAACACCATCACTTAGGAAATGGAAGAGGTTACAAAACTGTGTCCTGGGCTTCCATGCACACAAAAACAAGATGTCCAAACGGAGTCTCTAGGTCCAGAAATGCCTAAATCTTCTTCAGTTTCCTCTGCTGGAGAGTTTTTTGAGTTTAACAACTAAATTTAACAACTATAGCTTTTAAAGAATTCTAGTTAACATGCCAAAATATAATGAATGTATTGAAGGGACATGTTTCTATCATATGAAAATGCATAACATTGAATAATACCTCATTTCCTGATGTCAAGTAATACAAACATTACTGTGGTATAATTCTTTCTCCATAATTTCATCTCAGCAAGGTCTACTGAAATTCAGCCACCTCCCATCCAGTCCCCAAAGTCTTAGTTCAGACCCCAACCATGGTTTCTGAAGATGATTTGTGTAACCATGGACAGGGCTTCCCAGTGCCTCCGGCCCTAAAAACTATATATATAAGGAAACAAGACATAACAACGCTTAAAATGCTTAACTCTAAACATTTAGGAAAAACTGTTTCCTGAGTCATCTACATAGCTATATGATTTTATATGAATGTCTACTGCTTTACATTTGCCAGAGGAAGCCAATAAACTGACAAGCAGATGTGAAAGCAAAAACACTTCACAATTGCTGAGTTCGCCTCAAGGTAGCTTGTGCTGAACTGGTAACCAGCATTCACAGCAAACGAGCTTTTCTATAGCGTGTGCCATTGCCAATGGCATTTCTGTAGCATTGGAAATGCCCTCCATGGGCTCTCCATAGCCCAAGAGATAACGTTAGACTCTCTCCTACAACTCTGCACTGACACCAGAACCACAACGAATTTCCGCTTTGCCTAAACTTGCTGTGTTCCTTCACCCCAAGTGTCTGTGCACACATTCTTCATGCTGCTCTAAAGCCCCTTCCCTTCTCCACCAAAAAACACTTCCACACTTCCATACACAGCTCAGATAAAGATTTTCCTGCAAAACCTGCCAGAAGTCTTCAATTGCTCCCTATTCTAATTCCCATAATAATTTATTTATAAATTGAATACTGGGTTTTGCTATGTCATTTGTTTTTGTACTCTCCCTGCCCATCTTTGTATGTTAAGTGTCTGTCACAGATTGGGTACTTGATATATGTTTAAGGAGGGAAAAAGGAAAGAAAAGGAGAATGAGAAGGGAAGAAAGGAGAAAGGAGAAACCATTTAAATCTTTGACAGAATAAGAGAGAATTATGGTATAATTTTTAGGGTTATTTTTATAATAAGGATATCAGATGATTATACTTTTAAAGGTTCAACGGAATTATAAATGAAGCATATTTGTCTTACAGAAATAATGCCAGTATTAATTAAATGTATAGCAGTGTGCTGGAGTAACATGCATGGACTGTATTTGAATGCTAATGATAGCAGCTAGCAGCTGTGTATCTTTGGGCATTCTACTCTTCCTCAACTGTAAAATAAGTCTGACCATCTAAAGCTGCTATAAGTATTTACTGCAGAAACAGGGTAAAACACTGGACAGATGCTAAACATGCAGTCCGTGAATGGACCTTGATTCAGAAATAAAGATGCTAGGTTCTCAACCAAAATTACAAACAAAATATAAACATATTTAACTTAGTTTAATTTTAACTTAATGGCTTAGGACTAGCTATATAAATATAAAATGTATAACTACTTAACAGAAAGCCTTAAACAGAGACTGCAGAAAATTACTCTTTGAAGATATTACAGTTTTGCATTATGATTTCAAATAAAAAGCTGAGAATGGCTCATTTCTCCATGGTCATTAACAATTTACTTGATTTCCATTAAGAGAGTCATTTCAAATTTGGTCCAATCACTGCTTATTTTAAGAAAGCTTTAAAAGTGCTTCCATACAATCACTAGCCATATGAAAATTCTCTGGAATAATAATACTGAAACAAAAAAAGAAAACCTTCCCTGGTAAACACAAGGTACTGCTTAACACATAAGGTGCCTCCAATTTCATTTCTGACCAACACTTGACTACATGTGGTTTGCTGGCAGTCAAGCATATATTATTAGCATCACACTCTGACAAATGACATCTCCTGATGGTGACATTCAGCTGTTGTCGATATTGTAAACACGTCTGTTCAATCTGTTTACATTCCCCCTGAGCTGGCACTGCTTTCCTAATGCCTATGTTAATAGTAAGGTAGAATTGCAGTAACAAATGAATTTCATTTAGTCTACAGCTAAAAGCCTTGGGACATACCCATCTACAGCCTAAAAGCAATTTCCATTTAGCTTCAATTTGTCTTTTAAAGAGTGAAGGAATTTCTGCTACTGAAATTACTTTGAACGACATGGCATTTTCAAGTTTATTTTCCCAAGTCATTTTTGCCTTGTTTTCCCAATATAATTAGAATTTAATTATTCTTAATCTCCTCATATAAATACATAAAAGTTTCTGTTCTACGACAGTTTCACATTTATTAAGAACAAATCTAGTTACAGCAGAGTTGCCAGATTCAGCAAATAAGATTACAGGATGCCCTTTTAAATTTGAGTTTAAGATAAACAATGAATAACAGCTTAGTAGATATATATCCTCAATATTGCATGGGACATACTTACACTGCAATATTATTTTGTTGTTTTTCTGAAATCTAAATTTAATTGGATGTCCTGTAATTTATTCAGGAAACTTACATTAGGGTTTTTTAACAACTTGCACCTAGAATTCAATAGAAGGGTCAAATTCATAACCAATGTTACCAGAAATGTTTCCTATGGTGGCCTCTGAGTTGCATTTTCTTGGAGGGGGTAAGATGGCAGGGCAAGTTGGTTATAAAGATCTGTTTTGAGGGTCTCATTTTTTCTTGGTCGGCCTGATGAATAATGGCATTTTGACTTCTGCTGGAGGAGCACCATAGCCCTGTTGCTAGCTGTTTTTTAGTAATCATTTAAGAGATATGGCAGCTCTCAGAGATACTAGTTGTCTAAAAAAAATATTCTTCCTGCTAATCTGGCTAGGTCTTAAAAGTGAAACAATACTTTGAATACAAGGAAATGGGCAAGTTGGTTTGAATGCATTGGGCTTGTTTAAATATTTACATCCAAAATAAAAGTAAGGAGCCACCTAAAGTTTGTTTTAATTAGGCTGAAAAGCTAAAGGGCACAGAGGAAGAAACCATGAGAGTTGCCCTGCAAATATTTGCCAAAGATCTAACATCATGTCATATTTTGCCTGAGTTCCCCCCACTTTAGCAAGTCATTAGCTTTGCAGTCTAAACATCTAAGAGGCAGATTCCTCCTTTAAAATCTCTCTCTCACTGCCTTTCAGGCATTATCCTCCATCTGATATGCTGGCCTCCCCGACTCACACTGTTCTAATGTCCTGTATATTAGGCAATTTAATGAACATTTATTAAAGCAGTAGGTAAGGTGAATGGTTCATATTAACAAGTTGTTTGTAGTCCAGTAGATTGGGCTGGTTATAAAAAAAAGGAAATTTACAACAATGGAAATGTGCTAGATTTCAAAGGGTGAGAAGCATCTATTAGAGACATTTGGTAAATGCCCAGTGACAACAGGATTGGCAATCAGAAACACTCTGAGGTCTGAATCAAAACCCTCCTCGTTTTTGCTACATGATGTTGGGCATATATACTACTACTGAACCTCTCCGAGCCTCATTTATAATTATCTTAGATGATTGTTGTCAGATTTAAAATAAAACATGATAGGGAAAATCTTTCATACAATGTAAGATACATTTATAGCACTTAGGTAAAGGCAGCAATTTGTAGAGTAAAATAGGGAAGTTGTTATAAATATATTGTTGGAACTGGACTGCCACAGTCTGAACACCAGATTCTCCATTTACTGGCTATGCAAATTTAGGCAGATCACTTGGCCAGCCTGCCTCATTTCCTCACCTACATTATGGGAATAATAATGCCTGCTTTCCTAATACTCTTTCATTAGGACTGTGGAGAGGACAAAATTGATCAGTTCATGTAAAACTCTTCTTATTTAAAAATTCACATAAATCTCTAGAGTATCTGTAAGCACCTGAGAATGTTAACTATTTTGATCATCATCATCATCTTTGTCATTATTATGATTTAAGACCAGTCTTCATGGGCTGGTAGTATTGAAACAAAAGTATTAAGAAAGTCCCACCTCAAAGGACAGCAAGAATAAGCAGAGAAGACTGGAGCAAAAGAAGTTTGTACAAGGGTCAGAAAATACAGTTTGACCAGAGAACATGAAGTAGTTGAGAAAGATAAAAATGGCAGATGAAGGCTTGATTGCAGAAGAATTCGATGCAAAATCAGGGCATCTCTACTTCAATGCCCAACCAGAAGTCTTTCCAGTTTTTGGAACAGAGGAATAATGTGATCACCATTGCATCATATTAAACTGAGACATTAGATTTGGGTAAATTAGGAGACAACAGAGGCAGGCAGTTTACTTAGGGGGCTCTGCACTGCTTCAGCAAGAAGTCAGGGGAGCCTGGACCTGAGTGCTCCAAGTAAGAGTAAAGAAGACACTGCTCCTGCAATTGTGGATTCAGTATTTACAGGACTTGGCAATTGTTTAGAGGAGGATACTGCAGAAAGGAAGTCAGAGAAGAAACTGCCCGAGAAGCAGATGAGATGCACATTGTTTATGAGTGACAGGGAGTTGGGAGTTGAGACCACAGATCATTCTCTAGCAAGGGAAAAGGTGTGCTGGATCCAGACAGAGTAGAGTCAAGAAACTTTTCATGGGAAAAGATGAAGCACAATGGGAACTGGTAATGAACTGCCAAAGGTGGTCAATGTTACAAAACAGCCAAGATAGACACACTCAACAGCAATGCACCGAGGACTACCTGTGAAAAAGAGTACACCCCACAAGCAAAGGCAGGGACAGGATACAGCTGTGTCAGTCTACACTCCACACCCTTCTAGAGGAGGTGCTGACCCCTCAGCTGAGAGGCATCTCCTCTCTGGCTTCAGAGCACCCGGGAAAGCCTTCTTAGAGGTCTCATCAGACAGTGGTGGGATTAACTGTCTATCATACACACTGGTCTAATGGTAAAAACTAATAATGCCTATATTGTCAGTACGTATTTGAAGCATGAATGGATGTATAAGTTAATGGCCTTTACAACTTCAGTCCTCTAGGTCACCTTTGCATCGTAAAGCACTTTCCTCCCTCACAAACTAGCTTTTCACACACAGGTTTCTATGATCCATTCTGTCTCAGGGAGAGATCAAATTACTTTGTTCTTTGCCAAATTGCTTTACTAGCATTCAAATATATATCCATATACTAGTGGAATGTATAAATGGTTTTCAGAATGTGTTCTTAAAGGTCTTTGAGCTTTCATGAAATGTGCTATCTCACCCCACCCCATACCTCAGTCCAGGGACCATCCAGGGTCATACAGAATCGGGGGAGGGGGAAGAACAGCAGTGAGACTATGGTTTTAAAATAGGATTCTGAGGATATATATTTTTTTAATTTAACATACCTTACCCATCCTTTAACACTAAAGTTCATACAAAGTAAATCCTGCAGAAGTTTTCTTAAATTACTGTCCTATTACCTTAAGTTGCAAAATAAAATCCAAACCCTTCCAACCATTCTCCCTCTCATTATATACCAAGCAGAGAGAAGTAAGGCAATGGGCATGGCCCCTTCTCAGAGTGGTTAATTTTCTGCAGCATTTAAGGTTTTCCAATCATGGATCTGAAGAGTTATACTCCAAGAAGCCAAGTAATACATTAACACAGGTTCTTCCTGTGAAGTGCAAAGCTTTAGTTCAGCTTCACACTAGATTCTGTTTTAATTGGCTTGGGATGGGAGCCAGTCAAGCACTGGGTGTGCGGAGTTGGCTCCTGAGAGCCAATTTGTGTTCATCTCTCCCCAGTCTTGCATTCAGTGATACCACATTGGTAGCCTGATATCAACCATGCTGAGAGTATTTAGCCCAAGGAAATGTTCAAATGCTACAATCGAGTTTTTTTTAATATGCTCAGATATCTAGCATACCAGCATACTGTTAAACTATTTTTTAAGTTCCCTGCAAGAAATTAATGTGCAGCTAGCATTGAGAACCACTGCAAAGAAAGGAATGCACTCGGTGAATTTTTTAGGAATCTGATGCATCTGCAATTACATGGTAGCAGCCTCACTACCTGGTGCCCCTAATATGCAAAATTTTGTATACTCAAAGTGCTTCAAAAAATATTTATGTAAAAAGTTCACATGTAAACTGTACTTTTAATTGACTCAAGTTGTTATTATCAAAAGAGAGTTCGCTAATTTTTTAATTAAAAGCCTAACCATAGATTTTGGAATCATAGAATTTGAGTGCTGAAGGTAATTTAAGAAGTAATTTAGAGCCTAGTAAACATAATATTCGTCATGTAAGTGTAGATTAGTGATACCAAAAACAAAAAAAACAAAACAAACAAACAAACAAAAAAAAGGACTGTTCCTGTGTGGTAACCTCCAATGAGTTCTACACAAGGGTATAAAGGGCATATACAAGTGTAGGCAAAGGGTCTGTTTGCGTTTATACAGAAATCAAAGCCTAATTGGGCTACCCTGAAAATGAACTAAGATACGATATGAAAGAGAACTTCCAACATCAGCACTCTCTGGAAGACTCATGCCAGAAGATGGTCATCAAGAAATCCCAACAAAGATCAACGCACTGCTACAGCTTTAGATGCACTCATCCCACCAGCTCCTGGACTTGCCATGGGAATGAAGGAGATATCTAAGCTGGCCTGTGCATACAGTGAAAAAACAAATTTGACTGGATCTATACTGTTGGAACTCAACCAAGAATTAGGAGAAGTGCAAATTGTAGCGCTCCAAAATCTTACAACTACAGACTATTTACTGTTAAAAGAACATAAGGGATGTGAACATTCCCCAGGAATGGGTTGTTTTAATTTATCTGATTTCTCTCAGACTGTTCAAGTTCAGTTGGACAATATCCACCATATCATAGATAAGTTTTCACAAATGCCTAAGGTGCCTAACTGGTTTTCTTGGTTTCACTGGAGATGGCTGGTAATTACAGATATGCTTTGGTTATGTAACTATACTCCTATTATGTTAATGTGTGTGCGCAATTTAAGTAGTAGCTTAAAACCTATACATGCTGAAGTTACTCTACAAGAAGATATGTCAAAGAAATAATCTTCCCAGGTTTTCTGCCGCCTGCTACTTCTATAGCTTTTCTTCTTCCTTCCTAATTACAACCCTTAAATAGAATTCGTGCCTCATATCAAATTTACCGAGTATCATAATTCTTCCAAGTGGTAAAGACACCTCAAGACAAATGCTGGGCATAGAAGCTACAGGGCATAAATATGCAAAGAAATAAAAAGCTAACCATTTCAAACAATAAGGCTTCTCTCTCACTTACCAACTTTACATTTCCCTGTATGGCCCCGGAAGATGACTGGTTAGCCAGAGACGGGTAAGATTCCTCAAGGGAGGAACAACCTAAGACAGGCACAGTCGCAGAGGGGTCATCAGGTGAGAATTGGGGATCAACAGAGGTGAGGCTTAGAACCTCACCCCCCCGTTCTGAGAGAAATCTTCTGCATACGTGGATGTTTTATTGCCCTTGTCTAGCTTGGATTAACACATAGTCTACAGGCACACACCTGATCATCTATATTTGCTCTCTTACAACACTAAACTATGTTTTCTACCTTTATCTTGTATCTACCTACCACTTCAGCATTTTATTAAAAATAATAATAATAAAGAGAGAAATGTGGTATCCACATATAAATCAAGTATAAAAACCAAATGAGTATTCATATTTGAACTGACTGTTTATAGTTCATAATGCATGAGCAAAACCGAAAGTTTCTGTGATGACTGCCCTTGTACTGTTCACTATGTAACTTATTCATTATGTAAGAATTTGTTCTCCATGTAAGAACTTGCTTGTTATGCCTCAGAAGATTGGAGACTGACGAAAATTAGGCTTGGGGTGGATTAATGATTGTGCATTGAGCATTGACTCCCCTATACAGAATTTTATTGTTGTTAACAACCATTTGATCAATAAATATGAGAGATGCCCTCACAAAAAAAAAAAAAAAAAAAAAAAAAAGGACAGACTTCCAATTGTAAAATAAATAAGTAACCGGGATGTAATGTATAGCATAAGGAGTATAGTCAAGATATTGTAACAGCTTGGTATGGTGATAGCTGGTACCTAGAATGATGTATATAAATGTTTTATCACTGTGTTGTACACTTAAAAAAAATAAAAAGAAAAATAAAAAGAAGTAATTTAGTCCAACTCTTTCACAATTAAAAAAAAGAGAAAACACTAAGATTATAGAAACAAAGACTCATTTATACCCAGTAGCCTATGTAAAGGCAATGCTGGGATTGTAATGTCTGTCTGCTACCGCACTACCTGAGTTTCCACGTGGTTTATGGGCAAGTTTATTTTTAAAAAGGAGAGAGAGAAAGAAACGAGTTTCATTATGACTTCACAATTCTAGTCGTAAGGGGCCTGTCTGAGTTGTAATAAGGTCCATGACATGAGAAAAAACTCAACTTCCAAATGAAAATGTCAACACATAGCCCAAGTGAAATAATTAAATAGCTTATGTATTTCCAGGCCTCATCATTTGACCACTGCAAATACTTCTATTGAAGTCATCTCTCATGGAAAGAATGCTCCCCTTCTCACAGGATGTTGAACAATTACCCCAGATTAGAGTATTGCTCTCACAGTTCCCTAAGAACATAATCGTGTGTGCTGATGAAAACACAACACAGTGTACTGGTTGGTCTTTTTAAACATAAGAAAGAGAAGATACAAACCCATACCCATGCAAGAAGCAACAGATTTCTTTTCACCGTTCCACAATATCCTAACATTCCAACAATGATAAGGAAACAGCAAACAGCAATCATGACTGGATGAACCACAGGAAAGTAAGTCAAGATGACAGCCTCCTCTACCCTGAAAGAAGAACAATAATGTCATATTATAGGTAAAATAAAATCAAAACGCCTTTGCCTCAGGAAACCACCAGGGACTCTCCCCTCCTTCCCAGCTGAGAACAATCTCCCTCTTCTTCCCTGATCTGGGTCTCCACGTACAGCACTTCCTTCCCAACAACTGATCCTTCCCCAAAACGTGAGAGACTTCAATATGAAGGGAAATTGGTCCATATTAAAAGAAAGAGGATGGCAGAGAGAAATGATTTTTGCTGGAAAATTATGGAAAAATCATTAACTAGAACCCTAATACTAAGGGTAATAATAATGACAACAAAAAAGGACTAAGTGCTTACTAAGCTCCATTGTGTTAAGGATTTTACAAAACCATACTCAGACATTTCAGAGTAGTATATGTTGCCATCCCCATTCAGAGAAGAGGAAATTGAGGCTGGGAGAAGTTTAGTAATTTGCCCCATATGATGTTAGGGGATCAACCTTTGCAATTTGAGAAGAAAATGGCATTGCTGGGTTTTGATTTCGTTAGTTCAGGAACATGAAGGTTAGAAAGTTGGCAGTGATTTTCTTAGAGAGAAGTAGCTAGGCTGTCCTTTATACACAAATGTGATATGGCTGACATATTGTCGGGAGGACAGGCAGCTGGTATTCCCAAACCAGAATGTTCTCTGGGATAAGATGCATGCCTTAATGAGAATGTGAGAAAATGCAAGCGTCTGCAACAAAGGTTGCCATGGGCAAGAAAAACTTTCCAAAGGATCCTGAAAGAGCACTACTACCTAAACAGCTAAGGACAAAGTTGCTTAGAAACCAGCATCTGAGGAAGCTGATGAAAGGTAGTAATCATTAATTATGAAGCCTACCTTGTTTCTGCAGTTAAAGTCAGAACATTATTTAGGTAGTCCCTCATCCAAGCAGAAACTGCCAACACACTGATGGACATTAGCTGGGGAGAAAAAAATACAAATTGGTTACCAACAATGTAGGCAACATTCTCAGCAGGATTAATAATTTATTAAGAAATTTCATCACATTAAGAAAATCAAGAATTTTCATCACATAATTGTTATGATTTTTCCTAATGACCATTTAGGATCTGTTGAAATTTACTGTTACTATAAATATTTGCCATTCCATTTTGTAATCTTGTCATAGCCACTAAACAGAGTGTCACAAAATAGAATACAGATGGCTACACTGAAATGGCTGATTCCAGGTTCAAATAGGAATTGAATTGTGCAAGGCAAAGTGGCCACAGAACACAAATTTTTTCAAGTGTGTAAGATGAGCTAAAACATGTCAGACATAAAAGCATGGAAGCGATCAAATACTACGAATGTCAAAGCAGGTAACTTGAAAGGGCTTCCACTGGCTAACGTTCAAACAATTTGAGCATCAAAATAATAGTAATAATACAATGAATGCAACTGTTTGAAACATCAAATATACTAAATGTATGAATTCATAAGAATAACTAAAACTTACTTGTCTGGATGCTCAGTGTTCAGAAGAGAATCCAGTATTTATCCTACTTTTCCTATACAGACTAAAGAAAGAGCCAAAGATTTAATGAAAGTTTTTACAGAATTCCTGCTGACATGTGCAGAAAGTATGACAGAGTATCACTATTTAACAACCCCTTCTGAAACGATGGCTCTCCAGGCAAAAATCCTCAGTAGCTGTCAAAATTACCAGGTCAGTGCTTCTCGGTCCTGTTGGTACATCCAAATCACCCAGGACTCTGAAAAAAAATTACTGATCCCACATCCACCCTGGACCAGTTCTTGGAAGTGGTACCTAGGCATCAGAAATGTGTAAAGGCTGCACAGATGTTCTAATGTGTAGTCAGGGCTGAGAACTATTGCATTTCTGTAAAAGGCTGATGGGGACTTTTAGAATGAAGAGACCAGGCTGATGTACGATACCAAAGAGACTCCACTAATCAATCTTACTATCACAAAAAGAGACAGATAGCTACAATGTGATGTCCCAACACGCAGCAATCAGAAGTTCACAAAGATACCTTTGAAATATTTTTACCAACTAGTCAAACCTGAATTTAATCAAGCCTCCAGCTCTAATGATCAGTGTATAGGAAATACAGGGAACAGATTTAAACTTGTTAAATGCCACCATGGGGATGCAATCAGCAAAATTGAGAATATGAGAGACTCTTAGAACAAATGATCTGGTTTATTCAACTTTTTAAAACTTGCAAGTGAAAAAAAGGCAAGAAGGAAGGAGAAGCTGTTGTAAATTAAAAGAGATTTGAGAGGTTATAGATTACCCAGTGCAGTATGTTGACCTGATTTGGATCCTAATTCAAACGAACCAACCACAAAGGCATTAAAGAGGCAACTGGGATATTTTAACATGACTGGATATTTGAAAATATTAAGGAATTATTGCTTACTATTTTGGATGTGGCAAAAGTATTAAGGTTTTTTTTTATTAAGTACCGACAGCTTTTAGAGATACATGCTGAATGGTTTAACAACAATGACGCAGGAGGGTTAGGGGGAAAGTGGAGGCTATGTTGATAATTGTTGAAACTGAGTAATTAGGGGTAAATATAATGCTTTCTACTTTTGTGTATGTTTTAAATTGTCCATAATTCAAAAAAAGTTTTTTTAACGCAACTACTTAGAACATGTTCAAAAGGAGTCTTCCTGGGAAGCTTTTCCAAAAGCTGAAGGCTAACCCCTAAGTTCTGAAGGTCTTTCCTATTTTGATGGAATTTTTTCTAAAATGTGTCTTATACTTATCTTCTTAAGCATAGTAGAGTAAAAATTACCTTAACTTGATTTTTAATAATTTCTTGCATCTTAATGAATGTCATTCACCATTCATTACATCTTATAGATTTAGCTGTAAATGCTGAAATAATGAATAGACAAGCTAGGAATGAGCCTATACTGACTCCAGCAGTGGCCATGAAAATGTTTTCTGGATAAAAGCTTCAAGGTAAAGCAAAATATGTAGAGTTCTGTGACCTCTTACACAGGCAAGTATGGCCACCTGCTTAGAAAATCAGCTAGTGAATTCACCTGTCCTTCATTCAATTGCAAATGTTTACTTAACACCTGCTATCTGCCTGGTACAGTCTGTGCTAGATTCGCAGACCCAGAAATGAGTAAAAGAAACAAGATCCTGGCTTTTGTAGACACAAGGAATAAATATATAGGCCAGATAATTACACATGGTAACATGTACCATGAAGCACAGAAAAGTGAAGTAACCTGGCCAAGGTCTTTCAGACTCTGAGTGGCAGAGCTAAGATTCAAATCCAGGTCTTTGGTCTTTGGAGCTTTAGGCTTGGTCACAAACTTCCTTCTGGGTTTAGAAACAAGCATTGTAAGTTTGACGGACAGTGAGGAGGCTAGCCTGCACAGTTCCTTTTTAAAGCGGAACATGCAACAACACAAAGGCAACTGTCAACAAAACGAAAGGGCACCCAACTGTATCGGAGAGTAGATTTGAAAATAACATACCTGCTAAGGAGCTGATATCAAAATATATAAAGAACTCATACTACTGAACACCAAATAAATAAATAACCCAATTAAGAAATGGGCTGAGGACCTGAACAGACATTTTCCAAAGAAGACGTACAGATAGCAAACAGACATATGACAAGATGCTCAACATCACTGGTCATCAGGGACACGCAAATCAAAATCACCATAAGATATCCCCACACACCAGTCAGGATGGCCACTACCCAAAAGACAAGAAATAACAAGTGTTGGAAATTACGTGGAGAAAAGGGAGCCCACTATTGGTAGGAATGTAAATTGGGGCACCACTGTGGAAAGCAATATGGAGATTTTTCAAAAAACTGAAAATAGAAATGCCATATATCCCAGTAATTCTGCTTCTGGGAATATACCTGAAGAGAAAAAAATTGCTGATTTGAAAAGATACATGCACTATGTTTATTGCCACATTATTTACAATAGTCAAGATAAGGCAGCAATCTGTGTCCCCAATAGATGAATGAATAAAGAAGATGTGGTATATATATATATATACATACACACACACACAGTAATAAAAAGAATGAAACCTCACTATCTGTGACAACATGGATGATCCTAGAGGGTAGGTGTTATGTAAAGTCAAATAAGCCAGGCAGAGAAGACAAATATCATATGATTTCACTTATATGTGGAATCTAAAAAAGCAAAACAAACAAAATAGAAATAGACTCATCAACACAGAGAAGAGATTAGTGGTTGCCATGGAGGAGGGGGGTGAAATAGGTAAAGGGGAAAAAGAGGCAAAAGATCTCAAGTATAAAATCAATTAGTCAGAGGCGGAGCCAAGATGGCGGCTTGAGTAGAGCAGCGGAAAACTCCTCCCAAAACCACATTTATCTATGAAAATATAACAAAGACAACTCTTCCTAGAATAGAGACCAGAGGACACAGGACAACATCCAGACCACATCCACACCTGCAAGAACCCAGCACCTCGCAAAGAGGGTAAGATACAAGACCCAGCCCGGCGGGACCCGAGTGCCCCTCACCCCAGCTCCCGGCAGGAGGAGAGGAGTCGGAGCAGGAGGGAGAGGGAGCCCAGGACTGCTGAACACCCAGCCCCAGCCATCCACACCAGAGCGCAGACACAGGGTATGTGTGGGGTCCTGGATACTAGGGAAACAGGGCAGCAAGACCAGTGAGCGGGTACCTGAGGCCAGCGCCTGAGGAAAAAGAAAAGCGAACGGTTTTTTGTTTTTTTTTTTAATTATTTAATTTCTTTTTTGTTGCTGTTGTTGTTTTGTTTGGGCAAATGCTTTTTGGAAGTCTTAAAAGGGCAGGGCGGGACACTTAGTCCAGAGGTAGGGAATCTGGGGATCTCTGGGCAATCTAGCCCCCTGGGCAGCAGGGAGCACGGAGGCCCCTTAAGGAGAGAAATAGCCTCCCTGCCACTCCCCCTCCAACACGACTCCACCATTTTGGAGCAGGAGCCCAAGCCAGGCCACGCCCACAGCAACAGCGGAGATAAACTCCATAGCAGCCGGGCAGGAAGCAGAAACCCTATCTGCGCGCAGCTGCCCAGCACAAGCCACTAGAGGTCACTGTTCTCCAAGGAGAGGAGGGCCACAAACCAACAAGAAGGGAAGTTCTTCCAGCCGTCACTCATTCCAGCTCTGCAAACTATTTCTATCACCATGAAAAAGCAAAATTACAGGAAAACCAAGATCACAGAGGCAACACCAGAGAAGGAGACAGACCTAACCAGTATTCCTGAAAAAGAATTCAAAATAAAAATCATAAACATGCTGACGGAGATGCAGAGAAATACACAAGAGATATGGGATGAAGTCCGGAGGGAGATCACAGATGCCAGGAAGGATATTACAGAAGTGAAACAAACTCTGGAAGGATTTATAAGCAGAATGGATAAGATGCAAGAGGCCATTGATGGACTAGAAACCAGAGAACAGGAACACATAGAGGCGGACATAGAGAGAGATAAAAGGATCTACAGGAATGAAACAATATTAAGAGAACTGTGTGACCAATCCAAAAGGAACAATATCCATATTATAGGGGTACCAGAAGAAGAAGAGAGATAAAAAGGGATAGAAAATGTCTTTGAAGAAATAATTGCTGAAAACTTCCCCAAACTGGGGGAGGAAATAATCAAACAGACCACAGAAATACACAGAACCCCCAACAGAAAGGACCCAACGAGGACAACACCAAGACACATAATAATTAAAATGGCAAAGATCAAGGACAAGGAAAGAGTTTTAAAGGCAGCTAGAGAGAAAAAGGACACCTATGAAGGAAAAACCATCAGGCTATCATCAGACTTCTCGACAGAAACCCTACAGGCCAGAAGAGAATGGTATGATATATTTAATGCAATGAAACAGAAGGGTCCTCAACCAAGGATACTGTATCCAGCACGACTATCATTTAAATATGATGGAGGGATTAAACAATTCCCAGACAAGCAAAAGCTGAGGGAATTTGCTTCCCACAAACCACCTCTACAGGGCATCTTACAGGACTGCTCTAGATGGGAGCACTCCTAAAAAGAGCACAGAACAAAACACCCAACATATGAAGAATGGAGGAGGAGGAATAAGAAGGGAGAGAAGAAAAGAATCTCCAGACAGTGTATATAGCAGCTCAATAAGCGAGCTAAGTTAGGCAGTAAGATACTAAAGAGGCTAATGTTGAACCTTTGTTAACCACAAATTTAAAGCCTGCAATGGCAATAAGTACATATCTTTCAATAGTCACCCTAAATGTAAATGGACTTAATGCACCAATCAAAAGATACAGAGTAATAGAATGGATAAAAAAGCAAGACCCGTCTATATGCTGCTTACAAGAAACTCACCTCAAACCCAAAGACATGCACAGACTAAAAGTCAAGGGATGGAAAAACATATATCAGGCAAACAACAGCAAGAAGAAAGCAGGGGTTGCAGTACTAATATCAGACAAAATAGACTTCAAAACAAAGAAAGTAACAAGAGATAAAGAAGGACACTACATAATGATAAAGGGCTCAGTCCAACAAGAGGATATAACCATTCTAAATATATATGCACCCAACACAGGAGCACCAGCATATGTGAAACAAATACTAACAGAACTAAAGGGGGAAATAGACTGCAATGCATTCATTTTAGGAGACTTCAACACACCACTCACCCCAAAGGATAGATCCACTGGGCAGAAAATAAGTAAGGACATGGAGGCACTGAACAACACAGTAGAACAGATGGACCTAATAGACATCTATAGAACTCTACATCAAAAGCAACAGGATATACATTCTTCTCAAGTACACATGGAACATTCACCAGAATAGACCACATACTAGCCCACAAAAAGAGCCTCAGTAAATTCCAAAATATTGAAATTTTACCAACCAATTTTTCAGACCACAAAGGTATAAAACTAGAAGTAAATTCTACAAAGAAAACAAAAAGGCTCACAAACACATGGAGACTTAACAACATGCTCCTAAATAATCAATGGATGAAAGAACAAATTAAAATAGAGATCAAGGAATATATGGAAACAAATGACAACAACACAAAGCCCCAACTTCTGTGGGACGCAGTGAAAGCAGTCTTAAGAGGAAAGTATATAGCGATCCAGGCACACTTGAAGAAGGAAGAACAATCCCAATGAATAGTCTAACATCACAATTGTTGAAACTGGAAAAAAAAAGAACAAATGAGGCCTAAAGTCAGCAGAAGGAGGGACATAATAAAGATCAGAGAAGAAATAAACAAAATTGAGAAGAATAAAACAATAGCAAAAATCAATGAAACCAAGAGCTGGTTCTTTGAGAAAATAAACAAAATAGATAAGCCTCTAGCCAAATTTATTAAGAGAAAAAGAGAATCAACACAAATCAACAGAATCAGAAATGAGAATGGAAAAATCACGACAGACTCTACAGAAATACAAAGAATTATTAAAGACTACTATGAAAACCTATATGCCAACAAGCTGGAAAACCTAGAAGAAATGGACAACTTCCTAGAAAAATACAACCTTCCAAGACTGACCAAGGAAGAAACACAAAAGTTAAACAAACCAATTACGAGTAAAGAAATTGAAACGGTAATCAAAAAACTACCCAAAAACAAAACACCCGGGCCGGATGGATTTACCTCGGAATTTTACCAGAAAAACAGAGAAGACATAACACCCATTCTCCTTAAAGTTTTCCAAAAAATAGAAGAGGAGGGAATATTCCCAAACTCATTATAAGAAGCAAACATCACCCTAATACCAAAACCAGGAAAAGACCCCACCAAAAAAGAAAATTACAGACCAATATCCCTGATGAATGTAGATGCAAAAAGACTCAACAAAATATTAGCAAACGGAATTCAAAAGTATATCAAAAGGATCATACACCATGACCAAGTGGGATTCATCCGAGGGATGCAAGGACAGTACAACATTTGAAAATCCATCAACATCATCCACATCAACAAAAAGAAAGACAAAAACCACATGATCATCTCCATAGATGCAGAACAAGCATTTGACAAAATTCAACATCCATTCATGATAAAAACTCTCAGCAAAATGGGAATAGAGGACAAGTACCTCAACATAATAAAGGCCATATATGAGAAACCCACAGCCAACATTATACTGAACAGCGAGAAGCTGAAAGCTTTTCCCCTGAGATCGGGAACTAGACAGGGATGACCACTCTCCCACTGTTATTTAACATAGTACTGGAGGTCCTAGCCATGGCAATTAGACAAAACAAAGAAATACAAGGAATCCAGATTGGTAAAGAAGAAGTTAAACTGTCACTATTTGCAGATGACATGATATTGTACATAAAAAACCCTAAAGACTCCACTCCAAAACTACTAGAACTGATATTGGAATACAGCAAAGTTGCAGGATACAAAATTAACACACAGAAATCTGTAGCTTTCCTATACACTAACAATGAACCAATAGAAAGAGAAATGAGGAAAAGTTCCATTCACAATTGCATCAAAAAGAATAAAATATCTAGGAATAAACCTAACCAAGGAAGTGAAAGACCTATCCCCTGAAAACTGCAAGTCACTCTTAGGGAGAGCCTAGTAAACATAATATTCTTCATGTAATTGTAGATTAATGATAAAAAAAAAAAAAAAAAAAGAAAGGAAAGGGGGATTACTCCCTGATAGGATAAAACTAACTGTAAATCAACGAGTAATGCATGCTTTAAATATCCTTAATTTTGATCATTTAAAGGGTGTCAGATGATCAGCTATGGAAGTACATTTTTCTGATAATATTCCTTTCTCTTAAAAAAAAAAAGCAGTTCCTGTGTGGTGACCTCCAATAAGTTCTTCACAATGGTATAAAAGGCATATCAAAGTGTGGGCAAAGGGTCTGTTTGTGTTTATACAGAGGATCAAAGCCTAATTTGGCTACCCTGAAAATGAACTAAGATACGATATGAAGAAGAAGTTCCAACATCAACATACTCTGGAAGAGTCATTCCAGAAAATGATCATCAAAAAACTTCAACAAAGATCCTGGCGCTGTTGCAGTTATAGCTGCATTCATCCCACTGGTTCCTGGAATTGCCATTGGAATGAAGAAGGAGATATCTAAGCTGGCCTGTGCATACAGTAAAACAACAAATTTGACTGGATCTATACTGTTGGAACTCAACCAAGAATTAGGAGAAGTGCAAGTTGCAGCGCTCCAAAATCTTGAGACTACAGACTATCTACTGTTAAAAGAACATATGGGATGTGAACAATTCCCAGGAATATGTTGTTTTAATTTGTCTGATTTTTCTCAAACTATTCAAATTAAGTTAGACAATATCCATCATATCATAGATAAGTTTTTACAAATGCTTAGGGTGCCTAACTGGTTTTCTTGGTTTCACTGGAGATGGCTGGTAATTGTAGGTCTGCTTTGGTTATGTAACTGTATTCCTATTATGTTAATGTGTGTGTGCAATTTAATTAATAGTTTAAAACCTATACATGCTTAAGTTACTCTACAAGAAGATATGTCAAAGAAATAATCAACCTTCCCATGTTTTCTTCCATCTGCTACTTCTATAGCTTCTCTTCTTCCTTCCTAATTACAACCCTTAAATAGAATTCGTGCCGCAAATCAAATTTACCGAGTATCATAATTCTTCCAAGTGATAAAGATACCTCAAGACAAATGCTGGGCATAAAAGCCACAGGGCATAAATCTGCAAAGAAGTAAAAAGCTAACCTTTTGAAACAATAAGGCTTCTCTCTCACTTACCAACTTTACATTTCCCTGTATGGCCCCGGAAGATGACTGGTTAGTCAGAGATGGGTAAGATTCCTCAAGGGAGGAACAACCTAAGACAGGCACAGTTGCAGGGGGGCCTTCAGGTGAGAAACTGGGGATCAACAGAGGTGAGGCTTAGAACCTCACCCCCCCTGTTCTGAGAGAAATCTTCTGCATCCGTGGATGTTTTATTGCCCTTATCTAGCTTGGATTAACACATAGTCTACAGGCACACACCTGATCATCTACATTTGCTTTCTTACAGCACTAAACTATGTTTTCTACCTTTATCTTGCATCTAGCTACCACTTCAGCATTTTATTAAAAATAATAATAATAATAATAAGGGAGAAATGTGGGATTCACATATAAATCAAGTATAAAATCAAACGAATATTCATATTTGACCTGATTGTTTATAGTTCATAATGAGTGATCAAAACCGAAAGTTTCTGTGATGACTGCCCTTGTACTGTTCACCATGTAAGAATTTATTCACTATGTAAGAATTTGTTCACCATGTAAGAACTTGTTCGTTATGCTTCAGAAGATCGGAGACTGATGAGAATTAGGCTTGGGGTGGATTAATGATTGTGCATTGACTCCCCTATACAGAATTTCATTGCTGTTAACAACCATTTGATCAATAAATATGAGAGATGCCCTCTCAAATAAATAAATAAATAAATAAATAAATGAATTAGTCACAAGGATGGAAGCACAGCATAGGGAATTTTTTAGAAGGGGGTTTGATGGCAGAGGTAGTCTGTAGTGGTCAGGCTGAGTCTGAACTGTATTCTTTGGTGAATGGGACCTTAGGCATCCTTGGCCTAAAACAGGTTGAGAATCCTGGGACCATAGTTCAGAGAAGAATTAGGAAAATTTTTACTACAATCATTTCTTTTGGGAATGAAGAACAGATTGTAAGCCTTGATAGTTATCCAGTGGGTCAGCCACAGTGTATTAACCACGCTTCTAGGTTCCATACACTTACCACTTTAACATCTGTTCTGTATGCCTATGCTGGACACAGCTTGGTCTGGACAAGGTGATAATATGCCTGAGTCACCTTGTCTTGGCTGCATGCCCTCCACCCACCCTGGGAAGAGTCCTTCTCCCCAGGCATCTGCTTTTCCTTCTCAAATACAAAACAACCAACCTGGAGGCCACACCCCCAGCCACTTCCTTTACTATTTCTCGCTCTGCCCACTCCATACCTGCCCTAGTCAATCCAAGGTCCAGGTGCCAGACAACTAGGGACAGCCCCTATACTCCAGAGGCTGCTGAAATTATTCAGACTAGCTAATCCAAAACCTACCTACCCTGTCTTCTCCGTTCCTTCTGGGAGAAGCCACAATGAAAGTTCTTGCCCAGCCACACCCTCTCTCTCTGCCTTGAGATGGATCCCAGTGCTGCCCCTCTTGACCTGCCCTGACAAGATATGTACTCCCTTTTGGAACCGAAGAATATAATACATTATTTTTTCAATGGCAGTCGTCTCCTGATCCGTTGCCCTTACCATACCTAAATAATACAGTGCCTATTAAAACACCCAGGACTAGCAGGGAACAATGGACTACTTTATTAAATCTGAGGTTATGTTTTCCTTGGCTGTATGTGGGTCTTCAAACAGCTTGTAAGTTCCATGGGGGGACAGGAAAAATATCAGTGTGCCATTTTATTACCTCAAATTCTTAAGTTTACCTCAAATTACTTCAAATTCTTTTGCAGCCATAAATAATTCTCCTCCTTCTTTACCATTCATTCTTTAAAGTACTAACTGATCTTGGTTTCTCCATCTTCTAATTTCTTACAGGCTATTTAGAGGCTTTTCAATATAATAGCTCTGAGACAGGTGTCAGTGAATTACTGGATTCTTAATTTTGTGTAATATATTATCAGTAGTTGCCATATACACAGTTCTTCCATGTATTTAAAAAAAAGGTGTATTTCTCTTAAATAGCACATTCCAGAACATTTCTAATATGGTAGAATGGTTAGGTACATGGGTTTTGAGGTCATTCTTCAAATGGTATGACGTGCTACAGCTCCTTTAGTTGTAGATGGAATAGGTGACTGACCTGTTCCATGGGGTCAAAGGATCTTCTCTGAGAGCTGAAATCTGAAGAATAATCATCAAGTTCACTAGGGAGAGGAAGGTCGAAAAGAAACTTCTAGTCAGAACGAACAGCGAAGGTCTCAGGGTAAAAGGCAACATGATTTGGTCAAGGTAGGAAAATTGGCATGTGGTAAGAATGGAAAACCAGGCAGGGTCCAGATCACACAGTCTTAGAGGTAATTCTAAGGTATATGGTCCTGACCAAAATGACAATGAGAAGCCACTGAATCAAAAAGCCATGGTTTGAATTCCAGCTCTGCTCCTTTTTAGAGCTGGATGACTCTGGATGTGTCAGTCTTTTCTAATTTCCTCACATATAAAATGTTGCAATAATAAGAAGTCTGATTTTATAGAATATTTATCTGATGAAAAAACAGAGTAGGATCTCATATATATGACCAATTAACTATCTCAAGTCACTTGACCACAGGGCTTTCTCTTATCAGTTCTCAATTCAAAAGACAAGACCAGACCTAAATCAGTTCAGAAATGGAATCTTCAGATATTGGAAGGTCTGACAAATGGATGAGGCAGGAAGCTCTGACAGGTACCTACTGCACATCCACGGCCATTCTCCATCTTGACATCCCTAAAACTGAACTCATCACCATTCCTCTCGAAACCTGCTTGTCCCTCCCACTGTTGCCTGTCTCAGTAAACGGTATAATCAACACTTCAGTCACATAAGTGGCAACTTGGTGGTCAGGTGGAACCTCTCCCTCCTCCTCAGTCCCATATCTACTTATTTTCAAGTCCTCCAGACTGTTCCTGACACCGCTGGTGGGTTTCCCCACTTTCCTGCCACTTCTGGCTAGTTCAGGCCCTCAAGCTCTTGTGAGGCAATTAGTCAACTTACAATAGAACTCTCCAGCTCACAGGTCCCACCCCAGATGGAGGCTTCAGTAAGCTTTATAAACCACAGATCCAGATCTTTGGCTTAAAAGCTCTCACAGCTGCCCCTTACAGCTTCTCCCACCCACTTCCCACAACTCTCCCCTGGAGAATAAAGTTTAAACTCTTGAACAGGGCACACAGGCCCTCCTCAGTCACCTCTGAGCCTGTCTCTTCAATCTGTTTCCGGCCCGTTCCTTCCCACACACATTCTGTACCTGGGCAAGAAAAAAACCTGTTCGCCTTCTCCATGAGGGCTCATGCAGCTCTGCCCAAGCCTCTAAGTCTCACCCATGCAGTTCCCTCTGCCTGGCATGCCCTCTGCCCCAGCCGTTCTGTCCTCAGAGCAGGGCAACCTTATCCTTAAAGACCAGCTCAACTGTCAGCTAGCATGTACAGATTTTCTCCCAATTCCCCCCTTACCCGGAGTCAGAGTTCTTGGACAGACCTCATAGAGCCATTATCTATTGTTTCCTATTTTTACCCACCCATCACACCCTGCTACAGGACACAGACTGTGTACAGCCCCAGCATATAACAGAGTCTCAGGCCCGGTAGTGAGGCCTGAGATATATTGGATGAATGAATGAAAAAATAAATTAAAGGAAGATGATTTCAACCTGCTAGATAATTAAACTGTTGAAGAACTTCAGCAGATGCTTTAAGAAGAACTAAGCTTTCTATCACTGGGAGTTTTCCAGTAGAGAGATGCTTGCTGAATTATAAGATCAAAGACTTATATATCAGATTGGAAGCTGGCTTCAGCGTTCTCAAAAGTCCTTTGAACTACAGACTTTTGTGTTCTCCTTAGCCCTACTGTTTTTGGCAGTTGTTACCCAAGTATCTATTACCCAAGTATCTGTGCACAGAACATTACTCAAAATAAATCATATCAACACAAAGCTTTATCTCACAGTAAACAACCAACTCTGAGAATAAATTACCTTTTATTATGACATTATTTCCAGCCACATTAAATGTCTGAGAACAGTTTCATTCTAAAAGAATGATTGAGAAAATCATCATAGTGACCACAAATACATTGCATACTATAGCAAGAAACTAAGTTAAAATGAGATGAGGTCACCTCAGTAACCAATCCTGATGTTATTAAATCTAGAAGCACAAATTATACAAGGAATTCAGAAGTCCTTCCTAATAATGGTATTGTCTAGTAATTTCCAAAATTAAAATAATTATTTAAATGTCATTCATGATGATTAGTTATTAGGCACATTGCATTACAGTGATCATGTGTAACTATGTTATAGCTCCTTACATTTTCTCCAATAATGTAAAATATTATTTGTAGTTGGAGGAAATATTTAGAAAATAAAACAAATGTTAGAGAAATACATTTAACACCTTACTTAGCAAGATATTTGCCACTTCTGTCTTGAAAAACATTTAGAAAATGCTAGCTCTCAACAAATATTTATAAACATGAAACTTGCTGTGTTGGAAGATATATTCTAGTTTTGCTTAAATCTAATTATGTAAAAATAAGTATTGAACCAAGTTGTTTTCTAAATAAGAGTTTTTTATGTGAATGCACATTCCCTAACCTTATTATGAAATGTATACCTATAGTTTCTGCCTAATAATATGGTCACAGTCAAAAAACAGACTTTTAACCTTCAGCTGTCTGCCATACATGATATATAGTCTCATATAAGATGACAGTGACACCAATCATTTCTGTTCAGATGTCTAAAACCACCTACCTGAACTCTTCTTTTTATGCCAAATCTGTTAGCAAAGAATAGAATGCAGAAGAGAGACAGGGAACTTGGAGGAGTAATTCAACTTTCAGGACCTCTCTTTGCTCATGTCAAAAATGGAGAAATGGAACTAAATGCTTTTAAAATTCCCTTTCATTAAAAAAAAAAATAGAAGAATTCAAATAGTTAGCTATTGAAATGTAAAGGTAAACAATTCTTGATTATTTGGAGGCTGGCAGTCCAGTGTCAGTACTTCCCAGTGACAGGTCTGTTTCATGCTCCCATGCCTGCTCCCCTCTGCATTTTTGGGCAGTTTATACCTTCTCAGTTCACCTTCTATCAGGAGATGAGCAGCAGAAAAGAGAACAAATAGAAGACACTATTTTCAAGTGTTGTAAAAAAAAAAAAAAAGGGCAATGTAAATAATAGCTGAAATGACTTCTAGAGGTTACTTGTATCATTTATGCATGAACATCTGTTAATTAGAGATAATAAATCATTAGTACCCTGGAGCTGTTCTGACTAAGAGGTTTTATAGATCATGTTGCCCTGGAGAAGGAGTGACCATATATCCTTCTTTGACCTGCTTTAAGCCTCTGCTGTCCTGGCATAATTTTTAGTAGAGATACCCTCTCCACTTTACTCTCAGAATTGTCTTGATTTCCATGACAGATGTTATGGTCACCCTATAGGCGATGCCGTAAAAGGATGGAATGTCTCATTCTACACTGCAGTTTCTATGCAGTCTAACAGCAGGAAGCTCCAAGTCCAGTCTCCCAGTGCCCCAGTTCATGCTTATTCTGAGTGGGGACAGATGAGTGAGGGGCCTACTGCTCCTGTCTGTAGCAGAGGTATGCCCCCAAGACTCATCCAAAATGCCTTGCTCTTCAAAAGGCCTTGCTTAACAACCATACAGTTGCTCAGCTGGGCCACACTGTATAAGAAAAGTTTATCAGCTTTGCCCCTGATAATAAAGTTTACTTAAAGTTTATTTTTGAAAAGCACTAACATTTGTCAGAGAGCTCTCCACTTTTCCTTAGTTAGAATTAAAGGAAACTTGAATGCCTTTCATAGTACAAAGTTGAGAGTATCAATTTAAAAAGTCATATTTTTGTATGACTCTATAGATACCGTGTGCATGCCAATGTTCACCTGCCAAGAATCTCTTTAGGGTCTGCATGGGTCAAGCACCTAACAGTTCATTACAAATGGCTAGAGAAAAAGAAACAGAACATTGAGCCTTCTGTTTTTTCATACCTCACATATATTCCAAAAAGGTGAACTAGATTTCCTGTCCACCTTTTAGGATTTCTTTTATAAGTTTCTTTTCATATTTCATCAGAGTAGTTCTTCTTCACTGCTACTATCTTCGGTAGTGGTAAATGAAAAACAATGGCTCTTATCTGCTGGTGAGAAATGGGAGTTAAAAGCTACAGATGGGATATTATACTTTAACAAAATAGTAAACATATTTGATGAATGCCAGTGTTCATCAATTTCAGAAACATCCAAAGAGAACCATATTTTTTATCCATACTTGTAGAAGCAGAAAATTATCACCTAAGAATGGCAAACACTCATATCATAAAGCCACAATTTCTTCAAAATGAAGGAAAGCTTTCATTTACTCAAATAACATGTCATTCAAATACTAACATGTGATAAATATGAAGTGAAAATCACCCATATCCTTGCTCGATCATAACCAGAATGAGAATCATGGCCTGAAAGGAGTTCCTGGGGCAGTTTACTCACGGACCATGTCTCATGTGCCCGTTCGCATTACAAACCCACAACACTCACGACAAACCTAGAAGGTCCAGTATCTGCTTGCCACCCCCAGTCCAGCAGCACCAGGCTCATGCTTCTTCAAAGCATGGAAGAGCCACTCAACAGATGGCAAATCAAGGTCACTGGTCCACGGCATTGAAGAAAAGGTATTGCATTTGTGATCTTGAATGTGCTGTGGATTGCTTCCTCTTAGACATGCCTGTGCCTCACACTTTAAAAAACTGAGTATTCAGAGTGTCCTTTTTTACTTAAAAAAAAAAAAATCACTCAGGTTTTCAACTCCCAGAACAGCAAAACAAAATTGTATAGGTCCTCTTTATTTTGCTTTTCTCTAAAACCCTTCTGGGGTAGGGAAGGGGAAAGGGTACCAATATAATACAAATAGATTGGAAAAAAATATCTAAAGTGGAGAATAAAAGGTACAGCTTTTGATCTCTTAGGTAAGGAAGGCAGGTTTCTCAATCTTTCAAAAGTAGAGGTAAGAACAATCCCCTCTCTCTACCCAAGAGGTGAAGGCTGGCTTCAGAAGTGGGGCTCATATGCCACTGGTTTGTTCTGCTTGTAATTCCAGCGTGAAGTCAAAGCGAGGACTAAAGCCTTGCTCCTTGAGGAGAGGCACTGGGATCATCAGTATGAGCATCATGGAGGAGCTTTTTAGAAATGCAGATGCTCAGGCTCCACCCAGACATGCTGGATCAGAATCTGCCCTGTAACAAGATGCCCAGGTGATTCCTATGCACATGGCATTGGACTAGCACTGCTTTAGAGGACTTGGAATGAGCAGGTGGACAGCTAATCCCTTCCTACCGGGGATGTTTAGTTCTCCATTGCAAATAAATTCACTACCATTCCCAGTAGCATAATTTCCTACTTGGAGAAAAAAGAAAATTGGAATTTGACTCTCTGTTCTGATCCTTATTAGCAAATTACAGAAGTTCTCTGAGCAACTTTTCTTTACCTAAAAAAAAAAAAAAAACCTATTTTCCAGGACTGCTATGAGAATCAGATGAGAGAGGAGTGTGAAGATGCCCAAGAGTGTGCCTGGCACAAGGCTGAAAACTACTTTTGACTCAGTAAGGAAATATAGGACCCATAAGTATTGCTTCAACATGGAAAGAATGCCAATTTCCCCAAAGTTAGCATATACCTGTCATACAATTCCAACAAAAATCTCAACAGCTATTTTTAATTATACAAAATAATCTGAAGTCCATATGGAGAAAGAAACCTTAGCCAAGACAAGAAAGGAAGGTGCTTTAAAAAAAACAGAAAAATATAAAAGAATATATAAAATTTAGAGAAAAATTCTACTAAAAACAACATGTACACAGGTATAAATAAATCTATCTTTGTACTTAACAAGGGAAAATACAGAGGGATGCACACTAGGTGGTTACCATGGACTATTTTGACAGAGGGGATTGATACTGAGAGAAGAGAAGGGCCAGAGAAAGAAGGAAGCAATCTCGATAAATAAATAAATCAGAACACCAACACAGAAAATGAGAAAGCTGAAACACAAGATAACAACTAAGAAAGAATATTTTCTATTCTTTGGGGACATAGCACTGAAGTTGTTCAAGGAATAGGTGTTTTAAGCAAATTCATTACTCAGAAGAGCAATATTTTTGTTAAATGATTTGGGTTTTTTCCTCTACAAAATACAGATTATTAAGAAACACTGCAAGGTTCAGAACTCAGTAATTGTCCATGTGGAGGCACTGCCTAGGGGCAAGAACGCTGAGTTCTGCTCCTGGCACTGTCACCATTGGGCTATTCGACCTTTGGCAAGTCACTAACCTACACTTACTTTTTTCATCCACAAAGTAAGGAAGTTCAACCAGGTAATCTTTAAATCCCCCTTAGTTATAAAAATACGATGATTCTATAATTTAAAAGCATAAATTGGAAAAGTGAAAGACTAGTAAATAGAGTGAGAATTACTACACATTTTAAAGAAACAAAGTTTGAAATCTTAATACCTATTAACTAAGCAGGTAATTAATTACCAGGCTTTAAAATGTACTTTTTTAGAATTTAAAACTGCGATCAATTACTGATTTTACATTTCCAAGTGGTGCATTTAACTACTCAATACTTTATTTCTCATGTTGAGGAAAAAAATGATGCCAGTTTAGATATATTTCACATTACTCACTGAAGTAAGGCTTAATTTGTCACCTTAAAATGGAGCCATCCCTAAGGAATATTCAAAGTTTTAATTTTATATTTTCTTCATAAGTTTTATAAATAATAATGTGATTATTAATAACACATCATGAAAATTTATGCCTGGGTGCAAAACATTAAAAAGTCATTAGCTCATAGAGCACAAAGATTTCCATGAGCTTGTTAAATCTTATGTATTTTATTTCCTTAAATGGTTATGGGATTTTCCAAAAGCATACACAAAAATCCTTAAAATTTGGCCAGTTTAGAAATAGTATATGAGAAACACCTTTTCAGGCTGTATGGGATCTTCCAGAAGAACTACTCCAGTCTCTTTATAGGATATCTGGATATGAATTCCTACAAAAATAGTAAGGCTGCTTGCCTCAACCAGATAGTATAGGCTACGAAGAAGTGAGGAAACAATTTACAGCTTGCACATTTATCTGAAATTCCTGAACACAAGCAGTTTCCTAAGTAGTTCGTCATAATTTTCTTTATCTACAAGCACGTGCATTTATTTATATCCCTAGATTAAGTTGAAGTCTAATTTTACCGCCACTTGTAGGAGTGGATTTCTTTTTTGTTATTACAAATGGAACGAGCTAAATCAAAGGCATTTTAAGGTCAAATTTTCTCTGAAAATCAGAGGGTTTGATCCCATGTAATTAATTAATGTTCAGCCATGCCCTTTGGCGCATTACACGGTGGCTGCAGGAAACCGAGTCCAGCCGTCCCCACCTGTTGGTGCAGTGGAACTGTTTGACTTACCCAAAAGAGCAGATTGAGGGCGTAGAGCAAGCAGCGTAGGCACTTCACGGAATCTTCTCTGGCCATTGTGAGCCCGGGAAAGAAGAAGACCCATCCTTTCACCACATCCTACCCCCACGGGCAAAGCAGCGGCGATCTGCAGGGGGAGAGAAGAACCCGGACTTCTCACCACTGCGCTGCGCACCCCCAGCTCATCCCTCCTCCGCCAGCCCTCAGCTGGGTCCGGAATCTGGTCCCAAGCCTAGTTCATTCGAGACATCGCTTCATCGAAAATCATTTGTTACAGTTATAATGGTAACCTAAACTCCCAGAAGTAGCAAACCGGCTTCAGATATCACCTGCTTGAGAAGAGAAAAGATTGACTCCCCGGATGAATGGAGGCGCACAGCGAACTCCAGTTCTCAGGGGACACGCAGCGCTGTCCTCTGCATTCTGATGAGACGCTCTTTAACGCCTCCCTCAGTCCACGCCCCTCCTCGGGGACAGCTCAGCTCGGAACTGTCCCGAAGGTCAGAAACCACACTCCCCCGGGAGACGTCACAGGCGCCGCCGGCGAGCCCCTCTTTTTAGGACAGTTCCTGGACCCCCACCCCCAACCCCATCCCGCAGCTCGCGTGTGGATGCGGGGCACTGGAGGGGGCGCAGCGCCGAGCTGGGACTCTGCCCGCGACCAGGGTTTCTTTGGGAGAACGTGAGAAATGATGTTTCGGCCCCGGAATGATGGATTAGCCTGGGACCGGGGGCGGGGAGGGGCGCCGGGGAATTAGGGCCGGTGCAGCTGTGCAGACGCCGAGTTACTCATTCACGTCCCCCTCCCCCGGCCCCGGCCGCTGCCGCGACCCCGCGCTCGGAGCTGCCCGAGGAGCACAAAGCAGAGCGCGGTCACCGCCCCGCCACCGCGTCCGCGCGCCCCCGGCAGGGCGCCGGGAGCCCCAGAGACAGCCTCTAAGTAGTTTAGCACACAGCGCCCAGGGCAGCCGCCGGCGGGCTGGCGGGACGCGCGCAGGAAAGACGCGAGACACGCGGCCACTCACCGTCGGCGCTGGACTGCGTGCCCCACTCCAGCCGGGGGACAGTCGGGGACGCACGGCGGGGGCTCATCGGGGCAGGGGCGCTCCTCCCGGTGAGCCCCGGGGCTGCACTGGCTCCAGCTGGAGACGCTTCCTTCTCTTCCTCTCTCCCCGCCGCCGCCGTCGCCGCCTCCTGGGAAAAAGAAAGAAAAAAAAAAAGAGTCCTGGGCAGCAGTTGCTGGAAAGTCTCTGCTAAGCCACCTCCCAGCGCCGCTGTCCCTCCCAAGTCCTTGCCAAGTCCGGACTCGAGGCAGCGGCGGCGGCCAGGGCCAGCTGCACAAACTCTCAGCGCATGCTCCGGCCGCCGGCTGCCGGGTTGGATCCTGGTGGGTGTTTCTTGTTCCTTCACCCGACACGAGCCCCCGAAGGGACGCCTCACCTCCACAGACACAGCCCAGAAGGAGTTAAAGCCTAGAGACTTTGGGAAAGTCTACGCAGTAAACCTCTTTAAAATGGTGGTGTCAGGTTCAGGGAGGTTGGGTTTATAACCATAGGGAAACTGGCTTTTATTATATGAAAATATTTGTGTTTGAGAAGGGGGGTGGAGGAATGGCCCAACCCAATTCCTGCAATGAGAAACTAGTTTTCACAACCTTTGTGGAACCACCTCCTGTGATTTGCCACTAACATGGTGCCCTAATGATCCTTCTTATCGCTTTGGTGCCCTCCCTGATTTAAAAAGCAACAAAATCCGGTTTTGTTCCCCCTTGCACATAATATCATTTACATAAACCCCAGAGTAAATGTGTCCAGGTCTGACATCCAGGATAGGAAAAAGAATAATTTAACTCTTTCACGAGTGACCCAAAGTCACCAAAATTTCCCCCCAATAAGATTATTTGAGTTTTAAGTGGGTGATTTGTCTTGAATTGCTTGCATCACGATGGGTCTCTGAATTTTTTTGAAACTAGTAATTCAGGAAGAATTAAAATAATAGGAGACGATCCTTCCAAAAGTACCTTCCCTTTTGGAAGTTCAGAAGTTTCACACTTAAATCACTCAATCATATTCTCCATGTAAAATGTTGATGTTTTATGCCTCATAATAGTCCACATTTCTATGTTAATTTTTGTGCATATTGTATGTCAAGTACCACTTCACTAACAAGTATGAATACTCTGAAATACAAGCAATATTTTCCAGAAAACCTAAAAATGAGAGTTCTCTTTAAAGTTCTTCAGAGAAAAAAAAGGGAATTGGAGGCTTGTGTCCATCATCATCTGTCTAGGGTCAGTTGCTGTATGACCAGAGTGACAAGATACACACTCTCATTTGGGTAGAAGTAAAATCAAGACTAAAAGAGACACGGAGTGTTCCAGGTTAAGGTTAGGAAAAGTCTTGGCAAGCAAGTCACTAAGCCAATTGTAAGGCAGCAAGCCCAGAAGAGCACAAAGATAGCCATCCACACAAAATACCAAGAAAAACGTGCAGTTATCCATCAGATGACTCTAACTCTGGCAACAGCGCATCTTCTGGAACATGGAGAAGAGCAAAGAAACCCACTGTTATCTTCTGTCAGTTTCTGCTCCAGTCAGGGTGTACACCAGTTCTAAGCACAGACTGCTCAAACAGCCCACCTTCTGAATGCTGCTGGTACCACACATTCCTTTGAGAGAGAGAAATACCCCCACACTGGGGGAGTCTGTGACTGCCATTAAAACTGACAAAAAGAGTGCACATAATTCCCAAATCAATAAACAGAGATCCTCTTTTATTTCCAGAAAGCAGTTAAATGCCTTTTCATAATTCATAAACTTTTAAGGGCCCTAGAGTAATAAAACTTGAGAAATACGCATGTCCCCCCTACTTTTTAGTAAATAAGGAATATGGAACCAAGAGAAGTTAAAGAAGTTGCTCAGTGTTACAACTCTAGTCAAATCAGTCTCCATTCTAATTCCAGAATCATAACTCTCTAACTAGTATGCTAGTTCAGTGACTCTCAAAACTGCTATACACGAGAATCACTTAGGAGCTTTGGAAAAATCCTAATGCTCATGCAATAACCTGCACCAATTAAATTGAAATCTCTTCAGATGTGGCCTCGACATCCAATTTTTCAAAGTTCCCAAATTCTTTCTCATCTGCATTGAAGTTTGAAAACCACTGCGACTAGCACTTTTCAGATGCCTGAAAACTAGCAAAGCACTCTCTTCCAGTTTAGCTGGATCAGATCCTCTACCTGAGTGTTAATAAATTGGGATTAATATCCCCAATTACAGGTAAGAAAACAGAGCTGTAGTTACTGCTATAATAATCCTGATAAATGATCATCAGAAGCTATGAATCAATATTGTAGTGGAGGAGATCTCATTACATTTGAGACAGGGCAGTATGGGCAGTTTTGATTCTTTAAACTTGACCACACCTCTTTTTAACTTCTACTCCTCTATTCTAGTTCTGCCTTTTGGAGAGTCTACAGCATGAGCAGCCCTTCTCCATCTGATAGGCATTCAACGCTTTGAGGGCCGTTGCTCTTTCCTCTCTCCAAGTCTCCTCTCCAGGATTATAGAAGCACAGTAAGATTTTTCCATATGAGAATAACTTTTTTATGTGTGCACAAAAGCATGATGGAAAATCACAAAACGGTCATGACTATTTTGAATGTAGAATAACACAGCAGGGAGAGTGTCTGGTCTGTTCACTGCCCATCAGGTAAGAAACCAAGTCTATGGCCATGTCTGTTTCACTAAATACTTTTTGAGTGTGTGGCACCCACTGTACCACATGCTGAAGATATTAAGAATCAGATGGACCCCTGATCTCCAAGAAAAAGCAAAATTATTTTGTCAGTTTAGATAACAAGAACTAAGATTTATGTGTAATCTCATTATGTGTCAGTCCCAGAGTCAGGAGTAAAACTCAGCTATGCAATAAGATACTACAAGTTCCTCACTCCACCAAGCAACTCATTTGTACATATCTTATTCCATTCATTCTGCTCATATTGTGCAAGGGAAGGAGCTGCATAGGTATAGTCTCCTTACAAGTACACCTAAGAGAGCTCTTCATTACAATACAGGAAAGAGATCTAATGTTTAGCAAGTAATATGTTCCTGACATAATAGGTGCTTCTCAAAATACATCTTATTAATTACCCATAACAACCCAGTGAGATACCGAGACTGAGATAGTTGATGTCTACAGGGACATATAAGAAGTGAAGAAATTGAGAAGTTGTCTGACTCTTTCCATTGTTAATCTGTATTACAATAATATTGCAAATTGGGGTGGAGACTCATTGACAAGCCACAAGAAGAAAAATATTCTAGACATGTTTTATTAGTTCTTGAGAATATGAGGCTGAATTTCAACTATATATACTCAGTCTGTGATTGATAAATCTACTTTCATCTTTTACGTCTGAAAGAGTACACCCAATAGGACCTTTAAAAAGCCTTTTATCACTGACTTAGGTAGCCTACTCTCAACTACAAGTTTAAAGTTGGTAAATAAAATACAAAATGAACAGCTGGATTAGAATTGCAGATAAACAACAAATAATTTTTTGGTGTAAGGATGTCCCAAATTTTGCATGAAACAAATACTGCACTGGACATGTAAATACTAAAAATTATTCATTGTTTATCTGAAATTCACACTTAACTGTGCATCCTAAATTTTTATTTGCTATTCTGGCAACCCTATGCAAACCAGAAAATTCAACTCAAAATGACACAGCAATAGGACATAAGTAAATATATTATTTCTTGTAACAATAAGTCCAAAAATAGCAATTCATCCACTCAACAATGACGTCAAGGAATCAGTTCTTTTTCCACCTTACTCTTCTGATGTACACCATGTATCAGCTAATGTCCTTGGACTACCTTTTCTCACGATCCCGAGATGGCTTTGGATATCCAGGTATTGCATCCAGTTACTACTAGAGGAGGAAGAAACTATTCCCTGGAGGGTTCTCCCTTAGGATCAAGAGAACCTCTCCCAAAAGTTTTGCAGCAGGTTGCCCCTTATTATTCATTAGCTCAAACCCCATCACATACATATGCACCAGTTATTAACAAGAATTACTGGTCTGCTGTGACCAGTTTAAAACAATCAGGACAAATTCCTTGTGCCTGGAACAACTCTTCTCCGAAGTGCATGGCCAGACAGAGGAGGCTAGGTAATTGAATAGCATCAGAATTTTGTTTGAACTTTAGGCTGAAGAAAAGGAATGATGCTACCATTCTCTCTCCTGTTCATTGCTAAAAAAAACCCTAGCTCTCAGCCAACAATTCCTGCAGCTTTACTCAGCAACAGCCCTTAGTTACTGAGAACCAGTGAAGCAGAAACCTACTGGTCACAGCAAAAGATCCTATGGAAACTCCATTACATCATTCCCACCCCAAGATATAAGCTTACATTCTGCACCCATATTTGCCTTGTACACCATATGGTGATTAAAGGATTGCCCAAATCAGCAACATCATGAAAACCCGAAAACCCCTAGAAGAATTTCCTCTTAAAATGTATCCAAACCCAGCCTCTGTACAAAGTTCAGAGATTTGGACTCATATCACTACCTGACACTGGTATAAATAATCTAGTCCTATTCAATAAATACTTATTGAATTGTTACTACAAACTCAGAATTTTGATAGGAGATAACAAAAGTTCTAACATAATTTTGACTGTCAAAGAATTTATCACTTTATTAGCATAATTCCTCTTCAGAAAGCAAAATTTAGAGAACTTAAGAACTCTTACCTGTATAAAGTCTTACAGTTCTTTGCAACAAACTGTAAATAAAAGGAAAGAATATGACTCCATTTACGAATAACTGCCAAACTCTACCTTTCTTAGATCCCTCAGGGATTGTTCCATCGTACCACTAACTCAGCTTCTTGTCATGCCTGCCATGCGACAGCTAGGACAAAGGGAAACAGTCACCACAACAATCAGACATTTGTTTTCATCTGTTGACCTTTCTCTTTGCTGTGCTTCAAAACTTTCAGGTTACTTCAACACTGCATTAGTAAGACATTTATTTTTTTTATACCAGGTAAAAATATTTTATTTTCAAAATTATTTTCAGTTAGTTAACCCAAATTCACAAGTGTCCTCACCCTACCATCTACAAACCAACCATTTTATGTAACAAAAACAGTTGTGATTTTGTGATTATAATTCAGCCTGTACAAAAGGTTTATCATTGAAACCTACACTTCCTATTCTTATGTTATTATTTGTATGTGTGTGTGTATTAACCACACCCAAGAATGGCAAACTAGAGATGTAGTGAGTTTTCATGTCATAGTTCATAGCGTGAGTGCATACACAGTTGGCTGGTGAATAAGAAAAGAAAGCTAGTGTTCCTGCTTTTGTTCAGTAATGATGTTACATTTTTTCATTGTTTCAGGAGCTATTGCCATGACGTTTACCACCTTTGTATTGACAGCATTCTTTCTTATAAAGCAGTATTAAAGGACACTAGTCACCATAATAAAGGAAGAGATAACATGTCATGGACATAAGACATCTGTATATAACTCATGCCATTAGTTTTAATAACTTACAAGCATGTCTATTATTTTAATACATTGCTTAGTTTTATCAGTCATATTACTCAATGTAAATGACTAGAAAAAAAGACTTGGGATGTAACCTGTTCGATTCAGAAAACGTATACAGATTTTCCAAAATGACTGACAGTAATTAAATGCTGTGTTTTGTGGTGTGTTTTATATTGATGGCATTTTATAAGTCACTATCACACTAGCACTGGGTCACAGAGAGGAATCTTTCCAGGTCTGCCAATGTGGAGATGAGCTGCTTCTCACTTTGGAAAAGGTGACCTAAAATGGGGCAGCAGCCGGCTTGGGCTGCAAGGCTGACCATATGTGAACTTAATTAAGGAGGTCCCTGAAGCCATTCCTTAGATCACACGCAGAAGCTGAAAATACAGCAGACGAAAACTTCTCACTGTTGGGGCTTACTCTGTCTCTCTGTTCTTTCTTATACTGTTCCCAACTAGCGCATATCCTGGGGGCATTTTAAATCATGTCCCCTCTTCCCTCTCCTCCACAGCCTTCACTCTGTTCAGGCCAATGGTGCTCACTCTCCCATGAACTTATCATGTGTGCTGTGCTTCCCAGGCTCACAAATAAGCCTCGTTCAGTTCTGGGAGCAGGCAGTGATGGCCAGAACCTAAAAACTACCAATCAATTAGGGTGTGACTGGAACTTGAGTGAAGACCCATTAAAAGGCCATGTAAATCCAGGCAGCTGAGCGGAACCAAGTATGAGGGGAATGTGTTGGCAAGCTTGAGGTGGAAATTTCAACAGGAAGACAGATGGCAGCATCAGAGAGGCCCAGCAAATGGGAGCCAATAGGCGCCCTGGCAGACCGACAGAAGTCAGGGGCACCAGAGTTGGCAGCAAAACACACGAAAAGGTTCACAACAGCAAGGAAGGATCCTCTGCATGTCAAGGTGATTTAGGCCCCCTCTTCTGAGGCCTAGTTGGTGAGGCTGGTCCAGGGAGAAGAATGCAGGTCCTTAGAAAAGCAAGATTCAAGTATAAGAATCACAGAGAAATCCCTCTAGTCCCTAAGAGTAACATACTGACAACAGCAGGGGTTTGAAGTCAGCTGAGCACTTGAATACTGGCTTCCCCACTTGCTGGTAGGATGATAATCAGCACATGACTCTACCTCATAGGCCTCCATTTCCTTATCTGTATACCTACCTCCTAAAGTGGGCATGAGTATAATATGTGAGTGGCCTAAATTTAGCTTGGTCACATTGTCCTTTGAAGTTTAAATAGAATAGATTGAGCCCCAGTTCCGAGAACAGTGGGTAAACTTTTCTCCCCTTGCAACTCCTCTTGGGATGCTCAAGAAGGAACACACTTTTTCTAGAGTTCTGAATCAGTTTATGGACCATTTTGCCTTCCTGGGCATGCTGGTCTTTTCTCTGAAGGATGACAGCCTTGAAGAAAATGCCTTCCTTCTCAAAGTATGGCCAGCACAGGCCTACATTCATAGCCACCTCCATAGCAGCACCACATACAACTCAAACACAAATATTAGAAATCCTCTGGCTACTCTAATACTACTTATTTCTTGATGTTTGTCTTTTCCTGAAGTTTCCATGTTGACAGAACCTCTGTTCTCTGTTCTCTCTCACTGCTTACATGCTAACTCCAAATTCCTGGGAATTTCTCAGGCAGATGACACAGCTTGGGCTGCAAGCCTGACCTTTTTGTTTCCTAGTCTTCTTTCAAACTCCGCCCTAGAGGTCTCAGCTTTCACACAGTTCTCTTCCTAAGAGAAATTCTGGTGCTAGGCAATTGGAGAGAGATTCATGGATCTAATGGAGGTGCATCCTATGCTGCAGACAGTGAGTTTTCAGAAGAGAACCTGGGATTAACACAGCCAGGAGGAGTCATTCTGGGATCAGGGTAAATATCAAACACTAACCTCTGAAACTATTTCTTCCAAGAAGCCACATTTTGATTAGATTAGTTTGTAGAGGAATCTATGCCCAAAGGCATTGTTGAAAATAGTACATGGATCAGTGGGCATTTAGTGGAATTTACCATCTTGCTATGGTCAGGCAGAGAGTAGAAGGGATCCCTACCAGTGCCACCATCATCCCAGGGTCCCTGAGGCACAGTCCAAGCTGTGTCCCTGGGGAGCAACACCAGAGGCTGAACACCATGGGGGGAAATGGACTTCACTGAAAGATATTCCACAAATAAACAAGCAAATAACAAGTCCCAGATGAGGAGGGAGCAACCAGTACCTAGAGTTGCTACAACATATTATCTAAAATAATCTAGTGTCCAACAAGAAGTTCCAAAGCCTGAAAAGAAATGGGAAAGTATAATTCATACACTAGGAAGTAAGCAGACAACAGATGCTGCCAGTGATGTGACCTGATGTTGGATCTCACAGGAAAGCGTTTCAAAGTAGCCGTTAGAAAGATGCTCACAGCACAGAAGTTTGTCTAACGAAGTGAAGGAAGATGTAACACAGTGTCACCTCATACAGATAATATCAATAAACAGAGGTAAATCCATTTATTAAACAACCAAATCTTTCCATATGTTCTAGATCAACAGTACATTATATAGATATATATATTACATCTATGCATTATATAGATATAAATACATTTATATACAACTACATATATATATAACAATACATTATATATGTGTGTGCGTGTGTGTATATATATATATAATGTGTTGAGCCTAGAACATGTAGAAATGTAATAAAATTGTTATATGTTTGTCAATAACAGCACAGACAAGGTGGGTGGAGCAAAGCTGTAATTGGCTAAGGAAATGACTATAGGTGATCAAGTAGTAATTACATAAAACAGAAAGGAAAAAAGGAAGTAAGAATGGAAGAAAGGGAAGGAGGGAGGAAAGAAGGAAGGGAGGAGGCAAGAAGGGAAGGGGGGAGGGAGGGAGGGAAATAATTTTCCTGCCTGCTTCATCAAAGATAATGACACCAACTCTTATCTTCCTTAGCAGCTGCTAAATTCCCAGCTCCATTCTTGTGCATGCTCAACCCGCTCTGGTGCTGAAACAACCTTGATGTTGCAGTGTAGATGGTGTGACAGGAAGGGCAAGACTGTCTGCTACCAGAGCTTCTGAGAAGTCCTGCAGCCTGTCCCTGTTGGCCCTACACTAGGGGTCCAAGTACTAATTATGGGCTCCTGCCTCTGCTTCCTTACTTGACATTCCAATTCTGAATCCGATTTAGAATCAGAAATCCTCCCTGAAACTCATCTTCCTGGCTATGCCTTAACACTGTTCTTAATCTCTCCCTCCCAAGCCTAGGTCTTGTTCCCTAGTTTAATTTGTTTCTTATTTTTCTGGACCTGTTGAGAATGGGCCCCTACTGTCCATTCATAATGTTACAATGCTGCAACCTGATTCATTTGAAATTTTCTTGATGCTATGTACCATCAGCTCCACCCCCCCACCACAAACACCCTTCAACACACACACATACATACACGTCAGGCCTCCTTGGATATTAAAACCTGCAAGAAGCAAGACTGAGTCTGCCTCGACCCTTCAGAAATGTACCTCAAGTCCTAGAGGTGGGGCACTGTCCCCAACACTTCCCTAAATTGCCCTGTAGGGATTAGTATGGTTTTTGTTTTGCCTAAACCTGCTTGAGTTTTAGCAGTGAATACATGTAAATAAATGTCTTTTCGGTGTTGAGCTTTTGGAAGTAAGCAGGTTATTGGCTTCTCTACTAAAGGAATCTTTCATGTAGCTTTCTGTCTCCTCACTGTCAGGCTAGTTGTGCTGGCTTGTCGGTTGTTTTTGCTGGTCACAGTGTGCTTGCAACAAGTGATGGTGCTCTCCCCAGCCCTGTGCCCTGCTCTTTCCTGTCAAAGCTAAGGAACGCATTTTCTTATCTACTCTGGGCAGAAAATCGGGAGAACAAAGGCAATAGAACAGAACTCAAAGTCGAAGGAAATATACCATAATGAGTCCAGAAAAAGCGGTGAGCTTTAGTGTAAGGATTTTGTGGTCTATTTTTGCATAAGAATTTAATGTAAGGATTGTGTGTGTACCTGTGTGTGTGCTTTCCTCATCTGTGTTCTGGGTACTTAAACTCCTAAAATCAGTGGCCTCTGGTCATGAAAGTATTACTGAATTAATCTTTGGAAATAAAGGCTCTGAGAAAATATTTGAAGGGAATTTTACTTTTAACAGATCATAATACTCCCAATCTAATATTGTATCTGAGCTACTTCAAGCGTATGAGTGAAATGATCATTGAACTGGGAAGCAGAAAACTGAGCTGCTAATCCAGATTTGCCCTGAGCCAGGAAACCTGGAGTTACATAATGGCTCTCCATCTGGAGAGGTAAGAATGAGTTTCTTTATCCCTATCAATCAATTAACTTCTTTAATTTTAATATTATAGTTCCCACTCAAAGTTGGATTCAAGCATATATTTAAAATTCCGTCCTTTCTAGTTCTGCCAAAAATACTACCTACAGTAATTTTTTTAGAGGCATACTTTCATGATCTAATAACCTTTCATAAATCTACCCCCCAAGTGCTGATATGGTAACTGTCCCTCGATTCTATTGGTAACAATAGTTCAGTGTTTTGATATTATTGTGATAAATAACATCTCAATAGTTGAGGTTCAAAGTTATGTTTACAATATTAGTTTACATATTACTTTGGTTAAAAAAGATCTGTTTAGAAGAAATGGTCCTTGTGCTGTATAAATCAAATTCTTTGTCTCCTCTAGGTGTATCTAGGCATGATAGATATTGGATTTGCTTTCTTCCTTATTCTTTTGTCTCTCAACTTTGAAGATGGCTGTGACTAAAACATACCATTCATAATGTTACATTGCATTAGGCATCTACATTCGTATTTATACCTGTAATTTTTTGTACATTGGCCATTCATAATCATTATAAGTCAATGCTAATTGGTAGCTCTCATTTCCTTTATTAATTCAGATTCAAGACCCTAAATCATAATGCATTTAACCTATTATTCTTTCAGTTGCAGGATAAAAATGACATTGTTGTGTGGTTTTTATTAATTGGTAGTCATCACAAAATAATGAGCATGTCAGTAATCAATAAGAGCTTGAAACAAGTACATTTGAGATTCTCAGTTGAATAACAGAATGAGGGAAAGGTGATTTTCAAGACATGTTTTCTGCTATAACTAGCAGTGGTGCCAAATGGTTTAGAAATTTTTGCAGTGCAGATAATAAAATTACAAAGAATTGGACCAGAAATATCAAACTCATTTCAAATACTGGTTCTTCCTTAAGTCACATTCCCCATGTTGCAGTGTTCTACATGAATCCTGGAAAAGCAACACTTAACTTACCCTGATGAATACAACAATTATAACACAAAAGAAATCACTAATGTATCAGAACAGAAGAGTATGGCCTGTTAGCATCTAATTAGGCTTTTGCTGTAATTATCCTCCATTTGAGAAATTTTCTTGATGCAAAAATGATCAAACAAATCATAAGTATTCACTTAGTTTAATTAGTAGCACTAAAGCACATTTAGTTTAATCTGTACCCTTTTTTATATACTTTCTTCTAATGATCTTAACTGTAGAGAAGCTGAATATTTTACCACTGTAAACCGTTAAAAATACCCACATCATAAAATATTTCTTATACAACCTTATCTCGTATCCCCACAAAATTCCCTGACAAATTCCCAACATTGTGCCGCGTTATCTGTGCTGAAGCTTTCAAAGAGGAGGGAAAGAGCTAAGGGAGTGTTGTGTGACTGGCCTGAGAGCAGTGAGAGAACCCGGGAGGAAGGAAGAACAAGGCGGGCGGGGGAAGGGGCAGAGATGCTGAGAGATGGAGGAAGAAGGAGGACAGGGGAGGTGAGAGGAGAGGAAAGAGGAGGCTGGGTGGGGATGGGAGGGAAGGAGACTGAAATGAAGGAAGGAGGAATCAGACGAGGAAGAGTTAATGAGGTGGCTGAAGTAGAAGCAAGAACATGGAGACTGTACGTGTATCACTCACTGGTGAGCCAAGCCTAACTTGAAATATTACCTGTCTATCTATCTGGCAATGGGATTTTGTTGTTGTTGTTGTTGTTGTTGTCTTTTGTTTTTTTCTTTGGGAAAATGGACATGAAGAGAGGACTAAATTCTGCCTATAATTCTCCCAAGCAGAAAACTCTCCAAGTTCCCTAATATCTTTTTCCATTCCTTTCATAACTAAGGAAACCCTGAGCCACCTAATTGGACAGTCTTGGTTCTCAGAATCACAAGTTCTTGCTGCCCCCTGGAATGTATGGCCTTTAATCGACTGAGGGCTCATAGGAGGGCAGAACAAACTCCAGTTCAGTGCTGGAAAGTAGTTTAATTTAATGTGCATGGTCGATTTTGGCTGGTTGGGACAGCCGCTCCATCTGTCATGCTGGCAGAATTGAGTTATATCCAAGTCAGTTTCTTCCCTATTTGCATCAATGATGGAAAAAAAGCAATCTTTCTTATTAATAATTTTTCATAATTTATGATTAGCTCAGTTTATTTGCTATTCTGGTTACCTTTTGAAAATCATGCTTGGAAAGGTTGTACTAAATGAATTCTTCCTCAGTCTTTATTTTTAATGCTCCTGAAATATTTCAAATGCATGTTTACATTGGAATGTTGTTTGAATACATGAATGAAGTTTTGATCTAGACCTATAAAAGCCACTTCATAATAATTTAATTTTGATTATAGATCTGAGGTATAAAGTTTCAAAATAAGTAATTCTAAAATCTTTTCTACCATCAAAAGTGATGTTTAGTAAAATAAATACTTGATGAATAATTAAGGAAACATGCTTAGATTCATTGAACTAAAATGTAAAAAAATGCTGCACACTATTGATTCAAGTTTTCAAGACGGGGGGAGCATTTGGGAATTGTTCTCTAATTTAGTCAGAGTTTATATTCATCTTGCAAGCATTGATATGGCCACACAAGTTATTAAAATAGTAAATGCTTCTGACCTACATGGCAAAGAGCTGCTGCTCTGAGCCCTTGTCTCTCCAGCTATCCTGTCACTCTCCCACAGTCTTTGCACTATCTAGAAAATAAAGCATTAAGGTTGGGGCAGCATGCATCCTCCAGGATCTGTTCCAAGGCTTTACAACATCCCTTCTAATTTATTGGTGTCTGAGTCAGAGTGACATTCAATGTGTTAAATAGAACCTCTGTATGGATACGTGCTGCCTGTTTTCACCAACATGAGAGAATGTGTTTGCAACAGGAGGGGACAATACAGTTACTATAGGTTTGGTTTGTTTGTTTTAGCCTGTGAGCTTTCATACTCTTCTTTCCTTCCACAAGTTTCAGCCGATCTCACCCTGTCTCTGGGTAGCACTATATTTTGTTCTACAGACATAAGTGCCGATCTAGTGACTTAACTTCCCTTGCCACTGCGACTCCATTGCAGAACCCTGTTGCTCTAGTGATGTAGGCAAATCATGGCATGACTCCACTGTCGTGCCTTCTTTCTTCCCACTGTCTTTTTCCTTCTTTCCTTAAGAGGAGAAAGGGGGTGTACGTAGAGGGGTGAGTGGATCTTCCTCCAGCCAGCATAACAGTTCCTTTAATGTGTTCATAATCAGAGTGGTTTGGGACCTCAGCATTTTCTGTACAAATTTTTCATGTTCCTGGAGTGACCTTCCTTTGGAGCTGGGTTGAAAGTACTACAAATAACAGAAAGCAACTCTCCTTACTAACAATTACACTCATAGGTTTAAAACAGAACACCTTCACTCTCCTCTTTCCCAACTCAGTTCCCCGGTTCTAGGGTCACATCAGGAGAAATTCCTCTGTTTTAGAGATGCCTCCCCACAGCGTTGCTTCAGTTTCAACACGTCCAGACATCACAGCCCTTCCAGGGGGTAAATAAAGCCTTCCGGGAGCCATCTAGGTGTTAGATGACGTTCAGGAGTGGAAAAGCCACCTGTATCTCCAGCACATTACACACCATGCAGTGTGCTTAAACAATGCACTTTCTTTCCGGATCTTTCTTACTACATTTAGCATCTTCTTTTTAGTTGCTATCCTTAATTGTTCCATTCTAGTCAAAAACATATACAAAATAATTGATGAGTTTCTCTTTTAAGAAAAAGTACAAAGGTGCTGAATAAAATAACATCTCTTCTTTCTGTATTTTGTGAGGAAAAAAATGTTTTGCTGACATAAATTCTCCTCACTTCAAATTCTTTATTTTGTTTTCTCCCTCTCATCTCTGAGTTAAAAGGCCTTCAGGTGAGAAGTGATCGAACATTGATGTGTTATATGAAACTTTCCCTTTTCCACTCAGCACTAATGAAAATATTTGTCTTCTGCTTAACTAACAGGTCTTTTCTTTAAAACTTGCTGAACTTGTTTTTTAACTTAGTAACCTCAGTGCAGCCCATAACCGGGGATGCTGTAGATTTTCATCTCTTTCATTCCTTAAGAAAAAAAAAAAGGAAAAAAATGTCCCCAAGCTTACAGGTTGAATAGGAGAATGAAGAAAAATCCCTTACTTAATAAAATAAGCATTTAAAACTCTCATTGGCTTATTAAATTATTGCTTTCCATTAAATACCAACAAAAAAATCAGTTACTATTACAGAATAATATATGTAAATTGCCAACATAATTTAATTTTATTTCATAACAATGGGGAAAGCACAAAGGGAAATGATCATCCATCATTAGCAGGCACAGAGTGCTTTAGAATTGTAACGGTACTATCTGCTCAATGGGCTAATTCAAACTGAACACATGGCATATCCAAGTTTTTTATACCCTAAAATCATCTCAAGTCCACATGGAAATGCCCTTCTGTAAATCTATCCATGTAATTTTTTTAAATTGGTAAGACATAAAGGTATATACAGTCAGCATAAGAATATTTTAAACTGTTTCATCAAACTCACCAAAATTATTCCACTGAAGCTAAAGAAATAGTCATCATATTACTACCCAGAGTCAGCAGCTGCTTCTATTTAAGGCTTTCGTATATGTCTTTACTGTCCCCTCCCTACTCGGCCAAATTAACCAAGAAAAGAGTCAGTGGGATTAATTTCAAGAGCTCTTTCTCCTTGCAGGGCACTGGAGATGATGGAATGGAGAGCAGCTGCGTTTCCTGAGCCAGTCTGTCCCTTCTGGTTATTTTTCTCCCTTTTCTTTCCCTCCTCAGTCTCTTTCTTCCCTTGTACGATCTCAATTAGTTCTCAAGTTTAGATTACATGTACAACTTCACAACTCCTCTAAGTATATCTTCAGCATTGACTCCCTCCACGGGGAACTCCAGATTCAATATTCAATCATGTACAGGTTATCTCAAGCTTCTGTGTGCGCAATGTACCTGTCAGCAATGGAACACCACACCACTTCTCTGTAAGTAGTAAGTGGAATCATTACTCGTTCATTACTCAACCAGAAACCTAGATTTTATCCTTCATTTGTCCTTTTCTGTTATACCTAAACTGTTTTCACTCTACTGGAAAGTTGTATCAGTCAACTGCAAAATATACCTCATATCTATCTCATTCCCTGGCTCTGTTGTCACCAACCTAGTTAAGAAGAAGAAAACGGCAATCTCTCAACTGGACTACTTCTTCAGTTTCAGTAACATCGATATTTTTGGCCTTGATCCATTATTCATAAAAATGTAGTAGGAATTATTGTCCTATTATTACAGATAAGGGAACTGAGTTTCCTGATGGTAAATAAATTTGCCCAAGGTTACATGGCAATAAAGATAGAGCCAGAATTTTAAACTGCATGAGCCAGCTCAGAGTTCAACAATTTATCTCATTCTGTATAACTACAAAATGGATCTGATAGTTCAAATTTTGGGTTCTTTTTACTAAACTATATTGTTGTTCTGTATTTAAAGGAATAGTGATCACAGGAGTACTTTGCACATCTCCAAAATTAAAATAGACTAGAGAACTCACATGTATACACATCAGTGTGTGTGTGTATCTGTGTATGTAAATATCAATTATCAAAGGTTAAGAGACTATTGAGGAGGGAATATGAGAGAGGTAAAATTATGTGCACTTTTATTTTCTTCTCTGTAATTTTCTGTTTCTGCATTTTTCTAAATTCTCTCCTAGCTATAATTAAAAACTCACAATAAAACTCTAAAATAGATCTGAAGAAAACTAAAAATATATACTTAAGTAAACTATTTTAAACTGAAATATTTGATCCTTTTAGATTAATTTTGTGACCAAATTTTCATTACTTTCACAATTTTCAGTAAGTCAATTTTTATTAACTTTGTAGATTGTGTTATAGGGATTAATCAAAAGGTTCTTTGCAACTGAGATTAGAAATTATAATCTTCCTTAGAATATTTCCCTTCCTCTCTAAATTTTCCTAACCAGATATATCATCAAAACTCTTTATTTTGGTTAATTCCTAAGCCACCCTAAATAATATTTGTATTTAAACTGCATTTTCATATACACCTGAAATCAATCATAAGGAATAGCACAGTGTTTACACATGAGAGACAAGTGCCTCTAGAGACATTTGATTTGTCGTACTTGTGAAGAGTCAGCCCCTAGAGTTCCTCTATGGCCTTTCCTTGCTCCACCATACATCCAGCTTCTATTGACAACTCACTGGCATTTCAACACAGTAGGCCTAAAACTGGATTCTTTAGCAGCCAGGCTAAATTAAGTGACCCTCATGTATGCTCCCATAACACAATACGTAACCTCTTTTAACATGTAAATAGTGTATCAGAATTATTTGTTGGTCTCTGGACTTCACTAGACTATAACCTCTTTAAAAGCAGTGTCTATTGTTCATCTCCTTAGTGTCTAAATTGTTTGATAAGCATTCTGTAAATATACTTTTCAAATTAAAAAAATTAACTTCTCTAAAATAATATAATAAATCACTTTAATCAAAATCTACATCATGATAAGAAGTGTAACTCATTTTTGAAGGCAATTTAAAGTTAGTCATTCAATGAATACTTTAATACTTAAAAGATTCAGCCTCCACTAGGCCAAATGGGGAAGAATTCAATGAAATAGGTTATCAACTAGAAAATTTTTACTTTTGATATACCAAGTGTATTTGGAATGATGGTAAAATATTTGATTTCGATGTTCCTTACTTAATGGAATTAGTCAGCAGCTTTCTTGTTATTCATTAGACCCCATCTCTATCATTCTATTTCTTTTAAATAGAGTGTCTTTAGATGTATGAAGACTTCACTGAAACACAGTGAAATTCAGTAAAGCTATCAATGGAGATCTTTTTCCTTTTACCTAACTCCCTAAAAAAACACCTTATTCTTTTTGCATCCAAATATTGTCAACATCTTTGGCTCCCCTCTCTCTCTCTCAATAAATTCTAGATTATTGTATTTGATTCTCTTAATGTTGTTTAGTATTGGGGCCTGATATAAAATGCCACTTTGAGAATTTCATCAACCACAACAGTATGTGGAAGATCTTTTTGATAGTTTTCATAAGAGTTTCAATGTCTGGTATTTTGCATCAAATATTCATGGGGGGGTGGACCCTGAAGCATCCACTGGCTATATGAACAAAGCTAACACCAGAGTATGTGGCTAGTGAATAAAGGGACCTTGAGAAATTAAGTAGACCAAAAGCTATATGGACAATTGTTGGGCTTAGAGATTGTCCTCATTCCATAGGGTATAGGATATGTGATCACTGAGAGACTGTTTGAGGCCAGAGCTTCAACCCCATGAAGTCTGAGTCAGAGTTCTTGCAGGATATAATTTACACTCTGCAGATCATTGCCTAACATTGCACATGGGTCTTTGGAGCCTGTTTGGCGACCAGCCATGATTCACTGTAGCAGCACATTGTCAAGGCAGCTGGCCTTTCACACATACACACACACACACACTCAACCCACTGCAGAAATTAACTCTTTCTCACCTAACAACACATAAACAGCTTTGTTTTCATACTGCCCCATAAGAATCACATCTTCCTCTGTGAGGGCCAGTTTCATACCCACTCTTTTCATATAATATCTCTAAGCTTTGCAACAACCCTATAATGTAGGTATTATCATCCCCAATTTACAGATAAGAAGACTGAGAGGTTGAATATCTTGCCCAAAGTTTCAGAACTCTTATAAGGCTGAGCTGTAATTCAGACCAATTGCCATTGGTAACTCCTCTTGCCACACTGATAACCAATGATTTATTTATGCATCACAGTGGGACCTAGGTAAAGGGCAGAAAAATCTTGTGAAGTGAAAACTCATGGAAAGTCATTAGGAAGTTAGGCCAATTCAATCATTAAAGTTGTAAGCCTGTCTTCATTATTTCCAGAGCTAACTTGCTTGAGAACCGTTAAGAACCCAGGATTACTTAAAGTGTGTGCTTTAATCTCAGTACATTGTTTTAAATATTCAGTACACTAAGGAAATAAGTTATTTTAATAAAGCACTAAAAAAAATGTAGAAGTTCCCAAAAAGTAAGGAAATTGCCAATACTGTGGTCAGAATGCAGTATATTAAAAACCAGTTCCCCATCCCACATGGCCATCCAAAGCTGGCATTCTCTAGTGAATTTACCACAGCCTAATTGAGACACTGGTCTCAACTTTTTGATATCAGAAGTGACTCCTCTTAAATGAGAATTTTGTCTCCTAGAGACTGCTTCTTATGGGAGAAAAAAATCATTAATAAGTTGCTACTTTTTAAAATTTTCAAATACACTTATAAGTAAACAAGCATTAATTGTTTAAGTTGTCAGTTCATTTTATAAACCTTATTATGCCATGTATAAAGCTAGCAAATCTTCAGTCACTTTAAAGGAGGCCCTTCATTACTACATGGAACCAGTTATAAACCTTGTTAATTAAACTGCTTTTAGCATTTTAAATTGCATTAATACATTCAATAGACTCAATTTCTTTCTATATAAACATAAATTATTTTAACAAACTTTCTCAAGTATTTAAGCAATACTTATAAAATTAATAAATGAAACTTTCAAAATGGTTTCAAGTTTTCTTAAATGTTCAAATATTATATACAACATTAACTATGGTCAGTCTAGATGCACAATTTTAAATCAGTTCAATCAGACACAAAATGGTGTACAAGTTAAAGTCTCTTATACATTATAGCTACTTAATAATTAGTGTAAAATATTAATATTACATTGTGGATCTCTTAAACATTTCTACAATTAAGTCTAAATCTTTCCAGATATGAAACATTATTTGCACAAAGGAAACACACCATCTCACAAAATTTTAGGAGTTATATTGGCATTCAAATTTGCAGTGGCTTTCTCAGCTTTTCAACGATCTGAGGCTAGTCCTGTGGTAATACTGGATCCTGTCTGTGACAGGGATGGAGTGCACTAAACCCTGCAGATGTGAGCAGACTATAATAAGGACTTCAAAGGTGAAAGAAGAAAATTTCATGTGGCTCATATTCATTAGGAGTGAATCACACCATTACCTACTTTTCAAGGCAGGTTAGAATCTGCAACTCTCACCCAGGTGGCCATCCCTCTTAAATGGATTTTGCTTTCCTTGGTTCTTGAGTAAATGTATTTACATCTAGGTGTAAAGACATTTGAATATAAAGTATCCTCACACTACTCAAACCACCCAACTCTCCATGGCATTAAAACCCCACTGGATTGAATGCTGAAATGCCTTGGAGTTCTGTTGACCACCTCTGCTCACAACTTCCAAGGTCATTCTATTGACAGACACATCTCCTAAGGACAGATGCACATTAACCAGCCTCACAAAAATAAAGTATCAAAATGTCAATGTATTAATTTACAAGAAGAAATTGGGCTGGTAAGGAAGCCAGGCACTTAAAATCTTCTGGTGCACACATTATTTTCCTATAAACAAATCTCATGCAGAGGCAAGTTATTAGCTGAAGGCTGTCTGGTGAATATGGAATCAGAAAAAGAGGAATTAAATATATGATTTGGATGATTAGTGAATGACATCAGCACAAGACATTCTGATATATCTGCTGGGGTTTAAAGAAGTTAGATAGCCTCCCTTCCTACCTTGAGAGTTTGGTTACCAACTAAGAGGTAAATTTGGAGTCAAACAGATGGAGCTCAAAATGTCAGCTTTAGTACTGACAAGGGCTAGATAAAGGGCATAACTCTAGTTATGCAGCTAAGTGAACTGGATGCTATTTCTTCACTGAATGAGACCATTAACATTGTCACTGGTACAGCTGCTCAATCCCAATGACCCACAGCCAACCCCCTGACTATGGGGAAATAGGCCAAAATGCAAGCATCTTGTGGGAAGGCTAGCTTCCAAAGAGGAGAGAGAGAGGTGAGCAAAGAGTGACATTTTTCTCTTCCAATTTTCACTTACTAGATAAGACATTTCTTCTGTGGCAAGAGGGGCCAAGGAATTCTTCCACACAAAGAATAGGGAGTAGGTGCCCCATGCCGAGGCAACATCCACCTGCTCAAGAAGGACTGACCTGATCTGCCATGGGGTCAGGAAAGGGTTGAGTACTGGGAACTGCTTCTGTCCCTGATTGGGTCAGGATGGGCACCAGGAGCACATGCCTCTGTGATTCTCATCTTTCCACTCTTTTACTGCATATTGTATGCAGTAAAATCCCTTGCCTCATTTGCAGGGTTGTTTTTTCTTTTCCATAAGTTCTGTTAATATATCAAATGAGGTTAATGTTAAGTTTCATGGATCTGGAAACTATTCTCCCTTTCAAAACATTCTTTGCATGTCTTTGCTATGATCCATTATCATATCTCAATATTAATTCCCTCAATTCCAAGTTCATGAAGGATAACTCAGTCCCCCCAAATCATAAGAGAGGTACTGAATAGACTCCATGGAGCTAAACTGCACTATGAGATTGAGAGATTCTTTTCTGTTTACATTTTCATAGGAACCTTCATTTAATAGCACTAAATGCTTTATTTTTACACATAAATTAGACTTGTTGCTCAGTTTCTCAAAACTAAAAAATAATTGTTTAGGAATAAATCCGTAAGTGCTAAATCTGTTCTTTAGGCAAGGGAAGATCAATATAAAAGTAAGAAACGTGGTCACTTCTGGAAGCAAATGAGGGGAGATGCTGTTGGAATTGTACACAGGGGACTTTCTAAGTACTGTTAAATGTTTTATTCCTTATGCTGAGTAGTGGGGACAGGTGTTTATTATTATGTATACATTAGTTGTATGTTTTAATATTTTTCTATACAAGTAGGTTTCAAACAAAAATAATTTATCCATGATAAAAATGGCAAGTGTAATGATTCCATTTATGTAACATTTTGTGCATGTGCATGTATGTATATGTGTGAAAATATACATGTGTCAAATGGCAACCATTAAAGTATTAATGGAAGATTTCTCAAGATAGATTTCAGATGGCTTCTGGTTTGTGTTGGTTTTGTTCTTCTGTATTAATGTTCTTATGTTATAACTTTAATTAGAAAAACCAATAAATTATTTTCATTGCAAACCAGAAAGAAACATAACTGCTGCACACAGAAAGTTATTAAATGAAATTGTATATGTAGCTTTGTTTTCCAAATTTGTTATTAAATCTCATTGCTAGACTTTTATTTTTCTCTAGTTAAAGAAAAATAATATCTGATATATTGTATATTGCATATGGGGTCAAACTTCACTCCTGGTACCAAAAATAATGTATTATTTTTCTACTGTTTCCATAACAAATTACCACAAACTAAGAGACTTAAAAACAGCACAAATTTCTTGTCTTAATTCTGAAGCTCAGAAGTCTAACATGGCTCTTACCAGGTTCAATCAAGATTTTTTCAGGGCTGTGTGCCTTTCTGGAGGCCCTAGAGATGATCCATTTCTTTGTCTTTTTCAGCTTCTAGAGACCATCCATATTTGTTGGCTTATGGCCTCCTTCATCTCTGTAACCATTCTTCTCCCTGATTCTCTCCTGTTTGAAAGATTCTATAAGGATTCGTTTAAGTTGGGTCCACCTGGATAATGCAGGATAATCTTCCTATCTCAAAGTCCTTAAAATTAATCATATCCTCAAAGTCTCTTTATTTATGCAAGGTAACATGTCCAGGTTCCAGAAATTAGAACAGAGACATCTTTGGCCATCATTTTCCCTACCATGTTTGTCTTTTAGATATGAAAGTACAGTTCTGTGTTTATCCATATGTAACTTACTTCTAATCTTTAAAAAACTAGAAATTTATTTTAATCTCCAAGAAACACATGATCAAATGGGAACATAATTTTAATTTACTTAGAATAATTTCTTAAAAAATGGAAAATAATGTTTACGATAATGACCCAATTGAAAAATAGGTCCTTTTGTTTTAATTGTCAAAGAAACATGGGGTCATGTAAATACTGAAAGCCCAAACTTTATAGATACTTTAGGGTTTTAAAAAATAAGGTTCCTTCAGTAAACTTTTAAAAAGACCATAACATCGACAGCTACAAAGCAAGAGTAGGAATCATTGGATGTATTATGTATATCCTTCAACCAGGGTCAGCTTTCCAAACAGGTGACTTTCCAAACAAGTGACGAGACCACCTGTGGGAGTTGCTGCATGCTGTTCAGCCCTGTTTTTACTCGCTATCTATAACCTGTGGTGCAAGTTCTTCCAATAGGGATTCATTCATTTGGGTTCAAATCCTGGATTAAAACGCCAGCTCTCGGAATGTAAGCTAAATATTAGCAAAAGCCTTGGCCTGGATTTGTTAAAAACTAGGATAAAACTTGACATTCGAGGAGGCAAGTGTATCAGAAGAAATCTGCCAGAAGCTGAGAATGGGTCACTGAAATGGCAAACACAATAATGTAACTTTATCCTATTTTCTGTTTTTTAAATGCACCAACCTCTACCAAGAATAAGACAAGTCATGTCAACCAGTTGGGGGAAGATAAAATATAAGGACATGGAGGCATTTTTAAATTAATTTTAAAAACTGTAATGTCCTGGCCAGAGAGAAGAGATGGCAGGGATTCTTGATGAAATAACATGAAAGCTAGATGTAATTCCCAAGAAATGGAAACAGATATATGCAACTGATCATAGATCATTGATCATATTTATGCCTAATGTTTTATAACATTTTCTCTGCAATGCCCATTGCTTATTCAGATTAATCAAAAATAACCTGAAATTAATGACAAAAGTCCCATGAAAATACTGCAAAGTGAGGACATTATTTATAAGATTACTTCTGCTTCTGCTCAAAAGAGTTGAAAGCTTTATATCACTCGGTGGCATATTTCATTTTAAGCAAGCTCATCCGCTTTCATGTCTGTGCTATGTATAGCATGCTGAACTATCTTCTTAAGATCAAAGGGAAACTCACTGTACTTTATTTACAAAGGCAAATGTAATGGGTAACCAAGGTTCTTATTTTCCTAAACTGACTAGTCCCTTTGAACTACTGTCCTCACTGATCCATAGACCATGCTCAAATGTGGAGAAGGCTTCCTTGAATTTGGAAAATGTTCTTAGCCTAATTGGTGCCCTTTCTTTGAACAGCATGCCATGGATTTTACTGTCCTATAAGTGTACAACAGAGGTTTCTTCAGGATACATGAGTACTAAAATCTGTTAGAAAACAAAAGCAAAGCAAGTAAATAATGTGCCAGCACTGCAAAATTGTAAATAGTTTATCTTAATATCAATGGATAAGAACTTGTTCCAAAGTACATGATTATAATAGCAGTAATTTTTACAATAACTGATGTACTTACCTGTGTTTAACTGGCTGTGGAATAACTACAATGCTCATATCTATATGGATTTAAGTGGAAAATATGTGCTTTACATTAATATAAATGAGCAAATGAATATATGTGAGGCAATGTGATGCAACGGAAAGAATATAGGTTTATGAGTTTTGCATTCCCACACACCACTGTAAGAACAGGGTGATTTTACCAAAGTTGTTAACATTTCTGAACCTCAAATTTCTCATCTTCAAAACAGGAAGTCCCCTTTTGCGATATACATCAGTGTTGCTCACCAGTACTTCTGCCTCTTGTGCTTTATGAGGGAATTGGATTCTCTTACCCATTATGGTTAGGAATGTTGCTGTAACTTACTTTGGCTGGTAAGATATAATCTGTCATTTCTGGGAAGAAGCATTAATTGGCATTATGAAACTTTCCAGAAGTATCTTTATTTTCTGGGACAATTTTGGAAGCATGTGTTGGTATGAGATGGAGTTGCAAGTCTGAGCTACCCCATGGAGAAGTGCTGCTTTTGAGAATTACCTGGATCTAAAATCTTGCTGCTTTAAGCCACTGAGAGTTGTTACTGCAGGATAACCTACCCTACCCTGACTGAACATCCCTATGCAGTTAATGAAAGGATTGAAATAATACAAACAAGCACCTAGCTGAGTGCCTAGCACATATTAGTTGATTCATAAATGCTGGTTAATAAAGTTTTCCCTTCACTCTTTCTAACCTTTCCTATGAACTTTTTTACCTCTTCTGCCTCTTTTCTGGCTCACAGAAACCAGCTCTTACAGACAGAAGCAAAAAAATACTTCATAACCATTTCCACATCTCATACTCCTCATAGTTGCAGTCTCAAGAAAGAAAATTTTAAAGATGGGTTAAATCACCTGGAATTGCTATTTTTATCCTCCCGAAGAATTACAAGTAGTCTTCCCTAGATTATCCTCCTTTGATGCCGTCATCTTTGACTACTTCCCAAGAACCATGGCAGTTCTGAAGGGTATTTTCCATTATGTTTCACATTAGGGTCATGATTTCCGTTGGTCTAATTGGTCTGCAAATTAGCTCTAGTTCTGTTTAACGATCTCGGTCTTTAATTCTTCTTTTTTCTTTTTCAATTTACTGCAGGACCTAGAAAACAGAAGTATACAGACATGGAACAAAACATTCATTCTAGCTCAGTGAGAAATGGCCCTGAACTTATATTATTAATAGCTAACATATATAGACCATTGACTATGTGTCAGGCACTTTGCTAACCAATTTGCAAGCAACCCTTTATGTAATCTTCATGATCCTATGAATTAGGCACTGCAATCAAGAATGAGGAAGCTGAGTTTAGAGAAACTAATGCACTAACATCCCTTGCTAGTAATGAGTGGAGCAGAAACATATGTCCGAGCAGTTTGACTACAAAGTCCATACTCCGAACCAATTCCCAAGACCTTTACCATATGATTAGGATCTCCCAGCAAGTCATACTTTAAGTGACCAAGTCATATAGTTATAGAAGACTATAAGCAGATCATTCTAAGTTGGTTTCTTATGTATCAGGCACCATCATTTCATCCCCAGAGGAGAACTTGACCATATCCCACATTCCTCCATAATAAATGGGTTGTTTGCATATATATATATATATATATATGAATATCACATACAGAGGAGATCTGTATCTGTAAATTTCCTGGAAATTGGGTCATTCGGAAATCAGAGGGAGGAAGAAGAGAGCAATGATTTTATTTTCTCTTTGTTATCCAGGACTCAAGTAGTGATCTTTTTTTAATTATTACTATTATACTCTTGTGTTATTCACAGAAAACATTTACAAGGAGACATTTTTAATCCATATGTAGTGAATTATTGAATATAGTTGTATAGAAGATGCTATACCAGGAATATTTATGAAACACAGAGATCTGATCTGATCCTTGCCTCCCCAAACTCAGTTTCAGAAGGGGGAGTGATTGAAATTAGTACTAGAGTTTGGTGTTTTTGTAACTGTGATCACCTTGTGTGATGGGGAAGAGAATAATGCAGCTTTAGTTTTCTTTGTAGAATACCTTAATTTCATTCCATATTTAAGTTAATTAAAACTGTTGTGGAAAATTATCTCTAGTGCCTTCTGTTCTCATTTCTTTCTGAAGAGAAAAGGAAAGAAAAGACATTAATTATTTTACTTATTAATTTCCTCAAACTTAATTTTGTAGTGTACAGAGGTTGCTTAGAATACTTCAGAATTTCTGAGGTAGAAAGGTTATATTAATATAAGGAACTGAGAGAGCAGAGGAGTAAGATTAAAGAGCAATTGAAAGTTATAAATGTGGTCTTACACAATATTACTTTAAAATGGCAACTGGCTTCATAATTTTCTCACACCATCTTATTTCTACCTCAATTTGTACATATGTTTCTGCTTTTAAATAATATATATATATATTTGGAATGAAGGATTCTCAATATTTCTGTATATGTATTCATGGGAATTTTCTAAATCAAAACTTGAAAGTCTGTCATTCATTTACTTCCACTGTAAAATACTCCCTAATTCTATAGAGGCATAGTTATATGGGACATAAATATTTGGGCTAAAATGTGTCCTATAGTTTCCCATAATTTAATGTAGATGAATATATGTTCATATGAATGGATATATGTTCAGAGTCAAAACAAACTTGAGAGGGCATCTAGTTCATACCATGCCTCTAAGCAAGGGAGTCCTTAAATTATCAAAAGTAAGCAGTTATTAAGAACTTTTGCTTGATCAGCCGTGGATTTGCTGCAGGAAAGAAGAGCTAGAGATGGAGATAAGTAAACTGATATTTCCTGAGACCGCAATTAAAATTTTTAATTTTGTTAAACGTCTGTTACTTATAATAGTAACACACTCTAATCATAGCAACAGAACCAAGCAAGAGTTATACAAAGATAAAGGAAAGTTTACTACCCATGTTTTAAATGCTCTTCCACCCACCTAATAGAGTTAACCTTCATTTCTTCATGGTCATACAAGCCAGTGCATACTACCTCCTCACATTCTCTCCCTCTCTCTGTTTCTTCACACACACACACACACACACACACACACACACACACACAGGTTTTGTTAATTTTTTTACAAAGATAGAGCAACATATATTAATAGACAATCTGGTTTTTTCATTTAAAAATACATCAGATACATCCTTCTGAACCAATAAACATAAATAGAATTCACACTTTTGAATAGCTGCATTGTGTGGATGTATTGAAATAACACTCAAATTTTTTATAGTTTTGGCCATTAAAAACATTTCAATAAATATTATGTGCAAATATTTACAGGTTATCTTTATTCATTTCTATGTAATAAATCCTTGAGGTGATTTCAGCTTAGTAACTATTTTGTGTAAAAAGTTTTCCAAATATTAATCTTAACTCTGTGGAATCCATGGCTCTGTAATTCATCTATAGTTAATTTGCCTGTAGTATTTCCCTTAATGATCAGTTTGTCTAAAGCAAAATCAGATTGAGTCATATGCTAATCCATGTAAGCGCATTTGTTTCCCCTTCTTTAAATATTTGTTCAATATTAATTTTGTGGGAGAATATAGTTTTCAACTAATGATAATTAAATACTAACTTTAGGTTCAAAAGGAAGATTATTATAGATCCTAAATATCACAAAGCATCTTAACTGCTTTCATTTCTTAATTATTTTCCCTTAATACTTTTAATTGTATTTTTATTTCACTGTGAAAGAATTGCTCCAAAATAGTCAACTTGTCAGGAGGCATTTTAAAGGTTATTAATTTGATAATATAAATTACTTATTCCTGTACATATTATGTGTCTGAAGAATTAGGGCATAGAGAACACAAAATAGAAAGAAAAAGACAGAAAATTATTTGCCAAGTCAAAAGATATGACTTATTATTGTAGAGAATGAAGTAAAGTGAGGCACAGCATGGTGCACTGACGTTCCTTGCTTGGGGTCATGCTGTATATATATATATAAATGTATCTTTAAAAAATCATTTATTGAAGCTGTTATGCACAAAACACTAGGCTAAATGATGTGGAGTACTACATAGCTTGAAATACACAGCCCCAGTCCTGTATCTGTGTTGCACACTTACAGGTAAATCTCTCTTGCGTTGCTTCACATAGCACTGATTTATTTTAGTCTTGGTCAGCTGCTTTAGAAAAAGAATACACTATCCTTCTTTATTTTAGGCATCTCTGATCACTTTGCCATTAAATTCTTTTTCACTTAGCTAGAAGTCGTCTGATTCCTGTCATACTGCTTCATTGTTATTTTAAAGATAAACATGGAACTATTTTAATAGTTTATATCCTTGTTACAGAACCTGAAGACAACTGAGTCCCAAATGGATGTAGGATCATGTTCTAGGCCTAAGCCACAGTGGTAAAGAATTCCTAGATGAAAGATATCAGTCAAGAAATATTTACCTATACCTTTGTCATAGGTAATATATTGCTCGGTCAAGGAAATATCTCCAAAAGAACTATATTGTAATGCTTTGATAAGAGTGAGTTGTTACACTGTTCCCATTTCTATGAATTCATCCTCATTCTAAATGGAGACCTAAGAGTTTGATAAGAATAAACCAAATGCTTATAGCAGTTTTATGTAACTGTCAAAACTGAAAACTAGCTACACGACCTTCATTGGTGAATGGATTAACAAACTAGTACATCCTGCAGTGTACTTGTACTCAGCTATTCAAAGAAATATACTTCTGAATACACATAAAAACATTGATGAATCTCAAATGCATTATGTTAAGTAAAGAGAATCTAACTCAAGAAGTTACATAGTGTCTGGTTCTATTGATATGACATTCTGCAAATGGCAAAACAATAGGGACAGAAAACAAATCAGTCAGGATTTTCCATGCCAGGAACTGAGTATGGGGAGAAAGAATAATGACAAAAGGGATACATGTGATTTTGGGGGAATGATGGAAAAGTACTTTATCTTGATTGTGGTACATTTTTCAAAATGCAAAAATACTGATTTGCACTGTATGTAAATTACACCTCAAAAGAAAACAGTAACAAACTGGAACATATTTTCTAGTAACTACAAAACATACTGTGGTTAAGTGGAATATATTAACTCTACCAAAACCTGACGCAATAATTTTTATGGATATCCCTAAGGTGAAAGATGTAACTATAGTCTGGGATAGAACAGTTTTTGTAGCATTTAGTTCACAAAAGCCTACATAAACATGATATAAAGCCCATATGTCTGCCCCTTTGAAATGTATGTTTTGTATGTCATAAGCAGAAAGCTGATGGCTTGGCAGCTGTTAGTATTTGTTCAGTTTTCATTTTTGATGTACATTGGAAATAAATCCATTCTTTTGTCAGTAGTAGCTGAAAGGTCACAGTTTTGTTAAATAATTAGTTTCATAATATTTTTCAAACTGGAAAGACCAAGCAAAGTTGTGTCATGGTTTTTAAAATAAGGGCATTAATGAAAAAATAAAAATTAAACTAAGAGTACATAACAATTTTTTAAATTAAAGTATTATTGATATATAATCTTATGCTCAGGTTTCATATGAGCAACATTGTGGTTACTACATTCCCCCCATTATCAAGTCCCCACCACACACCCGGTAACAGTCACTGTCCGTCATCATAGTAAGATGCTATAGAGTCACTACTTGTCTTCTCTGTGCTATGCTGCCATCCCCGAGCCCCCCCATATTATGTGTGCTAATCATAATACCCCTGAAAACCCTTATCCCTCCCTTCCCACCCACCCTCCCCAACCCCTTCCCTTTTGGTAACCGTTAGTCCATTCTTGGATTCTGTGAGTCTGGTGCTGTTTTTCCTTCAGTTCTGGCTTTGTTGTTATAATCCATAAATGAGTGAAATCATTTGGTACTTGTCTTTCTCCACCTGGCTTATTTCACTGAGCATAATACTCTCTAGCTCCATCCATGTTGTTGCAAATGGTATGATTTGTTACTTCTTATGGCTGAATAATATTCCATTGTGTATATGTACCATCTCTTCTTTATCTGTTCATCTACTGATGGACACTTAGGTTGCTTCCAAGTCTTGGCTATTGTACATAGTGCTGCGATAAACATAGGGGTGCAAATGTCTTTTAGAATCTGTAGTCTTGTTTTCTTAGGGTAAATTCCTAGGAGTGGAATTCCTGGGTCAAATGGTCATTTCTATTTTTAGTTTTTTGAGGAACCTCCAAATTGCTTTCCACAATAGTTGAACTACTTTACATTCCCACCAACAGAAGTAAGGTTCCCCTTTCTCCGCATCCTCACCAGCATTCATTGTTGCTTGTCTTTTGAATGTTGGCCATCCTAACTGGTTTTAATTTGCATTTACCTGATGATTAACAATGTTGAGCATCTTTTCATATGCCTGTTGGCCAGGTGAATTTCTTTAGAGAAGTGTCTGTTCAGATACTCTGCCCATTTTGTAATTGGGTTGTTTGCTTTTTGGATATTGAGGTGTGTGAGCTCTTTATGTATTTTGGATGTTAACACCTTATCAGATATGTCATTTATGAATATATTCTCCCATACTGTAGGATACCTTATTGTTCTACTGATGTTGTCCTTTGCTGTACAGAAGCTTTTTAGTTTGATGTAGTCCCACTTTTTCATTTTTGCTTTTGTTTCCCTTGCCCTAGGAGATATTTTCATGTAAAAGTTGCTCATGTTTACATTCAAGAGAGTTTTGCCAATATTTTCTTCTAAAAGTTTTATGGTTTCAGAACTTACATTCAGGTCTTTGATCCATTTTGAATTTATTTTTGTGTATGGAGTTAGACAGTAATCCAGTTTCATTCTCTTATGTATAGCTGCCCAGTTTTGCCAACACCAGTCATTGAAGAGGCTGTCTTTTCTCCATTGTATGTCCATGCTCCTTTATCATATATTAATTGAGCATCTATGTGTGGGTTTATATCTGGACTTTCTATTCTATTCCATTGATCTATGGCTCTGTTCTTATACCAGTACAAGAACAGTGTTGCATCTCCCTGGTCTTTTCTCCCTATTATTTACTTGAAACATGTTTTTTCTTCCCTTCACTTTTAGTCTATGTATGTCTTTGGGTTTGAAGTGAGTCTCTTGTAGGCAGCATATAGATGGGTCTTGTTTTTTTATCCATTCTGTAACTCTATGTCTTTTGTTTGGTGTGTTCAGACCATTTACATTTAGGGTGATTATCAATAGACATGTACTTATTGCATTGCAGGCTTTGGATTTTTGGTTACCAAAGCTTCAAGGGGATCTTCTTTACTATCTAACAGTCTAGCTTAACTTGCTTATTATACTATTACAAACACAATCTGAAGATTCTTTTTTTTCCTCCTTTCCTTTTCTTCCTCCTCCACTCTTTATATTTTAGGTACTCTATGTGTATCTCTTGACTGACTTTGTGGTTAGCTGATTTAATTTTGCATTTAGTTAGTAATTAATTGGTCTACTTCCTTTACTGTGGTTTTATTTTTACCAGTGACAGCTATTTGGCCTTAGGAGCAGTTCCATCTAGAGCAGTCCCTTTAAAATGCACTGTAGAGATGGTTTGTGAGAGATAAATTCCCTCAAGTTTTGCTTGTCTGGAAATTGTTTAAACCCTCCTTCAAATTTAAATGATAATCTTGCTGGGGAGAGGATTCTTGGTTTGAGGCCCTTGTGTCTCATTGCATTGAATATAACATGCCACTCCCCTCTGGACTGTAAGGTTTCTGCTGAGAAGTCTGATGATAGCCTGATGGGTTTTCTTTCATAGATTTTCTTTTTTCTCTCTCTGGCTCCTTTTAATACTCTGTCCTTGTCCTTGATCTTTGCCATTTTAATTATTATATTTCTTGGTGTTGTCTTCCTTGGGTCTCTTGTGTTGGGAGAACTGTGCATTTCCATGGCCTGAGAGACTATTTCTTTCCCCAGATTGCAGAAGTTTTCATCAATTATTTCTTCAAAGAGACTTTCTATCCCTTTTTCTCTCTCTTTTTCTTCTGGTACCCCTATAATGCAAATATTGTTCATTTGGATTGGTCACACAGTTCTCTTAATAGTCTTTCATTCCTAGTAATCTTTTTTCTCTCTCTGCCTCAGCTTTTTTGTTGTATTCCTGTTCTCTAATTTCTATTCCATTTACCATGTCCTCTACCTCATCTAATCTGCTTTTAAATCCTTCCACTACATGTTTCATTTCAGCTAGAGTACTTTTCAAGGTGTCTATCTCCCTCCTGAATTCATCCCTTAGCTCTTGAATATTTTTCTGTAGTTCCATTAGCATGCTTCTGACTTTTATTTTTAATTCTTTTTCAGGAAGATTGGTGATTTCAGTTTGACTGAGCCCTCTTTCTGGTGCTTGAGGGACTTTGGATTGAAAAAGGTTCTGCCTTTTCATTATCATATTGGCTAATGAGAAATATTAGGTTTGTGTAGGCAGTGCCATCTAGTGCCCAGAAGCTCTGCTCTTCAGAGGTGCCCAGCACCTGGAGTGATGGTCGTAGGCAAGCAGTGCCAGTGCCTACCCTAAAGAATGAGCTCTTTCTTGCTTCCCAACTGTACAGCCAGTCTCTGCTGTCAAGGACAGTGGGCTGTGTGCAGGGAGCAGCCTCTGAATTAAGGCCCTAAGCTGCCGTAGGTTGGCTTCCCTCCGGCTGGCCTGGAGCAATGGTGGGTGTCACAGGTAAGTGTCTCTGGTGCCTGCTGGAAGGACACAGCCCTTTCCTGCTTCCTGCCACTGTGTCTGTCTCTGCTGTCAGGGCCAATTACCCCCACGCACAAGGAGCAGCCTCTGTGTTAAGCCACTGTAGTTGCAGTAGGTGGAGCTATCCTCCAGCTGGCCTGGCATGATGGTGGGGGCTGCAGGTGTGCGCGCAGGTGCTGGAGGGGAGGAAGGAATGGCAGGCTACTTGTCACAGTGGGGGGCCTCAGGGCTGCTTTGCCAGCCAGTGGTCTGGAGCACGTGAAGCTCCTGAAAGTTCCCAACCTGCTGGGCTCGGTGTGCTAGGACAATTTTGTCCACCTGTTCCTTCTCCTGAGCAGCAAGCTCTGTGTAATCCTTGCCCTTTAGCAGCCCTCTCACTGTTGGGAAGTCTTTCAAAGTGCCCACCTTTCTTTTGTCCCAGAGCAGCCAGTTGTGGGAACCTTTTCTCCCCTAGCGGCTGAAATCTGTCTCTGACTTTGCTTTTCAGCTCCTCTGATCTCCAGAGCACCATGCAACGTGTGTTTGTGCTCCCATACCAGATTTCTAGGGCTGGGTATTTAGCAGTCCAGGGCTTCTACTCCCTCCCTGCTCTGTTTCTCTTCCACCGGTGAGCTGGGGTGGGGGGAGTACTCAGGTCCCACTGGGTTGTAGCTTTGTTACTTTACCCTTTTCCATGATGTAGATTTTCCATTCTCATATCCCAGATGTAGACAGGCTAGTGCAATCTTATTTCTGGTCACTGTTTTAGAAATAGTTGTATGTTCTGCATTTTCGTAATATGTGTGGTTTTGGGAGGAGATTTCTGCCTCACTTCTCACACCACTATCTTTTTTCCCCCATCCATACATGACAATTTTAATGACATAAAAACTGAATCTTTGAGGATATGAGGATAAAGTAATATAAAAAATACAAATAATTGTTATAAGATACAAAAGACATACAAGAAGGCACATGTTCTATGCATCTGTTAAGAAAATGGAAAAATTACTTTAGAAAGAAGAGGTAACATAGAATGAGGCCATCAAGAATAGACATTCATTAGACTTTTCTCTCCTTAAACTGATTATGTGATCCATTGTTAGCCTGGGCCTCAATCCATACAAATATCAAGCAAATAATATCATATGCCATTCTGCAAAAAAATTTTTTTCAAGTAAAGCACTCTTAAAAATACTTTACTGTCTCAATGTGATTATTAAAATTAATACCTAAGCATGTATTAAATGTTTTCTGAGAAATGTATCAATGAATTAATGTGCTTATCTAAAACACAATATTGCTAGCATGTAGAGTTATTCATTATTTATTTCCAGGTGTGGCTTTCAAAAATTTTGTAATATATTGCAAATGAATATAGATTAAGTAAAATTATCATGAGTCTGTTTCTCCATTAGCAAACTGACTCCTTGGGAACTTCACCAAAATATAGGATATGTGATAAAATGGGCTTCTTATATAAACCAAGGTAATTCATGAAATTTTCATTTTCTCTAAATAAAAATTTGTAAATAATGGTAATTCTCATGTTAGGACTTTATAAGCCTACATTTAGTTATCCTTGTTCAGTAACAACACTTTAATTGAGAAAAGAGAACACAGAATGTAAAATACTATAGAATGATTCTTGAGACAGCGGGGAAAGTGATGATAGATGTAAGTGGTTTAAACTTAACATAGTGAAAATAGGATTTAAGTCAGTGACTCATCAATGCCATGTTAATCACACAGAAGAGGATTAGTCTCTTAACTCAGCAGTGACTGAAATTCAGACCTGAGTTACTCACAGTTTATGTAAGTAAGTGAGATCTGTGGAATGTCTCAGCCTCCCAGTGCTTGCAATCCTGATACAGCAGGGAAAGTCCAAACAACACAGGAGGTGAGGCAGAGTTGCCCATCCATCATTTAGGTTTAGCTCTCACACTCAAATCCCATTCAACTTACATAGCATGTCATGGCCTCAAATCCTTGCAAGAGGTGGAAATTACTGATTGGGCCGGCAAAAATCAATTGTAGAAAACACTGTGGGGTTCTGAGTTTCATGGCTGCCTAATGGAAGTCATAATTAAATGTCATGGTGGAATTTATTTTTGTTTCCAGAAATATCATACACACACACACAAAATTGGAAATGGGGGAAAACAAGAAGGCTGATGGAAAGGTGAGCTGCTTTGGGAAGCAAGGCTAGACAGACACACTCATGTTAGAGTAATGACCAAAGAATGAGAGATTATGCTTCTAGTTCAGCTCGGCAGTCATCCCCAACCCAACCCAGCGAGTGTGTTGTTGGGAGAACCCAGACTGCTGGGACTTGAATGATGTGCCCTGAGGAGGGAAGAAGAGGATCTCACCTGTGACTCTGCATCTTTCCCTCATCAAAGGTTCCAAAGGTCTGGAGGTTCTGGAGTGGGACCTTAAATACAACTCTTTCTGCCCAAGGCTGGGAGAAGAACTAGAACTCCATCTGAGGTTATTTCACTCATTCTTCATTCTTAAGGTAGGAAATCATTTTCCTAAAAGTTATTTTTAAGTACAATTAAGGTTTAGTCAAAAGATAGTGTTTTTGAAGGTGTGTGATGAGTAGAACTGAACTGAATGTGTGGAGCATACCTCAAGGAAACTTTCTGATGGGGCTGCTATGGGATTTGCCAGGACAAATTAGGAATCTGGGTGTAAAGAAAGGCTCTTTTCAGGGAGAGTAAAGAACTCACCTTGGTTAACTAGTCTGCATTTGTGGAAAGGCAAAAACTTGGGGGAATAGGTATCCTTAGTATCTTTCATTGTGCAGATTGATTGATTGGTCCCACCACCTTCAGGAAGATTCCGTTGCACAGGAAAACTGAAGGGAGAAGCAGCTTCCAATAGCACATAGCTCTGGGCTGGACCTGATCAGGCACTCCTCCAAATAGGTGCTTCTCCAGCAGGGCTCAATCATTTTTAACACAATGCTGTGGTTGCCCTGGAGCATTTTATAGCATGGACAGTCTTTATATATATTTGAGATAGAAGTAGTTATAAATATAGCCATTGGAAGCTAGGCTCATTAGTTGTAGCTGTGTTTCTTATCCAATTTTTTCAGCTCAGATTGAGGCAATTTTCAAGATACATTTTGCCACGACATGTATGCCTTTACTAATCATATTTTAAACCACAGGATCCTATTAATAATAGCCAAATGATGAGCTTAAAGAAGAACTGCCATCAACTCTTTGGCTTTGGCCAAGAGAAATGCATTTTTAATCTTTTTTATTGTCATGTTTTTAGCTGTGCCAAGGAAAAAAGAAAGTGTGTGTGTATGTGTACATGTGTGTCCAGAAAGACAGAAAAACAGAGACAGACACAGAGTGAGGGAAAGGAGGAGGAAAAGACTGGGGTCAGTGAGGATATCTGTATACATGTCTGGCTATTTGTATGTTGATATGTCTGTGCATCTGAAATCTATGTATAGAAAGAGAAACAAAACTAATCAGTTTAGGTGAAAAATACAATTTGTGAAAAATAAAAATTTGAAACTATAATAGTATCTTCCCAACTGTAGAGGTCATATCTTTGAAAATTCTTGCATAGGAGAATTTATAGTTAAGAAAAATAGAATAGAGTTAACTGAAGTCAGAAATTAACCAGTTAAAATATTATACTTTTGTATTCACTACAAAAAGAAGAGAAGAAACTATCACTAAGGATAAGACAAATAATGATCAATGAAAGCAACTAAGAATTTGTTCTGCACTATTTTGTTTCGCTTACCACCTAAATCACTAACAAGTCTCTCTCTTTACTGCAGCTTCTAAAAGATATATGCACAGCTGTTGGATTAAATTGAGGATTATGTACAATCTAGGGTAATATTTATACAGTCATAGTCCATGAGGTCCAGCATCAGGTCAGCAAAGCAGTCAGAACACAACCAAAGAGATCATTTTAAAATAATTTAAACTCTTCACATGTGTTTCTTAGAGTCCTTAAAAGAAACATTTTTCTATGGCAATGTTTAAAATTCTTCTTCCCTCACTCATCTGCTTCTCTCTCACAAGGTAACTTCTGTGCCATTCTGTCCAAAATTCCTCTGAAAAACGTTCTTGAAAGTTTTGATCCTGAAACTGCTCTAGTATTCAAATTATTCCCTTTCAGCACACATTCCTTCTGCAGTAGTTCATCATGAAATCCCCAAAGACAAGTGGAAAACAACAGTACCTCTTCTGGAGCTCAGTAGAGGGGAGAACTGACAAGATGAAGCAGGGTTCATTTTGATGGATGCAGGGGAGGAGAAAGGCAGTATTATCATTAATCGCTTAATAAATTTGCCATCATAACAGCGACAAGACTTTTTTGTTTAATGCCTTTCTGATTTGATGGTTAGAGATGCTAACATCTACATGCCAATCCCAATCCTTTCCTCCCTGCTTCCATTGTCCCCATATCCTTAGTTCATCTCCATCAGCTTTATTTTGTACATGACCCAGCTCACTCACATCTTTTCTAAAAATGAAGTTTTCTTCTTTTTAACATTCTTTATCTTTTCAACCTTAACTGCAAAATAAAGTGTTCTTTCTCTACTCTCTGATTTACTCATTTTTCTATTCCTAACCCTAGCTCTTTTGTCTTTAATTATCAACAAGGGTGATTTGAAAAATTGCATATACTAAAATCCCACATTGGGTAATTGACACAAATATTACATAGATAAATTAGCAAATTTCAAAATTTTGTCAAAGGAGAACTTTTTCTTGAGAAATGACTACTATATTTCCAAGTCTGCCTTAATTTCTACAATTAAACTCAACTAAAAAGATCATATTTTGTTCAAGGCATGATTGCATTACTTGTACATACTTTGTACAGTTTGCTATGTATTTCCTTTGCTCAATGATTGCAAATTCTTCCTTTCAGCTTATTGCAACAGCTGCTTCAGCATCCTGTTCACAGTGGTGTTGGGTTGCGTCGAGGATCACTGTAATGCCAGAAGACTGGCTATGGTCCAGGATCCTGGGAGTGGTGATATTATCTGGTCATTTTAGATAAAGTATGGGCTTCCATTGATGGTGATGAAATATATTAAGAAGATTTAGTAATTATGACAGATGAGATCTCACAAATACACAACAGGCCACAATCTGCTACTGTTCAGTCTTTAAACCTTTAGTTTGGTTAGGAAGCTGAAGCCAGTATTATAGACTGCTCTGCCTTCCAGCCCAGCCAGTTTGGATTGACTGTGCCAGTTAGTGTACTATTTCACTATGTGCTCTGCCTAGGCATGTCTGTAGTGATAGCCTTAATTCTAATCTTGCCAATGCAAATGTACAATGTTTGTGATGTATCTGTGTACCCAATGCAAGCAACATCAACACTTCAGAGTGGTTGTGTAATGCTCAAGGAATTGGCCTGAATCAGGTTTTGCATGATTGTTGCCATGCTTTGTGTCACATGCCCCTGGCCACCTGGCCAGACCATAATGGATCATGCACAGATCAATGCCTGACCCAAAGACCTGACTTAGCAACTTTTAAGAACTCTACCTGTTAAAGAAGCTGTAGCTTGGTCGGGGGATAACTGTGGCCACATAACTCCCTTTTGAGAATATGAGTACAACAGGAGACCATACTTAGTAAAAGAACAATAGAAGAAGACATCAGTACAATAAAGTAATGAAGAGAAAGCTTTAGGGAGAGTGGTAGTTTTAGGCAAAAATCTCTTGAACATAAGTATGAGCAATTTTTTCCTGGAAACTGCTCCTTCAGCAAGGGAAACTAAATCAAAAGTGAACAAGTGGGACTACATCAAACTAAAATGCTCTGTACAGCAAAGGACACACTCAGAAAAACAAAAAAGGCAACCTACAGTATGGTAGAATATATTCATAAATGATTTTTCCAAAAAGGGGGCTAACAACCAGAATATCTAAAGAACTCATACACATCAACACCAAAAAAATAAAATAAAATAACCCAATTAAAAAATGAGTGAGGACCTGAACAGACATTTCTTCAAAGAAGAAATACAAATGGACAACAGGCACATGAAAAGATGCTCCACATCACTAATCATCAGGGAAATGCAAATCAAAACCACAATGAGTTATCACTTCACACCAGTTAGAATGGCCACTATCCAAAAGACAAGACATAGCAACTGTTGACAAGGATGTGGAGAAATGGGAACGCTGCTACACTGTTGGTGGGAATATAAATTGGTACAACCGCTGTGGAAAGCAGTATGGAGGTTCCTCAAAAAACTAAAAATAGAAATACCATTTGACCCAATAATTCCACTTCTAGGAAATTACCTGAAGAAAACAAAATCCATGACTTGAAAATATATATACATCCCCAAGTTTATTGCCACACTATTTACAATAGCCAAGATTTGGAAACAACCTAAGTGTCTGTCCATTGATAGATGAATGGATAAAGATGTGGTATATATACACAATGGAACATTACTCAGCCATAAAAAGAAAAGATTTCCTGCAAAACCTGGATGGATCTACAGGGTATTATGCTCAGTGAAATAAGAGAGGTGGAGAAAGACAAATACCATATAATTTCACGTATTTGTGGAATACAAAAACCAAGCAAAATACAATGAATGAAACAAAAGTAGACTTATAGACAGTGAGAAGTTACTAGTGGTTACCATGGTAGAGGGTTTGGAGTGGGTGGTTCTAGAGGATGAGAGGGATAAAGGGGCACAAATATTCTCAATCAGAATATAAATTGGTTAAAAATAAAAAGCTTTACTTTTCTTCCTCCTTCCTAATTATAACCCTTAAGTAGAATTCGTGCCTCATATTGAAATTACCGAGTATCATAATTCTTCCAAGTGGTAAAGATACCTCAAGACAAATGCTGGGCATAAAAGCCACAGGGCATAAATCTGCAAAGAAGTAAAAAGCTAACCTTTCCAAACAATATTGCTTCTCTCTCATTTACCAACTTTACATTTCCCTGTATGGCCCCAGAAGATGACTGGTTAGCCAGAGATGGGTAAGATTCCTCAAGGGAGGAACAACCTAAGACAGGGGGGCCATCAGGTGAGAAATTGGGGATCAATAGAGGTAAGGCTTAGAACCTCACCCCCCCTGTTTGGAGAGAAATCTTCTGCATCCGTGGATGTTTTGTTGCCCTTGTCTAGCTTGGATTAATACTTAGTCTATAGGCACACACCTGATCATGTACATTTGCCCTCTTACAGCACTAAACTATGTTTTCTACCTTTATCTTGCATCTACCTACCACTTCAGCATTTTATTAAACATAATAATAATAATAATAATAATAAGGGAGAAATGTGGGATTCACATATAAATCAAGTATAAAAATCAAACGAATATTCATATTTGACCTGATTGTTTATAGTTCATAATGCATGATCAAAACCGGAAGTTTCTGTGATGACTGCCCTTGCACTGTTCACCATGTAAGAACTTATTCACTATGTAAGAATTTGTTCACCATGTAAGAATTTGTTCATTATGCTTCAGAAGATTGGAGACTGTTGAGAATTAGGCTTGGGGGTTGATTAATGATTGTGCATTGAGTCCCCTGTACAGATGCCCTCTCAAAAAAAATAAAAAAATTTAAAAATTTAAAAAATAAATAAAAAGCTTTAGGGAGAGTGGAACAACACAGTCAAAGTTAAAAAAAAAACAAAACGATTTTGTCATTTACTAAGGCTGTAAGTGGCAAAGAATAGGGAGGCAGCCAAAACCTGAGGTTCTTTAACTGGCTTTCCTAGACATTATGGTTTATGTCCACCAGAAAGATGATGGAATTTATAGCACAAAGCATGTTGATCATGGCAACATCTGTGATGTTGACTCATGAAAAGTTTATTCCAAATAATAAAGAAGCTGGGAAAACCACTAAAGCTTTTTAAAATGAAATATTTACATGCCATTTGTAAATTTAGTGGTAAATATACTAAAATTTACTATTTTAACCATTTTTAAGTGTACAATTCAGCAGCATTAAGTGCATTCAAAATTTAGTGGAAACTAAAGAGGAGCAGGGTAGGGGGTAATGTTAATTCGAATAACCTCTTGCCCATAATTTTCATTGTTTTACATCCAGGGCTTTGCTAATAGGCAAGAATTAAAACTTCCACTTTAAAAAATACTTGTGATAATTGAGCCACTTATTTATTATATGGCCTGGGTCTGTTCTTATCAAACCAAAAATTAATTTTATTTTTGAGCCTAAGACTATATTGGAAAATACAGTTTTTGATCAAAACCATTTAATTCATATATATTTTAACTATATATAAATACATACATATAGTCATTAAGGAAAAAAAATTCAAACTCAAGTTTTTTGTATTTTTACCAGTAAAATTTTTTCATTCCTTAAAATCAACTACTGTTTGTTTAATTAGAGGGCACCAATCACAAGTAGAGAATTTAGCTTTCTCAATACTATTTTAATTTTAAAAACTATGTTTTTATGAATCATAGTGCTGGGGATGCACTTGAGAGAGTAAGTCCCATATCTGTGAAATAAAGATAGCTTCATGTGTTAAAACAGAGTCACTAACATTTACACATACTCAAATTCCAAGGTCTGATCAGTACCTTTGAGATTAGTGGGGGTGCAGTTTTAAAGCCCCCTTAAGTAATACAAATCTACAGCTCAATACAAAAGTCAATATTTGTTCAGAATGAAAAAGGGCCACAAGTTTGCAGTTTTTAAAAAGGTGAAAAATATCACAAGCATTACAAAATATAAAAATATGGGCTAATGTTTCTATCAATTACTCTGCCCCATCTTTGAATTATTGTTTTTTCATTATATTTTTGGCTTATATATGCTTTTGATTGACTTTTCATGTGATGATAATTTTGTAATATTGTTTCTGTAGAAAGAACAGATATTTCACTCTTCCCAAAGGACTGATCCAAATATTTTTATATTAATAAAATAGGCATTTTTCAGCTTCATAATGCCTTACTGTTAATATCATGTAAATATTTAGGATTTTTGTAAAATCTGGGAAAACCTCTATCAAGTTTATTATTCATAATAAGCTGTGCAATGTCAAGGAAGGTCATTTTTTCTTGTGCTGTTCCTAATCTTAGATGCTCTTTATGTTGACAATACTCATTAACCAGTTTGTCTGATATTTTTCATATAAATTGTGTTTTTCTTTCTTTCCTCAAATCAACTTTAAAGTTCCTATATAGAAATTTACTGATTTCACAGCAGCAGACTCACAGAACCCAAGAACGGACTAACAGTTCCAAAGGGAAAGGGACAGGAGAGGGTGAATGGGAAGGGAGGGATAATTGATAAGATGATTAAGGGGTATTATGGTTAACACACATAATATAGGGGGGGCCTGGGGAAGGAAGTATAGAACAGAGAAGACAAGTGGTAACTCTATAGCATCTTACTATGCTGATGGACAGTGACTGTAATGAGGGTATGTGGTGGGGACTTGATAATGGGGGGAATGTAGTAAACACAATGTTGCTCATGTGAAATCTGAGCATAAGATTGTACATCACTGATGCCTTAATAAAAAAAATTTACTGATTTCATAATTTTTTTTTCAATGTTGTTGTACATTCATTTCCCATACTTTTTGGATATCCTTCTTCTTTTCCTTATCTTCATGATTTAGACCATCAAAAATTTTACTGTGAGATAATAAAAGAATTTTTGGCATTTTGAAACTTCTTCCATTCTGCATTTCAGTTTACATTTTTCTTGCTTCAACTAGGATACTTTCTGACAATCATGTTTGAATTTTGGTGGGATCAGTAATTCTGAGAAAAAGAAACAAAATTAATCTGAAATTAAGGGAAAAGCAAATTTTTAAATTGCTGCTATATTGTACTGATCTACATAATTGTGTAATCAATTTACTCTAGGACTATACACATTGCCTTATTAATTATGGGTAGGAATTTTGTCACTGGAACTATTATTTCTTCAGGTTATGCCACTGAGTCAGTAGGCATTTGCATCTTCCCTAGGTTGTAGCAGCCAGACTTCCCCAGTTCATGATAGAGCAGATATCTAGTATGTTGGAAAGCATAAAAAGTGTGACTTCACACATAGATACACTAATTGATTATAGTACTGCTAAAATTTGGTGCCCTAAAAACACAGGAATTCTGACAAATGCAATTTTGCTCATATTGAAAAAATATACATTGTGTATTTATCATTTGATACATTGTATTATCAAGTATATTTCTGATTAGAGAGGCCTTTTTTTGACAAGGCATTGATAAGAACAGAGGCTTTTGCTCAGTTTTATACACCAAATGATTGGAATAAGTTTCCACCTATTAATGCCTTGTTTCATACATTTAAGCACCCTCCTCCCCCCTTTTTTTGACCCATATATTTCCAGGGCTGGTTGCTGTCAGACACATTCATGTGATGACATAGGTATGACCTTGCACCTTTGTATCACGGCACTGTGATAAGTCAATATAATGGGCACAAAAGAATTCCTAGAAACCATCCCTATACCTGCATGCTAGCAATAACTTAATGCTACTTACAAGTGAGTACCATTACATAAACATTCCTTCTACATTCACACCAAATGTATGTCCAACTCAAATTCCCATCAGATCCCCAAATTGCTTACAACTCCAAAGCCACCTAACACAAAGAAGAATGTGACAAAGAAAACACTGACATGAAAAGAAACATAAGTCTTAACCAAGTGTATTTAAAACATATTTTGCAAATATGACCATATGTAGTGGGTGGCCTTCAAAACACATATTCAAGTCCTAACTCCCAAACTTGTGAAAGTGACCTTATTTGGGGAAGAATTTTTGCAGATATAATTAAGTAAAAGATCTTGAGATGAGATCATCCTAGATTACTCCGGTGGGCCCTAAATCAAATGCTAATCATCCTTAGAGAAGGGAGGACAAAGATACAAAGGAAAAGACTGTGTGAAGACAGAGACAGAGACTGGAGTGATGCAATCACAAAGAATGCTCACAGAAGTGGAAAAAGCAGGAAGTCTTCTTCCCTAGAGGCTCCTGAAAAAGTACAGCCCTGCCAACACCTTGATTTCACACTTCTGGCCTCCCAAACTGTGAAATGGTAAGTTTCTGTTGCTTTAAGTCACCAGTTTTTTGGAAATCTGCCATGGTACACCATCATCTCTAGAGCCCTTTCAGGACCTTATAAGGGGTCCAGGTAAGACAGTAGATTTTCTCTTTCTTGAGTACAAATAGGTCTGTGAAACTTACCTTATATTTTGAAAAAACTTCAAATTTATCCTTCACTCAGGCTCCCCAACTGTTACTGTTGGTGATATTTTACTATATAGTTTTTGAACAATTTATGAGTAGTTATAGACATGAAACTCTCTGCTCCAAACACTTTATCATGTATTTATTTCCCAAGAAGAAAAATCACTCTTACATGTCTATAACACAATTATGAAAATCAGAAAATAATGATTCAATACCATTATCTGAAAATTTTGTTTACTTTTCTGTTATTGCCCTAACATCTTTAAGAAAAAAAAATCCAGTCCTTAATGTAATCAAAGATCATATGCTGCATGTAACTGTCCTGTCTTAGTCTCCTTTAACCTGGAACAGTTCCTCTGCCCTTTTTTTTTTTTTTTTTGTCTTGTATGATCTTGACAATTTTTGAAGGCTATAGGCCAGGCGTTAGTAGAATATCCTCAGTTGTCTGATATTCCCCATGATTAGAGTCAGGTTCTACATTTTTGGCAAGAATACTACAAAAGTAAGGTTGGGTTCTTCAAAAAGTCATGTCAGGAGACACATGATATTGGTTTGACCCATTTCTGTTGATATTAGCATCAGTCATTTATGTTTAGGTAGTGTTTGCCAGATTTCTCCATTGTAAAATTATTATATTTCCCTTCTAAGTAATAAGTATTTTGGGAGAGATACTTTGAGACACATAAATATCTTATTTGTCATCGCACATATACCCACTTTTTCTAGCATCCATTGATTCTTGTCTGAACTGATTGTGGCCAAGAGATTATTTTCCATTGTCCTTTCAACATTTAATAGTTGACATTCTATTCATGAGTTTTTCCTCCTCTGTCATTTATCTTGCCAAGATTTGGCTAGAGGAGCCCCTTTAAATTGGTTCTTAGGACACCATAAACATTTTATGGTATCTAAAGGAAAGACATGAAATAGGCAGCAGGTGTGGTATAATAAAAAATATATTTGGTCTTTGTCCTTGGTTCCTGATACAGAGGTCCTAAAACTCTTGGATTTTCTGAGTAATAGGAGTATCTTCATTATTCATAACAAGACCTTACGGCCATACCTCACCTTTGCTAATGAGATGACTTGGTGCCCCTAGATGGCTTCAAGGTTGGGGCTGATCACCAAGAAAATCAACCAGGAAACTGGAGGATTAGAACATTCAGCATCATCCCTCAACCTCTGGGCAGGGGAGAGGGGGCAGGAGACTGAGTTCAATAACCAGTGGCCAATGATTTAATCAGTTGTGTCTGTATAACGAAATCTCAACACACACAAGTAAACTTAAACAGGATGTGGAGAGCTTCCAGGTGGTGAGCACGTCTAAGTACTTCTAGGGTGATGTTCCCTGAGAAGACATAAAAGCTTCCTGCCACCCCAACTCTCATATCTTGCCTTATGCAGCTCTTCCACAAGGATGTTCTTCAATTGAATCCTTTAAAACAAACCATGTAAATGTCCATGAAGTGTTTTCTTGAGTTCTGCGAGTTATTCTAGTTAAATTTTTGAACTGGGGTGGGTGGGGTTTGGGGAGTTGTAGGAATTCCACAATTTGTAGCCAAGTCAGACGGAGTACAGATAGCCTGGGGACTTGGGATTTGGGAGTGGTATCTGAAGTGAGGGCAGTATTTGGGACTGAGTCCTTAAATCTGCAGTTTGATGTTAACATTGGGTAGTTTGTGTCAGAATAGGATTGAACTGTAAGACACCCAGCTGGTGGCAGAGAATTACAGAACTGCTTGGTGTAAAAGGACCTCAGAACAGGGATTACTCCACCTCCCACCTGCTGGATACATAGAATTAGTTTATATTCTTTTGCTAAAACAACAAAGCCTTTGAAAAAAACAGATCTAGGATGAAAATAGCCTCAACAGCCTTGGACAATAAAGGAGAAGCTAGGGGAAAGAAATGAAAGTAAGACAGGAAAGAAGCTTATTCTTTTCACACCTGGTCCTCAGCATGATGTCCCCTCTGCTGTTCTCAGAACTTGATGATCCTCCCAAGTCTTCACCAAATTGTCATGGGAAATAAGATAATAGATTCAAATGTTACAGTTGGACTTTGTCAATTACAAGGATGCAAGGATGAAAGAGACATCCATAAGCTCCATGTGACCCATGACCAAACCTCAGTTCCTTAATTGGATTAGCTAGCTGTGCAATTTACATTCAAAAAGAGTCAAGGGATTTTCTTTAGGTACATTAAGTAATAAAGCAAACTGATTGTGGCATTTATGCAAACTTATGATAAGTTAGCAAACTTGGAGAGTTATTTAAGAGTTTTAGTAGTGCATTTTAATAGTGGCTATAGCATGTTTGTGTAGGGAAAGTAAAAACACAGGATTTTATCAGTTCAGTAAGCTCATAACCACATACATGACTAGGTAGTTTGGACTGATATGGAGATTGAGTTCTTCTTCCAGTGAAAAGAGGAGATACTGAGTCTCAGAATGAAGATGACATTATACAAAACAGAGCTACTTTTTAAAATAAAATTACTGTGGTTATTAACACATAATCTCTTCTGGGGAAATTATTCTCAAAATGGTGTGGATATTTCCCTAATATTCCCCAAATCTCCTTCTCCCAAAGTGATAGCCACACTCTTGCTCGGTTACCAGTTAATAATTATCCTATTGGCATAAATGATGCCACTTGGGTTGATCAGGTGTAGGCTATTTTATTGGTTAATGTATGCTCCTTTTTTCCATCCTGTTACATCCACACCAGACTCCTTACTGTTTCAATAAAACACCAGGCATGCTTCTCCCTCAGGAGAAGCTATTTGTTCCCTCCACCTAGAACATTCTTTCCTGAGTTATCTGCCTATATAGCCAGTTTGGGCTTCTACAACAAAATACTACAGACTGGGAGGCTTACACAACAGACCTTTATTTCCTATAGTTCTGGAACCTAGGAAGTCCAAGATCAGGTGCCTACAGATTCAGTATCTGGGGAGAGCTCTCTTCTTGGTATGCAGAGAGCCCCCTTCTCACTGTGTGCTTACATGGTGGAGAGAGAGAGGGCGCTAGTATCTTTTTCTTATAAGGGCAGTAATCCATCCCATCATGGGGTCCCACTCACATGGCCTCATCTAAATCTAATAACCTCCCAAAGGCTCTGCCTCCACTTACATCACACTGGGAATTACAGCATCAAGATCTGAATTTGGGGGTAGAGGGAGACATAAACATTTCATTCTGTAGCATGACTTCTAAGTAAGGTCTAATTGTGCCAAGTGAGCCTCTTCACTTCTGTGCTTCATCTTACTGTCTACCTTTTCATATGATCTTTTCTTTGTTTATCCCTTCCCAACTCTAAAGGGCAAACAGGTAAAAGACCAGAAGCTTAGGACTAGTGGAAGCAAAGTGGAAAGTATTTCAGTTCTTTTCTCCCAGCACTTTCAATTTTTAATTGTATGGACTTTAATTCTACTAAATTCTATGGACTTTACTAAAAATTACCAGAGGTTGACTCATACAGCTTGCCTAATGAGCTGTTTCAGGAATTTTTAATGAGAAATGCTATCTCCAGTGAATTTCACTGAGTCACTGATATATAGTGTAGTAATATATTCTAAGTATTTCAGCCTTAAAGCTGGGACCTACTTCTTGAAGAAATGTGTATTAAAAGATTTTCACTGAAATTAAAGTATATAAAATTATTTATAAGAAGCAATTAATTTATACTAGCTACTGTACACTTATTCTAAAATACACATTTAGAACAACTTTAGATCATCAACTACTGTTCAGTAAGGTTTTAAAATGTAATATATGCTCAGTAAGTCTACCAATCTAAATCCAGCATAATTTATTTATGTAACTTGCCTTGCATTGTAATTTTTGTTTTAGAGAATTAAAAAAACAAAACAATGTTTTGTTCTAAACATAGTATATGAGTTACCACACTCTTTGTATAAATATCTCTGCTTACAGAATTCTATGTCACTAATCATGACACTCTGGTTAAATCAGTAACAGAATTATCATTTTAACACACTCTTGCTCAGGTACCTAGGCTTACAGAGCTGCGTGCCATTAATCATCTCATTGTTAGGCAAAATTGTTTCTTATCCAGGAAAACTTATACTTAACTCAGTAAGAGTACCAAAAAGCTCACATTTAACCAAAGCAAACAATAACCTCCTCCATGTAAGACTTATTCTCTAGAGTAAAACTGAGGTAGAGAGCAGTAATCTATAACCCAAATAAATATTAATTTTAAGAAAAACAAGTGCAATGGTACAGCTTGGAAAAACAAAAGGTTCCACCATTGTGGTTAACAAGACAATGTACACTTCCATGGAAGTTAATATACTTACTCCTGTTTCCACACATATACTATCCAAGAGCAGGGAATCGCCCAAAGCTCCAGCTGACTATGAAAAGGCTTACACTGATAATGGGATGCTATTAAGATTGAAAAGGAAAAGGGATGCTCTAAACTCACCAGCTAACGATTCACTGGGGGTCATAATGGTTCCTGACTCCTGAGTGATTTCATTGAGAAGTGTATTGCTAGTAGGGCTTTCTTTTCTTGAGTCCTCTTCTTTGTTGGATCATGAAGACTGAGGTTAGTTCCTGGAGGGCCTTGTGGCTTCTGCCTCACTCTCTAGGATTGTTTGTGCTGAGGGAAGCCAGCCACTATGCACTAGGGGTATTCAAGTAACCCTATAGAAAGATCCAAGTGAAAAGGAACTGAGGCTTGCTGTTAAAGCTGGCACCAATTCACTGTCCGTATGAAAATGCCACCTTGAAAACAGATCCTCCAGCCCCCTCAGGCCTTGAGATGACTGTAGAACCCTGGCAGTCATTTCAACTGCAACCTCATGAGAGACCCTGAGCCAGAATTGCTGCCCAGCCAAGCACCTCCCAAATTTCTGACACAGAAACTGTGAGATATAATAAATGTCTATGTGTGTTTTAAGTCACTAAGTTTTAATTTTTTGTGAAACAATAGATGAATAATGCACATTATGATCATTATTAAGATAAAAAAGAGGCAGGCAGAATAATAACAGTAAATCAGGAACATTCAAAACTCAGGTGTTACTATGACAATGACTCAGATTGGTAGCACAAGGTCAGAGTTACATTAGTGGCAAGATCTTTGAGAAAGAAATGCCTAAATACAGCCTATGGAAAATGTGTTTCCACCAAGGTAATAGAGGGGGAAGGAGAATATAGTTAGAAGCTAGTGGCCCAATTTAAGGAGAGAGAAGAGATCTAAGTCTCTGAATTAGTCATAATCATAAGAACCTTTCTATGTGCATGATGTAAATATGAATACAAATTATTCCTCTCGTTTTTTCAGATGGAACTTTAATGAGATTTCTGTGAGTCATGCTCCTATTTGTAGTGACCTCTAGTCCCCGACTGGGGCTTTTTTTCCAAGAGGTTATTTTTAGCCATTGTAAAACAGCAACTATTTGAAAGTTATGATTTCTTGATCCATAAAATAACAAAAATTTACAATAATTCCAAAAGTGTGTTTAATGATTTTTATTCCTGCTCTTTACAAAATAGAAGTATTTACAAAAACAGTGATTTCATTTTTAATTTTAAAGTTAAAGAAATTACTTCTAACATTCCTCCAAGATCATTACTTTCTGAGCTTTCCAGGTCCTGCTAACAGGTTATACCCTCCAGAAAGCCAACAGGATTTTTAAAACACTCTTCATTCTGTTCTTCGCTCAAACTTTATTCTATAGAGCTCCACTCCACACTTAGCTATTAAGAGATAATGAATAAACCATTTTGCTTATTTCTGACAACTCCCAAGGAATAGGCATCTTTATAAAGAATAATACTTGTAATGGCAGCATGTTTGTGAAAATAATACTTTTGGAAGAAGAGCCTCACACACAGACATTTGCCTGCCATGCAAGAACTCAGGCCTGAGTCTGAGGGTCAGCATGGAATTCACATTTGGATAAATGAGGACATTTAGACCAAATGGGCTTTGGTGTAAGGCAAGAGTGACACAGAGTTGTGTTAGTTCAAGTCAGGGATTTTCATTCCTGTCTACTTCCACAGGCTGGCACTTAAGGGAAAAATATTCTTTATTCACTTAAAAGTTCCTTCCTTCTTTCTTTCCTTTTTATTACTTTTGCCTGTCTTCATCTTAACATAAAGCTTACTTTTTAGTTTCTGCCAAAAAATATTTAAAAGACTTTCTAAGACATATTTGGAATTTGTGAGCACCATTAATTCAGTGCTTACCACAGGGTTTAGCTCAGGAATGATATTAAGCCATCCATCTAATGTGGCAAGTATGTATTAGTATCCTCACATAACAGATAGGGAAGATATGAGCTTGGAGGAGAGAGCAAATAAATGAATGAGTGGCCAACATCACATTGGTGGTATGAGGAAGAACTGGGATTGGTCTCCATGTTTGCCCAGCTTCAGTGCCCATGATTTTAATTACCACACTATGTATTGGAGAAATACAAAACTAACATTATTATAGTGCTTACAAATATTAGGTCTTCTTATAAGAACTTTATATGTATCTACTCATTTAATTTGTACAACGACCCTATGTAGTAGGAACTATCATTATACCCATTTTACAGATAAGCAAGCTGAGGCAAGGAGAGGTTAAGTATCTGCTACTGCATTATGAAGAAGGCAGTTGGTCCCATGTTGTCCAACTCCTAAGGACATTATTAATCTTGTATGTACCAACAATTTTTTTTAAGCACAAGGGATTTTATAGACACTGCAATGTAAAAGGTTTTAAGAAAAATTAAAGTAAAAATGTATCTTTAGTATTACCATAGTATTAAAAGCAATAAACCATATCTAATTAACAACTTTAAATAAGAGTCAACCTTTGGAGACATTTTAATATTTTAATGATCCAAAACAAACTTTCAAAGTAACATTATATTTTAACTCATATAAAGCAATTGCAAAAATAGGCCTTCAAAAGTTGTTTTTACTGAATACACAAATAAAATGTAAGTTAAAATTGATCTTTTAACTCAACTTTGTCTAAGGGTTAATCACTTTTAAAGATGTATGATCTTTGTGCTCACAGGTAATGGGACATAAATTAATTCAAAGTAAATTTTGAGTAAGTGGAAATAAAATGGTTAATAGTTGATGATGTTTTTTCAGACTGCAGGGAAACAAAAGGGAAATAATGACTAATTCAGCTGTAAATGAAATGAACTAAAAGAGAAGGTGTGTATTTGTCCAAATCTGGGCTGAAAGTCAAGTTTGAAGATACAGGGAAATTCCATTTTCCTGTTGAGGAAACATGTAATTAATGATCTTGATCTTGAAATAGATTAGTTGCTACCCAAAATTTGTTTCTTTGGTTGAAAATATATACATAGTTCAAAGTAAATTTTTCATAAGAGTGATATGTTCATGGTAAAGCACTACTGAGTCAATATTTATCATCATCGAATTGCATGTACTGACATAACTATCTGTAAGAATTTACAATGAAAATGGGTATACTCCTGCTTCACTGAGAAAAGAATGTATGATTGTGTAATCCTCAAAACAAATCACTTACCAGTTTGTGTTTATAATGTAGACTGCGAAGGGAAAATAGTAGAAAAGAGAGTCACAGTTCCTATTAGAGGTAAGTTTATGAAGCGGTGAGATTTTAAAAGAAGTTTAGATTTTCTTAAATAAGTCAATGAACATTGACCTTAAAGCTCTAAACTTGAAGGGAGTGAAAGGGAGGCTCCATTTAAAGAAGAAACTTAAAAGAAAAATAAGGAAAGATAATTCTTAAAGTTGTAGAAACAAAGATCCTCACCGACTCTTTTTCTACAAATTATACTACATGGCTTTAAAACAGAAAGCATAGTGAATGGGAGAGAGAGAGAAAGCAGTTTCTTTCGTGCAGAAAAGTTAGTGGGGAGCTCTCATAAAGAAACAAAATGTCTTATATTTGTCAGCAGAAAAATATCCAAGATGTTAAATAAAAAGCTAGAGCTGGGAAGCCAGGGAGATGATACATGACTCTAGGGATCTGACACTAAGAAAGTCTCGTGGTCAGTGTTCGCCTTAATGTAGAAGAGAAAGCCAGAGTTAATTACTAGTCTTTGCAACTGATGACTAGGGAGAAAACAATTTTTTCAATGTTTTATGCTTCTTTAGATCATGCTCTAAATATTTCTTTCTTGGCAAATCTTAGAAAACAAAGGAAACACTAAAAACAGAAAACAATATGCAATTTGAACTAAATCTCAACATATTTGTCACATTACAAGTGTAAGAGACTACATTAATCTATTAGATTGTCTGTAAAATAATAACCAACCAGATGCAAGAGACATATTTAAAATAAAATGACTCAAGGAAGGTTGAAAGTAAAAAAGCAAAACTAATATTAATCATATGGGGAAAGTATGGTTTGCAGTAATAGTATTAGGTAATTATTAAGTCAAAGCAAAAGGCTTAAAGGAAAAAAATGGACACTTTAAAACAATAAATAATGCAGTCCACAATGAATATCTCTCAAGGATCTTTATGCACAAAACAATAGCTTCAAGATCCAAAGCTGAAGAAAATACAAGGAGATACAGAAAAACAACAATACTTTGCTCAGCACATGATAGAATAAGTAGATAGAAAAATAAGTAAGGATATAAGGACCCTACATAACAATACTGTAGAACTTACAGGTAGATATTAAATTCAATATCCTCAAAACAAAAACAACTTTTCAAAAATTCCTTTAGCATTTATAAAAGGTTACCATATGTTAAGCCATAAAATTTCAATAAATTCTAAAATACAGAAACAACATAGAACACATAATTTGATAATAAGGCAGTAAATTAGAAGTCAACAAAAATAGAAAACACCTACAACATAAAATCCTCACAATAGCTAGAAATTCAAAACTCCCTGGTTAAGCAATTTTGGGGATGAAACAATGATAAAGCCAAAATTTTAGAATATTTGCAATGTATGGTAGTGACAATGAAAAAATTAAACAATGCTTAAAGGAAATGTTAGCCATTTGTACATACATTACTACACAAGAATGAATGAAAATAAAGAAGCATTAAACTTGCGAATTTGAAAAAGAACAACAACAAAATGAAAGGAACTGTTTCAGGAAGATTTTTTGGTTGAAACACATGTACACTTAAGTCTGATAAGTTTAGGCAGTAAATGAACTTCTCAGAAGAGATATTAGGTAGCTCACCAGCCTTCTGGCAGGACCCACAAATGGGCTTAGAAAAGAGTAACATATTTTTTAAATATCTGTAGCCCTGAATTGAACATAGAGTCACCACTGCTAAGCGTGGAAACTACAGATAGTACTATTAGCTCTGCACATTGTTGGCACTGGCTGTGGACACCACCACCCCTATCCTACCATAAATTTCTCATTGGTGTTAGCTTTGTCATCAATTTCTGATTAGATTCACTCTGGACCCATCCCATTAGAGTGCTGAAATCACATCCACAAGGAAATCTGGGAAAACTATCATCTCTCTGCCTTTTTTCCCCTATTAAGATAAAGAATTTCCCAAACATAGGCAATGTATTCAACAACAGCTCAGAACTATGACAAATATCACCACAAGCCACCGTATTAGCTGCTTGATTTTACACACATTTTTTCCCCCTGAACTTCCACAAACATCAATAAAAAACACCTAACATAATGCGACATAATTACATTTTCCTCTCATATAAATAAAAACAATCTCACCCTCTACTTGAAGAGAGACAGTCCACCACAAAGAGATATCACTTTACACCTGTTACAATGGCTATTATCCAAAAGACAAGAAGTAGCAAGTATTGGCAAGGATGTGAAGAAAGGATGTGCACAGTTGGTGGACTATAAATTGGTACAACCACTATGGAAAACAGTATGCAGGGTCCACAAAAATTAAAAATAGAACAACCATGCAATCCAGCAACTCCACATCTGGCTATTCATCTGAAGAAAAGGAAACACTAATCAAAAACATATCTGCACCTCCATGTTCACTGCAGCATTATTTACAAGAGCCTAGATATGGAAATGACCTATTTATCCACTGATGAATGAATGGATAAAGAATATGTGTTATAAATATACAATGGCATATCATTCAGCTATAAAAAACAATTAAATATGGCCATTTGTGACAACACGGATGGATCTAAAAAGTAGGCTGAGAGAAATAAGTCAGACAGAGAAGACAAATTCCATGTGATCCCACTTAAAAGTGGAGTCTAAAAAAACAGAAACAAAAACAAAGACAAAAACTCTCAGAGTACAGAGGGCAAGTACCTCAACATAATAAAGGCCATATATGACAAACCCACAGCCAAAAACATACTTAACAGTGAGAAGCTGAAAGCTTTTCCTCTACGATCGGGAACAAGACAGGGATGCCCACTCTCCCCGCTGTTATTCAACATAGTACTGAAGGTCCTAGCCACGGCAATCAGACAAAACAAAGAAATACAAGGCATCCAGATTGGTAAAGAAAAAGTCAAACTGTCACTATTTGCAGATGACATGATATTGTGCATAAAAAACCCTAAAGACTCCACTCCAAAACTACTAGAACAAATACCTGAATTCAGCAAAGTTGCAGGATACAAAATTAATACACAGAAATCTGCTGCTTTCCTATACACTAACAATGAACTAGCAGAAAGAGAAATCAGGAGAACAATTCCATTCACAATTGCATCAAAAAGAATAAAATACCTAGGAATAAACCTAACCAAGGAAGTGAAAGACCTATACCCTGAAAACTACAAGACACTCTTAAGAGAAATTAAAGAGGACACTAACAAATGGAAACTCATCCCATGCTCTTGGCTAGGAGGAATTAATATTGTCAAAATGGCCATCCTGCCTAAAGCAATCTATAGATTCAATGCAATGCCTATCAAAATACCAACAGCACTCTTCAATGAACTGGAACAAATAGTTTTAAAATTCATATGGGAACACCAAAGACCCCGAATAGCCAAAGCAATCCTGAGAAGGAACCAAAAGCAGGGGGGATCTCACTTCCCAAAATTCAAGCTTTACTACAAAGCCACAGTAATTAAGACAATTTGGTACTGGCACAAGAACAGACCCACAGACCAGTGGAACAGAATAGAGAGTCCAGATATTAACCCAAATGTATATGGTTAATTAATATATGATAAAGTAGCCATGGACATACAATGGGGAAATGACAGCCTCTTCAACAGCTGGTGCTGGCAAAACTGGACAACTACATGTAAGAGAATGAAACTGAATCATTGTCTAATCCCATACACAAAAGTAAATTCAAAATGAATCAAAGACCTGAATGTAAGTCATGAAACCATAAAACTCTTAGAAAAAAACATAGGCAAAAATCTCTTGGACATAAACATGAGCAACTTCTTCCTGAACATATCTCCCCAGGCAAGGGAAACAAAAGCAAAAATGAACAAGTGGGACTATATCAAGCTGAAGAGCTTTTCTGTACAGCAAAGGGCACCACCAATAGAATAAAAAGGCATCCTACAGTATGGGAGAATATATTTATAAATGACAGATCTGATAAAGGGTTGACATCCAAAATATATAAAGAGCTCATGCACCTCAACAAACAAAAAGTCAATAATCCAATTAAAAAATGGGCAGAGGAGCTGAACAGGCAGTTCTCCAAAGAAGAAATTCAGATGGCCAACAGACACATGAAAAGATGCTCCACATCGCTAGTCATCAGAGAAATGCAAATTAAAACCACAATGAGATATCACCTCACACCAGTAAGGATGGCCAACATCCAAAAGACAAACAAGAAATGTTGGCGAGGTTGTGGAGAAAGGGGGACCCTCCTACACTGCTGGTGGGAATGTAAATTAGTTCAACCATTGTGGAAAGCAGTATGGAGGTTCCTCAAAAAACTAAAAATATAAGTACCATTTGACCCAGGAATTCCACTCCTAGGAATTTACCCTAAGAATGCAGCAGCCCAGTTTGAAAAAGACATATGCACCCCTATGTTCATTGCAGCACTATTTACAATAGCCAAGAAATGGAAGCAACCTAAGTGTCCATCAGTAGATGAATGGATAAAGAAGATGTGGTACATATATACAATGGGATATTATTCAGCCATAAGAAGAAAACAAATCCTACCATTTGCAAAAACATGGATGGAGCTAGAGGGTATTATGCTCAGTAAAATACGCCAGATGGAGAAAGACAAGTATCAAATGATTTCACTCCTCTGTGGAGTATAAGAACAAAGAAAAACACTGAAGGAGCAAAACAGCAGCAGACTCACAGAACCCAAGAATGGACTAACAGTTATCAAAGCAAAGGGGACTGGGGAGGATGGGTGGGAAGGGAAAGATAAGGGGGTGGGGGGAGAAAGGGGGCATTATGATTAGCATGTATAATGTGGGGGTGCACAAGTAGGGCTGTACAACACAGAGAAGACAAGTAGTGACTCTATAGCATCTTACTATGTTGATGGACAGGGACTGTAATGTGGGGGGGGACTTGGTGATGGGGGGAGTCTAGTAAACATAATGTTCCTCATGTAATTGTAGATTAATGATACCAAAACAAAACAAAACAAAACAAAAAAACCTCTCAGAGAATATATTGGTGGTTACCAGTCAGAGGTGGGGATGAGCAAAATGGGTGAAGAGAGTCAAAAAAGGTAAACTTTCAGGTATAAAGTAATTAAGTTCTGAGGATGTAGTGTACAGGATGGTGAATATATTTAATAATATTTTATTGCATATTTGAAAGTTGCTAAGAGTAAATCTAAAAGTTCTCATCACAATAAAGGTAACTATGTAACTATGCATGGTGACAGATGCTAACTAGACTTGTGATCATTTTGTTATACAAATACTGAGTCATTTGTTGTACACCTGAAACTAATAAAATGTTATATGTAAATCAAACCTCAAAAAAAGAAAAAAGAAACACAAAACTACTGACCAAAAGTCCTCATGACATAGAACAAAAAGCACTCAAAATATCAGCAAATCAGGTTCATCAATATATAAAAAGCATTACTACAGTACTACAATAGTAATGACACTGTGGTATATATAATACTGTATCATTATAATACAAAAAGTATTACTAAAGTATTAGTACTCGTTGATTTTATACCAGGAATGCAAAATTGTTTTAATCTTCTTATATAAATCAGTGAAATTAATCACCTTATCAGGAGGAGGAAAATTATATATAATGTCACTAGATTCAGATAAAGCATTAGACAAAATTCAACACCCATTTCTGATTTTTAAAGAACACTTACCAAAGTCAGAATAAAAGGGAACCTCCTCAATAGGACAAATACTTTCTTCAAAAGCTCTACAGCTATTACCATATTTAATAATGTAGTTATTGAACACTCTATCCCAAGGACTAGGAATAAAACAGGAGCATTTTCCTTATTACCACTTTCAACATTACTTAGAATGCTCTATTCATTGTAACTGTGCACAAAATAGAAGAGAAGTGAAACTGTCTGTATTAGTTTGCTAGGGTGATTATAGTTCCACAGACTGGGTAGTTTCAACATTAGAAATTTTCTTACAGTTCTGGTGGCTGGTTGTCCAAGACCAAGGTGTTGACAGGGTTGGTTCCTTCTGAAGTTTATCTTCTTTCTATGTCTTCACATTGTCTTCTGTCTGTCTGTGGTCTCATCCAAATTTCCCCTTCTTACATGGGTCATATTGGATTAGGGCCCATCCTAATTACCTCATTTTAATTTAATTGATTTTGTAAGGACCCTATTTCCAAATTCAGTCACATTCTGAGGTATTCAGGGTTAAGACTTCAACATATGAATTTTGAAGGAGACATAATTCAGCCCATTACACTGTCTTTGTTCACAGATGATATGATTTATACACCTAGAAAATCTTAAAGGAATTTTTATAAAAATGAGAAATATCCTATGAACGTAAGTGAATTTAGCCAAGTAATGAGATATAAAGTCAATATTTAAAAGTTAATTATATTTCATATGCCAGCAATAATAAAAGAATGTTCTAGGATAACAATGTGCAGTAAGCATGGACAGCAACCAATATCGATTAGAGTATAACAAGAGAGGTGGATAAGATGATGGAGAATTAAAAGGTAATTGAGTATGTAGCATGAGAAAAATAGAAAAATAATTAGAAAACACAGAGAGGGGAGGGGGATGGACAACAAGTATAAACATAAAACAAAGTAAACAGTGGCATGGTTTTCAACACTTGATGGCGTTAGGAAATGGTGCTGAAAACATTTCTTTCAAATATCATTGCAGTGAAAAATAAAAAAGTTAGGCACCCAAATAATTTCATCTTCCAAGGAAGAAGTCAATAGATGCTGTCCAAGGAGATCGAACTGAGTTAGTGTTCTTAGGATTAGGGTTACACACTTTAAGTGCCTAATTGACATTGAAAGTCTAACCAATGAAACAATAATTATATATCAAAGTCTAGAAGCCAGGAAGGTGTGTAAGTATTCTACATACTCATCTTTTTTATTGAAGGGACAATACATCTTATCCAAAAATTAATATTTAAGAACTTTATAAACCTGAAACTTTAAGTTCTGAACGCAGCTACTAGAAGAATTAAAAACAGAAAATAACTTCCTCCAAAGAATGGAAGAGACCTGAGGATATAGAAGGTAGGAGTCTCCTGCATTTCATTATAAGCTCTTTTATACTATTAGTTTGTTGTCACATTACAGAGAAAAAAAATCTCTCCCTCTCTTTCTCGTTCTCTATCCATCATCTAGTATTTTTATTTCTACTGAAAATTTGAGGACAATTGAATGACCATTTAGCAAATAATTACTTTCAATTACTTTTTTTATATAAGTCAAAACCAAGTTTCAGATTGTTTAAAAAATATCAATAAAGAAAGAAATTCTAAAATAACTAGAAGAAAATGAGGTAAACATTTAATATCTTGAAATAACAAAAGCTTTTATTGCAACATAACATAAAATTTTGAAACCACAATTAAAATATTTATAGGCTTGGTTCAAACTGGGCAGATTCCTGTCTTTCATTTTGTCATGATTTTTATTATTATTATAAATACAGTAATAATAAGTATTATTATTTTTACCAAGGGGAAAGTAATAGCATTGAATATAAAAATGGCCTTTCTCAAGCTCTCTGTGACTTCTTGTTATTTTGATGACTATTTACTTAATTTGGAAAAAGACGATGTATTTTTAAAGTTCCTTGAGCAGGTAGAATCTGATATAAGGAGAATAACATCTCTGAATTTCATTGTGTTAACTACAAAAGAACATATAGTAAGAGTGTTGGATTTGGCAGTTCACAAAATTAAGATTTATTAAATCCTAGAATAGTCTCCCCAGAAAAGTATGATCGATTATATATTGGTATGAGGTGACATATTTCATTTTCTTAATATTTCCATGCAATTGGTAATTGTTTTCTCTGAGTAAAATGTTGCAGATGTCAGTCCTCAGAAGATAAACAAGTCATGTTTCTTGTATCTGTGGAACTCCTATTCTACAATCTTTAACCTTTGCATAAAATGTAGTGATATTTTCTTCAAAAATACAAAATTATTTTCTTTCATTTATTCTATTTCTATTATTATATTTGCTTTAGGGATTCAAGAAGTAGAAAAAGGAAGAAAACTTATGGAGGACAAATGATAATCAAGCACAGAAATTTGCTTATCACTGCCCTCTGCTGTACAATTTTCTCAAACCAACACTACTGGGTTAAGGAAATGACCACGTTACTGAAAGACATGAAACACTGACCCAAGAATACTGTGTACCCTGCAACTACAGCATGTCTGCAGCAAATGTTCTCAGCCTTGGCATTATTGACATTGGACCTGAAAATTATTTTTTGCAAGTGGTTGTCCTTTGTATTGCTGGATGTTTAGCAGCAGCCTTGGCCTCTACCCACTAGATGCCAGTATATTTCCCCAAGTCATGACAGTGAAAAAAAATGTCTCCAGACATTGCCAAATCTCCCTGGGGGGCAAAATCACCCCTGGTGCCCCAGGTGGAGAACCATGGTCTACTGGTTAGCAATCATATCTGTAATATGGTCTTACTACGAATCAATGCCTTTGGCATTGAACAATGTTATCTGTTCCCAAGGATCCACTTACCATCTATGTCTGGATAACATAGAGACTTGCTTGTTTACTCTTATCTGTTCCATTCTGAAAACACACACGTGTTGAGCTAGATGAGAAAGAGCCTCAATGATACAAGGATGCTGATTCCTTTCAGTGTCATCTGCACCAGCCATCATGACAGTGGGTTGGTGGGGAAGCAGGTCTTAGCCTGCCATGCAGAATAGACTGCTCCCTATTATTAATTATATCCAAAACCTGAATTCTGTTGTTTCTGCTACCTCTGCTGACCTTAACTTAGCATTTTGCATGTTGTGCTGTGTTCCAGGATCTAAGTTGGAAAATAATTCTTTCCTCCTTGTGTTCTTGACCTCATTTCCTATTTGTGTATCTGCTTCCCCCAGATCCTGACCTTTATGTGTCTGACCCAAGACCGGTAATGGGACTCAGAATCCTGAATGCTTCTTTTGCTTAATGACTGTGCGTGGTATTTTGAAACTTGGATAGCACTTTGATCCTAATAGCAATATTAACTCAGCTTTGGAAAATTAAGAAAAGCTGTGGAGAGTAAAACTGATTATTCCGGGAATATTTGATATTTGTCCAGTTTTATAGAACTTGGAAAGAGTTCTGTGTGCACACACAACATACTACATAAGGTACCAGTCTGATTGCGTTCATCTCTCTCTCTCCAAATATATATCTGATTATAAAATAATTTTAAACTTAGAAAATATAGTCACCTGTCATCCTACCATTGTTGAGAAATAACAATTGTTAATTTTCTAATGTAGATTCAAGTCTAAATATAAATGTGTCTATTTGTTTCTATCCACATATTCCACACAGTACTTCTAACCTGATTTTACTTCATAATGTATACAGGAATAATATCCAAAATAATTAACAACCCATTGCCGAGGCTGGCCTCAATGGAGAGGGGTCCTGGCATGCTGCTTATTAACACCTTAGTAGGTTCATGATGAGGGAGCCCGAGAAAGTCTCACAGGAAGGGCCATGGCAGCCAGGGTGGCGTGGGACACTCTGGGAACTCAGAGCAGCTACTATATACAAACCACTAGAAGTACCTCAATTCTTTATCTTCTATTGACTTTATTAATTTAGAACAGTTTTAGGATCACAGCAAAACTGAGGGGAAAGTACAGAGAATTCCCAAATACTCCTGCCTCCACACATGCACAGCCTCTCCCATTATCAAAACCCTTCACCAAGGTCATACATTTGTTATAACTGGCAAACCTATACAGACACATAATTACTCTAAGTGTTCATAATTTAAAACATGGTTCACTTGGTGTTGTACACTCTATGGGTTTGGACAAATATATAATGACATGTATCCATCATTATAATATCATGCAGAGTATTTCCCAAAAATCTGCTGTGCTCTGCCTATTCATACCCCCAAACCCTCTCCCAACCCTTGGCAACTAGTGATCTTTTTGTGGTCTCCGTAGTTTTGTCTGTCCCAGAATGTCATATAGTTGGAATTGTTAAGTAAGCAGACTTTTCAGATTGGCTTTTTTCACTTGGTTATATGCATTTAAAGTTCTTCCATGTATTCTTGTGGTAGCTCTTTTCTTTCTAGCACTGAATAATATTCCATCGTGTGGATGTACAGTTTATTTATCCACTTGCCTACTGAAGGACATCTTGGTTGCTTCCAAGTTTTGGCAATTATGATAAAGGTACTATAAACATCTGTGTGCAAGTTTTTGTAAGGACATAAGTTTTCAGCTTCTTTGGGTAATACCAAGAATGCAGTTATTGGATCATTTGGTAAGAGTATGTTTAGTTTTGCAAGAAACCGCCAAACTGTCTTCCAAAGTAGCTGTTACCATTTTTCATTTCCACCAACAATGAATGAGAGTTCTTGTTGCTCCAATTCTGGCCAACATTTGGTGGTGCCAGTGTCCCAGATTTCAGCCATTCTAATAGCTGTGGTTTTAATTTACAATTCCCTGATGGCATATGATGTGAAATACCTTATCTTGGTATTTTAACAAAAAAGTTAGTGCTGTATCAGCGTAAATCAGCTCATCAGCACTCCTGAAAATACTGTAGTTGAACATCTACCTTGCTAGTAATCAAAAACATAATATTTAATGGCTGCAAAGTACTTGAATTTGTGGAAATTTTATTCAATATGTCTTTATATTGGTCTCTAGCACTTTATTCCTTTGTTGAATCTATATATTCATTCCTCATCAAAGAAATAATCATTTCCCCATCAAACTTATGTGAATTCTTAATTCTTCCTTCCTCAAAATGTGACCATATGATAGCACCTACCACACTGTATTTGACCAATTTTTCACTAACCACCTTATTCTCTTACCAAGTTGTGCATCTTGCAAGAACAGTGACTGTTTCTTGGTCATGTTTGTATTGATGGTATTTGCTGTTCAATCAATGTTTACTGAAATGAACTGGGGTAATATTCTTTCTCATGTTCCCTAGGAATCTTATTTATCTATTAATATTTAGAACTTCTGAGGATTTTAAATACATAGAGCAAAATGAATTACCATATTACTTTCACTTTCACTTTGCTCCTTAGGGCAAGCCTAATTAAAAAACACTTTGGAAGTCAACCTACTCGTGTATTTGAGAATTTTTCAAAGCCTTCTATTTAGAAAATTCTTCTCAGTATTCCAGTCCAATTACTTGAATGACCACTGGAATCCTATTTTCTTCACAGAGTTTAACAGTTAGCAGTCATGATGATTCCATCTTGCCTTCTCTGGTCTGTACTTGGAGACTTATGAACTTAGGCCTGATGCTCATGCATTTGTTCCTTCAATAATTCATTACATCTTTATTGAACTCATATTACCTGCCAGATCTGTGGATCAACAGATGAATAAAACATAGTCTCTACCCTTGAGGAATTCCAAATTAGGGAGGCAGGCTCTATACTACAATGTAAGTCTCATAAGATATTTATGAACAGAATGTAAAAAAAATCCACTATATTGTCATATTTTCACACTCTATTTGTTCAGTGGTAAGAATATCCTAACCAAGTTTAGAAAAATACTTTATCCCTATTAGCAAATAAGGTTTCCTAAGCCTTTAATGATTTGGACTCATTAAAAAACAAGTTTTCAGTAAAACAAGAAAAAGTTTTAATTTTCCAAACACCATTTCTTGTCAATATCATAGAGGCCCAATGAAAGAGAAGAAGAGGAAAAGGAATCTTTGAAGGTTTTCCAACAATGTTAAAAATCCTTGCAGTCACTGAAATAGTTTCATACAGCATCACAAGGAAAAGATGTTAGATAATTTATCTTCACATTATCAGTCTCACAAAAATGAATGTTAGGCTTTCAAAATCAATACAGGAAATAGTTATAGACAAGGATGCCATTGTGTATAAATTTACACTTGCTTTCTGTGAGAAGCTTTTAATAAGCTTAGCTAGCATATCTGACACTGGGAGCAGATCATTTTCTGAATATATCTCCTCTCATTACAAGAAAATTATTTTAAAAAATAATCATTAAATGAAATAAATAATGATCATGGCCAGAAAATAAATTCAGACAGTATAATTTTCCTTTTATTAAACTTCATTATATAATAATGCTTGTAATGAATAATTAATTTTACAGGGAAGAGAAAGGAAAGAAGTATTGGATTAGTTACATTTAACTTTTTTTTTTAGAAAAGGGAAAACATTGGTCTGTTGAACTACTAACTACATTAAAATGTAATAGCAATTAAATACCAATCAAACAATAAGTTTTAAAAGGATACCTTTTAATTTTCAAGATATTTAAATTCAGTAATATGTTTCATATATGAAATAAAATTTGCATTTGATGAGCAAAAATATTACACCTAGCAATTCAGTCAGTTTCACTTTTAAATTAAAAAAAAAACTCCTCCAACTGATCATAAATTACATAACTGAAATAACTCAAGTTCTGTGTCTTTGTCTTTACAATCACTGTGCTTTCAAGTGATTGTTTCCAAGACATTTATTTCCAACAGAAACATGTAATGCCAGTTATTAAAATTTAACCCATAACTTCAGATATTGTTAAAAACTTAAACCAACGAAATATTTTTTCAGGGAGAAATATTTTATCACTGACATTGTTTGGAATTGCTGGCACATAGTGATAATAAAAAGCAGACTGTAAAAATGTGTTTTATTGTTGTTTTTAAATCCTTTGAAGACAATGCTACCCCTTATTTGCCCACTCTGGGGCGACTGCTCCCATGGCAATGCCTTTCGGATAGCACGTAGAAGACCTTTTCCTTAATGGTACTGTCATTTCTACAAATAATATTCTTCCATGATTACATTTCTGTGCCAGGCATTGTGTCAGGTACTGTTATACATTATTTCCGTTGAGCCTTGCACCCTTCCTTACTCTCATTTCATGGGTCAAGAAACAGTTTTAGGGACATTGAATAACTTGGTTCAGGTCATATGAGCAAATAACAGAGACAGTGCTCAAACTCAGGTGTGTCTGATTCAAAAGCCCCAATCCACTCAATACTGTTTCCCTTGATTCAAGTCTAAGTGTCTTCTGAAAGCTAGTAATAAAGCAGTGTGTAAGAAACAGTCCATTCCAGCAAAGGGCTCTATGATTAGTCAAAGACCACACTTTCCCCATAAGTGGACCTCTTCTATATCCTTCACAGTAGATTCTTTTGATCTGTTCAGAAACTTCATCAAATACAGAGTATATCCTCTTTAGTTTCTCCATCTTTTTTCTGTTAACTCTTTCTGGGATTAACTCCCATTAATAAAGTATTGAAACTTCAAGACTGAACTAATCCTCCCCCCGCCCTAATTTCTTATACATCTTTTTTATTTTCTCTCTCTCTTTTTCTTGTTTGTTCTACTTTCAGGATTGATTTCATCAATCACGACTTCTAATACTTGCATTTTTAGAATTCCCCCATTTATTCTATCTACTAACAGTCTCGGAATTTTCATTTCCTTAAGTGATTTGTAATATTTGAGTATCAGCTCATTTCCAATAGAGGCTGCTTTTTGTGTCTAGCCAGAGGAGCAATCCTAATGAATACTATTGTATTTGTCTTTATATGGACCCCTCATGTTTCACTGGGCCAAACCAATGCTCATGATCTTGGTACAGGGGCTCTGTGCCTTGTGAGGAGCTGGGCCCATGTGTAGTGCAGGTCTGGGGTCTAAATTCCTGTGGGTTGCCTTTTCACCTATGATTCTAGGTGAATGGATGGCAAGCTTGTTTGCTGTTTCCCCAGTTTCACAGAAGCAGCAGCCCTTTGAGACTGGCCTTTTGCAAGATGGCTAGCTTTAGCTCTCTACAAATATACATCCTGAAGCTTGTGTTATAACAAACTGATTACAGAAGACAATTTAGGTGATACAAACCACCTTTATTTGACAGTTCATAAAGCAGACAGTCTCCATTCAGAGAACTGCCAAGTGTGGCATAAGGCAGGAAGCTTTTACAGGATAAAGAATAAAGAACGAGGAAGATAAAAACAGAAAATATCTGATTGGCTGAGGTCACATAGTCAACTTTTTTGGGGGAGAGAGCATCAAGAAAAGAAGTAAAGAGTCCAGAGTTGGCTTGACATTTGGAGACTGGCTGACCATGTTTTTCGTTAAGTGGATTGTGTACAAGGATATGGAAATCATCCAAATATTGGTTTGCAGAAGTGGCATCCCAGGCGGGGGTGGCTCCATCTTGGGCCTAGAATTTATTTCTACATTTGTACTATTTTCACTCTACCACAGTCAGAAGCCAAAGATTAAATAGTTAAGGGCTATAAACCCTTTACTCTTTCAACTCCAATTCTTTGCTACTCCAACTTTGAATTTACTCATTTCTGGCACCTGAGACTTTCATTCTCTTAATTTCAAGCTTCTTTTATTTTACCCAGAATCCCTATTTGTTTTGAGGGAATGGTTTTGTGACAACTTCAGATCCAGTTACACACCATCCTTCTCAATATCTACCCCCTTCCATCCCCTAACCCCACACAGCAATTCCCTTCTGCAGTCTCCTTACCTCTCATCTCATTAACTTGTCTTCTTCCCTGCCCTCCTCCAGATTCTCCATCACAGACACCAGGAACCCAGTCAGGAAAGTAGAATCCTCTGTAGAGAGGTCTTTTTAATAGGTATTGGGGAGGTGAAGTCTGGAAACAGCCATCTATATGGGAAGTGAAGGCTATTGTCTTGCTGCTTATAACTGATGGAGTGACTCAGTGGATCTGAAAAGATGTAAAATTAGAGAGAGTCAGGTAAAAACAGCATATTATTTTGCTTTCTTCCCATATTAGAGGTCTGCCAGGGAGGATACACTGCTTGCTACAAAGTTAAGAAAATGTTTCAAAGTTTTACTAGTAAGATTTCAAGGTGGTGGTTTTCTTCCTAGGATAGGGAAGCAGCAGAAATGTAAGAACAAGGGAAAGGTTCCTCTGAGTACATGCTATATATTAAGGATTTAAATTTTCCTTTCTTCTTGGGCTCCTGGCAGCAGTCATATTTTGCACTCATTTTTAAATCTTTTCCCTATGCTCCAACTCCTTCTGTTAGCCAGGAGCCATCAGTGCAGTACTCACACAGCCTTCCCACTTCACTTTTCCTTTGATTTAGTATGATTGTGGCAGTACAGCAGTTGGAAGTGAGATAATCCTAGAGTTCCAGGTGGTGTCCAGCCTCAAAATAAGCAGGGCGCAAGGCAAAGTTAAGAGTAGCACAAAGGAGCATCTACAACATGGATAATTTAGGAGGGACTCAACAGTATTAATAATGATGGTAATAGAAGCTGACACTTATTGTATCATCACATTTATCAGGCATTAACCCAAGTGTTTTGCATAGATGATATCACTTCAGTCTAATACTCTTATGACTTGGCTTCTGTTGCTATTTCTACTTAATAGATCAGGAAATGGAGGCCCGGTATTATGATAACTTTCTCAAGGTCATACAACTATTGTTAGAGAAAGTGGCAGAGAAAGGGAAAAAAGGTCAAGGGAAAAGCTAGAGCTGCTCTGGGGGATCTCAGCAGCAAGTGCTTATGGAGCATGTATATTTATTGTGCTGCAATTAATGCAGCTCTGCCACAATGTCTTCAGTCTCCAACTCTTTTCATTCCCAATTTCAAATCTAAAAGAGTGCATCTAACAGGCCCAGCTTTGGCCTGTCTTTGGTAAATTAATGAGGTATGATCAGGGAGTGCAGTAATGTAATACAGATAAGGTCACTCTGTATATGAGGGGCACTGCCTAGAAATGCAGTAGTTGTAAATGGGCAGCCACTTCAAGTGGTAACTACTATAGAACCTAATGATGTAAGAAGCTATCACATGCTTGTACATATACAATTTTCTGCAGTTGATACATAGTACAAGAATAAGAATTACATTCATTAACTAAAATATATAGTGTGTAAACTGGATTAAGTTTTGGTTTCTCTGGAACATGTATGTAGATTGACTGAATTGGAAACCATCTATTATCTCATTTTCCTTTATATGGAAAACTTCCTGAAGGAGCTCAGTGTTTACTGAAGTGAAGGACTTCTATTTCTATTTCTTTCATTTCTGACAGCATGCTATTTTAGCTACACTGAATGAGCCACTTGCTAAAAACAAAAAATGCTGGGCTTAAAAAAAAATCAAATACATTGGTGAACTGGTAGAAAATGATGGAATTCTCAGAATGGTGTAGAAAAAAAAGAAAGGAAGAAAAATGAGAATACTCTGATAAATTGGTAAGGGCCAAAGTGGGCTTCTGCTGAGAAATTACGTGTGTCACGCTGGACACCTAGAACTCCCGCATTGAAAACTGTGCAACATGCCAGGGTCAGGAAATGAAACCAAGGACCCAGCTAAAAGGAGGAGTCTAATAGGAGATAAAAATTGGGGCCCAGAGGGTTATATACCCAGCAAAATGGTTAATGGGAAGGAAACCTGATGAAAGTTTCCTTACAGGTCAGAAATGAGATATGTCTGTCTTGACCTTGGAACCCAGAAAGGAAAGTCTCCCCTGAGAATCCGTAACAAGCCATTTGGATTTAAGGCCCAAATTCAGTATATCTGTACAATCCAGTAAACTTCAAGTTGAGAATTTAATATGGTCCTAGGGTTGATGGTGCCTCCAAAAGCTTACAGAAGCCAATTCTAACACTCCCTAGGAAAACTCAATTTTAACTTTGGCCTCAAAGAATACTGACAATTACAACCCCAGAAACATGAGTGCAGGATCTAGAATCATAGCCCACAAGGAAACAGGCACCATGAGCAGAAGCTGGAAGAAATGACAGCTCAAAAAGATGCATAAACTTTTCAGTACCGGCTTTAACAGACACAGCATACAGACTATGTTTAGTTTGTACAACAAATTAGAAAATGGCTCAACAAGCCAAATAGCACTTTTAAAAATGAAAAGTATTTGAACACTTTGAGATGGACCATATAAAAGGAAAACTGATGAGAAATGGAGGATAAAGTGAAAAAGTCTTAGAGATGTCCTATAGGTATTAAAAGAGATAATGGAGAAAATGGGAAATAAGCAACACTGAAGAGGTAATGGTTGAGAGTTGTCTACAGTTGTTGCGGGGCACTAATTCTGAGGTTCAGGAATCCTTTAAATCCTAAGCATGGAATAAAAGAATTTTTTAAAGGAAGGAATGACTCCATACCTAGATCATCACTGTGAAATTGAGAAAATATCAGAATCTTAATAGCAGACAGAAGGAAAGAAGGGAAGAAAGGGATGGAGGAAGGAAGACTGAAGTCACCAGGTTTTAGATTAAAAGTACAGAAAATAAATTAGATAATTCTTACAGGAATGAGGAAAAGTTCCTTTGAGATTCATCAATATTACAGGTAAGTATGCTGTTTAAGAATAGTGAAAAAGTCGAGTACAAGAAAATGTAAGGAAGGGGAAGGGAGAAAGCAGGGAACACAAATGTATGGTGTTTCAACTCTAACTTCAAAAAGTATAAATAGAACGTTAAATTATGAACTAAAGACAAATTTCTTTGAAAAAAGAAGAGTTAAGTGACAAGTGGAAAATAATAATGCCCAACCTTTATTGAGTGCAAACGTTTTTAAGAAAAAACACATTGAGCGTTAAAGTCTGAATGTATCACAATGCACTTTTGACGGGACGCGAAAGATAGAAAAAAACTGCCCAGGATTACAGACATGTAATAAGGCTGTTACTCAACATAATTAAGTTATTGCTAACACAGCCCTTTAGATATTAATGCTCCATTGATTATTTCTGGTTGCTCTTTTTTTTGCGGTTGCAAGCTGAAGTACATATCAGTTACATTAGGATGAGGAAACGGAAGGCAAACTAGGTTATGTAAGAGGCTATTAAGAGCTATTTGTGCATCTTTTAATATGGTAAATACATCTTCACTCCGTATTCTTAGTGTGAACTATTTTAGACGAAAGCCAAACAGATGGAAGCCACCCCATTTATATTTTTAGGAGTGGCTACTGAAGATAAATTCCAGCAGAGAGTTTCGTTTTAAACAATCCCAAACTGCACGAACTTTGCTGATTATTCTAGAGTCAGGACCTTTTGTTATTTGCCTAGCACTACTTGAAATCCATGAGTCCCAAACGCCGGGGCACGCAATCAGAGCAGAAAAGAACAGGTGAAAAGTTGTTGCTACTTGCGGTATGCAGGCGCATGCATACAAATTCCGTCCTTCCCCGTGGAAAAATCAACAAATAAACAGAGCCACCGCATTTCAGATTCTGTTGCGCACTGCTCGCAACGGCGCCCGGTTTTTGTAGTTTCTTCAAGGAGAACCACCAGCCTATTACCTCCTCACTGAGGAGGGACTAGAACTACGTTTCCCACCAAGACGCGGGGGAGGGATCCGGTCGGCCTACGTCGCTGCCGCATCCGACCAATGACAGCTCCGGGCGGCAGTGAGGCAAGCGCCGTCAGGCGCCAAAGTGGTTTTTTCTTTTTTTTCTTTTTTTTTTTTTTCCGCCGAAGCCGAGCGGGTGCTGCTAGCGGAGGCGCCATATTGGAAGGGACAAAACTCCGGCGACAGCGAGTGACACAAATAAACCCCTGGACCCCTTCGTTCCCCCAGCTCTAAGGGCCGCGATGTTGTACCTAGAGGACTATCTGGAAAGTGAGTGGGCGGCGCTGGCGGGTGCCGGCTGTGGGACCTGCGGGCCGGCGGGAGCGCGAGCGGACGGCCAGGCGGGATGGCGGGAGGGAGGGGGAGGCGGGGGATATTTCTTTCTCACGGTAACTGGCAGCCTCGCTCTGGGCTGCCGGCTCCCTCGCCCCCCCCGACGCACGCACGCACGCATGCACGCAGCGACGTCGGCGCGTACTTTCACCGGTGGCCCCGCCCCCCTGACGGACTCTCCCTTTGACAGTGATTGAGCAGCTTCCAATGGACCTGCGGGACCGCTTCACCGAGATGCGCGAGATGGACCTGCAGGTGCAGAGTAAGTCCGCGCGTTTGCCCTTGCCGCTGCGCGCGTTCAGCGCCAGACTTACTTGCCACGACTTCGGCGTCTCTGCTGTTTTGACTCTACTCCGGCTCCCTGTCTAGTACATACGGAGTTGTCAAAAAGAACCCCAGTGCCGAACCTTGCCTCTTGCCTTCCATGCTTCTGTTTGCTGACTCCTAGAGAAGGAGAAGGCGTTAGGGCACACGCGTGTGCCTTTCTCTAGTTTGGGACTGTGCAATAGTTTCCATACCCTCATTGAGAATGTAGTTAGAAGGTTCATGTTTTAATGCACATCGGCATGCATGTTGAGAAGATTTTGACTTGAGTCTTTACGAATAGAACATAGATTTCAGAATTTATACTTTCGTTGAAGTTCTTTCTATTCAAAGTTTTTTCAAAGGCGGAGATATGCAGAAGCACAGGTTATATGCGGTTCTTCAGAGACCCCTGTGAACTTGGAATGTCAAATTTTGAAAAGTAGCACATTATAGAATACCTTCTCCATTGTCAACAACATGGTGTTTTCTCGGAGGGAAATATTTTACCGTAAAGCTTCTTGTCTGCTGTAATAAAAATTCTGGCTTTTCTTCAATCAGTGATTGCTTAGTGGTCCAGTTACTTTTTCCCAAAATTAACCATGTGCTTTCATCAAGCAGTATTTGGCTTATATGAGCTTTTTTTTTTTTTCTTTTTCTGTGAGGTTCTTAAAAGGTTTATGTTTCAGAGAAGGTAAAGAATATGCGTTTTGGATATAAGGTAAATTCTTAGAGCAAAATTACACTTAAAAACAAAAAAATGCTACAGAGTACCAAAGTTACGACAATCATGCTCCAAAAGGACCTCACAAACCTACCACCTTTGTGAAATGAATGTAATATAGCTGTTGCAACTATCTTGTAGAGATACTGTATTAAAAATTAAGAATGTGAAATTAATTATACATAATTAAAATGTGTAATCAAGTCTGCCTTTTTGACTATGCGTCACTCCCTTTGGAGAAACGTAGGCACTCCACAATTGTTTAAATGATATAAATGGCTGGCTTTCATGGGGTATATCTGCAGAAGATGTGTTTCTTGATCTGTTTATTCCAGCTGTGTTTAAGCTATGTATGAGATGGTTCTCATGCTGCCAGGTTTTCTTTTTAGAAAAGTAGGGGTGGAGGAACATCTAGATTTTGAGGTGTGATAGGGAGGAAGAGTATCATGGACAGAGATCAGAGAACCAAACATTCCAAAGTGTTGGAATCTTAAGGTAGCTAAGAACCTGCCTTTTTTTCCCCTCTTCTCTGTCCCACCACCACCATACACACCTCCATACCCATTGTTTATAAACATACCTTTCACAGCCTCTTTGAGTTTCATGTGGTGCATAATACAAGGTGATCAAATATGGAAGCCACCTTCTTTTATTAGGTGGATTGTAGTGTGGATGTCCGAAATGTATGTTTTTCTAGCTTGCTCACTAAGTTCATTTTAACTTTAATGTAGTCGAAATGCTAAAGATTTGCTTAATTAGCCATTTCTACAGGATTGAGTACTGATTTTCATGTCAGATAGATCAGAGTTCATTTTGGAGTTTACTGACTTACTCACTGACCTTGACCACCTTACTTCTGAGGGGTTTTCATGATCTATAAATAATGAGAATAATCTGAAAATTAAAAATAATAGATAAATCAAAACATATAATACCTAATACAAAATAGGCACCCAATAAAGGGTGGCTGTTGTTTTATATTTTTTCATTATCATTACAAATTTTAAATTATCTTGTAATTTGGACTTAGATTGTATAAATTAGAGGCTTCTTAAACTTCCACTTTTTATAAAAATTAAGATTTTCTACAGTTAATAGATATTATGGATTAATAAAAGAGACCTCATTGTCAAGTAAGTTAGGAAATTCTTATTTAAACAAAGGAAAATCATTTTAAGAAGTTGATTATAAGACTTCTCAGAATCCTAGAAACTATCATGCACTGAAAATCTTCAAAAGAAGAATATAGTAAAAAGATTTTCCTCAACTTACATAGCAACAGAATCCCTTTTATTTTTCCTTTTGGAGCAGAGATGGAATGAAATGACTGCTCTTGGCACACACTTAGGGAAATACCTATCTAGAATAAATAATATAGTATATTAACTGAGTAAATGATTGTACCTACCACTTTCATTCATGATATGAGATGATGGATGCTTACTGACTTGTAACAAGTTAAAATCTTTTTATCACTTTTTCTTGTTTAAAGGAACGTGAGGATTATCTAGTGGTGCTTTCAATAAAATTGTGTTTTGTCACATTTGGCTGATTTAATTCCATTAGCTTTTGGCCCCAAGGCTGTACTATTCAAAAACTAGACTAGCATAGAACCTATGAACATTGTTGACTACTTTGACTATTGGAAATAGTTTTGAAATAGCAACAACAAAAATAGTAGGGAAAATTATAAATTTTGGGGTTTTTTTTACTAGGGTAATCAAGGCACTATATATTTATATAATGCAAGCATGACATATTTAAGTTACTGGCCAAATGAGAATGTCTGTTGTCAGATAACTTTTTCTTTCCCCAAATCAAAGCATGTATATTCAGTGTATGGACTTGGTCATTAAATATGAAATGTGTTTACTATGTTGTAGATGCAATGGATCAGCTAGAACAAAGAGTCAGTGAATTCTTTATGAATGCAAAGAAAAATAAACCAGAGTGGAGAGAAGAGCAGATGGCATCCATCAAAAAAGTATGTTCAAAACTCTAGATGATTTATCAGTAAATATTGGGACCCTCTGAGAAAGATATTTTAAAATTAAATAGTTTCCTGGATATCAAAACAAGGAAAAGTTACTGATAGCTTTTTATAATTTAATTGTGTTTTAGAGCTTCAGATATAGCAATTTTTAATCATTGAAACATTTTGGTAATTTAAAAAATTATTTCAATATTTAGTGACTTCTATTAGATAGTTGCAGAGCCATAAAAAAGTGTATTTCTTTTTCTTTTTGTTTTATTCTAGTTTCAGGTAATTAAATTTGCTCCATCTTTAGAGATATATACTGTCTTCCAATTTGGGCTGCAAACCCAAATTTGCAGACTTTGAAGTATATTTGTATATTGCTGTTGTCTAAGTTGGTAGAATCACGGGAGAATCGAATCTTGAGAGTTGAGAGGATCCTTAAAAAGTCCTGTAGTTTAAAACTCTAAATTTGTATATGAATTGAGTTTAGAAATACAAAATTCCTTTAGTTTTTATTAGATGTATGGAATGTATAACTCTCTTACAGATTAAAATGATTTATCACCACCTCCCCACCCCACCCCTATACAGGTTTGCTTTAAGGTATGATCTAATTTATTTGGGATTCATTGAAAAAACTACTTAAAAAACCTGAGTTTTGTTATGACTCTCTCAGTCTCAGTTAGCTGTTTGGACAGGTCCTTTAATATCTTTTTAAGTAATAATGGCTCCCCTGCTCCCAGCCTTTATAGAATTGTTCAAGGATCAATTGGGAAATAAATTTGAAAACTGCAGACTTAGAGTAGTCTTCCTATTTATTTTGCCACATTGAGGAGGATTATATCTGTTAGGAGAAAAAAAATTTCAGAATCTGTTACAGACTTGGTCCTGGCTTGGAGGATACCTGGAGGCCTGGGTGTATGTGAGTATAGACATCACATATATACATCCTGAAGTCATTCATCATCCCTTTAACCTATCAAGTTTTTTATGTAGTTGAGCTAGGATATACCCTGAAAAGTCTGGTACTCCATTGAAATTAATAGGACCCATTTTTTAAAATTAATTAATTTTAATAATTTGCTTTATACCGAGAAGAAGTCAGGTATAGGTTGAGGTGTATGAGTTGATACCTAACTTAAGATGAGGGTTATAGAACAGTTGGAAACAAGGGATAGGCAAGTCAGAATCCTTTCAATAATTTTACTTTTAGAAGGTTTTAAAAATGGAGAACATAAATGTTCTTTACAGATTAGATACATTTTAACTTTTTTTTTCAAAGAACTATTCATTAGCTCATATAACTTTTACTAATAGAGGCTAGACTTGGAATGGTATTGATTTTTATTTTTGTCTTTTCTAGGAATTCTGAACATTTTCCTTTAATTGTTGGCCATTGTCCATAATTTCTAATTTTACCTCTTCCCTACCCTTAACTGGGTTTTTATTGCTTATGTAAGATAACTGACAGTGATAACAAGGTATGATAATGAAAATACAGCTACATGTCCTGGATATACATATTTTAAAATTACTAATTCTTGAAATGAAAATGTTTTTATTCAGGATTACTATAAAGCTTTGGAAGATGCAGATGAGAAGGTACAGTTAGCAAACCAGATATATGACTTGGTAAGTAAAGTGAATGTGCATGCTATACCACAAGTACTTGGACTTTGTATTACATTTTACATGTTACTGGTTTAAATGTAATAGGAAGAACAGATGAAAGCTAAAGTACTACTCCCTTGATTCCATTCAATTTGAGAACTCAGTGTCTAATTTTTGGAAGAGTCAGAGTCCACAGTGTTAGGTAACAGATCTGTAACCTTGTATTTTAACCACATCTTCATTGCTGTAATGTTAGTCCTTTTTTTTCTTTTAAACAAGAATTGTTCTTTACTAATCATCTTCTTAAGATAGTGTGTTTACTTGCTTGAAAAATCATCTCAAGATTGTTTCTGTGGTAAAATACACATGAGACTACTTTGCTGACAAGTGTTTTGGTAGCCTGATTAAAATGAAGAAGAGAATCATTTCAATCAGTGTTAATAGGTAGTACTTAAGTATCTATTAAGTGACATCACTAGATAGGACTTGATAACTGGCTAAGGTGGCAAAAAATGAGAAACACTAGATTAAATAAACTTTTTAAAAAGGTTCTTTTGTAGAAGTAGCACTTAAAAAAGATTGAAATCACAGAGAAGACAGCTATATGCAATATTTCTCAAACTAGTATAATAATAGTGTGCCTTTTTATGCAAAGCATCTTCTCTTAAAATACATACTTTAGGAAATACTCATGTCTGGTTTTGCCTCAAAGCAAGTTAAAGCTGAAAACCCATGCTCACTTTTGGTTAACTTTAGTATATAGATTTTATATCTTATTTATGTGGTCTTATCTGGATTACTTATTACTGAACAAGTATATGTCAATATAAATGTCATTGGTGAGCAAGACCAAGCTAAAGGTAAGCTAAACAAGATAAAGCTCACACCATATATTGGTGTTCATTGTAAATAAATGCTTATGCAAAACTAGAAAACATTTGTCCTATAAAGCCATAGAAAATTTTTAGTTATTTTTATATAATGAAAATATTTTAATGGTTATAATAACTTAGGCTCTTCTGTCCATACAGTTAATTCTAAAAACAATTTTATAAAAGATACTATCTAAAGAAAGATAGTAGGCTGTAGTTTGATTTGCTGTGAAATTTTTTTAAAAGTTCTCGATTGTTTTTGTCTTACATTATGTCTGTGAACATTGAAAGACATTTATATTTGAATCAAAGAGTACTTTCTTTAGTTACATTCTTCATTTTTAATGACTGTGTCAGTCTTTATTTAGAAACTACCTGCTTCTAAATCATATAGCTCTTTGGTTCTATTCTTTGTTTTTGTTACATTTTGTTACTGTACTCCTTTTTATACCTTTATTAGAAATACTTAATATATTTAGAAAATACTTCATGCATTCAGAAAAAAATACACAGGTAACAAATATATGGTTTTTAAATATGTGTGTGTTTTTTGTGTATCCTTCCCTTATTTATGAACTATGCTGTTCATCCACTGTGTGCTTGGTATAATGAAGTTTTACCCATGTATAATGGAGAAATAAAAAGTAAATGTTACAAATGGCTCTTGTCCTCAAGGTGTCTATAAATTTGTTAGGAAGACATGCCCACAAAGTGAAGTGAAGAACCTGTATAGAAACATGTAATAAATAAAGATTAATGTGGCTGAGTATTAAGGGATATCTGATAAAAGACTGAACCAAGTCATGCAGAGTTATTGTTGATTTTGTAGTGGGTGTGATAGGAATTTTGAATAGAATTTATTTAGAGGCTTAGGGACTTGGATTAGGTGTTGTATTGAGAGGAAAACATTTCACTCAGAGATAATAGATAAACAGAATGAAAATAAAAATGAGCAAATGCTTCAAGGAGTATAGATTATTTAGCTAGAGAGTGAGGTGAGAAAAGGTGATGTAATAAATCTAATAAAATGTAAATAAATAAATCTAATAAAATGTAATAAAAAGCAAGTGTCCATAACAGATTCATTAGAGACATGAGTTCAGCCACTTTACCTACAGTAGGACTTTGGAAATGTGATTAATTCTGGAACTTAGTTGCCTTGTCTGTAAAATAGCAGTATTTGTGCTTTACAGGAGGATTCACATGCATATCTATGAAATGCTCTTAGATACTCACTCCTTTAAAGACCCTGTCATTTTGTAAATCATTTTTCTACTTTACTGAAGGCACTGCTTTTCAAGTGAAGGCATTTTTCCCTTTCATCCCTGTAGGTTATACCTGTGTTTTCCCATTCTTCCAGCATTTCTAGGACTGCCTCTTGTCTTGTCTTTACTCTTCCTCTCTTTTTTCCTCCCCTGCCCTTCCGACCCTGCTTTCCTTCTCTTTGTGTTCCTTTACTTTTCCTCTCCTTCCTTCCCTTCCTTCCTTTTTTAATACTCCATTGCTATTTCAGGAGATGATGCTATCCTTAATATAAAAACCCACTCTTTTCTGATATTTAATGTTAATCAACTATATCATATGCCCACCTTTGCGGCCATTTTCAAGCTCCTAGGCTATCACTCATGATGGGTGCTGTTCCTCAGAGTTCTGTCCTTGACCTGCATAGCTGCTTACTCTCTTCACGTGGTTCTCATATAGAGGTACTTTCTTCCCGTCTTCTCCCCCAGCTCTGGAGGCCAGGGAAACCGAACGCCTCATGGTAAAGAATTGTTCTCTCTGATGCGTTTACCCCCTTGCGCCCACACTCATCACCCGAGTTGAAAACATTCCTCCATTACTTTTCCAGTGCTTTCTTAGTTTTAACAATTGTACCTAATTATTCCTCATGCTCAGACTTCTCTTTTGAGTCTATTCATCGTATCTGAGAATTCCTAGGCCCTGGAACTCAGTGTACAAAAACTTAACTCTTAGCCCCTCCCTGTTTCTCCCTGTCCCACCCTTCTTTCCTCAGTCTCAGAACCACTGATCTAGTCATTCACACTGGAATGCTGAAAGTCATCCTAGACTTCTCCTTGTCCCTAATGTCTCCACTTTACTTAACCCATGTGTTTTTCATTTTGCCTTTTAAGTATTTCTCATTATCCCTTCCTCCATTTCTTCAGCCTGCTGTAGTTCATGTACTTAAAAAAATTGTAATGTCTTTGCTTTTCATCTTTGTAAACTTTCTCCAGCTCTCATAATCGTGCATATGCACTGCCTCTTTATTAAAATCATCTTAAAAATGTTCATATTTGTGTCATTTGTACCTAGGAGAAGAGACTTGACAGCAAATAACAGAAAAGCCACACAAGAATGATGTAAACAAAAGATGTATTTTCCTCTCGTGTAGAATAACTGTTAGAGGAGACAGACCAGAGCTTGCATGGCAACCCCAGCATCATCAGGGTCCAGCTGCAAGGGAGGCTGAGATATGTTGCTGTTTTAACAGGGCACATTGCCACCCCAGGTATGTGGGGTTCTGTTAGTAAGAAGGAGAGACTGGATAGTGAGTAGGTAATTAGCAGTTTGTGCCTTTATCCTGCACCTCAACATAATCATGCCAGCCTCCAAGTCATTGTTATTCACTTGATTTTATTACTGTTTGAATCACAAGGTAGTTTTTTATTACCTTGTGTGCTTGTATGTTTGTGTTCCCTACTGTTAATGTGAAGAACTGTCTTGCTTAAAATTTTAGCATCTTCAGAGCCTAACATACTTATTTCTCAGTATTTTTTAAATAAAATCACCTGAATAAGTTAATGGAGAAGAAAAAGCACTGACATGTTATGACTCCCAAGTTATGAGTTTTAGGATTAGAGTTTAATGGTCTGATTGTTGATGTTAGATACATTTTAGTTTAGGACAATTTTTCAAAAGGTAATGGAGTATGTATATTGTATACAGTATGTATATTGTATACATTGTAGTATGGTGAAATTGGTTCAGTTTTGATGAACAAACAAGGATAGACTGAAGTGCAAATAGCCACTTCTTTTCAAGGTATGCCTTTAAACCAAGAAAAGTGAAAGTAGTATAATTCGGGTCAGTTTAGTTTCGTTTAGAGAAGCGCTTTAGGAGATTAAACACTTAATCTTATGATCCATATCTTGCCTCAGATCTTTTTGATATCCCTTTTTTTAAATTGCTCTCAATTTTTTTGGTTACTGCAGTTTGGATAGATTTCTTTTTATTGATACATTTTGAAGGTTCTTCTGAAAAAGGATTTATAGATGTACCTCCAGCAAAAGGGCATTTAAAAAAAATACTAAATCTTATTGTGATGTACATATTTTCAGTATTTTAAATAAGAATATTTTCTACTTTATACATTTGTTTAATTTTCAGTTCCTTTACGTTTAGTGAGGCTCCTTTTAAATTATGATAAAGCATTTACTAAATGCTTTTAGGCTATATTATATGAAGTAATGACAATATTGGACATTCAGTTAACTCCTTCTCATAGTCTTATTTTATTATTTCCATAAAATAAAAGTATTGTATCTCCTAACCAGAGTGTCTGAGGTTAGGCGAGGTTCTTAATCCTTTTGTACCCTCAGAGCCTGGCGCTATAGATTAGTTCAGTGGTAAACAAGACAAAGAAGGCTTTTGAAGGGATCTGATCCACTGTTTGCCAAACCTTTATTGTGCATCCCACCTTAAGGTTTTCACAGTGTCTTCACGTCACCTATACATCTGTTTACTAAGTAAATTTTTTAATGAAATGTATTTAAGAGAAAAACTTAACATTTTGATACTGTTAACATAAATGAAAATCTAGCATTGCTCATCATGCTTTAACAGTTATTAAAACGTTAAAAACAATGTGCACCCTTCTTGGAGTGCTTGTGCTTTGTGTGCTGTACCATATTGCCGGAGTGGCTTGTGGCATTTGAGCACTTTATGCTTGTGGGTAAGAAATTTACTTTATTGATCTTGCAAGTAATGGCAAATCAAACATAAGGGAATTATTGACTTGTTCAGTGGGAGGTCACAAATGAATTTACCACCTCAAATTAGTTATACTCCCCAGAATATCCACACTAAATATCCAACTGAAAGTTTTTATAAATACTAAAGAGAAATTACATTCCTATAACATTTAACATTTCAGAACTTAGAATGCTATGTGCAACAGAAGTGAGTGGGTGGGTCATAGTATAAGTGTAAAACTACATTTTATTCATAGATCATTCGCCCAATAAACAGTGGTACTTATATTTATACAGTTCTATATAGTGGGAAAGTGTAATTTCCTTTCATTTAACAAATATTTATAGAGCTCCAGCTATGAGCAGTCATTTGTGCTAAGTGGGCAGTAATGACACAGACAATGAAGAGGAATATAGGCAAACTATTAAAATTATTTTAGATTTTGTTAAGTGCCATGAAGGAAATAAACAATGTGGAGAGAGGGAAAAACGACTAACTAGGGCAGGCTGTCAAAAGTGTAGTCACGATGCGTACAATCTGAGGAGGTGACGTTTGAGGTGATACTTGGGAAATGAGAAAGAGCCAGCCGTGTGACGAACTTAGGGAAGAACATTTCAGGTAGGTGATGTACCAAGTGCAAAGTCTGAGCCAGAAAAGAGGCCAGTGTGGTTGGTGTGAAGTGAAAAAAGAAGTGTGGGATGAGAGGAGGCAGGCAGGAGCCCACACACGTAGGGCCTGCCAAGCCACGGACGGGTGTGATTTTTATTCTAAAAGTAATGAGAGGCCAGTGAAAGATTTTAAACACTGGTGAAATACATATCTTAGAGGAAGTTGTATGTATACCTTTGGTTAACATTAATATTATTATGGTAATTTCAAGGAAGTCTGTAGTATTTTTACACATTGTAAGATACAAGTCAGTATTTAATGTGTTTCATTTCACCCCTCAGTATTTTATATAGCATCGTATTTCATTGTATTGTCTTTCATTGAGATATTTTCTTTACTTTTAAAATCAGTAATAAACTTTTTATTCCTATGACCAGTACTTTACTGACTACCTCATTTATTAAGGAAAGAAACCAGACTGCATAAATATCCACAAATGATGAAATTTGTGGAATCAGGTTCAGTAGAACAAACTGAGAATTTGTTTCAGTAGTTGTTTTAGTGAAATTTTATAAATAGAAAAAGCTATCCTATTAAAATAATTTCCGTCTAGAATCCTGATACTGAATCATTAAACACCTACTGGGTTTTCAGCTAGCTGCCACTGCCATAAGGCTGTGTTAGAATATAATACCTAATAAAGTTGATGTATATATACTGAGAAAATTTGAGCATTTAGTTAATACTTGAATGATTTTAGCAGTCTCTTAGCATGCTCAGTACCCTTGAATTTGCTTCTTCTTTATATCCTGGCCTATCCCTGAGATGATTATATTTCAGGCCCACATATTACCTGTAAATTTGAGAATTTTTCATCTGATATTCTAATTAAGGAAATAAATTATGTGAATTTGACCTTTTGATTTGACTCCTACCCATATTGTCATTTAGGTAGATGATTATAGTTTATGTGTTAAGGCCTCCAGTATTTGCAGCCCAAAGATGGATCAAATTTTCATCTAGTTTAAATATAATTCAGAGATGGAAGAATCATTTTCATGACTTATCATCAGAGAAATAACTTACCATCATGGATCCTTTTTCTCGCCCAATTTGCCATCCTCATTCACTATTACCAGATCTTTTCATGGATAGAAATTTATCTCAATTGCCATGGATTTCAACTTATAACTTTAGATACCAACTTGTGCTCATTCTGAAAGAGCAAGTTAGACATCTAAATTTTAGGATTTGCAGGATTAGAAGCCACAAATCATGTAGAAACCTTTTGAATACTGTATTTAGTTCTGTTTGGTTCCATCAGTACACATTTTAAAATTTGAATATTGGAAAATGGAAAGTCAAAAGAGAAAGAGTAAAAGATTACAACTCTATGTGAAACTGTTGAAGGATGAGGATTTTTTGTTTCATATAGAGGGGCCTAGTGTGACTTAAATATCTTTTTGATCATGAATATGTTAACAAATACTGATGACAGAATTCCTATTGTCTCTGAAGAGGTCCGAAAAAGGATAATAGATTTAAACTTAAAGCAGTTATGATGTGGGGTTATACGGTATTTGGAATGTAGGATAAGTAAGCTCTGTGGCTAGCATTTTTGACATTAAGTAGGGCACAAATCAATAATTAGACTCTGTGGTCAGCCTTGTGCTAGGAATCTATGGCTAATAGAAAATCCCTCTCAATTGGATCAGTACCTTCTTTACTATTATAAATCAGTCTTACGGGGTTAGGTGTATGGAGGGGTGGGGTAATTTAGATTCTTACTCTGCATGATACCTATGTGTGGCTTCTACAGATGTGAGATAAAATAGGTGCTTTAGCCATTCAGAATCATGTGGGTAGAGGGAATGCACTTTATAAATTTCAGTCAAGTTCAGTTCAGTTCTGAATATTTAAGTAATCAGGTACTTTATAGCTTAAGTCTTACAGTCAAATTACTTTCCAACTTTTTGGTTAAGTACAGCAATGATGAATCTAAGGAAAAAATTGTATTGCCTGTTAACTGCTTATAATATTAATCAGCTCATAATCTTTTTTAACATACCAGGAGGTGGGAATGATTGGAAACTGTTCTATGAAGCTGCCCACCACATGTGGTCAAGGCTTTTCAGTCTTTATTTTAATTATGCATTTGGTTTTCAGAGTTATTCTTTGGGTTCCATTCCTTTTTCTGAGCTATCTGGTGTTGGAAATGACATCATTATTTTTTCTGTGCTGTCAGGTGGAATAAGCCTCATCACTACTATCTGTAATACAATGAAGTAGTTCTTAAATGTGGAGGTGGAGTGAGTTCGGGGAAGGTATATGGTGTCTTCATCTCACCCTAACCCCCTTCCAACTGAGATTCTGTCTGTACTGTATATACTTATTACAGGCCACACTATACTTTGCTTTCTTTTTCTCTGAGAATACTAGTTATCTTCCTATCTCTGTTCAGTCTTTAATTATTAGCCTTTCTTTCTATTTAAGACATTGTATTCTTCACTCTATAACTCAATCATACCTCCTTTGTGTCTGCCACAGCCCAGTGTTACATTTTTTTCTTAATGTGCTACTTCTGACCCTTTTTCGACTGTTGCTAATATGTTGCATCTAGGGTGTGTGTGTGTGTGTGTGTGTGCAGTAAACCTTTATTATGTTAAAAATCTTTTAAATCTTGATTTTTTAGCTGAACTCAGATTCCTACGAAGGCGCGGATTCCCTCTCATTTTTCATGTTTCCTCCATTTAACCCAGTGCCAAGCGCATACATAATAGGAACTCAGTATTTTTTGTGGTATAATTGTAAGTAAGAAAGGTGGTGGAATTTTTCATTGCACTAAGTAGTCTTGGAATTTTAATATGAGTATTTTTCTGACTTCCCTTGAGATTAAATTTTGACAATGTAAGAGATACTCTTGAATAACTGAGGTCAGTGCTCACACTTCATTATTGTAAGGGTGGTTCCATTAAAGGATGCTTTAGTTCAAATTACCTGAAGGTTCTTTGAATAGAAGCAAGTGTCTATAATATGTGATCCTATAGGATTTTAAATATTTTAATTATAAGTTCTACCAGACTCTGAAAAGTCACTTTTGTGTGTGCGATAGAGGGAAAATTGGGCTTTAAGTTATTGAAGTTATAAACCAATACTCCAATAGTTGCTGTTAATATATAAAACACAATAACAAGATGATATTCCTGTTTTTTCAATTTGAATTGTACTACTCAAGAGTTAAAAAACTCTTGGCTCCTGCATGCAGAAGTTCAGAGGGCAATATGGTATAAATGTTCAGTATAAACGGTGAAGCACAATTTATTACAAACAGAGCAGATTAAATCTCATTTCCGTAATGCATGAGCTATTAACTTTGGGCATGTTACTTATTCCCTCTAAGCCTTAGTTCCTTCACTTATGAAATGGAAACAATAATAATAATCTATCTCAAAAGATTAGAGCTAGGGCTAGACAAGATAGAACCTCTAATACAAGGAGCACAGTACCTGGCATCCAACTCACACAAATTGTCCTTTGCTACTTTTCTCCTCTTCCCATTTTAGATACACATTATTTAATTGAAAATCTCTAAATGTTTTGCTTTCATACTGTATTAGAGACATTTTGATGTTTGTGAGTTACTCTTAATTATAACAGTGATCCAGTGGGAAACTAGAGTTTGAAAAAAGATGTCAATAGTATAACATGAATGCTTGAAAGATTTCTTGGTTTTTTTTGTTTTACTCAAAGTAGTAAATTTGAAAAAGAATGGAAAAGATATTTATTATTAACATTAAAAAATTTAAGATTTACTTGTTGCCAGTTTGAGGAGTCATATGATTTTCTGAAGTCAATCAAAAGATCTTTAGTTGAATGAGAAAATAAAATTTGCTACCTTAATGAGGGCAGCGGTATTTACAATAAAACCATTTTAACCACACTCTTTGGGGAATGGAGTTTTCTGACTAAAATCCCCTTTTGTTCCAGCCCCTTACATAAATGTTTACAAGTATAATGGTTTATGTTCCTACCTTAAGGAAATGTATGTATAGAATATAGTAGCCTCTTTGTAGACTGAGGATCTTTCATTCCTTCCTCAGTAACAGTTGCTACAGTATGGCAGCGTGGATGGGCCTGTTTTAAATAGCAAGGGATTAGCTGAAATAATCCTAGGTATACTAGAAAAAGTTACCAACCCTCCTGTACTGCCTCCCCCCCATCAAATCCCTAATAATAGTTTTGCTTTAGTTTTCATAGCCCACTTCTGAATGTTTTCTAACAAATTGCCATTCTGGTTTCTTAAAACTTAAAAGTTACTAAAGGAGACTTGGGAGATTATTTAGCCTAGTGCCCTCATTTTATAGATTGAAAACCTGAGGTGTAGGTTGATACTCAAGGATACTAAGGAAGTTCACTAAAAGAAACAAAGATTTAGGTTTCCACATTAAACTGACACTTTGTCTCACAGATTTTGGTGGCTATCTTTGATTTTATTTGAAACAGGTAGATCGACACTTGAGAAAGCTGGATCAGGAACTGGCTAAGTTTAAAATGGAGCTGGAAGCTGATAATGCTGGAATTACAGAAATATTAGAGAGGCGTAAGTAAAATTTACAGTTTTCCATCAATGTGCAGTATGTGTGTAAATCACTGAGGAGACACTTGTCCCACATGGATGTAGGATATTAGAACAAAGATTTAAGGAAATATAACCACCTAGAAACAAGGTAACCATCTGTCATTAAATGCATTGACTGCCCTGCTTGCTTATACATTTCCGCTTTGAGAAAGGTTTTTATCTTCTTCCTAAGAGCTGCCTGAAGGCTTTTCCTCAACTGTATTGTGAAGAAAGATTTTAACTTGGTTCCACAATACTTACTCTTTTTCTCAAAGAAATCTTTCCTAAACTTTCTCTTATCAGCAAGAATCCATTTTAATGTTTTTTGCAAGGCTTGACTTGATCTACTACAATTTACTTTAATCACTGCTGGTATTTAACTCAGGAGACTTCCCAAAAATGGAGGCATGAGCTCCATTTCTTTAAATAATTTGGCATCTTCTCCAACCTAAATACGTAATGACCATAAAAGCAGATTGTGTGGTGCTAGGCCCAAAGAAGATACTCACTAAATGGAGTTGAACCAAATCATTATTATGGCTAATTTCTACTAGATTTAATTAAGAGTTCAAACATCTTTTTTTTTTTTCTTGGTGCATTTCCATAGCAAAAACCTGTTTTTACACACAGGAAAAAAAGTTTCTTTATACTGTTAGGTTATGTATGGCTATATGCATACTCCCTGGAAGGCAGCTAGAGAAGCAACCAGTCACGAATCATTCTTGGTATCCATCATAGCATTTTTTCACTCAAAAGTAAGTTTGTCATTTTAGATGGTCATATGATTTATTTCTGATACTTTATTCCAAGGGAACCCAATTTGAGGATAGTAAGTATTTTGAAAGAAAATATAATATTCTGTAACTGCTTTGAGTTTTTTGAAATGCTGATACTAGCTATGAGTAACAGTAATTCATGCCCATTCAGAACTCCAGGGAGGTTAATGAAGCATCCTCTGTAGGGACACAGACATATGAAACTAAATCAAATCTAGTTATAAAATCTGCACCATATTTTCATCTCAAGGGATCAAGATAAGCCTAGAAAATTTCTTTAGAAGTATTTTAATGCTTAGTGCTAGAGAGTCTATGCCTTCCTTTTCTCAAGCAAAATCCCTAACTTCTCATAGGAACCCTTTACTATCATATGTCATTTTAATGATAAAAGAATTTTCTTTCATAAAATAATGTCCTATCGCTTAATACTTTAGGATCTCCCATAAGAAGGTCTTCAACTCAGTAAAACTGATTATTTTTCAGATCTTATCAGTAATGGAGTTATAATATCCTTTCATCGACTTATGTGGTAGCCACTGTCGTGAATTCCCTAATTAAACATTAGCATGCCTTGAGCTGTTTTGGACTTAATATTGAGAAATGGATTACTTATTGCGTAGAGAGAGGATGAAATTGGCTCAGGGAGAAATTGGCAGTGATGACCCTGTAATGTGTTTGCCTAAAATAATACAGGCATATGTGTCAGAGCTTGTCAGTCCTCTTCTGGGCAAGGGGACACAGTGTCTGTAGTTGATTGGTGTGTAATGTTCTGTGGTGACATTTAATGGTGGTGTTTTTCTGTGCCTCTCTCCTTTTTTTTAGGATCTTTAGAATTGGATACTCCTTCACAGCCTGTGAACAATCACCATGCTCATTCACATACGCCAGTGGAAAGTGAGTTTGGTTTAGTTCAGCTAAAATTTTAAATACAATTGAAAACTCATTGTATTGCCTGTATATTCTCTTTTATTAACTCTACACAACCACTGGGAAACAAATTTCTTTCCCTTCCTTCAATTTCGAGATACATTTTTTTCATTGCAATTCCTGGCATACTCCTTCATTTGGGAAAAGCATATTTGATTTCGGAACAGGGGAGTCTGTTTTCCCTGGAATTCGTAGAGGAAAAAAATATATGGTACTAATAGCAGCATGTACTTCCTACATACAGTTATGTGATTCTCTCTAGGGAATGTTATAAACTGAGCCAAACAATAAACTGCTAATGGTGGGCTCTTTATTTTTTAAATCCTTGCATCTCTACAGCTTAGCCCACTCTTTGGCATATAATAGAGTCTCAAGTGGCTGGTGAGTTAGTAAGTAAATGAATAGTTAGTCAGATACTAGCTGGCTACGTGACTGTACTGGTACATTTTTTGACAAATCAATTTGATATGAAAGAAAACTATTGTAAATTGTAGACAATGTTTTGAAAGCAAAATTCATGTTTTATGTGAAACCATGGTGCTTCATGGGTTATCTTCACTTTGCCATTAAAGTTTTTTTAAATGTCTGCAGAGTCTACTCTTAATAAAACACGTGACGCACAGAGTTCTGCTTGTTCTGTCTTCTAAGAAAGCATAATCTTCTGTACTCTCTGAGGAGTTCAGAACATAACTGTACTTGTTTATAACAGATGTAAGGATTATGCCTTATCTGTAGTTTTCCAAAGTTTAAAAACACATTCTTTATTTATATTCAGAAAGGAAATATAATCCAACCTCTCACCATACGACGACAGATCATATTCCTGAAAAGAAGTTTAAATCTGAAGCTCTTCTGTCTACCCTTACATCAGATGCCTCTAAGGAAAATACGCTAGGTTAGTTTATTATCTTAAATAAGATTGCTTTTTAATTTTTTATTTGTTAAAATAAGGGGAAATGAAAGCATTCAGGATTAATGAATCATACAGATTTTTTACCTGGTTAAAGTCTAGATATGGAGAAAGAAGGAAAAGGAAAAATGTGACATGAAAATTTTTATGACATGAAAATGTTAAGTTTAATGATTATATCTGTGCTGGGAAATAATGTATTTTAAGCTCACTAACATTATGTTCTCTCCAACCATTTTAATTTCTTCTTTAATTTTACACAGGGTGTCGAAATAATAACTCTACAGCCTCTTCTAACAATGCTTACAACGTGAATTCCTCCCAACCTCTGGCATCCTATAATATTGGCTCATTGTCTTCAGGAACTGGTGCAGGGGCAATTACCATGGCTGCTGCTCAAGCCGTTCAAGCTACAGCTCAGGTAAGAAGGAAAAGGTTTGGAAACAGAATGTTACATTTTGTTTGAATCACTGGCAAACTCTAATAGAAACAACTGGATGTGAACAAAAGGAGTTTTCTTACATTGTATAGTTTCCTTTTTAAATCATAGTTTTATGGTATCTGACAGTTAATGAAATGAGTATCCAGAAATTATATGATTGATAATGAAAAGTAAAAAATAGATTCTTACAGGTCCCTTCTCAAAATAATTGCTCATGACGCACATGGTTTTGACTATAAGCCACAGCACCTGCTAGGACAGTACTTCATTCTGCTAGGACAAGGCAGTTCTGGGGCCTTCTCTGTCACCTCAGAACTTAGGTTGCCTGGAGCTTGTTCACCTCTGTACAGTTTATCTGTGTTCCAAATTAAGTTTCTCATTCAATAGTTACTTCAGAGCTGTGTAAAACCTGATTTTAGAACTTTAATAATAATATAAATTACAGTGATATAAACAAAGTAATATTAGATAAACCAAAATGATGCTGGAAACAGTAAGACTAGAAAAAGAAAATATGTTTATGTATATTAATACCACCAACGAATGTCTCTTGAAGATGAAAGAGGGACGGAGAACATCAAGTTTAAAAGCCAGTTATGAAGCATTTAAGAATAATGACTTTCAGCTGGGAAAAGAATTTTCAATGCCCAGGGAAACGGCGGGCTATTCGTCATCTTCAGCACTCATGACTACCTTGACGCAGAACGCCAGCTCCTCAGCAGCTGACTCACGGAGTGGGAGGAAGAGCAAGTGAGTTTTGTTGTACGGTAGCTCTGTACCTTTACTAAATGCGAAGTCCGCTTGGCTTCCATATTTTAAACAAAGGTCGCATGTAATGGGGAGGTGCAAAGACATGACATTGTCATACACTATTTGAAGGGGTGAAGTCTTTAAAAAGTGTTTGGAGTCTTTAATTATTCTTGAGTTTTAAATTGAGTTAATAAATAACTTCCGTTTACTTTCTTTTTTTCATTAGGATGAACCATTTTTATGGAACTTTTTCCATTTATAACCTCTTATTTTGTCATTATATTGAGGTAAATTGATGAATAAATAAAAACTGTATCCTGAGCATTTTTAAAATAAGATTATTCATTTTTATTTAAGAGCAGGTTGTGTTAATTCTCAGTCCTATGAACCAAAAATTGAAATTATGAAAATATGCCTATATTTTGTATATGAGACTTAGGATGATTATATAAACTTTAAGTATGAAAACTTAAAAGATTTGGCATCGTCTATTCCAGATACCTGCATACTCTAGGTGTTTATACATAGTGAGAATTCAAATGCTACACTAAAAGAGTTAGTTACCTAATAATTGTATTATAATTTATTTTTAAATGTATTGTATTTTCTGGGTGTAAGTCCCCAAAAGAACGATCAATACAATTACCATGGAAGTGCTAAATATTTAAAAAATGATTTCATATTAATGCCCACACTTATTATATTTGCTGATGGTAAAAAATCTATATTTAAAAATTTTAATTAGCATATAGATAATGCTAAATTAGTTGTGAATTTTAACACTCTGTTTCCTGTCCTACCAAGGTACGTGTTCACTCAGTCAATAGTCATGGCCATTTTCACCAAATGCTTCTGTGTATCTGTGTTTTAGATTTTGAGGAAGAGTATTCAGTTTGATTAAAAATACAATGGTAGCCATAACTTATACTAATTCTTAAAAGCATTCCTGCAATTTAAGTTAACAGTAAGTAGTAACTGACTGAAAAACTACTTTAAAAACTTTGAAATATTTTGAAAGAATTTCCTTTGAATACCTTTACTCTCCAGAAAACAAAAAAAAAACAAACAAAAATAAACTGTTATGAAAAATGTTGCTTCTTGTTGCCCTAAACAATTGTGCTTTTAAATCTTTTTATCAGATTTTTTAGCTTACTGTTAAAAATTAATTTATACATTTAATGTTATTTCATTTGATATCAGTTATTTAGGAGTTATTCTTAGGTAACTTGTTCTGGATCCTGAGCAACTAAAACTGGTACTACTTTTTCAGAAACAACAACAAGTCTTCAAGTCAGCAGTCATTATCTTCCTCCTCGTCCTCCTCATTATCGTGTTCTTCATCATCAACTGTTGTACAAGAAATCTCTCAGCAAACAACAGTGGTGCCAGAATCTGATTCAAACAGTCAGGTTGATTGGACTTATGACCCCAATGAACCACGATACTGCATTTGTAATCAGGTAAAAGTCTGAGATATTCTATAAAAGCATAGTCTGAACAAACTAGGAAAAAGAATGATTTCAATTTTTTAAGTGCTTTTTAATCTAGTTAAAATACCTTTGCTTTTTTTTGTATATTTCTTCCTGCTTCTTATAAAAATGGCATTTGCTATGAATACAAAGAGTGTAAAGAAATGTGTATGTCACCCATAATCTCAACCCTCAGTTATAACCTATATTAAACATTTTCATTTACCACTACTGTATACCCCATATGCATATTGTCTAGTCTGCCCAGGCTGCCATAACAATTACCACAGACCTGAGTGACTTAAGCAACAGAAATCTGCTTTTTCACAGTTCTGGAGGCTAGGTAGTGCAAGATGAAGGTACTGACAGATTCCATGCTGGGTGAGGACTTTCTCTGGGCTTACAAGATGTCTGCCTTCTTTCTGTGTCCTCACATGGTAACAAGAGAGAGCTCTGGTTCTCTTCCTCCCCACATGAGGGGACCAGCCCTATTGGATTAGGACCCTACCTGTAAGACTTCATTTAACCTTGATCACCTCCTCACAAGGCCCCCTTCTCCAAATGCAGCTACACTGGGCTTAGGGTGTAACACATGAATTTTGGGGAGGGGCACAAACATACAGTCCATAATACGTGTCTGTGTATGATTTTGACAATTGGAATCATGGTATATTATTTTGTGTGACTGGCTTTTTTCACTAAATCATGTGTACTGAACATGATTTTCCTTTAAGATCACTGCTTTTCTTCACATAGTTATCTGTTAATACTGTGTAATATGACTTTTTAACCAATACTTAGCAATAGATTATTTTAGTGGTTTTAATTTCTTTGAAATTACAAGTAACATTAATGATAGGAATTTTGAAAGTCTAATCCATTTTATACATTCAATTTCTGGGCTGATCCTTTAGAAATTAAATTAGGTTATAATTATTTGACACAGTTACTAGATTACCTTTGAAAATTTATTACCAAATAAATTAATACAAAAAAAAAAGTATATTACCTACAAAAGAATAAAAGTAGATTCACCCTAGATTCCCCCTCTAACACGCTGAAAACTGGAGGTTAATGGAATAGTCAGTGGAGTAGAGCTTTTAGGGACAAATCTGAGTGCCCCCCAAAAATTGGCACCCAGAGAAGTTGTTCAGGTGCAAATATTCTCACTTGTGCAGAGAATCAGAAAGTCTACCCTCTAGTTACCCTGTCTGAAAAATCATTCAGTCCCTTAAGTATTTAAATTAATTGAAGAGTTAGAAAGTTGTGCTATAAACCACTGGTGGTGAACAGCAAAAAGGAAAATGAGAAAGGACATACAATAAATAGGTAATATGTTTAAAAGTTTTAATGAAATGGTCTATTGACTGCAAAAATATAGATGTCCTAACATAATTCAAAAGGAAAGTAAAAACCTGCAGTAGGTAAATACCCAAGAGAGAAACTTAAAATCTTTACAAAATGAACCATCCACAAAGGTGTCTTTTGTGAGGTGATTTACAGAACAAGTTCTTCTAAACTTTGAAAGAGCACAGTTTCTATCTCCCTTTATGCCCTTGCCGCCAAAAAGTTTTTTAGGAAGAAACTTTAAAATATATAAAACTATGTACCCTGTTTCTTAATGCAGTTGTATATTCAGTATATTTTATCTGGTTTCTAACAGTATCATAAACAATCAATTTGGATTTAGATGCTTGTTATATAGTCATAGTAAAAATATTTAATTTTCTTTTAACCAGGTATCCTATGGTGAGATGGTAGGCTGTGATAACCAAGATGTAAGTATTAATTTTGTCAATTTAGAAGTGAAAAAAATCACAGGGTATTATTACTTACTTGCATATTTTTCTTATTTACTCTGTCTCTCAGTCTAAGAAAAGAGGTTTGCAGTTATGCTAATTATGTTATATTAATGCAAGAATATTCCTCTCTGAAATAGGTTAGTGTCTCTTAATGTGTTACCAATTTAATTTTCTTAAAGGTAATTTTATGGTTTTATGTGCAGATTACACTTCTCAAAAGGTATTAACATTGTGTGAAAATTATTAGAAACCCCCTATTCCCCTTTGTTAAAGAACATTGTGTTTACTAGATCCATGAAGGTGTGGAATTTTAAAACTTCCTGCATTCTGTCAGGAAGTGTGATGCTGAGATGCAGAGCAGGAATGGTGAGGCTCTGATGTGAGGTTGTTTTCCTCCCCTTAGTACACTGTTTCCTACTCTACTCTGCAGGTGTCAGCTGAAAACAGCTTCTGATATAAAAAATAAAGGAGGTTTGAAAGAAAAGAATTCTTACTTCTTTTTTTGGAAGCTTAATTTTGGTTCAGGATGGTTTTTTTGTATGCTAAGACTACTATTTCTATCTAGTAATTTCACTCCCTCCTTACTTTCATACAACTCAGTCCCCTTCTGTCTGTGTTCCTCCAGAGGGCTAGCAGAATCCTAAATTCTAAAGTCAGTAAGGTCAGACTCCTAGGATTAATAATAAAAGTTTACAATTTTTAGAACAGTCTGAAGACTGAGCAGGGTTGGCTTATATGCGTTAAAGTTAATACTTTCTTGACCTGACAGGGTCCCAGCCACGTGTTCACATAGATACTCTCATTCCACTTCCTCTGTAGAATCACTTGTGGGCTGTTCATGATTATTGCAAAACTGTGTTGCCCATTTCAAGAACACATTGTAAACTGTCTTCTGGGGCAGTTAGTAGGAGGTGAATGATATTTCTATGAATACCCTGTCATGTACTCTGATCCCACTCATTTCCAGTTGCACTCTTCTGAGGAAGCATAGAACTGCTTAATATGTTGCAGAGTGGAACATTTTTTTTCTACATATGTATGTAAAAATAGATACACCCAGAAAGGAAACCCAAGGAATTCCTTTATGTCTTTCATTACAACTAGCTTTAGTCTACATCATGAGAGGGTGAATAGGCTGAATAGTAAAATCTTTAAAATACACTTACCTTCTGTATAAGAGACCCGTCTCACTCCTTGTCCTTGAAAGTTAGTATCAACTTACTGTCCAGCTTAATGAAAATCAGCAAATTTCTGTTCATTATTTAAGATACAGGCCTATATGTTACATGAGCCTCAGAGTTAACAAAGATGCATAATTTTTCCGTTCTTCCATTTCCTTATCTCTGAAACTTATCAGTTGGACTAAATCATCTGTAAATTGCCTCTGAGATTTAAAAAATGTATTTCCACAAATCTAATTATTAATATTCAGTCTACTGGGCATATTTTCATATACTCTCTGACCTTTAGAGGTACTAAAAACTATTTCTTTGCAATTTTGCTTCGTAGTGCCCGATAGAGTGGTTCCATTATGGCTGTGTGGGATTGACAGAAGCACCAAAGGGGAAATGGTACTGTCCACAGTGCACTGCTGCAATGAAGAGAAGAGGCAGTCGGCACAAATAAAAGGAGGTCATTTCATTTGAGAAAGAGAAAACTTCAACCTAAACATTTTATATAGGACTTTCAAAATGAAGAAAAAGAAGAATAGTGCATTTCCAGGCAACCACTTAAAGGATTTACATAGACAATCCAATAAGATCTTGAACTTGAATATTATGGGTTGTATTTTAATAATGTAAGTAAATTATTTATGCACTCCTGGTGTGCTATGAATATTATTCCAGTTAGCCTTGGATCATTTCAGTGGCCAACACATGTGGACATTTGTACTCCTCAACCATTTTCTTAAGTAAGGCATTCTGTGACTTAGACTTCAGAGAATTCCAAGGATGAAGATTTTAGGAGAAGTATTTTATGCTCCACAGGCGTGTTCTGCTGCTTGTGCTGTACTCCAGAGCTGTTAACGTCACACTGTATATAAATGGTTGCAAAAAAAAACACAAAAAAAGTCAGTGCTTCTAAAAAGAATTTAAGTAATGGTTTTTTAAAGGCCTTTATAATAAGCTTTGTTTCTTTGTGAAACGAAATTCAGCAGGCTGAAGGAAACGGTTTGTGCGAAAAACTGCTCACGATTCTAGAGTACCCGGGTACGTAAACAGAAACTCCTGTTGGTAAAAACGAATCTGTGCCATGATTCTTTATATGTTTCTGCATCCAGATAGAGTGCAGCTCATGAGGGTGGGAGGGGGAGGGTCTGAAGGGGAAAGGGTGTTAAAGTGATACATTTTTATACCAAATGTGTTTATTTTTTTGTGCAAGTAATCCTTAAAATTGGAATTGTATTAGGTGTTAAAATAAAGTTTTTAAAAAATTACTTGTATTTATACTTTACAAACTTAATGAAATTTCTTAATTCCAATTAATTTCCAATTTTCATAATCTAACAAGGACAGAGACCCAGGACATAGAATGCTGTGTAATCTGTAATTTCTTTAATAATGCCTGGAATCTGTGATGTGAAAATAAGGGAAAGACATTTTTAATGTAAATTTGAAATGCAAATGTATTTTTCTAGAACATCTCTCTGACTTTTCCTTTAAGGGACATGAAAGAAGTCTCATTACAGCAGATAAAATGAAAATAATGGTTCTAGATGTTTTGACTTGAGGCAGTGTGGCCAATTTAAGTGAAGAGACCCTCTGGATTGGAGCTTAAAATTCAGTTCTATTTTTTATTCTGCCACATACTGATATGATAGTTAATTCAAATTTGAATCACTCTGGGCCTTATTAAACCAGGGTGACGCCGTCTGCAGGATATCTGTAAAGCACTCCTAAGATTTTATTCCATAGGTGCTATTTAAATTATGAATTTCACATAGTGGAGATTTTATTTAAGGTATAATATTGAGTCTGGTCAATAGAAAAATCCTCAAAACTTTATTTATTTTACATTGAAACTTACTGCATCTGTCAGATTTTGGCTTTACCCAAAACTGCTTATGAACCTCTTAGAACTTACTCAAAAAACTGTAAAATCTATGCAATGCTACCCAAAGGGTATGGATTAAATAGGAGATTTCTAAGGTCTCTTCCAGCTTCACGATTCCACAATTCTGAACTGCTGCAACCTGATTTTATAACTGGACAGCCCGTAAAGCTAAGTTAGGTTCATTTGTGGGTACTCATGATTTCATTATATCATGAGTATCATCCCATGATACTCAGAATTTTCGTGGAGATTTTATAGTCCTATAAGAATATATAATGCAGTATTCAGTTAACTTATTAGCATGTTGCCTGGAGATGCTCAGTGGTAATGCTTAATCTTCTGATTATATATAATGACTTTTTCAAACTCATTTGTTTTATAGGAATTGGTCAAAGGAAAAAGCCTTATGTACAGCCTTATTTTAAGAGACAGTTCCTTGTCAGAGTCAGGAACATCCCTATTTCCAGCTGCTACAGTCCCTTTCAAGTGTGTGAATTCCACTACTTACCAAATCACACAGAAAAACAGCTTAACAAACTTTGAACTCAAACATTGACTATATTATGAATTGTGTATAAAAAATAAACCAAAATTTTGTGCAATGATTCAGTAAATGGGTGGAACCTGTTAATATCTGAGATATTAGGGCCAAACATGGAACTACCTCATCAAAAAAAAAAAAAAAAAAAAAAGATGTGGCCAACTCTTAATATTCTTTGTGACATTTACACCAAGGGTATAATGAGCATTTTTGGTATTATAAAATACACAAAGTGTTGTAAAAAATTCATGTAACAATTGATGGCACAAAAAATCCAAATGTGGGTTCACATTTCTAGGTGGTGAAACTTGAGGCCTTACTGCTGTGTAGTGTATATTCAATGTTCATGGTGACAGATTTGAAGCAATAAATGGCTTAATTAAATGCCTAAATGAAGCTGAGTGTTTGATAAACATACAGTCATGCTTTTTAAGGGCAATTTATTTTTTTTGCTATCTTCTCCTCTAAAGCAAATTCCACATATTTTAGATTTTTAACCATATGTTTGTGCAATGGCACCCTTTGTCCTTAGCCACAGAAATAGTTTTCTCCATCTAACTAATTATTTGGATCTTAGAAAAATAAATGTCTAATATGCTTGGGTTATAAGGGGTAAGATACTCTTTAAATATGTAGACATTTATTTTTATAATTTTACAAGCATTAAGTGCCTAGATGTTGAGAATACAGAGATGAGCATTGTGTGTGTGGGTGTGGGTGTGTGTTGGTGTGGGTGTTCACAGACGTGAGCAACAGACTGCTGTATTTTGGTAAGTGTGGGAATGGATGTATAAAGTACCCTGGGAACACTGGGAGACTTAGCACAGCAGGTTTCATTTGAACTGATTCCTAAAGATAGATTGATTAGGTAGGGAAGGTTTTCAAGGTGGAGACTGTTCAGTTGCCAGGTACATTCTGGGAACTTAAAAGTAGGCTGGAATGAGTGGATGTAAAGTAGGGAGATAGAAGGCCAGAGAATGAAGCTGGGAAGCTGAACTAGGGTCTGGACATGAGCATTTAATACTATGCCATGGAATTACTTGTTACTAAGATTAGGGGTGACATTTCCATATTGTTAGGTAAATACATTATCATTTTAAGTTTAATAAAATAGCACTTTTATTAAAATTATAAAGTAGGGGTGACAATTCATTTATAACTTGGAAGTTGCTTAAAAATTCTAAATTTAAGGTGAATCTTCTCCCAATTTGGGGGACTACAAATTAGAATTGCTAGTGAAGATTTTTAGATTTTTTTATTGAGATGATAAGATCTAAATTACTAAAACAAATTATAGTTTCTGATCCAGAATCTCAATATTCATGATTTGATACTGCTACAGAGAAATCAATTTAAACTGGTTTAAAGATAAACTGATTTTAAAATGTTTTGTTTTATTTTTTAATTGAAGTTGGACAGAAAAAAGAGGTATATCCGCTTCTGGACATTTTCATTTCAAGTAGTAGGTCATTTATACTTTATAAATCAATATTTTAACTAATATATTTATTAGAGACCTAGGTATATTAAAAGGTTTATTTGAAAGAAATGTAGTAATTTCTTAATAAATTTTTCAGAGCCTTGTAATTCAGTTTTTAGTTAATCCAGATCTTCCTTTTACTTTTTTCACTGCTGGCAAAGGAAACTACAAAAGACTATTATAATCATTCACTTTTCTGCTGCTTACTAAAAATTTAGAAGCCAGTAGGGGAAGTGAGGGTGGGGAATGTGTATGCTTGTGTGTTGTGTTGCTTCTTCCCTAGTGTTTCTACTTAGCTATGTTAATGAGTAAGAATTGTTTTTCTTAGGAAAGTGTATAGTTGCTAGTTTTTAATGGCAAACCTGACTTAAAACATTCACAAGTTAAACATCAGTTGTAGGGAAAAACCGTGGTCAAAATTTAATTCTTTTTGCATTGTTAAATCTACTCCAGTAGAGGGACCGTCTATGCTTATACATTAAAATAAAAGCAATTGTTAGTAGGTACCAGCTTACTTTAAAAAGCTGTCTAGATCAAATGTAATACAAGGGGTCAGCCATGAATATTCCTGAATAACCCTGAACATAAATATAAGTCAGTCATTAGAATGATTTTATTAATGTTATAACTAGTTAGCAGAAGGTTTTAGCTGACTTCCCCAGAATGTCTCATTAGAACTTAATAATATTTGTATCTCTGATTAAATTTATGTATTTATCTTTAATATGACAAATGACTGTTTTCTTGAATGGGTTTCCCAAAGTGTACCAAAAATGTTTTCACTTTACCAATGGTTGTCATAAATGTTTTAAAAGTCCAGATGTCTGTTGAAAACAACAACAAAATATTAAGCTTATGTATTAGAGATTATATGGTTTAGATATGAAGTAATCTTTGCCTTTTTGTGGTATACATGTGACCAAAGAACCATAGTCTGTCAAAGAAATTTCCTCTTCTTGCCCACCCAGATTAGCTAAATTAATGCCAGCCTTCATGACAGAGGTAAGATAAAAAAACTTACCTCCTTTCCGTCCCCCAGTACACACATCAATTTTTTAGGTAGCAAAATTTGAGGCTGTAAACATGTCAAAATACCTTTTGTTTTCTGAAAATAAAAATGGATGATTGAATTACAATTACATTTTAAAAAGAAAAAAAGTTAAATTATGTGGCTCTTCTAAGACAATTTTTTAAACTATGGTTTCCAAGGCATATTGCAGGTATACAGAGAAGTGGAATTTCTAATTGAATAAGAACATAATTTGATATTATGATATAACAAATGAAAGTTAAATTTTGTCACATTTTCTATATTGGTTGATAAAAACTTAAGAATTTTGGTTCCATGCCAAGGTATAAATTTGGGTCCTAAAGCAAGTAAAACAAATAGTATAATCCATTGGATTGAATGTTTGCCAGTCTACCTGTGTGCTCACTGATTGAAGTGATTCTAACTACCATCATCACCTTTTAGAACTAGTGCATAAATATATGTATGTATATGTGTGTCTATACATATACCTAGATGTATAGATACAGTTTTTTAAAGGATGCAAATCCTAAAAGCAAAGTATATAGGCTTAAAGGAAATTAAATGCACAAAGTTGCCTTTGCTTTGGGGAGCAATGTAATTACACATACAGAAAGTGATTAAAATCCCACAGGTGTTGCCAACGCTGCTCAGGTATTCATTATCCTAACTGAAGTAACAGATAATCTTAGGCAGCCACATGTGAAATTGTGCAACAACTATTCTTTTGGTTAAATTTTAAGTTTCCCAACCTCAGCACTGTTGACATTCTGTGCAAGATGATTCTTTGTTGTAGAAGTGCTGTCCTGTGTATCGTGGGATGTTTGGCACGTTTGGCAACACCCCTTACATCTACACACTAGATGCCTGTGGCGTCCCCCCAGGCCCACAAGTTGTGACAACCAAAAATGTCTCTAGGCCTCCCCCAGTGTTCCCTGGGGAACAAAACTATCCCTTTTGGGTTAAATATTACCAAGAAGTGAAGTATTTCCTGTAGGAAAAATGGGAATAATATGGAAAATATATGAAGTCATGATGTATAGACCTCTACAAATAAAAAGTTTTAAATCACTTGCAGGAAGACACTGCTAGATGTTGCAAGGATGTGGAAATAAGTAAAATAGTTTCTGTTATAAAGCAATTTATACTGTACAGAAATAAAGTACACTAGTAACAGTACAGAATACAATAAAAATCATTTTGGTACTGGTGCAAGCAAGCTCAAAATGCTTATAATGAGGGAAAGTTGTGAGAAGTAAGTGACCAGTTGAGAACTATGGAGAGCTGGAGAGCCTGTGTCCCATTTTAAAAAGGCAGTACTAAGTGTCATACAGAATCTCCAGGTGATTTGTACTCTCAGAAACACTGGTTTAGTGGACAATTTAAAATAAAACACTTCATTTAGAGGATTTGTTCTATTTGGACTGTTTGCTCATCTAGAAATTTGAAAGGTCTAGTTTAAAAAATAAAATATTTTTTTTAAAACTACCTCTTCAAACAGTGATTGTTAAATTCATTCTCTCCTTTCACCCAAACTCCATACCACAAACCAAAAGGAAACACCCATATGATGGAAGAGTATATTTCGTGTCGGAGAGATTTGAGGAGGAAATTACTCTGTGTTGTCAAACCCTGAAATTATACAATTCTACAAGGTGTGTCACTTTATTGTCCGAGGTTGATTCTGCTTAAAGATAAGCCCTTAAATACTGAAGTGATTTAGTGGAAGTGGTACTTTATCAAATTACATGCACAAAAACATCCAATGTGAAACACTGCCAAAATCCACAGGTTCATAGTTCTGCATATTACCTCCCACTCCCCTCACTGAACCAACTTGCTCTCTGTCTTCATTGTTCCCTGTTCTGACGCCTTTGGACTCGAACACATGCTCCTACTCAGGCTTCCATTACAACTGAGGCATAAACACCTCCTATTTGCAGTTTCCACCAACTGCTCACTGCCATCCCACTCTTGCTCTTGTTCTCCCAGATAAGCATCTGCCACCCACCTCCATCTCACCGAACGAGGCAAAGAGAACTAATATTAAATGTTCATGTTTGCCTGCGGGGTGGGGGGGGGCTTCTGTGTTGCAAGAGGCCCTTTATTTAATACATTTCTGTTCACGTGTCTGACACCACACCGGACTGAGCTCAGCCTCAGGATCCGAAACATAACAGACGTGCCTGCAGCATGCTTTCTTGCAACAAATGTGCACAGAACGCTTAGGTGCTTTCCACACATTATCTCCTCTAGTCATGCCAATAACGCTTCAAAGGAAGCATGAGTATCCTCATTTCACACATCACTTGTTTAAAAACAGTTGATAAGAGGCGGCACCATGATTCTATCCAGATGGGGTTAACTCTAATATCAGATGTCTATGCACACACTCGGTGGTGGTAATTCCTGCTGTACCTTCTTTTCCACCTCTTCTTTCCACACTCCCTCTCTAACTATCCCTTTTCTAACACTAACTCCTTTATTTGCCACCTTCTCCCACTCCCTCAGACTCACTGGTTAAAATGGGGAATTGGGTTTTTCAACCTGCCAGTATCATTTCTAGAACACTAATGTTCCATCTTCTATCTGATTCCTATTATTTGAAGTCTAGCTATAAAATTCTCTATGCTGTTTTCTTTCACTTCTCCCCATCCAGGGGCAATGTGATTTTAGCATCTGATTTATGCTTTCTTTTGTACTTTTCTTACTGTACTAGCAATTTAATGATGCATACAAATGACCCTTCAGATTCCTCACTCTCAGCTCAGATTTTTTGCCTTAATAGAGATAGGCATGTCCATTCCTTTCACTTGGTGAAGAACTTTGTCTCATTCTGGATCCTTTCAACACAGGGACAACTGCACTTTAGAGATCTTGTAATTCCTATTATCTCTCAAATCACAGTGCATCCACCAAGACAAGTATCTTCCAACATTGTTGTTTAGCCATTTCCTCTTAAAACTCTCAGCTTCTTCTAAAAGTCAAGTGCCACTTCAGTTTCTCTACTCCTTCATCTGTCGTCGGATTATAATGTTAAACACACTGGACGGGATATATACGATGTTCTAGATAAATCTAGCTTTAGTGTGAATATTTACTCCGTAAAGCTTTAATTCTTTGTTTTATAACGTGCTAAAGTAGTTTCCTGCAAGGAACTGTAGACACCCATTTCTCGGAGACTGTAATAGCGGGCCACCCCTAGGGGGCGCTCCGTCTCACAAAATAGAAATGACTGACAGGAGCGCGCCTCATGGGTGGGATCGCCTTAGGGGTGGGCCTCACGAGAACCTCACCCTACAAGAACGAGTTTGGGTTAGGAGCGGGCTGCAGAACCTCTTACGTTCGAGCCTTGAGGAACGTCTACTACGAGCCTCCGCCAGTCCCGGGTACCCAGAGCTCGCAAAGCCAGGGCGGAAGGGAGGTGAGCAGCGGCCCTTAGGCAGGTTACCTTTCGCCTTCGCGTTCCCTCCGCTGATTGAGCAAAAGTGGATGGTGTTTGCAGACGTGCCCTACGAGTGCGCTCGGTAGAGCATCAGACTGAGTTGACTTCTGGACCAAGCCTGGTGAATGTCCCTTTCTGCTGAGCAAAAGTTACTCATACCGGCTACAATCCACTCATTGCAGGAACGAGGTGTCAGGCAAAAAAAAGCCTTAGAAAGAGTCAGCCCTTCGTCAGGAAAGGAGTAATAACACGTGACGTGAGTTCAGTTCTCAAGCGGAAAGCTCACTCCCAGTCACTTCTGGTGTATGCAACAGGCTGTTGTGTTCTGAGGTCCAGACAGTGTTTGACCCTCTTACCCCATCAGAAGGGACGGCAAGTCCCTCGAGTGCAGCTCCTTGCAGTCTGCTTTAGTCTCACCCTCGACCTCTGTCATCAGTGGACGAAGGGCTAGTTGTTTTTCCAGCGCTGTATTTGGCAAAAAGAGGTTACGTAAGGGGCCGAATGTCAAATACGTATTTAAAATTCTGCAGCCCTGGAGAGGCAGCGTATTTCAGGGGAAATGAGAAATGCCGTTTCCAGTCTGGAAGGCCCGCGTCTCTGGAGCGAAGCCGACGGCGCGGCTTCAGCCGCCCCCGGAGGACCGGAGGAGTCGCGGCCGTAGCCCCGCCCCGTGCCCGGCCTGAGTGGCTGAGGGCGCGCGGGCCGCCGGCTGGGGCCCGGAGGGCGGCGGGCGCGCGCGGGCTCTGTGGGTCTGCGTGTGTGTGTCCGCGTGGGGGAGATGCTTCGGAGCCCTGCGACGGGGTGTTTCCTTCCGAATGGTTTTGGTCAGCAATCCATTAGGGGATCATGAAACTGTTTTTGGCTAAAAGGATGAAAACTGAGTAAGTACATAGCACTTTGAACTTGAAGCGGAATGAAACAAATACAAAACCCTGAGAGCAACCAAGTCCATTCAAACTGAGCATTCCCTTTTTATGTTAAAAGCCGTGAATGCTCACAGGAAAGTGGCAATTTAAAACAGAATGAAGGGAAAGCAACTAAAAACAGGAAGAGTCTGAAAAGCAGGACTGTTTTAAAACTGTAGAAAAATGAGGAACTGCTAAGGCCAGCTGGCCTGCATCCAGCAGGCTCTTTGGGTTTGAACCTATTCCGTTCTTCAGTGCTGTTTTTAGGCTTCAGATTTTACTTTGGTGCTGTTTTCTCTTGTCCTGTAAAGCCTTTACTGTGAGTTGAAGGATGTTCAGAAAGTAAGGCATTATTGGAAGCAACAGTTAGGTTATATAGTTTCAACTACCTTTTTTTTTTTTTTTTTTTTTTTAAACCAGGCCAGCCACTATTTACTGTCATCCAAGGAAGGGCTTCTACTCTCCACCTCAGACTTTTGAAACCTATGAATCTTTGGCATAACCCTTTGGAAAGTTCTTAAGCGGGAATGGAGCAATCGATATAAGTCGTGGAAGAAGACAGATTTGTACTTTTCATGCTGACAAAAAAGAGCTGCAATGACTTTCCCGGCAATGTGGACGGGGGCCAAGTGAAGCTGAACTGGTCATGGTCTGTCGTCCAGGGTTCCTTTGTCGTCGGCGCTTCTGCCCCCGGCCCTTCTTGGTGGGCTTGGTGGTGGCAATCTGTCTCTTCTACCAGAGCCTGACGCTCCGAGGGACAAGGAAGCAATCAGCTGCTGTCCCTGGAGCTGCCCCCGGCACACCCACTGAAACCCAGGCAAGCAGATGCAAGGAAGGATTCTCCCTGGACAAACAGTGCTTCCTTCTCTCCAGTAATGTGCAAGAAATCAGAAAGGTAAGACGGTCATAAGCTATCCTTGACATTTTCTGCAAGGATTGCTGTCTGCTTCTCTCTGTCCTTTCTGTAAAACTAAAATTAACTTCCATGAGGTCTGAAAGAGATCCAGAGTATACACAGCCCGGAGAGTGACCTTATGACAGTGAAACACACATTAGCTTCAGCTCCTTGTACTGACTTGCAGGAAGTCCTGACCATTATTCTCTCTCAGAATTTCACATCATTTCAGCTGAAGGGAATAGACAATTTGGAGCAGGTAGGAGTGATGTGAATTTGTTCTAAAATATTAGGATTCTAAGAGATTTGAAGATTTACAGATCCAGACATAAATCAGATTCATAAAAATTGATAAACATTGAGTGTCTCTTTCCTCAAGGCAGTCAGCATGAGTGCCCAGATCATTCCAGTCTCAAAGATACTCTGAAATTCCATTTTACAATTGGTTAAATTAGTTTTTCATTGGTGAACACATTTCTAAGGCAATATATTTACTTCTGAACCACTTAAAAGAAAAGGATAATAAGCATCATCAAAAGAGTTGATGCTGTGTTTATTGTTTATAGAATTAGGGAAATACTGATAATTTTATACTTATATTATTCTAATTAACTTTACTAATTTTACATGTCAAGTGTTGAAAAAAACACAGAACACGCCAAAGAAACCACACAGGATTTCTATTTCAATATACCACTCTGTTCATACCTGTCAGTGAAATGGACCTTTAAAACAGTCCACCTTCTAAAAGAAAAAGAGGAAAGAGAAACATACACATACAAATTCATAGTAGCAAAGCCACTGATTTTTGTGCTACAGCATAGCAAGATAATTTAGGAATCTATGAGTTTAGGAAACTATCTTATATCTGCAGTAGATATGATCATGGTATTGTTTGGAGCAGAATTTCCTGTTGAATATGCTACCATTATTGTGAACACCTCCAGCACCACTACCACCTTGTTGCAAAAACTCTTTTACGCATTTCTTCTCAGACTCATAACCCTGTGAGATAGGTAAGGTAGGTATGATTGTCATTATTTTACAGATAAGGTGACTGACACTCAAAGATATCTGGGCAGGTCACAGGGCCAGCATTATGACATGGTACATCCATCCCCCTGGTTCCTGCTGCAGGACTGACACTCTGAATAAAAATCAAGTCAAAGCTCTAGAAACAATTTGTAAAACCACAACTGTAAGAACTTACTGATATACACAATAATACTAGAACACAGAAAACTTGAAAAATTTTAAGTGAGTGACTTATTTTATCAATAACGTCAAGAAGCATCTTGACCAAGAAATATCTTATGACAAAGAACAACAGATAATGTAACTAGAAACACTTTCATATGAAACTTCAACTGTAATGTGAATCAGTTATTAAATGCTCTAAAGTAATTGAAGAATTTGTATTTTTTCTTCATTTATACCAGCATCAACTTAACTCTTTTGCATTTTTGTTTTTTTATTTAATGCATCATATTTATGATGGGTGTAAACTGTGAGTTTGACAGTCACTTTTTGTTTACTTGAACATTCAAAAATATAATTCCCTTAAAAATAGTTGAGATGGTTTTGTTCTTTACCTAAATTTTTTGCTGAGAATTTTGGACAAAAAGGTTTTTGTTCATTAACTTACAGCCTTTTGACTTAATGTCCCTACCTGACTTTATGTAACTCTTGCTTTTGCCAGTAACATAGGCATATGTTACGTGTTATTTGTAGACTATCACGGAAAATTCCATTTCAGCTTTGAATCTCCTACTACTTACTTATAAACCATCTGAAACTTATTGGCTGCTTGTGTAGAACATGCACTCTAGAATTTCCTTCACAAAAAATGCCAAACACATAATGGTTTTTTCAAATTGTTGAGTCTTAAATATTTTAACCACAAACAAAACTCTAAATTCTCAATCACAGTTCAGAAGCCCAGGAGATTTGAAAATTGCATTTCCAAACATTTGCCATGTACCCCCATTTTTAGCATAACTTGTGCCAAGCATTGGCTTGGAGTCAGTTTTTATTAGAGGTACAAAGGAAGCTTGAAAGTATCATGTGGAAGTTAGTTAAAATCACATATAAATTAGTTCTCCTTGTGATCTGTGTTCCAAAAAAAGAATCAAATAGTAATCCAGATTTGAAGATTAAATATTCTTTCTGAGAGCTAAAATGAAGAAAGAAATGTCTTTGGGGTCAACATTCTTGAAACAGCTACTTATGAAGTTCATTAAAAACATAACTGTTGAGATTACAAAGATTTGCCTCAAGACCTAAAATATAGCTTTTAGGCATTTTATAGAAGAGTCATTGTTTATATCTATAAATGTGGAGTTTTGCTGCTACTTTTATTGGCAAACCAAAATATTCATGTTAACTAGGGCCTTTCCTTACTGGTATCTAACCATCTTCAAGTAATTTTTAAAATTACTTAAAACAGCTGATTTTGACCTATATTTCATTGATTCCAGAAGTATTTGGATGTATAAGATGTCTACTAAACCCAGGCATTTCATGCAAAATATTGCATATATGTGTATCTGCATTTCTCTGGGGAAAAATATCTTGATACCCTTCAGATATTCAGCCCTAAAGAAATACTGAGAAATGCAAAAGATGCTTAAAAAGCAGTATGTTTAAACTTTAACCGCTGCTCCAGAAAGTATGAGTTGGGTTTAGATTTATAAAATTAAAAAAGGAAAACAAAATCTTACTTAAAAAATCTACCTGAGAATGTTTGAAAAAGTGTTTCAGTGAAAGCTATAGTGTCTGCAGAGATAAACATTCAGAAGCTAAAATATACTCAGAGTATTTCTTGAATCATAGTTTTCATACTTTCGTGAATAATCAATAAGAATTTCCCAGTCTTTGATATTGTTTCTCAGAGACCTTTTGTACTTTATCAGCCTAGCAACAGAAGGTTCTGTGGTAGCAAATATTTAAAGGTGGGTGATTGGCTGTGCCTTTTACACCTTAACATTTGGAATTTGATTCAATGTCTTAAATGGTTTTCAGTACAGATTGAGATCACGGTATGGCATATGCCAACTTTCCATACTGAGGAAATATTCTTCATCAGGCCAAATTTTAATTCTTTTTTCCATTTAAACTTTCCAAAGGGCCTTGCTAAGCAGATGTACTTCTGTCATTTCTTCTGTGTTTCCTCTCAACATTAATTTGAATTTTGGCTGATAAACTGCTGTGTAATTTCAGCTATTTTGGCTGTCTTCACGGAAGTAGGTCACTAAGTAAATTTATTAATTTTCTTTGAATCTAAGACTTTAAGATTTCATAACATAAGTACATTAAACTATAAACAGACACAATGGAAGAAAATCTTCTTAGGATATGTTCCTTTAATGGAAACTTTGCCATTTGGGGTATACAGTTATACTCACCATGGACATGTGTTTCTGATTATCTTCTGTTGATGCTCTATAAGGAGAATTACTGGCTCTTTGTTGCTTGACTATTCGTTCTCTTTTCTTCTTGACTCTCCGTTTTCTGCCAGTGACTGTTTTCTACAACTGCTCTTCCCAGTATCCCACTGTACCCAATGCACATAAATGAATGTTTTCATTATGTTTTAATAAAATGAATGTTTTAATTTAGTTGTGTTTCCAGTAATGCATAGTATATTTAACATTAGAAAATTTCTAAAAATTACTTGTTTAGCTAGGTTTTCTAGAAATAGAACCTGAGGCAAATATTTAACATGCTGACTATAGGATAATGCAATCCCAGTGGTGCAGAATTTGGGGGAAAAAAGGAAGAGAGAGAGCCAACACAAATGGGTGCATGATGGGAGACATATCCAGAGAAGCTGCACTAAACTACTGTGTCTCAGAACAGGCATTGGAGGAAAGGGGCTGGATGGGCAAGCAATTTATCCCCTGTCTTTCTCTTTCTGTCTTGCATTGGTTAGAATGGGCCCAGGCTACTACCAGGTGGTATTTCCTGGACTATTGGGGAAGCCACTGGGGAAGCCAGGGCCTCAGTGGGTACAGTCCTGCCAGCACAAAAGTGAGGTGGTCCCTCCTTTCCAATCAGTACTGTGCATAGGGGCTCCCAGGTCAGTGGTGGCCAAGTGGTGAAAACAGTGTCCATAACCACAGCAATGGTGTGAGTAATGCCTTCTGGATGGGTATGGGAGGCAAGGTGATCTAGCGTCTGATACAGTATTCATGCTAATTTTGTTTTCTGAAATCTACAGAAATTGAAACGTGCTCTTACTCTTGGGAAATGACATTGCTTTCTTTAAGTGAATGTGTAATTTTCTCACTGAGAACTTGCCTCTCCAACTGAAAAAACAATTTTCACTTCGTTTTTACCCTTTTTCCTCCTCATCCCTGTCACTCAGTCTTTCATCTTCTTCATTCATTTAGTGAATATTTTTTGAGCAGTTTGTATGTGCCAGACTCTGTACTAGGTCCCAGTGATAGAGAAATCAAAGGCACTGTGAGACAGGCAAGTAAATAACTTTCAGACATATTGAAAGATGAGAAGGAGCTAGAAAGGGTAGAGAAAGAAAAAAATATTACAAGCAGAAAAGGCCACATATGCAAAGAAGAAATTAAATAGCCTATACACTTGGAGGATTCAGAGTATGTGTGTGTGCATGCACGTGTAATGTGTTGAGGGAAGCAGAACATGAGGGTTAACAGATAAGGTAGCTAGTTCAGCGGGGTGTAGTAGGAAATGTGGGCATAATGAGTCTGGATTCTATCTTGAGGGCAAGAGGGGCTCCTGAAGAATGGTTAGCAAAAAGTGGCATGTATAGATTTATGCTGTAGAGAGAACACTCCAGAACACATATTGCAGAAAGGACTGGAGGGGGTGGAAATGAAGGTAAGCAGACCAGTTGGGAGGCTGTTTCAAAATACCTCTTCTTTGCCAAGTTTTACTTTCCTCTTGTGTTCCTCAACATCTTTCAACCTTTTCCAGAACCTACTCCAAAGATACTATTAGTTAACATATTGCCATTTCAAACCTTTCCATTGGCCCATCTCTTAAACTTGCTCATAACTGACAAATCAACGATAAGCTTTCTTTGCACCTGGCAGCCCACCTAACCCAGTGTGCCTCCCTCGTCTCTCCTTCCCCTCTGAGAAGCTATAGCTGGTTCTCTTTGGAGGCACTTTCTGGCCACCCCTATCTATTTCTTATCCTTTTCATTTGATCTTTTCTACTGACACTTCTTTGATGGTGACCCTTACACTACCAAATCAAATGATTTATCTTCAATTCACTGCCTTCTTCACTAAAGTGTTTTACACTATTGGACAACAACTCTTGAAACTCCCCTTTTAAGTTCCATGACATAACAGGGCTGTCCTCAGACCTTTGTGAAGTACTCAGGGTCTTGTTCTGGGCCCACTTCCTCTGTCTGATGCTAAAAGTAGACATTCCCAAACTTAGTTTAATAGACCTTTAATTATCTTGTTTTATACTTTCTCTTGGTAATTATATCAACTTTTCATATTGTTAATTTTCACCCCTGTACAAATAACCTATCAGGTATATTTCTAGCTTGGATCTCTTTCTTAAACCCCAAGTTGTGCATCTCCAATTTCTTGTTACATTTTATCGAGGAGTAGTAAGAACTATGAAAACTCAAAACAGTTTTCTCTTCAAATGTTCATGCTCAAATCAGTGACTCCCCTTGACCTTTCTGTTTCCATCAGTAGGACTCCTAGTTCCCTGTTCTCCTGGAAGCATAGGTTCTCAACTTACGGTTATTTATTTGTTGCTTTTTCTCCATACCTTGCCCATCATCTAAAAATCCATCTGACCTGGGTCCTCACCAGATCTGTAAGCCTCTCCTTGATCTACATGGCCAGGTCCAAATTACATTTTTCAGGTTGCCCCTTTTCTTTTTTTTTTAACTGCTGTTTTAAAAAAGGTTTTATTTGTGGTAAAAGATATAAGGTAGAAAATTTACCCTTGTCACTGCTTTTAAGTGTACAGTTCAGTAATGCTAACTGTATTTATATTGTGCAAAGGCCAGAGCATTTTTGCCTTGTTAACAACCCTTATTGGAAGCATGTGCAACCCCACTCAGCTTGTATGTTGCCTCCCAGGCTGTTTTCCAGGTTTATATACTGCTTTTAGACATGCAGTTCCTTCTCTAGATCTCACTTCTGATGTCTCTCTGATACCATGATGCACGTTTGGTCCTTTATTACACTAACTAAGTTTAGTAAATATCACCTTAGTACAAGTCTATATGACTGGTGTAAAGTGAGCTTTGCCCAAATCCCCTGGATGAATCTAAATAATAACTAATCAATATTCTAGAATCTTAGCATTTACCTTCACAATCTCAATGCTGTGTCCTCTTTGGCACCAACCTAGACTATTTCAGTAGTCTAAGTAATTACCCCTCAATCTACCTGCATGTTCCAAGCCACCATCGCAATAATGTCACTCCTGAAAAGCCTTCAGTAGTTGTAATGTTGAGCCTATTAAATTTGTAGAAACCATCCCTCCCACTCTTAGTACGTCCCAGAATACTTTTCCAGCTTTATCTCCCTCTCTGCCTTTACTTGTAATCCATAGGCCAGCCCATACCTATTCTCCAGATGCCAGCATCTGTACCTCTGCCTGGAGTCCCCGCCAGTAAGTGTGCCCTAGTCAATACCTGTAGAAATCTTCATGCTCATCCTTAAGGCATTCTTAAATCTATGGAATTCTACCTCCTCCATGGTGGCAGGCCTTATCTCCAGAGCTTGCTTGTGCTTAGCATCCCTAATAAAACTTATTTTTTGATTATCATTATTTAGAAGTAAAGAAACCTGAGAATCTTAGAACTGGAAACAAGTTAGAGATCATTAGGTTTAAGATCTTTATTTTATAAGTGAGGAAAATGAAGCTCAGTGAAAGAAAGGGTCTCTCTCGAAGTAACACATAGAGTTGATAATAACGATAGGCTTGGATGGAGACCTGTGTTTTTTCTAACTGCCTCTATTCTATTTCCATACAATATCTCCATTCACTGGTGTTATGGGTTGAATTGTATCCCCCACCCCCCGAAAAAGATATGTTCATATCCTAACTCCCCAGTACCTCAGAGTGTGACCTCAGTCAGAAATACGGTTTGTCGACAATACAGTTAGGTGCAGTGAGGTCACACTGCTGTAGAGTGAGCCCCTAATCCGATATGACTGGTGTGATAAAGACAGTCACATGAGGGCACACACATGGGGAGAGCGCCAGGTGACGAGGAGGAGAGAGATCGGGGTTACACAGCTGCAAGCCAGGGAGCCCCAGAGACAGCTGTGAAACTGCCGAAGCTGGGAAGAGACAAGGAAGAGACATCTCCTGCAGTTTTCTGAGGGACCATGGTCTGCTGACACCTTGATTTCAGGCTTCGGGCCTCCAGAATTGTGAGACAATACATTTCCATGGTTTTAAGCCACCCAGTTTGTGGGACTTTGTAACGGCAGTAAAATTGCCAAAGCAGAATAGTTCAACACATGAACTCCAGTCAGATTAATAGCCCTTGTTACCTTACTACCTTTGACACATTTCTTGACATCTTTAGGTTTTGTTTTCACACATAAAAATGGATGTATTATCAACCACCTTCCAAGGCTGAACATGAGGCTTAAGTGAGATAAATCATGTGAAGCACTTGTGTGGCTGGCAGATAGAAATGCTCCATAAATATTAACTATCAGAGTAATTATTATCTGATCTCCTTGAGGATTTACTCATCTCTGTAGTTCCTATAGACCCTAACATTTGGCCTTTGTAATGCAGGTGAGCAATAAATAATTGCTACAATGAATATAATCTGTACTTGGTGAGGGGTGTCTGAGCAGGAAGCCTTGGTAGGTTTTTCTCCTGCTTGTCCAGCCTCTTGGCTGGTGCCGTTTCACAGTGACATGAGCCTTTAGAATCAAAACAAAACTTAGGGAGGCTGATTTGTTACCTAGAGTCAGGACTGCTTCTCTGTAGGCAAGGTCTTTGATTTGGGACAAATCTTTTTTTTTTTTTTTTAAGTTTAAGATGCTGGATTGACAGCATGCTATAGGTGAGGATGTGGAAAGATGAATTGCTTAGGGAATAGGGGAGAGAGGTTAAGATTTTAGACTCTGAACAAGTATATATATCTATTTGTTTAATGTCTGTCTCCCTACACAGAAATAAGCTCCTTAAGGGCAAGGACTGTGACTGGTTTACTGCCTACGTCCAGTGCCAAAACAGTATTGGCACATAGTGAGCTCTGGATAAATACCTAGTCAGTGAGTGAATAGATCAATGAACCACGAATTTGAGGGTCAGAGAAAGCCTATGTTAAAGCAGAGGCCAGGAAATGAGAGGACCTCTTTCTCCTTCTCTTTGTTCTTCTTGCTAAACTCTTGGTTCCGCCACTCCGTCTTTTTCCTGTACCAGTATCCCTCGAACTCCTTCCTGTACCATTTCTTGCATTTGTAACTAGTGGTGATCATCCTGCCATTTTGCCACATTGAATATGCATCATTACTTATCATCTGTCTCTCCTATTCTCTAGCTCATTTGTGTCTTTGGGATCTTTATCATTGTCAAGTGTCTACCCTATTAAAAGATAGGAAGAAAAGAACATCCTTTCCCACACTGTGTGCCTTTCTGGCGACTTCCCATCTCTCTTGGCTCCTTTGTCACCATCATATAACCGCTCTTTCTATCGAGCAATTTCTATTTTAGAATAGATTGATTCTACTAAAAATTCAGCTTCTCCTTTTATATGTTTTTATATTTTAACTAGATTTGAAGTTGGAGATTTTTAAAATTGTATGATGGGAATCTAAATACAGCGTTCTATGTATAGGAGGCTCTCAGGAGATGCTGTTAGCATACTAACAGGTGTGTGACTTCCATTGAATTACTTGGGCTGCCTAATGAACATTTAATGCCTGTGGATTTCTCTAAGCTAGGTGATTAGAGTGACGTTAAATCTTTATAATGAAATATCCACATGGGTGAAAACTTGTTCATAGTGAGGGAATTTTAAACAAATTCAAATTTGCTTATATTAGATAAATTTTAATGAAGTCTTGATGAAGCTTGTATTTAAACAAGGTATGTTAAATTTCCTATGAATCAAGGTATTAGTAATCAGTTCATAGGTGTCATGCTCTCTGATTGCCTCGAGATAGTGTCGATAGATTCTGCTTCTTCTCCCTCTGAGCAATTCTGTTTCTTGTTTCAAATGAAATTGGGAACTCACATAAGATCAACCTCTATGTGGAAATTACTAGATACACTGACATTACCAAAAGTGCTTCCTGTTACCAACTTTGAGCCTCTGGCCTTCGGAGGTGAAAGGAATGTTTTGGTTTCATTTTTCCCTTTGGTTTACTTGGGATTTTTTTGGGAGCCATTCTCACTAAAAGAATGAGCTCATGTTCTAAAATAGGATTTATGTTCTCTAACAAGAACCATACCAAAGTTGGAAATGTGCATGGTAAACAGTACTTTGTCAATTTCTGTATGCTCCACAGATTTGTTCAAATATAAAACTAGACATCTTGACTTATGTACAGAAAGGAATGTAATGATATAAGATAAACTGAGTCTTTGCTATATATAAGGATCTTAATGAACATAATTTATTCAACTTTCAATTAAATTCACTAATGGAGGCTAAGGATACTTACGATCCAAAATATTATTAAGAAGATCACATGGATCTGGAAGTGGGCCTGATCACATGATCCGAAATACAACATCATTTGGTATCTCTAATCCTTACTTGGGGACTCTTAATATAAACTCCCTACCCCGTTTGCTTATAGTGCATCTGTATCAGAGCAATGTGATAAGGGGAGGCTCCTAAACTTGGTATATTGCTGGTGAGAATGGACCCAACTATCTACAGCAAGCCTTCTGACCTCAAACCTATTAAATATATTGAATAAGAAGTCTAATAGAGTGGAGCTTTGTTGTAGAACAGACATTGGCTCTGGTGCACACTGATTCAAATCTGCCTGTGTCATTCACTAACTATAGGTCATAGGCAAGTTTTACCTGGATTTCTGAACTCTCAATTTTTCTCACTGGAAAAATGGAGCCAACTAAAGCCTACTTGTGAGAACACCAAGCATGGTACCTGACCACACTGGGTGTTCAATAAATGCTGGTGTCCTTCCTGCCCCTGAGAAGCTGAGTTTAAGCTCTGATCTCAGAAACAAGCACTTTACGTGGCTTATATTTATTTTAGGGATGCACCTATGTAGTACGTATTTTTGACCCTTGGCCTGTGAGCTTTCTTCACTGTATTTTGCTTAGGCAAATGTTGAAGGCAGGGTGTCCTATGCTGGTGGTCTTTGCTTTCTCTCTGACACCTCTAGAGGAGTCCAAACCGCATTCTGCTGGTTTTGCAGGGCTGTGCATGATCCTTCTTTCCTCTCCCACTCAGGAAAGGGTTTGACTATAAGTAGTGAGAATGAAGCACATCTTCCCTGATTTATAAAGTGTAAGTTATTTATGAATGTTGAAATTTTAATTCTTTTCTTAGCCAGTTTTTCATAACACAGCTCACAGCTGATCTTGACAAATGGAAGCTCGTCTCTGCTGCCCTAGGTATATTCTGATAATTCTAAGAGAGGATTTGGGGAAAAGTGGCCAATTCGGGATGGAAGAGTCAGGCAGGGGAAAGAGCCCAGTGACTGAATAATCTAAGGGGAGAAAAGAGAATTGATGTCAAGAGGAAGGTGGCTCCAATATCTCAGTGTTTCATATTTGTTTTGACATAAGAACTAGTGGGTAAAGACAAGTAGGGGTGGTAGTGTAGACTTTTGGAAACCCCCTGTTAAAGGTCCATTAGTTGAGGTAGATCCTTCAGTGCCCCACTCACTCTCTCCAAGCAAAAGAGGAGAAGCACAAATGGGAACCCAGCTCCAATGCTGAAGAGTTGAGTAACCACGGACAAGTGACTCCTTTGGGTGTCATTTTCCTTAGCTATGGCAGAGAGGGAAATGTCTATTATAGAGATATCATAAGATCAAATTAGACACAGCAGCTCAGGTGCTTTGAAAAGCATGGAGATTATAAAATGTGGAGGAATAAACATCACCACAGCTGTTAAAAGAGAAACTGAGGCACATTAAAAATTTTAAGAATTTGAGCAAAAACAATTTAGAGTCAGGCAGCCCCAAACTGCAAGTGACTAGGACTGCTCCCTGGACAGCAGCTTAGGGGGAAACTTTTATAAAGAAAAGATAGGAACAAAGTAAGGAAATTATCGATTGCCTAAAGCTTCAAGCCTTGCTGGCTGCAATTGGTTGTCCTTAGGTTTTGACTTCATAACCTTGAGGCATTTACAGGCTTCGATTTGGGGTTGCTTACTAGACCACCACAGCATTAGAGCCACCTTGGTGTAATGGGTTCCTTGTTCAATCAATTTAACACAGCCCAAAGGATAATATCAAGAAAATACTCCCATTGCCTTTGGCACTTGAGGGAAAAGAATGCATCTATGCAACAGAAATGTGAGTACGAGGAATACCCCTTTCAGAATGCCACCAGGAGTCCAAATTGCACTGTCACAATTGAACTTCCTCTTGATGTTTTATTGTTATTTTAACAAGCAATAGGAAGTATAATAGCGTTCCAATAGTTTCAGCCCTAAACCTATTTCTTCCCTAGTGGAAAATCTAGCATTAATTTAGCCAAAGTGCACAAATGCTTCAGGAGAAATGGAACAGGAAATTAACTTTTCTGTAGCAGTGCAGGAACTACCTGACCTTAAACAACGCATCAACCAGAAAGCTGACTTTCATACTAAGCAGTAAAACTTCCCTACTGGACACACCCAGAGCTCAGAAGTGATTTCAGATGGACTTTTCCTCCCTCTGCCATTTATTATTAACTTTTTTTTTTCAGATTAAACAGTGAAAACATTAATACAATATGTAAGGCTTCCTGAACACAACCTAAACCTATTTATCCAAGTATTTTAGTGCTACATAAGCTATTTTAAAAACAGATTTGGAGGAGAATTCATTTTCTTTTGTGTGGTGGGGAGTAGATAAGGATAGGGAAAAGGAGGGTTAGCTGTTGTTTTTCTTTGGAAGAAACAATGGTCAAAGTAATGCTATTTCTGCTTTAAACAAACTTGTTTTCTGGAAAGCAGATTAAGTGTATTTGTGCAAATATATTCTGTGAGAAACATACATCTCGAGAAACTAGAATCGTCTCCTCTTTTTAATACAAAATAATGATATTTTAAAAGGAAGCCCTTTTTCTGTGCTACAAGTGGAAGGATGTCTCATCATGCAGTGACATGCACTTAGGATCTAAGCACAATTCCCAGCAAAACCCTGAACAAAGTAACCAGCATTTATGATGATGTAACCACTCCCTGTGAAATCCAGCATTTAAGCAAAACCTTCTGATAAATGACTGGCAGTTGCATCAAGGCAGGGATCAAGTTTATACAATGCCTGGCACCTAACAGTTTGAATGAATGGATGAATATAGTATAATTCATACTGTGTGTCCAGTATAGGTTTTGCTGTGGAGGCCAACAGTCCTTAAATTCTTCTTTTGTACTCTGAATTGTACTTTCCATACTATCCAGTTCTTCCTCCATTTATAAGATATTCTTACTCCCTGCCTTCCTGAAAAGACCAAAACAGTCCATTGTGTTAGAAGAGGTGCTTTCTTTTTTAAGCCTGACCCCTCAGACCTTCTGCTGGACCCTTTAAGAATAAACTGGATCTCTAGCAAGGGAACTCACTTTTCTAGACAGTCCAGAACAAAACTAAATGCTACACTGCAACACAGCCCATCCCATAAAGGAAGGATTATATGGTTTAAGGAGTTGAACATTCTGTAACAGTAAAAGATGATGTCTTACTTTTTCTTCTAGAGATAGTGCTTATTTTGTTGTATTACTAGATATTGTCATTTCCTGCCAATTTTCTATTTTTAAAGTAGACAGTTGGCCATGAAATACTAAAACATTCTGGAATGAGTGTGTAATTTGGATAGCTCTAAGGCAGGTTTTGAAAGGAATATGTGAGGTTGTGTTATAGTGTGTTGGCAACATGAGCAGGACCTGGGTAGACTGGGTGGAGGCCTCCAGAGGGGAAGCATGGGAACAAATGTTCTTAGGGCTCATTCAGGCTGAGAAGAGTGTTCCCCAGGGTAGTCCCCAATAACAGTCAAAGCTGTGTATTAATATTGGCCAGTGAGCTGAAGGGACAAGATATGGAGGCCATGAACAGGCACAGAGGATGCTCAGAGTAAGCAAGAAGACAGAATGACTGCCAAGGCATAAATGTGCTTAAGGAAACTTGATCTACAAATTTGGTATAAGGCAGGATGTTTTATGCAGAGTGTGGTACCTGAATATTTAACACTGTTTTCTCCATTCTTCTTGATACTTTGGGGCCCACATGGGTAGGATGAAGCAGAGTTCCATTGGGTTTGTGAGGTATATGCCTCTACTCTGTGGAATTTCATTCAGCCAAGAACTGGAGCTGACCTTTGCTGCCTGAAGATGCAGGGCTGCCTGCATGGAGTATGTTGACTTTCCCATCCTCAACCATCTGTGCATGTGCAGTTCCTGGGAACCTTGGATTTCTGGGGAGAATCCTGATAAATTGGTTGCTACTGGGATGTGAGTGCTGAGGGGGGCAGACAGGAGCCAGAGATGCTGTGTGCATAGGATTGACAATATTAGACACCTGAAGTGGGCTTATGAACCTATCCTCCTCTCTTGTGGGGTATGGTTGCTGGATAGACAGTGGGTGGAGAATATCAATCCCCAACTCAGTGCCTGAATTCTATCCTTGCATCAGGCAGGTGTTTTATTAGGCTAGAGTAGGGATTGTTTGCTATAGTGCTGGAAGAGATTCTAGGCTGGCCACCACACATTGCAGAAGCCCAAGGTCTGTGTGTGTGCAGGATGAAGTGTGGGGCTAGGAAGAGAGGTAAACTATATAGGCAGGATAGTAGTGCGAGGGTGAACTGCAAGCATTGCAGTAGGGAAAGTGGAGAGAGGAGAATTAGGATTGAAATGAACAATAAGAAGGAGGAGTTCAGGAATTTATAGGTGAATTCTATGGAAGTTCATAAGACTAGACAATGGTGACTACATATTCTAAACCAAAAAGAGTGAATGTAATGTGATTAAGAGCTTTTTAAATCCTGATAGTGTATTTCTTTTAGGACAATGTAACAAAGTGAAGATTAAATCGTATTTAGTCATGCAATTAATGTACGGCCTAATTTTTATCTATCACTCATATCTAAAAAGTATGTCATGTATGGTATCAAAGGCCATTCTTTTGTTCATAATGATATGTTTGCTGTAACAATGGATTTTTGTCAGAGAAGAAGAGTAGAAATGGTGATCCATTGATTATTTTTAAATGCCTACCTTATCATATTCCACTTGTAATTTGACAGACCCCCTATAAGTCATGTAGTTGGATTTTTTTAAGTTTTTATTTTTTTTAATTAATTACAGAAAGAGCCCATTAGACAGAAGTAGCTCTGATACTGTGGCAGCCCATGTAAGCAAACCAAAATCTCAGCCTGTCAATGTCACAAGGCTCTGAAATCAAACACTAAGCACAACCAATCACAAACAGCCAGCTAGGCTTGAAGCTGTGGCCAACCAAATAATTTCCTTACTTTGCTTCTGCATTTTCTCTCTCTATGCTTTTTCCCCCAGTTCCTATGGGCAGAGCGCTCCTAACCACTTAGAGTTCGGTGCTGCCCAATTGGAATGGATTTTTGCTCAGATAAACTCTTAACGTTTTGAATATGCCTCACTTTATCTTTCAACAATTTGAAATATTTAATTTGTCAAGAGGTTCTTTTGTAGAATACCTTTTTTTCTTATCCCTGCCCCCCTACTCCCTCAATAAATCTTTGAAAGATACTTAAGTGCACCTTCCTTGATGAGGGGCTATGTATTTCTGAATGCTTTCATCTTCACCGAGTCTCCCTTGACCCTCACACTAGTATGAAAAGACGGAAGGTTGGTGCTCATTTGCGAAGCCTCGAACTTGAATTCAGAGTCTCTGGCATCTAGGAAAATGCCTGGTAGGTTGTATGATGCTTAGGTATTGATATTATTGTAATGACCCCAGTGTTCTTTCTTTTCTGTCAACATTGCCGTTGTGTGGACTTACTATTTTAAGACTGAATTGCTGAATTATCTCGTTGTTTGGTCATCAGGGGACAGAGACTTGCTATTATTTTAACATTTTTCAAAAGAACAAGGTCTCTCCTTGTCCTCTGCTTGGTATTGAATAATTGTGGGTTGTCAATTTTATATTTCCTTCATTACCAATGTCCATTAACTCCTTCTCTCATAACTAGGATAAGTAAGGTCAAGGGGCTGAAGAGCATTTCCTCTAAAACCAGAAAACACAGTCACAGCTTAAGGATGGATAGAAAATAACTGTCCTCCTCTTAAACTCCATGTGAGTGTTGAAGAGAAGACTGAGGCACGGGAAGAGAATAGAGAGAGGAGAGCAGAAAGAAGCAGAAAGACAAAAGGGGGCACTTGGGAGTGATTTTTATTTGATCCAAAAAGGGAAGTAAAATCAAATGTGCCAAAAGTAAAGGCAATCTTCAATCTCTCCAGATCTCATTTAAAGCTTTATTTTATTCTTAAAGATCTCTTGCAGGAAGCTATCATGATCACCATCTCTCAGCCATTCCTGTGTTTTTGTAATCTCAGCTGGGCCTTTGTTATGTCTGTAAAGTTCCTGCAAACAGTAAACTGACGACCCACAGCTGTGCACTGTGGGTGGGTGGCATCAGAAGGAAAAGAGTCTTGAATTAGTTGGAGGAAGAGCCTCCAGAGGAGGCTGAAAAGGGAGCTTCATATGACTTTCAAAACAACTAGAAGAGTGAAAAACAAATTGGGGAAAAGGGAATATTAAGTTCCTCGAGGTTATTTGCAATGGAGAGCGTTTCAGTGGGGGTACAGCTGCTGCAGAAGGCTTGGGAAAGCAAGAAGTTACAGCAGAAGACCCTAGATACAGACTTGAGAAATCACTGTTCTTGCGGCTTCGTGTAACTCTGGGGGGAAAATCCTGGGGCCAAATACCGTTGAAACCGAAATCAGTCAAAGGGAGAAATAAAGTGAAGAAACCCATTTATTTCATACAACCAGTCATCCTGCCCCTCTCTCTTGACCAGGCTACAGCAGAAGAGAGCTCCCAACCTCTGATCCAGATAAACCCTCACATGCCCTTGTAACTACCTACTGATATGTAGTTGCACCACACCTCTCCTCCCCTTGAAACACCTATTGATATGCAGATGCACTAAAGCCAGGTGAGGGATTCTGGAAATAGTACAATTTTACCCACACCCGGGTTGTGTTTTTAACTTCTCCCTGTTTCCCAGATTCCTGCCCTGAGTGAGGATTAGCCTAGGGAAGCAACGAGCAGCACACAGGTGAAGGTATGCCCAGCATGACTGCTTTCACTGGGGTTTGCAGAGCTGAGAAGCTGTTCAGTCTGCCTTTTGTTTTCCTGTCTCATAACTTGCTCTCCTCTAGTCTCTCCTCTTTCTTCTGGTTACATAAGCTCTAGACTCTGAGCCCCATTTAGAAGGGCACAGTGTGGTTCCAGGTTGTGAGTATGGGGAATGGGCATTACACATAGAGATGACCTGGGAATTCTCTGGGTTTACCTTGAGATTATATGCTTAATATTTTATAGATGGGTTGGGAAGACTTTTCTGATAAGCAAAAATCATAATGTATCTCTTAAGTCTCAGAATTTCAAATGTTCCCAGTGGACTAAGGCAACTTGACATTATTTATCATTAAATAATACCTAGCTTGGCCAGGTCAGGGTCTGTCCTGCTCTTTTCTTTCTTTTCCTCTTTTGTGCCTGCCTCCCTTCATCTTATGTATCAGGCCTCTCTGTTTACTTAACATCTTCACAACTCATCCTTTCATAGGACTTTTTTCTCCACGTCCTGAGTGTTTCAGCCTCTGTACCTTACCTCTCACGGTTACACATGCTGAGATTGCCCTTTCTGTTGCTGCTCCTTGCTTTTTCTATGCCAAACCAGGCTCCACAGGGCTCTTGTCCTCCTGAGTTAGGGCAGGGCAGGGAAATGGGACAGGGGTCATGCCATCATAAAATCTTCATAGCCTGAGAAAAAAGTCCAGCTTATTCATGAACTTAGTCCATGTGCTGTTTTTCCTCTTCCTCCAGTCCCTTAATCAATTAAGTAACTTTGTAACCAAGACAGGAGGTAGACCTCTGAAGTGTAAATGAACCAATGTGGATAAAAAATGCTGAGATCCAGACCTACACAGTCACCTATATGACCATATTTTTAAGATAAAAAACTTCAAAGGAATTATGAATCATCTGTATACATCATGCCTTATGCTGACCCCTACCCAAGAGACCCCATAAACTCCAAACCCTTGTGCACCTCCTCCTGAGATTGCCTACATTACCCTTTTTTTGAGTGTGTACTTTTTGCCTTATCTAAAGACTTCTCACTATGCCACTTAATGGTGTTTTGTCTCTGTGCTCTTCCAATGGTAAGCGTCTGTTACTTTGCTATTTCATTCAGTTTTCTAAACTTAAGCACAAGTCTTCACTTTCTCTGTCCTACATTAGACAAGTAGGGGGACTACTGAGATCTCTGATTTGAGCTTGCAAGTTCCTGTTGCCTGGGTGACCCAGACATGACTGTAGCTGTAAGATCATGCTCCTTAGTAGCCTGCCTGAAAATATCCTGTCTTTGTTTTTGGGAAGTTCTCAGAACATAATCTCACTCCATTACAGTGCTTTGCAGTGCCCCTAAAACCTGGGGTGGTAGGGACTTAGTTCCCATGCAATGCAGATTTAAGCAGACACTACATACCAGGTGACCTTGGCTTCAGGAGTTGGCAAGGGATCTGCCCTATGCTGAGCAGGAGTTCAGTGAGCTTCCCTTTCCTCCCTCTGTTCTTCCTTGCTCTCTGATGCTTGCAAGGCAGCTGCCATTCCCTGCTTCTCTTGCTTTACTGAATTCCTTCTTTACCAACACTCATCCAACCTATTTGAGAATTCTTTCTCATGCAGTCAAGAACCCTCCCCTATCCAGGCTGAAGTTTCCTCTAGTGCACAGGGAGAGACCTCCCCAGACACAGCTGCCTGGCAACATTCCAGTGCTCTCCCTTCCCATGTCCCCTGGTGTGTTTCGATGACTCCTTAAGACAGGTCTCAGGTCTCTCTCTCTCTTATGGCTTGATCACCCAGGTCACTGAGGATTTCCATTTTTAAAGAATTTCTTTTTTTCATTATAGGAATGCTGGCATGGAGTTGTTAGGAAATCATGTGATTTAGGTAGTAAAATCCTTGTCTTCTGCAGTCCTATGAAGGCACCTGTCTGTCCAGCAAACAAATAAAATAAGAAAACACCCTCCCTCGATCTATAGTAAACATTTTTCCTCATCCACCTTCTCCCTGTTACGGCTTTTAGTAAAAGAACTCAAAGAAGCTGTACCTAGGTAGAAAGGCCAGCGTAAAGTTACCAACTTTATACTCATTAGCTTTTGGGTTCCTACTAGCTACTTAACGTGATAATAACTAACATGGCATTACCTCCACTTTATCCTTGTCTCCAGGTCTTTCTTGTTGCCTGCCTGACCATATTTACCACTCACTATATAAAGTACCTGTGGTACTGACCTTCAAGAATTTCCTGTTTTAATTTTTCTTTCCATCTTTTCTCTCCCTCTAAGAGTGGCCTTTCTTCTCTCATTTTCTTTCAGACCCAACATTCAGAGCACATGGAAGCAAAAGCACGTTACCATCTAAATGAGCTCCTGGTCATTCTTTAGCACTTTACCCTGAGTAGAGACACTCTCTCTTAGGAACTTACATTGCATGATTTCATGAATTGTTTATTGCTCCTCTCACTGAAAAGTTAGCTAAGTGAGTGACAGACTGTATCAGGGTTCTTCGCTGTTATATCCCTCAGAAACTAGAACCATGCCTGTCACATAGAAAGTGTTTAAAAAATATTAAATAGGTAAATGAACAAATGAGTGAATTGAGAAAGAGCCAGTGGGAGAGAAGAGGGAGGGAATATAAAGGATCAGGAGAAGGAGCAAAAAGGTAGACGCAGTTTCAGGTATTTGAGCCTAGAAATAATAGGGAGGATGTTTGTTTCCTGTTGGGAGGAAGAGGGTGTGGAATCCCGAGAATGAGCAGAGTGATTAGCTCCAGATAAGAGGAAAGTTTCTGCTATGGAAATCAGAAGAATAGTGGGAATGTTAGTTGTGACTATAGGCTGTAGATTTACCAGAACAGAGGCCCTGTAAGGCTCTGTGTTTCCTTTGAACCGTGCTAATTTCCTCTGTGAATGGGAAGCATTTATCTGTAGAAATAAGGAGGTAGCTGGAGAGTGGAAAAGCTTATCACGCTGGAGAATGTGAGAGAATTGACCAGGGAAGCCTGAAGGGGAGCCTGAAGACTGAAATGCCTTTGCCAACGAGAATCTGTCCAGCCAGGCGCTTTAATTCAGCAGCTGTCAGCAAGCCCAGCCCAGGGGCAAGACAGGCAGGCTGCTGAGATCTCCCTCCGGTCTCTCAGCTCAGTTTCCACAGCATCCTATTCCTCCCGACTGACTCGGCATGTCAACTCATTATGACCAGTTGCTTACGCCTGCTTTCTTTGGTGGGCTGTCAGGGCAGCGGAGGCAGAGACTTGTCTGTATCCCCAGCTCTTCTATGCTGGAGGCCTTGCCATGTGAATATGATGCAAGCACAGTGGAGCAAAGGAATTCACATATTGAGTACAGAGTGACTGGAGTGTTGGATCATGAAATCTGAGCTGCAGAGGAAGGTGAAAGGAGGCTAGTACAAAGTTGGCATGAGGTGGAAAGACTAGTGGTTGAAGAACTGATGTATTGGGAATAAATGAGAAGGGATGGAAATACATGAGATCCGAGAATGGAAAATGTCATTTTATAATTTGAGTGGTGGAGTTGTTTTAGGGACCACAAAGTACACTATGTGACCATTGGAGTGAATGGTTGTAGCGAAGTGGAGGAGAGAGAGTCATTAGGCATAAAGAGGTGATGGGTATTTTATGACTTGAGATACAGATGTCAAAGCTGCCACTGAGACTTCAGTGGATTTTTTCACTATTTTTATAACATAGAGAGTTATAGGTCCTCTTTTCTGGCAAATCTAGTAAAATAATGAAAGGGCTTGTGTGTGTTTACAAATGCTGAACTTAACACTTTGTGTTCATGCATTCATTTGTTTGCTCATTCATTCATTCCTACCTCTTACTTAGAACTGGCAGTAAGCTGTGTGTACAGTAGTGACCAAAACAGGCAAGTCTAGGCCCTCATGAAGCATACAGACTTGTAGGAGAGGCAGACATTAAAAAATAATATGTAACTATAAATCACAAAGAGTGCCAAAAGGAAAATTAGATTGAGGAATAGGTGGTGATGGGGTTTTGGCAATGGCTATTCAAGTGGGTGCCATTTCATCAGAACTATATTGCAGGTACATTTTTTTTATATTAAAACATCATTGCTTTTGGTCTCTATTATTTGTTTAGAACTTACATAGAGCCACAGATGAGCAAACTTGCCTTTCATTGGATGTTGAGTGTGGGAATAGCCCCAGGGTACAGTTTGGGAGTACAGTAAGAACGTGCTAAGTGTCCCAGACTAGTTCTGAGAGATGTGGGGTCATTCCATGGTGGGATCAAGATTCAGCTGAGTTGCTGTGGGAGAAAAGCAGAGGTTCACTAAAGGTTCGTTTACGTAGGGAACATTCTGACCAGGCTCTGCTTGCATATCAAGGGAACTTCCCAGTCCCTTGACTATGCTGCAATTATCAATAAGTTCTAAGTAGAAAATGTATAGGATATGCATCTTAGCAAACTACATCCATTTTTTTATTGAATTCTCTAAAATAAGTGTACATTTCACTGAAAAAAATCTCTTTTATTCTTGTAGTAGAAAAATTAAAGCATAATTCACTATGATAGATTCTGCAATATTTCTAGAATGCCAGAAATCCAGATCACCAAGACAATATGACCTTTCATTATATGTGCCACGCATCCGAGGTCTACTGTATGATTTGTATTTGAGCATCAAAAGATGTCATAAATACACAGATACTTTAATAAACCCAGAAAAAAATCTTGTGGAAAAAAACAAGTTGTATTTTTCATCCCTTCTCTATTTTGAAGAGTTGTATTTCTTGTTTTTGTGGTAAGTCTTGATGAAGACTTTTTTAAGAGTGCAAGTAACTAAGAATATAGTACTTTTATAATATAACTCTTCATTAACATTTTTCAGTATACATTCATTATTTTGCTCAAATATTTAACTATTCTTTTCTCATTCTTGCTACTATTCAAATTCTACTGAAATAAGTTTCCTAATACAAATTTTCTCCACTTTCTTTCCCAATATTCCATGGTAGTATTTATAACAAAACCTTTACAGACTGAAAAAAAAGATGTTTGTATTCATCCGTTCATTCAAAGAATATTTATTATGTACCCATTATGTGCCAAGTACTATTCTTAGGCTAAGGAAACAAATGTGAACAAAACACAGAAATGGATACTTTTTATTTACTTTCTTTTATGATGTAAAGAGACAGGAAATAAACATAATAAATGAATTATATTTTTGCATTTAAAGGTGATGAGTTCAGAGAAAAACATATCAGGGTGTAATAGAAGCATATAGATTATTGTAGAAAAGCTTTTTATGACAGAGACTAAGCCATATTAATTGAAAAGCATATAGAATTCATCATGTAAAAGCACAGTTACAATATAATCTGATTGTTATTCGATTTTATTAATGTATAGTTAAAGTCATTTATTGGTGAGACACTGTATTGGACACTTGCATCTAGAAGATTTATTCCCTTTACAACCTAAGGAGGTAGGATTTGTTACTTCAGTTATACATATGAGGAAACTCTGATATCAAGAGATTAAATGATCTCTTTAATAGATGAAGCAAGCAAGTTGCAGAGCCAGAATTCAAAGCCGAATATTTGATTCCTAGTCCTCCTCCGTTCTTATGCTTCACTGCTGCATCTATCACTCCCAGTAGTTTATTCCAATGCTCTATCCTTTGCTTTATCTCACGTTGTATACAGGTTTCAGATTTTGAAGTCCTTTCATTAAAAATAAGTGTTCAGTTTTAAAACAACTTTCTTGTAGTCTAACAAAGTGATTTCTCAAGGACTTGCTTGCAGATCTCTCAAGAGGAAGGGAGAGAGGGAAGTGATTCGGTGTTACCATCCAGGAACACTCATTCTTTTCTGAATTCTCCTCAACAGGCTTGCAAGTATAAAGCTCAGTTGTTATAGTAGTGGCCAGGTTGAATGTATTCTTCCACTAAAAATGTATTTCCTAAATTGTAGGAGTAATCAGGAGCTCTCATTTCCAAAACTGCTGCTTTGCCTTTGAATAATCCTGCATGTGCTGGTGCGGCTAACTTAATTGTTCACTTAGTTTTTATTTCACATACGCAGTGTGTGCACCTGTTGTTGGACCAGCTAAAACTGTCCTTGCCCCTTGGTATTGGGCCATTCTGCTGATACAGTGTGTTATAAATATTACAAGGACAGGAACAGTTTATATTTCCGGATAATACAGCATAATTGAACTGATAAGCTCACTTCCTATTTATTCTCTGTAGTCTGATATGTGAGTTAAAATTTCTATCTATGTTATAAAGGCTATTGTGAAATATAGCCAGTGATTATACTTTATTTAGAATATGTCTATATAAGATATATTGGTAAGTGCTACATTGGTAAGTAAGCTCTTGCTTAAACTGATCCTGGTTGAGGGGAAGGGAGGGATGGCATCTTTCAAAATAATAATAACTTAAAGTTTGAAAATATACTCTCCTCTTGTGCAATCACTGCCATTCTTGAGCCAGCTGTAATGGAGAGGAGCATCCTGTGATTATGAAAGAAAATAATATGAGAAGGGAATTCTGGGCACTGTGCATTTTGCTTGAGTGACATCGATATATTTGGAAACATCTGTCTTCCCCTTTCACCTAGACGCATGTTTGTTTATTTTGGCCTCCTATGCGTTACTGGTTCCCTCTAACTCCTGGGTCCAAAGGCGTATGTAACCTGTGTTTGATTTCAGATATTCCTTCTTGTAAGTTTATCATTGCAACCAATTGCAACATTTGCTAGGGAATCATGTCCCAATTTGCAGTTAAATTCTTGAGTTTGAATAATTTCATTATTAGTAAAATGCAGTATCCTTTAACTGGGGAAAATATTGAATCATCATGATTTGCATAGAAGTTGTGATTGGCTAGTGTTCTATTCTTTTCCATTATATTCATCACATGTTTATTGGGCACCTATGTTAGCATGTACCAGGCAAAGCTCAGAAGCAGAAACAGTTTTGCCCTTTGCTTTTTATGATATATTATTATTTTGAAAATACATATGTAGTGCTTCCTATATGCCAGGCACAGTTCTAAGCCCTTTACAAATATTAACTCTTTAATCCTCCCAGCACCCTTAGAATGAAGGTATTATCCAAGGTCACACAAATAGCTGGGGGAGACAGGGGATTCAAACCCAGTGGTCTGGCTCCAGAGTTCATATCCTCCTACACTACACTATGTTTTGTTTATTCATTCACAGAAAATGATAACTTGTATATACAATGAAAACTAGGATATGGTTCCTTCCCTCAAAGGGTTTACAATCTAAATCTGTTTCTTCTTTCTTTCCATTCATATCTTCAAAGATCTTGATAGAGCACTATAATTCATTAATATGCTAGATACTTTCATCTCTTAAGCACATACTATGTGTACTGAAGACACACAGGCCATGCAGGCTACCAGTTAAAGATTTCACATCAGGGAGAGATGCACATTTCCTTTCATAAATTCAAAGGGAAGGATGTATTCCAATTAAAACTTTCCAAAAGAGGTAATGTTTGATTTGGAGTTTGCTAGTGTGGATGAATGGAGAGAGAGGAAAGAATTATAGGTAGAAGGCCCAGTGACAATGGTATGTGTATGAAGGAGCAGTGGTATGTGGATGAGATCAGGAATGGAAATGGTTAAGATGATATAACCAGAGAAGGAAGATAGGTTCTAAATCTGAATGGCCTTGTATTCCTTGTTGAAGATGTGGAATTGATTCTATCACTAATGGAAAATAATTAAGAAGTTTTAAGCAGTGGGAAGACACATTACATGTTGTGTTTTAGATCTGTAAAGTGGACAGTTTGATTCAGAGCTGCCCCTAAAACTAATTCGGATCCCCAATTTTGTTTTTTTGCCTCTTCCACTTCATCTTCCTCCTTCAACTCCTTTGTCTCCTCTTCTTTGGCCTGTGCCATTGTTTGTTCCCCCTCCATCCAATCTCATGGCTCCTTCCAATAATAAAAAAAGCCTACTTTATCAATGTTTACTCTCACGTTATGAGGAAAATATCCAATATTTGCCATTAAACTTTAAATGAATTCAATGTCAGCATTCCTTCTACTTGTCAGTTAAAAAATTCCTTTTTGCCAGTGAAATTTCAAATGTCGTGACAAGGAGGTTTATTTGGAGGAGCAACAAGTTACTGAAAGAAGGACCTAAAATTATGACACTTCAGTCGCCCTCCTCTTCTCACAGAGATCCACCTGGCCTCAGTGACGTGCATTCAAATTGCTGCATCCTAACTGAGAGAAACAGCAGCACTGTATGCCCAAAAAGCTCTAAGATTGCTTCTCAGTGCTGGCTCTTCCTGAACACGTCCTGGCACAAAATCCATCCTCTCTGAGTCTGTTTCCTCCACTGTTTGCCTAAAAGAACTGTTTAAAGATAATGTAGCTGGAACTACTTTATAAAAGCACAGTGCCGATGAAAGTCATTGCTATTAATTTATATTTTCAGCTACAGTTGAGCTCTGAATTTCTATGCAGCAGTATTCCTCTAGGAGCTCTATATTTTAATGGCCTAAAATTTTCATCTTTCCCTAACAGTGGGGAAAAATTCATTTCACCTTCGATTCTTGCATATGAGGTCACCTTTGTCCTTGTCAGCCTTTTAGAGAGTATCTTTCAATTCTACAGAACAAGTTAAAGGGTGACTTTCTGAATGGACCTTGATTTGCATTAATGATGTGCTACTTTTTCCTCTTGAATTTTGATGCCTTCTCTCTTTTTCAGATGGAAGAATCCATTGAGACACACTTTGGCAGCCGCGGCAGAAGGGCCATACTCTACAGGCCTGCTTCCTACAGCAGAATGGAGCTGAAGCTCCACCAGCGCATTCTCACACAACACCACTTTACAGTTGTCATCACTGAAGAAAGGCTCAGTGGTGGCCTTGGACTGGGGCTGCTGGAAAAAGGTCAGACTAAGTAATTACCAAAGTTGCTTGACATAGAATGTTAATTTCTAGAACATGCTTTTATCTTCCTCTAAAAAATATTCACAGAAACAAATTTTTACCCATGCTCAACTTTTTTGTGTCATAGAAAACTTGGCTGCTTTTCTACATCCTCTCAATTTTTCTTTAGCTCTATTTCTTTATTCCTGAAATTATTTTGTTTGCATTTTTGTAGCATTTTAGAGTTGCATAGTTCATGTTTAAATGCTACATAAAAAATGTTTATGTTTATGAGCCTGAATACATGTTCTGCCCAACACCAAACTGCTCCATATTTTAAGAAAATTGCCACTTCATCTGACTGCAAGTAGAACATGCTGGAAATTCTTGCGAGAAGCCAGCTTAAATGTGATTCACAGATTAGCTCTAAAATGTGAAACAAGCGTGAATATTTATCACACACACCGTTACTAGTCAAGTCCTCTTATTTCTACTAGTTGAAGTGAAAAATAGAAGACAAGTTTTTAAAGAAGTTATTTGAGAAGAAAGTTGAGTAGATGATGAGGGTTAAAACAGGCAGTAACAATAACAGCTAACATTTATGAGCAACTAGCCATGTAACAGATACCATGTTGTATTCTGCATTCTTGATCTCATTTAATCCTCACTGTGGCCCCCTAAGTACCCGAAAATTAAGAAATATTAATCCCCCCCACCCACTTACAGTATTCTAGAAGAGGAAACTGAGGCAACTTAGTGAAGCAATGCGCCCTGTATGTTCAACCTGGCTTGAGGGAAGGGCAGGATTTTGAGCCCTGTGTTCCAGTCCTCACTTCTGTGCTCCTCCTCTTCACCACCTTGTTGACCCACTCCCTCCTCTGGTCCATTATCCTGCACTGTGCTAGCATTGTAAGAGCTATGAGGATGTGCCACAGCTATTTAGCATGAGCCAATCAGATTTTTCTCTTTGTGATGACACAATGTATCTGGTTTCTGATTTATCAAAAGGGAGGGGAGGAAAAGCAGTTTGCATCTCAACTACTAATCTCAGTGGTGGTTTCCTTTGGGAGAAAATAGTCACATCCTGGTGCTACCATAATTTTCATTTTTGAATTAAATTGAAACAATCTTGCCCTCCTCATAGCACTTCTTCAGTTAGGTGCCCTCTTGCTCTTTAACATACTGCTTAATGTGGGTGAGTGAAAGAGGTTGGGGAGGGGGGCATTCAGCTATGGTCACCTTTTACTACATGGGCAGTAAAGTTGTAAGCTACTGAACTAGCATAGCTCCCAGGGAGTAGAGTCCAAAAAGGTCTACTTTAGCTGGTCCCTGTCCCCTAAGAATAATATTGAAATCTAGAACACTGGGCTTCTGGAAGCAAATGAAAAACAAAAGGGAAGGTCAAAGCCCTGGAATATCAAAGAGGGCTGGAAACATACTTTATACACCTTACTGAGTTGTTTCTATTAAGAAGGACCAACCTAAAATTCTGGACCATCCATAAATTGCATTGTCAGGAAACCATTTATCAGAACAGCTGTCAGTGTTAAGGAAAGATATAAAACATTTAGTCTCCCTCTCATGCCACAAAATATTTTAGCCTAAACCAGATGATTGTATAACCACCGCCTGCATGCCACGTGAGCTGTGCTTCTAGAGTCATGCAAAGCATTGGCCCTGATAACACACCACTATTGTCTGAAATTTCTATATTCCTCTGCCTCCTGGGTGCTGATACTGACTGTGTATGCGCTCAACATGGATTATCTGTGCTTTCCAACATCTATTCAATTTCAGTTTTCAATTTTCTCCAGTTGCAAAACAGAAGGAATATGTGTCCTCTCTCCCTGGATATCCTTAGGTCAGTTTTACAAGAAAAAGGAGGATTAGTTTTCATCTTCCAAATATCAAGAAAGTGCAGACAGCCTGAAGGCTGTAGAATCTGGCAGCCAAAGGAGCTGCTGGGCCCAGTAGCACAAGTTAACAGATGGCATCACCAGAATTTGTCAGCGTAAATGCTGATTTGGCTGCCTTTCCTCACATTCCCTCGGTTTTTGAAAACATCTACTTTTTAACTCTTTCTTGGTATTCTTTTACTCTGTGTAATATTATTCCTGGATAGGCCTAAGAAAGAATAGTAATTTCACAAGTACGGAAAATCGATTCTGGGTTTTTCATTTGATTTTGCAGTTTTCACTATGAGAGCAATGTACGCTGAATACCTGAAATAAAAAAGTTCGGTGACTGTAATCTAACATTTCCTCTATTATCTAAAATACAGAAGAAAAAAAAGAACACATTTTTTTTTTGTAGCTTATTTTCCAGGGCCACAAATATAATCTACAAATTATGTTTGAATTGTGGGACCTACTACAAAAAGTGTTTTCTAGAAATTTGATTCTTGTAAGATTTCTTTTGCTTTAGTTTTACATAGTCACTTTATGCTTATTTTACCACATGTACAACAGCAGAAATTACGATGCTATATTGGCACATTTAAACTTAATTTCCCCATGTTGAGAAGCTTGGGGGAAGTAGAAACAATTGAGAATGATCTGGATACCTACCCACCTATTTTTCACTTTGCTATTGCAGTTTCTGCTGTTTGCTAATCTGAAATTTGAAAATATTACATTAGAAACAATATACATACTCCCACAAATGTTACTAAGTACCCAGGTGCAGATTTGACACATTTATTAAATGCATTCTTGGTCATAGGAAAACAAATATGAAATGTATTTTTCCTATTCTTCCTATCCATTCACCTGCTTTCTCTCCTGACTTGATCCCAGTCACCTCTGCTGACCTCTTTCTGTACCATCTTTTCAAGCACAAGCGGCCTCTTTAAAGCTTAGGGTTCCTCACTCCGTTTCATTTTTTCTTAAATGTTTAAAGCCAGCAGCAGATAAAAATTAGAAAAAGTAAAAGGGTCACCAGCTTGCTAGACAACATTCCACTATTAAGTATGATTTGTAGAGTAACATTTGAGCTTTATATTTTACTTAATTTTTGTAGTACTTTTTCAGTAAACATTTGTTAAAAAGAAAAGTAAGCAGTCTCAGGTTCTAAATTAGATTATGGACATTATGTTATTTCCCTAGTTAATTCCATTCTAATGACACAATAGAAGTTGGTGGCTCAATTGGGAAAGACCATAGGGCTGTGGGTATATGACCTTAAGCAAGTTAAGTTCTCTGAGCCTAAGTTCTCTTATCTGTTAAAGGCAGTAATAATATTTACTTCTCAGTAGTATGTGGTGAGAATGTACTCACTTTGTCCACCCCATCAGAGTTCTGGGAGGAGACAAAGAAACCCAGCCAGTATTTTTCTTATTTAGTAGTCTGTAGTGGGGACCAGAAATTTATATTATACATGGACATGTAATTCTGATGTATAGCTCATTTTGGAGAGTACTGTCATAAGGGATAACTATTCCTTCAAGGAATAGCAATCTTTAGAGTTATTTAGGAAATAAAATGGTACAAAACTCTTCCTGCTAAAATGCCATTGCATTGTTTAAGATTTAACTGTAGTGGTATTTGTAAGCATTTCATCTTTAGGCAGATTTTGAGAATAGTAAGTAAGACAACAGTAATTGTCTTTATGGATTTATGCCTACAAAAATTTAGCAGAATGTAAAGCATATACTTTTATGTTCTTCAATCCCTTGGTTTGGAAAAATTAATCTTAAGTCCTTGCATTTGTAAGAACATATAATTCCCTAAAGGAAAAGATAGAAATACCAACCAATTATTCCCTTTCCTAGTATCCAGGTACTATTTAGTAAATCAGTGCTTTAGTACATGGACTAGTACAGTGGCCTAAAAAGAGAGTAAATATTTTCTACAACTTCTTAGCCTATTCCTATGGTAATATTCAGGTAGTTACATGGTTCAAGAGACTTTTTATAGTCCTCTGAAAAACAAATGCCAAATTGCTATAAAGGCTACAGAGTTGGAGTCACTCATGATTTCAAACTGTTCTTGTTTTGTTACTTGGGGGTTTTACATGGGATGTTTTTAGAAGAAACATAAAAAGTGAAAGATTATATTGATTTTTCTTACCAGGGGTTGACAAACTATGGCCCACTGGCCAAATCTGGCCCAGTGCCTGTTTTTGTAGACCAAGTTTTATTGGAAAGTAGCGACACACTGGTTTTCGTACTGTCTGGCTACTTTTGTTCTACAATGTCAGTGTTGAGTAGTTACAACAGAGGTTGTATGGCTCTTAAAGCCTAAATATTTATTGTTGGGCCCTTTACAAAAAACATTTGCTAACCCATGTATCTATGCTTGTTCTATGTTACTTGATCCCATACCAAGCTGATGGTTAAACTCCAGGACTGAGATAGTTTTTTAACTTTTACTAAGCCTCATTCAAAAAGGGTTTGATGGTTTACAATCGAACATATAATAATAAAATTACCAAAATGGATGTATAAATTTAGGGCTCAAACTGGATATTCCTCTTAGTTGCTGTAATTTAAGCTTATTTTTGGCTTGCACCTCCAAGTACCCAGATCAATGAGGGAAAGAATAGAATTTTTACTCTCAGGAAGAAGAGAACACTATAGTTCCTTCCCCTAACCTCCCACATGCTCAAGTAGTATATTTAAAACAACTTTCTGAAAGGGATTATTAAGTAGATAACACTGTTGCATGATAGGTCAAGGGCCAGAGCAACATTTGTATTGCAAGTGAAGTGGTTGTCATATTTTTGGCTTATATAACAATCTTCCAGCATGAGCTGAGAGCTTAATATTTACAGCATGGTATAGTGAAGGCATTTCAAGGAAAGGCTGGAGTTAATACTGTGACAAATAGTACCTATTGATATTAAAGTTGATATACTGTGTCATGAAGAATGGTACTTTAAATAATGTTGCTTCAGAGCTTCCCCACCGCCCCCACCCAATAAGGACACTCTGATTTACCCAACTGAGTTCTTGGGAAGCACTATTAAAAGGTGTGGTTAATAGAGTGAAAAATACAGATCACTACTTAATGTTGTGGAAAATAGGTTTCAAAAGAAAAAGCCTATTTCCTTCCCTGTTCATAATTTAATAGATTTCTCTCCTCCTATATTTTCATTTACATTCACTTGCACTTTTACAAATGCTCCACACATCAGTGTATCATTTGAAATTTAGTCTAATTTCAAAGGTTTATTTATAATGGCTACTTGCCAAAAGTTGTTTCTAAAGTTTATATGGAAAAGAAACATCTACTTTTGTAATGGAAAGCATATTTCAGATTTTTCTTCAGTTTATTTGTATTCAAAAAGAAGCAGTGAGGAAGTGGAGATTTAAATTACCCATATACCCATAAGTAAGAAGAGTTTAACCACAGTAATTGCTATCTTGGGGAGGTAGTAGATTGTGGTAATTACAAAGACTAAACTTTGAAGTAAGACTGAACATGGGCTGGAGTCCTGGGGTATCTTTAATGGTTACATGACCTTCAACAAGTTACTTAACCCCTTAAAGCCCCAGTTTTCTCTTTGTGATTGACTGCTTTGTATTGTATGACTGACACACTGTAGGCACTTCAAAAATGGGAGATAATATTATTACTACTGTCAGGAACTAGTTACAGAAAACAGACTGCGGAGATTTCTTTATGGGGAGGAACATTTAAATGGTTCTATGTGATGTAACATTAGGGTGATGCTGCTGGGTATTTTGGGATAAATGAATCTGATAGGTGTTTTCAAGGCCTTTACAAGTGTTCATTGAAAGATCTGGGTTGCAAATCCTCATGACATTCCAGCAACACTCTCCTGAATATTTACACAAGGAAAAAAACCCTCGCTTCCAAAAAATCTGTAAGCTCCTTGAGGTCCGTACCATGTCCAGTCTGCTTATTACTTAAAACTATGCCCTTCCTATGGGCACACATAATAAATATTATTGAATACATGAATAAATGCAGACAAAATAATGTAGCAACACTTGGGTCCCTTAAATAGTAAACTAATTGAGAGAACTCATATGCAAACTTAATTGAGAAACCATTTATCTTTTCTATAACTTTTCAGGAACACTGACATTTTACTAATGTTCAAATCTGCCCTAGTAACAAGGCTAAGGCAACCACGAACACAGTAGTATAGAGAACTGATGCTTTCTGCAGCCTACACTGTTGAAGCATTTAAATGCTTGTGTCCAGTTTTCAGAGTTCTTCTCTTCTTCTGCTGCTTTTAAGACTCTCTTACCTCATTTACCAGTGTTATCAGCCTGTTGGTTTTGGGGAGAATGGATGAATTTAGTTCTAAACATATTCAGTCTTAGTTGCCATGAGTTTTTCATGTGGATTTAGTTAGCAGAAACTGGAGCAAGCAGAGAGGCCAGGGTGGAAGATGATTTGTGGGTTACCTGCTTAGAGGTGATCATTGATTCACTGAGGGTTTAATATTCCACAAAATAACAGAACACATAGCATTATCTAAAAATGTTCCCTATTAAAGGATGCATAAAAGTAAGCATGTATAGCTGTTGCCATCAAGAATATAGAAAATATTGGGTTGATGCCTGTCATGACATTTAGGTCCCATCTGTGTCCTCTACACTAGGCTCTCTCTTTTTTTCTTAGCATAGTGTAAAATACTCACTTTTCAGCTCTTCCAGTCCCTTACTTTAGGAAAACAGATCATATGACCTACCATTTTTATAACATATACTTCTCTAAAGAAAAAGACAGAGGCACCATCAAATTATTTCTCTTCCATATCATCCAGGTACTCTTTAGTAAGTCATTGTTTTAGTTCATAGAGTGGAATAGTGGCCTGAGAGAATAAATATTTTTCAAAAGTTTTTAACTTGCTCCCAGGGTAGAGTCTAAGTAATATGTGGTTCAAGAGACTGATACAGAGTGTATTTTATCATTAGGTCAGAATTATTTATGTATACTTGAAGAGGGCATATTTCTACAGTTGCAGCAGAGAACGATTGCAGCAGGGACAAGAAAATAGATTGTTCCAATTGCAAGGAATGTTTCTGGGAGGCCCTGCAAGTAGTTGGACCAATATTTTTGTATTCCCACAGTTTAACGGGACATTTGAGCACAAGATTTATTTGTAATAACTCTAGAAGGCATGATCAGGACCAGTTTAAGGGTGAACATTTTGTCAGAGTTATCCAGCAATAGAACTGCCCATCTCAAAAAGTAGGAAGTTGTGTTGGAACAGAATCAAGTCAGGGGTGCTGCTGAGGAGTTGTTTTATTACTCAGGAGAATAAGTAAAATAACCACCAAAGTCTTTTTAAAAAGCTGCATTGTAACATTTATACATACAGAGTGAAAGGAAGTAAGAAAAAATTTTAAACCTGTATAATTTGAGGGATTCCTTTTCTTGAGTCTTTGCCTTTAGTCTCAGGTCCACGGGCAGAAAAGAGGAATGGGCTACAAAGGAGTGAGTGGAGAAAACATCAGTCTGGAGGCAGATCTGGAGGTGGTCCTGTTTGGCTAGTAGTGCATGTTTATAGCAGATGCTTCTACTGATAATTTAAAACTTGAAAGCCTAATAAACTCCCCTTCTCATTCCTTTCCCCTTTCAGCCTCACACCAGCACCCATGCTGCTTTCCTGAATCTAATATGCTTTCTGACTATTTAGCAGGAGGACAAAAGAGTAAAGGTCACATTTAAAAGGCACAGTGTGTTTTGCCTTGTCAGTATTTCACCAAGAACACCTTTGACATGTGTTTTTTATTATGCAAGTAATATGTTTTGGACTCTATCAGAAGGTGCTTCTGTGCCTTCAGTTAATCAAACTGGAAAAAAACAAATTGAATCAAAGAAACTTACAAGGCTGTACCATTCTATTTTATTATATTATGACACACAGTAATTGTGTGTTCAGGTTTATTGTTATTTTGCTCAGTGCTTATAGAATTACCGATGTATTTACGACCAAACAGAATTTGTTCTTTAATTGGCACACTAGAGCTCAAGGAATGTTTATTTAACCTTAACTCAGTTGAGTTGTTTATACTACAGGGACTTGAGTTCAATTTAGTTTTGCAAAAAGCTTTCTTATTTATAAAAGTTGAGCTTGGAGTGACCTCCCCATTCTGATGTTTCCTTTACCCTCCACTGTGCAAAGAGAACAGAAAGCCAGTGTCTCATTTTTACTCCAAAGAAACTAAACTGCTTCCTTAAGTGGGTTAGTTCTTACAGTTGAAAATAGTAACCAGATGTTTATTGAAATCCCTAGCATTTCTCCTTCAAGCCAAGCTTCTTTCTAATCGTTTGATCTTTTTAAGTTTCATAGAAACCAGATTGGGTATTTGAATTTTCCAAAGCTGGGAAATGTTTAATATAGCTTTGAAGATACTTTCTCTGAACTGTATCTTTAAATGTACTTTCTGCTACTTTTATTTCTTAAAGAAGATGCAGCAATGAAAAGTTTTTTTCTGCAATACCATCAATTCTATTTAATCATATTACAAATAAAATGTTCTATTATTTAGTTTAGTGTTAAGAAAAAAAATCTTGCCTGATTTTTTCCTGGGAAATACATATGCTTGCTTTTGTAAAACAACAAACATCCACATTTCACCTAGTTTTGTCTCAGTTGCAAAATTAATAACCAAGTTCAATGGCCAGTTGAAATACTGGGCTCATTTCAGGCACTAGGTAACATGGATTCGCTCTGATCTTTTTAGACCTTGGTTCTCAAACTTGGCTGCTTGCTGTAATCATCTGAGGGGCTTTGAACTGCTGCTTGCTAGGTCCCAGCCCCAGAGATTCTGATTTAATGGAACTAGCATTTTAGCCTCAGTATTAGTTGTTAAAATCTCCAGGTGATTCTAACGTACAAATTTTCAAACTTTGGTTGATGCTCTGTATTTTTTTCATTTCAGATTTTCATAGGCAATTTATTTCAGGTCATTGATCTTTCCATGTTTCTTTAGGATTGAAAACATTGGGGATTGGGGACTTCCATGGTTTTTCAAATTTTGTTTGGTTTTGCCACAGACTAAACTGTGCTTTGAATGACAGATTTAATGTGTAAAAACAAATAATATTCGTATTAAATTTAGATTGAGGAAAGACTCCAGAAAAGAAAAACACACTCCTTCAGATGGGACCTTTCCAGTGACAAAGTATGGATTAACTGAAAGGTAGTTTGAGGACTCCAGACCTAGTGGTTACTATGCTAGTGTGTTATCAGATTTAAGTACTTGAAATACTTAGATGTTTTTCTCAGTCTGGGAGGAGTTTGGGAGCAGTTACCAGTATTGTCAAGACTGCCTCATAATTTTGGTACTGCTTTTCCTTTCCACTCTCCATATTATGAATATTGTTGAAACTTTGGTAGTTACTTCTTTAGAGTTGACTTTCCCCAGGTTAATTGAACTTTCCCTTTAGATATTATCCTCTAGGATTTTTCATCTCTTCAGCTAAAGTTATTTTCTCCTAATGGTATCTCTTTGTGGATTTCCAAACTACAGTTTGGAAAATAAAGACTTAAGAAAAAGTGGGTATTTTTTTCCTTAGCAGTCTCTCTCTTATTAACCCTTGATAATCTGACTTTGACCCCCACCCCACCTCCTAAAATTGTCTTCTCAGAACTTACCAGGAACCTCCTTTTTCTTACAAAATCTACTCACTGTACTTATGGTTGCATTATTTTTGGTGCAAGAACAGATTTGACCATGAGTAGGACACTTAAAACTGTAAATGAAGCTTTAATTTGAATTCACTGATGTTAATTTCTCAGTTTCCTTGATCTCATCTAGCAGTGTTTCCCACACTTGGTGAACTGTACAAACCAGTGGAATAACCACGTGTCCTAACACTGAGAGGCTACTCTGGAATTTTCTCTTTTAATTTCCTTAATGCTGCCCTCTCTTGCTTCTCTGACCTTTCTGACTCCTCCTTTATGTTCTTCCTCCAAATATGAGCTTTCCTTAATACATTTATCTCCAGTTATCTTCTTCCCCCCATCTTGATAAGGCTTTAAGGTATTTTTCTACTCTGCAGATTTAGTGATCTCTGGGAAACAGATTGGTGGGTCCCAAAGGCAGGGTATGGGGAAGGGCAAAATGGGTGAAGGTGGTCAAAAGGTACAAATTTCTAGTTATCTATAAGTAAGTTCTAGGGCTGTGATGTGCAGCATGGTGACTGTTAATATAATAGCATATATTGTATTTTTAAAAGTTGCTGAGAGAGTAAATCATTAAGGTTCTCTTTATAAGAGAAAACATGTGTAATTATGTGTGGTGATGGATGTTAACTAGATTTATTGTGATCAGTTCATAATATATACAAATATCCAATCATTGTGGTGCATACCTGAAATTAATATAATGTTATATGAGTAAATCATTAAGGTTCTCTTTATAAGAGAAAACATGTGTAATTATGTGTGGTGATGGATGTTAACTAGATTTATTGTGATCAGTTCATAATATATACAAATATCCAATCATTGTGGTGCATACCTGAAATTAATATAATGTTATATGTCCATTATATCTCAAAAAAAAAAATCTCTTCTGGGCATATAACCTCAAAATAATGTTGAAGCCTAATCTGACTCCTATATGGCAGAACTTTGAGAATTCAGACTTTCCAGGTACCTGAAAGATGTTTCGATTTGTGTGTCCCACTGTCCCAAGTGAACTGATCATTTTCCAGCCCCGGCAGCGTCCACGGTTCCTGCCTGCCGTGGTGCTCTTCCTAACACCCCATTCCCTCAGTCTCTCGGGCTCTGAGGCTCATTGTCAGTTCCTCTCTGTCCTCCAACTGCAGCACACATCAGGCACCAAGCCCTGTGAGGTGAGTGTGTCCACTCTCAGCCATGGCTCCACTTCCCTTACAGTTACTGTATGTCTCTGTATGTCATCAGAGTGGCTATTAGATAGTCTCCCAGCTGCTGGTCTTTGCTTTCTACAATAAACGCCCATGACTGCTGATGTGATATATTCCACAAACACATCTCTGCTTACATCACTTTCCTGTGCTGAACTCCTCACTGATATCTCATTTTCTCCTAGAAAGAATGCCTATTTCTCAGCAGGGAATTCAAATCTTCCTATGCCGCAGAGTCAGACACTTCCTCCTTCCTCTGGAGCTTGGTTTTGGGACCTGTCCTCACACTCAAATTACCCAAGCAACAATTTTAAAAGCCAATGCTCAGGCCTCACTCCAGAAAGTTATGTGAGACTTTTAAGGGAATATTTTTTTTTATAGCCTCCCAGGTGTTATTAATGTGTGGACAGGCAGGACTATGGCAGTTGACCAGCTCACATTTGCCTGATCACATTGCAAAGCTTTCTACTTCGCATTGCTACTGAGGTTTATGCCTCCTGGAATTTCCTCCTTTCTGCCATTTCTTAAAATCCAAATTGATATATAAATTCACCCATATATTCCCTTCAAACTAGAAATGGTGAACAGATTATCTGAGATTTCATCACACATATTCATACAGCTCTGATGCCTAGGCTATGCTTCCTGTTATATTTTTCATAATTTTTGTGTGTTCACTCATCTCCCTTCCTATATTATAAACTTCTTGTAAAGCAGGGAATGTTTTATTCATCCATTTATCCTCTGTTCTGCATAGGACGGTGCCTTGTATATACATAGGAGGGACACAATTAAACGAATAAGCAATTGACAAAATTAGCCTACAAATATACTATAAAATAGCTGAATCTTTCCTTCAGATATTCAAGCACCACTTGCTGCTTTGAAGTTGAGGGGGAAAATAAGGAGTGGGATAGGAAGTAACTATGTGGTAGAGCAAAGCTCAGAACCATCTGAAGAACAGAATCCACATAGCCGCTGCCCTAGTGAAGGTTCTCTGTGACTTTGTTTCAGTCAGTCAAGCCAGTAATGTCTCTGTTTTCAAAAAAGAATTCTACCAGTAAGTTAGTAATAATCTCTTAAATAATAGTCATAGTAATAATGTCATTTCAGCTCTTTAAGGAAAAATATGAAAATCATATGTGAATCGCATCATCTATGCAACAAAATGGTTTATTTAGAGTTGGGAACTCTTGGAATTTAAAAAATCTTGTTTAGCATTCCACCTCGTTATCAGAGTGACCAACATGTGATTAAGGCGTTTACGGAGCAGAGATGACTCTCAGAGGACCCCGCTTCTCTAACAGCTAGCTCTATATTTTGTGTTTATCAGAAAGTAAAAGGAATCCTTGCCTGAATGTTTGCTTAAAGCACATAGTATTGACAGAGCTCCACCCTAGTATCTACTGACGTGCTAGGTCCATGATTCTCAAACTCAGTATGCATCATAATGTCTGGAAAGCTTGTTAAATCACACATTGCCAGGTCCTCCCTCTCAGCAGATCTGCAATAACAATGGGGCTGGTAAGAAATTAGTTCCCCAATAATGCTGTTTGTTCCTGGACCACATGCTGAGAACTACTGCGCTCCAAACTTCTTTCAGTGTTTCTTCCAGAAGCATGAAGTTCTGCTTGCTTGCTATTTAAGTAGCAAGTGACCAAACAATTCTCCATTTGCCTCACCAGGACCCTGAATCAACCTTCCACACTGGTGAGAAGCCCCACTTGTAAATTTCCATAGTTGCTAAACCCATTAATTATGAGTTGACATGCAAAGCCTTGGTGCATGTTATCTTAATTTTTTATAGTCAAGGCCAGTGATCCCATTTGAAAATGATAGCAACAAGTAGTTGAGTTTAAACTGTCTTTGGACATGTTGGGCTTGCTTGAAGAAAGCGGGATCAAGGTAAAAATATGGACACACAATTTATCCCAATGATAATTATATGACCCCAAGGAGAAGCAAGATGGCATTGTGGAAGACAGGAATACTGCCCTGCGTTGCACTGTCTATGTGAAACCATGACTAAATTAACTTAGTATCTTCAGATGACTTTCATTTTACAGAAAATGAAGATTTGGGGGCTAGATGAACAGTTGAAAAATACACTAAAAAGTATAATAAAGAATGAGGGATATTACCTATATGTGACCAACAGAAGCAGTTCTTTTTGAACATGTTTCTTTACAAGATTTGTATACATTTTAAACAGTTTTCTAGCTTGCTTTTTAGCATACTTATATATCAGAAGCACATGCCATAAAAACTTGGTGACTACTATTTTGATGGCTATATAAAATGGTATTATATGGATTTATTTGATGTTAATTTAATTTTGTTAATGTTTTCCTCATTGTTAAATATTTATGGTACTTCTAATGTTTTGCTATTGTAAATAATGCACTCACAACATTTTTGTATATTAATCCTTGTCCATACTTCCAATTATTTCTTTAGCATAGATTTCTAAAATTAAAATTACTAGAATAGAGAGTAAGAATCCTTTTTGAAGCTCTTCATTCATGTTGTGAAAATTCTACCTAAAAAGATTAAAGCTTTCCCACTAGATATGCAAGAAATTTCCCATATCACCAAACTTCACCAAGATTAAAATTGTCATTTTAATAAGTGAGGTTGTTTTAAGAAAGAGATCTTTACCTGATGTTTGGTGGGAAAAGAGCATGGAAATCCAAATTCACAGCTGTAGTATAAAACAGATTAAGTTTCTGCTGGAAATTGGTACTTGCATCATAATAAGAATGCTGGGAATGTCAAAATGGCAGGCACATTCCACAGTAATCTGAAGCCTCACCCAATTATCAAGAATAATGAGTGCTTGCATTTCCATTGGTTTGCTTGCTCTAGGATTCCTATGTATTATTTATCCATTTTTAGAGAAATAGCATATTAAGGTTTAACAGTAAGACCTTATTTTGTATGGTGCCTGAACTCTCTAATTCATAGCTGTTTCCAGCATAACTATAGCAGGTTGAGACTGATTTTTTTTTTTTTTGTCTTATGTAAAGGAATCCTATTACTCTGTCACACTGAGTATTTTTCAGGTACTCTATGTTACCTCAGAGATAATCTTGAATTTTAAACTGATAGAGATCCAGGTTAATTTTCTATATATTTTAGATTCTATATAACAGTTAATTGGAATTTTGTAGTACTTTTGCAGATTTTACAGCACATTTTACAGGTACACAATGTGTGAAAAGACTCAGTGTCATTTTTCTTGGAGAATAATATTTCTTGGATGCATATTCTAACCACATTTTTAGAAAATAGTTTTTCCATTTAAAAGGTGTTGTATATTTAAGGTAGAATTTGAATCAAATATTTGCAAATACAAAGATGAAAGCAAACATTACTCAAGGCCACCCATGAGAGATAACACAGTTAACAATGTTGTGCATTTCCAGGCATCTCTCTTAGCATAACACACGTGAGCACACACATGCACATACACATACTTCCTGTTCTTTGCCTCCTGCCTCTTTATACAATAGTTCATCCCATATGTTTTAACACGTAAAATTTTACTACTTTGATATCATGATAAAAGTTTTGCCATATCAATACAGTCTTAAAAATTTTTATAAATTTTCATATCAATCATTTTAAGTTAGCTTTTTTGATTAGTAACTAAATGCACTGTGCTAGGTACTTTATATGTATTAACTCATTAAAATTCTCACTCCTACTCCATAAGGGAGATATTCTGTTTCACAGATGAGGAACTGAGCAGTACATCTCACAGTGGTACAGCTGAGGTTTGACCTGAGGACTGTCTCTCTCCAAACTTGAGCCTTTAACTACAATATCATATGAGTTTCCTGAAAGTGTATGAAGAATATTTCCTTCATTCTTTTGAGTATTTTATTGTGGGCATATATCATAATTTTATAACTATAGCCTTCTTGACAGATAGAGTTTTTTCAACTAGTTGCTATAAAATACAACTTTGCTACAACATTCATCTATACTACATTTTGGAGACTTGAGTTTAATGCTGATTTATTGGGTCAGTGGGTAAAAATATTAAAACGGGTTCTCCCTGCGAAATTCTTTTACAGAAGGATGGTTCCTATTTTTACTTGATCAACAGTGCGAATTCCCATGGATCTTCAGTAAATAGATGTTAACATATTTTTAATCTGATAAAATTAGAAATGACGTATCAGTTCATTTTTTTATTAAAAAGGTAGTTGTATTTGCATATCAAGTATAAATATATTATGCTAAATCCTGCTTTTTTAATTCCCCATATACTTTTCACCTACAAATTCTGCTTTTTAAACCTAATTTTTTATTTGTAAATTTTTTATACAAAAGATATGAATAACCAGTTTATAGAAAACACATCCAAATGGCAAAACAAAGAAAAAGATTGTGAAATTCAGAAAAAGTACAGAAACACAATTTAAAGTACAGCGCATCACTTTACATTTTATAGGACTGGCAAAATAAAAAATTGATGATATCACCTATTGCTGGTGGGAATTCCAGGAAAGGAAGCTTTCATACATTGTTGTGGAAGTATGAAATATTACAGTCTTTTTTTGAAAGTAATCTGGAAATATTTATAAAATTTTAAATACCTGTACTTTTTAAGCTAGCAATATTATTCTTAGGAATCAATTTGATAGACATTAAAGCATCAAAACACAATAAAATATTTAGGCCAATCTTAACATTAACAATGTCAGTGAAAGTAACGAAAATGATTTTATGTAAGGACAACCAAAGTAAGGGAAATAAGATTACTGTACAAATTTTGAGCAGTACAAAATTAGAAAAATAGCAAATTTTGTTCCAAGCTTATCCAGAGAGATGAAAAATTAATGTTATACAGTTAGAAGAAACTGATTTTGCAGGATTCTATTTAAATATGTGAGAGAGAAAATATGCTTCTTAAATGCATAAGAACAATACACTTCACAAGTGTGGTACATTTTAATAGTCTTTGGTGTAGTTTCACATTGGCCTAAATATTCTTCATCTCATGGATAACATATTTACAAGCCTCTGGAGACATTTCTGATATCACATTGGCTTCTGGGAGCAGGGCCAGTTTAAGAAAGTTGTGAAGTGGATGAAACTTGTCTTATGTGATAGCCCTGTTTACCCATTACCCAGGTCCCTCCTTATCTAAAGCGCCCACTTTAGGATCACACTGGTTTGGCCTAGCTTGTCAGGTCACACCTATCATTTGGGGCTTGCTGCCACTCACTCATGAAAATGTGCATTTCTTCATCATTAGTTTTAAGGTTTATGATGTCAACTATTCTAGTAAATGCCCTTGTAGGGCCAATGAGAGAAAACTGCAGAGTCCAGTTCCAGATAACATGCACGAGTTTTAACTGAGGCATGCCACCAGTGAGGTCCTTTCTTGGCCTTAGATTGAAACCACCAGTTGGTGTCTGTTGAGCTAACGTATCCTCCCCTCTGCAGTAGGAAGACCTATTGAAGAAACATGAGGGGTAGTGTAGAGTTAGAAAAGAAGATTGTTTTCTGTGTTTTCTAATTATATTTACATACTTTTACTCAGAGGCCTTAAATAATAAGATGCAAGACACATAGAAGGTGTCACATTTTGTTTCTTGAAAGTTCATCATTAGATCTGGAAATTATTGGAATTTACTACCACCCACTTGTTTATTCATTAAGTGCACTTATCAAGTGCTAGACATTGTTCTAAGTACTTTACAAACATTAACTCACTTAATCCTCATAACACCCCTTAAATATCAGTATTTTTATTACTGAAGGTCCAGGTTTTATGCTTCACAATTGCTGTTTGGAATGACCTTGAACAAACTTAAATTATCTATTACTTGATTTGAAAATGGAAGATAAGGCTTGACCCTTAAATATCTTACAGAAATATTATGATTGGGTTAAATAAATCCCCAAAGATTATGAAAATAATGCTTTATGAATAGGCAATGTATAATCCTGAAATGTTTGTGGCATTAAATAATAAGCCATCGAAAGAGCTGATTCTTTTTTTTTCGTGTTAGTGAATTATATTTTCTGAAGCTTTAGTTCCCATCTGTGCCGAATTAGTGTGGAACTATTTGTAGAATAAGTTTTAAATCAATGACTTTCTCCTCCCTCTCAGATTGCTCACAGTCTCCAGTGCAATATTATACAATATTAAACCAGATATGACTAGATTGCATTCATTGCATTTTAAAGAAGCCATGCAAAATTACTTAATAAAACAAGAAGAAGGAGTAATATTTGGTTAAATAAAGTGTCACAATGCTAATAATACACTAAAACCGGTGCCATTTTGTAGAATTTGGTATAAGGAGGGTCTATCAAAAATTCTGTCAAGTACTCAAGTAATAAAAAATAAAAAATCCAATTTAAAGCACCAATAAGGATTATGAAGAAGATATTATAACCAGGCATCAGGATATTTTGTGATTGACACTAAAACTCAAGTTTTATTCAACACATGATTGTTAAGGAAGAGCTATGTACAGGACCCTAGGATTGTTGTGGGGTGGGGAGAGAGCATTATGAAGGTGAGTAAGACCTTTGAGGGAGCTATTGGGCAGAGGTGTACGTCAGTGCTTCTCAAACTGACACATACGTACAAATCACCTGGGGACCTTGTTGTCGCCCAATTCTGATTTGGTAAGGTCTAAGTTGGGGGCTGACACTGTTTATTTCTAACAAGCTCTCAGTTGATGAAAATGTTGCAGGTCCAAGGGCCATTTCTGAGTAGCAAGGATATTCATGGTTAACTGCAATGCAAGATGCAGTACAAGCAGTATGAAAGGCAGAAATAAAGTGTTTCAGAAAACAGAAAAAGAAGTGACCAAATATGAATATGGGGGCCTAGAAAGGTGCCACAGTAGAATCCTTGCTGTGTAAGAATGACTGCTTAAGCCGATTTTGGAGGGAAAAGCATTCCACAGCATGAGCTGCGTGCTAGAGGCACACAGTGCTGGGAGTCTCAGAGGCCCACAAGGGGTCCATGTGGCTGAAGAGGAAGAATGGGCTGCGTTGAGAGAAATGAGACTAGGACACTAGCTCAAGGGAGCTGTGATGGGCCCTGGGTGCTTTGTTGAGGAATTTGATATTGTGCTCAGAATGCTAAGATTTGTGTTCTTGGAAAATAACTCTGGTTGTAGGGAGGAAGATGAGAAAGAAAAAAACGTTAGAAGCGCGGAGACTAATTAGGAGGCTTTGCAGAAATGGTGAGATCTTAGGTGTAGAGACTGTGATAGGATTTGGAAAGGTCAGGGTATATTTAAGAAATTCTAATTTAGAATTGATGGGAACTGGAAATCAGTGGGATATGGGAATGAGGTATAAGTTGAAGATGGCCTTATACTTTGTAGATTGAGGAAGGAAGAGGGGCAACACCTCTGATGATAAGAAAAGTGGAAAATGGGACCGGTTTTGGCAGGAGATAATGGCTTCAGATTTGTAATTGTTCATAAGGGCATCTGGAAATGCGTCCCTGAAACATGATAAAGATTGAGAAACATAAATTTGGGAGTCAGGGACAGGGAAGGAATAGCTAAAACAATGGATGGAAATAAAATTTCCAGAGGAATTGAATTTAGTGAGAAATAGTAACAAATGTAAAGAAAGGATAGGAATTTGGGGAGCTGCATGTATTAAGAGGAGGGTCTCAAACCCCAAACATGATTCATTTTTCATTTCTCTGTATTTTAAACACCACTGGAGTTTTTATTAGCAGAGAATGCATCTTGCATAAAAAGTACTCCTTTTTTGCTTTCTGCATTCTAGTGCTGATTGGTTTTGGAATACAACATTCTTAGTACAAAATACTTGGCAAGATAGGTAATTAGTATGTGAGGGTTTATGTCTAACTATCTTCAAACACTGAACAATCATCATTTTCTCTGGAGAATTTTATTCTGATTTTTTAGCACTAAAATCCATTCTTCACCCAGATTTTCACTTAATATCCTTTTTTCTGTTCTAAGAGCCCATCCAGGATATCACACTACATTTGTTTCCCTAGGCCTCTCTAGGCTGTGACAGTTTCTCAGACTTTCCTTGTTTTTGATTATCTTGGCAGTTTTGAGAAGAACAGGTCAGGTGTTTTGATGACCCTCATTTGTGTTTTGCCCAATGTTTTTCTCATGATTAGACTGGAGTTATGATTTGGGGGAGTAAGACCACAGAAGTAAACCATTGTTCTCATCACATCATATGAAGGATGTGAACAATCAATATGACATATTGCTGTTGATGCTAACCTTGATCACCTGACTGAGGGAGTGTTTGCCAGGTTCTTCTACTGGAAAATTATCTTCCTCCTTCCCCTTTCTATACTGCACTCTTTGGAAGGATGTCATTATGTGCAGTTTCCAACTAAGGACTAGAAAGTTTATGCCCCACTTTCTTGACTACAGAGTAGCTATGTAAATTATGTGGCATTTTTCTACATGGCAGATTTGTCTCTTCATCCCTACTTATTTATTCAATCATTTGTACCAGTATGAAGTCATGGATATCTATTTTATACTTTTGGTTATAAGTTAATATTACCTCAGTTATTTTGTTTCTCAAATTTTTCCAGATTTGGCCCTTGGCTCCTGTGTCCCTTGACATACCTCCATCACTGATTTTCTTTGTTTGCTTGTTTGTTTTTGAGCTCTTCCTTACTTTCTGGCATTACAGTGCTCTAGGCTCAACTTATATGTTTACTGCTCCAGCCCTTGAATCAGCCATTTCTCCAAGGACCCCTGATTCCTTTTATTGGAAAATGGTATTAGGAAGCAATATCTGGACACTAGGTGTAGCCTGATTTTTAAAATGCTACAGTGTTGATTTCTCTTAAGGTCTTTTAAGCTGGTGGGAATTCCAGAAATGTAGAAATTTGCTAAGATGGAGAAATGAGAGATTTCTCCCAAAAAGACAATAGTCTTGAGAGCAGTGAAAATTTAAATACACATACACACATATACAAACAGTTACACTTCAATAGAAGACTACAGAGGTGATATGAAAATCTTTAAAAAAGTAATTTAAGAAACCTGTGGAAGGAACTTTAACAAGCCTTCTAAAGTAAGCATTTCTTGAGTTTATTTCATAGGAATAAACTGATGTATTTCCTTTTTCTTTTTAATGGAAAATTTCTTCAGAGCTGAAGTCTTTTAAACTTTTGTAAAAATTTAAGTGTAATACTGCCTTCTTAAGTTTATGAGTAAATCAGAAGAATTTCAGGGGCTCAGAACCCTTCAGCAAAATGATATCATTGATCTTCACAATGTCTCATAGGGCAGAAAAATGATAGACATTAAGAAAAGAAAACCTGATTTCTAATGTGGATGTACTACATCAGGGGAGGGAATGGGTTAGAATTTCTCTGCAGTGAAACATAAAGTTTTCATCATCAGGTTTTAAAGGATAAGGAACCAATAGCAAACAAAAACACATGACCTGAACCTTGGAGTAAGGAACCAGATTTAACTGAATTTTGTGACCATGTTGTATAATTAATTGAAGATCTCAAGGTTTTGTATATATGATTTCTCGTAAAGTGAATTCTGAAAATTGAAATATTCAATCCAATTAAGATCTACTAAGTGTCGACTATAATCAGTGTTGGATACAGGAAGGTGAATGTTTTCTGTCCTTAAAGAAAAGCCATGAATAAAATTAACTAAATGCTATGTTACTGTTCTGTAGATGCATCATATTAGGAGTACAATTAAGAGAACTGGTAAATGTAGCTTGAAAGATTCAGGAAAATACATAGATATTTGTCAAGGCTAATTTATGTCCAGACAATCTTGTGGTGGAATCAAGCATAGAACCTAATTCATCAGCAATCAGTTAATAATGTAGCAATGAATGTAATGCCATCTACTAATTCTGGTAAAGGATGGATTCAGAGGAGGTAAGACTTTGTTATTCAAAAATAATTTTATAATTTAGTTGTGAAGAGAAGAGTATACACGTGGAATAGTGAGCACATGAAATGTCCTTCTGTCATATTATAAAGGAATATTATGTATTATTTAAAAATTAACCATCTTCAGTATTTCACACTAAAGGAAAACAGATTTTAGAAATCACCCCACTTGTATCCTTATTGAATAAAGTAATCTAATACTGTAAATAAGTAAATGAGGCTTGGCTTTTGTAGCTAAGTATCTTGGAAACTCTTGGCCAAGTTTCTTTTCCAAGTCAAACTTTATAAACCTTTTGTGCTTCAAGCTAATGTATGTGTTCACAGAAAAGTTCCCATAAGCAAAGCACTTGGTATCTGCTATAATTTCTTTATAGTCAATGAATGGTTTGCTTTGTTTTCCTTCCATTTACTTCTCCTTCATTCTTACTAAGAACTAAAATATATATTTATACCCTTTTTTAAAAACTACTTTGACATTTTTCTCACTATTCTTTCATTTTTAATTTTTATAAAAGTATTTCAGTATCCTGTCTTTTCATTGAATTTTAATTGTAGATCTGTTGCCACATTCAGTTATTCAGTCATTTATTCATTTAACAACTCTGTAAATTCCAGCCACTGTTGTAGATATTGAGAATGAAGCAGTGCACAAAATAGACACAGTCTGCCCTTAGGGAGCTCATATTCAAATGGGAAGAGGCAGACAGTAGACGGACAAAAAATATGTACTCTGTCAGATGATGATAAATGCTGTGGAGAAAAATAGAGCAGGAATAAACTTAAAATTCTGAAATTTTATACCGTGGGCTAGGAAGCTGAAGTTGTCATTCCTTAAGATTAAACAGCATTTATATGAATGATGCTATCTCAGCACTTTCTGCTGTTCTCTAGATTGAATTACCGATCCAGGAGACTTTATCAATGAGGGAGGTCATTTGAGAACCAGGAAATGATTGTTTGCTTTCCATGGCAGCCTGCCTATGAGAGACGAAATAGTCTACAGGCAGCTCACTTCTTAGGGCAGTTGCTTGGTTAAAACAAAACAAGGACAAGAACCTTTAAAAGTAGCTCTTAGTTTTAACACTGAGATGTTAGGTGGTTCCTGAGAACATTCAGAGAAGGAGAAAACTACTGTCAGTGATATTTTATGTCTGAATAAATATATCTGGACCTGACAACTTGTTCTAAATTTGTCTGGAGAGTCTGCGTTGCCACTGGGGCCAACACTGAAGAAGCATGTTAGTGAGTGGTGTTCTCAGCAATGTTGCTTCACAGTGCGTGGGGCAAAGCCTGTAGATTTCCCATGTTTTTGTAGTTTTGAGATGGAGCATGGAACATCCACAATCCTGTTTTTCTAGAACTATGCCCAATGCCTATTTAATGGCTTGACTGCCCCTCTCTGGGAGCTGGTCCTACTCTGGTTTCTTTGTGACAGGGAAAGAAACCATTTTAACCATCAAAAAATCTAAGAAACTTCAAGATTTCTTTTCGAAAGTAGGTGGAGGCCAAGTTAATATTTACAGTTCCCGAGTACATGTGCAGTTGAGCACTACTTCCTCTGACATCTGAAAATTTTACTTACTTCAATTACCAGTGGCATTGCTAATAATATTTTGGGGTGCTATCACTGTGTCAAGAGTCTAAGAATGCCTGAGTTATACATGTTATAGTAAAGTTTCCCTCCATGGTCCCAAAGGAAAATAGATGTACTGGACAATAGTTGGGAAAATACCAAAGCTGGAGAATTCCTCTTTGTCTCAGTTTCCTCTGTTATAAAGTGTGTGTAATAATTGTTTCTACCCCACAGTGTTGTTGGACATGCTGTGTAAGTTAATATAAATGAGGCATCAAAAGCTAAATTTCTTTGTGGCCTTATGTCTTTTAAAGGGATGTCATGGTCATAAACATGGCCCCTAGAGCTGCAATTCCTGTATTCAAATTCTCTTCCCACCATTAAGTAGACAGCTAACTTTGGGGAAGTTACTTAACATTTTGTGCTTTAAAAAAAAAAGAGGGGTGGGGGTGATAATCATATCCAGCAGGGTGTTGTGTGGAATAAGAGAATTAATACAAATACTGAAAAAATATATGGCTTATTGCAAGTGCTCAAGAACTGTGCCCATTGGTATCATCACTACTACGACTACTTGTGTATTAGCATGGACTTGGCGTCCAGATTCTGATGTAGTACACTGAAGAGCTAGGCTGGATCTCATAAAAGTCTCCTCTCCCCTGCCAGGAAAACCTAAGAAGGCACCATCCAAATCGGCCTGGGTCTGCTTTGCCTGTTTCTTTCCCAAATTCAAGTGTGACTCCTCAGCTCTTACATTCTAATGTCAATCTTCCAGGGGCAGAAGAAACACATTAAGTAAGACCAACACCAAGAGTGTTTGCCCCAATGCCTCAGAAAGGAGTCCATCTGAGTCCACTTGAAACTGTGCTATCCCTGAGACAAGACCATGTGGGAAAGAGTCCAAAGAGAGAGATGAGGGCAGGGCTGCCTCCGAGTGGGACCTGCGCACCTTTAGCAATCCGACTGGAGAGAAGAGACCTAAATGGGAGAGAGAGCCACAGGCAACCCTTGACTTTCCCTGACTTCTGAGAGAAAGAATGACTCTAAGAGGCCACATTTGGGTCCTCGCCCCTTTAATCTAGCCAATAAAATACCTTTGGAGTTGAAGTCACCTTACTCACCCTTGTGGGAGAGCATGTCCAAACCTGGAGAGCAGTTGGGTATGTGCAGACATCCGCTTAAGACCAACTGACCAAATACCACTTTCCCTACAGTCATCTCAACAAAACCACTTCCCCTAAGGAGCAAGTCTAATTCATTAAAAGTTAAAACATGGAATATCAACTTGCTGAATGAGCAGTTCATGAAAAACGGAAACACCAGCGTTTTACACCGGGTCTGGATCTGTTCACTGCTATTCCAGGCAGGACCCCGACAGAGTTAAGACCAGGTGGGGCCACTACAGTAAGCTGGAGAAAATGTGGAAGCTGTGCTCAGCCCTCGTAGGATAGGGACGCAGTATTGCCATAGTGTCCAAGTTTCAAATGAAGGCTGAAATCTGGATTCTTACGTGAATCGCGCTGATGTTTGCATTTTGGCAAATACTTGAAATTAAAAACATAAAGAAATGAAACACTGTGCAAGCCAAACGTACCCCATAAGCAGACTTTACTCTCCCATGTGCCTGCTGTCTGCAGGCTCTGCTGTACATTCGTCCACTAACTGCTCGCGCTTGCAGCTAGTTGAGCACGGGCCCAAAGCGCCACAAGATAGAGTAATTTTTAATCTTGCTGAGACACAAATCTGTATCCCTAGTGCTCCAAGGTTGACTGCTGAATGTTATTTACTTAGCTAGTGAGTGTGCTTTGTTCTCTCCCCAGTTTCTGGATGTCAGTGTGTGTGGCTTTGGGGTTTTTTAAACCACCTTTGTATACATAGTACCACTCAAAACAAGTAAAGCTTTTGCTTTAAACAAAGGCTATGGGAGTTGGGGGCGGGAGTTGACTCCTAATGTTGGAGATGGAAATGAAGAGAAAGTGAAAAGGTCTGCTAAATATTTAACTAGGAAATAGAGATTTGGCAGTTTGGAGTAGAATTCAGTGAGAGGAACAATAGGAATTTTGCGTGAAAACAATCAGCATTTTTCAGGCTATCATAGCAAGAATTAAGAAGTAAATGAAGAGATCCCTTGAAGTTTTGATTATACTTTACTTGATTTTAAGAGGAAATTTAAGTACTGTATAAAGTATTTTTTAAATACTAATTTTTAATTTAAAATATTCAGTATTTTTGAGAGCTGAGGGGTAACCCTGATGAATGTCAAGAAATTGTGATGCTTTATAAGTTATCCTAAATTCTTTTTACCGTTCAGTTCTCAGAGATTGCTTCAGTGGTGACTATCTGTACTTTTTTCTATTTACTTTCATATTTCTCATACAGTGTTCTGCTCATAAGAGATTCTTAATAAATTCATTGCTTTGAATTATTTAAACATCTTCCAATTTTAAACTTTTATGGCTTATATATATATATATATTTTTTTTTTTTCTATCAGATCTATAAATTGTGTGTGTGTCTTGGGTAGTAAAGGGGGACATGCCTCAGACTTGGAGGAATATAAAATATACCCAAACAATGGAATCCATGATTTGAAATCTTCTCTTTGCACAGCCTTATCTTTTAAAAATATTTACTTGAATATATTATGACAGGAGGTTTCTTCTACTGGGCTAGAAATAATATTGAATGAAACAGTCATTGGGTTTTCCCTTTTGAATCCGTATCAAAGCTTTTGGCTGAAAATAACAGGTGAACATTTAAAATAAAGTATTGAAATCATCATAGAGTGTTTGGTTTTGGCTATAGGAATCTGTATTTTGCTTTCAAGTGATGGTGCATGTAACAGAGTAGACCCTCTGGTCCAAGGTCTGATGGTTATTACGTAGACAGATTTCTTCTACCCCTAAATTGCCTTGTCCCTTGAACTGTTTGGCTGTCTTCTACCTTCTTAGGATACATCTAGCAAACAGAAGCTCTAGGACTAGGACTCAGCTGTTGACTTGAGTTAGATTGTCTGGGTCCTTTTGTTTGGCACAAAGGTTTCTTTTCTAGCAACAGGACAATTACAAACAGAGGAATCAATAACCCCGACAGCACAGAGCTTGTCAAATTGTAAAGGATTGATTAGTGGAAAGTGAAATGTCATTCCTGATTGTCATAGTTCATCACTCTTTGATATCAGTCTTTTTTCTTTTTTTCCTATTAAGACCTTCTTTGAAAGCATTATGTCTTCAAGTGAGAAATTCTTCTGGAAAACTTTTTAAAGACAGGATTTGGAGCTGTTGGTTATTTTCTAGCTTTCTAGAAGCCACTATGACCCAATGCTGGAGATGACTTGTCAGGTTTGGTGTAAATAGCTATATCTCAGGATTCATCAACAAAAGATGCCATGTGTACAGAAATTGCTTATTTTCTTTTAAACTGGATTTCTATCCAAAATAGGACAGATTTGCCAGGTAATATCAATTCTTTTATACATAGTGTTCTTTTTCTGGTTATTTTTGAGAAACCTATTTCTATATTGTCTCTAAGGTAATGTGTTTAGCACCCTGTTGTGGGGTAGGTATTCATTCATTTAACAAATATGTTTAAAGCACCAATTATATGCAAGGCATGTTGATAAACATTTATATAAATAAATCAAAGAGAATTAGGGAAAATAACTCAAATACACAAAACAATTTAAAATGTTCATTGAAATAGTGAAATAACTGAAATATTGTTTGCTTTGGTACATGTCATACTCTCTATTTTGAGCTCACTTCTCGTTTCAAAAACTAAACCACTAATTCCACTTACACGAAAACTGTCTTAAATTATTTTGTTGAATTTTATTTTCTGCCTGCGACACGTTTTCTTTCTAAGAAATCTTTTGAAGTATATTTGAGGTCTAAGATCTATATAAAAGTAATGGTGATATGAAGCTTAGAACAAAGTATTTGGTGTTTTGACTTCTTATCATTATTTGAGTTTACAACTCTCCTATCTTAAAAGGCATAATAATCTTTTTTTCTTCCAAATCTCCAAATAAGACTTTATAAATTTATAAAACTAGCGACTTAAACCACTCTAATTTTTATCTTTTAAAGGAATTTTATGGTATCAGTGCCTTCTTAGCTAAGTAGGCAGTGTTGTCATCCTCATGAAGGAATTTTATGGTATCGCCTCTGATAAGTGAATTTTCTTTAAGATACAATACTAAATTTAAAAATGTTAGATCTGTTAAAGTGTAACCGTTAATTTTAGTAACTTCGAATATTGACTTTTAAATATATTCTGAATCATTCTTACTTGTGTTTTAGGATTTAAATAATTACATTCTTTAATCTGAAGAAGTAATTTGTTCCTTTAGAATATCTGATGAAGAATTATTTACTTTTGAATACTCTTTGGCTGTTAGGTGATTTGGACTCTTGGGATCTGCTCATTTGCCTGTCTTCTCAGAAAGCTGGTGCAGAACCCTGCATACCCAAGGAAGACATATGTCAGTTAAGTTTACATCAAAAGGTAAATATTACTCTTCAAAATGTGCACAGATTTTTCAGTCCTATGGATATTAACATTGGCATTTCTTGGTCCATAATGTTTAAAAAATGTCTTGAAAAATTGGAACCATTACATCTTTGGAGAACTTTCCAACAGCCATACCTTCCACACTACCATAAAGTAGCCACTACTTTTTGTTTGCTGGTATTCCCCTCAACTTCAACTGCTACTAATAAGGACCCAGTTTTATCTAGTAGGAACCAAAGCTTCATCTGGAAGTCTATAGCCTATCGAGTTTTGCTTACCCTGGCCACATGTTCATTCAAAGTAGTAAAGTCTTTATTTTCTAGATCACTATTTTGACTTGTTCAAACCTAAATTGGTACCCTGAATTACAGTAAAATTTCTACAATTTCTTATTAACTTTTACAATTGACATTCAAAGTTTACTGTCTATTTTTTCTGAACTTAAAAAATACTTTTAAAAAGTTAACTAGTGGAGGATATGAACAGACAGTTCTCCAAAGAAGAAATTCAGATGGCCAACAGGCATGGGAAAAGACACTCCACATCACTAATCATCAGAGAAATGCAAATTTAAACCACAATGAGATATCACCTTACACCAGTTAGGATGGCCAACATCGAAAAGACTAGGAACAACAAATGCTGGCCAGGATGTGGAGAAAGGGGAACCCTCCTACATTGCTGGTGGGAATGTATACTAGTTCAACCATTGTGGAAAGCAATGTGGAGGTTTCTCAAAAAACTAAAAATAGAAATACCATTTGACCTGGGAATCCCACTCCTAGGAATTTACCCAAAGAAAACAAGTTCTCAGATTCAAAAAGAAATATGTACCCCTATGTTTATTGCGGCACTATTTACAATAGCCAAGATAGGGAAGTGACAAGTGTCCATCAGTAGATGAATGGATAAAAAAGAAGTGGTACATATACACAATAGAATACTATTCAGCTATAAGAAAGAAACAAATCCTACCATTTGCAACAACATGGATGGAGCTAGAGGGTATTATGCTCAGTGAAATAAGGCAGGGGGACAAAGACAAATACCAAATGATTTCCCTCATTTGTGCATTATAATGACGAAGCAAAACTGAAGGAACAAAACAGCAGCAGACTCACAGACTCCAAGAAGGGACTAGTGGTTACCAAAGGGGAGGGGTAGGGGAGGGCAGGTGGGGAGGAAGGGAGAAGGGGATTAAGGGGTACTATGATTAGTACACATGGTGTGGGGTGGGGGTTCAAGGGGAAGACAGTGTAGCACAGAAAGACAAGTAGTGACTCTGTGGCATCTTACTACACTGATGAACAGTGACTGCAGTGGGGTATGGGGGAACTCGATAATATGGGTGAATGTAGTAACCACATTGTTTTTCATGTGAAACCTTCATAAGAGTGTATATCAATGATATCTTTATTTTTTAAAAAGTTAAATAAAAATTATCAAATCCCTGCAATATGCAAGTCACTATTCTGGAAAATTTACATATGATCTATTTTTGATTCCTATAACAAGTCATTGAGAAAAGTGTCAAAACCAATAGCTATTTTTCAGTAGTAAAGTAGTACTGCAGTAGCTACCCTGATCATTTGATATTTCTGCAACTGACAGTCTTGATAACTCCTTTCTCTTATTAACTCTTCACTCCCTTGGCCTTTGTGCTGAACATATTCTTTTGGTTGTTCTTACACATCTTTGGCCCTTCCTTCTCTGTTATCTTCATAGCCACCTTTCTTCTGCCTATTCTTTAAATGCCCGTGTTCCCTAACCACTCCTAAGTTTCAAGTTTTGTAGCTGATCATATCCAAATCTACATCTAAGGTTCCAGGCACCTTCCCAGGCTTCAGGCTTGCATATGTAACTGCTTGCTGAACATCTCTGCTTATATGTCCCACAGACACCTCAAAATCAACATGGAGAAAACCAACTCATGTTTTCCCCAGTAAATTCACTTCTACACTTGTGTTCAGCTCTGCACAATGTCCGTTTGACTTGTCATAAGCATGATTGATCACTGTGTGTCCCTTCCTAAGATGGAAATCTGGCACTTACCTTTGAGTTCTTCCTGTCCCTTGTCACCTGCATTCTATCATCTCTAATACTAAGGAATTTAATTGCTAAGTATTTCTTAAATGTCTTACTATTCCATATTTATCAAATATCATTACTTACTACCTTTACTGTAGTCAGTCACCATATCTTACCAGGACTATTGCTGAATCTGCCTCACTGATTTTTCTGAAGCAGGTATTTTGCCCCTGAAATCTATTTTGTGCACAGTTAGATGGTAAAATATAAAGCTGAATTCACCTGGCTACTCCTGTGCTTAAATCTTGAATGGCTTCCCATCAGCTACAGGATAAAGTTTACAATACTTGCTGCGTGTATTGGTCAATCTTCAGAAGGAGACAAGTGCCTCACTCAAAAGGGTTTGACTAAAGAAAAACCAGTGAATGAGTCATTTCAGTTTTTGGTAGAATAAGAGAAACAAAAACGATTAGAGGCACCTAGCAACCAGCAACATTGTAAAATTTTACCGAGCTTTGTCCGAAGGAGGGTATATAGAAGGAATATTGTAACAGAATCTAGTTAGAGCTGGAACCAAGAAAGAGGACTCATAGGAAAGGAGCTATGAACACAGGGGAATGTAGCCATTGCCAAAGCAGAGTGCAGTGGAGAGGGAGCTGAGAAGATAGGTGCTCAGCCTCTCTCTACTTTTACCCTCCCATCTCTTGCCAAGGTCTCCTGTTGGTGCCAGGCACCATTCTGAGTGCTTACATATCTATTTATGTCCATTCTTTATGTATGAGGGTTCTGAAGCATAGAAAAGTTAAGAAAATGGCCTAAGACCTCATAGCTAATAAATGAAGTGAGCAGGATTCAAACTCAGGCAGTCTGGCTTCCAATTCTGTTTTCTTAACCACATCACTATAGAACCTTTCTAAATAAATATTTAGCCATTGTACTTACAGCCTAGTTAGTCTAATGAATATTCTTAAATACATAAATTCTAAGTGCTACATGTCACTTTGGAGCATGAATAGTTTGAAGCTTTATGAACCATGACTTATTTATATAAACACAACTATTCAGAAGAGAAGTTGCTTCAATTTGTTGGGAATTTAGGATTGTCAATGAATTTAGAGGGAACAGAGAAAGGGCACCTGCTCAAATTAAGATTACTAATCACATCAGAGCTTCGGAATTTAAGTGCTTAATGAAAGTGATCATAAGATATGTTATAGAAAACACATGGCCAGGAGTCTCTCTAGTCAGAAGGAGAGTTATGTGAATTTACAACATGTATCGGCCCATGTGATGCTGAAAGTGAAGTGAGGTCCACTATTTGGGGTAACACTAAGCTTAGTAACTGGGCCTGTATTTCACCTTTAACAGACAGGTTCTAGTGTTTCAGGAGCAGAGGGATTCATTTCTAGCTCTACATGTGTGCAGTATTAGCCCTCACTAAAGCCAGGGTGCCGTTTTTAGTCTTGGTGCACTGAGAACTGCTGCTTTTACAGCATTTGAAGACATTTTCAGGAATATTTGATGAAATGATAATTGCATGTGAGAGACCTGGGAATAAAAAACATTTTTCTTTTCTTTGAGAAAAAAAAAAGAATGACTCTTCTTGTCATTAATTCTTTTTCTTGCAGATGATACTGAACAGCTTTCCGAGGTCTTATTTTTGATAAAATAAAAGGTATAAACATCTGAACCAATTATCAAGAAAAAAGAGCAGTTCCCTAAGATAAAATGAGAGGAACGTGTAACTCTCAATGTTCATGGTGACAAAAAAAATTTTTTTTCCCTATATGCTTTCTTGTGCTTAATAAGGGGCCCAAATTCAAATGTTCACTCTCCTTAATGAGTTAGTGATATTACTATAGTTGTAGTTTTTCTTTATAGACATTTTCTAAATATTTAGAATTAATTTGCTGTTTCACTTATTAATTAAATGTATCTCAAAATAAGAATGAGTTTTTCTTTTGCTTCTGATAATACGTAACAATTTAGATGAGATTATCCACAGATTAAGATTATGGAAGGTATGTTTGGATTGAAGTCTTTCCAAATGCACATTTCTTTTCTCCCAAATTGATCTCAGAAATATCTTAAGGCTCAAATGTCATTATTACTTTTATGTGCATTCTAATCCTTTCAAGGATATTAAAAGTTTTATGCCAAGAAAAACAGCAGTCTTTGTAAAACACACACACACACACACACACACACACACAGGAATATATAAAGCATTCAAACCCAGTATAAAATCAGTATATATTGAAGGTAATTATTTAGGTGATATTGATTTGTCAGTGTAGATTCTTTAAATGTAACAAGTGTCCACTCTGGTGGGATGTTGATAATGGGGGAGGCTGTGCATGTGAGGGCAGGACCGTATGGGAAATCTCAATGCCATCTGCTCAATGCCATGCTGTGCACCTAAAATTATCCTCCGAGAAAAAGCCTGTTAAAAAAATAACTATCGCAGTGTTAAGCTGGAGAAGTCAGCATAGAGAAGTCAGCTGATCCAAGTTAAAACTTCTTTGATGATGTACTTGATAATGACTCAAATCTCATACATTTTATGATGTGCAGTAAAAAAAGAATAAAAGGCAGTAGGATATAGAAGAGCATTATTAAGTTTGACAATTAAAAAGTTAATATATATGAACATTGTTGATTTAGCATAGCTGTATTACCCATAACCCTCGAATATGTTTATTTCTTTGTGCCAGGTTATTCAGTTTAAATGCTGAGCTTGGTGCTTGGTTCCAGAGTATAATGGAAATTATGTTTTATGTGTCACCACTCCTGCAACTCTGAATTCCAAAGAGGTGTTTGGAGAAAGGAGCATGGGAAGAGGTCATTGGGTGGGGAATGGGCAAATAGAAGGTGGAAGGATGATAATAATTGCTTCCTTTGGCTTGGCTCTGGTGTTTTAAAGCAAGTGCTTTGTTGATGCTGAGTTAGTTCAGCCTTTAGATCCAAGGCCTCATCTGAAAAGTTATTTCTCTGATAAGATACAGTAACTTACCCTTCTGTCCAAAATCTCTGAAAGCTATACTCTGTCTTGGTAGCATCTACATGATTCTTCTGGCCTATTAGTTCCATTCTTGTTCTGCATTTTTGCCAGGTCTGTTCTATTTTTTTCAGTTTGCATGGGATGGGACAGCATATCTGGGATGCTCCAGGATCTGCAAAAGGAACACATTTGCTCTGAGTTCTTCAAGAAGTGGCAGAAGGTTTGAAAATGGCCCTGAGTCCATACACAGTCTGTAATGCTGCTTCCCTAATTCTGATTCCCTTTCTGGGTCCTTCTGCTATTAAAGACTCCATTTAGTCAATTGCAGCTGAGTGATTTTGCCTGATGTGGGGCAAAATGGTTCAAGTTGATTGACTTTTGAAGTTCTAACAATCAAATTTAGAAAGGTTCTTTATGTATTATCTTAAGAAAAGGACCCAAACCTCGAATATGGGTCCCTGTACTTTGGCAATATTCTGTCTCTCCTCCAGCCTGCCTATATACTGAATTGAAAACTTAAGACCTTTTGAAGACATTCCTACACTTAGTCTCTAAACTTTCTCGCTTTTGAATGTGATAAATGTAGCCATCCCTAAATTCTAAAGTGCACTATACATAGAGCCTTTTCTCAATTTCCAGGGCAGAAAGAATGTAAGTGCCTTAGACTTAAATATTATCTTTGGAGACTTTCAAAATTGAGTATTTAGGATGTTGCTAGTGCAGATTTACAAGAGCAGGATCTTCTGAAGTCTGGGCTTCATTCATACACAACCCAGACTGAAGTTTACTGTTTGCTAAATAAAGGAATAGGGTTAAGATCGCAAGAATTAGAGAATGTTTAATCCGAGCACTGTTTCAAAGCACTTTAAATGAACTATTTTTTAGAAAATGACAACTTATATTTGAATTACTGAACTGGTAAAATCTTAGAGAAGAAGTGGAACTTAGAGACCAAAGCCTCTAAATGCTTTATTGTACAAATGGAGAAATTGACAAAGAAAAGCAAAGGGTTATGATTCTCAAGGTCAAGGTCATGATTCTGTAAAGACTCAAGGTCATGATTCTTTAAAGGCCACCAGTGGGGTGACAGCCTGGATTTCTGTTTTCTCTTTTCTCCAACTGCAGCTGAGTTCTTTTTATCTAGTCATGCTAGCAGGACACAGTGGAGAAACTACAATACTTTATTAGTTTGGGGTGAATTAATTTGAAAGTAATCAGTAATTTCTCAAAAATGAATCTGAATTTCCAGCTAATATCCCCTGATCTCTTTCTGTTGGTTTAAACAAGGCTTTACCATATTTGACATTAACTTGGGGATGTAGTTGATAATACCCACTTAATTGATTTGTAAATTCAGAAGGAGAGGATTAAGCTTGTTTGTATCTTTTCTTTAAAGTTACAATATATATTTGAATTTAAGATACTTCTATGAAATTTCCTAAGAACAGATTTTTGTGAAAACACAATTTTGCTGTGACTCGGTTTTATATTTAGAAACAATAATGCCCTTCAGTATGAAGTGAAACTCTGTATGAAGTTTTCAAACAGGATTAGCACTGAATTACCCACTGTCTATGATTCAAATCACTGAGGGCCTTTGGAACTTTGGAGTTCAGTTGATTCTGAGGTATGTTTAGTGCTATTTCTTTTTGCCAAAGCGAAATTTGCAACTCTTAAGTTATTTGTGTTACCCTAATTTCCATGAGGGCAAAAGTTACTAAGTTTTATTTCTAGCAAATATCATGGCGATGAAGTATATTAAAGTCTTCAAAAGCACTCTCAAATATTTTAAAGATTTCTAAGCACAAGTTTTTATTTTATGTTATCAAATAAACCACTTTTATTGTTTTGGATTTGAATGTTGACTTGCAGACATGAAGGTGGAGTGTGTATGGTGTGGATGGTACTTCCCATCTATACCCTGTGGGTTTTGCATCTCCTTTGCTAGCATTTGTGAATGCCTAACTTACTAGGATCTCATTCCTTTCAGGTAAACATATTGCCAGAAATACAGCATCAGCTTTGCACAAAGGAAGGATTATGTGAAATAATTAGAAGATTTCCAGGTAATTTTCAGTTTGCTTCTTTATGCTTAAACAGATAAGATATGTAGGCTTCCTCAAGAGAGACCAAATAATGAGATCTCAGAACCTCATATTTAGCTCCTCTGTGTATCAATTCTACTGTCACAAATCTTCCAGAATCCACAGGTTTTACCAATGTGAAGACCTTGATAAAAAGGAATACAAGTGTTAACATTGATATTCTTTCTCTCATTTTTGTCTTCTAACTTTCTAGGTGAATATTCCATTTCTTCCTTTGTGTTTTTCTTTAAAATAATTGCTGCTTTATTTTAAAAGCAATTATAATATTTCCTAATTATATAAAACTTGAGGTTTTTAAAAAATGTATTGCTTTGTGATTAAATGATTCTGATCCTAACAAATTTGTTTCTTCTCTCTGAAATCCCCCTTCCTTTGTGTGTTTTAAACTGGATACTGAATGAGTAAATTCTATGTCCTGACAACATTAGAGACAAAATTACCACCTCATTTCCTCATAGATTCCCAGAGTGAAAAAAAAGATGGTATATGAATCTTCATAGATCAAATTATAACTTACTTCAAAACTCATCAGTTTAAAGGGATCCTCAGATTTCTTGTTTAAAGCCCATGTAATATTTAACAGCTTATGCCCCTAGAAATATAATATTTCACTATATAATCTAGATCTACATTTCTTTCTTTCTTTTTTGGGGGGGAACATAGTGAAATCAGAAAACCATCTTAACCCATCAACTTTCCCATAGGGTTTCTGCCTCCACACCAAACTGTGTCCTGTTATAAAGACTGCAGTCTTCTACTGTCATTTATCAAGGATTAAAATAAAATAAAAATGAACCAGCAATTCAACTTTCAATTTAAGATACTGGTCTAAAATAAATAATAGTTGTATAAACTTTCTTCTGTAGCTGTTGTTTTATATGGCAATTGTACTGATTCCGTAATCCGTTTTGTTTTGTTTGGGTTAACTCCAGCTGGATTGTTTCTCTTTTTTATAAAAAAAGAATGTTTTTATAAGAAGTAAGTAAAATAATTATTTCCACTAATAAATTATTAATAAATATGTAGAAATCCTTTAGTTAAGGCAATTTGAAAAAGGTCTTGTTTACATTTTGAACAGAGCTTGCATATTTTTAAAGTATGTTTTTCTAGGTTACTATTTACATTTCAAAATGGTTGAATCAAAACACCAAGTTTCCTTAATACTGAAGTTAACAGAATAGAATCATAAGAGTGAAAGCATGCTTGCAGCCAGAAATGGATTACCAGTTTTAAAAAATTACCTAAACAACTCTTACAAAAGTTTATATTTTGTGTCCCTAAAATTAATGTTTTTATGTCTTTCTTTGCTTTAAACTTTTTTATTCTCAAGAACAGCTATAGGTTCTAGACATATCCTTTCTCCCCTCTGTCTAGTGTGTTAATTTTCTGTTTATCTCTGTCACTAACAAGATGGTTTCGTGGACAAGATGATTTCATGGAATATACATCCTTTTAAATGGAACGACTTCTCCTGTCATGTTATCTTTTTCTAGCTAAAGATAATTTTCTTAGATGTATAGCTTTAAAAGAATGTGTCTACAGCATTATTTTCTGATTTAAGCTTTATAAACAATATCTTTTATTGTAGACTGTTGCTATGAATATATGGTATATCATATAAGCTCAGTATTCACAAGATGAAAAATATTTTATTTATTGTGAATACTGAATGTTTAATACTGGTTACAGATTAGATAGCATCATGTTAGTACCTAAATATATATAGCACTATTGAAAAGTTTAAGATAGCAAAGCTTAAAATAATACTTCATCATATAGCCATTTTTTTAAAAGGCCAAGTGGCCTGTGTTATTTTAAGCTGTGTTTCATTTCGAGTGAGACAAAATATGAATTTTGAAACCAGAAATTTTAGCTCTGCCCCCTATTAGCTATGTGGCAACTTTAGGATGTTGAGTTTTTAAATCTACAAAATGAAGATAATGAGAAGCTTATTACCATTTCATAAGCTTAACTTTGAAAATTAAGTAAATTCTATATGTATGTAAATATACACATTATTATACACTCATATATGTGTCTCATACACACACATATATTTGTACATATTACATACACACAAAAAGCATATAATACATTGTATCTTAGATGTAATGCTTACAAAATGGTAACTGCACCATTATAGATTTGAAAAATCAAGCAACAGGCCTCACTATGCTTAATATTTTTTCTTCATCTGATCATTACTATGACTTTATGTTTCCATCGAAGACCTGTAAAGAGTCTGAGATTCCATCCTACTTCCAAACTCACAAGTCACCTGCTACAATTTCCTGGGGGCTGGCAGAAGGTAGGAGACTCCAGGGTCAGAGACAAATGGCTTTATTATTTGTAGTGATAGCTGGAGGTGGACTGTCAGCATCTGCGCTGGTTTACTGTATCCCACTTGTGATGTGAAGAAGGCTAGGGAGCTAGGTGATGCTTGAATCCTTAGTGGTTTGCATTTCAAGAGAGGAACTCTGAGCTTAGGGAACTTGAATCTTTTCTAAAAGGCATGCCTTTATTTTCTAGTGAGCATGCCTGCCCTTTGCCCCAGAGAGAGACATTTTTTTTGTTAAATGGTACAAAACCTTCTCTTTGCTCCGGAGTGAGACACCATCTCTATCTTTCAAGGCTATCTGCTATATAAATAATCTTTGAAAAGATAGTTCACAACAAAGATCGTCAGTTCCTCTGTTTGCAAAATGTGCAGAAATGTGAAAGATATATGGAGAAGGGTTTCCTAAGGTTTCAGAGAAGAATACCTGACAAGTTCTAGCTCCGAAGCTTAATCAATATATAATTCTGAGCAAGATTTAAAGCCTAGTTGTGCTTCAGTTTTCTTATCTATAAAAATACAACATTTGGCAATGATTAATAATGCTGAGGTTCCATGATTCTACTGTGTCATTTTTCCCTGTAGACACGCTGTCCCATGCTTTATCTTCAGCAGTAGGTAGAGACAGAGATGCCAAGAAAGGAGGGTGAGCATACTGGTGAATGCAGTTGGGGGCAGGTAAGTGTGGCAGGACAGCGTTTGGGCCAGATGTAGAGGAGTGCTTGAAGACAGCATGTTAGACTAACACAGTCTGTTCTGTTCCACAGCCAAACATGGTGTACCTGACATTAAAGTCATGACTCCCATTAAAGGACACAAATCCATGGAATTTTTACGGGCTAGCTCAAAGATTTATTTTTATCTTGTTACTTAATACTTTGCCTTTAGGGGGAAAAAAGTTTCTTATAATTTTTAGTTGGCTAACCTTGTTGCTAATAATTCCTGTTGCTTTTGATTAAAGCTTTTCTTTTTTTTTTATAAAAAGGATTTCTTTCCCATATTCGAACTATAAGTACAAAACACAACATCAGAGAACTGTTTTACTCTGGTTGCAAGTTGTTGATTTTGTTCTTTTAGTGCATCATTGCCACCAAAAAGTCCTGCTTAGGAGCTTGCCAAAATTTTGGCTCTTCCTCATTCTTTCCAGCAGTGTTATCTCAGCCTGAGCACTGGCTTTCACATGGAGCTTGAAATGTACCCAGACTTCTATTCAAAGATAGCATATTGAACATTTTAGGAACTATGTCCTCATTTTCTTAGTAACATGTGAGCACATAAAGAGAAAGGAAAACAAAAAAAATTGAATACCTTTCAATGTATCTAAACAAGGCTGGACTTTAAAAGATCATAGATACCAAATATAAAACATATCTTTTTTATTATATAATTGAAATTATTTTTAAACATTGGCAAATAATGGTTATTTATCTCATGTGACACTGTTGATTGCTTTTAATATTTCAGGTCTAAAAATTCCTATTTATCATATGCTCTCAGTGAACTGTTGTCCAACAATCAGGTAGGCTAGCTTAAATTTTTTTAAAAAGCAACATGTAAATTGTCCATGCTTAAGACCATTTGAGGATTTTACTACTTTCATTTTTTTCCTCCCTGCTGCTATGCCTTGGAGGAATGTTCTTCTTCAAACAAGAGTACAGGAATGGGAACATCCCTAATATTAAAGAAGACCAGGGGCTTAACTCTACTAGACAATTAGGCAAACTTTCAAAGTAGGCCACAGTTTGCTTGTTCTCTGTGCTCTCAAATGCTGACACCCCATCCTGTGTCTCCTGTGTGCTCTTTCCTGCTTCTATATTTCCAAACCTTTCACCTCCTGAGCTACACATGATTATAATCCTTTATGGAAAATATTCTTTCCCCGAGTAAAATTCATCTCTTTAGTATGACTGACTTCAGCAAGGTGATAGCAGAAAGCAAGCTGATGGAACTAATTCATCCTAAATTATACCCTCACCCCAGTTATAAGCCTCTTAGATATATTTGCATTTTTATAAAAGAAGTTTGCAAACTCAATGAATTTCTAATTGGTAGGATTTCTGGAAGTGCATTCAAATTCCCATTCAATTATCAGCAAGCCATCCACACCCAAACCTTACCAAATCCATCTACTTTTCTTCATCCCTACCATGACCATCCTAGTCCAAGTCAGCATTCTCTCTAACTCTCCCCACTTCCTTTCTTGCCTCTGAAACATCCAGAGTGACCTTTCTGCAGCCAGATTGATCTTTCTCCATCCCTTTCATAAATAAAACAAATTCATTAGGCCTGCTCACAGTAGTCTGCCTAGGGACTAAACAGTGATGCCCCCAGTAACTAGCTGATGCTCCGACTTGACCCAGGGATGGATTTTATCTAGAACAGAAGTCACACACCTAAATGTTTCCAGGGACCTGGCTTGGGACACAACAAATTTCATAACAAATTCAGAAGGTTGAGAGGCCAGATAACCTGCACATTTTCAGTATTTGGCCTTTCATTAAATTTAGACTCTTTCGCATAAGCCACTGGGTCTCCGGGAAGAGGAGCTGAACCCATAGGAAAGTACAAGGCTGTGCTGCATGGCATCCCAGCTACACCTCTGGAGTGTTTTAATGTTGGAAACTTAAAGGTCCCCTGTGCTTCTCATCCCTGTAAAGTTCAGTTACCACTAAGATTCAAATCCCATCCAGTGGCCTAGTGCTTCTTCTCCCACCTACTCATCTCCATACTTGTCCCTGCTCCTTCCCCTTAGCACATCTTTGCATTTCCCTAAACCCCTGGTAAACTCCAGCTTTCCTTTTGCTCATAAACAGTAACTGCTAACCGCTAAGCACAACAAAGTTGGGTTTTCTAGTAAAACCTTAATGTCTGGAGTTGGAAGGGATTGTCAGCATCTCCTTGCTTTTCTTTCTTGCTATCGTCTACAAACATCCTGATGATTCAAGATAGTCAATAAGAAAATTATCACCTGGGTTAACTTCTTCCTCTCCACTTTAAATCTGCCATCATTCTTGCTACTTCTGATGTCCATACCAATGACCCTGTCATCAGCCTAACCTTACTGCTCTTTGATCTCACTGAGCATATGATGTTCATTTTTCATCAACTTCAGCTTCCTGCTTGTGTAACTTTGCTTAGTAACTTGCATCACCCAGAACTACTCCATCTTTGAAGCTTAAATTAATTCACTGTTGTTAATCATAGTCCTTCTGGCATTTTCACTATTTCAGTGCCACTGAGCCTAGAACCTCAGCTGACACTTTTGGTACTCTTAATTCTGCTACTTTCTCCAAGTATGTTAGCCAGTTTTGGTCATAATTTCTTTCCTACCAAGCCTGGATCACCTAGTCTTCCACACCAGCCCTTAAGCCACCAATTGTAGAATTTGACTTCTCTGTCCCTATACAACAAACACTGGAAAAAAATCTCAAAGTTTCTTGTTCTCTTATTAGAGGATGTGTTCCTCAGTTGCTAAAATGGAAAAAACAATCATATTACTCTTGAAATTGTCAGCTCACCTACCACCATTAACATAGTAGTGGCCTCTTCTGAAGCAGCCTCTCCTTGTCTCCTTCTAAAATGCTTATGAAAACACATACCAGTAAAAGTTTAACAACCACTCCTAGCACTTGCAATGCAGGAAAACATAGGAGAAATTTCTAAGGCTGTGCATTCTAAGGCTGATAGAAGTAAATTGTAGTGCTTAATACTCCATTCAATTCAGTAGAAGTACAGAAGATCTTTTCCTCCATAGTCAGGGTGTATTTCCAAAGATGAGCCAGTGGAATGTGCACACAGTTTGGATGTGGTTTGCAAAAGAATGTCTTCTACAATCTTAGCCAGCCATCAGTTGAGCTAAGCAAGTTAGCACCAGAAAATGGATCTTAATCTGTCATGAAGCCGTAGGTCTCAGAAAAGTCAAGGTTTGAGAAAAGGACACATTCGTTCTAAATTGAGCATATTGTTTTTAAAATGAAGAATATAAATATCTTGACTATACCAATCCAGAGAACATTTTTGTATATCTATTTCAATACAACTATGAACATTTTTGTATGTGTGTTTCATATTGAAAATCTAAACTATTGTAACTCAAAGGTGTCTTCCAAGTGAAGTCTCCCCAATTTGCTGACATAGATGTACACTTCTTTCCTCTGTGTCCCTGCTATACCTGGTGAAAACTTCTATTGTAGACAAGTCACATTGTATGCTAATTGTATTTTTTTGTGTTTATCACTGCATGAGGACTGAGATTCCCTGAAGGCAGGATCTCATTTGTCACTTCTCAAGTTCAGTGCATGGTCATAGTTCCTGGTATATGAGAGTCACTCTAATATTGCTAAAAAAAGACTGGAGAGGCTGATGGAGAGGGTTGGAGTTATAGAAAAGAAGTCCTTCCAATCAATCATCAGAGGGTCTTGGCAATACTTGTGTGAGTTTACCATTTACCCGTTACTGGTTTGGTACTGGTACTCAATACTGATTTTGTTCTAGGGGGCAGAGAACAAGGGCCAGCAAAGTTAAAAATACTGCCTTATTTCTCTAAGATATAATTACATATTTTGAGTAGTAAGGTATTTGCATCTATGAAAGACTTAGAGAAACTGGTATAATATATATATATATACAATGCATAACAATATCAGTCGACCAACTTCTAGGTGATTCCCATTGCAGCCAAGAGACTCATCACTGTATCGATGTCGAAGAGGACAAGCTTAACAGTGTCTCACATTGTTGTGGATCCTCAGTCATGCAGGCTAGACATGTACTTGCAGTTCCCTTAGGCAGGCTCATATTTATGTACCACTTTAACCCAAACATCTTTAAATATTTGTTCGCCATTTCTTTAGAAGAGAAGCTAAGTGCTGACTGCCAGAAGGATGGAGTAGGAAGACAATGGTGAAAGTTCTCTCTCTTTACTTATCTAGTAATGTTTTAGTACTTGTTATAGATTAGCCCTTCAGGCAGTTTTCTTCATCTTAATGGTTCTACATTCAGGGCAGAGGAAATCCAATACTTCTTGCCTATTATTGTGCATCAGCAGTTTTTCTCTGTGAATCCTGTGAAAGAAAGTGAGGGTGTCTGAGATACGGATAGAAAACCTAAATCAGAATGAAAGAGCATTGATCTAGATTGCAGTGGATGTTAGGTGAATTATTTTTCTTTTTTAAACTTTAAACCTCAAAAAATCTCAAAAGCTCTATTTAATGAAGAAATGGAATTGCTTTGGTCCGTACCAGGTAGGATCCTACCCTCTTCATCACCTCCTTTGCTCTGTCTTTTCTTTCTCCTGGTGACCCCTGGTGGCAACTTCCTGACACCTGCCTGACCCCAGGAAGCTCAGGAAGGTTCAGTCTGGGAGTCATGACTCGAGATAAGGAACCTTAGAATAGAGAGACTTCACAGCAGTCAGTGGGAGTGGAAAGTGTATTTGTGATGTTCTCTGTTTATCAAGCATGAAAGTTAGTAGACATGTTCATCTCTTTCCTTGTATCCGGTTCAGGTTTTTGCCTGCCCATAAAGAAGTTAATGCAAATAGAAATCAGATTTTTAAAATAATCATGCATTTTTAAAACTCCTTTTATCTTCACCTTGTATATGCCTTTCTCATACTAGTAAGATACTTCCATTGTGAAAAAACAGAAAATATAAACAATAAAAAAGAAAAAAGTATATACAGTGAAATTACATAATCTTCTCTATTAATATACAATTTTTACATACTAGAGTATTATGCAAGTCAAGTGTGAACACATTATGGCATATTTATCAGTGAAAAACTAAGAAGACATTAAAAATAATGGAGATTTATATTTATTTTTACAGACAAATATTCACACCATATTGTTGAGTTAAAAATAAGAATATCGTGTATCATATATATTTTATATACTATATATATTTTATATTAATATATACTTTGCCTGTTTATACAATATTTATGCAAAATGTGTATTGAGTATGTTTAGTTTTAAAATATATAGTTAATAATATTGTAATAAGGGTGGTGGCAGGGTAACTAGACTTGTTATGGGGATATTTTGTAATGTAGAAAAATACCAAATCCCTATGATGTGCACCTGAAACTAATAGGATATTGTATGTCAATTATACTTCAACAACAATAAAGAAATAAAAAATAAAAATATGTACTTACATATATGAATTCATTTAATAACAATGGCTCTATGAGGGAGATATAATTATTTGACCCAAGTGCAGAGAAATTAGGTAAAATTTCCAGGATCACACATATAACACATGGTATCTGCATATAGGCAGTATGAGTCTGAAGCCTTCTTTCTTGACCACTTCACTCCACCAAACTCCTCAGGGTGGCATTCCTGGCCCCACAGGCTAAGGCAGCCTGCGTTTCCCCCTGGTCTCCAGTTATTCCCCCAACCTAACTCTATCTGCTCAAGCCAACTGCCACCACTCACAGCATACTTTACTGCCCTCTCCTCTTGTGGCTTCACCCTATGACCTCCTTTTAGCTTGATCATCTCTTTAAAGACCTTTTCTCCAAATACAGTCACATTCTGAGGTACTGGGGCTAAAGACTTTAACATAGGAATTTTGGGGGACACATTTCAGCCTGTAACAGCCACAGATGGGTGGACGAGGCAAGGAAATGTGATTGGCAGTTCCACCAGATCCATTTGGAGAGAGGAAAACAGATCTCCAAAGGAAGACAAAAACAACAGATGTCTATTATTGTAGGTATTTGATAAATACTTATTGGTTGGCTATGATAAAGCCTGTGGAATTCTTTAGGCAGAACTAGCCTCCCTGCCCCAAATCATTTTAAAGTAAGGGAATATTCATCTTCCCTTCTCTTCAGCCCCAGGAGCCCAATACTGTCCACTAGTGACACGCATGCCCTCTGCTGGGCTCTATGTGGGCTCTTTAGGTGTCTTGCTTACTTCTTTCTACCTTGAACCCTATTCTCACATGTTCCCAGACCTGCGTCTACTCTCCAGAGTGAGCTAATCTGACAGATTAATTAGTGCTGCCATACTTCCCTTTCTCAAAAGTACATTTTTTCCCCCACAGGAAATACTTTAACCCAAATGAATTGATAAGAATTTTAGACACCATTGCACACCAGTCAGAATCTCATGGAGACTATTGTGCATGCAAATGTAGCAATCACCTACACATTCTAATCTAGCCATAAAATTTGCCACTCTCCCTGTGAACCATAGATCTCGAAGTTTGCTAATCATGGCCAAAATCAAATGGCAGGATTTGGAAAATGATAGCATAGCCTTGCTTCATTTTCTTGAAAATGGGGGGAAAAATCTGCTGATTACTGTATAGCCTGTTAGTCAGAAAAGACATAATTCTTCCTCCTACTTTGCATTTTTAAAATCTAAGAAGCAAGTTTATCAGTGTGCCAGGATATGTACTATGTAGTCCCTCACACCTGGCCACAGGTAAGATGGGAGTGAAAGCCCATGGTGGGTCATAGCACTGGGCTATGAGGAAGAATGTGAGCTTCAGAAGCCTCGCTTTTTCCTCTTGTCTTTGGGAAAAGTCAGACCAAGTTCATTGACCCAAAAGTGTCTCTTGCTCTTATGTTGCTCATGGCTTTATACTGTCCACATTTGGCATCAGGGCAGTTTGAAAGGGACATGTCCATTTTCCAGTCAACATCTGGCAGCTCATTGGCATGTCTAGAGTCATGCTAAAGACTGACTAGGTGAGGGAGTGGATTAATCCCTCTGCTCTTTGTTAAAAGGCTCTGACCTTGAACTGGTTTGGTAAATCTTTATGTCTCTGGTTTGTGACCTCTGTTATGTTATGCCATCACGTAGGTGTATTTATTTATTTCACTTAGAGTCTGTTTTCTTGTGCCAAACATTGTTACAAACTAGGGGCAACATTGCATAGCACACTTATATATGATTCTGATTATTAATTCAGATTTTCAACAGACTGTAAAGAGGTAAGAAAAGTGATGTTCACTTTTGTTGCCTAAATCTCTGTCAGGCCCCTATTTACTTACTCAGATGATAAACGTAGGTGACTAGCTTGTGTCTAAATAATACCAAAATAACTTGTTAAAATATGGAGAACTTCAAACAACGAAACCAGTTTTCTTTGCATTACCTAATAAAAATTTAGTACTATATTTTTACTTGATGAACTTGGTTATCCTGTTTGCCTGGCCTGCATTTATTAACTGATAATTTATTCCCAGCTATATGTAGACATATTGTATAATTCAGTATATAGCCCACTAAAACAAACCATACTATATTTGTTTGCATTTTCCTCAACAAATATATCACCCAAGCAAATGACTGTGATATTTTCCCTACATCACTTTTTCCTGAGCCACTCTATTTGCAACAAAAATATTAGTAGTGATTTTGAAGTCTTGAAAAGACGCCTGAAAAATATAACTTGTTTCAAAATAGATGAAAAAATTCTCACATGAGTGGCCAAAGTTTTTATTTTTAAGCCATCAGGGACTACACAGTTTGGGTATTGTACAAGCTGGGTTAAGAAGGATGCAGGTGAAAATTCATACAGAAACTTACCTACTTGCTTAGCTTTGTGAGTAAGCTCAATAAGCAAAAGAGAACTACATAATTTTGATTGATTTATCATTTTCAAATCTATTTATCATATATAGGTGTTTGTGTGTGAGAGAGAGAGAGAGAAAGATAGTTAGGTGTTAAAAGACTTAAAGATAATCTCTTTCCCAATCTCCCCAGTGATAGAGATAGCTATTGTACAACAAAATTACAAGTGTTAGAAAAGAAAAATGATGTGAGTTAGTAATGCTCTTGAACATTGGCTTTGTTCATTCATTTTCGTGAAAGTCCAGGGCCAGGAACTGACTTTCAATTTGCAAGGTATCATCAACATGAGAAAATAAAAGCGTACTGAGGTGATGTATTAAGTGTAATGTGCACACTTCATAAGGTTATGTTATGTAACACATTCGTGGGAGGATGATGCTTGTTATGATGACTCACTTAAGCTTCTCATTGTAACCATAATAATGCATAATACAGTTTATTGGGACTAATACATTTTGACAGGCCTCTTGTGTCTTCCAATCGGACACACCCTGTTGGAAAAAATATTGATAAAGGCCCAAAAAGAATGCTGCAGTAAGTTATAGACAAGGAGAATACATTCATTTCCCCAAACAGAATTTTACAGTTCTTTGTTAGTGGTTATGTGTGATTAGAAAGATACACATCTTAGCAGAGGTATAATTAACTGAACGAATGGGGTAATTTTAGAAGATGCCTTACTCCTTGATGATGGGTTGGGTGTGCTTCTGACTGGGAAAGAGGCGTAGACTCTATTATATAGTAAACTCCATTCAAATCCTGTGATTCATTGCATCAATAACTTTCAAAGCTATTTTCTTTAAACTTCTCTTAGCACCATCTAATGGTAAAATATGGAATTTTCTCTTTTCTTCTGAGCCATTTTAATGAATGACATCATAGAGTCATAGCAATACAACCCCAGTGCTGACAATCATTTCACGAGAAAATGAGTAACAGTATCAAAGGGTCAACTTACCCCCAAAAGGACAAAAGTAGGTAATTCATCCACATTGACTGAGAGGGCCTTCTGAAGGTCCACCTTGCTTCACCCATTGCTGAGCATCTGTCAAGAAAGTATGTACTGATAAGAATTCTAACCTACCTTGCGAAGGCAGAAGTCAGCAATCCTATATGGTCTGGGTGGGAGGAAATCTAACTCTAGTTCCAACCCTAACTGTAGTTATGAGACTCTGGGAAAGGTTCTTAGTCCATTCGTACCTCTTTTGTAGGCTTTTAAAATAGGAACAATGATAATGACCATTCTTTCCTCATAGAGTTGTTATGAAAATACTTTATGAAAGAATATGTTTTGTAAATCTATGAAAGTAACATGTAAGGAATTATTTTTATATCACTCCGGATATCCATTACTTGACTTGGAAAGGAAAACCGAATGAGCTTTTCAGTTTTCCACACTGACATAAAACTGTCACAGCAATATATATTGTTCTTTTTGGAGGCATTCTGATAAAGAAAGAAATAGGTAGGTGTTATCTACAGTTAGAGGTTAAGTACAGACCATCGCTGAATAGAATTAATACTAGTTTTTGGGTTGTTTTGAAGAAAGTGTTTGGTTGTTTTAAAATTTTTAACCCTCTCTGAACATGTGTGGGGCAGATGTTATCATACCTTACTCAGATAAATGGAAGCTCTGAGAACCACTGGGCTACCGAGAAAGAACCCATATCTCAGGCACTATACTTTATCTCTTATAATAAACTTGAGCCACTATACTCTATTTTAAATCTGTCTTATAATGCAAGAAAACAAGAAAGGAAATATTTAAGAAAGCCTAGTACCTGGGCCTCATGACAACTTGAACTTGTTTACCAATTCTGTTATTATTATTATTATTTATCTCATCCACTCGAATTATCCTTGTAATTTTTTATTGATCTTCTTTACATGCAGCAGCTGTTAAGTGAATTGGCTGCAGGCAGAAGATTGCTTTTGCTTTGTTTTGTCTTCGCCTTCCGGTCTGGAACTCAAGAGCCATGGGAGCCCCCTCCCTGAGCAGGTGGTAGCTCAGGGCCCCAGCCCACAGCAGTGTTCTCACCACTGAGCGTCCTTTTCACATTTCCTCATCTACCGCTCTAGGCTCAGTTCTTCAAACCATCTACAACCTTTCTAGGCGAAGTAGGAAATCTACGGTGAGAGACCTCTTAACGTAGCCATATGCATGCCCTTAGGGAGGACTCAGAGGTGGGGGTACTCACCAGCGCTATGTTTGGGCCTCTGCGATGATGGGGACCATCTGGGCCTACTTGGAAGGGCCAACAATTAGCTGTCCTGGCTTTTTGGAGCTACTTTTCTAACCTTGGAAGGTTTTCAGAATTCACTGATTGTGTTGCTAAAATGGACTATAAGAACCCAATCTGGGGTTATGGATTTATAAATATAAGAAGAACCAAATTATGCTTTGTGGGAAATATATGATGTCTGTGGAATTAATGGTGCTCAAAATCATTTTCAGAACAAGTAATTGCTTTGACCTGATTGCACATCTGTTGTTGGATAGTGGCTAGATGCAGACTGAGCCGGGCTGCAGATGTGTGAATCCCATCTCGGCCACTTCATAGCTTAGTGTCCTGGGGCAAGGATTTTTGCTTTTTCAGTGCCTCAGCTTTCTGTCTACAGTAGAGGGACAATGACTATCTCCTAGCATTGGTAAGAGGATAGAAGGAGTTGATGTGTTTAAAGTACTTGGCACAAAGCCTCACACAGGGTGAGCAACCCACATGTATTAAGTAGTATGATTGTTGCTTCATTAAGTATTTCCATAAATATTAGTTGATAATTGCTAACTACTACTTTCATCTAGTTTGGTGAGACCTGAGTATTTCAGGATTCACTGACCTGGGATCACAACTAAGATCTTAAAACTGTCACAAAACTATTTCTTTGCCATCACCTGTATTCACTATCTTCAGGTTCCGTTATCTCAAAGTCCTGCTACCCATCCCTTTTGGATCATCCTAAAGCAGTCTACCCACTCTTATCAGACCACACATTCTTTTTAAATAACGAATATATTTATTGCCCTCTGATTGATCTGGGAGGAATAGTTGTAACTTACCTATACACATAATTTCAACAAGCCAGTATAATGCCATAACTTTCAAATAAAGGACAAATAAAAGTACTTTATAACAATTTGTAATCAATATGTTTAGATACAATGATGCCATAAGGTGGAATGAAATCCTCAAATGCTCCCACTGATATTTGGAATCACTATGAATTTGAAAGATACAAATTCAGATTGGTGCAGTTGATTTGTAAGGAAATCAGATTCTATAGGTCAAACGTTGGTACTGGAGATGTGCTTCTCCAAAATGGTGAACAACTCTTGAGAAAATCATAGAGTTGTTTCCTCGCTTGACCATGGAACTGCATTCCTGTAAAATTGCGCATATTAAAAACTGAGTAAAATCTTGGAGTTTATATATAAAATGGAGTTAAGCTCTAAGTTCAAATAATTACCAACAGGCTTTTCACCCATGTTGGTGTCCAGTGAGGCATTCAAATGTGATGCAGTTTAAGGAAGAGTTCACTACTGGGCACAGAGTGATAGTCAACACAGTAACAACTCTTGTGGTATATGCACTGGCCGATGAGAATGGATGGTTAACTATTCAAATAGATGCTGGACTTTACACCTTACTAGTGCATTCCTAATAAACATCAGCTTTCTCCTACACGAGGCAGAAATCTAGCATTTATGACCCACAACTGTTAAGTTGCAGCAGCATTCTTATGGATCGTGATGCCCGCAAGTGCCATCTTTATCTTAAAGGGTTTATTCTATGTGTGCAGGAGACGATCCTCGCATGCTTGATACCACATCCACCATTACTCTATGCCTGTTCAGGTGGCCTCTGGTTACCTGTTGCTGATGTACGCCACTGATCTGCCCACCAAAAGTGCTCTGCCACTGGGGCCCCACATGGCTGCTGCTGTGGCTGGCACTGTGCTGAGGTGCCAAGCCCAGGGTCAGGGATTCCAAGGGTCATGCAGACCTGCTTCTCCCCTGGTCGCTGCTGAAACTGGTTGTCGTGTCCTGTTGTGCCAATCGCTGTCTTGCCACGGGCTGGAAGTCCTTGGGTGTTCTCAGAAGCCCAAATAAGTCAAAACTAAATTGATTTAGTAGTAAAAACCTAGGAGTCAAATCCTTTCTGTTAGAATTTTTTTCTATTGATGTAGTGTTATACTCTCAAATTCTCACAGATAATTTTTTAAAAATTGTTTAGCATTGTTTTAGCTTCCAACCTGGCTTTGACCTGGATTGGAAGAGCGACTGTGGACTGTAGGAGCAACGTTCTGAAGCTCACCCTTCTCTTCTGTGCTGTCCCGTTACCCCTGGACCTCTTTTACCAGCCACCTCTTCTTCTATAGGCCAGATCCCTTAGTATTGGCCTCACCCGCAGCTCTTCCAGTCAAGGCCAGACATGGTGACCTCTAGTTGGACACAGATGAGCTTCACACCAGAACCCCACTATGATGGTAGATAACAACCAGATAGCATCCTTGACGTGTCCTATTGACCATAGGGTTTAAAAGAACAAAAAAGTAGATATCTTTTCTTTCTTGTCTCATTTTTGGGAGTTGTGATGTGATGTTTATTATTGCTGAGTTCTGATAGTGTCACTCCCGGACTTGAACTATTTCTCTTTAACAGAGTATGGAAATAGGGTTGTATTTATCCTTCAGATATAAAACTGTAACTATTTATATGCTTGTGTTCCAAATATTGCAAAAGCAGAATGTTTACTTTGAATCTAAATACAGAATTGAGAACAAAAGGAGATAGATTACATGGTTAAGTAAACTGCTATGCCTGATTTATCTTTTTTAGTAGTATTTGTAATGTTTCTGTTTCTAGATTCCTTCTCTCAGTCCTGTGCAGGTCAGTCAACAGCCAATTTTAGAAGAGCTGATGTCATTTAAGGGAAAGAACTTTAAACTGTATCCATAAAGGGTTGTTTTTTAAAAAGCAAAGATACCACCCACAAAGTGATATTTAAACTTTTCCAGTTACATGATTTATTGCATACCTACACATGTTATGCCAAGAGCAAAATAAGTAATACACTAGTTGTACTCCGAGTTTTTAATTAAGGGAAATTTTACCTGTCATATAGATTTTATTAGGATATGCTGCTGTAAAATGGGTGAAAAGCCCTTAGTTACATGGAATATGGTTCATGGGGGAAAGCAAAACCAAAAAACAACCAAAAAATCTAAGGTGTTATGTCCATTTTGAAAATTTCTGGTTGGAAACGTGTGCCCTAATGTCAGCTCAAGCTCCTGGGACTAACGGGTTTTGTGAATGTTTTAAGTGATTTGGTAAATAGAAGCTGGAGTGGGGGAACTGAAGAAAATGCTGAGTCAAGAACAGCAGTGCCGAGCTGGTGACTAGGGAAGCAGTTTTGAAGCAGTGCTGAAACCTAAATTTCAAGTCATTTGATGGATGATGATGACCGTGAACTTTTGTCACTTCTCACTCCAGATCCATGAAATTGAATGAACACTCAAGTCCAACTTTTTACCTAATAGAAACTTCCTGAACTTTTTGGTTGTGCTGGGCTGCCAGCGACCCCGCCTTCCCTCACAGTGGAGTGCCCAGCAGCACCTCCAGCAGAGGGAGCTGATCTTGCCACAGGGGAGCAAGCCACGTGTGGCAGGGAACCTGGGCGAAAATGGCCCTTTCGAGACAATGCTAAGCATTATGTTGTGTTAAACAAATTAAAACAGCCCCTCCAACAACAACAGGTCTGTCTCTAAAAACCTTGAGGAGTAGTTGAACTTAAAATAAAATTTTAATACATAGAGTGAAACAAATATGATAACAAATATTGGTAGCAAAAGGGGGGATTAGCCTTACTTAATGCACAATGAAATTTCTGCCAAATTCTGTTTTTATGACCCTTCTTCTTCCCTAGGCAACTCCCTCTGGCTCACCGAAACACCATCCTGACCAACCTCTCTCCTTGTTGGTTTCTTTGCCCACCCTCCTCTCTATAACTCATTTCTGTACATTTAAAAAATCATGTTACTTTTTTTCCCATTACTCCAAATAACATAACAAAGGCTTGGTTCTTAAGTCAGTCTTTCTTAGAGGGAAAAAGAGGAGGAGAAAACCTGTACTTTGACATTTTTTTCACTGTTACCTAATATTTTCCCCTCTTGACTTTAATCTAGCTTGATTTATTCCCACTACTTAACAATCCAAGCTTTTAAATTCAGCTTCCATTGGCTGGGGCTATGGTGTCAAACTATAGCAGAGAGTTGACCAGTTAGCTCAGGGCTTTGAACTCCTGAGTGATGGCCAGAGCTCACAGGATCTTTTGAAGCCATCACCACACACTAGTACTCTCACCACTGAGACTCCTTTTCACATTATGTGCCCTAATTTATTGAAAATGATTGAGACATTGATAGGTGCCACAGGATTATTTTCCCTATGACATTTAATGTATTTGGTAGGAAACAGAAATTCAGTCTGCATTTGCTATCCAGGGACATGGAGACAAGTGGTTTTAATTGAGATAAAGTACAGATGTCAAACCTCTAAAGCCTGCTTGAATAAAGTCTCTGGAAAATAATTTATATAAATATATACATACGTATATGTAAACACATATATGATTATATTAAATATATATTATAAATATATTTATATACTAAATATAAATATGTAAATATTAAATATATATAATTATTCATATATACATACATGCATGCATACATGTGCATGCACACACATACATGCTAAATGTATCTTGGCAGTACAAAAGATGAGAGATGTATGGAAAAAATATGAAGAATATCCTGTGGAAGATAGTCATTTGAATTTAATGTCCTGGCCTAAGTTCTATCCAGAGAAAAGACAGTTCAACTTCAGAGTTTAAAATCTGAACAAAAATGGAAAAAAAAAATCCAAAATTTTAATTACCTAATTAACATCTTTAAAGGCCAACAATTATTTAGCACTTCAGATATTGATAGTATTACCATGCACATTTTATTACACCACAAATATCGGGTAAAAAAATTGAAGGTTGAGTTGGTCTGTGAACTTGCATTCAGGGAGATATGTTAGTGCATGGTTTCATTTAAACAGGGTCAGTGACCTCCAGTGTTTGCATCTTACATTTAAATTGGGATTGGCTTCACTGTACTTGAAAAGAATTCAGAATCACTGTTCCAAATTTCTAGTAGAGTATTAATTATTCTGATGTAAATTATATCAACAATATTTCATTGTTTACTCTAGAAAAATTCCTGAGAAAAATAGTTTAATATTAATAAAGTGATTAACATATTTCACAGTGGGTGGGCTTAGACGGCTATTCTGTTATCATATTTGTTTCACTCTATATATTAATATTTGTTGGAGGTTGCATTTCAAATTGTTATTAATGATGCTCATTAATTTAGGCCGAATTATTCATCTTTGGTCTTGCTGAAGTAGTCAAGCAATTTTTTTCTCTTTTTCCTTTTGGGAGAATTCATGCAGAAAAACATCAAAGCAAAATTAAGCTGCCATAAAGTAATAAAACAATCTTTCATGCTATTTGGTCATTGCAATGAAATCATAGGGACAAGAAAATTGAAGTAGTAGTCTAGACACAGTTTTTATTACCAAGGATGAGCAGAATTCAAGGTTCTTATGTTGTCGTGGTCAAAACATAGAGTAGGCCATGGGGAAAATTGTTTTTTGTAGAATTGCATGACTTTGACACTTCCACTGAAAAAGAACAGAAAGGAGAACATTTATAGCTTTGCATTTACTGAATGCTCACTAAGCATTTGATTGATTGATTGGCTAGTCCTTGGAAACTTTGTACAATGACTACCCCTTTAAAGCATATTGCTATGTCATTGAGCTGGTCACTTTTTATGGGTCACATTGTGTCTCCACTTACATCAGGACATGGACTGCATCTCATTTCCTGTAACATTAAGTGTGATTCTTCTCCCCAAAATTACTATATTGGAGTTCTGTGCTATTTGTATTTATGGTTCGATGCACCCTTATGTAGTAACATAGGGAAAATATTCTGAAACTATAGAGAGGAAACTATTGGTGTCAAAGCTACATAGGTAATAATATAATAATGTCAGATCTTGAGAAAGGGATTTTGAGTTGCCTGGCTTAAGGTGAGAATTTTGTATTAATAATTCTCTTACGTGTTTGGTGTATCCATGTTCACAGCACATTAAAGAAAATTTCATATTTAATTCTGTCAGCATCCAAATAAGGTAGGTTCTTATTGCTATTATTATTCTCATTTTCCAGATAAAGATACTGAACCAAGAAAAGTTAGGGAATTAGCTTATGCTCATAACTATGAATAGAAACCCATTAATAGACAGGAATTAGGATTTCTAAAATAATTGTTATTTGGAATATCATTTGAAAATATTTCTGAAAAAAAAAAATTGGAAAGCAACTATATTACATCCTGGACAAATTAAAACATGTGGCTGTTGGTTTCTCCCATATCTTCGCAGGCCCAGGTTCACTTTGCTATGTAAAACAAATGAAACCCAGGTCCCCAAATCCTCCCTTAGGTGTTGTCCATAAGGGACAGCCTTCCTGCTAGCTGTCTGATGGTGACCTTCCCTGCCAAGTTTCTTGTGCTCACCGTGAGTTCCAGGGAGCTCTGTGATATCAGGCCTCTTGGCTTCATCTTGGGCATCCATCTCTCCCTGCTCACTTGGAGCTGCCTGAGTGTTACTGCGCATTCTGATATGGTCGTGAACATATCATGCCACACTGAAATGGAGAGAGACAAACAATTCCTGCCCACATTGCACTCATTTCCTTGGGGGTGAACAAAAAGGTTACACTACAACTCCAGTAAAAGCGCTCAGCCCTTGGCTTGTTCCTTATCATTTCAACCCCTTTTTCTGTGACCAGTGCACATAATCTCTAGTTATTTGGGTAAGAAGACTTTGGCGTTCACTTATTAGGCAGACATTTATTGAGCTCCTATACTATTCCAGCCTGGACTTGGGACTAGATGTGCAATAAGAGAAAAATAACGAGAGTTCCTGACCTCAGAGAGTTTATAGTCCAGTGAACTGAGAATACTCTTTGATGAACTGAAAATAATCTGGCCCTTCTGACTGACAATGAGTAATCAAGTTTGTGAATTTGAATCTACCTCACCATTTTTACACTGCTCAAGAGGTGAAAGGTGGTTAATATTACCCGAATACTTTCTCAGAGGTTGGGAGCTTAAAGTGGGTCCAGCTACAGTCTCTCCTACAGGGCTTATTGGGCCTTACTCGAATAAAGCAGCAGCTCGTAGACCCTGAGGAGCACTCACAATTGCTGGAGAGTGCCTAAATTCAGAAAAGGACCCTAGTTCAGCTCTGGCCCTTCAACCCTTGCCATTTATCTGTTCCATTATTAGGTCATAATAGCATATATTAAAAATTTCAGTGTAACATCACTTTTTACCTAGAATCAAAAATTTAGAACTGTAAAGTACCTTGGAAATCATCTACTTACTCATGGAGCAAATATTTGTTTAGTGCCCATTGTGCTTGTTCTGTGCTTTTTCATTGTCACACAATAGAGGAAACAGATCCAAAGGTTGTTTCTCTTGAGGAATTGGCAGAACTTGAGGTTTGCTTCTGTTGTTTTCAAAGCATATACTACATACTCATTGGATGATTTTAAGGTCATTCCTTGTATTAGAACTCTCCAGAGAACAGAACCAATATCTATTTCTCTATGTATGTATGTATGTATGTATGTATGTATCTATCTATCTATCTATCTGTCATCTATCATCTGCTGTTACCTATCATTTATATGTAAGAGAGAGGGAGAGAAAAACATTTACTGTTAGGGTATTGGCTCATGTGATTACAGAGGCTGTGAAGTCCCATGATCTGCCATCTGCAAGCTGGAGACCTGGGGGAGCTGGTGGTGTCGAGAGCCGTTGGTGTAGATTCCAGTCCAGGTCTGAAGGCCTGAGAACCAATGTGCAGGGCAGGAGAAGATGGCTGTCCCAGCTCAGTCTGGGAGCAAATTCAACCCTCCTAGCCTTTTTGTTCTATTCGGGCCCTCAGCAATGGGATGAGAGCCACCCGTATCTGTGAGAGCTACCTGCTTTACTCATTCCATGAATTCAAATGCTAATCTCTTCCAGAACACCCTCACAGGCATACCCAGAAGTAATGTTTAAACAGCGATTATCTAGGCATCTGTTGGCCCAGTTAAGCTGCCATATAAAATTAACCATAGAACCCCTTTGTCCTTCCTGCCCACAGACATTCTAACCTTCTCTCATGGGGACTATGTTTATGTACTCTCTTGCTTTCCTCCATTTGGACATTGATGATATTTATCAATATTCAACCATTTTTGACCTAACAAAAGATAATTTTGCGTGGTTTCTGCCTAAGCCATATACAAATGCTGGTATTTGATATCAAAGCTAGTGGTATTTTTTTCTCCCTCATTCTTCCTTTATGTGTACACACACACACACAGGTGCACATACACACATATAACTGCTTCTCCAGGACACGTGGCTAGTAAGGAAAAGACCTGCACCAAAACACGTATTTTACAAATATAGGGTTTGTACTGGATATTCTCCATTTGCCTGTCCAGATTCACTCTAACCCCTTTCCCAGGACACTGTCCTCCACAGGCCTCACAAGTCTCCCCTGTTCCCTGACTTCTGGCAGGAGATCACTGTTCAGGAGGAGAGAACTTTGGGACATTTATTCCCTACCTGCTTCCCTGATGAACCCCAGCTTAAAAAGTGTCTGTGCTCCTCTGCTTGTGGCTCATGATCGGTGCCTTCTCCCACAGCCAGGCTTTTTGCCTGATTCTGGAAGCATCTCCCTCCTGGGCTAGATGTGGTAAAATCTTCCATTCTGTCAGGTCTGGGAACTTCACTACCTATGGGTTTTCCTCATCTCCACCTTTGTGTTTGTTAACGGTCCCTTCTTGAATACTCTCTTGGTTAATAGTCTCTTCAGTTGTCCCTTTGGCCCATCTTTTTTTTCTGGGTCCCTCATTGAGAGTTGTTTCCTGGCTATGATGTCAGTTTGCACATGTATTAATCTATATTTGCTATGCATGTAAATTCTGAGGATATATTTGCATAGCTTTTATACCTGCAGGCTAAGGACTAAGACTTGTTAATGTCCTCCAGCAGAAAGAACAATTAATACATCCACAAATGGTACTTATTTGTACTTCTGATCTTAAAACTAATCGTTAATTATTGAGACCTTTCATCTTCACTGGAAGTTTTAAAATAAGAAAATACTGGCTAAGTTTAGCTTCCTAACGTGAAATGCAAGACAATATTCAAACATCTGTGAAATATAATTACGCTTTCCACTATTACTTTCCCATTAATTATTAGCTCTGGGGGAAAACATTAAATCAAATACAATATAAATTTGGTAGCTAATCTTTGCTATTACAAGTGTTTTCCAGTGGTTAGTCTTTGCCTGTGATGTATATAATTATATGCCCCGCAGAAGGGAAAAAAATAACCAAATAAAATATTTTTAATACATTGGAATACCATTTTGTTCTCCAACCACACGTTGGCTTAATCCCCCAAAACTAGTTCCTTGCTAGAACAAACATTTACTGAACCCTTGTTATGTATCAATACTGTGTTCAGTAATGTGGGACATCCTGAAGATTCATGGGAAATCACATTCTGTATGCTTAAAGACTCCTTGCCAATGTCACATGCCCACTAAATATTGGTTGGTAAGAATCAAAATGAAAACCTAGGCTTCATGGTTCTGGTTTAATCTTCCTTTTCCCAAAACCATGCCACAGTGAGCAGATACTCAGTGCCTGACCAGCCAGGTACTAGAAGTCACGAGAAAAGCTATCTTCATGCATCCCTAACAGATTGTTCATTTCTTCTCTAAGTGGTTAAGTTATGGGCTGCAGAAATCTTTAAAATAAGCTAAGAGTAGTCAATAAATAAAAGCACATATTGCTACTGGGAGAGGTCTTTCTCGCCCCTCCTCTGGCATGCAAGGAGAAGGAATAAGAAATGAGAAGTCCAGAAAACAGCTTCATTTAGCAAGGTGGAAATACACTCTATGAGGGAGAGTGGGCAGTCTGAGAGGTCAGGACCAGCTCTGTTTATTTGAATACTTATTGGTTTTATAGGAAAGTGTGAGGAGTGGGTTAACAAGTTCAAATTATGTAACTGCTCTGGCTCTGAGCATGCGCTTACTCATAATGCAGACACAAAAACCCACAGGGGGAAATGTTCTAATGGTCATGTGAATGGGCCATGGTCTCTTGGACATGTCTTGATGTCCTTTGTGCAGGCATCAGCTTTGGGGATTTCCTGGCTCTGTTTTAACTTCTTGTTTTAGGCAGAGTGGGTGTAAACCCATCTAGAAAGGTTACCAGCTTCCACGTCTCCCTTCCTTTCTGCCACTCATGTCTTACTAACTGCCTACTGTAACAATGAGGTAGTTCATATCTGTATCTGCTATCTGTTCGGTTCTCATAGTGTGGGGTAAGAAAACCCTAAAGATGCACACTACGCCTTCCATATTTAATAACTTTCTGAAAATATTTAATAAACATATGTTAATGAATTACAAGGCCATTTGAAAGACTGTATCACAGAGCCTCATCTCCCAAACTCCTTCCAAAAACAGAAACTAGTTTTGGCATTGTCTATAGGAGATTGCTAGGCTCCTGGTGTGTGTTGGGGGGTCAAGGGAGAGAGGGGATGGAATATTAAGGAAGTGGATTAGATCGGTCTACTGAGAAAGCCCTTGATAGATATGCCATCAAAGATATTAGGAACAGTGAGTTCTGACAAATCTTTGACTCTGTTAAATAAGAACCTATGATATTTAAAGTTTCCATAATTATTTATTAATCCTCCATGAAATGCAGCTTTTTTAGATACTAATGGAGCTTATTTTTAATTTTTAACTGTTATCAAGGAAAATGGAATGATTTTAGATGTCAGAGTTTTGGGGGTTTTTTTGGTTTTGTTATTTTAAGATCATTAAAAATAACCTCCAAATCTGTAATAATATAACGGCAAGTCTACGTATATGTCACGAAAGGTAACGGTGACTTTAATCAGTATTCAGTCCCATTGTTCAAACACTGTTTCAGGGGAATCTGACATGAACTTGGCAATTGCTATATTGGAGTCCTTCAACTATATGTTATGTTATAGTCTCCTCCACTTGAACTCAACCAAAAAAAGGTGATGTAAAATTCTTTACTCTTTTGACGTATTTGCTGACTACTTCCTCAAAACCATCGAGCTATTTATCTTGGTGAAATACTTAGTATGTGTAGCTTCTCTTCAAACTGGTACTGTTGCTTCCTGGGTAAAAGAGAAATCAGTCAATTATACTGTTTTCATAGTAACAAAACACACTACAAATTAGATCTTCTGGAGACAGAAAGTTTTCCCTTGTAATAAATTCTAAAAAATGTCTATTTAATGAAAAAAAAAAGAACACATTCTTATTGCAAATTTAATCCTAACACATAAGTCTAGTGAAAAAAAAGAACACTTATTTTCTTACTACAAATTTAAAGAATTATTTAAATACTTCAACTCTTTTTAAGTTGTGATTCCCAAGAAAAGCAATTACCTTAATGACTCTTCATTTGTCACCTCGAGAAACAAGCAATTTGAATATTTCTTTTATTATGATGTATTAGAACTTCTTTAATAGGGAAGCCTTACAAATAGGCTATCGTTTTTTTCAGAAAGATCACACTGTGCTAAATAATGAGATATGGGAATGCATTGAACAGCTTGACTTCTGCTGACTTTTACTTAAGAGTGTGAAGTGTTTTAAATTGGACTATGTTAGTATTGATGAAACATGCACAAGGGGGAAAATAATTTAAAGGCTTTGTTCCATTTTGAGGACTAGATAAATTGTATAATTTAAAAATAATGCTCTGTGACTTTGGCAGTAAGGAAACAACCACTCTCATATGCTGTTGGAGAGAATGGAAATTGGGGCAATCTTTGTGGAAGGCAATTCAGTATGTCTATCAAATTTATAATGCATTTACTCATTGACCCAGCAGTTACACATATAGATTAGAATTTTCCCCTAGATAAACTTATAAAAGTATACATATAAGAGCATTCATTGCGGTATTTTTGAAATCACAAAAGACAAACATTACAAAAATAATCTCAATACACAAAGTAAAAGAATGGCTAAATTAAATATATAATGATTTAATGGAACACCTTAAGCCATTAAGAAGTATAAGGTAATTCTGTAGTATATGCTAATATGGAAAGGACTCCAGGATGGTTAGATAGCTATATATATATAAGCCACACATAAACCATCATACAGTGGTCTCTCCTTATCCACAGGGCATGTGTTCTAAGGCCCAGAGTAGATGCCTGAAACCCTATATAAACCATGTCTTTTCCTATTCATGCATATGCCTATGATTAATTTATCAGTCAGGCACAGTAAGAAATCAACAATAATAAAATAGAACAATTATAACAATATATTCTAATAAAAGTAATGTGAATGTGATCTCTCTAACTCTCTCAAAATATATTAGTGTACTCTATTCACCCTTCTTCTTGTGATGTGAGAGTATAAAATGCCTACATAATGAGGTGAAGTGAGGTGAATGATGTAGACATTGCAACATAGACTTAGGCAACTATTGACCTTCATCATGCTTCAGGACTTTGGTGGACCTCGGGTAACTGAAACTGGAAAGTGAAACTACAGATAAAGGAGGACTACTGTAATGTCTCTTTGGGATCAATAGAAAAACAGTAATACCTACATGTAGGCATACCTCATACTGCACTTAGCAGACACTGCATTTTTTATAAACTGAAGGTCTGTGCCAACCACGCATGGAGCAAAAGTCTGTTTGTGCCACTTTCCAACAGGATTTGCTCACTTCATGGCACTGTGTCACATCTGGTAATTCTCAGGAAATTTCAAACTGTTTCATGATTATTGTATTTGCTGCAGTGATCTGTGATCAGTGGTTACAACTTGCCAAAAGCTCAAATGATGGTAGCGTTTTTTAGCAATAATATATTTTGAAATTAAGACATCTACATTTTTTTTAGACACAGTGCTATCACATACTTAATAGACTCCACTATAGTGTAAACATAACTTTTATGTGCAGTGGGAAACCAAAAAATCCATTTGATTAGCTCTATTGCAGCATTTACTGTATTGTGGTGGTCTAGAATAAAGCTGCAGTTTCTCCGAGGTATGCCTGTGTGTAGGTTGATGTAGATATACTGATTTCTCTGTCAACTTACTTACTGAAAAGTCATATGGATCTTACCCACTGTGTGCTTTCTAGACTTCAAAAGTGAATATGTAAGCTTTGGCTTTGGTGGGGAGAAGTCCTAAATGGGTGTGGATAGCCAGCTGCTTTTTCTTTTTCATTTGAGAGCTTTCTGTACAATTGATTTTTCCAATTGTGTACATACCTATGTTTTTCAAAAAAAAAATCAAGTAAGTGTTCTTCAGTAAGTCATTATTGTTGGTCTTTATTTTTATGTACTTCAAAAGCCCAGTAAATATTATTTTACAAAATAATAAAACACTGTTGTTGATGTCACCAAGGTGATGAAGCATGACAGACCCTAGCGTGTGAGGGACCGTACTGTCAGGATACCAACTCAAGCTATCTATGTGATACTCTCATTGCAAACAAGTCAGCTCCTGCAGCCACCTTCCCTGTATTGAGAGTGCTTCTCTGGCCTTGTAGATAGATCCATTTGGTGGGGGATAGTTGGAGACATCATCTGGACCTCCCTTTCTGAGCAAGAAAATTTGAAAGGTTACTGCAATTATTTTCCTAGTCTGTGGTAAGAGAACATACCACAAAACAAAGACCTCTCTAAACATGCTTTCATACTGAACGGATCTAACTTTGGTTCAGAGTGGGGAGAAAATTTGTTGCCTATTTCTGGTGGACCTTGTGGTTTAACACAGCAGACCCTGTTTTGAAAGAAATTCCAAAAGGAAACAGTAGAATGACTGTCTTTTGCTCTTTTGCATCTTTCCAGACTTACGACTTCCAGTGAGCCCCTCTGTGTGTCTGGATCAGAGCACGCAATTAAAGCTGAGTACTTCGAGCCACCTTTTAAAAACAATGAAGCCGCGTATGTGGAAACCAAGGCAGTGGAGGCAAGAACAGCTGTAAGCTAATCATTTTGAATTGTTATATCCAGCATGCATGTTAGGAGGCAGCTAACAAGAGAAAAGCACTGAGCAGATTTGGGGGTTTTACATGTTTGAATGATTAAGTTCTGTTACATAAATTGTTGGCCATCTTTGATAATAAAGAATGCTATCATGGATTTCTTTGAGACTTGTTCAAACCTTTCCTACCATAGAATAAGCATCTGGGTAAACAGGATTCTTACCAAGGAAGTAACATTAATGGAAATCGAATTTAAAACCTTGACAATGTGAAACTATAAAATTCTAACTTCCATTTTTATACTCAGATGACATTGCCTTAGTCTATGAATATGGCTGAATGATTTTTTTTCCTAGTTATTTTTTTATGGGCTCCAGGATCTAAGAAAGCAACTGCCAGGTACCAAGTTATTCAAGTTACCTTCACATAAATGATTTTGTAATATAGACAAATTACAGTGAAAAATTAAGAGATTTTCATTATCGTATCTAAGAAACAAATAATTTGATTCATCTTATAATTATTAGGTAGTATTTCCAGAGTTAATAGTATTTATTGAAGAACCACATGTGTTTTCTGTTACCAGGCTTCAATATTGAAATAGCATAATAGTCTTCTCACTGATTGAACTTAGCTATGTGAAATGTGGAAACATTGTGCAGGACAGCAAATAGTTATACATTTTGGTATCATTTATAATTAAAATATAATTCATTATCGTTTATAATGAAAATGTATTTCATTTTCATTTCCTCACAAAACAAACTGCTGTTATTTTTCCTTTGCAGACTAAAGTGTTTTCCTAATACTTCCTCCCTTAAATTAACTCTTAATTATTGGTGAGAGTTATTAGGTAGAATCAAACTAGTGGGACAAGTATTTTGGCATATTTTTGGTGACCTGGCCACTATTAAGAAACTTAGTATCTTTTCTTGCAGAGGGAAAGATAGAGCAAAGGGAGGCAGGGCAGAACTGGAAGATTCCAGGTGTTTCACTGCTGTCTTTTTATCACTTTTGTTGCAATTGTACCATACGTGACTAATTTAAATTTTTTAAATCTTCAAACCTTACTTTAGGTACTAGTTTCCTACCTTTCTTTCTTTTAAAGAATGTTTTGGTTAAATCTGCCACAGTGGAGAATTCTTATCAATTTGAACCCTTATCTGTGTAACTGTGTATCTCCCAGTAGTGATGCTAATACACAGTGAAATTGCTTAAGGAAACCCACCCACTGAAGGCTAGAGGATAGAGGAGTGTACCAAGTTTTGAGGTAATTTACAAATTACACACTCACCCCAAATTATGGAGCATTAACTGTGTTGTTTCATTTTTTAGGAATCAAACGGCCATCCTTGCTCCACGTGAAACAATCTTTAGAACTGAAGATCTATCTGTGATTCTCAAAGCATATGTTTTGGTGACATCCTTCATGCCTTTGCATGCATTCATTCATTCAACTGGCTCGGTTTGGGATCCACCAAAGAAAAAACGCTTCACTGTCAAGGTAAAATTTCCTTTGAAGCTATTTCACACAAAGTACATTGAAGATCAGTGAAATAAGTTGGGCTGTCTTTCCCTGACCTTTATGAAATCAAATCCCATTGAACAAAAATTGCATCATTTTATTGCTGCAAGCAGAGATTTTCATTTAATAGGTGCAGGTTCAAAAAATGAACTGGAAACAGCTTAAGTCACTGGGGATCACAAATGCTACATCTTTTTTCCCCTCAATTCATCATTCTAGTTCAATTCTTTGACCTATTAGAAAAGTAGTTCTCAGCTGTATTCTGTTTTCCTTGACTTTCCGCTTATTCAAGAAAAATACAGTTGATGCAACAAATGAAAATAAAATTTTACCCTTATACTTTTTGCTTCATTTCATTACAGCAGTCAATATGGAATTATTTACTGAGTGAGAAACAGAGCTGTCAGGTGTACCTAATAGAGTAAGACACAGCAGGAAGAATGATGAGAAACTTTCAGGGAAGAACTTAATAACAGCTCCAAAAAGTTTAGGAATGAAAGGTAAACTCAGGTTTACTCAGTTGAAAAAAAAAAAGTTCTAGCTAAGACACTTGTGCATCCTTTCAATTTCCATTTTCTCTTATGTGTCCTCTGAACAATTCCTTCTATAAAATTGAAAATTCCTCCAAAGAACAAAGTCTACATGATCCCACTTACATGAGGATCCAAACAGTCAAACTCACAGAAGCAGAGGCCAGTATGGTGGGGGTGAGGGATGGGATGGGAAGGTGTTGGCCAAAGGGTACAAAGTTTCATTTATGCAAGATGAATTTGTCCTAGAGATCTACTGTGCAGCTTACAGTTAATAATATTAAGACTTGCTAAGGATTTCCTTAGGTTTTAAGGGCAGTTGTCCTATCTCAACTACATCAATACATGTGGTTTTTAATTAATCATGAAAAAGTAGAATCTAATATGGTTTCTTTCATGTTTTCTCTAACAAATCTTTAGAGTGGCTGCTTACTATTTCTCTAAATACCTTTAATTATTCCTAAATTTTCCCTGTGAGTTTGAATTATATGTAATTGCTGATATTTGGGCCATTTTTGACCCACAAAAAAAGTTTGCAATTTCATGCGACTCAACCTAATATTTGGAACTCAGGTATAGAGATATAAAAGAATCAACTTTCTCATTCATGCATTCAACAAATATTTATTGAGCACAGACCAAAATCCCCATTCTCGTGGAACCAGCAATTGCAGTCTCGGCAAGACCCCTGCATCTGTGTACTCCATTTTATCCCCGTTTCCCACTCAAATTCCTTTTCCCTCAAAATGTCCTCTTTATAATGATTGAATGTGTATATTTATGTTTATATTATAAAATGTGCATTTTTTGTCTCATTATGTGTGTATGCATTTTTAATTTAGTGTATTGTACTAGATATTTTTTTCTTCTGATTTTTTAATATTCAGCACTATATATTTTTAGGAAGGAACCATCCACATCGCTATTTGTACTTTTTTTGTGATACTTTTCACTGATTTATAGTATTCTGTGATGTGTATTCCATAATAGTTTACCTATCCACTCCTCCAGCAATACACGTATTGATTGTTCCAACATTTGGCTAAACCAAACAGTGCTTCAAATGTACAAATCCCTGTACAAATCCCTCTTTATGAACCTGCATATGATTTTTTGGAGAATATATACCCAGCACTGGCATTGCTGGGTCATAGGATACGGGTTCATTTGATAGAATTAGATAATGCCAGTTCACCTTCCAAACTGCCCATGTAAGACTTTTGCCATTGTTAGTCTTTCCATATCCCTACCATTTGGCCCACATTTGACCTTTTCTAGCTTGTAACAGATGAAAGTGATATCTCACTCTTGAACATAGCTCAGTTTGTCATCTATTTATTAACTTCATCTATAGTGTCCATTGTTGATGAGAATTATTCAACTGATTAATCAAATAACTTTTCCTTATGGTTCCTGCATAGGAGATTTACTTCCAGAAATCCCTTCTTATCTCTAAGTCACAAAGTTGTGTTTCTTCATTTTATTCTATTACTGTTATAATTTTTCCTGGGCATAAAAATATTTAGTTCAACTAGAGTTCACCTTCGATCCATGTACCAATTCTCATGGGCTACAAATGCATCATTTCCCATTCATCCGACATCTGACATAACCTTTATTGTGTAAGTTCCCATAGGAATAAGGAACTGTCTCTGAGATCTCTATACTATTCCAGTTGGCCTACTTGTTTTATTATTTTGGCAGTATGTGTCTTATAACACCTGGCAAGGGAGGTTCCTCTTCTCTACTTTTTCAAGATTGAATTAACTATGTTTAGACATTTATTTCCTTATGAACATTTTAAATATCAAATATATTTTTTTAAATCCTACTGGAATTTCAATATATAATTTCATTGAATTTATAGTTTAATTTTTGAAGAATTCACTATTCATAATATTAAAGTTTTTCCACTTATTCAGATCATTTTGTCCTTTAATAGTTTAAATTTTTTTCTCTACAGAGATCTTACACATTCTTGTTTATTTTTAGATTCCTTTGAGTGTTTATTGATACTGTTTTTAAAATTGTTTTATTTAGTTGCTTATTACTAGAATAGAGAAATAGTATTTTTGAAATTGAACTTGTATTTGGTAAACTTGTTCCAATAATTTTACCTTTAATACTACTGGTATTTCTAGGTAGATGAACATTTTATCTACAAATAAAGTCCTGTTAATGTCTTTCATTTTAATTCTTGTATATCTTCTTTCCTTCTTTCTTTCTTTCTTTTTTCCCTTTACTATATAATGTTGGCCAGAACCCCCAGTACTAGCTTTAAAAGAAGTAATAGTAAGTGTTCTTGAAGGGAACACATCCCAAGTTTCTCCATTAAGTAAGATGCTTGCAATAGGTTTTTGGTATTTAATCTTTATACTCTGCCAAAGTAATAAAAATAACATAACTGACCACAGTATATCCGTAATTATCTTACAACTATTACAGTATGTGGGTAATCTTGTTTCATCTGCTCTATCTCCACTCCCCTTCCCAGACACTAATTTCTCCTGAAATAAATGCCAGACATTGTATGATTTCATTTGTAAACTTTTTTGGAGTGAAATCTAAGAGGTATGGGTTTATAAACTTAACTAAATCAAAGAAGTTCCCTTTTAATTTTAATTTGCTGGGAGTCTTCATCATAAAAAGATTGTGAACTTCACAGATGCTTTTTCTTTATTGATTAATGTAATTATATAGGATTTTTTTTACCACTTCAAGTTTATTTTTGTGATTCATTACATTACTAGGTTTACTTTTAATAAAACCTCCTTGCATGACTGAGATGAAGCATAACTGATTATTTGGGGCTATTTTTCAGATCTTTATTGGATTTGTTAGTTACAATTTTTATGTCTATGTTCATAAATGATATAGACCAATAATTATATTTTCTTATATTTCCTTTATCTGGTTTTTATAGTTGAGATTATAGTAGCTTCATAAAATAGAGCTGGATAAATTTCACTCTTTTTCAGTTTTATATAAGATAGGAATTAACTGACCCTCAAGAATTTGGTACAAGTCTCTCAAGAAAATAGATTTGGAAGGTTTTGAAATACTATTGACACTTCAATTTGTTCAGAGCATTTTGGTTGATTCTAAGTTCTCAATTTCTTCTTATACAATCTGGCATTTTGTATTTTTTTTAGGAATTTATCAATTTCATCTACATTTTCAAATTCTTTCAAATCAGTGTATAGCTGATTATAATGCTTTGATTTTTATACCTGTTGTGTACATAACTATTTCATTTTTTCCTCTTGTAATTTGTAGATACATATATATTCTATTTATATCTTGATTAGAATTCCCAGAGGTCTTTATAGTTGGTTAATCTTTTTAAAGAAAGTTTTTACTTTGTTAATCTTTCCCATTATTTTGGAGATGTTCCCAATTTTGCAAATTTCTCCTCTTATTTTTGTTATTTCTTGGCTTCTAGTGTTTTGTTTGATTACTCTCTTGTTCTTCCTTTTAGCATCTTCATTCTAATGCTTGCCTCCTTTATGCTTAACATTTTGTTTCCTAGCAAAAGTGGCTAATGCTGTAATACCTTCCATATACTCCTTTAGTCATATCCCATAATTTTCAACTATTTAGTTCTAAGTATTTCTTAATATTCTTTATGATTGTCTTATTTAACTCAAGATATTTAATAATATATATTATTTTGTTTCTAAACATAGGATTATTTTCAAGCTATCCTTTTGTTATGAATATCTAATTTATTGCATTATTATCAGAGAATATATTCTGTATGCTACTGCTATCTTGGAATTTCTTGAGGCTTCCTTTTATTGACTAACAATCTATTTTGAAAGAGTATCTTCTGTAGGTGCTTTAAAAGAAAAACTTCATGTGGGTGTAGAATTCTATATATACTTAAAGATTCAAACTTATTAATTGTATTTTGCAGATACTTGGGTCTTTTTTTTTTTGCTTGATCTAACAGCTGCTAAGTAGAATGTATTAAAATCTCCAAATTCTTCTGTGCCTTTTTCTCCCTGCCATTCTGTTGGTTGAATATTTTGAAGCTACTTTGTTAGTTACCTATTTATTTATGATGGCTATATGTTCTTTTTCCATAGTTCTTTTAGCCAGTATATAATATCTTTTCTTCATCTTAGGATACTATTGTGTTCATTTTATTTTCTTAGACATTAAGATTGCTATGAACTTTCTTTTGGTTTGTATTTTTATTTTCCTATATATTTATAGGAAAATATATATATTTATATATTTTTAACACTCTCTACATGTCTTTGTAGTAAATGTACTTTTTTGTAGGCAGTATGTTTTTGGAATTGTTTTGATGCAATCTGACAATCTCCGTCTTTTAGTTTATGATTTTTAACTGAGTTGCTTGGATTGTGATTGTGTTAGGACTTATTTATTTTTGATATTCATCTTTTGTTTCTTCTTAAATATCTTTCCTGCTTCTCCCTGTAAAGCTCAACTTTTCTTCTGTAAGTTTTAAAGCAGTACATTCTAAATATAGATGATACAGAGTAGTAACCCTTTGCTTTAAGACATACACTCATGTTTATTGTCTCCTTTAATTTCTTAAACTTTTCAATATCTCTGTGCTCCTGCTCTGCCCCATCAAGACAAATAGCCTTTGCTTGATATACCACTTCCCCAATTCTGTCATCAGAACATAGATTTTTAGTTCTGGTTGAAATAGTCATATTTTTTTCCTTTTATGGTCTTTTTTTCCCTCAAAACAAAAACTAAAACAATAAACTTTATCAAGGAATCTTTCACCTTTAGTTTCCCTATTTACAACATTCTACTGGATTTGTTCCTTGTCGTATATTATTGTTTCCAATTTGGGCCTGAAGTCTTTACTCTAATTCTGGAAAATAGGTTTTCATTATTTCTTGAAATATTTTTGCTCCCTCTTTTTCTTTCTTTCTTCTGTTGTCCAGATTTTGATCCCTTATTTCATTTGCTGATTCCCCTTACGAACTATGCACAGTTTTACTTATATCTATTGACTTCTTACTGTATTTCCTCTTGGTACTTTTTAATGATCCCTTTTTCACATTTCATTTTTCTACTGTCTTCCATTATTTCCATGAATATATTAATCATGCTTATTTAAAATTCCTAGTCCGTTAGTTTTAGAAGTCCAGCACAGTATCCATTGCACCACAGCGCCCCTAGTCCATTAGTTTGAGTAACATGATATATGTTATTGCGTTTGTTGCCTTACTTTTGAGGAGCTGTATTTTCATGTGTCCGCTATTTTGTCCTTTGAACCTAAGCTCTCCTACAGATGCACCATTTATTCCAGCTGGTGTAGTATTTGGGGAAGGTCAGTCCTACAAGGGAAGCCAAGGAGAGTGGAAAGGATGAGTTCCAGGTCCCATAAAACCACTTTTGGTCACCTCCCTCTGCTGCCACTGTAGCAGGAGATTTCTCTGGTCAGAATTTCACCCCCAAAACTCTTAGGAAGAAAAGCCCTAGGAGTTGGCACTTATGTCCATTGTAATCCATCAAATTTGGAATCAGAGAGAGAGTGGGGTAGAGGAGTGAACACCAAATGGGACAGAATCTCACACATCTCATCAACTCCTCCCCTGAGCAGGACAATAGCCCCAGGAACTGAGCAACTGGAATCCTGGGGTAGACTTCACATCCTCAGCAGGGAAGGAGCAGGCAGTGATTGTCCTAGGGGGTCATAGAGGAGAGGTAGGAGGAAAACAAAAATACTTTTCTTCAACCTATCCTCTCAAAGAAGTCTTTGGTAACCTCCCACCCCAAACTCCAGCCATCCCTGTCCGAAGCCACTGGCCAGACCAGTGCAAAACAACTTTCAGAATCCCTTTCACACAGGGTTTCATTGTTTGTTCTTGTGTTAAATTCATGCCTGGATCTCATTTCATCTACACGAGCTTCTCATCTTGACAGGAAACTGAAGCTCCTAGATATTCCAAGTAATTTTGTGAAGTTTTTTTCTTTATTGAAGCCCCACTTCCCCGACCCCAGTAGAAATGATACACTTTTTCTGTGATAGTTTTTGTATTTCCTAAGATAAGTCATAAGAAAAGAAAGCTCTTTGTGATTTGGTTCTCTTTAGATTTCTATGCTGTATTCACCATTTTGTTTCTTACTCGTATGTTTGTCGCGTCTGCTGGGCAGATGTAAGCTGCGGCTGGAGTGCAGGAAGCGTGCAGTTCTTGCCGTATTTGTCCTCACCACGGGGTGTGTCTTGTCAAGATCTTGCCTGATTATTCTGGGCAATACCATTATCTACTCTTAAAGGGAGGTAGTGCAGCTTCCTGGGTTAAGGTGCCAGAGAGAGATTATCTCCTTATGAGGTCAGAGTTACATTTGATGCTACAGATAGATTTGAGAAAACAAGGGAATATTTATTTACCCTTCAAGTGAAGAACTTACTGCGTCAGCTGAAACAAATAGATTATACTTATCTGTTAAAGCACTTGACCATCCTCCAAAATGCTGCTTCCTCCTGGTATTTTTAGATGTAAAAAAATACACAGAAACAGTTCTCAGTGCTAATGTGGAAAGAAGGATAAAACCAAAACCCACTTTAAAGACTAACCGTGTGACATCAAAGTTTTATTAAACACTGTTCTTAAATTTCTTAAAACGTTAATATGTGTGCGTGTGTCTGTGAGTCCTGAATTCAAAGGCTAAATTACTTAGTTAAATCAGTAGTAATTTATGCACTGTGCAGTGAGGCAAGCCCACTAAACTGGTTATCAGTGGCCATTTATATAATATTCTGGCAGCTAAAGGAGGTATGAATGTAATAACAGATATAAATATGAGCTCATTTATTTCCAATTAGGCCTGCTGCTGAGATACTATATCTGCTAAAGCATTGGAGAGAGTAGAAAAATATCAAGAAATGCAAATTTGAGAAATAATGGAAAGTAGAAGCTTTGTAAACTTAAATTTTTCTAAAATCCCCATATATACCATGCAGATAATTTAAGTTTAAGCATTAGATATTTTCAAAGGAAAGACAAATTTAAAAGGGGAAGGAAGTTGGAAAAAGGGAAAGAAAATTAATAGCAAAAGCAACATTTACTTTACTATTTAATCTGATTTTAGAACAACCATTTTTGCTGTGGTAAAAGCAATGTCATTTTCTTGGTGAATATAATCCACTTTTAAGCGACAGTTTAGTAAAAATTTCTTCCCCTAAAAAGCTCTCAATTCAATTATGAAACACTCTGGTTATATCTCTGACTTTAAGAATAGAATTCTTCCACAACCATTCTAACTATAACTTTTGATCAAGTGTATCCATGGTTGTCTTCATACACAGATCATATAGATAGCTGCAAGAAATATCATAAATTTAAGTTTGGTTCTTAGAGTAAAAGTGTCAAGTTATCCCTTCATTGTAAAACTATCCAGCAGAGAGGAAACTCTCATATCTGTAACTTTTTTATGATGTCTGGAGATTCTTATAACTATGACCATAGCAGACTGCTCCGATTGAAATGGATTGCTGGGATGATTTGTGACTTCTGGCAGGAAGACCTGTCAAACACCTTATTTTGTCTAGTTGAGACATTACTTAAGTCAATTCATTGATCAGCTACCCCACGTTTAAAGATGTTTATTTCCTGATATCCAGTATTCAAAAATGTTGTTAAGACGATTCACTGAATGTAATCAGCTCTCGATAAATGTATCTTTGATTGAATTCAATCAAAAATCACTTAAAAATCATTTCTTTTGGACAAAGTAAAATTGTATTTGTAGATGATATGCTCTTTTTTAGTGAAGTATAATTGACATACAATATTCTATTACACTCAGGTATACAACATAGTGATTCTATATTTTTATACATTATGAAATGATCCCCAGGATAAGCTGAGTTACATTGTCATTTACAAATTTTTAACTGTGGAAGAAATTGCCCAGTCTATTTAATCCCTCACTTCTAGTTCAGTCCCTGTATTTTGTGATGATCTTCCAGTGGCTTAGTAAATGCAGTAGACAGATGTCATAAGCTGAATTTTTGAACAGGGCCTCTTTGAAAGGGGAAAACATGAGACATTGCAGATTTTTCTCCAGTCAGTATCTGAGAATCATTTCCACTAGAAACCTAAGTTAAAGCAAGCTCCTGCCCAATGTGTGGCTCTAAATCACCTGCTTTCCACCACCACTGCATTGGCCTTTGGGGGACCATTCTTCTATTTCCAGGGCCTGCAATTCCCTCTCACATCCTTGCGATTAGCAGATGTGCACTCAGGAGAGAAAGAACCTTGGCAAAGCAGGGCATATTATTATTTGCAAGGACCCCTTTTAAAGAACGCATATATCTCTTATTCAGGTTTGGAAACATGACGCAGTGGCGAGGATGAAGTTAGCTGCATTTGTCATCCATATTTATGCAGTACCTTTCATAACGTTGGGTGAGATAGCTCATATATTCCTAGGGTAAAAATGATTAATATCTTTGGAAGTAGGAATAAAGATACAGTATGGTTTTTCAACCTTAGGAAGTATTCGTTTCCTGATCATCATTTTTACATCTAAAATGGCAGACTATGCCACTGACCTTGTAAAAGACTTTCGCTGAACATCTGGCCCTTCTCAGGTCTGAGAGATTTATGTCAGCTGTAGAAAGAATGTGAATAAAAGCCTGCTCCTGGGAGTTGGTAAAATGAGTTGATGTATTACTTAATCTACTCTTGCTTGGATTAAATTTAAAAATTGCACCCAGTGTTCATTTTCAAGTATGATTTTATATAAATAGAAAATATAGATAACCAGCATAAAGTTAAATAAATAAACATTGTGACTAAAGCTGACACAATAAAAACTAAAATAATAATTGCAAAATAACACTTATCTAATCAGCCCATAATGGTGTTAAAAGTTATTTCAGATATGATATGTATTTGCTCTAGAAAAAGAATGATTGTTTTGCAACTGCGCAAGATTTCAGAGAGCTGTCGATGGCAACTTCGTCTCTTGTTTTGAAAAGTTTCATTCAGACTCAGAGACTCCAAGGAACTAGTGGTGATCAAACGGGAGGGGTGGGAGAGGGTGGATGGGAGGCAGGGAGAAGGGGATTCAGGGATAGTATGATTGGCACCCATGGTGTGGGAGGGATCAGGGGGAAAACAGTGTAGCGCAGAGAAGGCAAATAGTGACTCTGTGGCATCTTACTACACTGATGGGCAGTGACTGCAATGGTGTATGGAGGGGACAGGATAACAGGGGTGAATGTAGTAACCACATTGTTTTTTCATGTGAAACCTTCATAAGAGTGTATATCAATAACACTTTAATAAAATAAATAAATAAATGTTTAAAAAAGAGAAGTTTTATTCATTCCCAACTTTGTTCCATAAAAGGCTTGTCAGGTAATTTTGTACATTCACTCATTCTTAATACTGCACCCAGATTATTAGCCTGATAGGTAGAAAATTATTCATTAATCATTGTCATGTTTATTTGATCAAAAAATGATCATTCAAACATATGGCAGGCACTTTAAAAAAATGTTCATTAATGAATGGTTGTCTAACATTATCATTTTTATCCAAGGTACCTTTACTGACTGTAACATATAACAAACTTTCACTTGGGGAAAATGTGATTTAAGAAGAGGTTCTGCAACAAAAGATAAATATGGTTAATTTCCCTATAAGATCTTTGTTAATTCAAACAGACCTCTTCTGAAACTAAGGTAGTGAACCAATAAAAATATGCAAGTGTAATTAACTGATGTGTATATATTGCATGTATTACATGTATATAAACATTATATACAGTGTGTTACAGTGACACTAAAAGGTAAAACAACAGCCATGAATAAATTCATTAATTATTATTTCCTTTAGTACTAGAAAACTTATAGGCAAGTATTAATTATGTATCTGGGAAAATGGAGGTTAGCTAATATTCAGGGATTTCAGTGTGAAACCAGGAGAGCTAAGTGAATTTCTTCAGATTGCTTGAAAATGAAAATGGCGAATACTTTGAGGGTATTTTGGATGTTGGGAAAAGAAGACTAATATAAGCACAATGTTTCAAATACTTAAAGCATCTACAGAGAACAACACCATCTTAATTTTTAGTTTCTCATAGTTTCTTCCATGCATGAGCTAGGTAAGCCTGAAAGATGTTCAGAGAGCAGCTGTAATCCTTTCCTTCACTCCTCTCCATACAATAAAGAGTTAAGATGGAGCTTTGGGTAATGGACCCATGAATTAAGGCAAAACTCCCTGCAAGCTTCCTGAATTTTTCTCCTTCTGTGCAGGCATCTAGAGAGCTACTGAATTTAATTTTATAAATCTTGATTCCTGTACTTCGACAAGGCTCACCTGAGTTTTCCATTACTCTGATAATAGTAAATATCTTCTGAGGACTGGAAAATATGTTGGGAGAAAAACAGATAAAGTCAGCAAAGAATCAGGAGAGAAAAACAAAGAAAAATTTACTTGCCTAAATATATTTAGAATCCTTGAAAGAAGAGGTTATGCTTATTTTTTATTTAAAAAAGAATCAAATGTTTGGTGCCTGACATAAAACCTAGTAGTACTCGATAGATAGAGGGGGAGAGAATGGCTTGGAATGAACACTCCACTCATCAAAATGCAGAAAAGCATAATTAGTAATAAAAATAACCCATATACAAAGTGGCATGTGAATACAAAGTAATAATAGTGAAGACCATGGTAGTGTCTCCAAAAATTAATTACCTTAATGCTTAAGTTTGTAATAAAATAGGTACTGAGTGGAGAAGACAGATAGTTATGTTTTTACTTTAGGTGTAGAAACAAAATAATTTTCCACCAGTGTATTTTGAAGCCTATTACATGTTTCTCATTTGAAACATTTCCATTAACAATTTCCTTTATTCCTTGAGATATATCTCAAAGGCTCTGACAAATTCTAAATATAAAGTATCCCCAGGTGGGCCAACTAGATAAAACAATTATTTCTGCCAAAAAAAGACAGACTTTGCTCACGTCAGGAGAAAAATCTGATGTGCATTTGTCTTATGTGATTTATTCATTGTAAGTTCAAAATGAAATACAGCCTTTTCCCTTCCATACATTAAAATACGGTTTTAAGTTTGAGAGGAACAGCAATCTTTTGTCACAGAAGCAGGCTATGTAGTTATGAGATCAAGATCAAGCAAAACAAAATACTGTATTGCCCCCACGTGGTCTCCTTAGATATTGCACTAATATCCTGAGCTGTCCAACGGAGAAAGGAAAAAAGGCAAAATGCTTAGACAGCAAAGCTTTGACCTTTTTCTTTCATTGGAGTTTACATATTTATTTTTAAAACGTTATTTGATAATCCATGAATGTGGCAGGAAGGCTATATTGCTAAACAGAGATTCTGAATTCTAAATCTTCAGTGCAATTTAAATTGCCTACACCACAAAACTGGAATGCTTTCAGCATTTGTCAGTCATTGGACATTGTATTTCTATTTAAGATGATTTTGAAATGCACAGGGTTTGTAAAGAATACTGTAAGGTTAACACTAGCATTTTAGATTTAGCATTTAGGAATGCATTACTTTTATTCATTCTCACTTGTGTGTACGTCCATTTGATTTCAGCCTGAACTTCAAATTAGTTGTTAAGTCGAATTCCTGTGAATTATGTAAAGGATCTAATAATGTGATATGGAACTGAACATTTGTCTTTCATTTATGTGTGCTAGGGCAGACAAAGATGGATTCTTCCTCAGGATTCTGCGCACATACATGGTGCTGCATTCTCCATCTACGACAATTGATTTCATGGCATTTGTTAGTTGTATCGCTCTGGAGCATATAAGCAGTCATTCTCTGTCTTCTTCCTTTACTGTACGAAGCATTCCCAAACCCATCGCTCCATCCTCTTTGTCTCATAATAGCCCATCCCTGGACCTGCACTGCCATACTTATGAAGCCAGTTCTTAGAAGCTCTATGAAGCAGGTCTTTAAAATTTGGAGAAAGGGACTGCAAACAGGAGAGGAAATCCCAGATATTTCTGTGTGTATATATATATCCCTGTACCCATATGCTGTGGGGCTCCCCCCAAACCAGCTTCCCTATGTCTGGTGTTTACTCTTCCAGAATCAAATAGTTCCAGGTAACACAACCTCCTCTACCTGTTTAAAAAAGCCCCTTACTAAAATGATTTCTACCAGAACTTTTATTCCAGATGTATTTGAAAGGTAGGAGAATTTTCCCATTTGCCTGATCACCTAAATCATCTACATAACGTGTACAATTTCAGGTCACAGAGAATAAAATCATTACTCTAAACTTAGAAGTCACAGAAGAAAAACATTATGCTAAGAAAATATATTACATTTTCATGCTTTCAAGGAGTTATTGTTAAAGTGAAAGAAATGTGATTTAAAGATATGAATAGGGCGGTGCTGACATCCTTTCAGTCTGAATGATAAGCAAACATCCAACTGCACTTTTACTCTAAAGGAGAGAGAAATAAATCACTAGCAGTGGATGTATAGTGCTGGACCTACAAAAGTAAGAAGAAAAATGCCAAGGCATGACCTATAAGTGCCTAGGGACGGAGGTGCAATAGAAAAGTCCTTGCACCCCACTTTATCTGTAAAACAGGAATGATTATCTGTAGGTTAAATAGAGTATTTTCATTCATTCTGCAAACATTTACTGAACTTCCCATATTCGAGACATTGTGTTAGGTTCTAGTGATACAGTAATAAACAAGACATAGTCCCCACTTTTGTGGAGTTTATCCTTTTATTGAATGGTAGGTGAAGTACAGGTAAAGAATATCTATATCAATATCTGTATCTATCCATCTAAACAAATACAGGTAATTACAGATTTTTAATATAGCCAAGAAGGAAGTGAATAAGGATGATGTGTAGAAAGCCATTTTATGAGAGGTAGAAAGAGCTCCCTGACTAGGATACATTTGAGCTATAATTCATGGAGAGACCGAGTGCCACGGAAGAGCTAGTGCTGAAACATTCCCAGCAAATGGAGAATTCCAGTGGCTTGAGGTGGGCGGGTCCTTGCACATTCACAGAACAGCACAAGCACTGAAAGTGCTGTGTGGAATAAAAAGAGAGTGGTCGGGAGGAAGTAGGAGAGAAAGGTAGAAGTGAATTCACACAGGACTTACAGGCAAAGTAAGGAATTTGCATTTTTTTCCTATGGGCAAAGAAACACCACTGAAAGGTAGTGAACAGGGGAGTACCATAATTTGATTTTCCTTCTCAAGTCCACTCTGCTGCTGTGTGTAGAGCAAATTGAAGAGGATTGTGAGTTGAGGCAAAGAACTCCATTGCAAGGCTATTGAGGTGTCCAGGTGAGGAGGCTGGTGGCTCAGACTGGTAGGGAGATGATGGTCTAAACAAGGAGAGAAGTGGATAACCTTGGGAGGTGGACATCATTGGTGATGAGTTGAGAAAGAGGATAGAAAGAGACAGCTCAAAGATGGTTCTTCAGCCATTATTTGGGTGGTGGTGCCATTTTCTGAGGTGGGTCAAATGAAAGGGAGCAGACAGAGAAATGTGAAATGAGGAAGAGGAGAGGGGGATGGGCCCCTGAGCTCCCGTGCAGCTGAACCCTGTTGGGGCTTCACAGCCACTTGTTTGGCTCCAGGCCTCCTGTGCTCCCTGCCCTGCTCGAGGTAATACACAGAAAAGTCCCTGCCTTAGGGGTTTAGTGCTCCTTTCCCCATTCACTTTTCCTCCCTGCCTTTCTCCACTCCATCCCTCTCTCCCTCCTGCCACTTCAGCAGAAGTCTCCTATCACTTCTAGAACAAGAGAAGAATGACTAGTCCCTCTCACTAACAGATGCAGTCTCCATTTCAAAAGGAGAAGAAAAGAAGACAACTTGAACAAACAAAAAGGCAAATTGAATTAGGTAGCTTCTGCAAAACAAGCCACCCACCAATTTAGTGAATTGGAACAACAAATACTTATTATTTCTTATGATTCTGTGGGTAGGCTGGGCAGGCACTGCTGATTTCTGTGGCTCAGCTGAGGCTAAATGGTCTTGCCTGGCATAACTCAAATGTTTGGCTCTTGTCTGGCTGTCAGCTATGATCATGGGGATGACTCGGCCCTGTGCGTCATCCTGCAGGCTACATTCTGTTCTTTTATATGGTGGCGGTGTCAGGGTTCCCAAGAGTAGCAAGTGAGCATGCCCCAAAGTCCAAGTTCTTTTCAAGCTTTTGTTTGTATAGTGGGCTCAACGATTGCCCAAAAAATATGTCCATATCCTAATCCCCAGAACCTGTGAATGTGACCTTATTAGGAAAAAGTGTCTTGGGAGATGTAATTAAAGATCTCAAATTGCAGTCATCCTGGATTATCCAAGTGGGCCCGAAGTCCAGTGACACATGCCCTTATAAGAGAAAGGCAAAGGAAGATTTGGCACACAGCCCCCAGAAGCTGGAAGGGGCAAAGAATGGATTGTCCACTAGAGCCCTAAGAGGGAGTGTGACCCTGCCAGCACGTTGATTTTAGACTTTTGGCCTCCAACACCATGAGAGAGTTAATTTCTGTTGATTTAACTCACCAAGTTTGAAGTCGTTTGTTACAGCAGCCTTAGGAAGTAAAAACAGTTTGTATCACATTTGCTAATGTCCTATGACCAAAGAACATCACATGGCTAAGCCAAGGTTCAAGGGATGAAGAAATAAACTCATGTCTGGTCACACGTCAAAGAGGTGGGCCTACAGAGGTGGGAAGAATTTGATGCAAGTTTTTACACACTGCCACACCAATGGAAAGAAAGATTTTTCGCATTAGAGCAGATTATGGGCAGATTTCATAGGATGGACTATAAATGTGACTAATAAAAGCACGCACACACACAAAAAAAGTTTTTCAATTGGAGTCAGGAGGTAACAAGAGAAGTGGCAGAAGGGCATTCCTATCCAGGGGCTTCTTTACACCAACACGATTAGAATGAAACTTCTAATGGTTGTATGTCCTTCGTCAAGTAAGCTAGTCAAACAGTATCATCTCCCTTTATTAAATAGTTGAGAAATTAATGTGTGTAATCTGTATCTTTTTGCATGTTTAAGATTTTTGTGTTTGATCATGGAGTCAAAAGCAACTCAAAAGCAGTGCTGTTTCAGTAATTGTCCATAGTCAGTTCCGCTCAGTTCACTTCAAAATTGTTTAAAGCATACCTAGGCACTGGGCAACATGGAGAGGGACTCAGAAGAGAAAGGTTGTTCTTGCCTTCAAAGAACTGTCCAGTGAGTTCTTTGCAAGAACATATTTATAAATCATACAAAGCAGAGTACAGTAAATGACTGAGTTGTTGGGATGGTTAAGAGGAGGAGAGAATTATTCGTCCTGGGGAAGGTGAGGTAGGTTTCACAAAATAAGTAGTATTTTAGCTGAGCTTGGAAAAAATGGGTGGGATTTCTTTAGAAATGAGGAGGATGTGTATACGTTTACCTTGGAAAGACATCATGAAGCGTGCAGGTAGAAACATAGGTTATAGTCTCAGAAGTATAAGCTGCCTTATTTGCTGGAATGTGTGTGCCTTTCAGGGAGGGTAGAGTCCTAGGGTAGCCTGGAGTAGGAAGTATCCTGGAGAAAGAAAGAAGGGAAATGGGTAAAGGATTTGTGGAATGGAGGAAACCAGAAAAGATGTTAGAGCCAGATCCTGAAGAGCTTGAATTTCATGCACTATAAAATGGAAAATCATCCCACTGTCATTTTATGCTTCTGGATATATTCTCATATATGGTTTCATTTGATATTTTTAAGAACCCTGGGCGATAAGGTAATATGTTTATATCCATTCTATGGATGAAGAAAAGATTCATGATTTAGAAGAGATGACAGAGACAATAAATGTGATTAGGATTAAGACTCAGATCTCCAGTGAATAAAATCCCTCTTAATTATCACTTAACTACCTGCAGTGTTAAGCAATGCTCTGTGTGCCCTCCATAATGCACGCTGACTGCTGAACCCAGGACCTCAGTGCCCGAGGCAAGCGTTTATATTGCTTCCATCATCGTACACTGAACTGTAGGAGCAAAAAGAGCCAGACTTGCTTCTATAAAAACAAAGTTGAATATTTATAAAAGAATCAGTCTAGAAAATTGATTTAAAACATTGCAGGTGGATTAAGTGTGGGGTAACAACTTTCAGAGTTCAGGTGGCATACTACAATACCTTGAAGATTCTGCCCTGAGATTTCTTTGCAAATGTCTTTATGTTCTTACTCTAATTGCAGTTATAACCATGCATTACGGGTAAGGTTGCCAGATGACTGGCCGTTCTAATTAGTTCACCTGAGTGCAAATAAAATACGTTGGCTGTGTGCTGTAAGACTGACAGAGGAAGGTATAATTTGTTTTTAAATGTTTTTTAATTTTTTGTGTGTCTGTGTGTGTTTTTAATTTAAATGTTTTTTAAATTAAAATATGTAAGAATTGTATGCATCACTTTTTGAATTCTCTTAAAAAATGAGAGAGATGTCCCTTTGTAACAAAAAGAAAAGGGCTTCTACTGTTTTTTATACCACTCCTTTTATAAATAGTGGGGACTTCTTTCTGATTTGAACTGTGCTTCATAAAGATGATTTTGGCAACAATGAAAAAAGAAGTGGTTGGGGGCAGGGAAATCAGAAGTCGGTCAGGATCACAGCGATTTGGGCTAAGCAGCATTACAGTTGACCCTTCAACATGGGTTTGAACTGTGCATGGATTTTTTTCAATAAATATATTAGAAGAAATTTTAGAGATTTGAGACAATTTGAAAAGACATTTTCTTTTCTCTTACTTTAGTGGTAAGAATACAGTTTTTAGTACATAACAAAAAAACACATAGTAATGGCTATATTATCAGTAAGGCTATTAAATTTGGAGGAGTCAAAGGCATACACAGATAGTCCAGTGCCAGGAGGATTGGCCCCCCTAATCCCCATGTTGTCAAGGGTCAACTGCATATTTAATTAAAGTACTCAATCTTGCACTTTTAAATGATGTGTCATTATTTAAGTGCTCATTTAAGATATCCCATATAAGAGAATGAGCAGTATTTGAACACTGGTAGGAGAGGAGTATAATAAGGTAACTGCAACGAGAAAGGCGTGAGGAAATAGCAGAGTTGTAATAAATCTACTATGGAATCAACAGACTTCAACACTACAGTCCTTCTAAGTTAGGGCAAATTGTACCATCAGTTTCTTTACTGTACAACCAGAACCCATTGCTTTTGTAATGAATTATTTTTGTGATTGACCATGAAACTTAGTAAGACCTCAAATAGATATTCTGCATAAAATATCCAGAACATAAATGGAAAATATCTTCCCTTTTCACTTTGTTACTCATTTGAGAGTATTTATAGATATATGAGAGAGGTGTATTTCTTTGCCAAATGCATCCCTGTTTGCAAATTTTATACTCCCTGTTACAAATATTACTTGTTGGAAATTACCAGATTTCCAGGTCATTTTCTACTCATTTTTGGAAATTTTTCCAAAAAACTGCTAGACCTTCACTTTACTGGAGGTGTAAAGAAGACCTGTCTTTTGACTTTAATACAAATAGTTACAACCTGCTTTAACAATGGTATTCACATAAAGAAAATGAGTAGACATATACATACAGAGTCCAGTCATAAAATGTTTACAACTTTAACTTTTTGCTCTTTACTGTTAAATCTCTCTGCTCCTTTATATCCCACTGAGAGATTCCAGAAGGGGCAATAAAGATAACCTGCCAGTCCTCTGAGAAGGATGAATATAATGCAATCAAGGGTCTACCATTTGAAGCAAATAATTAAATTTTTATGCTATTCCAGCCTTTTGTATTTCTGTACCCTGCTTCTGATCAATTCTCTGAGATGCATGTGGGAGAATTTTAAATTTTCAACTATAAAACTGATAAAAATCACATAGAATACGCTTTTTTAATTTCCAACTTTAATGTATGCCTAAAGCTTATGATTGTTAAGAAGTACAAATGAGTAAGATTATTCATGTCACTGGAAGCAAGAAACTTATTTAAATACTGGAGTTTTGATCTAATTCCAGGAAATGAGTACAACTATCCTAATTTAGGTTCAGCTAATTAATTCAGATTTTCAGTGGTTTACCCTAAAGCAAGCTAATTTTCAATGAGCTTAAACAAATGATGAGAATATTTATGTTCTTAAATCATTTACATTAACACAAAACTTGTTCTTGATCCAGGCAATTTGATTTAAATTACAAAAAAATATTCTCAGTTATTCCAAAAAGTAATTAAACTACACAAATGCTCAGGTTGTTGAATTGATATTTTAGATGTATGGATATAAGGGCACATGCTTGAGAACTGTGACAGCTTAAAACACATTTTCCATGTGAAAGCAAAAACATTCTCCTGTATTTCAGGGTCTACCCACATTCCTAAATCTAGTAGTCAAAGTCACATTGCCACAGGTAATGCTGGGCTTTGCAGCCAAGCAGACTTGCTTCAACAGTCATATAAGTTACCTCTTGGCTATATAACCTTAGGCAAGTTTCTTGCATTCTGAACCCTCAGTTTCTTCATCTATGAAGTGTGGATAATGAGTATTAACCTCATAGCATTGCTATGAATATAAATAAAATAGTGCATGAGAAACACGGAGTGGCTTTCTCCGCCTGGCTTATTTTACTTTGCCTAATACTCTCTAGGTCCATTCATGTTGTTGCAAATGGCAGGATTTCTTTACTTTTTATGGCTGAATAATGTTCTGTTGTGTATATGCACCACATCTTCTTTATCCATTCATCTACTGATGGACAGTTAGGTTGTTCATATCTTGGCTATTGTAGATAATGTGACAGTAAACACAAGGGTGGATATATATTTTCAAATCAGAGATTTTGTTTTCTTTGGGCAAATTCCTAGGGTGAGGTGGGATAAAGAGGCATAAAAATCTCAATTTATTATAAGTTGTTCACTTAGATGGAAGTGCAGCAAAGAGAATATAGTCAGTGGTTCTGTAACATTTTCCTATGTTGACAGATAGTAACTGCACTAGTGGGGGTGAGGATTTCATAATGTGTATAACTGTTGAATCACTGTTGTGTGTACTTAAAACCAATATAATACTGTATGTCAACTATAATTCAGTTAAAAAATACAAATAAAAAAGAAATGCTGTGTCTGGCATAAGGTGTCAACTTGGCTAAGGACAGTGACTATTATTAAATACAGCTTATAATTATATCCAAATACAGTATGTGCACTAATGAAAACTTTTATCAGTACTTCATGAAATTCATGGTTTGTAATTTAGTCATTTTTTCTTCATTTCTCAAATCTTTTTTCCTCTTTCACTTCTGTTTTTAAATATCTGATGTTTTCTTTAAATCATTTCCCTTTCAAACACAAAGGAAACTTCTTCCTAGGGCCTGGAATGCTCACTAGCACTTCATCTCCTTCAACAGCTCTCTGAAGTGTGGCAAATGTGTTCCTCTGTGCCAGACCCATCCAGAGTGTGATTCTCATGCAGGGTGTCATGTACCTCTGAGAACTCATAAAGACTCTCTAAGTTCACAAGCACATGGATAGTTTCAAGAGAATCTTCTTTCCCCATGCCTTTCATAGACCTTTCTGCCCTTCAAAAGAAAGAGCTAGCTCTCATCTATCCCTAATACTATGAAGATGATGATTGCTCTTGGAGGAAAAAAGTTATGCAGTCCCCCCCTCCAAAAAAAAACTCAACACAAATTTAAATACAGTGTTGTTTAGAGAAAGGGAAGAATGATAATAGTGATTATATAACAAACACTATGTAACACTACATAACAAATCCTTCCCAGCTCACGTTTTCAGTTTTTAACAAAATTAAGTATTTCATGATAAATCACTATGTGTAAGTGCCTTTTGTTCCCCACAAACCTTAGAGGGAGTTCAAGGAACTAAGTCACATTGCTATAACTAAGCTCTTCCAACCACATCTCTATAGTTAGGCAAACAACTTATCTCCATGCTTACATTAAAAGAGTTAATACTGATGCCAAACCCTTCTCATGTTAGCAATAAGTAATGTTCTCTCAATGGCTATATGAGCTAATTGAATAAAAAGAAATCATATCCATCTAAGGGTGCATTTCCAATACAATTTTACTTTTTTATTTTAGAAATTATTTCATAAGGTTTGTAATCTATTTCTATTGTTCTGACCAATTGTATACAACCAATAATTGTAATCATAACTTGTTTTAGAAGAAAAAATATTTTAAAAGTTAGAGCCATATGGTAACTGAAAATTTTAAAACTTTAATTTATAAACATTTTTCTTACTGAACATTATGGAGTGATAAACTTTCATATGTAAAATATATTACTTTTGGATAAAATTCTGAGGTATTCTGATTCCTTCAGATACATTTTCAGAGTTCTGCAAGGGAAGAGACTGGTTAGCTCAGAGTCAGACAGAAAGATCCCAGCTGAATCTGTAAAAGGCAGAATAATAGTATCAAGAACAATAGACTTGAAATCCAACTGTAAAAAATAGAGAGATTTGAATACCTACTTATTCCCCTTTTATTATGGACAAACAACATAGAATGCTAGATAGCATATATTTAATCGAGTTCCCTTAGATAAAATTGAGTCTGAGCTCTTATGTGATATTTCTTTTTATGCTTTGACATAACCTGAAATGGTTATTCACTAGACTTTGTGTTCCATCATTGATTTGCCCTCTCTTTTGGATTGTTCCTATCAGCATTCAAGTTTGCTGTGTGGTATTTCTCACCCTAGGATTATTCCCATCAGCATTCAAGCTTGCTGTGTGATATTTCTCATTCTAAGCAAATGAACAAAATGTTCATGGATAAAACAGTAACTAAGAGGAGATGGAGTAGAAATGGAGATTACATCCACTATTTATAGGAGCTGAGAAATGTTTCTTTTGCAAAATTCCTAACCATTAAAGAAATGCTCTTTGGGACTTTGGCGATACAAAATTAACAAGTGTCTAAACGTGCTGGTTGGAGGAAGTAAGACTGTAAAAACTGCAAAATTGCTTTTAAAATGTTTCAATTGTGGTAATACATGCATAATAAGAAATTTACCATCCTAACCGTTTTGAAGTGTACAGTTCAGTAGTATTAAATATATTTACATTGTTATGCATCCAATCTCCAGAACTTTTTGCAAAACTGAAATTATTTACCTATTAAACAACAACTCTGCATTTCCCGCTCCCCCAAGTCAGGGACAGCCACCATTCTATTTTCAGCTTCTATGAATTTGACTACTCTGACACCTGATGTAAGTGGACTCATACAGTGTCTTTTGTGACTGGATTGTTTCACGTAGCATACAGGTTCATGCATGCTGTCGGATGTGTCGGAATGTCCTTCAGTTTTAAGGATGAGTACTATTCCATTGTATGTACATACTACATTTTGTTTATCCATTCATCCATGAATGGATACGTGAATTGCTTCCACCTTTTCGCTTTTGGGAATAATGCTACTATGAACATGGGTGTGCAGATAATCTCTTCGAGACCTTGTTTTCCATTCTGTTGACTATCTACCCAGAAGTTGAATTACTGATAATTCAATTTTTAATTTTTTGAGGAACCTCCATGTATTTTGCATAGTAACTGCACCACTTGACATCCCCACCCACAGTGCCCAGGCCTTCTGATTCCTTCACATCCCCACCCACATTTAAAATGTTATGTTTTTTTTAAATAGTAGCCACCCTCATGGATGTGAGGTAGTATTTTTTTGTGGTTTTTATTTGCACTTCCCTAATGATTAGTGAAGTTGAGCATCTTTTTATATGGTTATTGGTGCAGAATGATTTTAAGTACTATATTCTTTATCTGAGAAGATGAAGATTTTTTTTCTCACACAGTGCTAGTAAGAGAACTTCTAGTAAACTGTGATAAGATACAATGTTATTAAACACCACTCAAAATTCAAGATATTGAAATATCAATATCCTGCTATAGTTTCCCTGTTAGTCAAGAACATACTTTAAAGAAAAAACTCTAATATTTGCTAATCTTTCATCTCCTGTTTTAACTCTTAGATTAAATTTTCTTATCTCAAAAATCCTCTTGAACAGCTGTAAGCTTCTATTTTTCAAAGGTTTTATTACAAGTCACCAGAAAAATGCATATCCTCCCTCTCTCAGGAGATTGAAACAAGAGATAAACGTGTGGTCCTAAGGAGAAAAATTATGTTTTCCAGAAGCTTCAGTGAACGGTTCTCTTATCAAAGTCTCTGGTTTCTGTAATGTTATACTTAGATTTATTTATTTAACAGTAAATAATACCTACTGTGTGTTAGGTACTGGCCACCCAAAGATAAAATGGTACATTTTCTGCCCTAAAGATACCACAGTCTAATCGTGAGAGCAGATAAGAAAGTCAGCAAGTTTTGACACAGAACAACATGTGTTGACATTGAAAGCAATTTGCTCAAAGTCTCATGGGAGAACACAGGGAATTAATCAGGCAAAGCTGGGAATTTAGCATGGGAGGGGTCTACAGATGGGGTGGGGAAATGAGGTGGATATAAGGACACCTTAGAGTATTTTAAGATATCAAAGACATAACTGAAGTCTTCCTATAAGTATTTTCAAGTTCATCCTCAGTTCCTCTTGTCTTTCCATTTTTAATTGATAATTTTGATCTGTCTAGTTCAATAAGTCTCTTGGGTGAATAGATAGAAAAATTATAAATACTTTACTTGGTTATGATTGAATTTTACACAAGTACAAACAAGTGATGATGCTTTATCTGGTTTCATAACCATGATCTTACATGGTCATTCTCTATTTCATTTATTTTGCCCTAAATTTGTATTCAATTTTTACATCAATGGAGGAAATTTATAGTTCATAAAATAGTTTCATGTTATGCTAAAAGTTTTAAGATGTTCCTTTATTCATTTTTACCTCACTGCCAAGGTACTGATTTCTAGGGGTTTTATATTGCTGTATTTATGCAACTTGGAAAAATCAATTAAAAGACTTGATCTAGAGAGGGAGAAGTCTTCTTGATATTTGCATTCATGGCTTGATTGTTTTAAATTATTGACGAAGGTGAAAATGCTCTTTCAGGTATTTGTGCTGGAGAAAGCTCTTGGGTGAAATGTGTTTTTCAGATCCTGATAGGTTTGAATGTAATTAATATCAAATAATTTCAGATTCGACATTGTCTGATGAGATCACTGAACATAGTTCTGTCTTTCTACATCTGAGCACACCAAGATGCACAGAACTAAAGTAATTTGACCAAGGAGATACAATTAGTGTAGCAAATTGTAATACAACCAGATACTCTAAGTCTTCACTTAGCCTAAGTGGATTAGTTATAAGAACTAATAGAAGTATTGTGCCCTCTCTGCGCAACTTGTTGAAAGTTGATGATCTTTAAAAAAATACCTATTAAGCACTTGCATAATGTTACTTTCATTTCCGGCATACGTAGTTTGCTTGATAGTATACTAAATAAATTAAACAGAAGAGGTCACTCATCTAGACTTTTCTTTGAATTGAAGGACTTAAGTAAATTGAAATCCAGGCAGTGAGATAGAAGGAAACACATACAGAGGCAAAAACTGAGACAGAGCTAACAAAAAAATAAAACAAGTTGCTCCATTTTGAATCATCCCTTTGAGTACCACCTCTCTCTCCTGCCTTCACACTTCTGTTTATAAAGGCAGCTATGTTCTGGGCCCTCTGCTTTCATATTGTTGTGGATGTTGGTCGCTCTCTTAGCACACTGAGTTCTTTGCGAAATGAAGAAAAGCCAGTCATTGGGGCCCTTGAGTTCTGCTCTCCCCCTTCTGTTGGGATATATCCCCCGGAGGGGCCATTCGGCCATCAGACCTTTTTATCCTCTCTTCCTTAAACATTTCTATTGCAAGGCTTATCAAGTATTTTTTTAATGCTGTTCTTTAGGTGATGTCACAAATACTTGAATTTCCAGAGACAGTTGTGATTTTCTGTATCATGCATTGCAATATGACAATCTGGCCTCAACAAATGCTTTAATTGAAATTTCTTTTAAACAGCTGTGGACTCATTTTAATTAACAAAGGGAGCTAATGTGCTGAGTATTGACATGTGCTGGGTGGTGGCGTCCCTTACATACATTCTTTCATTTAATCCTAGCATTACCTCTACAAAGTAAATACTGTTGTTAATCCCACAGGGTCTCACAATTACAGTAACAGGCGTAGAGCCAAAGTCAAATCTGGGACATTTTACCTCTAGAGACTCTAGTGTTATCACTGTGCTAAGTACCTTGTCCCCTAACACTTAGAGCACAGAATTTCCCATAGGGTAAAAAACTCACTGAAAGTTGAGTTTAATGGAACTCAAGTCACGTACTGGCAGCCCATATTCAATGCTCACTGTTAACAGTCAGAAATTAGGAGATAATCATTGCCACAGTAGAATAATAAATACAACCTTAAGACATTAAATTGCAAATTATTTTTTTTGCCATAGAAGATATAATCAGATCATTAATCTTATGTATTTTATATGCTACATAAACATATCCAACTTTGTTAAGTTTTTAACCTCTGTGATATTCAGGAAGCATTAAAATGGAAAATGTAATAATATCATTAATAACCCATTCACCATAATGTGGTGAACTGAGTGAAATATGGTGAGTTAATTTTTATTTGGAAAAACTTCATGTTACTCTATTTTAACTCAAGGGTGTTAACATTTTTAGTGTTAATGTTAATTTGTTTTGTTTTGCTCTTACAATTATTACCTTCATTTTCCTTAGTGAAATGGAAAAATGTCCCATTTGCCAAATGCTAATGATGTGTTCTCAGGTCTTAAAATGTACATCTCATTAGGTTTCTGTTTTTTAGCTGGTAAAAGTTTATGAAGTCAGTATTTGTTTCTCTTTGGGAAATTTTGCTTGTGTATTTTAAAGATACATTTACCATTTCCCTCAGGTGACTTATGCCAATAGTGGTCCTTCATTATCATAGCAATAAAGATTTTTTATTTGTAGTCTTATGCAGATTTAGTGTGTTCTTCCAAAAACATTAACAGAGTACCTGCTGCATGTTTTTTCAAAAAATATTTTTTGTTCTTCATCTTTGAAAGGCTGTGTTTATCCAGAGAAAGTCCATTATGACTCAATATGAGTTTTGTTGTACACTTTTTAAAACTTTTGACTTGAACTTTGTTATTGAGCGTCCTCAAGAAGTAGTTTCACTGGTCTGATTGTTTTAATATTTAAGCAAATAAAAATAGCTGTGACTCCAACAGTAGTGTTTCTTAGAAGACATAAACCTGGGCTTCATTCCCCTTTATGTAATCCCACCTCATCCTTTCTATTCACACACAACATTAAATTACAATGTTAGGAAGATACTTAGATTCTCTTAGATTCTTCTCTAGCTGGCTAATTCTCCCATGGCAAAATATCATGAAGAAGCAGCAACTTTGATATAGTTATTTTTGTTCTGATATATTCAGAAAACTGATAATAGCTTAAATTTGAATTTTTCATACTTTACAGTAGCTTTTAAATACATTTTCTTCTAAGTAATGTTCTGACTTCACAACTCTTATTGGTAGGTATTAATCCATTTTAAAAAGGACCCAAAAAATCTGGGGAAGTGAGTTATAAGTCCAAGTTCACCTAGTTAGCAGACTCACAAATTACACCTGGAGTTTTGATCACAAGCCCTGTTAATAGTCCCACCACACATCCCATAATGAAATGCCATGAAATGAAAAAAAAATGGAGTAGGTACCTTTAAAGTAACTTAAATTACAAGGTGTAATGGTACCCCATATTCATGTGACTTACCATATTTTAAAAATATATAATATTATATATTGCTTATAATATATATTCATTATATAATTATTTTCAATATATTATATACTCTTTCAGTATTTTATATATATAATGTATACACATACAAAGAAAATATATGTCTTAGATTTTCAAATGTTCCTACTTAAGGAGTTTTTTTTTTTAGTGTGACAAGGACAGATAACCTAAAGGAATTTTTCAAATTGGTCATCTACAAATGATAGACAAATTGAGGTGGTTGTTTCAACATATGAATCCTCTACTTTATTCACAGCTGCAAACATTTTTTGAAACATTCCTGACAGCCAGTTCACCTCTTCAGGCTTTTGATAATATGAAGGAAGCAATTAGCAAGCTCCTGCTAGCTGTTGAAGTGTTCAGTGAAACATCTACTCTGGGACCAAAGGCTTTTGAAAGGTAAAAACATTTTAATATTTTAAAAAAAACACCCTACCTTCTGAAAATTGAAAATTGATTGTTAGTGAAAATATATCCAAATCACCTAGTAGATGAAATTAGAAAGTCAGTATACAATGTCAGTACACAAATATGAACTTCTAAACAGGTTTCCGTATTTATAAAGCCTAAAACTTCACAGCTTGTTATAGACTCATTAGTATCTAAATAATGGTGGCAAGATATAAAGCAGATGTCATTTAAATTAATTGCATCCTCTTTTCAAACTCAGCTATTTCTATCATACAGGCTTTGCATTGACTAGGTATAATTGTAATTGTATTTATGGACTTTTATTAACAAAATCCAACAACTCTTGTTTTTGTAACTCAAGTTAACTGAATATAATTTAATGACTATTTTCCTGGGGAACTACTAAATTTGATATGTCAAAAAAAGGGGGTGACTCAATTAAGTTTTATCATGCTTTATATGTGAATAAGACTCCCTGGCACGTAAGAGTAGGAGAGTTTCGTTCACCATACTTGGGTTTACATGGAGTAACCCCCATTGTCTAGTTTAACATGTTGTGAATTAAGTTATGAAGTATGTATTTGTAATTTCTGTAAAAAACAAAACAGATTCCAAATCCAAAAATAAAATGCATGTAATTTTAGATGATTCAAGCCACTGCTCTTTTTAATTAGCACAGACATTGACGTTTAATTATAGTAACTGTTAGTACTGTATTACCAGATAGTTGAATAATGTAGCAAGTAGAATCTATTTTAATGTTGCCTTGTGTCTTTATTGCAGATGCAGGTTGTGTTTTCAACTTTTAACTTTTGACATAGGCTATGGAGGTTTTGGGTACCCTATAGTGCTACAGGTGAGTGTGCCAAGGCCTCGTGTAAGCCTCTACCTTTTGCTGAAGGGTGTGCACGCGCATGTGTGTGTGTGTGTGTGTGTGTGTGTGTGTGTGTGTGTGTGTGTGTGTGTCTGCGGTTTTCATTTACAATAACCAATCAACAAAAAGCAACTTGCCTCAGAGTCACTATAGGCATGTATTTACCATGCTTCAGAGAATTAACTAGTATGGGGGTAGAGTTCTAGTCCCTATTATTCATCCCTGTAAGACAAGCTTGGATTTTTCTATGGTTCAATCACTCTTGATGAAATAAATGCAACATAAAGCTGAGTATTTATTAATGCAGAAAAGCAGACATTTAAATACTAGAAAATAGCACATTTCCCAGCTTATTTACATGGGTTTATAAAAAAGATAACTCTTACTCTTTACATATATATTTTGTTTAAATGGACCTATATTTTAATTTTAAAAAACCATAGGAATTTTTGAAATACATGTTTTTTCTAAAGTATAAATATGTATAAACTGAGGAGTGTTTTTTGTACACTGATTCTTTTACTCCCTCTCAAACTCATTCAGATCATCTCCTCTGATATATTCATCATCTTAATTGTCCTTAGTGGCAAGAAGATTAAAACACAGTTGATTGCATTAGTCAATAGGAAGCTTTATTTTGGAATATGGGTTGGAATGAGGAGAAGAGGAACACAATAAAATTATGTGCAACAAGAATTCAACTTTATATTGAGTGTTGACTGGTTTTCAAACTATTATACAAGGAGAATGATTGCATTATATGTGGCTCAGACATTTGGCTGAATAGCTCAAAGATTTATCCATAAAATTTTGAAACTTTATGAATACAAGACATTGTTTTATACACATCTAATAGTTTATGTTATGCTTTTTAAAATGTATTGCTCAGAATTTTATACATTATCTTTCATGAGTACAAATTCTTCAACAATGAAGAATTTCAAGATAAACTAATGTGACTTTATAACCCATTAGTTAATTTTCTTATAAACAATCATATCTTCAAAAGAACATTGCTTACATCTTATAAAACTGTTGACCTCCAAAAGACCACTAGATGTCAGTTCTGATCTATAATCCAACAGAAAATTAATCTTGTCTTAAGAGATGATTCCACTATATTAAAAATAAATCAATAAAAATTATTTGCTGTGCTTCTACTCTTTCACAGGTTCATGAGCACTTGAATTTTCAAAATGATGATAATATGGATTTTGAGGACCAAAACACAAAAGAATTCCTTTTAAAAGATACTTTCAGTTTTCTCTTCTCTAATGAATCTTCATTTTCCATGTTTTCTGAGATAGTTCAGGAACTTCATAGATCAGGTGTGTTCAAGGTAAGTTCATATATTTGTGCTGATAAATTTTTTTTCAACTCATTCTTTAGAAGGTGACAATATTATTCAGTTAAACAACTTGATAATTCATTTGAAACTAATTGGTATCTGTTATGTTATTCCTCAATATTTTTCTCACCTGAGGACCAATATTATTTTCATGTCCACTAACTATGTGAGTGACTGATTATGATGAAATTACAGTTTGAAAATGAAATAAATATTTCCTAATTCCTAAGGCATGCTCATGGATATTATGAATAATGCATGTTATTTGTTATGGAATACATTAAAAGGAATTCTAGAACTTTTTGGAGGCTATCTAGAATACCAGTGAGTGTTCTAGATTGACATCAAGGGACTTGGGTCATAATACTAATTTTTTAAAGCATTCCTGTCTGGTTAACATCTTTGCTTAGATGCCAATGATTAGTAGCATTGGTTCAGAGCAGCACTGGTTAATTTTTATGGCATGTTAATACAAGTTTTCTTGATGCATCACCAAATTTGTATAGATTACTCAGTACAGTATTGTTCTCTGTATCTTTTCATTTTAAAACCCATGTTCAGAAAATTTGGAGGAGTGGAATATGGAGGAAAGTTCTCACAAACAAACATTGATGCCCTATGGAGAGATGTTTGTGAGAGATACATAACATAACTTTTTAGACTCTTATTTCCCTGTGATTTTATTGGCTTGTTCCTCGAGTTCCCGGTTTTATTTAGTGAGTGGGTTGTCATTAAAACCATTAGAATCATTCAACCCAGAAAGAATGGTAATATGTTCTCAGGGACGAATTGGAAAAAAATAGATGTGGGAAAGAATGGGGGGTGTCTGTTCACTAGAATCCACAAAACTCTAATATTGTAATGTCCCATAGATGAGGTTCACATATAAATTTGCTGCTCTGCTCTCTAGTAACTAGCAGGCTATTGGAGACCCCTCCTGCATTCCCAGACTCACACGGTCTGCCTGCCTGGGTTCATCTCCCCAGCCTTACTACCACAGCACTGCTGAGATACTTCATTCAGGTCCTCTTTGTCAAATATGAAATTTTCTTATATTCAGACACCATTGTGACAAGTTGACATTGCTGTGTCTTAGTGAGCATTAGTGAGCTCAATTGTTTATCTATGGAGTTCCAAATTTGATTGGTTTATGAATTGGAAGGCAGTTGGGCTAATCATGCCTTGACTTTATAACAGTTGCTTACGAACTCTTTTTCTCCCCCATTGTAGGGTGAAAACTATAAAAAGAAACTAAACCAATGCCTGTCTTTAGAGGAGATTAACTCAATTATGACTTTCATAAAGGAACTTCAGAGTTTGGGACAATTCCAACTGGTAAAACAAAAGTGACATTTGATTCCTCTTGATTACTGAGATTATAGTAGATTAGCCATAAACTGCTTGATTTTGACTTCAAACTAGGTGAAGACATTTCTTTAAGAATAGACATTTTTGTAAATTGCTTTCCTCTTTTCAGAGATTTAAATATGAAGATGAGCAGAATCCATATTCTTTAAGAGTTTGCAAGTAATAAGTGACTTCTTAAAGGTAAAAGAATATGGCATTAGTGTAGCTACCAGGATTTGAGAGTTCTTAAAAAGAAAATGTCCACATTTTCCTAAAGAAGTTTTGCATTTAGCTGTGGAACATTTACACATAACAAAATTTTCTTCCTGCCTAGTGGGGCCTTTTTATGTGTGTAAAATAAAATATTATTGCTTATAACAATATTTTAGAAAACCATCTAAATCTTAATTTGTGCAGATCTAGAGCAAACTTCAAAGAAAGAAAATGTAAATAATTATAATAATTTTTTTTTTGTAGATAATTATTTTTTATTGAAGGGTAGTTGACACACAGTATTACATGAGTTTCAGGTGTACAACAGAGTGATTCAACATTTATATACATGATAATTCTAGGTACCAGCTATCACCATACCAAGTTGTTACAATATTTTGACTATATTCCTTATGCTATACATTACATCCTGGTTAATTATTTATTTTACAATTGGAAGTGTGTAATTTTTTTTCTTTTTTTTTTTTTTTTTTTGTGAGAGCATCTCTCATATTTATTGATCAAATGGTTGTTAACAACAATAAAATTCTGTATAGGGGGAGTCAATGCTCAATGCACAATCATTAATCCACCCCAAGCCTAATTTTTGTCAGTCTCCAATCTTCTGAAGCATAACAAACAAGTTCTTACATGGAGAACAAATTCTTACATAGTGAATAAGTTCTTACATGGTGAACAGTACAAGGGCAGTCATCACAGAAACTTTTGGTTTTGCTCATGCATTATGAACTATAAGCAATCAGTTCAAATATGAATATTCATTTGATTTTTATACTTGATTTATATGTGGATACCACATTTCTCTCTTTATTATTATTATTTTTAATAAAATGCTGAAGTGGTAGGTAGATACAAGATAAAGGTAGAAAACATAGTTTAGTGTTGTAAGAGAGCAAATGTAGATGATCTGATGTGTGCCTGTAGACTATGTGTTAATCCAAGCTAGACAAGGGCAATAAAACATCCACGTATGCAGAAGATTTCTCTCAGAACAGGGGGGGTGAGGTTCTAAGCCTCACCTCTGTTGATCCCCAATTTCTCACCTGATGGACCCCCTGCGACGGTGCCTGTCTTAGGTTCTTCCTCCTTGAGGAATCTTACCTGTCTTTGGCTTACCAGTCATCTTCTGGGGCCATACAGGGAAATGTAAAGTTGGTAAGTGAGAGAGAAGCCTTATTGTTTGAAATGGTTAGCTTTATACTTCTTTGCAGATTTATGCCCTGTGGCTTCTATGCCCAGCATTTGTCTTGAGGTATCTTTACCACTTGGAAGAATTATGATACTCGGTAAATTCGATATGAGGCATGAATTCTATTTAAGGGTTGTAATTAGGAAGGAAGAAGAAAAGCTATAGAAGTAGCAGGCGGAAGAAAACATGGGAAGATTGATTATTTCTTTGACATATCTTCTTGTAGAGTAACTTCAGCATGTATAGGTTTTAAACTACTAATTAAATTGCACACCCACGTTAACATAATAGGAGTACAGTTACATAACCAAAGCATACCTGTAATTACCAGCCATCTCCAGTGAAACCAAGAAAACCAGTTAGGCACCTTAGGCATTTGTGAAAACTTATCTATGATATGGTGGATATTGTCCCACTGAACTTGAACAGTCTGAGAGAAATCAGACAAATTAAAACAACCCATTCCTGGGGACTGTTCACATCCCATATGTTCTTTTAACAGTAAATAGTCTGTAGTTGCAAGATTTTGGAGCGCTACAATTTGCACTTCTCCTAATTCTTGGTTGAGTTCCAACAGTATAGATCCAGTCAAATTTGATGTTTTACTGTATGCACAGGCCAGCTTAGATATCTCCTTCTTCATTCCCATGGCAAGTCCAGGAACTGGTGGGATGAGTGCATCTACACCTGTAGCAGTGCGTGGATCTTTGTTGGGGTTTTTTGATGATCATCTTCTGGCATGACTCTTCCAGAGAGTGCTGATGTTGGAAGTTCTTTTTCATATCGTATCTTAGTTCATTTTCGGGGTAGCCAAATTAGGCTTTGATCCTCTGTATAAACACAAACAGACCCTTTGCCTACACTTTTATATGCCCTTTATACCATTGTGTAGAACTCATTGGAGGTCACCACACAGGAACTGCTTTTTTTTGGTTGTTGTTGTTATCATTAATCTACACTTACATGACGAATATTATGTATACTAGGCTCTCCCCTATACCAGGTCCCCCCTATAAACCCCTTTACAGTCACTATCCATCAGCATAGCAAAATGTTGTAGAATCATTACTTGTCTTCTCTGTGTTGTACAGCCCTCCCCTTTCTCCCACACCCCCATGCATGCTAATCTTAATACCCCCTTGTTCTTCCCCCCCTTATCCCTCCCTACCCACCCATCCTCCCCAGTCCCTTTCCCTATGGTACCTGTTAGTCCATTCTTGAGTTCTGTGATTCTGCTGCTGTTTTGTTCCTTCCAGTTTTTCCTTTGATCTTATACTCCACACATGAGTGAAATCATTTGGTATTTCTCTTTCTCCGCTTGGCTTGTTTCACCGAGCATAATACCCTCCAGCTCCATCCATGTTGCTGCAAATGGTAGGATTTGCTCTTTTCTTATGGCTGAGTAGTATTCCATTGTGTATATGTACCACATCTTCTTTATCCATTCATCTATCAATGGACATTTAGGTTGCTTCCAATTCTTGGCTATTGTAAATAGTGCTGCAATAAACATAGGGGTGCATTGGTCTTTCTCAACTTGATTGCTGCATTCTTAGGGTAAATTCCTAGGAGTGCAATTGCTGGGTCAAATGGTAAGTCTGTTTTGAGCATTTTGATGTACCTCCATACTGCTTTCCACAATGGTTGAACTAATTTACATTCCCGCCAGCAGTGTAGTAGGGTTCCCCTTTCTCCACAGCCTCGCCAACATTTGTTGTTGTTTGTCTTTTGGATGGCAGCCATCCTTACTGGTGTAAGGTGATACCACATTGTAGTTTAATTTGCATTTCTCTGATAATTAGTGATGTGAAGCATCTTTTCATGTGTCTGTTGGCCATCTGTATTTCTTTTTTGGAGAACCGTCTGTTCAGTTCCTCTGCCCATTTTTTAATTGGGTTATTTGTTTTTTGTTTGTTGAGGCATGTGAGCTCTTTATGTATTCTGGACGTCAAGCCTTTATCGGATGTGTTATTTTCAAATATATTCTCCAATACTGTAGGGTTCCTTTTTGTTCTATTGATGGTGTCTTTTGCTGTACAGAAGCTTTTCAGCTTAATATAGTCCCACTTGTTCATGTTTGCTGTTGTTTTCCTTGCCCGGAGAGATATGTTCAAGAAGAGGTCACTCATATTTATGTCTAAGAGGTTTTTGCCTATGTTTTTTTCCAAGAGTTTAATGGTTTCATGACTTACATTCAGGTCTCTGATCCATTTTGAGTTTACTTTTGTATATGGGGTTAGACAATGGTCTAGTTTCATTCTCCTACATGTAGCTGTCCAGTTTTGCCAGCACCATCTGTTGAAGAGACTGTCATTTCGCCATTGTATGTCCATGGCTCCTTTATCAGATATTAATTGACCATATATGTCTGGGTTAATGTCTGGATTGTCTAGTCTGTTCCATTGGTCTGTGGCTCTGTTCTTGTGCCAGTACCACATTGTCTTGATTACTATGGCTTTATAATAGAGCTTGAAGTTGGGGAGTGAGATCCCCCCTACTTTATTCTTCTTTCTCAGGATTGCTTTGGCTATTCGGGGTCTTTGGTGTTTCCATATGAATTTTTGAATTATTTGTTCCAGTTCATTGAAGAATGTTGCTGGTAGTTTCATAGGGATTGCATCAAATCTGTATATGGCTTTGGGCAGGATGGCCATTTTGACGATATTAATTCTTCCCAGCCACGAGCATGGGATGAGTTTCCATCTGTTAGTGTCCCCTTTAATTTCTCTTAAGAGTGACTTGTAGTTTTCAGAGTATAAGTCTTTCACTTCTTTGGTTAGGTTTATTCCTAGGTATTTTATTTTTTTGATGCAATTGTGAATGGAGTTGTTTTCCTGATTTCTCTTTCTGTTGGTTCATTGTTAGTGTATAGGAAAGCCATAGATTTCTGTGTGTTGATTTTGTATCCTGCAACTTTGCTGTATTCCGATATCAGTTCTAGTAGTTTTGGGGTGGAGTCTTTAGGGTTTTTTATGTACAGTATCATGTCATCTGCAAATAGTGACAGTTTAACTTCTTCTTTACCAATCTGGATTCCTTGTATTTATATGTTTTGTCTTATTGCCGTGGCTAGGACCTCCAGTACTATGTTAAATAACAGTGGGTAGAGTGGGCATCCCTGTCTAGTTCCCGATCTCAGAGGAAAAGCTTTCACCTTCTTGCTGTTCAATATAATGTTGGCTGTGGGTTTATCATAGATGGCCTTTATTATGTTGAGGTACTTGCCCTCTATTCCCATTTTGCTGAGTTTTTATCATGAATGGATGTTGAACTTTGTCAAATGCTTTTTCAGCATCTATGGAGATGATCATGTGGTTTTTGTCTTTCTTTTTGTTGATGTGGTGGATGATGTTGATGGACTTTCGAATGTTGTGCCATCCTTGCATCCCTAGGATGAATCCCACTTGGTCATGGTGCACGATCCTTTTGATGTATTTTTGAATTCAGTTTGCTAATATTTTGTTGAGTATTTTTGCATCTACGTTCATCAGGGATATTGGTCTGTAGTTTTCTTTTTTGGTGGGGTCTGTGCCTGGTTTTGGTATTAGGGTGATGTTAGCTTCATAGAATGAGTTTGGGAGTATCCCCTCCTCTTCTATTTTTTGGAAAACTTTAAGGAGAATGGGTATTATGTCTTCCCTGTATGTCTGATAAAATTCCGAGGTAAATCCATCTGGCCCGGGGGTTTTGTTCTTTGGTAGTTTTTTGATTACCACTTCTATTTCATTGCTAGTAATTGGTCTGTTTAGATTTTCTGTTTTTTTCTGGGTCAGTCTTGGAAGGTTGTATTTTTCTAGGAAGTTGTCCATTTCTTCTAGGTTTCCCAGCTTGTTAGCATATAGGTTTTCATAGTATTCTCTAATAATTCTTTGTATTTCTGTGGGATCCGTCATGATTTTTCCTTTCTCGTTTCTGATACTGTTGATTTGTGTTGACTCTCTTTTCCTCTTAATAAGTCTGGCTAGAGGCTTATCTATTTTGTTTATTTTCTCGAAGAACCAGCTCTTGATTTCATTGATTTTTGCTATTGTTTTATTCTTCTCTATTTTATTTATTTCTTCTCTGATCTTTATTATGTCCCTACTTCTGCTGACCTTAGGCCTCATTTGTTCTTCTTTTTCCAATTTCGATAATTGTGACATTAGACCATTCATTTGGGATTGTTCTTCCTTTTTTAAATATGCTTGGATTGCTATATACTTTCCTCTTAAGACTGCTTTTGCTGTGTCCCACAGAAGTTGGGGCTTAGTGTTGTTGTTGTTGTTTGTTTCCATATATTGCTGGATCTCCATTTTGATTTGGTCATTGATCCATTGATTATTTAGGAGCGTGTTGTTAAGCCGCCATGTGTTTGTGAGCCTTTTTGCTTTCCTTGTACAGTATATTTCTAGTTTTATGCCTTTGTGGTCTGAAAAGTTGGTTGGTGGGATTTCAATCTTTTGGAATTTACTGAGGCTCTTTTTGTGGCCTCGTATGTGGTCTATTCTGAAGAATGTTCCATGTGCACTTGAGAAGAATGTGTATCCTGTTGCTTTTGGATGTAGAGTTCTGTAGATGTCTATTAGGTCCATCTGTTCTAGTGTGTTGTTCAGTGCCTCTGTGTCCTTATTTTCTGTCTGGTGGATCTGTCCTTTGGAGTGAGTGGTGTGTTGAAATCTCCTAGAATGAATGCATTGCCGTCTATTTTCTCCTTTAGTTCTGTTAGTATTTGTTTCAGGTATGTTGTTGCTCCTGTATTGGGTGCATATATATTTATAATGGTTATATCCTCTTGTTGGACTGAGCCCTTTATCATTATGTAATGTCCTTCTTTGTCTTTTGTTACTTTCTTTATTTTGAAGTCTGTTTTGTCTCATACCAGAATTGCAACACCTGCTTTCTTCTCTCTGTTATTTGCATGAAATATCTTTTTCCATCCCTTGAGTTTAAGTCTGTGCACGTCTTTGGGTTTGAGGTGAGTCTCTTTTAAGCAGCATATGGGTGGATCTTGCTTTTTTATCCATTCTATTACTCTGTGTCTTTTGATTGGTGCATTCAGGCCATTTACATTTAGGGTGATTATTGAAAGGTATGAACTTATTGCCATTGCAGGCTTTAAGTTTGTGGTTAGCAAAGGTTCAGGGTTAGCTTCTTTACTATCTTACTATCTAACTTAACTCGCTTGTTGAGCTATTATAAACATGGTCTGATGATTCTTTATTTCTCTCCCTTCTTATTCCTCCTTCTCCCTTCTTCATATGTTGGGTGTTTTGTTCTGTGCTCTTTTTAGGAGTGCTCCCATCTAGAGCAGTCCCTGTAGGATGCCCTGTAGAGGTGGTTTGTGGGAGGCAAATTCCCTCAACTTTTGCTTGTCTGGGAATTGTTTAATCCCTCCTTCATATTTAAATGATATTCGTGCTGGATACAGTAGTCTTGGTTCGAGGCCCTTCTGTTTCATTGCATTAAGTATATCATGCCATTCTCTTCTGGCCTGTAGGGTTTCTGTTGAGAAGTCTGATGATAGCCTGATGGGTTTTCCTTTGTAGGTAACCTTTTTTTTCTCTCTGGCTGCCTTTAATACTTTTTCCTTGTCTTTGATCTTTGCCAGTTTAATTATTATGTGTCTTGGTGTTGCCCTCCTTGGATCCCTTGTCATGGGAGTTCTGTGTACCTCTGTGGTCTGAGAGGCCATTTCTTCCCCTAGTTTGGGGAAGTTTTTGACAATTATTTCTTCAAAGACACTTTCTATCCCTTTTTCTGTCTTTTCTTCTTCTGGTATTCCAATGATGCATATATTATTCCAATTTGATTGGTCACTCAGCTATCTTAAAATTCTTTCATTCCTGGAGATCCTTTTATCTCTCTCTGCATCAGCTTCTCTGCGTTCCTGTTCTCTGTTTTCTAGTCCATCAATGGTCTCTTGCATCTCGTCCATTCTGTTTTGAAGTCCTTCCAGAGCTTATTTTATTTCTGTATTCTCCTTCCTTCGTTCTTGCATATTTCTCTGCAGGTCCATCAGCATGGTTATGACTTTTGTTTTGAATTCTTTTTCAGGAAGACTGGCTAAATCTATCTCCCCAGGTTCCTTCTCAGGGGAAGATGTAGCAGATGCCGAAGCTGTCTGGGTTAGTCTTGTCTGGATCATATTTTTTTGCCTTTTCATGTTGACAGGTGCTATTGACTGTCAGCTGGGAGGGCCAAACTTTTCACTTGCTACTGGCCTTTCTTTACTGGGACAACTGCGACCCCTAGTGGCTTGTGTTGGGTAATTGCGTGTAAGCTGGGTCTTTGTGTCTTGCCCGGCCGATATGGAGGGATCTCCCTTTCTGTGTACGTGGTTTGCCTTAGACTGTTTCTCTGCTTTCGCAGCTCCCAGAGGGGTAATGGACAGGGGGGCTGCTTGGCTGTTTACCTCCGTGAGGGGTCTCAGAGCTATTGCCCAGGGGGTTAGTGCGCCCGGTTTTCCCTGTAATTTCCAGCCACTGGGCTGTGACCTGTGTTGTTTCCGTCTAGCTGTTAAGTCCCTGTCCCTTTAAGACTTTCAAAAAGCACTCGCTTTTCTTTGTCACAGGGGCATCAGCTTTGGAACCCGCTCAGAGGTTTTGCTGCCCTATTTCCGTAGTTTCCAGCACTCCACACATGCACTGCATCTGCGCTCTGGTGCGGGTGGCTGGGGCTGGGTGATTAGCAGTCCTGGGCTCCCTCTCCCCGCTCTGACTCCTCTCCTCCCGCTGGGAGCTGGGGGGAGGGGCGCTTGGATCCCGCCGGGCCGGGGCTTGAATCTTACCCCTTTCACCAGGCGCTGGGCTCTCGCACATGTGGATGTAGTCTGGCTGTTGTCCTGTGTCTTCTGGTCTCTCTTTTAGGATTAGTTGTATTTGTTGTATTTTCAAAAATATATAAGTTTTTGGGAGGAGATTCCCACTGTCCTACTCACACCGCCATGTTGGCTCCCTATAATAACTTTTATTGATTTTACACTAAGAAATAAATGGCATTTGTTTTTTTATATGTATTTTTCAGGTTTTGTTAATTTATTTGTCTTGTCAATATTAAGGGGTAATTTATTAGACGTGCATGTGTACAATATTTGCTTGTTTCTAGTTCTGCCACTTACATAAATAAACTATAATAGATTTGTATTTTTATACCTAAGATTCATTTATTCAAACCATCTTTTTAAAATAATGTTTTTAAAAGTCTAATGATAATGTACTATTAATCTCTTTGGATCAAACTTTTGTTTTTTACTTTTAAAAATCTATGTATTTATATACTACTTGTATGAGTTATAACCAGTTTACTAAGTTAAGTAATGCATGCTTGACACTTGGTTTTATAATTTAGCCCCAAATTTAGAGGGTTCAAAGTAAGCTTATTGCCCCAAGATAATTTGATTTATGGATGATTTTAATCAACTTAAATATGGGAAGTATTGCATTCATGACAGTTTGGCTCAATTCTGCACAAAGATAATAAAAGAGAGAGAGGCCTCATCCTTTAGGAATTCATAATTCAAGATGTTGTGAAGGTAGAGAACACCTCTTGGCACAATGTGAGTAAGGACTGAAGAATTATTTTGCAGGAGAAAGGGCAAACCCCAATTTCCTGACTCTCGGAGTAGAAAGAAGATAACCATAGATTTTCTTTTTGGTGCGATTAATATCTCTTACCCTGACATAATTGACTTGTAACCCAAGAGGATTTCTCCTCATTCTTCCTGCTGTCTGATTCACTTTGTAATTCAGCTGTTTCCAGGTATCTATACCTAGGAGAAATTCATTTCCATTTAATGAAAAGGGAAAGAAAATTTAACCCCATTTGGAAGTATAGAATCATCAACAAAATTAGTTCCTTATAAAAAGTGGCATTTACCTTGACCATTGCACAGAAAATTCAATTATGGTGCTGACCATTTTCTTTAAAAAAGGGATCTTTAATAAATATCTTATTTTTAAAATATCTGAATAAATATGAAACCTTTCCTAGTAATGATATACTTTATTTTGCATAACTTATTCTGATACTCAGTTTGTGAATATTCCTTCTCAGCTCTTCCCATCTACTACTCCTGGGATTCAATCTTTGATGCATGAGTTTTATGATGTGGCAAATACTATGGGAAAACCTGTTTCAGCCCTCACCCAATACCGATCTCTTTTAAGTGTATTTGAACACTTTCAGCTCCTAAATAAGAAGGTACAGCTCCAGCCACTGGAATGGTAAGATAGCCACAAATTTGAATTGTACAATCCAAAAAAATATCTCAAAGGTTTTGCATACATTAAAGAAAGCAGCAAAAAGAAGTATGTCCAAAAGTCTGTGCTCTGGAAAATAAGCTTCTTTAAAGCACTGAAACCCTAATGATTCTAGTGGTCTTCAAACTGTAGAAAAAAATATATCCAATAGTTTTTCAAACCAGTAGGACAACTCTACTAAAAAGTAATATTTAAAATGAAAAATTCCAATCTAGTTTCATTCTGTGATGCATATCCTTGAATTAGAGGAGCTTCAGAAGGAAAGAATGAAGTGAGATTTGTTTTATGAACCATCAGTCAGAATGGAACCTGACATGATATGAGCCTTGGTTCAGAGAGATTTTGAGGTGTTACTTTATTCTGGGCAAAACCTATCCAAATTTATAAATACATCTCTGCCACAAGCTGAGAATTTGTTTTTAAAGAAGGTAGAGTCTCAAGAGGGAAACATTTGTTTGGGAGAAAATGTTCTTGGCCTCCCATCTCCACATCCATTCTGACAAGTAGTAATAGAGAATGAGAGGGAAGATGGACCAGGTTGGTGGATACTTTTGTCTTCAATTTCTGTAGTTGGTGAAAAGGGGCAGTCAGTGCCCAGGGTACAAACTCAGTCAGCCTCTCTTTTAATGATGGAATTAAGAGAGTATTTGGCTTTTTTACTGCCAGGCAAACAGAAGTAAACCTGAACCTCCTAGGGAGATGAAAGGCTAACAGCCATGCCATAATTACTTACGTCTTTTACAGTCACTCTCAGGAATGGCTTCAGGTCTATTGACTTGTACTTCATTTCTTTCTGCCTCAGGAGATAATGAAAACAGTTCTGTAAGAAATTTCTCGTTAGAATTCAAAACTACAAATAAGCACATATTTGAGGAATTCTTAGGAAACCTCCCAGGATCAAAATTCACTTTAATTGCCACAACTTTATGAACTTGGCTGTATTTCCTCAATGATCAGAAGTAGAAAGCCTGACAGAAGGTTTTGTTTGAAAATTAGATTTTACATAATATAGCTCAATCCCCCTTTGCTTGTTTTTTGCACTCTCAAATAATCCAAGACTCACATTCATCATTACTGATGGGGGAAGAACAGAGTTAACTTACCAAGGGGACTATTTAACTACTGATTTTAACCTTGACTAAATGCCCTTAAGATAGGCAAGCTTTGAAAAGTTTGTCCCCCAAAAGCTGTACTCAGGTTCTGCATATGTTGTAAGGGTAAGCAATTGACTTATCTTAAATTCAGCATACAGAATTTAACACTAACTCAAACTGATTACCTTCCAATAAAAGAGTTTACTAGTGGTCAGTGTTGAGTATGATTAGAAAGGGATGCATTTTGAATCTGACAGGACTTTCTTGAATCAGACAGACATGGATTCAAGAATCCCAACTTTAGAGTTTATTATTTTAAAGTTTTGAGAGACTCAGTTCCCACATCTGTAAAATCTGGATTATATTACCTACCATGTATTATTTCAGGAGGATTACATAAGATAACTTCCAGATACCACCTGGTGTCTGGTATCCTGCAGTGCAGGTAGGTAGAAATATTAGTATGCTTCCCTTTTCATGCTTTTATACCATCCAAAAGTCACTTATGCATTGACAGTGGGGAAATATGTTTCATTTCTTTTATGGGAAAAGCAGAACAAGTTTGAAACATTTATCTAAGTTAATACTGAGACAACTGAGCCTTAGGTCTTTACCAAGAAGCAGGTAACTCACTCTTAGAACATTTCAAGAAACAGTACTCAGTTCTAATGATCTTCAAATACACCTGTGAGCATATGTATATTTAATTATCATCCCTGTTGTATTACAAGGAGGATGTGTATTATGCACATTTTCCAGAGGAGGAAACAGGTTCTGAGGTGTCTCATTTGTTCAAGTGACACATATAATAGGAATAAAGGTGAGACTGGGACTCTGGCCTTCTCATCCATGGTCCTGGGCTTTATTGCAGTGTATCCTGCAGATAGGAAATCACATGTGATCATTCATCATTGTGCTTATCTTCAAAATGGTGAACTCAGTTCATCTACAGGGAAAACCAGTTTTTTATACTGGTACTACCTGTGTGGTTTAATGCCTTCGTCCTTTCTTTGAAGTAAAGATCACCTGCTTAGAGCAACAAGGTGAGGAGAAGTAAGGTCAGAACAGCAACAGTTAGAAAAGGTGACAGCTATGCCTGTGCCCCGAGGCTCAGAATTCAGAGGGTCCAACCGAATTAGTGTGAATCTAAACAGAATGAAAATCCTGAAGTCAGTGTTTGTGCACTATCTGCTAATTTTCACTTTACCAGAAATAAAGCTGCAAGTGTACTTTGCTGTAATCACATGGCTTCCATGAAAATCTACATTTTCAAAACAAATAATTTATTCACAGAATTACCCAAGAAATCACTGCAGATGCCTTAACATGTAAAGCATCTCATTCTGTTAAAGATAGTGACCTTTCCAAATTCAGTTTATGTGCATTTCAGGGTTGTATCTTTCACGAGCTTCACTCAGAATTTTTGCTTCATATGAATCTAGAGGATTTTTAAAAATGTGGCCTGGCATCCAGTCAGATTTCAACTACATGTTATCTCACCCCATGCTTGCTTTATCTGTTTCTTCATTCCTTAGGAGGAGTGAACTATTTTAAAGAAAGTCCTAAACATCATAATTTTTTCAACCTTAATTATGTATATATCAATGAAAAAAAAAGACTTAAAACTGCAATAAAATTATCACACCTTCCAATATTAGCAATATTTTGTAGTCCTTGATTCTTAATTTCCTATTTGATGTTTATATTTAGAAGGAACTGAATATGCCTTATTCATCTCTTCTCTACCACAGCGCTCAGCACAATATCTAGGACAATAAATATTTATAAAATGTAATTTAACACAAAGTATTTGATTCTCACAGCATCCCTGTGAAATAAGCCAGTATTGCTCTCTCCATGTTGCTGGACTAGAAACGGAGATCCACAACACTGCACGGGAATGTCAGGTCACATCCTGCCCAGTGTTCTCTATCATCAGGACCACCAATTTTTTTGTCTGCAATTTAGATCATTTTAGTCCCAGATTTGAGGACTTAAAGGGCAATCTGGCCAAGTATTTAGTTATACAACAAAGAAATGAGGCAATGCACCAAAACATAAGTAACCTTTACCATTCACTGCATTTAATCAACATTTAAGGATGGAATCCGTGGCAAGTCATAGGTTGCTTTCTGCACGGTACACTTATATTTCTTAGATTATATGTATGTTCTTTCGGTCTGTGCCTCAGAGTTTCCAAGGCTTCTTGCTTCAAGACTGTGTAACTTTAGCCAAACCGATTCCGGTAAGAGAGCATGTTCATGAATCACTTTCTGTTGGAGTCACGCTATCAGAGGATGCTCCCTTTCCAAATGCAGAATGACTTTTTACCCTGGTTTTCTCCAAATGTGTTTCTGCCGATTAGTGATGATGAGATTTCCACCTACCTCACTTGATGCAAGATTGCCAGTTCTTGAGGAATGAAATCCAGAAAGTGTTTCTTTGTGTTCATCCCAATAAATGTGCCCACACAGGGGGGAAAAAAAGATAGTGCGTTAGACATAATTTCCATGAATTTTGTTCATTTCATTGATCCAGAGTTGTTTGGCATTGCATTTTCAGGAATTCTTTCGTAGAGGATGAGAACATTGAAAAGCCCCAAGTGCCATTTGATGCCATTAAAAACAAAAAAGGTAAAAACATATATCCCCATTTATTTCAACCTGAATCTAAGTATTGTGTGGCTAAACATTTAAAATGACTGGCTTCATTAGCAATCAATAATGAAGATGAAAATGGGAAATGATATTTTCCTTCAAATTTGGAAAGACTTTTTGCCTCTTAAAAATAATGGAGTTGGGGAAATGTAAAGAAATAAGTATTCTCATGTACAAATTAGAATAATCTTTTTAAAGAGGCCAATTAACAACACATAAGAAAAGATTTAAAAATTATTCTTGCATACCAGAAATTTCACTTTTAGTTATTCATTTTAGGGAAATAATTAAGAATGTACACAAAAATTTAATTACATGTTATTAATAAAATATTAGAAACTACCACTGTTGCAATGCTAGTGAATTGGATAAATAAGCTATGTTCATCCAATAAAATACTAGAAAGTCATCCTAATGCTACAGTAGAATACCTGTGGCATGAAAGCTGTTTATCACATATCATTTAATGAAACAATTGGCTATAAGCAATGCAGACCTCAACATTAATGCTGATTTTTATTTTCTCTCCTAGACTTATCTCTATTTTCTACCTTTTTCCTGCTAAAGAACAACTGAGTGTTTTCTCATAAAAAAAGATGTTTCTAACTTTAAGGAGAAAAAAAACTGAAGTACCATATGCGTATAATTTTTTTTAATGAGGTTTAATCCAATACAGTGCTTCTCAGTGTGTGGCCCCTAGATCAGCAACCTCAGCAACACTAGGAAATTTGGAAAATTCAGATCTTCTGAACCAGAATCTCTGGGTATGAGGCCCAGAAATCTGTATTTTCAAAAGTCCTTAGATGATTCTCAGGCCTGCTAAAGTTTGAGAAGCATGGAGTCACTGAAATGAATCAGTAGGCCCAGTGAAGGGCTGAGGATAAACTTCTATTCGGATCATCTTTCTCTCTCCCACCATTTTTTCTCTTTAAATGAATGATATAAGCACTCTGAGTGTTTTAAGTCATTCATTTATTCCATCAATATTTGTTGGGGAGTGTTTTAGATAGATATTTGGTTGAATTCAGAAACTTTGAGTAGGTATCAGTGGAACCAACTGGATGGAATTTCTGTAATTCTAATGATCTGGGAAATTACAGGATCACAGAACTGAAAGGAATCTTGATCACCTTCAGGCAATGGATGGCACTTAGATAATTTATTTTTCTCCCTTGATATTTTACTATTCGAAATAATCATTCTTCTGAGATCTGAACCAAATAGCTTCTTTTCACTGTAGCTTTCAGTTTAACTTAGATGTGCTTTCTGATAAATGTTAAATAATAAAATATGTGTTTTATTGCATTATACTCTTTGAGACTACTGAATAGACATTCTTTTTTATTTTGATTAATAATTTTCATTTTAAATTTACATTTTTCAGCTGCAGTTCCACAAAGTATAAATGAAACCGAAGAAGTGCATTGCAGTGATGGTGAGTTCCAATTAAAGTGTTTCAGCAGCATAATCAACGGGCATAGCCCTGCTTTGAATAAATCATCATTTTATCATATTTGGGTATCTTTAGACTGCTAAAGTATTTTAAATACATTTTCAGAAGTTATGAGATTTCTGAATGAGTCACTATCTGTCACTTTCACATGAGAAAAACATTTTTAATTTTTGAACATGAAATATTTGTGAGTGTGTTTGTTTAAGGACAAAGACTTCCAGATTTATTTTGAGGGCTCCTGAAGGTGCTAAGGTTTACCTTGGACTCTGCTCAAGTGGAAAAGCTTGGTTCATCTGCTTCACACATTGATTTTTAGCACTCTTACCACCCCAATGTAATTCCTCTTCTGCCAGATTGTTGATATAATGGATTGTTGAGTTGAATTTTCTTTATAACAGTTGAGAGTTTTAAAGCCAATTCTTGATATATTTTCTCAAAATTCATGGTTTTTCTAGCCAAAATATAATCACGAAAAAATATATACATTACAGTTAAACACAGCAAGTATTATATAGATTTTTAAATTTTTAAATAATTTTCTTCACTGTGGTCAGTATTATTCCAGTGTTCTTCCAAGTATATCATTCTAGAAAATTTAACTAATTTTTTTCCAAGACTAAGGGGTTATTAAATACCTGAACTGGATCATAAAGCTGGGTCTTCTGGTTCTTTGTTAAAAACTCATGAAGGTATCTTAATATCCTATGATAATATGATGAAAAAACAGGAGTTTTGCTTAGAAGGCTTGTTTTTTAACAATGTGTGTGTTTTAAAATATACAAATAATTAGTGCTAAAACTTGCAGTTAGAAAATTTAGCCTTTCACAAAAATCTATTCCAGTAAAACACTGAAGCTCAAAAAAATAACACTTATGGACTAAAGTCTAATTTGTTATGAATAAAATCTTCTAATTTAATAAAATCTAATTTGTACCTTCTAAAATGCAATTTAATTCATTCATTATGCTTTAAGATCATCATTAAAATAAGGACAGACTAAGAGGTTTTATAAACCATTTATAAACTATATAATAATGTGGTTTAATAGAATCAACAAATGCATCCAAATAAATAAAAATTGCATTTTAAATAAAATATTGCCGCTCAGGAAAAGGTAACATATTACTTATGCCATTTCCTCCCTATATCCCTTATGCCATGCTACTCAATTCTCCTGGGACACTGGTGCGTAGATTGTAGTGGGAAAAGGTCTAGGGAGAAAATTGGGAGCAAGATTAGAATGAACATTTGCTGAGAGTCGGCTCTGTGCCAAGTTCTGGGTTAGATGCGACATCAAGGAAGCCACTTCACCTCTTTGGTCTTCTATTTTCTCATCTGTAAAATGAAATGACTTGTGGGATAATCTCTCTTTTTTTTTTTTTTTCAGTTTCCAGATAACATAGTGTAGCGGATATGAACATGTTAGATAAGCTCTGCAACTTTGTTCATATCTTTATGTTTGATAAAACTGGTCCTACTTGAGTCTTCATAATTAATCTTCCTGCTTTTATGGTACGATATAAGATTACAAAGAATGACTTGATAATGCCACAGAACAGGTGGGATTATCTTTGAGAATCTAGGCTGTTCTTGTATTTAATATGAATTATGATTACCCCTCAAGAGGGCAATAAAGTCTGCAGTTAAAAGAAATATATTAAAGACAACTAAAACTTCGAACAGCTTTCCCATATGTACTTGCCAAATAGGTTAAGCAGCCTGCTGCCACCATCCCTCACCCTGGGTTCTCTGTAGAGCTAAGGTACGCTGGCCAGAGACAAGTTGGGACTGGGCTGGGAAGGATGCCAAGGAAGCCAGGTGTTTGTAGGCAGCAACACTGATGATTCAGTTGAAGATGATGTCAGGGCTAAATCAGCTTTCAAACAGGGGTCTAAGATGCAGCACTTAAGCCACAGGTGGAGAGTTTCTGATGAAACCAAAAACAAGCCGTTGCCAAAATCTCACTTAAGAGTGTGATTACACATTTCATCTCACAGAGGGCTGAGTTTCAGTGCCGTAATGGGCAACCCCCCCATCGAAAACTTTCACTATTAAGTAAAAGTGTAAACTGCAGGGAAATTAACTCTCAGTGACTGTTTTTAAAAATGTATCATGATAGGTTAAAGTACATCTTCTATGGTTATTATTTTTGAAGAAGTTAATACTTTGTTATTCATTGAGCTGATTCTGAGCATAAAAGTTCAGTGCAAGTATTTATATTACCTTTCTGCCTAGGAAATGGCCCTCTTGAAAGCAAATTCTGTATATCTGGGCTCCAGATTGTTGAAGGTGTTATGTTGGGTTCATTGTCTCCAATTTAATCAGATCTCATGTCCAACAATAATCCCGTTACTGTGCTTATCTCTGTGCCTTGAACATAGAATGTGCTGGGAAAAAAATATTTGACAAAATGAATGTATTATTAATAAGTGGTTGAATTTGGATGAAAATCTATGGTCCTTTTCAGGATGAGAAATCTAATAACACAATCTCACCCTTGTTCTCTGATATTTCTCCCTTATTATAAAAAATTGCAGGAGCTGGTCAAAATCATAAATGCAGTCTACCTACATCTGTCAGCCAGATAACATGCTGATAACAAGTAAAGCAGGCAGTTTATCCAATTCATGGAGTTTTCAACCAAAATAGCTAGTTGTTCATTTTTTTCATTATGACTTTTCCCAACAATGAAATTCCAATATAGCTATTGTATTATTGCTGTTCCTAATTTGTACTTGAACAGTTTTTTTCTTCCACTGGCTGAGAAAACCATGGAGTGTAGGTTAGAAATACACAGGATTTTTTCATTTTTATTGTTTAAGTCCATGATAGGAGTTATACTGAGACCCAGTTCTCACAACTGGAATAAAACATCCCTCAGGTTGGTGGTGTCCATTGCTGTGGATTTGGTGTTGCATCTCCATGTCTATCAAAGGCATATAAAAAATACGGTATTGCTGAATCACAAAGTCCAGGATGTAATGGGAATACAACTGGAGAGGAAGATGAGGAGAAGATTGTGAAATGCCTTGTCTGCTTTATTAGGAGCTTATACAGGCTTCCAGAGGTCATGAGAAACCATTAAAGAACTGAAGGCAAATCATCGTATTTTATTTTAGAAAAATTGCTGAAATGGCTGTATAAAAATAGAAGAGACAACAAACAGTTCATAGGATAATCTACTTTCAGTTCAGTTGTATAGCTTTTTGCAGCATATTAAGAGTTCTCTTTTTTGTTGCTATGTTGTAAAAAGCATTGAACACTTTATTTAAAGGGAGTAGAAAGATGGTTTCATTTTACCTATTTCTATAGAATTTCCTATGTTTATTTTACTGGAATTTTGTTGACTATTGGAAAGTATTTATGCAAAAAAAATACTTGCTAATGTTTCTTGGGAAAACATTTGCTAAGCTTCTTTTGAGTAATTTGTTTATTGCAAATATGAACACAATATAATATTGCAGTGGCTGATATATGTGCTTATAAATATTATTATGTTTTCTTTGCCAAGATACTTCTGTAAAAATTGGGCTACCAAATAGAAACACATTTTAAAAATGGCTTAGTATCAGTGGTATGAAGTAATATGCTAGGTTCTATAACAGAATTGAGTATTTCCATCTTATATTTAAGGGTACTTTCTTAGGTGAGGTGGTTGAGGTAGTTCCTCAGGGGTTCCTCAGGATGCCCCACTGATGTTTTTGTGTCTAAGTGTTTGGTATAATATTGGATTTCACTTCTTCAATCTGCCCTACTGCCTACAAGCTAGTATATCGGTACGGTGGCCGTTTAATGACACTCCCTATTAAGGAATTTTCCTCATTCCTTTCTGTCACCATTTCACAGAGTCATCACCCCCATTTCCACAGTTGCTTAATATATGCAGTAAATGCCATTATCAATCCATTGGAGAGATGTCACCTTCCATGGCTTTAAAACTTTTAAAGGCTGAGCAAAAATATATCTGTATAGTACCAACTAAAGCTGTAATATGAGGCAAATTCTACAAAATTTAGCAAATAGAAAATCCAGCTGAAGCCACAAATCAACTACCACTAGAGTGCAAATGAAAAATCAGCAGTGATCATTAAAGTTGTTAAAAGGAATTTTAAATTAAACAAACCCTTTATCATATGTAAATATTTAGCCATTTCACAATTGTCTTTTCTTTGTGATTGTTTTTTTGTAACAGATGAAGACATGCAATGTTATATCAAGCAGATCTTCATATATCCGCATTTGGAACTAAATCCTGAATTTAACCCCAAGATCAAAGATTATTACTCTGAAGTCCCATTTGATGTGGTAACAGTGGCAGTTGGAGCAGAGACTTCTAAGTGTCAGTGCAAGGTGTCCCTGTATGAACGGGCAGGGCCAAGGTATGGGGATGCTGACTGGGGCTGAGTGGACACATCATAGTGAGAAGCAGGCTGTTTGAAACAACCTTCGAAGGCGGTTCAGAAAAGCAGAGGCTCAAGCCCAGTTGGACAGAATGCCAGAGTGTGAAATCCTCCTGATTTTCAGGGGTCATGTGATTAAAAAGAACACATCAGTGTTCTACTGATGTTAGCCATCTTTGTATCTAATCTTTTTAACAATGTTGCCACAAAAGAGCATTTTATAATATGAAATATTGAAGAGTACTCAATGAGGGAAAATTAATTTATGGCGGTCTTCATGTTCTTAGATTGTTGAAGAGTTAATCCTTCTGCACAGTAGCCTCCTTCTACCCCAGTCTGATTCCTCAAGACTTTTAATTTTCAGGGGTTGATTACTTAATATATCTGTTGGTGACAGTTTATGGACATAGTAGCATTAATTCTCAGATTCACAAGATTTTTTTCTTAGCCTTTGAGAGTCACCAACTCTTTTATTGGTAATTTTGAACAGAAGATAGAATCTTGTCACATGGCATGTCCCTGGCAAGGAAAATACCCATGTACCAGGCTATCAGGGAAGAGATGCACTGGCATCCCCAGAGCTGGGACCAGGAGAGTCTAGTAGAAAGGAAAGAAGGTTCAAGTCAAACCAACCTGGGTTGCAACCCTGACTCGACTGTATGACTTTGGGTATTTTGTTTCCCAGTTCTCTGTTTAAAATTAGGACAACCATAGTTTTTATGTAGATTTGTGAGTATAAATGAAATATGTGTGGCCCTGACAGGGTGGTTAATAAATATGAGTTCCCTTCCCTGTAATTTATAGGGGACATGACTTGCTCCACAAGATAACTCTTGGCATATCTAGGTACTATGAAATACAAGTTAAAATCATTTTTTCAGATTTTTGGTTTCTTATGAAATTGTACAGACCTTATCTGCTTTTTATGCGAATTGTAGGCATTTCATAAATATTGATGGGTCATTCCATTTGGGCTGAATAAATGTTTCTCTCTCTCCAGCTTTGCCAACTACCCTCTGGGTTTAGGAATGAACAAAATCTCAATGCTTGTGGTAGATGAGTCTCCAGCACAGGGTGAGACCTTGATCACATACAAACTCACCATCTATAGAGAAGACCGTCCGAGTCTGCCTTTGTTTGAGGACTTCACAGCATGTGGTTTTGTGCAGGTAAGTGAATTTTACATTTGCACATTGGTTGAATTGGGAGTGAGCTGTTAACACATGTGAAAACTGCCAAATGAAAATTATTAGGAAGAATGTAGGCTTTCAAGTTCAACTGTGGTCTCACTTCCAAAGAGAGAGTCCCAGTCAGGTATCTAAGAGACCTCACTGTGAGTGGTGGTCCTTTTTAGTGTGGTGGCTACTCAGTGTTTATTTGTGTTCAGTGAGTTTATTGTGGTTAATACTGGAAAAAAGTCTTGAGTCCTCACGCTTGGTTACAAAATGGCCTTTACATTTCCATTTTAAATTGTGCTGTTTCTTGAATTTAACCCTGGACCTTCTTTGAAATTTTAAACTAGATTCAGTGGAACTTATTTTAAAGAATGAGAGGAAAATTTATGAAACTGCTTTACACAAGGGATATCAGTAAATGAAATTAAATTTGCTTGGGTAGATATATTTCTCCTTTACTTCTCAAACCTTATTCATTCCTAGAGGCTGTGGTTTCTCTTATGACCAACACACACCGTTCTGTAGTCCTGCTGATTTTGGGGGGTGAACATTACCCAAAGAGAGAGGCTGTCTTTTTTAGTGGTTTATTTCCTCTATTTTATCCTTTTTTAGGATTCTGTGTCTAACCTTCTACATTTCCTTTCTTCATATACCCTCACTGTAGGTGATTCTAGGGCAGCCGTAATTGGTACTAATCCACTTAAGAAGTATAACTGCAAATATGTCATGTCTCAGTGACTCAGTTGGTGAAAGAGAAAACTGGCCCAGTAGGTCTCAGAGGGTAGGATGGATACCTCCGAGTATCCATTTTCATGATGTAGTAGCCAGTTTTCATAAATGTAGTGGCCAGATACAATATTCTGTCCCCCTCTACCCACTGCCCCCACAATCTCACCTATGCCTAAGAGTTTAATACTATTTTGTAAGGGTACTTGTTGCTGAGATTTTTATTTTTTGAGGAAACCATACCTGTAGTTTATAAATGACTACCAACTCAAAGAAAATTTCACGTTGGTCTAAAGATTGGTCTAAAGCAGGATTATTCTTAAAGATATTCTGAATCTTTATTCTGAAAGATATTAATAGATGAAATTTGAAAAAAGATAAAGAGAATGTTTCCAAGGTTATGAAGCAAAGGATTAAACAAAATTAAGTAGGTTTCTTAATTGTAGGACTTCTCTGAACCTTTCATATACTAATTTAAAGGGTGGACCCTCACAAGGAAAATATATAATGGGCAACATTTCCAAACTAATTTGACATCCTTTTAGTGGAATAGCTATTAATATTCTTCTGTGGAACACAGTTGAAGAAACACTGAGCTAGACTATGAACAAGGCTTCAAAATAAGTCCCTCTCAGTTACCCACTTTTCAGTTTGCTTTGTTTGGGTTGACTATGCCTCAGTCTTTTTCCAAACTAGAAAACAAATAATAGAGCCACACCAAAAATGTTCACTGAGGGAAGAAAAACCTAGAGGGAGGTATGTTTTTGTCTAAGTATGCTTGTATTTGTGTGTATATAATAATTTCCAAACTAAATATTCTCACCTTCTTTGGTGTGTGACTATCTGTATTTTTTGTTTTTCTTTATCCTACTCCAATATTTTAGAAAGAAAGCTAACTCTTAGGATAAATCATCTTTGTGGAAAAGATAATAGTATGCATATTTTCCCAGAATATTTATGGTTACCTACAGCAATTATTTTTCACATTAAAAAGCACCAGAGATTTCATTTTAATGTAGATTTTAATTTGTAAGTCTCCAGGGGTGACTACATTTTTTAGTTGTTCAGGAAATGTGACTATTATATGGAGTAAATATGTAATAAGGGTTATAAGGGAAAATAAAATACCTAAAGGAATGTATTTTTACTTCTAATGTGTCACCAATTAGGTTCGTACTGTTGCTTTTTTTTTTTTCCTCTATCTTTTGAAGCATAATTGTGTTACCCACAGTTATTGGCACAGGATTATATTTTGGTTCCACTCTAAATTTAAACATGGTAAGGTTAAATATGAAATGACTCATTCACTCTTCTGTTATATGCCAAACCCATTTAATGGGTATTAATAGTTTAATACGATTTTTTTTCAATTTCTAAGTGTTCATAAAAATGTAAAATCCTTATGCTGAATCTTTAACCCTGACATGTGTTTCGGGAATATCTGTTCCTTCCTGGGTGTCATTTGGAGAGACCACTGTACAGTTAATTGTAATTATATACATGATAAGTATCTGGAGAGGTGTCGGTAGGAATGGGAATGTATTCGGTGGAAGGGAAATTGCAGAGGTGGAGTCTGCAGGAATTTCTCCTTGTCTATGGTTATCACGTCTTTGTGCACGACTACTTACTGACTCAAATACTAAACTAGTTCCAGCCATATCTGTCTGACTCTTTTCCAGTTCAGTTTTGCAAACTTGATCTTGAACAACTTGAAGCACACCCTGTCAAAGACTTTGTTAAAAAATGCTGCAAGCTTCCCCTTCCCTTGTGCTGGCCATGCATTTTCGTGGCCTCCTGCCCCACTATTTGTCAGAATGTGTTTTGTGCTTCTGCTAACCTGGCTTGCTCACTCTTTCCCTGTTCATCCTTCCCAATCATGCAACATTGTCTGATGCTGTCCCTCTCACTGGAAACTAAAAGGAGTTTATTTGATGTCACTCCAGAAACTATAACTGGGATTCCAGTGTGGAAGTTTAGATCCAGATAGTGTAAGATCAAAACTGCCCAAGGATAGATAATGACTGTCATTTATTATATACCATGCTCTGTCCTAGATGCTTTATAGTCTCTTTAATCCTTACAGCATCCCTGTAGGTTGAAATCTGCCCTTAGTCCTGGGGTTTCAGAGGAGAAAACCTAAGGATCAGAAAGGTTAAAGAAATTGCCCAATGTAACATAGCTAGTGAGGGGCAGGACTTAGAATTGAATCCAAGCATGCCTAATGCCAAAGTCCATGCTATATTATTCTGGTAGAATGGGCTGTTTTGTAGGTAGGCACTTTCTTCTCCCATGAGGTGTTCAAGCATCAGTTGGAAATCTCTTTCTCAAGGAACAGATGAGGAATTGGATTGGATGACTTTTTAAGTAATCTTGATGTTAACAAAATCAGAAGTCTTCTCATTGACCTTTGGTATGTTGCAAATTCCCGTGATTAAAATACAGTGTTACTGAGGCTACCTTGTGCCAAGGTAGACTGGCTCGCTCAGTGGGGATGAGCATCTTGGACCTGATGAAGGAGGAGCAGGCCCTAGCCCTGCGCCTCATGCCAGCTCTACTCAGCTCAGGGCTCTACACCTGCAGGGCACCTTGTCCTCTGACTGTGAGCAAACCTACCCTTATGGACTCCCCGCAAGGATTCCGGCTCCTGGAGTTTGCCATTCCCCCAGGTGCCTGATTCAAGAACTCTTTAGGCCCAGCTATCATCTATCAAATAACCCTCTTGAACTCACAGAGAATAAACTAGAGAAATAGGGGCTGCTGTCCTCCATAAAGTGGTGTTGGCCTGGTCTGCTGGAAGGAGGAACTGCCCGGAGGAAGACAACAGGGGAGAAGCACCCTTCACAAAACCCAGGAATCTTAGGTGGGATGAGTGGGGGCAAAAGGTGACCATGAAGACTGGCAGCCAGATCACTGGGTAAGTAACCCCTTGGTCAGTTGGTGCCTTCTGATATTTTTCTAGCATTTGCAGCTCTCCATGATTTAAGGGAGAGAAAGGTCTTGAACAGTTATCAGAAGATTATGAAACTGAGGTATAAAAGCACTTAATTCACAAGAAGTGGATAACACAATGGCCAAGAAGCATGTGAAAAGATTCTCAACCCTATCAGGCATCAACAGCACCTCCCACCCACCACAATGCAAAGCACTGAAAGAACTGACAATACCCATACTGGTGAGGATATGGAGCAATTGTTCTTTCGTACGCTGCTGGGGGGAGTGTAAAAGGTTTCACCATTTTGGAAAACTTCGGCAGTTATTACTAAAGCTAAACATACATATGTCGTATGACTTGGCAGTTCTCCTACTTATACACTCAAGATAAAGGCATGCCCATCAAAAGACATATCCAAGAAATCTTTTTTTTTAACTTTTATAAAACTTTATTTTTTTAGAGCAGTTTTAGGTTTACAATAAAAGTGAGAGGAAGATGCAGAGATTTCCTGAATACTCCCTGACTCCACACATGCACAGCCTCCCATCATCAACTCCATCACCAGAATGGTACAGGTTTTACCAAGGGCGAATTCAACATGACGCATCATAACCACCAAAAGACCATCATTTGCCTTATGGTTGACTCTTGGTGTTGCACATACTGTGGGTTTGGACAAATATTTAATGGAATATATACATAATTATAAAATTATGAAGAGTATTTTCACTGCCCTAAAAATCCTCTGTACTCTGCCTATCCATCTCTTCCACTGCCTACCAAAATCACCGATCTTTTCATTGTCTTCACAGTTTTACCTTTTCTAGAATGTCAGCTAGTTGGAATAATAGAGCCTGTAGCTTTCTCAGATTGGCTTATTTTTCTTAGTCATATGCATTTAAGGTTCCTCCATGTCTTTTCATGGTCTGATGGTTTATTTCTTTTAAGCACAAGAAATCTTCATATCAGTTGTATTTATAATAGCTAACAATTCATTAAGAAAAAAGATAAACAAACTCATTATAACACTGTTGAGATATTTAAAAATAAATGATTGATACACATAAACATGGATGAATCTCCAAAACATTCTGTTGAGTAAAAGAAGCCAGATATAAAAAGACATACTGTGTTTTGTGTATATGAAGTTTAAAAACAGGTAAAACTAATCTATGGTGATAAAAATCAGAATAGTGGTTACCTAGAAGGTTTGGGTAACTCTGAGCATGAGGGAACTTTTTGGGCAAATGTCCTATACCTTAATCTGGGTGGTGGTTACATGTACAACCAGGTGGTATCTAGATATATAAAAAATTTAATTTACTATGTACTTAAGATTTGTGTAATTGACTGTATATAAAATACATATAAATGTATTTGGCTATATAAAAATTATATACACTGGATATAAATTATACCTCAACAACAAGAAAAAGTGAGTAGTGAGGAAGTATGTATTAATTTCCAAGGCATGCCTCCCTTTTCAAGTATTATATTGATCAGAAACATATTGATGACCATGCAACTGCCTTAGACAATAGATTATATTAGGCATTTGTTGCTATAATATGAAGAAAAATATTAGAAAATTATTGTGGGATGTATCTTGCAGATGATTGCTGAAAGTGTTTCAGTGATTTAAAAAAGTCCTTCCCTGAAGGTCTTAATTTAAAGTTTATGTGTGGTCCAACAGTAGGACTAAATTTTATAACATGAAAAAGTGTCTAGTAAGCACTGATATATTTTTAACCTTCCTTTTAGAAATTGTCCAAAGAGTGAACAGATAATGAATGAGTAATATAGATTGCTCTAGGCACTTACCTGGGCACAGGTGGCCTCAGGAACTGGGAGAAGGCAGTGGCAGAGGCGGGATTTTCTCACCATAGGCTCCAGTTAAAATTCAGATTCAGAGACCTTCCTATTATTTCTCTTTTATGTTTAATCTCATTTTATGTTTAATCTCATTTTATGTTTAATCTCATTGTTTCATTGCAAACTGATACCATGATGATGATTAGAATATAGAGAGTGAAGTATGAAATTTCTAATGTCCTATCAATTCAGTTATTTGAGAGCTTCCAAATTAAGTTAATAGCTAAACAGATACACATTTTGAGACTTACAAAATTTTGGCCATCCAAATTGTTCTTTTTATTTCTGTCAACAAGCATAGTGCCTTCATTAGATTCTTAATGTTGAATTCCAGAGTCAAACTATTGCATATTAAATGATGGACTGTTCTATTTGAATCCCCAAAGCCTGTATGTAGCAAAGTAAAAGGAAATGAATTAAACTTAAATTATATTTTGTTTGTTGGCTAATGGAAAAAAATTTCCTTCTAATATTTCTAATTAGATTTTGGCCTAAAGGATTCCATTATTAAATTTTAATTAAACATAAAAAGCAATCCATCTTCAAATAATCAAAAAAAAGAGAATCCAATTTGTGGCTAATCAAGTCTTCTAATTTCTCCTTCCCCCATTCTCTCACCTTCTAGACATAAACTATTTCATCATTTCAATGAAAGACCATACAGTGAAGAGAAAGCAAATGTAAGGCATACCAGTCAATTTAAAAATCAATTACTTTAACACTTTGGTGAATAATAAGATAAATTAATTTGGTAATAGACATTTTGTGTCATTTATACAATCAAACATTGTCAAGTACCTACTTAGCCATAATTAACTATTTGAGTTTAGTGTTTGAATCTAATTATATAAGCAATGGGAATTTGTATATGGTTGCCACAGAGGCATCACTTTGGTTATTGTACATGAGGGAGAAAGGGCTCATTTACATGACTGATATAAAACAACTAGATTTGGAGCAAGGCTTCTCAACCTCAGCATTGCTGATATCGGGGCTGGATAATTTTTTGCTGTGGGGGACCATCCTGTGCCTTGTAGAATGTCTAGCAGCATCCCAGGCCTCCCTCCACTAGATTGCTCTCCAAGCTGTGACAATCTGAAGTGTCTCCAAACATTGCCAAATGTCCCCTGAGGGGCAAAATCCATCCCCATTGAGAACCACTGATGTACCAAAGAGAGGTTCTACTTCTCTTCTTTCCACTAATAAATCTAGTAAGTTTCCAGTGGGTTTACTGGAAGTATGAAGAGTTTAGAGGTAACCCTTCAATGTTGAATGCTGAAGAAGCATTCTTACCTTTTTCACCCTTGTATTGTTAATCATTTCTGTAGTTGGTGATACTTCTCTGACAGCTCTTGATGCTACTCATTGGCTTGCCATTGTTTCTGTCTAATGTAATTATAATCAGGAATATGCATTCTGTTATAGATAACATGATTCTTCATGAGACATAAAAAAGTCATACAACATATCTAGACTATTTCATTTTGATTTACCCATAAAAAGCATAATATTTTGCTGTTAGGAAGAAAGATTTAGAAAGTAATAAACTGTTATTATGGCTGGAATATGTCATGCTTAGGAATTAATAAAATATATTTATGCTCTAAGGAAATTAAAATACATATGGGGAGATATTTCTTTTAATATCTCTTTTCAAATCCAAATTTTTTGACATGGATAACAATAAAACATCCACGGAAATTGATCTGTATAGATGATCTATGGTATTGTATATATTCTGCTCCTGAAATATTATGCCAGAATAGAGCCATAAATAAAATCTACAGAAAGATCATATAGCAGAAATATGGGAGACTATGTTTCATGGGTCTACTTGCTAGAAACAGCTTTCATTTTAAAATAAATTTAAATTAATAGAAGGAAAATGCCAAGGAAAGGAAAAATATCATTAAAAAAATTTTGTCCAGCATTTAGCTACACATTTAAAACTGACATTTACTGCTCTATTTTTAAAAATTAATTAGTGATCTGGATGATGAGTTATTAAGTGTTGTGTGAGTGACTTCAGTTACAGCATTTGGAAATGCTTCATAATTTTCCTATTGATTTTTTTGTACTTTCACAGCACTGCAGAGGACTATCACAAAATAACTCATGTAAAAGTTGTCTCATGTCTTAGCAAATGTCCATAGTAAAAGAACAAAAGAACAGTTTATAAATGGCTGCTTAATAAAAAACCTTAATTACAACCTTCCAGTTGTAAAGCTACAACTGGAAATAAAAGCATTTCCAAAGTTGTATTACCTATTAAATGCTTATTATAGTGGTTTTTAGTTACCTTGCCCACCTCAATATACCAGAGGAATGTGATTTGATTTTTTAACAACAGAGTCTGTGTCATAGTGAAATGATCCCAAAAAGAAACTGTTTATTAACTATCTCATAAGCACTGTTTTTAGAAATAGATGCCATTGCTGTAGCGTGATCCAGTAGTAGTGATAGCGGCAGAGAAGAAATAGTAATGAAATACTTATATGATCTTATTCATCGGGTTAAGCACTTCACCTTCCTGTCTCATTTGATGTTCTACACAACCCTAAGCATAGACTATTTTTTTACCACCCCACCTTTTTTAATCATACGGAGGAACTAATACTTTAAAACATATGTGATTGTTGACAAAAGTGGGACTTGAATACAGGTCTGACTGACTTCAAATTGATCCCCTTAAGTCATTACTCTTGATCATAGAATTTAAAACCCTCATCATATTTACAATCTAATTGACCTGTTTAGGAAACTCTTCTTCAGCCAGAATTCAACCTGTTAAAATTTAGGTGACTAGAATTTGTTTCCATGGTCATGTACAATGGTAATTTTTGTAATGTTCCTGGAATCACTGCAAAATTTGAGGTCTTCATAATCTTCAGTTTGGTGGGGAGTATTATGATATCAGGGCCTTCCTTTTTTCAATACTGATCTATTAGGAAAGTTTAAAGCTAACATCTAAATTTTATCTTTATTGATATCCAATAGTGCAATTCTACTAGCCAGAAATACTATTATTCTACTATTGTTAATTTTTTCCAATGCACAAGCTTTTTTTAATGTTATCTTTGATTACACATTAGAACAATTTCCAGTTAACCATTTTCACTATTTAATGCAACTTGCTATCTTATTATTGCTATTAAATATATCCACAATACATTTTTTTCAAAGGAATGACAGGGAAGTATACTTTCTTACAGCGAGAAGAATGTGTTGTAGAACTGATAACTTGACAATACTCTGATGACCTTACCATCACACTCGTGTGTAATCATTGCAACAAGCAGATAAGATAACATAGGTGACTTTTATCATCTGCTCCACCCTACCCCCTTCTAAGAGTCTTAGGCTAAGTATTTTATGTTTCTCATATTTATTTATAGATTTATTTACTTATTTCTGTTAACTTATATATTTATATTTTATATTAATCATATTCCTTTATATTTTATATTATGGTGATATTTCTCAAAGGTATCATGAACAAATATAAATTTCCACTTTCGATGACTGACAATCTCTAACTTAAATGAGTAAAAATGAAGTAGGTTCTTGAATGCTGTTATTGAATACTGCATTTAGTTTTTAAACTTGTAGTAAAGAATGTCTCCATTGTAAAAGTCAGCACTTTCTCTTGCCCTATAAACAGATGAGAGTCAGTGTTGTCTTTGGAAATTACTTTATCAGAGCTAATTTTGTGTCTTAGCAAATTTTCCAAACCTGGGGCTTAAAAGCCATGAACTCAAGGATGCTGGCCGTAACTGCCATCAGGGAAGCCTGAGTTTCGGTCCCAGCTCTGCGTTGAGCTGGCCTAATTGGCCGTGTCTCTTAGTGCAAGGCATGTAAGTTCCCTACACCTCGGTTCCTTATCTTTAGAGATGGAATTAGTAATACAATCTATCTTATAGAATCATTTTGAGGATTCAGTTAGATAATAAATGCCAAGCTTTTTTGTTTTTTTTTAAGTGAGAAGTTTATTTAAGGCAAAAAGGAGCACACCTGGTGTAAGGGGAGTGTGGGCTGCCCTAAAGAAGAGGCGCCCCTGGAAGGTTGGGAAAAGGTTAAGATTAAAAGGTTATGCACCTAGAAAGTGCGGGCGACCCCAGAGAAAGGAACGCCCTGAAAGGTTTGGGGTTCCCCTTTTTTAAAGATTCTTTAGGAATGTCACTAAGGGCTGGGGGTGCAGACTTCTTAAGTGATTTTTGAATAATTAAATGCCAAGTTTTATCACAAGCCTAGTGCATGATCAAGTGCTCAATCAAATAACCGCCATCATCTTCATCATCGGGAAAACTCCTTCTGTCCAGACGCACCTCTAGGGCTAACCTGCAAGTGTATAGGTAAGGAGAAAAGGGGGAAAGAAAGAGAACAAAAGAATTAGGAGCCAATAATACTGAGGAATAGCCAGAATTGAGACAGGTTAAGAGTTGGAAAGGAGAGTGAGTAACTTAAGCTCTTCCACACGGCTGCATTCCTGATGCATTCAAGGGCCCTAGGCACTTTAGTCTTTGTGGACCCTTTTTCATGGGGAAAAAAAACAAACTTAAATTACATTTTATGACTGTGTTGATAAAAAGATGAATATATTAATATGATATATAGGGAGACGTTTCTTTGGCTGAAGGATTTGCTTTTTTCTTCTCATTTTAAAGGAAATTCAACCATTTTCTTGGGTCCCTATAAGTATTGTCTGTGGTAAGCATGGTTCCCACTGTGCCTAACAGAGAATTTGGCTGTACTCTTCTGCTTCACTCTGGAACATCTGTATGTAGCAGAGGCATCCGTTTCATTATCAATGACCGGAGCCATACACCTTCTTTTCAAGTCTTGTTTAGGGCCCTTCACTTAAAACAGCCTTTTGCAGGTGTTTCAAGTTCTGTGAGTAGGAACTGAGCAACCCCAACATTCTTCAAGAACCCAGGTAGCACCAGTAAGAGTGACATGTTTGCACGAGCAGTTTGCACACCCAGACTTTCTGAAAGCAGAGGTCTCCTCCTTGGCCAGTAAGCATTCCTGTACATCAAAGGTTTGGGCATTTTTTGTTTAGCATTCAGTTTTCTTAAAAAGCAATCAAAGATAAGAGGGATGTGTTCTTTAATTCATGACCTATTTTAGCACTTACATAAATTATTTTTCTGAGTTGGTGAAAGAGTCATGTTAATCACTCACCTCATGAGTTCATGTAACTTACGGTCAGATAAATTACCATTTAAATAAAAACTTTTGCTCAGCACATCTGTTTGCCGTGTTTTCCAAGTCACATCTGCTTCCTTTACAAGAAGAAACAATCTTTTACTACCGTTAGTATAACCGTGCCAATACAAAGGGGAAGAAAATAAATCTCTGTGGCTTCCAACAGCATCCAGAGGTTTCCCTGAGTAGAACCTTCTGCTGTATACACTCCTCTTCATTTGTTTGTGTTTTGGCATTCTAAGCATTCATCTTCTGATTTCTGAACTGGACAGAAAAATAGAAAAGAGCCCTGGGAGGTTTTTGAGTAGAATATCCTGTTCGAGTAAATAGATTTCAAGTGTAACATTGGAAACTTTGAAGGAGCTTGTGGCTAAAAGAGGCAGAAAAGGGAATCTCTTTTTGATAACCCCAATTCCTAATACCCACTTCTTTGTGGGATTTAATTGCTTGCAACGGCCCCCAGATGTTTTATCTCTCATTCCCCATTTTCTTCCCCATTTCTCAAGTCCAGAATAAGTCTAGTAGAGGCACATACCAGGAGAGCAAAAATGGTGGTGAGAGAGGAGAGATCTTGGGGGCCAGGGTAAGCATTTTTACAAGTCCTCCTCGCCCTACCAAATGAAGTCTGGAACATGACCTATTTTTAAAAAGACATTTATGGCTTCCTCAAACAATAGAGTGGCTCTGTTTTTCTGTTGATGAGTTAACACAAGGAGTTGGTCTGGGCCAGTGGTCCTAAATGTTTTGGAGGAAGCAATTACCCTTTTGAATATCTGATGAAAGTTTATGTCTCAAGAAGTAACCCACAGTCACACCCAGTACAGTAATCAATGTCACAGTCATGAAAAACCCCAGGCAAAAATTCTTATCCTAGTAACTCACAATCGGAAGCAGGATAGCATTAGCTGCAACAAACGTAGTAAGGAGAGTTTCATTTCCGGCATAAATACGTATGGTTATAATTCAGTCTCTTGAACACCTACTTTGTCTCAGAACACCTAGTTTGTTACAAACTACTAAGTATTAAGTGTTTGCACTTATTATTTCATTGGTAGTTTTAATGGTAGAGAAATTAGTGTCTGAATAATATTATATTTTGGAATTTCATGTGGTCTTTCAATGACCTCTCTTAGCTCAGAGAACCAGCAATTGTGATAGTCCTCAAAGCAAACTGCCACCAAATCTAATACTGCTTTAGAAACAAACGTCTGTGAGGAGCTACCTAGCCACTCTTCTTCTCGCAGGCTCACCAAGTGGTTATGAGTTGTAGGGAATGGTGATCCTGAAAATGCAGGGAAAATCAGTATGTCATTTGTTTCTATTATCCTCTAAATTTGAATTAGCCTCATTAGTCAAAGCCATTGATATGCTTTCTTTCAGAAGGCTATAAAAAATTGTTCCCTGTTCAAAGAAAGGTTAGGTTAACCCAGTGGCACAATTAGGTAGTGCTGAGAACATTTCCCCGTGCGTTGGACCACCAGTAACATTCTTGTTGGTAGGCATGCATTGTAGGACCATGAAGGAGGGATGGGATTCCTTGCAGATGGTTTTGGTGATTGCAGAGCTACAAGCTGACATATGTTCCCTGAAGGCAGCATTGGAACACTTTCCTGCCTAACATATTTAACTTCTTTGGAAATGCAGCTAATTCGGTCTTTTTTTTCTTGTTCACCCACATCCTTTTTTTTAGGCAGGACTAATGAGCTCTTAACTTTGAGCATGACCTCACTCCTCAAAGCAGATCAGGCCCCACCACACCAGTGGCCCCAGCTTGGTAGGATCTCACTCTTTAGCAACGTGGTGCCGCCTTTCACTGACTTGCCTAGGTGTTTACCTCCTCCACCCCCCACCTCCTTGGCATGCTTGAAGCTGATCTTCCCACACTTAAGGATTTGGAAAATAGATATTGCAAGTGGGATTCTTGACCTGATAGGTTCCTTTATAATTAAGCTCCTGATAAGGTTAAGAGACCCAGATTTCAAAGGTTTTTCAGAAATAGTAGGGAGGGAAATTTTTTCTTTAAGTGAAATAACCTCTCTTAAATACTTTGAACAAAATAGTGGTTGTGCTGCATGGATTTGAGTCAAAGTTCACTACTTCCATGTTGGAGACCTTGGGCAGGTTTCTCATCTATCAGGTAGGCATTTGATAGTACCATCCCCATGGAGTGATTTTAAGGAAACACTGAGTTAATATCGTGGAGAGTTTGGAACAGTGCCTGCACACAGAATGAGCTCAATATACATGTTTGTAAAATATAAATGGGCTGATTTAAAACAGGGTTTTTTTTTTTCTATTGAGGTCTAGTAAACTGGATTGGGGATTTTTATATTGCTTACATTTAAGTTTAGATTTAATGAGATATAAAAATGTGAAGGGTTTTGCAGAACAAACCACCTGTGCCAAATTATTAAGTTTTGTAGTGAAGGTGATAAAGGAAAAAAATTCCGGAATTGATTGGAAAATTGGTCCTGAACATGTGTTTTAATCTTGGTAGTTGCACGATTAATTTTGTATGTCATCTTATTAACAGTCTTATTGAGAGACTGAGAATTCAAGAGTTATTTGACAAAAAGAGGGGAAGTAAAAAAAGTTTCTTTGCCCAACAGGGACATTCTTCACAGATATTATCTACTGGATTCTATTAAAATTAAAGAGATCAAATGTTCACTGTGCCATTTTCTTAAATGAGCAAAGAAGGACAAAGTGGTACCTGTGTGTCATCACACACAAGGATTACATAATGCAATTTAATTTTTAGTATGTGTAATTGCTTTAAAAAAAAAGGACTATCATTTTGAAAGCCAGCACTTCAAAAGATGATAAACATACTCATGCCTGATAATCATCTAAATGAGAAAATATTCACATCATAGTTTCAATCCAAACTACTAAACTCTCACCCACTTTTTTAGAACCAAAGTTTGTTCCAAATGACTTTTGGATGTTTCCTAAAGGCTAATACATCCTCACAGATTAGAGGTGTATCACTTTTGAGAATATTTAAAATGCATAGTATCTAACTTTTTTTCAGCACTTAATGTGCCAGATTACTTACTTGGTAATCTGCAAATCTAATTGCTTCCCATTCATTACATCAATTCTCAAAAACAAAAATAAGAAAGAAAATACAAACACTTACGAAGCAGATACTTTGATAATGCCTGATAATTTCACAGATGGAGAAATGAGACACAGACACCATGCCCAGTCACATAGCTCATAAGGAGCAGAGCCCATTCTTGAATCCAGCCAGCCTAGTTCCAGAGCTCTGCTACTTGCAAGTTGTCATCTTAGCCTCTAGACTCCATTCCAAAACAAGATTACAGAAATAAGTATAAGTTTTCCAAAAGGCTTTGGCCCCAAAAGCTAATTTGTAGGTTATTGTTTTGGAACTTGTAGTCAATTTTTTTTTTTCTATAGAACAAAATTTACAAGTAAGGTTAGGTTACAGGGAACTTTCAAAAAACCTTGTAATTTATGATATCATTAATATAGTGGAAGAGGACAGGGCCAGTAGGCCACAGAGCCCTGCAACCAACGCAGCCAGGGGTTGGGGAGACCCAGTGACCAAAGCTGTCAGTGGGAAGATGCCCGTGGAGGACAGAGGGAGTAGCTGGGTGTGTCTTTAGCTGTAGGATTGGCCAGTAGCTCTGTGGGCAGCTGTTGTATTCATTTTAAGGCCGTTTGTGAATCTTGTATTCCAATTCCATCCTCTTCCACTATATTAATGATATCATAAATTACAAGGTTTTTTGAAAGTTCCCTGTAACCAAACCTTACTTGTAAATTTTGTTCTATAGAAAAAAAATGGACTACAAGTTCCAAAACAATAAACTCCAGAGCTGGAAGATCCTGGCTGCCCAACCCCTCACCCTGCCTATGAGTAAACCTCAATATCTTGCCAAAGCTTATCCTTAATAATTTACCAGAGTTCATTGCCAATAAGTGGCAGAGTGAGGATGAGAACCTATGGCTGATGATCAAACCCCCTTGGCAGTTAGTAGTTATGCCCTATATGGAAGAGCTTCTGGAATCCAGACCTAGATATGTTTCCTGAGTTGCTTGAGGCAGCTCTACATCTTTAAGAAAATCTGTAATGAAAATTACTACTAGTAAATTCATAAAATGAATGACCAGTTGCAAACTTGCTGACCACTCCCCTTAACTAAAAAGAGGTCCCTATGTCTTCTTTACAATATATACCTTGCTGTTCCATGCCCTTATTTGTTAAGTCTTAGTGGTATCCTCTTGACATAACAAAATGTAAAAACTGTATCCTCTTGATGTAGCAAAATGTAAAAACTGTAAAGAAAAATCTTTCTGGTGAAAGGAAGGCATTATATGTAGAGGTAGTTAAAAATCATTATTTAAAAACATCCTCCTTGAGCAATGGTCCCCAAGGATGAGACTTACTTGGTAATCGGCAAATCTTGAATAGCTGGTCAAAAAATACATTTGTCTACATCAATACTGGCACAGAATGAAAAAATAATGATTCTTGTAAAGCTCTCAAAATAGCACGCACTGCCTGGGACTCTGGCATCCTCCTTTCCTATGCTAAGTCCATCTGTGATCACACTAACCCCTTGGCCTGGCTCGTAGCCCTCCCTGCCAACTGGCCACATGCCGCTGATGAACAGCCTCTCACCCCCTTTCATAACCAGAGTGCAAATATTAGATGAATTTCCTTTGAACCTTGCTTCCTCTTGACTATTAACAATCTAGCTCCTGAGAAGAAACACTTTCGGTTCTGGGAGCCACAGTTTCCCTTATTAAACATCTTTTTTTTTTTTTCCGGATAAGCAAATACAAAAAGAATTTTTACACATCTCCAAGGTATTTGATAGATCTTATCTTGCTTGGAGACACTGTCCGTTTCTTACATGTTTAACTAGAATCTGTCAGTGCAACATACAGAGGGTTAACTAGCCCTTGAAAGGAATACTAAGGTTTCTCTGTATAACAATAATAAGATCAAAATAATAATAAACCAGACATTTCTTATTTGATGCTTCTTCTGAGAATCTATTTCCTTAGCTTCATGTGTAACTGACCAAACAGCCAGCCCATATTTAAATAACTCAACTTAATATAATAATATGTGTTCCATGTTAGAAGGAAACATTCTGGAATTTTATAGTCTTCTTAACACCATTATCCAGTTAGAACACTTTTAACCATAATGATAATAATTTCCAGCTGTCTCAAATCCTAAAAGTAAAGTACCAACCCTCCCCAAATAGATCTTGGTATTGAAACATGTGTAAACAATTATGAATATCTAAACCATACCAGCACTGTTTTTCAGACTCTCTCCAAAACCGTAGGGAAAAAAAAACGCCTCAAATAAGTATGTTGGTAGATATATCCTACCTCAAAAGTTGCTTTTGCAGACCCACAGTAAAGATTGCACTTTTTAATGGATATATAAATGGTGTAAACTTTACATTTCACATCCATAAAAAAGTTGAAAACATCTCTGCAATTTAGTTTTTTGATTTGTAAAACTCAGATTTTTTTCAAAACCCTGGGGATCCAGGTGGAGAGGGATCGTGACTTTTCAGTAAGACCCTGCTTCTCAGGAGATCAAACAGGGCCTCGACTTGGCTAAAAGTTTGTAAGTGGATTCTCCTATCCATTAGCACAATATTGTTCAAGATAATGAAATATTTGTGGGTATCTTTAATACAACACTATAATTTACTTAAAAAACACCATAGTTACTTAACTATAATGCTATAGTTACTGTTCCTGGAGATTATGCTCTCTCTTCCTTTCTCATTCTCTTACATGTGCACATGGGTGTATGTACACACACGCGCACACACACACACACACACACACAGAGGCATGCACACACACCAAGTTCCTCCAGGCAGAAACCTAGGTCTTTGATCACCCCACTTACCACAATGTCTAGAAGATTCTTAATATTTGTTAAGTTAAAGGATAGTTCCAAGCTAGATGCAAAATTAAATAGATGTTCCACTTTTTAAAGTCATTATATTCTAAGCCATATGATTAAGCTCCTCTCAGAAATGTTAAAATGCATCCTTATGTTTGTATCAGAGTAGTGCTGGCATCATTCCTGTCCCTGAAGGTTACCAAATAATGCAGTTTCTAAATACTTCATGTTTCACTGAAGAGAAGGCCTCCTTCATAGCCTCAGACTTTCACATACTCAGCAACAAGGGTGATGCAGACACTGAGAGAGAGAAGAGGTGGCCTTTGGGGAATGTATTTCTCTTAAGAAAGCCTCCCTCCTTCCCTCTGCTTCTAAGGGGAGAAGCACACACTTCCTTGTCTGACGTAATCACCTGCAGAGTTTGGAGATGACTTCAAGGAAGAGAGAAAGGTGCTTGTTTATCTGGCTGACTGTCTGCTTGGTTATAGGGCTTGCAGAATGGCCTTGTCCTGCCAGAGAGGGAGAAAGCTTTCTTGAGGTATCCCATTGGTAAAGTTCATCAGGCTAAGAAGAAGCAAGGCCTGGGGGTGTATCTATACTTAGAGATGTAGAGGTGTGTCTCAGGACCTACAGGTATGTCTTCCCAGGCTACAGAGCATTGAGATGAAGCTGTAGAAGGTAGAAGAGACTAAGTTCGGTAGACCTATCAGGGGCTCAGCTTGGGACAAAAAGGTACCTGAGGCTCTGAATAAATCAGGATCCACTGGAAAAGGTAGCTGAGGCTCTCACCCTCTGGGCAGCTGCTTCATCATCAGGGCTTATTTGAAGCTACCCTGGTCCACATTGAGTGTAGAAGACAAACTAGATCAGCAGCAATGACCACAGGAGAGATTCCCTCTCTCCTACTTCCTCACTCACATTAAGAGAAGTGAGTTTAAGAAAGCTGTGAGAGAACAGACTTCACCCACTACCTCCAACCTTCTGGTATTAGTTTTCCATCGCTGTGTATCAAATTATCACAAATGTAACATCTTAAAACAATCAACTTACTCAGTTTGGTAGCTCAGAAATCCAGGAAGAGTGTGATGGGGTTCTTGGCTCAGGGGGCTCAAAGCTGGAATCATGGTGTTGTTCAGGCTGAATTTCTGTCTGGGAACTCTGGGAAAGAATAGGTTTCCAGGCTCACTCAGGTTATTGCAGAATTCAGTTCCTTGCTGCTGCAGGCCTGAAGTTCCTGTTCTCTGGCTTGCTGTCAGCCAGGGGCTGCTGTCGGCTCCCAGAGGCTGCCTGCATTCCTTGCCATGCAGTCCCCCCCATGTCCTACACCAGCAATGGAGAATCTCCCATACCTTGACTCCTTCTCAGGATTTGTCTCTCTCTGTCCCCGTTGTCTCTGATCTGTAGATCTAGATTTAATTTCCCTAATTTAAGGCCAACTGATTTTTGTCCTTAGTTATATCTGTAAAATTCTTTCACAGCAACACCTAGATTCTTGTTTGCTTGAGTAACTAGAGGAATATATATAAACACCAATGGCCAGGAATTTTAAGAGCTTTCTTATAATTGAAACTGTCACACCTCTCTACCCACCATAAGCTGTAGGGTCTACAAATCTAACCTCCCCTGGGGAAAGCTTTGGATCCAATATGAAATTAAATTTTTAGTGAATAGTTCTACGTCTTTATAATGAAAATGAGACTTTTTATAACTGACAATGGCTCAAGTGTAATAATATAGACCTTTAATACCATTAAGGGAGTCAGACTCCTTAAGAAACTAGGTAGATGTATCAATGGAGTATGATAGTAATAGTTATTGGAAAAAAATAAAATTACTCTTATTTATACCTTGCAAGTTGAGATTTCTCAATCAAAACAATTATACATGATTGGAATAAGCTCATGCATAGAGCAGTCCATCTTTATAAACTGTGTGCCAGTACTGTTTTGGTAATTTTATCATCTTAATATACATGACAGCCATGAGTGGTAGGCAATGTCACCACAGCAAAAAAGCTGCAGACCTGGGATTTAAATTCAGGTCTGTCTGGTTTCAAAGCTCATGATAGTAATTGTTAAACAATTAGCTGCACTTAAGCTACTAAGGTATTTTTACCCCATATGACAAATGAGGAAACCTGTTCAGCCATGAAGTAAAATGCCTATTATCAGAGCTTGGATACTTTCATAATCAAATCATGTTCTGCACCAAATAAATCCCTATAACTGATATACAGGGTGTGATTAGGTTTCCAAGTGTGCATTAGTTCCTCTTCTAAGACTCTTAGTAATGGGCAGTGAAAAAAATGACACATTTCACTGCACTTGGTTGCATTTCTTTATTTGCCTTTTCTTAGGTGAAATAATTTAAAAGACTTGGGATAGACCTAACTAAACATAAAGTGTTGCAAATACAAATCCTTTCAGAGGTAGGTAATAGTACATGATAGAATCAGGCCAAGGGAGAGGCAATACAAAGTGGTAGGGAAAGCCAATGCCCTGTTAAATGTGAACAGCATTTACAAAGCTCAGATGATTGTTGCTATTTTGGAATTCTAGCTCAATATTGTCTGCTCTCCCGAGTCAAAAGAAATGTTTGGATATATTGGAAGACCTCCCAAATTTTACCTACAGGTAACAATTTTTTAAAAAAGAAACCCTCTGTTTATGCTCAGTGAAATAAGCCAGGCGGAGAAAAACAAGTACCAAATGATTTCACTCATCTGTGAGTATAAGAACAAAGAAAAAAACTGAAGGAAAAAAGCAGCAGCAGAATCACAGAACCCAAGAATGGACTAACAGTTAGCAAAGGGAAAGGGACTGGGGAGGATGGGTGGGAAGGGAGGGAGAAGGGGGTGGAAAAAAAGGGGGCATTATGATTAGCATGTATAATGTGGGGGGTGGGCACAGGGAGGGCTGTGCAACACAGAGAAGACAAGTAGTGATTCTACAGCATCTTACTTCGCTGATGGACAGTGACTGTAATGGGGGCTGTGGAGGGGAACTTGGTGAGGGAGGGAACCTAGTAAACATAATGTTCCTCATGTAATTGTAGATTAATGATAGCAAAAAAAAAGAAACCCTCTGCAAGCCAAACAAGCAAACGAATACAAATTCTATGATGAGGTCTCACAGGCCATCGGTTTGTGTCTTCTTATATAACCCAGTTCACTCATACTATAAATGGTAAACTTAATCATTGTGTATGGGGGAGGTAGCAAGGGAGTGGAGAAAGGATGTAATGGTTAGAACAGTTTATATTTCTAATGTTGAAAACCCAATTTGAACTAAATTTTAAAATGAAGGGGATTTACTAGCTGATGGAACTAAAGGGGAAAAAAAATGTTTGGCTTCAGGTGAAGCTTGATTCAGTGCTCACATGGTCTCACCTATTTCCTCTCCATCTTCCTGCTGTGTATTCCAGTTGTTGCATCTCCCTCAGACTCTACCTGGAAACCTATGGTAGCCCTGAGTCCTCTTACGTGTCTACATGTAACTGTGGCCATACTAAACTTCATGGCCTCATATCACATTCCTAGAAGTCCTTTGAAAATCATCACAAATCTCATCTCTGATTAGATCTTGTGCCTAACCATTTATTATTGATTGACTTAAGTCAATGGACTATCTGTAGAAATGGTAAGAGGTCAACCCTCCAGCTAAGTATGGACAAAAATCAACTACCAAAAGTAGTTAGTAATACTCTTTCAAGAGATACAGGTCCTGGGAAACAAAAAATAGCTTCTATATAGGATTCATCTTATGTGATTACTTCTTCCAGTCATAGGACTTTAAATCTAAAGATGGCTATGAAGTACCTATCTGTAGTCTCAACCCTCCTCATGGACTCCATCCTCTTCTCTAGCTGCACATGAACCACTGTTACTTAGATAGCCTACCTTCTGTCATATTCAGTATCTTTAATGTTAAATTTATTATTTCTTCCCCCCTCCCAACTTCCAACAACTTTTCATCACCTCTACTTTATTAGTCAAGGTTCTTGGGTGCAAAAAATAGAAATCAATTCTGGGTAACCTAAGCAGAAAAGGAACTTATTCAGAATGTATCTGGTAATTTACAGACTTGAGCTATTAAGGGAAAACTAAAAAAATCAGAAAATAGTATGCAAGGGAAACAGATGACATCATAGACAATGTCACACCGTGAGAATCATCTCATCTGGATGCCCCTCCAGGTGCCATTATGCCTGTCCAGATTCCACCCTTTCCAGATCCTACCGGCTGCTGCTCCTTTCACTGCTGCCGAACCTCAAGGCCAGTGAATTCTAAACTGTCCCTTCTTATTTGTGTTATTTTCTCCAAGCTCAAAGACTTTGGGTGGGGCATCCAGTTGGCCAAGTTTAGGCCATATGTCCTTTACCAATTTACCTGGAGTACCTGTGTGACTTTCACAGTAGAGAATCCATCCTAAATAAAAAGAGCTTGAGTAGTAATGGGCAATGAAAAAAATGACACATGTCCTTAATTCTGGTATTTTTTTGTGCCTCACGAGTAGACAGCTACCAGTTCACCCTAAGTAAGTGTATTCTCATACCTGTACCTCTGCAGAGGTAGAATAAAATAGGCCCCCTCAGAGGCAATATGCTTCTCTCCAGAGTATCCAAGGCACAGACTAGTTGACCATTTGATTGCAATACTAAAGAATTAATTTGGGCATTAGAAGCCTGGGTAGACCAGATGACTTTTTAAAAACTCACTAATCTATGTATTTTAAATAAGTGAAAAGTTAAAAGGATATCCCAGTCTAAGTTTACTGCTAGATGCTGTTCTTTTTCTTTCACTGTGTGTTTGTAAAGACTTAAGAGCAAAAGCTCAGGACACCATATGTCTGACAAGGGACCCAATACGACCCTGATATCACTTCCTTTTGTAGATGTCACAGGACCTGTCCCACTGCTGGCTGCTTGGCCCAGGGTTCCAAGGGGCTGTGTGCCAAAGCTGATTTGGAGGCTTAGACCCACAGGTTGCCATCCAAGTTCCTCCCTGGTCTATTACACTTCTTCATTTCCCTTCCAGCTGGACCTGAGTTTCCTTAGGAGTCACTGCTTGTGGACACTGTAGGGGCTCACAGTACCTCCTGCACAGACAGCAGGGCCATTTCTACCAGGGCTTGCTGTCCTCGGTACAACCAGCTGCCTTCACTTTCTTTTCATTCCTGTCCTGTCACTGCTTTTCCTTATACTAGTGATTCTCAAATGTGATCATGTGTCCAAATCTCCTGGAAGGCTTGTTAAAGTGCAGATTGCTAGCCCCAGCCCATTTCTGATTCAGTAGGACTGGGTGGGACCCAAGAATTCTCATGTCTGCTGGCTTTCTTGGTGACGCTGATCCTGACCTCTGCTCCAGGAACTGCACTTTGAGAACCATTGCCTCTTACTATCCCTGAGCTTATGTCCCTTCTTTCTCATCTAAAAAGCACATGCTTTTAGGATAATGTAGCTCAGGGGCATTCTTTCTTCAATGCAGTTCTTTTGTAGTCCATTAATTTGTATGATAGGAAAGACAGTTTCTGTACCTTTCAAAAAACCCCATTGTTGTGTGTGAATAGACTAATTTCTAAGTACTGTCACCAGGGAGATAGTTTTTCCAGAAAGTAAAATAAACTCCTTCTAAGGTATTTCCCATTACTTGACTTTCAATCCTATATTGATCACTTTGTATTCTTTATGAAACAAATGTATTTTTACTCATTTTTATTAACATTTTCTCATGTTTCCTATAAGAGATTCTAAAAAAACAAAGATGCTTTTCTATGGCTTTTCTTGAATTGTCCGAAATTGTCAAAGGCATTCATGTTTTGCTTATATAGCATATTATATCAGATTATTTCAGTGATTACTAATGCAAATTATTATTCTTTAGTTTCATTTTCCCTTGTTAAATATAACTCAAATCTATGAAAACAAAAAGGAACAAACACAGAAGGAAAATTTCACCAAATATGAAATACAAGACCTACTGAAGTGGTATATTTTGGGTAAAAGCTTCATTTAAGGATCCCCTCAGTGTATTTCTCATTTTGTTTTGCTTGTGTCTCTTTTGGTAAATCAGCTTCTAAAAGTGAAAATACATTTCTTTTGATCTAACTTTAAAAATTTGAAACTTCTAAATTGACCAACAATGAAAATAAAGGCTATGCTCGTTAATGGACCAGATTCCTGTTTGGCAACATATAATTGCATGAGTACATTCAAATAATTTTTATCCCACTTCTACTATTCAGTCATGAAAACGGATGATATGTTTAGTTATTATTTGACCAATCTGTATGTCATTAAAAAGGTCCTTTTCTTAGGAACTAATACCGTTCACACTCCAATTTCCTTCTTTCATTCTGTGCCCAGTCTCTAGAGACCTCACCACAGAGCTCTAACACACCCACTTCCTACATGAGTACTCTCTGTGATTCACCACCATGGAGTCTAAAGTTTCTAAATTCTTTTTTTTTTCTTTCTTTTTCTTCTTTTTGTTATGTGAGTGGAGTGTGGGGGGGGGTCAATTTTTACAATTCAGAAAAAGTTTTAAGATTGGAATTTATAAAATCCAACATTTCTTTTGATTCTGGCTTTCACTTAAATCACTTGTATTCTTTTTGTTTGTTACATTTCTACATGAAACCAAAATATGATTTCATATATTTGTGGTTTTTATAAACTCCATGCTGTTCAGAGTCATCCAAGGTTTTCGAAACATTATAATGTATGTAGCTATTTTAACAACCAACATCCTTCCTATTAAATCATTTGAGTATATGAGATTTTTTTGCATAAGGATGCTAATTGAATAAACACAATTTACCAACCATCACTGCCAATAGGGCCTCTTTAAGTGGATGATTTTTTTTAAAACCACTAGGGCATTCCACCAGAAGATCACATTTTGCAAAATGTTTTTCAGTTATACACAAGGGTGGTATCTGAAGACCTGGATTTTTGTGCTGGCTCTGTCACTTATTACCTCAATGACACTGAGATGCCAATTAACTTCTCAGAAAATTGCTATGATCTGTGAAATAGAGATAACAATTACCCTAACCTATTTCACTGTGTTCTTATTAAAAGTAAAATGGTAATGGATATAAAAGCCTTTTGTAAATTAGAAAGTGTTAGAGATGAGGGAGACTATGTTCATTTATATATTAGGCATACTGCTTAGTTTTAAATGATCCCAGTTCATTCCTTTTGGGGATTTTAATTAAACATATATTCTAATATCATGCTTTATCAGAGGAATGGCTGTGATTTTCTTTGGTAATAAACTGATATATGTAACCGAATTGGTTAAGCCTACATTGTAAAAACAACTCACGATGATATTCCCTCTGCCAGGTCCAAAGGGATGTTTGTCTTTGAAATTACTTTGGTTCCTTTTATTTTTAGAGTAATTCCATGTTTCTTCTTCTTCTTTAAGAATCATGTAGCAATGAAAAATATACTATAGACTGTGGCATTTTCTTGATATTACAAGAAATAAATGTATAAAAAAGTTCTTTACTGTAAAAATTCCTAAGCATTAACAGATCGTGAAAGTCAGCAACAACTGTTGTCCCTGGGATCATGGGCTACAAGTAGAGGGCAGATAATTCCACAGAGATGAAAAGAGTGTGTGAGTGTTTGAGGTGTGGCCTCATTTGGCTTTCATGTCCTTTTGGGACACAACACATTTTGTGGGAGAAGAAGTTAATGCAGCTGCCTTTGCTAATCAGTCAATATGACCCAGTTCCTCAGGGAGGAAGGCGAAGGCAGCTACACTCTCAGACCCACCAGCCTTGCTGATTAACAGCGAATAGGCTGGTAAAGTCACCCTCTAAGTCTGTCTAGCCCATCAGGACTAGAAATGTAATTTAGATGATTATCTCTGTGCCCATTAAACCTTGTGACCTATTACAGTTCGTTTGAAGTCAGCCTGCTTACACTTGCTAATAGGAAAAAATGAAGGATTAACTCAGAGGTCATGAAATCAGAGTGCAGCCAAGATGATGGCAAAAGAGCATAAGCAACCTTCCTCTGTCCCTGTAGGAAAGAGGAAGAACCCTAAGAATAGGAGCTGTCAACAGAGTTCATGTCTTTATGGAAAAAGGAGTTCTTTAGAATGCAACCAAGACTGAATCCTTTGCCATCCCCTGGTTTTAGCCCATGTTGTTAATTTATAGTCATCATATTCAGGCAAGGTGGGATGTCATGTTTAAAATCACAGGATTTCTGAGAGACATCACAGCATAAAGTCTGGCTGGGAAGGTTTATGAAGATAATAAACAGATTATCTGTATCCTATAACCATTTGAGGCAGATGCCTTAAATATTTGGGATCTGATATAAAAGTTAAATAACTTTGTGTAGATTTTAAGGCACAAAAGAACCTACTAGAATTCATTAGTTTTAATTCACCTCAAGAGTTTATTGTTTTAAAACTTATAAGAGCTGAGCCCAGTTCCTCAGGTCCTTACTTGACTCAGCTTCTCCAGGTATGCTGAGTACTTTACTGGCTAACTTTTTAAATACTGTAATAACAGGAGTATTTATTACTGGTCAGAGTTTTAATATGTTCCTAAAGTTGCTCAAATAAAAACTGCTTATCAGCATGCCTCTTGCTGATTGGATATTTAAACTTCCACTTTATGAAAATCTGAAGTGATTTTTGTTTTTTTTTAGTGTCTGTCTGGTTTTGGTATTAAAGTGATGTTGGCCTCATAGAATGACTCTGGAAATATTCCCTCCTCTTCTACTTTCTGGAATACTTTAAAAAGGAGGGGTATTAGCTCTTCTTTAAATGTTTGGTAGAATTCAGCTGTGAAGCCATCTGGTCCTGGATTTTTATTTGTTGGGAGTTTTTTGATTACCAGTTCAATTTCATTCCTGATAATTGGTCTGTTCAGATTTTTTGTTTCTTTATGGGTCAGTCTTGGAAGGTTGTATTTTTCTAGGAAATTTCCCATTTCTTTTAAGTTTTCCAATTTACTGGTGTATAGTTTTTCATAGTATTCTCTAATAATTGTTTGTATTTCTGTGGTATCTGTTGTGACTCTTCCTTCTTCATTTCTTATGTTGTTTATTTGTGTAGTCTGTCTTTTTCTTGATAAGTCTGGTTAGGGGTTTATCTATTTTGTTTATCTTCTTAAAGAATCAGCTCTTGGTTTCATTGATCTTTTTATATTCTTTATTCTTTTTTATTTATTTCTGCTCTGATCTTTGTTATGCCCCTTCTACTAACTTGGGGTTTCATTTGTTCTTCTGAAATGAATTTTTTAAATTTACCACTCCTAGAAAGTTAGTGAGATACTAATATTTCAAAAATAGTCTTCTTCATCCAAAGGATCAAAATGCTGTATTCTCTTGAGTATCACATTTAATAGATAATAATTTTATTTGCCAAAACATTTCCTTCATAATTCTTTAGAAACAAAACTATTTGCAAAGATAGGTACTTTAATATGGCAAATCCTACAAATGTTTTATGGTCATAAGAAAATCAAGCTGAAGTTTTAAACCTCAATTAAGGTCTTTTTATTTTCTAATTCATAATGGCTGATAATAACCAAAAATAATATTAAATGCAACATAAACATATGTGCACATATATATGCAAAATACTTTGGTGAAATAAGTTTAAAATTACAAAGTTTTTTAAAAATATGAAATGTGATTGACAAACAATTCAGAACGCGTATATGAATGAATATGTATGTATTTCAATGTTAAATAGATACCAGTCATGTTCTATAAAACTATCAAACAGATTAATAACCTACATACAGCTTTTACAGATAGGTTAAATTAGTTTGTCATATTCCTAAGAAAGTATTAAAATGGTTGTATCAAAAATTAAGTTCTATAGAGAAGTTAAGTAGGAAACATTAACCTTAATTAGAAAAATGCAACTTTATACTTTTAGAAACTTTCAGCCCTATTTATTTCCCTTTTTAAAATGTATTCTGTTTTTAAATGGAATTTTCTATTAAGAACAGTATGGCACTGAATTAGATTTAGTTTTATTAGAAGGTAGGAGATAATCCAAGCTTCTTTGTTCCCATGAAGCTTTAATAAAATGTTTGATTAAAATAACCTTCTGCTTTTTGAATTAGCTGCCAGAATTTAAACATCAAGAGGTTCATGTAAAAATCTGGATTTTAGTTCCTGGTCAAGATCTGGCAATCTCAGGCCTCTGTTCCCAGATGACTGATATTCTCACCACAATTTACTGTCCACTGAGGCATACCTCCTGAAAGGAAGGAGCGACACACAGCAGCAATTCACTGGAGAATTCCGCTTTATTAGGGAAAGGTGCTGGGTTATATAGGAAGGGACATGAGCTGATTGAGGTGTCACTTCTATGGGGCTGGTGGCTATTGGCCAGGTGCTGGGATTGGAAGGGGGGCGAGGGGTGATTGGGCCTCGGGTGGCGCCGGAGGGAACCGAAGACCTGGAAGAGAAGCAGGAAGTTCACCATCTTATGGGTGGGGGCCCTTCACCTCCCCGACCACATCCCTCTGTAAGCCCCGGTGTCTGCTCTACACTGAGGAGAGTGATTAGGTTAGTCATGGTCAGGGTTGTACTGAATGGGTAGAAAGCAGTTATCTTATAGGTTGAATATTTTGGAGACATGCTTACAGATTTATAAATAACTAGTGCATCTTCTTGAAAGCTAATGCTTAGATCACAATGCTAGGCAACTACTGAAAACCAAGCATAGTTTTCTTTCATCTCACAGTTTTATCAACTCTGTCCAGACTGAAATACTCCATGTTGTTTCTTAAATTTTTGTCTCCATTTTGAGTTTGAACCATACTGGAGATATTTTTTCTTGCTTTACTTTAATACAGTTAATATAACTCTTATGCAATTTAAGGATTGCAGAAAGCTGCTTTCTCATAGAAACATATAGGGGCATTGGTATCAATAAAATATTTTAACAGCCGTAATTTATATCCTTTCAGGACTTTTGCTTTCTGTGTGTGTCTGTTGAGAATATAAGGAATACCTATGACAAATGGATAGATAGATAGATCAATCAATAGATGGCTTAGTCCAAGCATCTGTATATTTTAAGGTTTTATAGTACATCTCATTCTTCTCAACGTCTGGTCCCAAGCAGTGTATAATCTATGATAATCTGGAGTATGAGTGGATTCAGTTGGCTCTGCCTTTCAGGCTATGTAGAATAATCTAGATTTAGTATTGAAGAATTTGCATATCTTTAGTGATTAATGGTTTCAAACTTTATACAAATGAATGTGGGTCTGGATAAAACATATATACTGCCCTATGACTGTCCTCTTTCTTTGTGTACGTGATCATATTTTGAATTTCCAACTAGAAATCAGTGTTCTGGAGTCAGAGACCATTTTTGTTGGGGGGCCGGAAGGGGTTTGATACCTTCTCCTATCATTCAGCTCAGTGATATGTAATCTTTCACAGATGCTTGTAACCACTCATTCAAAATGATGGTTTTACATGTCAGTACTCATTTAGTCATTACAAGAGCCCTATGAAATTGATACTATTGTTAATATCCCCATTTTACAGTTATGAAAACTGAGGCACAGAGCAGTTAAGTATCTCACCGAGATTACATGGAATAATGGAGCTTGGATTCAAATGCAGGCAGTTTGGTTCCAGAGTCTTGTATTCTCCATTACTGTTCCATTGTGCATTAGATAAAGGCCATGAAAGTTATTACCGCAATCATACTTCTATTTCTTGATTCAAATATGAATATTTCAAGAAAGCTCCACAATTGAACATGAATGATCTTTAAAATAAAGGTCTAATTTTTAGGTTCAAATATATTTTGAATCAACAACTATCATATTTTGAACTTGTCCCGATGAACCTGACAGTGCCCCCACTGTAGGAAGAGTGCCAGAGGAAGGTTGAAGCTGGCACCAGACTGAGCCAACAAAGTGAGAAAGAAGCTGGGAAACAGCTCTTGATCACAGTAGATCTGTCAGGCAAGGCAGCTAGACCACGGGATATGGTTCACTTTTTTTCTGAGAGAAACAGTGGCAGCAGGGCTGCACAAAGCAGCAAGTTGACTTGAGGTGAGTGGCCTCCTATACTGAGTAGCCTGAAGCAAACGCCACTTGGTGATTCTGTACAGGCAGGTATAAAGCGCTTAAGCAATTAGTCCAGTGCTAGCAGGATCCTGTCCACAAGGGCTGGGTTCAAGTAGGAACAGGTTTTCAGGTGCTAAAAAAACACTGGAAATAATGTGAATATAACAATTAGATAAAAAATAATAATAATAACTAACAAAGCCTGCCAAATAATAATGAAAGGGAAGGGAATTTCTGTATACATTTCATGGAGTTACAAGATCCATGGAAGCCTCCACATCTTTTTATCCCTGTTGCCTTTTTTTCTTCATTTTGTTTTGTTTAAGTCTTTGCCTACCTTTCGTAATGGCACATTTGGAATATTACAAAAAGAGAATCACTTGGAATATTGCATTTAGTTTTGGTTTGCACATTACTAAAAACATAAACCAATTGGATGGAGTTCAGAGGAAAGCAAGAAAAACCATTAAGAGCATGAAAGGACTGATTTATTAGTCATGATTAAAGGAACCAAATATGTCCAAAAGGAGAGGAGAGGAGCATGACAACAGCTCAGAAATATCTCAAAGGTGCAGTGGCTCCTGGAGGGAGACAATTTTTTTTTTAATCTGTGCAACAGCAAGTATATCTTGTCAAACAGATTTGGTTTAGGAAGAAAAATCGCTACTTTGTGCTTTTATAGAGACAGTGGAAGGAACAGCTCTGATGTAACTCACTGTGCACTTTCTCAGCAAATATTCTCCCCGTTTTGAAAAAGACCAAGGCAATCTAAAGTAAAAGCGATTATATAATTTCTTTTGTGGGAATTTCTGAAATCCTTGGAAAGAAAGCATCTGTGATTACAGAGACTAGACGTGCTCCGAAGAATAGAAGGAGCAATATTTAAGGTAAATCTGTCATGTATTGACCTACAGCTGCTTGAATTTACTCCCTAGGAAGTAAGAGTGCTCTAGCCAAGGATGCTTGCTTAGGAATAGCAAGGAGTAGTGGCAGGTCACATTTTTGTATTTTGCTTTATTTGTTGCTTTTTTTTATGGGAAGTACCTCTGAGATTTAGATGCATTGGAACCAAATTATTTTCTACCTCTTTTCCCTTTTAGGAGTGTGGCTTCATAGTGAGAGAGAAACACATTCCTCTCTTGGCTCGGTGACATACTGGCTTCTTAAAATGCAAATCACAAAATTTTACCTTCCTAACTGTATGAATTAAACAGAATAGGTGGTTTGTGTCAAGCTGTCTAGTTCATAGAGGGTGCTGACTTGATATTAATTTTCTCTGCTTGGCACCAGCCCATTCTCTTTCCATCCTTGCAACCTTTCTAGTCAAATTAATTCTGTACAAATTCTTGGCATTGTCCATTTTTAATGTTTTTCTAGAGAAGCAGAAAATGCTGAACTTCCCTGAAAACTTCAATTCACAAAAAAATTCAAGAAAAGCTTTGAAAGTTTGTATAAACCAAACAAAATGCATACATAGGCCATATATTTACCTTAAATGATTTCTTCCTTAGTTGTAGAATGCTGTAGTTGAGGTATATGGTTGAGCTAATGTGTTTAAAAATACTAAAAAAAACTCTTAGAAAAGAAAAAAAGATGCTGAATGCAAATGTACAAAGTTTAAAGAAAAAAGGTGTAGTGGGAAATTCCTTCCAAGCAGGAGCCGGGAGTAAGTGCTGCGCTGTGGCTGAGCTATTGTCCAGCCACCTATCTGGACAATAGATTTGCAAATGGTTTTTAGGTTCTGCTACCATAGATGTAATGCAATGATATTTTGTAATACTAAGCTATGCTTTCCCCCCCTTTTCCCTGCCACCTTTACCTGCCTTCCAGGCAGGAATCAGCTTTCACCCCAGGTGGTATGGGGGTTATAGCATAAACACGAGTAAGAAGACAGGTAATTCGTTAAGTTGAATTCTGCCTTACAGAAAAGGTTTCTAGGAACCAGTTCTCACCACTCCCAACGTACTACCATTATCTGATTGCAGAACAGAAGGGAAAAGCAGCAGGGAACAGAGAAAGCTGGGTGCTGGTAAGTGTCCCTGAGAAGGTGCCCTTGAACCACATCCTTTCTGTCAGCAGAACCACAAAGCAGAGATGCTCTCTCCCTTTGTTGGGAACCCAATAGCAGACTTGCTCTCTCCCTTACTGAATGCAGCCTCTGAGGAGGGGGCGAGCTGAGCTAGCAACTTGTGAAAGCAGGTGAGATGACAGCATAGAACATTCAGGAGATAGCAGCCAAAACCACCCCATCAAATGTCCCAAGGCCCTATTACCAAATGCAAATGCATCTGGAATTGGCCCAGTCTCTGACTTCCTTGAGGAATAGGCATTTAACTAGAAAGGAATTTTTTTTATATAGAAAGAAAGCTGTATTTTCACGTACCTGTGTTTGTGGTCTGTGAAATCACCTATTATACTAATACACATGTGTCTGTCAGTATTTTGGGTATGGTGAAGAGCATTAACCTCATGCTGTAGTGTCAGGGCAGAGAGGGAGTGGGGGACTGCTTGATCAAAAAGATCCACTTGAAGTGCATTTGAAGGTGAGTATTAAATATGAAAAACTCTGTGCGCACAGGTAAGCAGGCCTGTGCAAGAAGCTGTGGCCTGAACTACAGTGGCAGTGAATGGGAGCGACCTGATGGAAGGCTGGAGGTCCGGAGGGCAGGGAATGAAGGAGCCCAACAGTGAGATGCCATAGTGACTGAGCTTAGATGATAGAGGGTGGAAGGCAGCCCCAGTACATATGCAGAGAAAGCAAGATGAGCTGACTTTGGAAAAGATGAGCATGTTCACCGGCTAAGTTGAGTTGAAGGCACAGGTGGGTCACATGACAGAAAGATCAGGCAACTGAACAGAAATTTGAAGGACTGGAGATGCGGGTGTCATTGCTATGAAAGTGGTAACTGAGTCTGTGAAGCCAGATAAGATTATGCAGGCAAGAAAGTAAATTTGTCCCAGGAGAGACTTACAGGAGTGCCCTGTACTTAGTGCCTAGGAGAAAGGAAGGAGCCAGCACATGCAACAGAAAATGTCAAAAACAAGCTGCACTGTGCCTTGAAATCAAGAGTGAAAGATGTTTGAAAAGGAGTGATCAAACGTGGTAGTAAAGTGGAGGGGAGCAAGACTCTCAGGCAACCTGTTGGCCTACTCAGTTAGGAGGTTAGAGACCTTAGAATGAACTATTTCCCCTGGAATGGTGAGTGCAAAAGCTAGGTTGCTAGAGGTAAGAAAGGAGTGAATGAAGAGAAATTAATAGCAGTAGATATATATACTGTTTGTTAGAAGTTTGGCAGTGACTGAAGTAGAGATGATAGCTGCAGAAAGGTCAAGCAAGGCCTGTCAGAATGCATCCAAGCCCACAGATCCCTTCATGTTTTAATGTACATGCACAATAAATTCAAAGGCCGGGGAGGATTCCTATGTGAAGACAAGTTTATGTCCTATATCCTACTGAAGTACTATCACAGTAGTGTACAGACAGGAATGTTTCTGGTACCTTCTTCCAAACACCAGAAGATGGCTTTTTTCACAAGTCTGTATCTTTAAGCCTTTAATTATGAAACTCACTTTATTTGCTTCATATCCTTCTTTGATTTTTCTGTTGTCTACCTGAATTTGTGTGTTCAAGTGATTAAGATTTGAGATGAATAATAGCTCAATGGCAATGGTTTTTAAACTCAATATAACAGTTTTTAATTAGCTTCTTAATTGCTGTGTATTAAAGGTTATTGTTTAGCCCTGGTCCAAGATAGTAAGAGAGAAGAGCCTTTTAGTTAGTGTAATAAGAAGTTTAAGTAATTGCTTTATTTAATAGTCTGCAATTTTGTAAATAAATATTTAGTGTTTAAAATTAGTCACAATATTTGTGAAAGAAAGAAAAAGCTAACAATGGTTGTGCTGTGTTTATGATATACACTGGGATCAAAAGCCTCACAGTTAGAACACAGAACTGATTTGCAATTGTGGTTTTTTGTTTACGGTATGACTTATCAAAGTTCATGTCACTTTACTATTCTCTCCGTGAATGAGGTTTCTTGGATTTCCAGAACCCTGGAATAATACCAGATGTGGCCCAGATGAGGTCTAGCCTTTTTCCTGATACATTCCCCACAGTATAGGTTCCATTGCTCTGGGCAAACTGCAGAAGATGTGTGTGTGTGATGAGCCCATACTGACTTGTGATGTTTTCATATGAGTGTTTTTCATACTACAGGAGAGACAAATATCATCAGCTGATGACCTGTTTTCCTTTTTTTCTAAAAGCTAGCACAGAAATGGTTACCCCAGTTTCTTAGACATATATCTCTCTGGGAAAACCCCAACATTGAAATGGAAATAAACTTTTAATGCGCCAGCAAATTTGATTTTCTTGCAAGAATTCTGAGGCTCTTAATTTGTTTTTCTCCATTATTCATGCACAAAGATATGCTATTTTGCTTTAATTCAATCTGTTTTGTTGATTTTCTTTTAAAGAACCCTAGTCTCTGTATTTTCATCCCTTTAATTGGTAAACTCACTATATTTTTAATTTTTTTTAACTAACAAAAGACTTTGAAAAAATTAAAAATAACAAAGTAAACAGTCCTTCAAGTGAGCCTAGCTCTTAATATTCATTTTAGCACTTTGAAGTCAATAGGATAGTGATAATCTTAAAAAATTATTATTTTAATACAACCACATGGAACTCATGACAAATATCATCTAGAATCCACGGTATGTTTTCTGTACACTCTTATTCTCCAAGTGTTCCCTGTCTTATACTCACATCCCCCAGTGAACTTCACCTCAATACACACTCTTTCTACTTCTTTACTGCTTACATATATTATTATCGGCCCCAGTTTTCCAATGCCCCAAGGATATTTCTTTACTACACAATGGAAAAAGTGATGAACAAAGAAAGGATGAGTATTAAATCTGCCCTTTATTAAGTGAGGAACAGGACATCATTAAATGATCAACCAGAAGTTTTTAAAATTAATACTTCATCTCTACTACTTTCTTAGTCATTTTAAAAATCAACATGGTGATTAGCAGGGATGTGGCTTAGCATTTATTTATCTTCAAACCAACTTGACATTTTTCCACACACAAAAAAAATCTTAAGCTACTGTTTTTTCCTCATTTTCAAGAAATACCCAGCAGTAAGTGTTCTACTACAATCAGGCAACTGCACAAGATAGTGTGTGATGATTCTTACACTGATTTATGCTTTCATCTGTGTGATTATCACACTGCAGGAGAGACAGCTGTTTTCAGCTAATGCCTGTTTAAACGGTTTCCCCAGCTTGCTTGACACAGAGGTATATTCATCAGGTATTCCTGAAAATTTAGGAACATTTCACTCATCACCTAAAAGGAAAGGGATAAGCCATGCAAAGGGGTCAGCATTAAAAATGAAAAATCCACTGAAACCTGGAGTTCCCAGTTGCCCAAATATTAATTATGAAAGAATCACTGTCCCCAGGCCCCAGCAATGTCTAAATTGTACTGGACTCTGTATGTTTCCCCAGATGGAATTCAATATATTCATTTGAAATACATTTCTCACAAGAATATTTCCATGATGAGTATATAAATACATTATTGATTTTGAATGGCAATCAAAAGATTTTTTTTAATGTATATTCTACCTCAGAAAGATAGCATATAAAGTGTTCTCCAGTTTCATTTCTAAGTGATATTAGTTCTTAGCCAAAATGTCAACTTGGCTGATACCAAAAGTTTGCAAGTATTGTTGCTTATATGAATAGATTTGTAATATTTCATCAACCTTAGTAAAATTGTTAAAACGTATATCCTCCAAAAATGTAAGAAAGGTTCTATTATCAGGTCCATTTTTCCGATGAGGAAAATAAAGCACAGAGTGGTTGAGTCCCTTTCCAAAAGTCACACACTTAGTTTATGGCAGGTCTGGTTATCAGGAAACCCTAAATGCAAGAATACTGGATGCATATTAATTGAGTGTGTTTCAGTCTCAAAACTCAATATGGTTCTGAATAGACATTTCTGAACAAAGTTAATAAATGGAAATTCAAAAGCCATATCTATTCCAAAATAAATATAGGAAACTATTTAGGGGGCCATTTATGCCTATCTACATCAGCTGTGTCACACATGTTTATTTCCCTCATAAAAATATTCTGTACTGGACCTATCCAATGTATTAAAATATTTGTTCTTTCAGACAATAAGAAACAATAAAACCACTATAAAGCTACAGTGAAATTAGACCTGTCAGCCCACACCAAACACTTAAATGAGGGCTTTTTTTAGTTTTAATGATGTTAGATTTCCTGAAATAAAAATTCATATGAAATTCATAAAAATAATGCCAGAAGTTGGTAGACCATGTTAAGGTATTTACTACTTCATTAAAAGCAGACCGACCCATATCAAAATGGAAGAAATCCACTTAATGGAGACAGTCCAGCAAGTCGCCCTCCGTGCCTTCCTTCTGCCCTCCCTCCCCACTTCCATTCCCTCCTTCCTTGGGCCCTCGTTCCCTCCCCTCCTGCCCCCTCCTGCCCAGCCCTCCTTTCCTCCTTTCATTATTTATTTTGTGGTTACTGAGCATCATTACATTTCTAAGGCTGAGATATCTCTTCTAATTCAGCTGATTTTCAGTGTAACTGGAAACAGCAAGCCACAGAGAAGCGCCACTGGTGAACACAGGAGTTCTGGAGTCAGCCAACCCTGGGTTTAAATTCCAGTTTTCCCCTTCCTGTTGGGATTATTTTGGTCAAGTTACTATACCTCATCGCTAAGATGGGGAGACTAGTACCTACCTGGTGGTGTTGTGAATGTGATTTAATTAAATAAGCCAACATATGTAGCCTGAGGACCACTATACCTGGCATATGGAAGGTGTTTGAGACATGTTCAGTCCCTCCTTTTACCTTACTCCCCTTATACCAGCATTTTTTTTCCTTCAAAGAATAATTCCTGTTTATTTTTCTAAGGTCCAAAATATCCTTTCAAAGAAAAAAAAAATCATGTAGTTTTTCTACAAAGCCCTATAAAAATGTAAGAATTTGCCAAAATACTGTAATTATTAAGTCATAGGTAATTAATAGTAATTATGTGCCTGGAGCCCACAAGGTTCCCCCAAGTGCTGAGTGCTTGTCTTGACTTTTGGGGCCTAGAAACCATTTGGCTTACCGTGACCAATAGTCCTTTCCTTCAGGGTGTCTAGCAGTTCCGGCTTCCATTCAGCTTAGGAGTTGTTTTTGTAGCTATCAGCAGAAAAGGAAATGGCATAAAGCAATGAAAATGTTTTTAAGTTTAAGTAATATTTGCTTCCAAGTATTAAAAACTGTTGAAAGCCAGAGTTGGTGACAGTTGTCAGCCAAAGGGTACTTACTGAATATGAATTTGGACATGGATTTGAGAAGACAGAGGGGCCCTCATCCTCAAAAAGCTTCCCAAGGGAAGGGAGGAAGGCACTGCGGACTCTAGGAATTCCAGATGTCTGCAGACTATTTCAGAAGGCTGGGAGTCTCTGGTAAGTTCCGTAAGGCACAGGCTTTGTCTTCGGTCCCTCGCAGGCCTCTGTACCTAACAGACACAGAAATAACAGCGGGTAAGTGAATGAATAGCTGCGGCAAGCTGCTCCAGTAAGTGTTGAACTGATAAGAAATACCTCACCTATTCGTGGAGATCAGATATGAACAGAAGAACATAACTGACATTCTTTTCCAGGTGAATTTCAATTTTTCTTTCAAAGTTAGTTTATAACATCTATTCATAATAAGGTACAGAATATGTTTAAGTTTTGATAACCAAAGAGCTAGGTACCAGGCTCTTGATTAGAGATTCATGCAGCTCACTGGGGGGGAAACCCAACTGTTTTCCACACTTCTTTAAAAATTATTTATTTTGTGTGACTCTTCATCTGAGAGGAAGAAAGTCAAGACACAGTTGCTTTCTTTATTGCATGTTGAAGAGTTTTGATTTAGCCATTTTTCCTATTATTTAAATGATAAGATGACATTGTAAGAAGGGGAAAAGAGTACCACTAGTCTACAGAAAAAGTGAGGGCAAACCAATTTTTTGTAAGCAGTTAAAATGTGAACAGTTGAAATGTAAGCTCAGTTGAGACTGTCGTCCAGTTTCAGATAAATGTAAAACAAATAATACTGTTATTTTAATTTAATCCTAAAGCTGTTTTTCATTATTTCTGGGTTTCACTACATTCATCAAAAGTCCTACAGTGCTTAACCTTTCTTGTTAAACTTTTAAGGAGACTCGTATTTCTTCTTAATAAGTTTTGCATTGTATTTAATACAGAAAAACAGTGGGTGGGTTTTCCATTTCTTCTGACTTCAACAATATTAAAGATAACTATAACTATTTTCTGAGTTGTGCTTTGAATACACTTAAGAGTTGCCTTAATCAAAGCCTGGCAAAAAAAAAAAACTAGAGTAAGAACTGAAGGTGGGTGAACGGAGAATCATTGCAAAGGGGATGCAGTGAAAGTGTGTGCAGTGCTCACTGATAGTAGATGAACAGTGGGAACAGAAGGATAAATCAGTTTTAAGTAAAAGGTAAACAACTTCTTCTCTCTGAAAATGGCTACATTTCTTTAACAAAATGACCATTGCAAAGCCCAGAGAAGGGAACAATATTCAATTAAGTATACAGTTGAAAGCATAAAAATAACTTCTGCTCTTGTCTGGAATTATATAATTCCTATGGTTAAGTAAAGAGCGAAGGAGACACAGGGATTCCTTTATGAGATTAACTTCATTCGGTCTGAAGTTAAAACTACCCACCAACCTGCAGCAAAACCTTCCAGAAATGGGTGCTGTTCATCATAAATGATTGTATAATATGTCAAACATAGATGTGGCTCAGTGCAACCCTATCACCACTTCTGAGACCCAAAGAAGAGTAAATGTTTTCTAGTCAGTGGCATCAATTCTGTATGATTCTTTATGTTCTGTATGAAGAACAGTATACTGTCCCTGGAAATAGCACATATAAATATAAAAAATATTTGCTAGAACAAAGAGTATAGCAAATGATGTATTTCTGTTACAGAGATGGAACTAGATACAAGAAACAATCCAACCTCTTATTCTTCAGTGATTTTACATTTACATTTTATAAATGAGCATGACAAATAGCATAGGAAACACTCATTGTAGGATTACTTCAAAGTGTTTATTACCTTAAACAAGTTTAAATTTTAACTCCAAAATCTTTCTTAAATCACAGGAGATAAAAGAAATAAATACACAATATACAAGGGTTCATAACATATAATAGCCAGGACATAAAAATAAAATCTATTTTATTGCCAATAATTAACAATATTGTTTTAAGCTGTGGAATCAATAGCTTAATGATAGTGGAGGTTTTGGGGTAAACTGTATGGGGTAAGATAAAATTCAGTGTGGGTACCTCCTGCACTTCATTCTCCGTCTCTCCAAAGCACTGTAAATTGGGAGTGCAAAGTCTCAGCAAGCAACTGCATTCGGTGAACATCAGCAAACTGTAAATTTACTAGGGTTTCTTATGATGAATTCCTACTGCTGACATGTGTCCAATCATCACAGTTTCCTAATGGATTTTTAGATCCACAGTATACTGCTGATAACTAAAAGTCTTTGCTCGAGCAATCCATAAGGCCCACTGCAGCAAGAAAGAAGGAAGCCATGGGCTAGGAAAATTGCAGTGGCCAGGTAATAATCTGAAAGCAGACATTTCAAATGCTTTGCAAACAACTAATTAGTCATATATGTTAATGTATTACAGTGTCTAGAATTACATCCGATGAACTGTATACTACACTGATCATTACAGAATTCTGTTTTTTGATCATTTCACTGGCTGCCCTTCCAGAGCATTATTAATAAAATAGACCCATGACAAAAGGCATTTAGTTTCATATATTTTCATTTGCTTTCATGGCCAAAACATTATTCTATGTTCAAGACCTGGTTATTTATAATGTTGACTAGACAGGGAAACAAATTTGCAAATGTTGTCCAAAGTTTTGTTATTACAGCCTTTTATTCTTTATCTATCTTTGATGAGATAGGTGTCAAATTCTGCTTCAAGACTGGCAAATTACCTAAAAATTTTATGCATGGGAACTTGTAGTAAGCTTCTTTTTCCATAAATCTAAAAGTTCATAAAATAATGTTTGAATATTCTGGGTGAAGACACTAGCACTTATCTTCTATAATGGTTATTATAAAAGAGAGTCATTATGGCTCTGTTTCGAATTCCTGATATTTTATGCCTCTATCAAAATGCTGTCCCTAGCCAGTATGAATTTTTTATCTTCTGGTGCCTGAAAAGCTGAACACTGGCATAATATATAATATTTAGAAGACTCACAACATATAGGACATTATGCATATATCTAGCAAAATTATCAAAATAAGATGTCAAATGCTATAGGTACCTAGCAATTGATTAGAGGAATAAAGTTTTTGTGAGACTCTAAAAAATGAAAAAATTATTCCCTTTGTAAAATTGTTGTAAATCTGTAAGACTAGTAGCACTGATTTAATCAAGCTACTCATAACTGGATTTCTTACCCAATGATTCAATTCGGTTCAATTTGTCTTATCTTTTCTAGAGGAGAAAAGAAATTCTGTCTACCAACCTTCTGAAACCCACAAAGAGGTCAAAATCAAGGGTATGATTTTAAGCATTCATCTCAGTGAGCTCTCAGAGTGCATCAAGGATTCTGAACCTGGGCATAGACTACTCTGATGTTTCCTGCCTCCCTGCAGCCTAAGGTGTGAACTGATCCAGCCAGTTCTGCTCCCAGAATACCTGGTCAGCTCTGGAACTCACTGATCCATTCTTTTCATTGCAGATACAATTTTCCAGGCATTGAGGTCAACAAAATAGACATGATTTCTCTCCTGTGTTGTGAAGTTTACAATATACTTAAGGATCTAAACATTAAACATCCAAATAAATCATATAATTATGGATTATGCAAAGGCCATAAAGGAAATGATGGACAGTGATAAGGAACCCTGCTGGCAGGGTCTTTAGGGAATGTCTCACTGTGAGGGGGATGTTTCAAATAAGAGGAAACCAGCCTTGAGAAAGGCCGGGGTAAGAAAATTTCAGGCATAGAAACCTGCTTGTTTAAAGGTCTGTGGCTCTTCTGAAGAAAAAAAAGAAAAGGCCAGTTTGCTGAGAGAGTGACTGGATAAGGGAGAGGGTGGTGCTGGAGAGAATGAAGAGGCAGTGGGAGACCAGATCATGCAGCGCTTTATCGGCCACAGCACGGAGTTTACATTTTATGTTCATCGCACCTAATGGCACTTCAGGCACATCATATCCAAAAGCATAACTTGTAATCTCCTTGTCATATCAATCCCACAGTCTAAAACAAGAAACACTCAGGTCTTTCAGAGTTAATTAAATTGAAGGCATTGCATACACAAGTGACAAGAAGAGTTGAGAAGCAAAACAGGATGGTGGAGCAACCTAGACATGACCAAGTCCCTGCCACCCCGGAGGGAGACCAGGAGAGGAGCTGGCCTTTCAGATGCTGGTGCCATCTCACACCATTTTACAGCGTGGCCATAAAGGTGGAACAGAGATGATTCATTTTATTTTATTTTATACATTAATTTTACAGATTGAACAACCAGATATTATGTGTGCTTGATATGATACAATAAGGAAGTACCCAGTACCACCCAAGATGCAATGTTCAGCTCTTGTTAGGCTCATACTTCAAACAAACCAATGATTAAAAGACATGTCTAGACAGTAAGAGTAACAATTACAAATATTGAACATTGAATATTCATTGAAGTTAAAGAATTACTAATTTTTCTAAATTCGATAGTGTTATTTTGTTTACTTAAAAGTGTTTATCTTTTAAAGATACATATTGAAGAATTTACAGATGAAAAGATATGATGTCTGGAAATAGCTTTAAAATCATCCAGTGAGAATAGATCAGAGAATAGGAGTTTAGATCAAATAAAATTGACCTCATGTTGCTAATTGTTAAAGATAGGTGTTCAGTATATTACTTGATCTATTTTTGTTCTGTTTGGACATTTCTACAGATAAAACACTGAAATTAAATTTGCAGGAATGGTAGCACTTCCTAGAGAGAGTTTGTGAGGAGAAAAGATAAGAGATCCAAAATTGAGCCTTGAAACCCATAACATTTAGGAGTGGGGAAAGGGAAGAACCAGAAAAGGAGACTGAAGTGGAGGGGCACAGATGAAGAGGGAATAGGAGGTGAGTGTGGCATTGTGAAGCCTAGAAAGAATAGAGTAGCAGTCAAGATATGTGGAATGAGAGCAGAGAAGTCCTTCTCATCCCAGGTGTGATTTGGGGCTCTGCGATCTCATTGGCGAGATGGTGGGAAAATGAAAAGATTGGGATTCAGTCTCGGGGCAGGTTGGCATTGCTCCTTACACTTGAGTATGTGACCTTCCTAGTTTACTAAAGAAAACTGGGAAACAGACATTTGGTTTCCATTTGTGACATCCCTTGGCAACATATTATGGCTACATATTATGGCAAGATTCAGGAATTCCTCAGTCACTTAATAGTGTTCAACTCCATCGTCGCTTTTTTTTTTAATGGAGGATATCATTGAAAATATGAAAAAGTCCCATAAATCAAAGAGAGACTTAGCAAAAATATTTTAGCCATGATACTTTTCAATTTATGAAAAATAAAGAACTTACCCATGGGTAATTTTTTAAGTTCCCAATTTTGGAAAAGAAATGAGATTGGTTCTAGCCATACCCTTATTCTACTTTCTTAAGATTTTTTTTACACTTGTAAGCTGTATGTTACTGCCTTTTTTACCACCTTATCCCTATCCCAATTTAGAATAGAAATGTAAAGGTTTATTGATTCATTCCACAGGTAAATCAACAAGTATTTATTAAGTGCCTGTTAAGTATCAGGCACTGTTACAGACACCATGCCATAACAATGGAGAAGGACCAGGCAGTAAACAAAAGCAAGCAAAATCCCTGCTTTCATGAAATTTACAGTTGTTGAAGAGACATGCAACAATTCTAACAAATAATTATACAGTATATTAGGTAGTGATAAGTGATAAGATCAAGCATGGTAAAAGGACAGAAAGCAAGAAGAGTATACTATTTTAATAATTGATCAGAGAAGTTCCTGTGAGCAGAGACCTGAATGAAATGCAAGAGTGAGACTTGGTCTCTGGGAAAAGCATTCCAGGCAGAAGGGACAGCAAGTGCAAAGGCCCTGAGGTAAGCACATAATTGGTGCTTTGAAGAACAGTGAGCAGAGCAAGTAGCATGGCTGCAGCAGAAGGGGTGAGTAAGAAAGTGACAGAGAAAGAGAATGAGATGGGCATAGGGAAGTTGCGGCATGGAGACAGATCCTGAAAAGCCTTGTAGACCATACTCAAGTCTAAGTTTTATTGGAGAGAATGGAAAGAGAAGGCATTGCATAGTTTTGAGAGCAGGTAGGCATTATCTGACTTAGTTATTTTTATTTTAATAAATTTGTTTAAATTGAAGTGTAGTTGATGTGCAATATTATATTGGTTTCATACAATACAGTGGTTCAGCAGTTACCTGTATTTTAAATCCTCACCCCCACTAGTACATTTACTATCTGGCAATGTGGGAAGATGTTACAGAATCATTGACTATATTCTCCATACTGTGCTACCATCCCCATGACCAACTTATATTATGATTGAGATTTTTGTGCCCCTTTGCCCCCCTCACCCTCCTCACCCACCTTTTGCAACCCTTCCCTCTGGTAACTGCCAGTCACTTTTCAGTGTCTCTGAGTCTACTGCTGTTTTATTCGTTTTGTTTTGGTTTTAGATTGTACAAATAACTGAAATCATATGGTATTTGTCTTTCTCCACCTGGCTTATTTCACTTAACATACCTTCTAGGTCCATCCATGTTGTCACAAATGGCAGGATTTCTTTCTTTTTTATGGCTGAATAATATTCCATTATATATATATACCACATCTTCTTTATCTGTTCATCTATTGATGGACACTTAAGTTGCTTCCATATCTTGGCTATTGTAAATAATGCTGCAATGAATGTAAATGTGCATATATTTTTTCAAGTCAGAGATTTTATTTGCTTTGGGTAAATTCCTAGAAGTTGAGTTACTGGGTCTTATGGTATTTCTATTTTTAGTTTTTTGAGGAACCTCCACACTACTTTCCATAATGGCTGCACCAATTTTCATTCCCACCAGCAGTGTAGGAGAGTTCCCATTTCTCCACATCTAGCCAACACTTGTTATGTCTTGTCTTTTGGATAGTGGCCGTTCTAACTGGTGTGAGGTGATAACTCACTGTGGTTTGATTGGCATTTCCCTAATGACTAGTGATGTCGAGCATCTTTTCATGTGCCTGTTGGCCATCTGTAGTTCTTTTGAAAAATGTCTGTTCAGGTCCTTTGCCCATTTTTTTAATTGGGTTGTTTGGATTTTTGGTGTTGAGTTGTATGAGTTCGCTATATATTTTGGATATTAACCCCTTATTGAATAAATTCTCCCATTTACAAATATATTCTCAGATATTGTAGGTTGCCTTTTTATTCCATTGATGGTTTCCTTTGCTGCACAGAAGCTTTTTAGTTTGATGTATTCCCACTTGTTCACTTTTGATTTTGTTTCCCTTGCCCAGGGAGATATGTCCAGAAAAAAATTGCTCATGCCTATGTTCAAGAGATTTTTGCCTATATTTTTCCCAAGGGTTTTATGGTTTCATGTCTTATATTTAGACCTTTAATCCATTTGAAGTTTACTTTTGTGTATGGAGTTAGACAGTAATCCAGTTTCATTGTCTTGTATGTAGCTGTTCAGTTTTCCTAACACCATTTACTGAAGAGACTGTTTTTTACACATGGTATATTCATGGCTCCTTTATCATATATTAATTGACCAGATGTGTGTGGGTTTATTTCTGGGCTTTTCCATTGATCTATGGGTCTATTCTTGTGCCAGTACCATATTGTTTTGATTTCTATAGCTGTGTAGTGTAGCTTGAAGTCAGGGTGAGTAATATTGCCAACTTTTTTCTTTTTCAAGATTTCATTGTCTATTTGAAGTCTTTTGTGGTTCCATATGAATTTTAAGATTATTTGCTCTAGTTCACTGAAAAATGGCCTTGGTATTTTCATAGGAATTGCTTTGAATCTATAAATTGCTTTGGGCAAGATGGCTATTTTGACAATACTATTTCTTCCTATCCATGAGCATGGGATAGATTCCCATTTATTTGTGTCTTCTTTAATTTCTCTCATCAGTGTTTTATAGTTTTTGGAGCACAGGTTTAACCTCCTTGGTTAGATTTATTCTTTGGTATTATTTCTTTTTGATGCAATTGTAAATGGAATTGTTTTCCTGATTTCTCTTTCTGCTAGTTCATTGTTAAGTATATAGCAATGCAACAAATTTCTGTATATTGACTTTGTATCCTGCAACTTTGATGAATCCAGTTATTATATCTAATAGTTTTCTTTTTGGTGGAGTCTTTATAGAGTTTTCTATATACGATATCATGTCATCTGCAAATAGTTACACTTTTATTTCTTCCTTACCAACTTGGATGCCCTTTATCTCTTTGTGTTATCTGATTGCTGTGTCTAGATCTTCCAGTACCATAAAATTGCTATGTGAATAATACTATATGAATAATAGTGACTGGACATCCTTGTCTTGTTCCTGATCTTAGAGGAAAAGCTTTCAGCTTTTAGCCATTGAGTATGATGTTAGCTGTGGGTCTGTCATATATGGCCTTTATTATGTTGAGGTATACACCCTCTATACCCATTTTATTGGGAGTTTTTACAATGAATGGATGTTGAATTTTGTCACATGCTTTTTCAGATTCTGTTAAGATGATCAAATGACTTCTATCCCTCTTTTGTAAATGTGATGTTATCACATTGATTGATTCATGAATATTGTACCATCCTTGCATCCCTGGAATAAATCCCACTTGGTTATAATGGATGATCCTTTTGTTGTCTTTTAAATTTGGTTTGCTAGTATTTTGTTGAGGATCTTTGCATCTATATCAGGGATATTGGTCTAGGTTTTCTTTTTTTGTGGTCTCTTCAGTTTTGGTATTAGAGTGATATTGGCCTCATAAAATGAGTTTGGAAGTATTCCCTCCTTTTCTACTTTTTTGGAATACATTAAAAAGGATGGGTATTCATTCTTTAAATGTTTGGTAGAATTCAGCTTGAAAGCTATTTGGTCCTGGACTTTTGTTTGTTGGGAGTTTTTGGAAATTCAATTTCATTACTGGTAATTGGTCTGTTTGGGTTTTCTATTTCTTCCTGGGTCAGTCTTGGATGGTTGTAATTTTTGTAGGAATTTGTTTATTTTTTTAGGTTGTCCAATTTATTGGCATATATTTTTCATAGAATTGTCAAATCATTCTTTGTATTTCTGTGGTGTTAGTTGTAACTTGTCCTTTTTTGCTTCTGATTTTGTTGACCTAGTATTTTGAAAGATGTGTGTGTTTTTCTGTATTCACCCATTATTTATCTGATACTGTGAATAAAGTATAAGGACATCTCTTAGAGATGGTTAAGCAACATATAAACATCTTTTTATTACTTAGCAGCTGTACATGACCATTTAAAGTCCTTAAAAGCTCACAAAGTAACTTGTGGCAAATTAATGAAGTACTTGGCATGTGTGCATGGTATTATTAACATGACAAAGTTCCATCCTAAATATCAAGTTATTAAAATCAATGTGGCCACATTGATTGAAAAGAATTTCTAGCCCATTCCTCTTAGCTCTTTCTGATTTGTAGTAAAAAACTAAGGCCATGAGCAGTTAGTTCTCCTGTCCAGGACCACATATTAGAGCATTTTAAGTAAGACAAAGGCCAAGGTTTTCTCACTTCCAGTCCTGTGTTTTCCAGGCACTAAAGTGCCTCCAATACCATGTATCATTTTCAGTGACTAATTTCAATTCTAACTTTAGAAAAACTAGAGAGACGAAGTTCTGCTACACTCAGGAGAACTAGAAAATAAGTCACTAACCAGATGATAATCAAGCAATATGTTTCATTCACCCACTTTTATTTGCTAATATTAGAACAATATATCCTTTTCTGACCATCAGAATGCTCTCAAATAATATAGTCTCTCAAACTCTGAAAAATGAAATCATCTCTGAACTAAATTCTACAACACTAAACAAACATTAAAGTCTGAAACCTGCCTGTGATGACAGGACTTTATTAAATCTTGGTGAAGTCATGTGAATTAAGCTACAAATTAATTTACAAAAGTCACACACATAGAAATCAGATTTTCCCCATCCCTAAGTCATTGCTGAATTTTAAAGCCTGTCTGGCTAGTCTTGGCTGTTAAAGTATTGGTTTCTTCAGCCCGTAAATGTCAAGGTCAGTTGGAGGTAAGAGCCGTGTGCTAATAGGGAAAGAGAATTAAAGGAATGAGGAAAATATTTCCAAATCTAAGAAAATATTTCCAAATTTTAGGTAAAAAGTAAAAGAACTCTTTGATGCATACTTTTGCCACCTTTTGGAGTGTAAACTGAAATCACAAGTCTTTTGAAAACACTGAGAGCAGGAAAAACACAAGGCTTTTATAGATTAACAAATAGTTTACAGATTTAAAGGGAAATACATGCCCTAGTGACCGAAGGATATTCTTAAGTCTACATCCTGCAGTCTAGAATGTAAAACATTGATTTAAGTATATTAGGGAAGACTTCTTGGAGGGGGTGACATCTGAAATGATTTTGAAGGACTCGTAGAAAGGAGGCTGAGGCAGAGGGTACATTCTTGCCCAGGGGACATGAAAGGCAATGCAGTGTGTCTAAGAAACTATAAATAGTTCAATGCTGCTGGTATGAAAAATCCCAACAGAAACTACTTCATGCTTCTATTTCTGGTGCTTTATGGAACATGCATTGAAACTCATTTACTCTGTTGACAGAAAAGCATTATTTATTATTGTCAAAAAAAGGCTAATGTTAATTTTCTATACCCAAACAATGTAGAAAATAAGTGGCTTTTAATAAAGGATTCCAGACAGGCTGGGAAAACCTTCATTTTTGTCTGCCTCCAAGATTACTGTGAGTCTAATTGAGGTCAAGCTTTAAAGTCAGGTAACACATGTTCTTGCTGTTCTCAACAGAAAAAACAAAAACATCTAAAAAATACACTTACAAAGACAGTCTGAGATTTTTGGTGTTCTTTGTGTGCCTTTCTCTCCACCTAACTGATCACCAGGGCCGAGCTTGTCCACATCCTCAGTGTCTTTTGATCTTTACCTTCATTATATCTCACTTGCAGTTCTGTCACATTTTTCTCTCTACTTCTAGTCTCATGGCACTCTAGGAAGTGAAGTGACTTGTCTGAGATGCAAATATGATGTTATTCTTCCCATATAATTCTGCCCATTCCCCATGCCTTCAGGATAAAATCTCATCTGCTATTATTCCCTATGGTTCTCATTTCCATCATTGCCTCAACTTCTGGACTCCTCGTTTTACTATCTTTCTATCCAGTTTGCTATTCTTTTACTAGTGTTACTTCTTTGCTTGAATTACTCTTCTCTTCTTTTCCAGGTTAAGATGTTCAGTTCAAGTTCATTTGTCCTAGGTACTCTTGCTGAGGTTTTAGACCAAACGTGGGAGAAATCCTTCAGGCCGCCTCAGAATTCACCTTTTCTTACCTTACCACAGAGCACATATCACATTGTATTATATTTCTCTCACAAGCTAAGAAATTCTTAATAGCTGGGACCCTCTCTTTTATTTCTGTATCTTCTGCATCCAGTAAATTATCTGGATGTGGTCAAATTTCTAAGTAAATGTGAAATAAAATGAGTTAATGTGTTCTTTTCCTATAAGTCACCTATATATCTCTATTTTTCAAATGTAAAAAGTACTAAGGAAAGATTAAAGGTAAATTTTTATAAATTTGCCTACTTCTCTATCAAAAATATGAATTGTGTTTTTAGGATGAATTTTTAAAGGCATATTTTAAAATTTTGTAGAGTGAAAAATTTAGTCACAATTGTTATTAGAGAGGCTATTTCTTTTCCGAGGAAAGCCTTTGAATTGAAATTTGAGGTTATTTCTATGGTTGTTGAAGTAAGAATGCAACAGCACAATTATGCCCAATCTGTGTTTGTTTTTTATACTTTCTGTCAATTCTTCTAATCCTTTTGGGATGGAACGCCTGTGGCTTACTGGCAAAACAGAACAATTCTAATTCACTCAAATTTGGGTGATTATTGGTTTATGCCTCTGTGGTTCTTTTCTTATTTAGTTTTGGGTCCAAAACTCTTGGAGATATATCAGTTTCAGACCTCAATCAAAATGTATTTTTAATTGGCAAGCTCATCCGAGAAATTGAGAAAAATGGCATAAAGATAAAAGGAAACACTGTTATTTGAACAATTTGATTTATACACTTTCCTTCAGTATTATTTCCCTGGCATACCAACAAAATGATACTTCAGTTAAGTCTACAATAAATATTTTAGTCAAAATGTTGTTTGATCTATTGTCTAAATGGCAGCCACCAAAACACTTTCTAGATAATAAGTAATATTAAAAATGGGCCTTTACATACATTGAAAATACCAGGTATAGTCGTTCTGTTTCTGGTATACTGAGTAAATCAGAGAGCCAGAAGCCAAGAATAACTTGGGGAGGTGAAAAAATCTGTTTAAGCTTCAAAATTATGTTTGAATTTGCAGCTGAGAACTCCCACACCTACTGGTCCTTCCCTGAAGCTCGTTGGCCCTGTCATGTGTCTTTCACCACTTTCCCCCATCCTCCCCTACAACAGGGTATTAATAAATGTTGGTTACATGTTGGAGGATATACATAGGTGTACATGTTGCTTTGTGGGTACACTCTAAGAAATCAAATCATAAGGTCTTTGGGTGCAAGGACTAACTTTATCTTATGCTTTGCACTCTTCACATGGCTTAATATTGTGCATTAAAATGCTCGATACACTGTGTTCAAATTTCAATGACTACAGTCCAACGTTATGAGGAAAAGCAGACTAATATTTATTGGAAGACCGGGGAGTAGAAGAAGCATGAATGGATAGAGAAATTTCCAGGGAAACTTACCTTTTCTCCATTTCTGTGTCTCAATACAAAAACATGCTTTAAAATAACTAAACACATATTCATTCCTAGTGGCAAAGAGAGTGCACTTATATTGAAATAAAAGAATCAACAAAATGGGTAAGATATGTTTTTCAGTTGAGGAGGAGCAGAGCACTGCCCTCTATTTCTGACAGCTTGTCGCCAGGCCCATCCAATGTACTTTCTGGGAACTTCATCAAGTAAAATCTTCTAAGACACTACTGCTTTCAAAACCTAGATCAAATTTCCTTTTGGATCTGGGATCTTCCCAAGAGCATATAGAACTCTTAAGGTAGATTAATTTTTATTCTGTTCATCTGATCTATTTCATATATCATTTAATAAGTTGACAAAAGGACTGAAATACACAGAGACATGGAATTTTGGGTTACCCAAAACAACCTCCTCTGACTCAGTCAGATTTGTGGTTTATATTTTAGCCATCACTATGGTTAATTTCTATTTGTTTTTACAATGAATATGAGCAAATGTTTGATAAAAAAAATATTAAAAGAGAAAGAACCAAAAGTGAAATGTGAGATCAGACAGACCAGCCAACATTGTATTCAAGATACCAAGCTAAATGGTGGAAAATGTGAACAAGCTGGGTTACTTTAGTTGAAAAAACAAACCGTTGACAGGCCCCTAATACCTTTAAGGCTTGTTTGGTAAACGTTAAAGCTTTTCTTTCCTTTGCATGGAAGTTTCTATTGGGTCACCTCAACTAATAAAATCAAGCTCACCTTGATTCAGTTCTTTAATTTTTTCCTCCTCTCGTGGGTCATCTGAAAATGTCAGTGATGACATGATGTGTTCCATGATCCTAAAGAGTAGGCTTCAGGCAGATGGATGGGAGGAAACTCAGAGCAGAAGAAAAGTAGGAGAAACGGGGGGAAAAGCCATTTCCAGAGCAGCTACTGGGTGTTAGGTTGGATCAGGGCTGTACAGACATTGCCTCGCAATGACCCACTGAGTGTTATTAACTCGACTTCACAGATGAGGAATTTAAGACTTTAAAAGGTCAGTAATTTCCCCGGGGTTAGTGGTAGGGTTAAGATTTAATCCCAGTTCTAATTTATGCCAAATTCTTATGATTTCATGTTACCTGTAAAACTGAGATACAAAAGTAAGAAATGCCTGATATAAAAACCCAGAAATAAATCAAATGTATTTTCTTACATGTGTATAAAAGTTAGAATTAATATCTGTGGACATCATTTATCTGTGTAGGCTTGGCCTCTATTACCATGGATGAGCAAGCTGACTATATTTTTAAAGATAGCGATAACAAATGTGTATGGCACTACCCGAATAATACTGATTAAAAATAATTAATTACCACAGGCCAAACTATAAATTTATTTTACCAGCCTTCCAGGCCTTTGAAGCAGAGCATATATTGTCTCCACTTAGCAAAACTGGGCCTGATAATCATTCCAGTTACCAGCAGAACACAGTTTGGGGTGGGGTTTTTTCCCTGTGAAATCTGTCAGTTTTTCAACTCAGTATGTCTCATTGCTTATTAGAAAATATAATGTAAAGAATAGAATGAATCTGAATTTGTTTGTCTTTTGGGGACTTCCTAATGTCTCATAAAGGAAAAGGATTTTTTAATTTTTTAATTCCATTAGAGAAGAACTAAAATGACCTGTTATTTCCCTTTTATTAGTTTTTCTGTAAGTAGTATGGTTTTCTTCTATGGTCCTGATTTTACTTATTAGACTATTAATTCATTCACATTAGGAGATACAAACACAAACATATAAGACCTCAGACCCTTTATAAACATGATAAAATATCTTAGCAGATATCTATAATATTAACCCAGGAAATCCCTGTGTAGAGTTAAACAACATGATTATAAAAACACATAGGTTAAAAAAAAGTACTATTCCCTTTTTTTCTTCTATACTTTAATTAATCTCCTTTTTCTTGGAGATGGTGAGGAACACCTTTCACTGTAATAGTACAATGACAATTATATAATCCTTGTCAAAACAAAAAACTGTCCATTTGTCTAGTGATTAAAGGTATATCAACATACCTAATGTTCGTAATTCAAGTCAAGATCTACTTTTTTAAAAACATCATTTTAGGTCAAAAAAGAAGTACATCTAACACACTTATACTAAGGTGAGAATATGAAGTACTTCATTGAATGTTTGGTGTGAGGCCAAATGTAGAAAAATTTGGACAAGTCATGGACCAGTCATAAATAAATTTACCTCAATATTTCCATTCATCTCCACCCATTATGGGCTGCTAAAGGGATAGGGAAATTTGCATATGTGTCTAAGAAATATGAAGGACATCCAGACAGCTATAAATTTTGAAGAAAATACTTCTTTCCTTCATAAAACAAATAAACATAAGGTTATTTTTCTTTCAACAACCATACTCACTGCTTATCCCTGGTGTCTTGACTTCGATCAAACTTCAAGCTTGGCTGGTGTGGGTCTGAACGTGAGTTCTCATGAATGCACTGTAAATTGGCTGTGGATAAGTAGAGGTTTTCTGGAGTACAGGAAACCTCGTTGTGGTGTTTGGCAGTTGTTTGGGTGCCACGAATGTAGCACATAGAGAGACTGTGCGGCTTAAGCTTCCACTTTCCTAGAGGGCAGGAGGAGATGGTGTTTAGTAGGTCTGCTGGTTGAGTAGGCCAGCGTAAACTTGTGTGTTAGCACTGTCTTATGATAGAATAGTCTTTTGCCAAGCATGTCATTCAGTTTTCAGACATAATTTAGCTGCTTTGGGATGTGGGGAGTAGGGAGGAATTTTGCTATTGTCGACTAGAATAATCCCGGTGAGTAAGATGGTGGGGAGAAGATTGCTGTGAGCCATCTGTTACTACGAGCTGGGGAGAATTGAAGCTTCAATCTGCTCAGTTGGCACTAGCTGTATGCAGTCTGTTTCAGGTCCTGTATGACAGCTACCTGCAGACTGCTGCTCGGTACTCTTGAAGCCTCCATTGTACCTTCTGGCTGCTTGTAACCATAAGGGAAATACTTAATCAGTAGCTTTTGAAAAAGAGCACGGTTGATAAACCCGTAAAATTCTCTTCTCTGATTAAAGCAGCAGCTATGTGGCAAAAATCTATTAAAGCTTAGTTAGAGACCATTATAGTGGAGAAGGTAAATCATTACAGGCAGAGTTGTAGATACTCTAGGAAAATAGATTTGGCTGGGCTAGTCCTGTCTCCCAGCTGTGAGAATTAAATAGGAGTCTGGGGATACGTTAAATTTAGTGCAGGACATAGTTATAAGACAGCAGGGAAAATCCTGTAACTGAAAGGCTGCAGTTCTCTGAAAAATGCACATTGATTTTTGAAGGCTGGAGAATGTTCTTCAATCTCTGTGCTACTGTACCCTGACAGAGAAGAAGAGCTGTGGCCACATTTTAGAACACACTTCATTTTTCTTTTTTTTTTGGTTTTATTTTTAATGCTTTCCTACAAGTCTAGCTCATAGAACAAAAAAGGTTTAATGAGATAATGGGCATAAAAGCAATTTGAAAAGTGAAAGACCTCCATTCAGTTGTCATTCAGCCTTAACTGAACTCAGTTTTCATTTTTCAAAAGTTTATTGCAGTTTAAGGAGAGCCAATATAAATTAAGATAAATGTTAGCTTCTCCTGTCTTGTACACTAATGTACACATTTTCAAAAAGTAATTAATCCACAAATTGCCAACAGTAGAGCTTTGTTTTTGTTTTTCCATTTAAAATATTATAATATTTTTCCTAAAGAGTATCTAGTAAGTTCTGACATCATTAAGAGAGAATTCCTAAAGCAGTTTTGAGAAATAATAACAAATTAGTGCATTGATTTTCACTTTAAAATTTATTGCTTTATGTTCATTTACTTACTCTTTTATTCTACAAATGTTTATTGATCTGTTACAATGCATGAGATCACATGAAGTGCTCTGGGATACAAAACTAGTAACATCGCTGATACCTTTACTATGATATGACCACTACTACTAGCAGATCACTTACAAAAGGCATCCTGTGTATCAAGCACTGTTCTCAGCACTTTGCAGAAATCTGTTCCTCACAACAACCCTATGAAGTAGGTGCTATTACTATCCTGATTTTTACATTTGAGGAAACTCAGGCATGAAGAGATGAAGTAAATAGTCAAAGTCACACAGCTAGAATTCAGAAGAACTGGGACTTAATTCAGCCAGAATAATGGCTTACATTTGGGTGGGTGTGGGGTGTGCACGCACATGAACATGCATGCAAGGGAGGGGGTAGAAGCCTGCTTCTGAAAGGGCTGCAGGGAGCCAGAGGACAGAATCCCTGCGGCCGGGAGAGCCGTGGGCCTGGCGGAGGCTGGAACAATTGGTCTGAGCTGCATGCACAGAGTTGGAGCCTAGGCCTGCCTGGCCACAGAGGTGCAGAAGCAAGCTGCCCACACTGGCTAGACTGCGGAGTATGCACAATCGATTATGGGTGTAAAGTTAGAATGGAGGATTGGGCCAGATTCCAAAAACCAAAAGGTCAGGATAGGGAGTATGTCCTTGTTTAATGCCATTGAAAAAATCACTGACAGTTTTTTGATATTGGGGAGATATGTTGAGAAATGCACTTCAGAGTTTTAGTCTAGTAACAAAATGTGGTAGGATTGTGATGGAGAAAGACTGATCCATCTTGTTTAGTATGCAATTACAATAAAGAAAGTCAGAAAATAGTGTTTGGGGATGGCAGTTATTATGCAAAAGACAAGATGCTTCCAGCAGAGTATTCTATTATTTAAGGATCAGAACCCTTCTGTACCCTACATCTTGGCATCCATAAACTAGAAAATCTCAAAAGACCCTATAGGACTGGCCTGACAAAATAAGAGGCCTTATTGTTCTCATGCAAATTCCTGCATGTCATGGGCATGCATCTTTCTTGATGACTTTCTGAGTTTCTTAAATGAAAGTTCATCTTTGATAATTATGTTCAGTATTGTTTCTGAACACATGCTATTCTTCTCCGTGAAAGAAAAGTATATTAGATCCGTTTTCATTATAATTATCCTCGGATGGTGAGTGTGAGTGGAGCGGGCACACTTTTGTCTGACTGAAAACATCTGCAATTTATTTTCCATGGTGTTTTTTCCTATTTTTTTAATCTGACTCATGCGTTGGAGAGCATTGCCCGATATTGCTTTTTCCCTTTCAGTTGCAACTTCCTCATCAGCTGCCATCAAGGCTGCCTTCCCACCATTCTCTGGAATTCACTGGGCCAGGGTTGTTCTGTATGCTCGTGAAATACAGGTATCTCAAACCCCTTCCCCTGGCTAGAGATACAGGTGGTTACAAAATGCCACTCATTGGCATAATTATCTTACAGATGTGCCATGACTTACCACAATGTGTGATCTTTATCTTAAGGTTCATTTCTGTCAGTAACTAAAAACTCAGACCAAATCAGTTATTTTTTGCTTTATTACAATGACCTTCAGAGTTCAGGACATATCTGTGAAGAGTCCTATGAAGCAACCATGGTCAAAACAGTGGAGATATTAAACTCTGTTTTTTCCCTACTCACTCAGGAGTAGGATTCTGGGGTATGAGAAACCATGGTCATTCATGGATAACTCCACAGCCTGTAAATACCTGCAAACTATTGAAATTTACTGAGATGCTATCAGAAGGTTGTGCTGAAAGGGAACTGCAAATGCACATTAGCATTCTGACTGGGGATCACAGAAGACCTAACAAGTGGGGTCTCAGGTGGCTGGTATCAGCTCAGCGTTACTGGACGTTGTTCTCTGTGACTTACAGGCCGAAGTAGGGAATGAACTGCAGGACCAACCCACACAGTGGGAACAGCAGTGACTCGGAGCACGAACACCTTGGAGAAGAGTCAGTTCACCATCTCTCCCAACCAAACTGTAACCTTGCCAACCAAATTATTTCAGTCAACAAGTACGTTTCAAATATCTTCACTGAGCACAGCATCTTTCTGTGTGCCATAGGAAAATATAAAATGCAGGAAAAATATAATTCATATTTCTAGGCCAGTGCTATCGCTAGAAATATAATGTGAGCCACATATGTAATTTAAATTTTCTGGTAGACACATTAAGAAAGCAAAAAAAAGAGGTAGAGTTAAATTCCTAAACCTTTTAATTTTTTTTATTATAGATGTTGAGCTCTGAATATTATCGGAGGAAAGGGAGATAGCATAATCTCATAAACATGTTGGCAAAAGTAATTGAAATGCCACTTGATTTACCTTAAAACTCTTTTTCCATTGTATGGTGATGTTTATTTACTGTTTGCTGATGGTAAGTTAGGTTTACCAATTGTTACTTTGTTCTTTTTTTAATGTAATTTTTTATTGAGATAAAAAAGAGGCAAAGTTAATCTCAATCAGGTTTTTAAGCAAATATACCCAAATTATTTCAATATATAATCAGTATAAAATTACTGTGAGATATTTTGCATTTTCCTTCATATTGTTTTCCAAATCTGTTGTGTGTTTTACAGTTACAGTGTATCTCACTGAGATGAACTACATGTGAATGATAGCTACCATTCTAGACAGCAAAATTCTAGGGCATTTAAAAATTCAACTGGTATGAGAGGTATTTTTGTATGGTGATAAGAAATAAGATCTTAGGAACAAATGGGATTTTCATAACATTTTCATATTCATCATTTAATTAATCAATTATAGCAGCACTTCCAAGAGTGTAGTCTGAAAAAACATGTTTCCTATAAAGTGGTTTGTAGAAAGTGATCTGTAATTACACAGGGTTGGAAAATTCTGGGTTAAACGAATTTTCTTCTCCTCTGTTGGTGAAAACCTTGGCTCTGTGGATGTGCATTGTGAATTTCCAAGAAGAGAAAGTGTGTACGATATTTCCTATTCTTAATTGATCATGAAATTGTTTTTTCACAGAGCATCTCTTGAGTCTAGTGTTACAAAGAACGTATTGTGGAAAGTGCTGATTTAAGACCAAAATAAGTGATGTAGGAGTTTGGAAATTGGAAAGAGGCAGAATGGAGAGGTCCACTTTGTGAGGATGTGGGTGTACCTGCAGTTAATTCTTCTTCAGTGTGTCCAACAGGATCTCTATTATAAGAATTTGGCCCATTCTGCCTTTGGCTGTCTCCCACAAACATTTTTAAGTTCCTTAGAATAGAGAGAAAGTCTTATTCACATCTTGATCTCACACTGGATCAAACATAATTATCAGTAAATATGTGTGGGATTGAATTAAATGGAAAGTTTGATAGAGACCAATGCAGAGTAGAGCACTACAAGAGAAATGAACTGTTTAAGCCCAGAAAGAGAAACAAATCACACCACTACGTGTAAGTTCCTGGGGAAATGACAGAGAGAAACGGTGTCATTCCCGACACAGCAGGGACCCAGCCCTCCCTGTTTCAGGCATTCAATGTCAGGGTCATTCCTGGGAGAATATTCACAGTCAAGGCAAACCAGAGAACAAGAGAAGCGGTGGAGGGAAGGGGAGACGAAGGGAAGCAGGGAGTCATGTGACAAAAATTAACAAAACCTTCCTTCCCTTACCATGTGTGGGAGCTTCTGCTTTTAACAGATAAATATTAAGTCTTTTGAGATAATGAGATCTGAGACAAAAGGCAGGAGGTCAGGCATGTGTCACATGGGAAGGTCAAGAACCAGGGCTTGGGGAAGAAACTCTGGCAAGTATACTATTCTACCCAGATACCTAAGAATCACACGAATTACTAAAAAGAATAACTTAGAGATGCACGTCCAGAAAATCGCTTTCCTCACTGCTTTTTGCTGCTTTTCTCACATCTAGATGTGGGGTGGCTGGCCTGTGCCCTTACCTGATAAGCTCTGTGGGAACCTGATTTCTGGATTGGCTTATAGATGCACAGAGGAAGATGGAGAGCAGCAAGCAAAGCGGCCGCAGTTTCATCTTTCTCCCAACCTCTGCTTGTCACCCGAATCTGCAGCCTCTATCTTTTCTTGTCTGAGAAATCCTGGTTTTAGAAATGGACTTCTAAAGGAGGAACTTAGCCTGAGCACAAAGAGAAAAATTCCCACTGCCTTCTACCACCGATGATAACTTTGAATGTTTGATAAAGCAGAAACGTGGAGCAAGACTGAGTATGATAAAGTTGGGTATAGTACAAAGAAATTAAAACTGCGCCCATCACTGTAATAATGATAGACACTTCCCGGAGCTCCTCTATACATTTCAGGGAATATTTTTCCTATCTTGGAATTAGCCATGAAAAAGAAAAGGCACGTTTCCCTAATTTTACTCCCTCTCCAGAACATTACCTTTGACCTGGCTTCCAGTCATCAGACAAACTCTTTCAGCTTGTCCTTCCAAAATTTTGACCACCCAAAGAATGCACCAGGCTGGAGATCAAAGAGCTCCTCTGGTTTACACATGGCTGCTGGGACAGCTCTGTGCTGTGCCCCTCCTGGAATTAGCACTGATGTCTTCAGAGCAGCCAGCTGCAGGAAGAGGGCGACCCGTCATTGGAGACATGAGGTAGGAGTGAGGGTATCTTGAGCCCAGTGTAAAGCTGTGTTCCCTGCTTCCAGTGAGAGGAAACGGTTTCCATGCCTGGCTGGCAAGCTCTGTAGGAAGAGGGTCTAAGCCCAAGAGAGCCACAAGCCTTCATTGGGAGGTAGAGTCTTCTACTCAGAAGCTACAATCATTGTTAGGAATGTGATCATAACAGGACAATTAAGTCAAGAAAAAAATTTACTTTCTTACAGATTTTTTTTTCTACAGCTGGGCTCCAGATTTTTCAAAGTACATTCAGATGTATTATGTCCTTTGAGCTTCCTGGTAAAGCAACCAGAGTAGGAAGCCCCTGGGCTGATGGAAACTCGAGGACAGTGTCTTGATGACTATTGTGCCTGCAATCCCTAACGGAGCTCCTGACATTCAGTGGGCATTCCATAAATACTTATTGAGTAGATTAATAGATGCCCATTTTGCAAATGGAGACACTGACTTGGAAATAATTAATGATCGTGCCACAGACAGCAATGTCATTAAGTAGCTGAGTTGGTGCTATAACCTAGGTCTTCTGATACATTTTCCAAAGCACTTCTAGAAAGACTTGTATACTCAGTAAACTTTCAAAGCATGCTGATTACATTTTTTTCCTAGAATTATTCCCTCCTTCAGGCTAGGCTTTTGTTATTTTCTGACACCAGTTGCTCCTATTTTAAGACATGTTGACGTGTAGCCCATCATAAATAAAGATGACACACCTGGCCCACCACCAGGGGACATGATTCATCCATTCCAAATCTTCCCCACTTTTCTCAAGCTTTCATCCCTATGCCCTAAGTCTCAGCAGAATATTAACAAGATCAAAGTCAGCTGGTATGAACCCACAATGTCTCCAAATTCTTCTAAAGTCAGCTGGTATGAACCCAAAGATGCCTCCTTTCTCTGTGACGGAGGTGTCCCTCCTCTCTCAAAAGCTACTCTCTCCATTTCCCTTAGACCTCACTATCTCCTAACTCCTAGAAGCCTTGCACCACCAACTAATTATTCTTCAAATTCATTCTTTCTACTGACTCCTTCCTTTCTGCCAGGAAACATGCAATTCACCTCCATATTTAAGAATAATTCTTTCTCTATTCTTGGGACTCCTGGGGACATCTTACCATCTTTGCAACTCCTCCTCTGTCAAGAGCTAAGCCCCCTGCAGTGTGACTTCTACGCTGCCAGTAGACCATTCTGTACTATCCCAGAGGCCACAGTGGCTTCTTCTATAGTTCTGTCCTTTAAGTTAAGTAAATTAGCAATTGCTGTCAGTGAGCTTGAGCAACAAATCTAGAAAGTTCTGTCCCCTTCCTGAACTACTTCTGGTTTTTCACAGTGCTGTGGAAAATCTGAATTTTCTGTCTGAGCGAAACGAGGTTAATGAAATTGACAATTTTCACATTAATGGGTGTAACATGACTAGAGGAAGAAGGAGGAGAAGGGTGACCGTTAAGCAAGTGGAGTACGAGGCCCTATCCTATTTGGGTGTCCAAAGAAGAGAACAAAAGAAATGGGAAAGAACTAAAGGAGAGAGAAAAGGTGGGAAGCTGCTCGTTAGTTGGGGCATGTGGCAGGGCTGGTCCCAGGTCTTGGGGCTGTCACTATATGGAGTCAAAAAGTCAAGACTTCCCCGTCTCCACCAGAGTTCTCGAATTTGCACCTGCTCACATCTGGCCCCATTCTCCACTCTCAGGGAGGGGCTTAGAAAGGAGAGATTCACCATAGTCCTTCTTTCCTCAAACATCCAAAATTCTGGGACACTCACAGAGAAACAAATCCCTGCTGTAAAAAAACCTTCCTTCATCTACTTAATGATGATGTCTCAATTTCAAACCTTTGTTCCAAAATTGGAGAGGGGGGATTACAATGCAAACAAAAGTTAATTTACAGTTTAAGTAACAAACATAAGAACATCGTTTGCTTGCCTGTTGTGGTGACCTCAATACGCAGAAGATCAGAGGCTTAAAAGTCCATAATAGATGTTTGGAGTAGAAACCCCTGAATGAAAAAGAATCAGCAATAGGCTGAAGATGTGAAAAGAAAACTACTCTAAACTAAAAGTGTTGGGACCACCCACCCTTGTTTACTGTCATCTGGAAAAAGGCAGAAGGGAATTCTACACGGGTTGATTTCAAAGTCTGCCAATCAGCACACACCAACAGGGAACCAGCTCTGCTTGTATGGATGCAAATCCTCAGGTGCCCCCCTGGGCCAGGTCTGAACTGATCCCACAGAGCAATGGGCAGAGCAGGTCACAGTACCCAAATTTTGTTGCTTATCCCTTCACAGAGGACTGGTCAGTAGCCCAAAGGATCTAAAAAAGGAGAGGCGCATTATCTCATTTCCCCTGTATACAATACTATTAAAAGTGGAAAGAATTATAAACAGAAAGTTACGGCTTCATTAAGCCCATGATGCAGGTCAAGTTTCCTGGCAGCCAGTTCTGCCCCAGGCTAGTGCTAGACATGTAGTCATTTACAGCAGAAATAATAGCAGATTATATACTTCTTTCTGTGCAACATGTGTGGAAGCTTTATATAGCTATTACTGTTCCTTTCCTCAGAAAATAGTCAGATAAATATAACCAAAAAGGGTCGTTGCCGAATCTTGATGATTCAAGGGGGCTGCAGGCCACCTCCATAAAACAGGCTTTCTTTTCTGGGATGCAGTGCCTTTTCATTAATTCCAGAAAAGGTTGCATTAATTTCCACTCTGAAAAGCAAGGTTTATTCACTGATGAAGATTTCATAGGAATTTTAAATACTAAGAAAACCACATGGCTGTACTTATTAATAATCATTATTTTAATTTTCATTTTTTGAGGATTTTTTTCCTTAAATTGCATGTGTTAGCAAGCACAAAATGTCTTCCCACATTTCACAAGACCATTGAAAACAATGTCTTTTACAAATCAGGAGTGGAGAAATTATATAACTTGGATTTTATAAATCCCACTTATCTGTCAATGAAGAAACACTTCCATTTGGAGTCAGTTAATTATTTTATCCCTCTTTCATTTTTCATCTTGCAAGTAATTCTGAATTCTCTGTTCACTTTTCACACTGGAAAGATTCTCTGGTCACTCTTCAGTTGATATTTAGGAAAGTCCATTTTCAGGTACTTGTGGATATAATCTTATCTTCACACTGTCAGAGGTCTCTGGCCCTGTTTACATTTTAATTTTCTGGTAACTGAGTTCCAATTAAAAAATTGAGACAATTTTTTCTTTTAGTAGTCTGACCTGGAGAATGGAGTTATGTGTGATTTTAAATAAAGAAAGAAAGCTTAAGCCATTCATTTTGCTTAGTTTTCTCAAATTGCTCAAAAACATTCACCTGTGGTGATTAGCAGGTTCAAGTGGACACTTCGCTCACTTTAAAGCAAAAGACACTGTGATCTGCTCATTTCAAATGTATTTTAAATATTCAGAAACTAAAAGACTCTTTAATTCATGAGTTGGGAGCAAGTAAGAAATTGAAAGTTACCCAGCCCATTAGTTGGTTACCTTAAGCAAGCTAATAAAAGCTGACTTTGGATGAAATAAAGGTTTCAACATCACGAGTGTCCTGCCTTCTTCCATCTTGAAATCGAAACCGTTTTGATGCTAAAAGGAGCCTCAATTTCCAAAGATGGATTCCTTCCCTAAAAAAGGAAAAGAAGGACTGAATGCACAGTAGTGGGCTTGGAGCTTCCCTGAGAGCGCTAATAAAAACAAAATAATGATATTTTTCCCTGATAAGTTTTAAACAGTTAATTAAGAACCTTTGGCTTCTATTTCTCCAAAGGACAAGCATTAAATAGGCCAAAATGGGCAGCTGGGAGTTGTGAACATTAATATCACAAAAGGTTATATTCTCTTTATAAAAGAACAGTTCGCATAATTGAAAACTCGTGTTCTAATTAAAATATACTTTTCCTTACTAAAATTTAATTTGCACAGAACTTTTAAAGAATGTATCTAGGATATAAAACAAACCATGATACCTTTTATGAATGGTTATTTGTTTTACTCTTCTTACTGTTTTTATTCCAAACAGTACAAAATGTATGTAACAAACTATGAACATCCTTTCTAATCCTGCCCCAGACATAACAGTTTGGTATGCACACATCTAGCCTTTTAACTGTTATATATATATATATATTGACCAAAAAGTGAGACAGTTCCACATTTTGTTTATAACCTACATTTTTCATTTGCAATATTATGCATATCTTTCTCTATCAGTACATACCAATTTACGTTGTTCTTTTCACTGGCTGAAAATATACTGAGAATCACTGAAGAAAAGAAAAGAATTACTCATAATCTCAACACTTTTTTTAAACTTATGTAAAATAGTTCGTGAAAATCTTTCCATTTATCCATTCCTACTCCCCCACACTTACACTCTGATACAGTGCATACTGTTAACAGTTGGAAGCCTATCCTTTCAGATTTTGACCAAATTAATACTGACATATTTATATACACATCAGCATATGTATATATTTTTTAATGAAAATGAAATCATAGTACAATAGTAATCTGAAACATCCCCTTTTCCCCAACCTTAATATGTATGTACATCTTTTCCAACCAGTAAATATAAAAATTACCTCCATCTTTCCAATGGCTACATAATATTTCATTATGTGATGTACTGTGTTGACTTATTTAGTCCTTTATTGCCAGGCATTAAGGCAGTTTCTTATGCTTTGCTATCATATATACTGCTATAACGATCATCCTTTTACATGTAAATCTTTATATACTTTCACTCTTAGTTCTCTAAGAAAGAAAATGGAAGTGGAGTTAATAGATAAAAAAGAAGGAGACTTGTAAACTTGAACATACCCCGCCAAATTAGTTTCCATGAGCAATACATGAGTATGCCTGTTTCCCACACCCTCATCAACACTGGTGTTAGTTACAACATTACATGTTAAAGGGAAAATATAAATCAGGTGGTCAGTCCAGTTCCAGACACACTGACAAAAATTTGCACAAATAAGTGGCCCACTAATTTATATACATCACTAAGAGATACTGATTCTTCTCTCCAATAGTACTAATTTCAGGTTTTCTTATTACCAAGGGGGGTATCACCATGTGCCAAGAAGCTAGAAGAGAATTGATATTTAGTATTGACCAAATACATGCATAATATGTATCACGTACTGAGCAAAGGCTAAAGTGACTTAAAATTCAGATTTATTCAGATGTTACTGTCTGTGTTGTCTACACAGACTACAACAGTAGTCTAGGTTGTCTATTCCTTGGGGCAAATAAATGTTTTTATATGTTATTTATGTTGATACAGATATATCAGTCTCTGAGGAAGCTTAAAGAGAAAGTTACACCTACATATAGACAAGTAGTTACAGTAGAGGGTATGTCTGTTAAAGGTGTTATGACATTACAACAAAGAGAAAGCAACCTCTGTGGGCAGGAAGAGGAGTGGGACCAAGAAAGATTTCTCACAAGAGATAGCAATCTTGTGTGGTCCCGGAGCATCCTAGGACTTCTGGACAGAGGCAGGAGGGTGGGGAACAGCAAGTAAATTCTATGTGGCTAGAATACAGGATAACAATGGGAAGAGCAGGGGAGAGGCACTTAAGTGAGAAAAATTGATCTCAGCTGTGAAGGATTTTTGTTGTTATGCCAAAACCTTTGGATCAAAGCCCATATCCCCTGGTGAGCCCGTGGGTTTCTTTTTATTTTAAGTAAGGAGGAAACACAAATTTGAACAAGTAATGGTAGAGCATCGTCATTCCAGAGAGCTTGGAAATTATCACTAGAGAGTATTTGTACAACTTCTCATAATCCCTGGTGAGTGAATAAAGAAACATTACTCTGATTCTGAGAAACAGTATTTTGATTAATATCACCATATTTGTCCTCTCCTCTTAATTCTATATGTAAGCATTTGATCCCACCATCTATTGGACAGTCTCCCTGCATATTCCACAAGCGTTTTGAGCTCAACAACTGAACTGAACAGCTTACCCTACACTTACCTTCATAAACAAACCATTCTTTCCTTCTTATTTGTCCATCCACCAGCCCAAAGATTTCCAAAAGCTGTCCTAGATTTTTCCTCCCCTGTATTTCATTGATTAAAATTTCTCCTAACATCTCTTGTATCCTGGACCCTTTGCCATCATCTAATTCAGACTTTCATTACCTTCCACTGAACAATTATAATAGTCTCCTAACCCACCTTCTTGCCTCTAGACTCAGCAGGCTGTCTAGCTTCTGTATATTTTTTTTGCCTCTTTGCTTAACATGCAGATATAATTTTGTTGCGATATCCCACCCCACCATGACCACCATTAAAATCCTTCCATGATGTCTATGACATAAGGGTTAAAAAAAATGTTCACAAAACATAGTGAACAGTTTAATTTCATTTTTGTAAAACTATATGCTCCTGTAATAAATACTATGTATATAATACACAAGTGAAACAGTATGCATGCATAGGGACAGGGGGAAATACAAAATATCAACTGCTCTTCACCTCTTCTTTTTTTTATTTTCTAACTTTCTAATGAACATACATATATTATGCAACTGATTAATGAATTAGGGGAAAGATAAAATCCAAACCTCTTCATATAGTTTATACCACTCCATATCTTGGTCCCTTCATCCAACAGACCTAAAGTTGACCCATACCTCTGTCCTTGATGTTCTTAAAATACACCCCATCTTTCTAATCGTTAGATCTTCCTTGCATATGTTTTTTCTTGATGGCATTTCCCTCTTCTTCTCTTTCTACTCATCATTGAAATCAGCCTCCCCCTTTCAACGCCATGCTCCTTGAATACCAGGGCTATTGCAACTTGTTCATCTCTGTATTCCTTGCACGTGGTAAGAGCACAATAAATGATCCCTGAGTAAATGAATGACGAAGTTCCTTGGCTATAAATGAAAATGAACTGAAGATACAGCCTCCTTCAATATTTACCGTTATACCTGTTCTACATCTCAAAAAAAAGAACTCCAAGTGACTTTCTCAGCAGTGTTAAAGTAGACAATGTCTGCTTGTGGGAGGCAAAGCTTCAGAAAGCCTGGACTTTAACTGCATTAATCCTCTTTTTTTTAAAAAGTATCCACAAATGTTCTCTTACAAGTCAGATTTGACGTTTGAAGCTCTTTATTTTTCATTATTTTTACATATAATACATTTTATTTCCATTCTATTAATGGATTCTTCATTCATTCCATGTATTGATTTATTTAATCCCCGTAACAGTGTTATAAGGCAGACTTTCACAGAAGAGAAAACTGAAGCAACTAGGTATTTAATTTTCCAGGAGTCTCAAAGACAGTGAGTGGCAGAGCTGAAATTAGAACTGTGCCTCCTAACACAATAGCCTCCACCCTTAACCACCATACTACATCTAACTAATGTTAGATCTAGATCCTTCTGTTTTGTTATGTGCCACCCTGGCCTCAGTGGCTGTTTTCCAGTGCACGGCCCTCAAGTGAATTTCACAGGACAACTCCCTAGAACCAATTGCAGGGGCATAATAATGGACAGCATCTGATGTAGCATATGAAATATGACTAATATTTTTTAGAAAGAGAATCCAATTTTAAAAATTAAATTTGATAGTGTACAGTCTGCATAATCACATTATTGATACCCAGCAAAATTGCTATAAATGAACAAAGAAATGAGTGCATTCATAGAATATGATTATATCATACGTAATTTGTGACTTACTGAAAAAGGAAAGTGTGCCACTAACTCAAGAACTTATTCATCCCCACGAATGACTTCTTAGCAATGCCAGACAGATATCAGTCATCACAGAATATTTCTTTTCTTTGTAATTTTTTTTTAAATAGTAAATGGATGTCAGTTGTTTCCATACAGCTTTGTGGTATTTTCTTTTGTTTTGGTCTTTGCTGCTACTTAACAACTTTTCACTCATGACCGCATCATAGAACAAATGATTCCACATTATTTCTTAGTTCAGGGTTTCTGACACAAACTAGTCACCAGAATAGCTATGTTTATGTAGAGTGTCCTGGTCATAGGCTTTTTGACAGATGGTCAAAGAAATTTCATCAAAATGACTTCCTCCTCAGGAAATTAAAATTCTCTGAGATAATTGAATTATCTCCAGGATAAACAATAAAAAATTATTTGACATTTTTTTACAATCAATTTAAGTTATAGAAATTTATTGATAGACTGTCTTAACTACCGACAGTGAAAAATAGGCAAACCCTATTTAAAATGTTTTGCCAAAGTCATCTTAATTGGTCTACACCATTCTTCTTTGACTTAACGTCTACTTTCTCACTTCCCAGAAACCTATAGTTCATGGAACACACTTTGGGGAACATATAGCCTTTCTTTGAATTATATCATTTTTAATTTCAATAAAATTTTTAGAGTACAATTCAAATAGGATTTTGGAACTTTATGAAATATTGTAAGAAATGATAAAAAATAAGGGCCAATCTACTGAACAATTTTTCCTCTAAGATACTGTTTTCCCCCAATTATCATCTCTAACTGTTAAATCATTCAGTCATATACACAGCTCCAGTTATGAGGAACACCTGGCATAAGAATTGGTGCTTCAGTAGGAATTAATATTGTCTAATGCTGTATCCCCTTTGGTTTTGTGCTGTCAAAGTTAGCCAACTCAGTGGACCCTAAGACACAGTTGGCCTTTCAGGAGCAGTGAAGTATCCGATCTGGGCAGGGTAACAACTGCAGAGTTCTAGAACAAAGCCAGACCTCTGACTTTAAAGCATTGTTAGCTATAACTTGGCTCTGCTAGACCAGACAAGCATATCTGATTGGTGACAGCAGGATCCCAGAACAGCTGTTGACTAATGCAGAGAAGTGACATATTCTGGAGATCAGCTTGAAATGCCACGTGGTTATGGGTCATGGCAGAAGGCAGGTCCACTGAGCAAGTGGCCAGGAGGGAAGACCCAGTGGTTTCAGCTGATTGGAGAGCGGCAACCTGGCACAGACTCATAGCAGCAGCCTTTTGAGGCTACAGTTGTGGAGACTTAGAGATATGTGACCTATAAGGACTCACTCACCAGACTTGGCTTTGAATGAAAGAATCATTTCATCCCACACAGTGAGTTGTGACAAGTGCTGAACAGTAATGATCAAATCACAGCAACAGCATTCAAGTTCAGGAAATAATGAGCTAATTTAAAACCCATGGGGAGTTTAAAACAAGCTAAATGAATGTCTTGTATCTTGAAATTTCTCCAGGACACCTTCTCTTATAGCTGGGGTCATGGAGTCTTCAATTCCTCCACTAAAATGGGCAACGCTTAATTCTGCATGGCATGCCAAGGAGGATAGCATGTTTTCCACAGGAAAATGCCAACTCCTGCCTGGGCATGCTTGCAGATAATTGACAGTATCAAAGCCTGAACTGATATGGCTGGGTTGCATTCTGAGCAAACTGTTTCAGGGTCTTGTAACTGACACCATATGCTGTACACAGTCCCCGAACACCAGTAGGCAAAACCATTTCCAATCTGTTCCAGATTGTGTTGTGTGTTTTATAGCTAAAGACTGAACACCAAGCTAATAGTCACAGCAGGGAAGAAAAATTAGCAATTTATAAATCAGGGTGCAATTAGGCTTCAGATAGAAAGGGGGCTCACTCATTTGTAGGTGTTAGTATAGGACAGGATCAACTGCTTGGCCCCCAACCCTTGCCCCTGCCTCCACTGTTTCCACTGCTTGGAAAGCCCAGCTGCCCCCAGCTGCCTGGTGAACTCCAGTATATTTCAAGTTGTAATCTTTGTAAAGCAAAGCTGATCATGCTCTTTTGTGCCAACACCATGTCTGGAACAATCTTCATTATAGCATTTAGCACTTTTTACAGCAATTGTGTTTACATATCTGTTTTCTCCACTAGAACTCCGTGAGGGCAGGGGCTGTGGCTCGTTCTTATATGCTGAACAAATGTCTGTTAAAAGAATCTGTTGAGAAAAAAACAAATGAATAAATGTCATAAACTTCGTTGGAGAACAGAAAACACATGACAAATGAGTCCTGATGATTTTGAAAATCATATTAAAATAAATATTTTCCTTGATGAAAGGCAATAATGTGTAAATATCTGTTCATTGTGTACCAGGGGAATTAATTTTAAGTCTTTAGTTAACAAGTAATTTCCTAATGTACAATTCAATTTCAAAAGTAAAATTTATTTGAGTGACCAGGCATGAGCTGGAAAGATGCTTTGAGGCTTTTTCCACTGGCAGAAATAGATCTGACCTGAATCATTCTTAAGAGTCCCACTTTTGACCAACTGTAAGCATTTTAAAGTGCAGCTGGTTATGTTTAGGGATGCCATCTGTAACCACGAAGAAAGAGTCTTCCTTGATGAAGAGTTAATTGGTCTGGAAATATTTCATAAACATGGTTTTTGTTTCTTAGTACAGTGTGTTTTGTTTTTCAGTCTATAAAGCATGGGTTTGAAGTCAGATACACCCATGGTTCAAGTTCTGCCTACTCTACTTATTAAGCTGTTTGACTTCAGAAAAGCTTCCCCAAAACTCAACAAATGTGTATTTCCTCAACTGTTCAATGAAGATAAGATCTACTTCAAACAGTTGTAAAGATTTAATGCACTAGTGCATATGAGGTGCCTACCCTGGGCTTGGCATAATCCAGGCCCTTTATAAACGGCATTTCCCTCTCTCCTTGTCAATTCACCAGGAGATTGGTGTCCCCAGAAGAGTTAGTTCATAAACACAGCACGTGAACCCTAGCTCTTCTTTAGCCTGTGGATTGTTCCCCCACAGTTTCCACAACTTTTTAAGAGCAAAATGCTTGTAGATCACAATTTATGCCATGGGCTATCCATGAATGCCAACAAGATGTGACTACACAGAGCCATTGCTCTGCTATGTGAAACTCCAACACAACTATTTAAAAGCCCTTTAATGGTCTGAGCATTCTTCTACTGTTAATGTATTTTTGCCCTTCAATAAAACCTTAAAATATGACTGTCAAGTTGTGCTAGACTAATCCTTTAACTCTTAGAATTAATTTTGCAGTTATAGAAAATTCCCAAATACCCTACATCCAGCATTCCCTAATATTAACAGTTGACATGACCATGGTACTTTATCAATACTATCAATACTAAAATATTCATATTGGTACAATATATTTATTTAACCAAACACTCTATTTCCAATATTGTTTTCCAATATTTTTTTCTGTCCCAGGATCCCAAATTGTGTTGAGTTACCATGTTTCTTGCTCTTCCAAAATCTCTGACAGTTCCAGTCTTTCCTTGTCTTTCATGACCTTGACACTTTTGAAGAATGCATGTCAGTTATTTGCAGAATGTCTCTCAACTTGAAACTGTATGTTTTCTTCTGATAAAATGAAGTCACACATTTGTGGCAAGAATACTGCAGAAACAATGTGTTTCTCTTGATCACTTGATGAGGGCAATGTCAGTTGGGTTTCTCTACTGTAAAGTTACATTTTTCCCTGTGTAATTAATAAATGTCTTAAAGGAATGACCTTTAGACTGCTCCTAGAGTATTTTTATTTTTAAAAGTCTGATTAAAATGTAAAAGATATAAGATTATACATACAAGAGGCTGTCCTGTCATTTTCTACACTTTTTCATAGGTATCTAATTTTTACAGTGTTAGGATATCTTTATATTAAAAATTAATATTAATTACATTAACAGTGTAATATTGATCTTACAAGGTCATATTAGTTTGAATGTTCAACTTTGAATGCTGAACATCTCTTTCTAACCAGAACTTAGCTACATTTAGCATGTTTTGAGTTAACAGTGGATGTATAGGATACTGATTAGTGGATAATGTTTAAAAATACTATTTAGTGCTAAACAATTACTACTAAAACCTCAAGAGAGGTGGAATTTATAACTTAAAATGTAATGAGATAATTCTTTTGTCGCATAACATAGTCTACGTAACACTTGATTTAAGTTCCTTTTAAGTTTTATTTTTATTTATTTATTTTTGCCTTTCTTAGAGTTTATTTTTTTTATTGAAGTATAGTTGATACACAATATTATATTGGCTTGCAAACAGTGCTTCAACAGTTACACACATTATTAAATCCTCACCCCAACTAGTGCAGTTTCTACCTGTCAACATGGGAAGTTGTTACAGAATCATTGACTGTAGTCTCCATGCTGTACTACCATCCCCATGACCAACTTATGTTATGATTGAGATTTTGTGCCTCTTTATCCTCCTCACCCACTCCACCTACTCTCCACAACCCCTTCCCCAGGTAACCACCAGTCACTTCTCAATGTTTATGAATCTACTACTGTTTTGTTCATTTTTTTGCATTTTGTTTTTAGATTCCACATATAAGTGAATCATATGGTATTTGTCTTTGCCTGGCTTATTTCACTTAGCATAATACCCTCTAAGTCCATCCATGTTGTTGAAAATGGCAGGATTTCTTCATTTTTTATGGCTAAATATTAGTCCATTGTTTATATGTACCACTTCCTCTTTATCCATTCATATATTGATGGGCACTTTGGTTGCTTCCATATCTTGGCTATTATAAATAACGCAGCAATAAACATAGGGGTGCATATTATCCTTTTGAATCAGAGATTTTGTTTTCTTTGGGAAAATTCCTAAAAGTAACACTTACTGAGTCATATGTACTTCTATTTTTATTTGATTGAGGAACCTCCATACTGCTTTCCATCATTGGGCATGTGCGTGTGTAGGTGTAGGTGTGCTTGGGTAGAAGTTATCAAGGTGAATATAGGCAGTAAGTGCCCATGGGATGCCTAAAACTAGTGTAACTACTTTTTTTATTAAAACATTTGACTCTGTCGATGGCACTCAGAAGATTCCCTGCCAAAGCTACATTGTTAAGGATCACAGCCTCATATGCTTTATTAGTGGACTATTTATATATGGAATGGTCCATACTGAAATACTTACATATTGCAGTTATGTACAATATGAGTGATCGATATCTCCTGGGAAGACCTTTTTGCTACTTAATATGTGGCAAAACATTTTTATATTTGGTGTCATCGTTATTGATAAGTACACACCAATTACAAGTTGTCTTTTAAAATATGTCTGTAGCCTACTGCCCATTTCCACTCACTGCAATTCCTGCTTCAGTCTTCAAATAATAGATTTGCTCCTTTGGGGTAAATAACCTTTTATTGTTGTTATTGTTTTGTCACTTCCCAAACTGATTAGATTCTTCAAAGTACAAGAGAGCCCAGGGTCATACACTCAGTTCCAATTCTATACTTTGTTCACGAATCGAAAAGAACTGAAACTTCAAATAGCCAAACATAAAATCGGTCTTCCTTTTCATTTGTATTCACATCTACCCTTCTGGATTCCATCTGGCACCAAAGCCAAAAGCACTGAAAGACCACAACAAAGGCTGCTTTCCTTGGATTTCTAGCTCACCAGAAGTGTTGGAAACATTAGTCATTTCACAGGCCCCATCCCACTAGATTTTCCAGTCCAAATTCTACAAAGCCCAGAAACTCATATGTATTTCTAAAGTGAGAATACAAGGTGCCTTTCAAAATGGACTCCAGCAAGCAGGATCATGCTGGCCCCATCCTAGTTAATTTGGAGGCCATCTAGATTAAAAAAGAAAATTTCATATTATTTTAGGGATTTGGAATGCATGAGAAATATAAACAAGTATTCCAAATATTGATGTCATATTAATAAATGTAATTGAGTAAAACTAATTCATCTGCTTATTATTTGTTTCCATTTCCCTTTTTCCTGAGTTCATTGGGACTAACATAAAATTCTTAGGTAGTATAATATGTGGCCACTGATACTTGTTTAAGGAAAGAAACACAGAGAGTTGTGTTATATGATGGCTCCTTACTACATGGATTCTAATGTGTTATAAGTAAGACTATGACCTCCAAACACAAAGAGCACATTACAATTCTGTTACCAAATGTCAAGTTCCATATTTTTTAAAAGCAGTTAAAACAGAAAACTTATTTGTAAACCTCACTAAAACAGGATAATATCAAGCATTGAAACACATCGGTTTTTAAAGCAGTGCTGTTAGAGATTCCTTCTGCATGAAGTACAATGAGATGGCTCACTATTCACTTTCACTAAAATTCAGAGTATGGCAATTATATAGGTCAACCTTGTTCATGGCAAATATTTTATTAAAACTGTAAATAAAACTCAAAATGTCTCCTACTCTTCAGTAAAGAAATTTAGTTTTGTATTGTCCCTTAAAAGGGCAGCTACATAGTAAAAAATTTTCTAAGTCTTATAAAAGGGAATATAACTTAGAGATTTATATATAATAAGAATTTTTAAACAGTACAAAATTAAAGAAGCTTATTAATTCATTGTCAATATCCTAAACTTCGTGTCATTACAATGAGCCAAGGATGAAAATCATGAACCCAAAATAATTTTATTGATTTCTAACCACTTTTTTTTTAAATTAAGGTATCACTGATATACAGTCTTATGAAGGTTTGACATGAGCAACATTGTGCTTTCAATATTCACCCATATTTTCAAATCACCCCCCACCCCATTGCAGTCACTGTCCATCAGTGTAGTAAGAGGCTATAGAGTCATTACTTGTCTTCTCCGTGCTATACTGCCTTTCCCGTGACCTACCTATATTGTGTGTGCTAATTATAGTACCCCTTATTCCCCTTTTCCTTCCCTCCCCACCAACCCCTTCCTTTTAACAACCACTTGTCCCTTCTTGGAGTTTGTGAGTCTGCTGCTGTTTCATTCCTTCAGTTTTGCTTTGTTATACTCCACAAATGAGTGAAATTGTTTCGTACTTGTCTTTCTCTACCTGGCTCATTTCACTGAGTAGAATACCCTTTGGCTACATCCATGTGCAAATGGTAGGATTTGTTTTCTTTTTATAGCTAAGTAATATTCCACTATGTATATGTACCACATTTTCTTTATCCATTCACCTACTGATGGAAACTTAGGTTGATTCTGTATCTTGGCTATTGTAAACAGTGCTGTGATAAACAGGGGTGCAGATGTCTTTTTGAATCAGGGATCTCATTTTCTTTGGGTAAATCCCTAGGAGTGGAATTACGGGTCAAATGTATTTTTGTTTTTCATATTTTGAGAAAACTCCATATTGCTTTCCACAATTCTTGAACTAATTTACATTCCAGCCAACAGTATAGGAGGGTACCCCTTTCTCTACATCCTTGCTAGCATTTGTTGTTCCTTGTCTTTTGGATGTTGACCATCCTGACTGGTGTGAGGTGATATCTCATTGTGGTTTTAATTTGCATTTCCCTGATAGTTAGCAATACAGAGCATCTTTTCATGTGCCTTTTGGCCATCTGAATTTCTTATTTGAAGAACACTCTCTTCAGATCCTCCACTCATTTTTTAATCAGATTATTTGTTTTTTAGGTATTGAGGCATGTGAGCTCTTTATATATTTTTGGTGTTTAGCCCTTATCAGATATGTTGTTTACAAATATATTCTCCCATACTGTAGAATGCCTTTTTGTTATGCTGATGGTGTCCTTTACTGTACAGAGGCCTCTTAGTTTGATGTAGTCCCATTTGTTCATTTTTGCTTTTGTTTCCCTTACCCAAGGAGATGTGTTCAGAAAAAAGTTGAGCATGTTTATATTCAGGAGATTTTTGCATATTTTTTTCTAAGAGTTTTATGGTTTCATGAGTTACATTCAGCTCTTTGATTCATTTTGAGTTTACTTTTGTGTGTGGAGTTGACAATAATCCAGTTACATTCTCTTACATGTAGCTGTCCAGATTTGCCAACACCAGTTGTTGAAGAGACTATAGTTTCCCCATTGTATACCCGTGGCTCCTTTATCATATATTAATTGGCCATATATGTGTGGGTTTATATCTGGGCTCTCTTTTCTGTTCCATTGATCTCTGGGTCTTTTCTTGTGCCAGTAACAAACTGTTTTTGATTACTGTGGCTTTGTAGTAGAGCTTGAAGTTGGGGAGCGTAATCCTCCTGGCTTTGTTCTTCCTTCTGAGGATTGCTTTGGTTATTTGTGGTCTTTTGCTGTTTCATGTGAATTTTAGAATTATTTGTTCTAGTTTGTTGATGAATGCTGTTGGTATTTTGATAGGGATTGCATTGAATCTGTAGATTGCTTTAGGCAGGATGGCCATTTTGACAATATTAATTTTTCCTATCCATGAGCACAGGATCTATTCATTTTTTGGTGTCTTCTTTAATTTCTCTCATGAGTGTCTTATAGTTTTCAGGGTATAGGTCCTTCATTTCCTTGTTAGGTTTATTCCTAGGTATTTTATTCTTTTCGATGCAGTTGTGAATGGAGTTGTTTTCCTGATTTCTCTTTCTGCTAGTTCATTGTTAGTATATAAGAATGCAACAGATTTCTGTGCATTAATTTTGTATCCTTCAACTTTGATGACTCAGTTATTGGTTCTAGTAGTTTTTGGGTAGATTTTTTAGGGTTTTTTATGTACAATATCATGTCATCTGCAGATGGTGACATTTTAATTTCTTCCTTTCAATCTTTTATTTCTTTGTGTTGTCTGATTGCCATGGCTAGGACCTTCAGAGCTATGTTGAATAAATGTGGTGAGAGTGGGCATACTTGTCTTGTTCCTGATCTTAGAGGAAAAGCTTTCAGCTTTCCATTGTTAAGTATAGTGTTGGCTGTGGGTTCTTAATATATGACCTTTATTATGTTGAGGTACTTGCCCTCTATGCCCATTTTGTTGAAAGTTTTTATCATGAATGGATGTTGAATTTTGTCAAATGCTTTTTCAGCATCTATGGGGATTATCATGTGATTTTTGTCTTTCTTTTTGTTGATGTGGTGGATGATGTTGATGGATTTTCAAATATTGCCTCCCTAGAATAAATTTCACTTGATCATGATGGATGATCTTTTTTGATGTATTTTGAATTAGGTTTGCTAATATTTTGTTGAGTATTTTTGCGTGTATGTTTATTAGGGATATTGGTCTGTAATTTTCTTTTTTTGTGGTATATTTGTCTGGTTTTGATATTAGAGTGATGCTGGCCTCATAGAATGACTTTGGATGTATTCCCTGCTCTTCTACTTTTTGGAAAACTTTAAGGAGGATGGGTATTAGGTCTTTTCTAAATGTTTGATAAAATTCAGTGGTGAAGCCATCTCAGAGGTTTTGTTCTTAGGTATTTTTTATTTTACTGCCAATTCAATTTCATTGCTGGGAATTGGTCTGTTCAGATTTTCTGTTTCTTCCCTGGTCAGCCTTGGAGGGTTGTATTTTTCTAGAAAGTTGTCCATTTCTTCTACGTTATCCAATTTGTTAACATATAATTTTTCTTAGTATTCTATAATAATTTTGTCTTTCCATGATGTCTGTAGGGATTTTTCCTTCTCATTTCTGATTCTGTTTATGTGCGTAGACTCTCTTTTTTTCATGGTAAGTCTGGCCATGGGTTTATCTATTTCTTTTATTTTCTCAAAGAACTAGCTACTGGTTTAGTTGATTCTTTCTATTGTTTTATTCTTCTCAATTTTATTTATTTCTACTCTGATCTTTATTATGTCCCACCTTCCAATGACTTTGGGGGTTAATTTTTTCTTCCCTTTCTAGTTTCATTAATTGTGACTTTAGATGGTTCATTTGGGATTGTTCTTCTTTCTTGATATAAGCCTGTATTGCAATATGCTTTCCTCTTAGAATGGCCTTTACTGAATTCCACAGGTTTTACGGTGTCGAGTTGTTGTTTTCATTTGTCTCCATATATTGCTTGATCTCTGTTTTTATTTGGTCATTGATCCATTAATAATTTAGGAGCATGTTGTTAAGCCTCCATGTGTTTGTGGTCTTTTTGTTTTCTTTGCAAAATTTGTTTCAAGATTCATACCTTTGTGATCTGAGAAGCTGGTTGGCAGAATTTCTATCTTTTTTAATTTACTGAGGCTATTTTTGTGGCCTAAGTATATGACCTATTGTGGAAAATGTACCATGTACACTTGAGAAGAATGTGTATCCTGCTGCTTTTGGGTGGAGTGTTCTGGAGATGTCTGTTAGATCCATCTGTTCTAATGTGTTGTTCAGTGCCTCTGTGTCCTTACTTATTTTCTGTCTGGTTGATCTGTCCTTTGGAGTGAGTGGTGTGTTGAAGACTCCTAAAATGAATACATTGTATTCTATTTCTCCCTTTAATTCTGTTAGTATTTGTTTCACATATTTAGTTGCTTCTATACTGGATGCATAGATTTTTATAATGGTTATAACTTCTTGTTGGACTGACCCCTTTATCATTATGTGATGTCCTTACTTGTCCCTCGTTGCTTCCACCATTTTGAAATCTATTTTGTCCTATATAAGTACTGCTATTCCTGCTTTTTTCTCCTTATTATTTGCATGAAATATCTTTTTCCATACCTTCACCTTTAGTCTGGGTATGTCTTTGGTTTGAAGTGAGTCTCTTGTAAGCAGCATATAGATGGGTCTTGTTTTTTTATCCATTCTCTAACTCTATGTCTTTTGATTGGTGTTTTCAGTCCATTTACATTTATGGTGATTATTGGTAGATATGTACTTACTGCCTTTGGAGGCTTTAGATTTGTGGTTACCAAAGGTTCAAGGGCAGCTTCTTTACTATCTAACAGTCTGTCTTAACTTACTTATTATGCTATTTCAAACACAATATAAAGGTTCTTTTTTTTTCTCCCTTCTTCTTCTTCTTCCTCCTCCACTCTTTATATATTAGGTGTCATATTCTGTGCTCTTTGTGTATCCCTTGACTGACTTTGTGGGTAGTTGATTTAATTTTGCATTTGCTTAGCAATTAGTTGGTCTATTTCTTTTACTGTGATATTATTTTCTCTGGTGATAGCTATTTAGCCTTAGGAGCACTTCCATCTAGAGCAGTCCCTTTAAAATACGCTGTAGAGATGGTTTGTGGGAGGTAAATTTCCTCAAATTTTGCTTATCTAGAAATTATTTACTCCCTGCTTCAAATCAAAATCATAATCTTTGTGGGTAGAGTATTCTTGGTTGCAGGTCCTTCTGTTTCATTGGAGTGAACATATCATGCCACTCCCTTCTGGCCTGTAGGGTTTCTGCTGAGAAGTCTGATGATACCCTGATGGGCTTTCCCTTATACATGATCTTTTTTCTCTCTCTGGCTGCTTTTAACTCTGTCCTTGTCCTTGATCTTTGCCATTTTAATTATTATATGTCTTGGTGTTGTCTTGCCATCTAACTTTTCCCCCACCCTGGATTTCTACCCACTATTTATCTTGATTTCTAAATGCCATCTACTCTAAACTTGAATGGCCATGTTTTCATTCCATTTCAGAATGTTTCAAATGCTCATCCTTCCTGGAATTATATGCTTAATTCTTTTGATTATATTTCCTTGGATAAGTGATAAACTCTGTGAACACTGGACAGTACTAAATGACTGCGCAGGTCCATAGTTCTTCAAAGACTTCAGAAGGAACCAAACCTATCTAAATCTTGATTTTGGACTTCTGCCTCCAGAACTGTGAAACAATATCTTTCTGTTGTTCTAAGCCACCCAGTTCATAGTACTATATCAGCAGTAGGAAAACTAACATACCACCAAAGGTGCTATCAGCCCTTTTCTGATTTCCTGTTCTTTTACTTTATCATTTTAAATATTTTCTTTACTTAAGTTTGCATTTTGAATAATATAAGCATGATTCTTATGGGGTATGTGGTGGGGACTTGATAATGGGGGCATTCTAGTAACCACAATGCTGCTCATGTGACTGTATATTAATGATACCAAAATAAAAAGAATATATGTATATATAAGCATGATTCTTACAAAAGGCAAAATCTTTAAAATATAAGTAAAAAGTAAAAGTTCATTTTTAGTCCCCCATCTCTGGCCTACCATTTTTAATCTTCTCAGAGAGCCACTGTTGAGAATTTTCTTATATATTATTCCAGAAATTATGTATGTACAGTCAAGCACATATAATATCTAGCACTTTATTTTACTTGAATAAGATCATAGTATATATAATGTACTGCAACTTGCTTTATTGATCTTAATAATATAGCTTATATATCTCTCTATATCTTCACTCTGCTTCTTTCTTTTCTATGAATCACAAAATATTCCATTATATGGATGTATTAGTTATTTACCCAGTTCCCTATTGATGGATACTTTTTTGTGTCAAGTTTTCTTTTATTTTATGAAGCATGCCAGCAAATTTCCTTGTAGACTTTGTAGCAAATACTTGTAAGATAAAGTCTTAACAGTATAATTTTACTTACAAAGTAATTTCAAAGTGCCTTCCATAAAGCATATAATCTCCTTTAATATAAATATATATGCATTACATTCTTTTCCTCATGAAAAACATTCTGTTTTAGGATCAATGTAGTCTGAAAAGGATGATCCTGTAATTCTTATTGGTAACGTATACCTCAGCTAATTATTCTATAAATGTGTTCATTGGGTGTCCAATATTGTACATTGTACAATAGCTACTAGTATTTAATGGCTGGCTGACTACAATAAAAGGAAAGCAGTTGTTAAATGTACAGACTGTGTGAAGACAAAAATAATTCATTCCTTAGCTCTATTAAATCTTAGTAACCTATTTCTTGTGGGAAAAGGAACCGTCCTGACCTAGAGTGGATTCTACCATTCTGGGGAATGGCAACAATGCCAGGATTATCAAGTTTGAGAAGTCACCACTAACTTATTGGATATAGCAGCAGCCCAGAGGAAGTGGGGCGGAACGGGTCCTTCTAGAAGGAGCTGAGTGCCATAGATAGTAAATGTACATATTTTGATTTGGATGTGCAATATTCATTATTTAACAGAAGGGGAGACTTGTTTTATCTTAAAGGAATGACTCTGTGGGGCCAAAAAGGTAGATACGGTTTAAAGATACCTGCCAGATCAAATAGTCCAATTTGGTATTGCTCTCAAAATATAACAATATCACATTAAAAACAAGAAATACTAATTCCTTTGAGGCTAAACACTTTTGTAAGGAGCTTAAATTGTCTTCCAGAGAAATTGCTAAGAAGAAATAGTGGTCATGTATTCATGGGTAGGGCTAGGACTCTTTAGCACCTTTTGGTCACTACAGTACTTCATGAAAAGTTAAGTACATTTTTAAAAATTATTTAATTTTAAAAATTAAAAAAATTAACTTAAAAATTAAACATGTACACTGTGCACACATTTGAAAAAGAAATTCCTGTTAGTTATCTTATTGCACTCTATCAAGAGCTATGACCCTCCACTCAGGAATTTGTGAGATCTCCAGCAAAACGACACACTCTAAAAGGAGCGCTTTCTGGGGTGAATGCCATTATAAGCAACTCTGATAAATAGTACCTTTTCCATGGATCCAGACTCTGAGGCTCCAGGAGATGTGACGCTCACATCAAAAGTGCCGTCATTCCTTTTGTTGAATGTGTGCCTGAACCAGACCAAACTACTGATGACATCAGTGAGAAAGAAACGAAAGATGTTAATGAGTTTTTCCTTTTAAGGTACTTTAATTCATTTTTTTATTAGAGAAGTTAGTCTCTTTCCAGATCTAAGGAAATACTTTAAAAGACTCATTATGCGAAGAATAGGTTTCACAGACTCTTAGAAGAAGAGAGAAGTTTGGCTCCATCTTACATTTCCCTCGTGGGTTGACTAAGTAAGTTGGTTTCTCCTTGCTATCAAGCAGCGCAGAGGTTGGCGGCTCAAAGACAGCTCTGCAGTCCCACGGCTGCATCTACATCTTCATGGTTGTCCCATGGTCACAACATGTCTGCTCCTCCTTCAGACTCACCTCCACATTTTAAACAGAAAGAAGAAACAGAGTGACAAAGAAGATGCAGCATCAGAGAGGCAAAACTGGCAGCCGGAAGCAAAGCGTTTCTGGAAATCTACAGCTGACTTCCACTTAACTATTTTTTTGGTTAGAATTGTGTCACATGGCCATGTCTAGCTACAAATGAGACTAGGAAATACAGTTTAGGTTCTTTGTTTGTTGAATGCTAGATACATTGTTACCTAAGGTCTTTCTGTTAGAAAGGACGAAGGGAGAAGGGGTATTGTGTAGGCACCTAATATCGTCTGCTGTAGTACCTAAGAGATCACTTAATGCTATTCTTCTCCCCTCCACTTCCTACCCTTCACAACCATTTTATAGTAAGAAAACTAGATCAAGAGACTTACTCCGTATCACACAGCCAGTTCATGGCAAAGATGGAACTAAAATTCACAAGTGCATTTCCTAACACCATGGTGCTCTTTCCAGCGTAGGCCACTGTTTTCTCATTTCATAAAATGTACACAAAGCCCACCCAGCTATATTCATACTACCTTTTCTTCTTCTAACTCTCTCAACTGTCAGCCTAGCACCAGGCTTGGGTCTGTGGTTGGCCATACCCTTTCTTTCATTCAACTTTAAAGGTAACATTGTTTGGCTGCAGGTAGAAAATGAATACTATCCACTCCAACAGTCTGCCCTGGCTTTCCAAAATAGGGAAGACTTTAACATAAAAGGTTAAGATATATACGATATGAAAAAGAACTTCCAACATCTGCACTCTCTGGAAGACTCATGCCAGAAGATGATCATCAAAAAACCCCAACAAAGATCCACGCACTGCTACAGCTGTAGATGCACTCATCCCACCAGTTCCTGGACTTGCCATGGGAATGAGGAAGGAGACATCTAAGCTGGCCTGTGCATACAGTAAAACAACAAAATTGGACTGGATCTATACTGTTGGAACTCAACCAAGAATTTGGAGAAGTGCAAATTGTAGCGCTCCAAAGTCTTACAACTACAAACTATTTACTGTTAAAAGAACATATGGCATGTAAACAGTCCCCAGGAATGGGTTGTTTTAATTTGTCTGATTTCTCTCAGACTGTTCAAGTTCAGTTGGACAATATCCACCATATCATAGATAAGTTTTCACAAATGCCTAAGGTGCCTAACTGGTTTTCTTGGTTTCACTGGAGATGGCTGGTAATTACAGATATGCTTTGGTTATGTAACTATACTCCTATTATGTTAATGTGTGTGTGCAATTTAAGTAGTAGCTTAAAACCTATACATGCTGAAGTTACTCTACAAGAAGATATATCAAAGAAATAATCAATCTTCCCATGTTTTCTTCCGCCTGCTACTTCTATAGCTTTTCTTCTTCCTTCCTAATTACAACCCTTAAATAGAATTCGTGCCTCATATCTAATTTACCGAGTATCATAATTCTTCCAAGTGGTAAAGATACCTCAAGACAAATGCTGGGCATAGAAGCCACAGGGCATAAATATGCAAAGAAGTAAAAAGCTAACCTTTTCAAACAATATTGCTTCTCTCCCACTTACCAACTTTACATTTCCCTGTATGTCCCCGGAAGATGACTGGTTAGCCAGAGACAGGTAAGATTCCTCAAGGGAGGAACAACCTAAGACAGGCACAGTCACAGAGGGGCCATCAGGTGAGAAATTGGGGATCAACAGAGGTGAGGCTTAGAACCTCACCCCCCCGTTCTGAGAGAAATCTTCTGCATACGTGGATGTTTTATTGCCCTTGTCTAGCTTGGATTAACACATAGTCTACAGGCACACACCTGATCATCTACATGTGCTCTCTTACAACACTAAACTATGTTTTCTACCTTTATCTTGTATCTACCTACCACTTCAGCATTTTATTAAAAATAATAATAATAAAGAGAGAAATGTGGTATCCACATATAAGTCAAGTATAAAAACCAAATGAGTATTCATATTTGAACTGACTGTTTAGAGTTCATAATGCATGAGCAAAACCGAAAGTTTCTATGATGACTGCCCTTGTACTGTTCACTATGTAACTTATTCATTATGTAAGAATTTGTTCTACATGTAAAAACTTGTTTGTTATGCCTCAGAAGATTGGAGACTGACAAAAATTAGGCTTGGGGTGGATTAATGCTTGTGCATTGAGCATTGACTCCCCTATACAGAATTTTATTGTCGTTAACAACCATTTGATCAATAAATATGAGAGATGCCCTCACAAAAAAAAAAAAAAAAAAAAAAAAAAAAGGACAGACTTCCAATGGTAAAATAAATTAGTAACCGGGATGTAATTTATAGCATAAGGAATATAGTCAAGATATTGTAACAGCCTGGTAGGGTGATAGCTGGAACCTAGAATTATGTATATAAATGTTCTACCACTGTGTTGTACACTTGAAACTCATGTAATGTAATACTGTGTGTCAACTACCCTTCAATAAAAAATAATTATTTAAAAAAAAAAAAAAAAAAGGTTAAGATATAGGAACAGCATACAAAGCTTAACTACTAAGGAGAAATTCAAAAAGCACAGAAAACAATAGAATATTCTTTGACTTAAACTACAGAGAGAAGGATGTGACTAAATTTCTTTTACCTCAGAATCTACCGTCCCTCTCCTCCTCTCTGCTCTCTATCCTTTGCACTATGTCTTTGATACCTGTCCTATCTTGGAATTTACTAGAGTGATAGCTTTTTAGTTGGAACCAACTAGGCTGACCTACTAACTATCCCAGAACAAGTAGCACATGGGAACCTCCACCTGAGGCAGAAATAGTGCCATGCCAGGCACAGGTTTTCAAATGCAAAGACAAGAACAAGTTTCCTAATAGCATGAATGGTCATTCACTCTGGATCCCACTGTGCTTTTCTGTGCTCTGCATTATGTTTACCGTCTTATCATAGACTCATATATGAGATCCTGGGTATTCAGAAAGTGCAAACGTTGAACATTTAGAACAATTATCATGCTCTATTGTGAGTCATTTGTTTCAGCAGCTTTGAAGTCAGATCAGAATATATGCTTCTCTATTATTACAGTAGTTTGTTCTAAGCTGCACTTACGAGGCTAATTAGAACAAATGAGATTTAGATTTCTGTTCAAGATTAAGAAGAAACTTTTGACAACGTGCTAGACTATGTTGCTTGAGATCAGGACTTGCATTCTCAGCACGGCACTTTGCATTTCCAGGTATAAACTAAATCTGTGCCATTTTAAAGATATACCCAGAAATGCTTAGGACCACATGATGAACAAAACATTCCTCCTCTAGTAGAAGTTTATAGTAGGTAACATTGGAAGTGCCATTTCAAGAGAAGATTCCATGAGTTTTAAAATATTGTCAGCTAATAAGTTCTTTAGAAATGACGTAGTTTTTTGCTTTTTTGTTTTTTCGTTTTTACTTAAGATGCCAGATAAATCATTTTCCCACCTCATAGCCATTAACATTTAATTCCTTCCTTTCAGAATTACATGTCATCCCCTAATTTTCATCATTCAGTTCAGATGTCATCTCCTCAGAAAGTCTGCCTGCGACTAACCTACCTGAAATAGTCCACCTCGCTCATCAGTGATTGAGTTTGGTTACCCACAGGACAAGCCATTAATACATGAAACAGTACATTTTTCTCATTGATTGATATGTGTCAATTACATGCAGAGTTTCAAGGGAGACTAGCAAAGACTTGGATAGCTATGGTCTGGACTATCTTTCTAATGCCCTCCAGGTGAATTTAGGACATGATTATACACACGCACACCACAGAGACCCCAAGCACACAGTAATTATAGGCAAAGATCTGTCCAATTCCAGATCTGTGCAAATGTTTCAACATTATTTGCATGGTGATATATGCATGTGTTAATATTTGCATGTGAGTGTGTGTGGTAGGGGGGTGTATTTAAAGATACGCTTTTATAGACACACTGAACATAACATCTCAGTCTGAAGTACCTGACTTTAGGTGACTTGATGGCATGTTCATGATGTGTTTCAAATGGTATATATTGTTCTATAACAAAATACAGTCTTCAGTTCTTTCTCTTAATCACATGCCTTTAGAAATCTCTCCTTGTTGGTTCGTCCATTTCGATCTAGCCTAATACGTGTTCCAGATGCATTGCATAAAGGTTTTTCTAAAGCAGATTCTGAGAAGTCTGACTTAGGGGCTATGGATTATGTGAATTTTTAATTTTAGTGTAAAGTGCCCTCCAAAGTAGCTGAACTAATTTGCAATCTCATCAGCAGTGTATAATGATAATTATTTCTCATTGCTCTCCCTAACATTTGATATAAACTTTTGTTTGCTATCTGACAGATCCTTAATGATATTTCTCTAGCTTTACAAAAGGCCTAGTCTCCACCAATAAAACTATGGATAATATCATTCATACATGTTTATTCAGGCTGAAACTCCTCACAACATTATTATAAACTATGTGTTATTTTTTTATGGTTTTTTAAAATAATGAACATTTTAGTACAAATCACATTTCTATTCTTTAAAGTATCATAAACCCCATTTTCAGCGATGAAACTACAGCTCAATCATTTGTCATTAAAAATGAAAATATATACAAGTCCAGATTTAAAGAAGTCTGTATACCCCTCTATTCCTTTCATTCCTTAATGTCCTGGTCCTTTTTGTATGAGATCTGGAAATCTAAGTTGGGGGTTAGGATACTGAAGAGTGTGAGGGAAGGTGACTAGAAGTTGCTCGTTAGAGGCAGTCACAGAGCAAAGAAGAGGTCAAAGCAATTATGACTCTCCGTTACTGAGGATTCATGTCATGAAGAGGGAGACAATTAAGTCAAACCCATTTTGCATTTAGTAAATGCTTATTGTTGACTACTGTAGAGTAGGGACAGGTTATATATATGAGTGAAATAATTGTTTGCTTTCACGGAGTATTCAGTCTAGTGGAAAAGAGACAAATAAATAAATAATTACCAACCTGTGAAGAGTAATTGAAGGAAACAAACGGTGCTGACATGGACAAAAGCAGGGATATGTATCTGGGGTAGGGTTTTAAGAGGTCTTGCTGAGACATAAAACACAAAAAGATGCTCTCCTGGCACACTTAGGGAGAAAGCATTCCTGACTGAGATTATAGCATTTTTATCGGTCCTAAATGTGATAGGCTGAGAGAAGCCGGTGAGATTGAACAGAGGGACATAGAGCAGGTCCCGGTGCCAGGAGCTCTGTAGAAAAGCTGGGAAGTCCCTTTAGTATATGCAAATATCAAATTATAACACTGCACACCTGAAACTTATATAATGTTACATCCCAATATTACACCAATAAAAAAAAAGGATAGGAGGGAAAGAGGGAGTGAGGAGGGAGGAAGTGGGGAAGAAGAGTAAGCTAGGAGAAGATGAGAGTGGTCTGAGCTGCTGGAGCAGAGGAGAGATTTCAGAGTCAAAAACTGCCTTTCTCCACTGTACATGTCAGGCTGTAGAAGGCCTCGCTTAGTACGGAACATGCCTCTGTACTGATATTCATTGCACTGCAATTTTACTGACTTTTGTAAATATATGAATGTGTTTTGAATAAAATACATGTATTTGCTTCCATTTCTGGAATATCATGGGTCCTTAATAAATGTGCACTGAGCTGAAATTTATCTGTTAAATTCACATTCTCTCCAAATATTTCCCATTAACATTTTTCCACTTTTTTAATGTTCTTTCCTCTTGATATATTATCCTCTAATATAATATGCTATATTTTTAATGAGTCAACAACACATAGGTTTATTTTTTTAAAGTAAAACTTGCATCCATTTCTTTAAAAACTGGCAGAGCAGTAACATGAAAATCAATACTAAAATATAAATTAAATTGTCATTAGAATTTGCATTAATCCCCTAATGCAAGTAGTTAGTCACAGCATAAAAAACTCTTACTAAGTCAAATACCACAGGAAGGGTAAATAAGAATTGTTCCCTTTTATCCAGAGGTGCAAAAAAAAAAATCTTAGTTTTTAGATTTTACTATGATGGATCAAGTTAATTACTAATTACTATGGCAGCTAATTTCTACCATTTTAATGCAGGACTGTGGCTTGCTGATTCACCCGGAAGAGACCTGCGGGTTACAGCCTATTTCCTCCGACTACATTGAAGCCATTTCACAGCCTGAACTGAAGATTTGTCCATCTGGGGACACAAAAGGTGACTCTTAGATTGGATATCACTTTTCTTAAAAAAAAAAAAAAAACCTTTAGTTTAGATAAGCTATCTATATAAATATAATTAAACTATATTTGCACAAAAAATGACAGTAATGTATTACTTTTTCATTAGTTTTAGCTGTAGCATATATAATTAATGGAAATGCATTGCTTTAATATGTGAAATATTTTGATTAATCAAATGCTTTTCTCTTCACCCTCTGCTCTTTGCCTAGTAAATCTATGTTATCTACAATTATCAGCCAGAAAGCCACTTGTGTAAAGACACTTCCTTGAGCCTCTGTTTCCTTATTACATATTTTCGTAGAACTGGGTGCTTTTCTCCCATAGCAGTTTCCGTAATTTAAATGATAAGTATGTGATTAATTGTTTGATGTCGGTCTTCGCAGGCTGTCCGCTGCATGATGCCAGGGAGTGTGACTTGTTCACACTCTATCAATTCACTTAGCACCATAATTTCCACAAAGTGGATACAAAATAAATATCTGTTGGCCCTGTGAACTAAAGCAGTGCTTATAGATGCATGCTTAATTTAAATTATTTCCTTTAATTAAAAAAAAATCCCTGGGAAGGATCACCAACGTCTCCCACATATGGAACATTAATAGAGGCAGCAAAACTGTAAAGTCAAATGGAAATCACAGTGTTAAATCCTGCCTAAGCCTAGAGCAGACCTGGAATGAGACGCTTTGGAACCACTGCCCACATTCCCTGTTTCTCTCCTGCCCAGCACTCCTTTCTCAGTAGAGATTAGTGGGGTTGAGCCAAAGCCGGGACTCAGAATGCCTCACAAGCAATAAGAGGCGCAAGGGAGTATCTTCTCTGATATTCCTGGTTACCACTCTGGCCTTCTGACCCAGGTTTCCCTTCATCTAGAAGTTCTGAGAAAACACTCAGGAGCCTTCTACCCTTGTCGTGAACTTCACACTACAGCTTGAATGGAAAATGAGTTTCACAAATGGGCAGGACAAATTGCAATTCGGCATGCACAGTTAACAAACGTGGGCATATCCCCGTTCCTGAACATGTGTTCTACATAATAAATTACAGTCAGTACATAGGGAGGGATTTACCCATTAATGGCGTCAGGTGGTATGGTTTATGGCCTTCAGCTAAATGAGATCTATACCCTTACATACAAAGGAGATATGATGTGCCTAGGTAAAAAAAAAATTTTATCAGATGACAATTTATGAGAATCATAAAATAATTTAATTCTGTACCTCTTATTGAACCAAGTCAAAAGTTCTTCAGCACAAAGTTGAAGATTACTGAGATTCCTCAAGAAGTCGCAGCATCTTCTATCCCTTAAATTTGCAGTTAACTATGCCAGGTCACTTCCTTGAGCCTCTGTTTCCTTATTACATATTTTCGTAGAACTGGGTGCTTTTCTCCCATAGCAGTTTCCGTGATTTAAATGATAAGTATGTGATTAATTGTTTGATGTCGTTCTTCGCAGGCTGTCCGCTGCATGAGGTTATGAAGCTATCTTGTGCCTGGTCCTTACAGGAGGGGTCGCCATAGAACAGCTTGAGTAGCTAGGCCTCTTGAGAGAGGTTCCCCAAAATTGACGCCCAATCCAGATCGTTCTCTTTAGCCTGACAATTCCAGGTCTCCAAAATCTGACCCTTCCTGTCTCTCCCAATTATTCCCAGCCCCACAGCCTCACTTAATGCCCACAATGCTGCTGAAGGACTCCAGACTCTGATTCAGGCTATTGTCTTTAAAGTCTACTTCCCGTGTTGGCTAATTCTCCTGATGCTGTATCTTCCATCCAGGAAGCCTTTCTTTACCACCCCTCCCCCAGATTAGCTTCTTTTCTGTGCTCCCAAAATATCTTGGGCACATGTCTATAATAGCACTTAACTTCATTATGTTTCAGCGTTTAATTTACATGTTTCTCTTTCTCCAATCAATGGTCTTCAAAGTGGAAAGATGTATCCGAGCAAGGGGAGGGAGTGGCATGGGACAATTCACAAAGAGGAAGCTAGTAGAGATTAAAATATATACACATAATTTTATCTCATCATTTTTTCTTTATAGTGGATATAACATATGCATATAAAACTACATATACATGTGTTACAGTACATGTATATTAATATGTTGAAGTTGCATTAACAATAAGTTTTTACAGATGACTGCCCTAGATTGTATGTTTCTCCAGAGCAGAAATTGTCCCATATTCATCTTCCAGTATCTATTATATGATTTTAAATGGTTGCTGAACTAAAACCAGGATCTATGCTCTCTCCCCTTCCACAGGATATGGGGAGCAGCCAGGGTACAGTCAACCAGGGATAACTGTCCCACCCTTGAGGTCCTAAAAATCTAACAATTAAAAGCAAATGAGTGAGATCAGGCACAGAAGTTTGCCAGACTAGATTTTATTTTTGCTGCCAGAAATTATTTTCTTCCGTGATGGTAGGACTCCCTCCCACTGAAAAAAGTTGTCACGGTGGACAACATTGGGAGGAAGTGTATTTAGGTCCTCTAGCTTTAGATTATATGGCCACAGATTGGCTCCAAGACCTTATTTTCACAGTACATTGTAGTTATTTGGCAGAACTAAATCCATTTTTTCACCTAGCCAATGTAGTGATGGTAAAATTGTCTTTTCGATAACATCAGCTCATATAATTTTGAGTGACTATTTTTTTTAATTCTTAAGTTTATTTCTAGTCTTCAGAAAATAAATTGACTATAAGATATAACCTAAGAATAAGATATCTTCCTTAAGGAAGAAAAAATAATTCTTCTAATTTAAATAAAAAGGAAATGTGTACAGTGATTGTTGAGTGAGAAATATCTTTAGGGAAAACAGTTCACGTTGCATTTACGATGTGTAAACAGAAGATTTTGTCGTATCTTCTTTTTAGTGAGGAAATATAACAACATCTACTTTAATACTTGTAATATTGAAAATATAGATGTATTTTTTCTTTTTAGATGTAAGATATAAAAATTTTATAGCTTTATAGAGTCAAGAATTGCAGCTGTCATCTATATGATTTTACATTTCACCATGGCCCAAAATCACGAAGTTGAATTTCTTTTCTCCAATATATCACCCAACCTGATGCACTTAAATGGCTAGAATCTAACTTGCATTAAATATAAAGCTATAATTATAAATCAAGTAACTACTCCCAAAAGATAGTTTCATTCCTCACAATGTTCTTCCATAAAACATATGTCATACTTTATTTCAGAAATCACAGCTTTGATTCATTCAATGTTTAAAAATATAACAGAATTAATTTTTTTGACAGTTCTAGTTAAGAGCTGGTATCATTTAAAATGTCAGGAAACTCCAGTCCTGCAGATGTTATACAGATGTCTATTTGAAGCAGTATTACTAACTCACAATAAAAAAGGCATTGTTAGCCAATACAAAAATGTGAAGAGTTATGACTGTATAAATATATGGTAGTATGAGCCATTGGGGCCAAGTTTTCAGAGACCCAATCAGGCATCCTTTTTATGTGCATGCAATTTTATGCCCACAAACTAATTGCACCCATGTTTGGCTCTTCGTGCATGCAACCGGCCATTTGTTTCTTCAGCCTGAGCAGCGAATGGCCAAAGGCCTTCGTTCATGTGGAATTAGCTGTCAGCAGGATTGTGGGTGTGCAGAGTATCTGGGGTAGAGGATGCATGTACCCTTAGACACTCCAGGTCTGATGAAAACTGAGCCCTTCCAAATATTACTAAATATAACCTTATTAGCAGAAACACATTTATGTCCCCAACATACCACATCTCCTTAGAAAGAAAATGAACCATCTCTTTTAAAGAAACATTGTCTCTCTCAACATATAAGCCCACTGAATAAATTCAGCTTTTAAAAATAATGATAAATTCATTATAAGACCAGTTTGTGGGTTTTCCTACAAGTGCTCCCAAAGAGATTATTGAGCCATAGTTCATTTTCATATGATGAATTTATGCTGACCTAGCCCACCATTGTAAGAGGATCAGCAGATTGGAGACTCTGAGACCTCAGCTTTGGTCCAGTCCCGTCAGCAACACTATGGTTCCACTTCTGTCATTCAACTCTTCGTGCCCTAGTTCATCTCTTCTGTAAAAGAGAAGAATAGAAAGGAGGAACTCCAAGACCCATCCAAGAGGATTTCATATGCCCATTGAACACACATGTGTGTGAAGAAGAGGTTCTTTTAGAAGGAGGTTTTCTTGTGTATCAACCAAGTTAAACCCTAGGCTGTGTCTAAATCATATAGTATTAGAAGGAGCCAAGCAAAGATGTAGAGAGATAGATTACTGGTCACAAACCCTGTACGCCAGGGCAAAATCAGAATTAGAGAGCAAGATATATTCTGAATGAAAAACAGAAAAATTGTAAAAGAGAATTGGATGGAGAAACAAGAACTTTTGTAGTCTGCGTTTTGTATTAAAAAAGCAGCTATGTTTCTCTGATGATTAGCGATGTGGAGCATCTTTTCATGTGTCTGTTGCCCATCTGAATTTTCTTCTTTGGAGAAGTGTCTGTTCAGCTCCTCTGCCCATTTTTTAATTGGCTTATTTGCTTTTTGTTTGTTGAGGTGCGTGAGCTCTTTATATAATTTGGATGTCAACCCCTTATCAGATATGTCATTTATGAATATATTCTCCAGTGCTGTAGTAAAGCAGTATGGAGGTTCCTCAAAAAACTCAAAATAGAAATACCATTTGACCCAGGAATCCCACTCCTAGGAATTTACCCTACAAATGCAGCAGCCCAGTTTGAAAAAGACACATGCTCTCCTGTTTGTAGCAGCACTATTTACAATAGCCAAGAAATGGAAGCAACCTAAGTGTCCATCAGTAGATGAATGGATAAAGATGTGGTACATTTACACAATGGAATATTATTCAGCCATAAGAAGAAAACAAATCCTACCATTTGCAACAACATGGATGGAGCTAGAGGGTATTATGCTCAGTGAAATAAGCCAGGCAGAGAAAGACAAGTATCAAATGATTTCACTTATCTGTGGAGTACAAGAACAAAGAAAAAACTGAAGGAACAAAACAGCAGCAGACTCACAGAACCCAAGAATGGACTAACAGTTACCAAGGGGAAAGGGACTGGAGAGGGTGGGTGGGAAGGGAGGGATAAGGGGGAAAATGGGACATTAAAATTAGAGCACATAATGTAGGGTGGGGGAGGGACACGGGAAAGGCAGTATATTCAGAGAAGACAAGTAATGATTCTATACCATCTTACTACGCTGATGGACAGTAACTGTAATGGTATGTGGGGGGGACTTGATAATGGGGGGAGTCTAATAACCATAATGTTGTTCAAGTAATTGTACATTAATGATATCAAAATAAAAAAAATTTTTTTAATTAAAAAAGAAACATCAGCTGAAAAAAAAAAAGCAGCTATGTTGACAGTAACTGCACTAGTTGGGGCAAGGATTTAATAATGCATGTAACTATTGAATCACTATGCTGTCTACCTGAAACCAGTATAATACTGTATATCAACTATACTCCAACAACAAAAAACCCAGCACCTCTCCTAAATTTTCTGTGCTGTACCTTTTACAGCACTGTTGTTCTCAACATCTGGAAACTTTGGAAATACCTTTCACCAAGTGAATCTTCTTTTTTTTTTTTCTCCAACATAGATAAAGTATATTGGAGGTGAGTCACTTCTTCAGGCTCACTCCTGTCAGGCCCACCTCTTCACTGTCCCTAAAGTACCACACATTCTACCTCTCCAAATCTTATCTATCCATAAGACCTGGCCACATTTTATGTGCTCCATGAAATCTTCCTGACAACCCTAGCCCACATGGCACTTTCTTTATTCTGAACTACTGTGGCTTACTTAAGGTAGGGGTTGGGGAGTAAAATGTATTCATCAGTTGCTATGTATCAAGCATTACAGCAAGGCTATACCTATTTTCCTTATAGAGAAAAGATTAAGTAATCTGTCCCAGTTAAGTAGTTGTTCTCAACCTTGCCTGCATATTAGAATAACTTGAAGAGTATTAAAAATGTACTGATGCCTGAGTCTTAGACCCAGTGGTTCTGATTTAATCAATCTAGTAGAGAACCAGGGCCTGGGTATTTTCCAAAGCTTTTGGGTAATTCTAATGTGCAATGCTGAGGTCCACAGAGCTAGTTGGAAGCAGAGCCCAGGTGTGTGTATCTCCAAAGCACAAGCTCTTTCAGTATAACATATATTTTACTTACCCATTATCTATCATTATGCAGTAATTACTGCACATGTATAAATATTTTACATATGTAAATTGTAACCCTCCAACCTGATTAAAAATTTTTAAGTTTTAGCATTATAGGTAAGAGGTTTATATAAGTTAGCATAATGAAGTGCTCAGAGTATCCCTAACATCTGGCAGACACTATGAACTGTTAATTTTTTAAATATTGTATCATAATACCATAGGATAATCTAGCATCTAATAGAGTAGATGCTTCAATAACATATTAAGATTCCTTCTGAAGAGTAGTATTTTCTTTTATCTCCCCCAGTTTCTCTCTCAATATGCCCACATTTTTTTCCCTTTCTGTGACCAACTAGTAAACCATAAACTAGATTTCCTTTCATGCTACATTATTTTTAACTAGTTCCACACACACAAACACTTACACAATTCTGACATCCATGAGGTCATGAAATATAACTGCACCATATTCATACCCTGAAACAGTAGAAATCCTTCCCACTAAAATTAATGTCACACCAGATACTTTTGTTAGCAGAACCACAAATCAAAGCCAGAATAGATAAAGTTATTAGAAGTTTTCCTTTCTCATTATAAAGTGGCTGGGGATATTTAACTACTCAATATTTTGAAGAGAAACATATAGTAGTAACATAAGCAAGACTTTTAAGGTAGAACAGATAATTGTTGGAGACATCTGGGTATTGTCCGAAAAGGAGATAAATAAACATTGTATATTTAATGTGCTGTTCAAATTCCATTTCTGAAAATATGAACAAGGAAAAAAACAAAAAACAAAAATCATTTCTTAATTTTTTCTAATAAATTATATATGTATCCACTCACTGAAAGCTAAAATGTTTTGAGTATCAATAAAATAGAAAAGATTTTTAAAACACTGAGAATATTTATATATCTTCTAAATATTTACTAAAGGTGGTGACCTACTTATGCCTGAAGTCTGCTATTAACAAAGGTGAATATTATATTGTAACTGTGCTAGATACATTAAATACATTATCCCAGTAAAGGCTCACACCAGTCATGTGAAAAGAACAGTACACACTTCATCTAAGAGCTGAGGAAATTAAAGGCAACAGAGCTAGAAAGAGGTGAAGAGACTTATGGCAGAAAAGCCATCACTCCAATGAAGGAGTAACTAGTCTTCAAAATAACAAATTACAGAATATTAAAGTAGTTCTCTTATATCTTGACTCTCAAAGTAGGGAATATATCAATTATTGGATAGTTGACTGAAGTATGTGTTAGGCTGATATTTGTGGCCAACCACCTCAAAATTGGTGACTCCCCACCTATTTTGGTCCTACCAAGTGCCTAATGTACTATTTTAAAGTAAGTAGTACTTGAGTAGTACATGATCATTTAATTTTTTTAAACTATGTGGTTTTGTGGAACAGAATTCACACCTGATTTCAGCATGAATTATGTAACTTCAGAACATGACTTATACTGCAATTCTCTCTGGTTAGCAGGAGGCCATGCATATTGCTCCACTGGATTTATATGGTAAGAGTGGTCTTCTCACTATCACTTCTGTAATGGTGTACCATAGCTGAATTCCAAAGTTACTTGCAAACTATAATTTCACCAGCCGAAACAGAACCAAAAGAGGTTTTGCTGTCTGTTCCAGGCCAATGGATCGTACCTTGCCTTAGCTGTTCAGACAACAGGACCTGTGACTGGAGAGAAATAACTTGGCAGCCCCACAACTGCCAATATGGTGTCCTAACTAAGCCTCAGCTCCAGCAGTGCCTAAGAGGAAGGAAGGTAGGTTCTGGAGCCAGTGCGGGGTGCCTTTAAATTCATGCCACCTTCAGTACCGGAAGCCATCCAGTTGTGTTATCAAGACCAATTGCTGATCTCTCGCTCTGGAGAGGATAACTCACTGAATGTAGTTTGGCTTTTTGAATCATGTGTAAATGTTATCATAGAAGAGTCTTAGCAATTCTTGCTCAAAATGCTCAGTTATTTCCAAATAAGGTGCTTGACAGATGGAGGATATTAAAGCCATGTCCTTTGCTGACCTGATTGCATGCCAATTTTCTCAGCACAGATTGGTAAAAGCTTACCACATCAACTGACAGATGGCAGTTCAGAGCAGCTGGCCTTGTCAACTGCAGTTCTAGCAAGGCACTGCAGTTAGAGCAGGCAGGCATCTGTAGCTTGCCCAAGCAAAGAAATGTTCCCGCATGTAAGGCACTTCTGCTAGCTTACCGGTGCATGGCATTGTTTTTACCCACTAACCTTCCTGATCTTCTTTCACATTCCCGGGCAGGTCTCGCATGGACCACACTAGGCTACTTTTCCTTTAGTGAGGCTTCTAAGCTCTTGGACATGCGATGTCTCCTTGCTAGGCGCCCTCTGAGTAGGTAGATTCCGGCAGAGCCCTCGGATGCGAACTGGTCACATAAACTGAGATGCTTGGTTAACATGAAGTAAGTAATCCTTATCCAGATTTTCAAAGTACGTTTTATCAGATGGACATTTCCTTATAAACTCTTATAAGCCTCTCATACATGGGCAAGACTGAGTTCAAAACTGGACTTCTTTTAAAAAAAAGCTTTATTAATCTATATAGAAAAGAGTACTGGATGGAATGTGAGCCAGTTTTTCAGATTAGGTTTATGTTTAGATTTTCCACTATTTGCTAGTGATGGGGGGTGAGAGCCAGGGCGGGAAGATGGACATCTTCATGGTATTCTGATACCCTAATTTTCATGGCTGAGCATATCTGTAAAGATAAAAGCAGCAGTATTAGATACTTTTAAAAAGGGAACAAAATTTATTGATTTTTGTCAGTTGCATTATTAATTGTCAGTTAATATTATTATTAACCATGCATTGATTCTGTATAAGGAACTGTGTGTACTGCTACCTGTTTTATACCTTAAATCCAACCAGACTTTAAGCTTGATGAGGGTGCGGAACATGTTTGAAGCACTGCCATAATCTCACCACTTAGCATAATTTTTTATATATAACAGTCACTTGATCAACATTTGTTGAGTAAGCAGACAAATTAAAATCTTATTTATTCCTCATCACAATTCTGTGAGTTGGTTATTATTTTGTGTTTTCCCCTAAAGAAAATTAAAGCCCAGGGGGACTGAGTGATTCTCCCAGGATCACACATGTATGTGAGTGGCCACCACATGGGCATTTCAGCCATCAAGTTAGACAATCCAGCCTCCATATCTTAGAAATGCAGGACTGGAAGCCATGAAAATAGTCCTTGCCATAACTGTCAGGCTTCTCTATACTCTTTCAGAATACGTACTGACCTCAGAATTTAGAATGTTCAGAAAAATTCCAAGATGGCACAGTCTATGAAACCTGAAAAGCAGTAGTTGTTCAGTTCATCACTAAATTCCATGGCTTAGAAGACATAACTTCTCAGGCTTTTTTCCTTTTATCTCTAAAATAATAAGTCTATGTGATCTAGTCCTAGATCTTGTAGCTCAATCAACTTTGTAGAACGCTCAAAGCTTTCTTCCTTGTCTGTCTTAAAATACCATAGACGGGGTAGCCTAAACAGCATCTATTTTTCACAAACTTGGAGGCTGAGAAGTCCAAGACCTGGGTGCCAGCGAGGTTAGGGTCTGGTGAGGGCCCTCTTCCCACCTTCTGTTAGCTGCCTGTTTGCTGTGTTCTCACAAGGCAGAGAGAGAGAGCTCTAGTCTCTTCCTCTTCTTGAAAGGACACGAATCCCACCACCGGGGCTCAACCCTTATGACTTTGTCTAAACCACACTACCTCCCAAAGACTCCACCTCCTAATACAACCACATGGGGGAGGTGAGGGTTTCAACATGAAAGCTGTGGGCGGACACAAACATGCTAATTTCAAGGCTGGTTATTAGCAACTCTAGAAAGTAATGATAAAGAAAAGGGAAGAACCCCTTTTCTTACCTGTTAGAGAGATATGATGTTGCAAATTCTGAAAATAAGCCTTATGTTCTGATTAGGTGATCATAGCAGAGAACAGCCAGCTGGCTGTGTAGCCCTGAGGGCTTATCTAAGTGATTCTCCTAGTCCAGAGGTGTCCTTCACACCTGCATGCTCAGACACTCAAATTTGCCCGCATACTGGCAATGGTCCTACAGAGTCTGCCTTGTTTACCACAATGCTAATTTATTCTATACACAACAGGGAAGCATTGTACATTTTTAACAGAGGAGTGGCACAACCAGAATTAGAAAAATCATTCTACAGCAGCATGAAGACTGCCTAAGGGGAGGAGGAAATGGGTACTGGGGAAGCAGAGACTGTTTAATGGAAAAATCCCATCATGAAACACTGAGGAGAGGGAAAGTGTAGATTCTAAGTACAGATTTCCAAAGAAAGTACAGATTCAAGGACAGTGGCTATTCCATAGTCTATGTATAAAATCATCCCATCAGTGCAAAATCTAATGCATGCATGTAAACATGTATACATCCACAGCAAATTTCTGGAAGTAATAAGCAGCTAAGAGTGGCACCTAAGTGGAAGGAAGTGACAGGCAGTAAGATGACAGGACTGGCTACATATTTTGCGAGGCCCAGTTGAAAATGAAAATGCACGACCCTGTGTTCAAAAGTGTTAAGAATTTCAAGAAGGCAACAACAGAGCAATAAATCAAGCCCAGGACCCTTCTACTTGCCCAGACTCTGTGCAGCTGCCCAGGGCACATGCCGTGAAGCCAGCTCAGAGGGGGAAGCATGGTTAGTGATGGGTGAAGAGATCTTTTCAAGCATCTATGTTATTTTCATGTTTACAATGTATGAACTTTTTTTTTTAATCTAAAAATCTAAATTGTAAAGGGTTGTATACGTCAGAACTAGGGCAGAAGCAATGAAAATGCAAAGGAGGAAGAACCTGAGAAAGGCATTTTATATTCAGAATCACAGGACTTGGTAATATACAGACAGGTGTTTTTCTCATACACCACACAGCACTGAGATAGTTGTGTAAACATTCAAAATGACAACTAGGAAATAGCACTTCTTTCTTAAAAAAACCAAAACCCTCCTTTTATGAATAGGAGTAGGTCAGCCAGAGGTTTTCCAGGACATCTATTTCTCACTCTCACGAGAAAAATATACGAAGTGATCTTGAAACTCTTATCTTTCATTATTAAGACAATTAAGTTCTCATCCTACCCAGAAATGTTTATGATCACCATTCTAGTCCAGAGACAAGTACATGTTATAGCATAACCAATTAAAAAATAGAGAAACAAGTAACAAATATTTTGTTTTTTAAATACCTTGTATATTGATAACGCTTTGGCTCATTTTCATGTTAAACATTCAGGAAAAGGAACATACTACTTGAATGACATTATACGGAAATTCACTTCACATACGCCTAAGGACAGAAGGGTCGTGGAGTAGACAGAGATGCAGAGAGGCAATCAGGAAGCCTGTGCTACAGTTCTGATCCCACTACACAAAAGGATTTTTTATTCATCAAACCCATCATACCACCTTGTATCAAAAACTTGTAATATCAGTTATCCTTAACATGTCACCACAGAGTGGAGTTGAGGTGGTGGCCTAATGAAGTTAAGCTCAGAATACCTTTGGTCAGGTACCTGTTCATTTTTTCATCTAGCCTTTGTTGAGCTAAGAGTCTGTTCTAGGTGCGTACAGCCTGATCCTCCCTCCGAGGTGCTAAATTTCTAGTAGAAAAAGACAGATGGAAAAGCTATCATTAATAATATGGCCTGACAGTTACAAAGGTGGGGAAAAGCACAGAGGCTGGCACCTGACCACTGACTGGGACTCAGAGGTTCTGGAAAAGTCGCTAAAAGAGAAAATGCCTGGGCAGGGGGGGCATGTGGTAGTTATACACGAATTGCCCATCACATTACTTTGAAATAGTTTCATTGAACTAGAAAAAAATAGGGGTCTTCATTTGTTCCCTGAAAAATGCATTTGTTCCCCAAAGGGCAGCTTCCTATCAAAGCTTTCTTTGATATCCTTCTTACTGGAGGGAACAGACAATGGGCAGGAACCAAGCAGGTGAGGTGTACACTAGAGATGATTCAAAGTTTCTCATTCTCTCACTTTTTCGTGTGTTCCAATTTTTGCATCTGGGATTATGTAAAAGTAAGAACATATCTAAACATGCAAATTCTAAGATATGGTAGCCTTACTAACCTGAAAACTTAATAGGTAAAACTCAGATTTTTTTATAGTGAAAACCCAGAAGTTTCACTGTTGCTGTGAATAAGTTGTGTGAGCATGTGTTACAAAAAAAAAAATCCCAGAACTTTATTTTAAATCCTAATCAAGGCAAGCTTCAGCTTTTAGGGAAGCATTACACTGAGTTATCTTCCCCTGAAGAGTTAGATTAAAAGGCAACAGAATTTGACTGGGTGGGTGAGAATTATTAGAAAGTTAGGCCTTCTAATAGCATGCTGTTTTGTTTAGAATCTCCAAGTAGTCATTTCTCTCAGTTGAATTTCCTTATGCTGTGATTATGACCTTTTACATCTTTTATTAATGTTTTACATTGATGAATGCAAGACTATAACTGGAAACACATGCCCACCCGTGGGGAGGAATAAAGCACAAATCAGTTGAGATTTTTAAAAAAAGGTTCATATATTGATATGTTTCCATAGTTTTGACCAAGAACCCCACTGTGCTTAATGGCATGGGAGAGGGACAGTACTTACAACTGCACTTCAGCTATTTGCCTTCACTCCAGCTTCTTGAACAGGAGGCTGATCTCTGGAAGAAAAGATGGAACAAGGTTTCTCCTTGAAGCATTTGTATCCCGTTTCTTATGTGTGTATGGAGGGCAGGTAACTGTGAGACTCCTTTTAAACCCTAAGTTTATCCAAATATGAGTTACATCCTGATTAATTTTTGCATATACGTAATAGGTTTTGTGATGTGTAATCATGTTGAATCAAAGCAAAATCATTTGGAAGAGACAAGCTGTTTCCAATTATACTCTCACACATTTCTCTAAATAGATATCTGCCTCTTACTTAATAAACTCTGAATGGAACATTTTTGAAAATTGATCCTAGCATAACTTTGTAATCACAATGTGGAATATATAGAAAATAATTTAGAAATATGATAACCTAATTTACAATTGAAAAAACTTAGAAACCTGACCAAATTGAATTAAACAAGCCCTTATTTTGTTTGCCGGTTGAAAACATGGTTCAGAATTTAAACCAGTAATAAAATATATGAGAGAAGAGTGCAATTAAGAAAGGGAAATATAAAAAGGCAATATTGACTGAACATACTTAAACTCAGCTGTCAAAACAGGAAATGTAACTTACATTTGTAAGTAATGTTTGCAAGTTAAGTAGTGTCTTGGACTTTTAAGGTGTTTAAATCTTTGAAGTGTGGCTCATTTATAATAATATGTTCTGACTAATATGTGAATTCCATTATGGTCACGCAACTCATTGTTGCTTGTCAGTTTCTATAAAAAGGGGATGATGAAAGGAAAGGAGGGTGCCTCACTCTCAGCAGGATTGGATGACTTATACAATGGCAGGCAGAATGGCATATAAAATTTTGTTCCAAGCACCTAGATCTATGTCTAGGTGATATTGTTTAGTTGTTTGTTTTCCTTTTCTGTAAAATGTTAGGTTTTTGAGAGTGATTTGCCTAAATGTCAATTTACGTTTGTTCTTGACCCGAAAGAGCAGGTTGGTTAGTCATTGATGGCCAGTTTAATCAAAAAGCATCAGTAGAACACATTTGTTGTGACCATATTACATTTCACAGGGAGAGGCTTTGTTGAGCTAGATTTTTCAGCAGGCCCTGAATATCATTAGCTGTCTGATCATTCTCAGCTTCATATTTGAGCTGAATCACCCATTGCCTCATTTAGAAATGGCTATTTATATTATGAAAGCAGTGGTGCTCAATCATGTGGCTTAGCAGAATCCTTGTGGAACTTTCTAAACATATGGGCTATGCTTGGCCCCGGACTAGATGTGAATAAAATTTCTCTTCACCTCGCTTTCATTTCCTTTATGTAGCAAGGCGAGAGCTCTCCAGTAAACAGGCATTGCCTAGATTCATGGACAAGTAGCTTCTATCAAACTCCTACATCACTTCCCCTCTCGGAAGGGTCCAGTGGGTTCTTGTTAGCTGGGCTGAGTCCAGAGTACTGGCATCTCCACGCACTTTGTTGGTTCTGTAGAAGTATCCCCACTTCTGTGAATATTGAAGGTAGAGACTATGCGAGAGGAGAGAGAGGAATGAGGGAAATTATTTTAAATCAAGAAAATTATTTCCTGTCTACTGAGTCTACATATACCCAATTCTTTCCCAGCCTCACAGATCAGAATCTGAGACACTAACAATTTATCACCTTTATATTGACTCAGCCCAGATAGCCACCAATGCTTCTCTTTGCTAATTTGCTTTGCTATGTCCTTGTACATTTGATGACTCCAGAGAAAGGAGGTAATAGAGTACAATATTTGCATGTTTAAGTATCATTATTATTAGTTACCTTCATTCAGGATGAAATAAAATGAAATGGAAATCATTTTCTTGTAGATTTGAATCAAAACTTGCCAAAATCTTGGTTGCATTTTCATCAGTAAAATTTGCCTTATTATTTGCTATTATTTGCCCTAAAGAACTAACTCCTCTAACAACAGAAGCCCTTTTCTGCATCATGTGGATTATAAACTTAGCTTTTGATATACTTCATACTTTTGTAATTCACAAGTAGAATATCTGAATTTAAGATTTAGGTTTTCATTCCCAAAAAGACTTACCATATAGGAGAATATTGTAAAGACTAGCTAAGTGCTTATCAAACTCATTTCCTCCTTTTCCTGGCACACAGCTTGACTATGTTTCTCAGTCTCACTTGAAAGTAGGTGTGTGGCCACATGACAAGTTCCAACCAATGGGATGTGAGCAGCAGTGGGGTGCCCAGCACCCAGGGTGGCCCATAGAAAACCTGGCAGCCCTTCACTCCTTCTCCCAGCCAGCTGGATATCAATGCCTGGAGAGTTCTTGGAAATCACAGTTGAAGAAGACATAGGCTAGTCAACCCGGGACTCTGAACGACCTTCCAGCCCGGGCCCCACACATACACTATCTTCTTGGAACCACCTGGAATGTTTCCCTGAGGGAGAAATAAACTGCAACTGTGTTTAGGCCACTACACACTGGGGCTCTATTTGTTATAGCACTTAGCCTGTTCCACCTCATACAGGGACTATAGAATATTGAGAAATTAGAAATGGAAATAAAAATAATTAAACCACTTCATGGTTTTCTAATAAGGCTATTTTAAAACAATTTCCAAGCTTTAATAGAACATAGGAACATGATGTACCTACAGGTCCTATGGTCCATAGTAGTGTGAAAAAGAGTAGGAAAAATACCAGCCCCTCTTTACTTTTCGGTGGCACATCGCATGCCGAGTCTCAGGAACAGGACAGATGCAAAAGTTATCTAAGCACATCTTTGCCTCCTGCTGATGAGCTAAGATCCTGTCTCTTGTGACATATCCAGGCACAGATGTTTCTGCTCCTCTCCAGAGCCCACCTTGATGGAGGCAGGCTCCCCTCGGTGTGACACAGGACCAGAAAAGAGATTCTGTGTTGGAAAATGTGACTCAATCTTTGGTATAAAGTTGTTACTGGAATCCAAAATATGACTAACATTATTCCTGTGATAAGTTTATTGAACCCATCTCCACTCTCTTAAGCCATAGGAATAAAGTCCATTTAAGCTGATTATTTTTATGTGCATTTTCAAAATGCTGTTAAACAAAATGGATTTATTGTTTTTGACACTATTGCTGCTATTGTTTTTTATTATTATCATTAAAAGCCAATGTATATTCATTTTAGAAAATACAAATGAGCAAAAAGAATAAATTGTCATGATTTCACTGCTTCAAAATAACCAGTTACCTTTCCAGGATGTTTTCTATACATCTACATGCTTTACTTTTACAAAAATGCAATGACGATTGATTTTCTGTCTATAATCAGCTTTTTATAAAATTTAACTGAAATCTTCCCCACCACAATATATCCATACCATAGTGTCCTTGTCAAAAATGAAGAGAATTCAAATGGATTATACCTTAATGTGACCTGTTGGGTAGACATTTATGCTGCTTCCAATTTGTTTTGCTTTTAAAATACATTTTAACACACATCCTTAAGTATTTCCTAGAAATAAAATTCCTTAAAAACTGCCAATTTGTACACACAACAGCAGAGTTTCCGTTCATTCACTTAACAAATGGGAACTGATTTATCCCAGGCACTGTTCTAGACTTGAGATTCAACAGTTAAAAAATTAAAGATAAAGGCCCTCTTTGTGGTGTTTACATAATAGTATATGAGAAGGTCCATTTCTCTAAACTCCTAATAATATGGTTGGGACATTTAAATCTTTGCTACTTTAGTAAAAAGTAAAAAACTACTTATGTTAATGTTTTATTGCTGACACTGGTTATTTTTACCATTGCCTTCTGGTTATTTGTGTTCAAAGGCCCCATTTTTTTCTTTGATTGCATATGCCAACCAGCACCTGTGTATTCTAGTGTGAGGCAATAATTTTCACAAAAGAGAAGAGTCATTTCCAAATTGTATGGCTAGTTATAAATATTTATTATGATAATTTAGACCTTTTAAAGTAGAAGTTGACCTTTAAAACATATAATCTACAAATTTCCGTTTTAAAACTTCGTCAAGTTGAATGATCTAAAATATATCAAGATTGATTATGAATCATGGGATTGCAAAAATATTTTGATAATCCCTGATATTATCAATTGTGTGTGTGTTTAAACACTGTCATTTTGACCTCAGATATCTTTCAGTTAAGAATACCAGTTAACCTCTTCCCAAAACTGCTTCACCTACAGAATGAACAGTCCAAGTCACAACTGCGTTTTCATTTTAGGTCTAATTTATCATCTCTATCTTTCATGAATAGAGAGGCATTGGGATAAACGAATGGTCTTCCCAGAGCTACAGCTACCAGATTCAAAATATGCTCTCTAGCTATTTGCAATTCAGAAGAACTCGGTTTTTGCAGTTGATGGTGAGGACGCTTCCTTCTCCCATCCCTGTAGCTTCTGTTAGTCACTGTCAGCCGTGGAGACAGATGGTTCTGACAGTGCTGATTCGCTCCAGGTGCTAATGATCTCTCTTCTGCTTCTCCACCCAGGGTTTTAGTTTCACCAGCAACCCTGCAGGTCCTGGGAGGGCAAGAGAGAGAGCTGTGGTTTAGACATTTCCTATCTTCTCTAACATTTTCTCTAAACGAACTGATGAATTTAAAGTGCCTAGCAGTGCACTGCAAGGCACCCAAAAAGGACTCAAAAACCCTGCTTGCCTTTCCTGTGCCTTCATTCTAGCTCATCTTCATTGTGCGCTTCCTGTGGGCCAGGAATAAGATGACTATTTAAAATCTCACTCAAGTCCCCTGAGGTGGTGCTAGTATTATTTTCCCCATTTTACACATAAGGGAACAAACCTCTGGAGAAGTCACACAACTGGTTTAAGATTAACTAGTTAATAAATATCAGTACCTGAGCATTCTAAATCACAACTCTTTTGCCTCTGACATGCTTTGATAAGCTGCATCTTCATAAAACTCACAGAGAAGAGTGGAAATCTAGAATATTTTTTTCTCTCAGTAATGTGCAGCTACTATGGTTTTCCTAAGCCTCTGTATCTCTCTCTCTAGCCCACAATACAGACACCCAGTGATCTTGCTGGCTGCCTGGAGATACGCTAGGAGGGATTGCATCTTGATACTGAAAAGTACTTGTAAGAAATTTAATGGAAAACCTGAATCTCAAAGGTCATTTACTAGTCTTAAGAGCTGAATTGCCCAGCCAAAGTTACACGTTGGAAGTCCTAACTCCCAATGACTGTGTTTGGACGCAGGGCCTTTAAAGAAGTAACTAATGTAAAATATGAGTGGACCCTAACCTGATATGACAGGAGGCTGGGACAAACACACACAGAAGAAAGACTATGTGTAGACACAGGGAGAACATGGCATCTACAAGTCAAGGAGCAAGGCCCTCAGAAGGAACCAACCCTGCCAATACCTTGATTTTGGATTTCCAGCCTTCAGAGTGGTGAGAAAATAAGTTTCTGTTATTTAAGCCACGCAGTGTGTGGTACTTGCTACAGCAGCCCTGGCAACTAACCAATACAAATGGAGCTGGATAATTACTAGTATCTGAAACTAAGAGCTTTCCTGATTATTCAAAGTTCCCTTTTAAAAATAAGAAATCTAGACCAGAAAAACAAACAGAAGCAGCTATAGGTCAAATCTGGTAGGAAGAATTTCAAGTGCTTTCACACATTATTTTGTCACACTGGAATTCCATCGCCTCAAATGGAACTTGACCACAAGGATCAGTGACTGGAACTTGGCGGTTCAGTTTAGCGTGGTGATGCTCGTGACAGCAGCATTTGATCTGAAGGCAAATTGCAGATGCCTTCTGGATTTCCTCACACAGCTACTTGAATACACTTACCATGAAAAGAATAAACCTCTGCAGATTCTCACTGAATTTTCTGTGGATAAACAGATAAACTAGTGCCTGAGAAAGGATGGCAGTGACTGCTGCTCAAATCGGAAGAAAATGCGTGCATGACTAATGGAAAGAGAAAACCCAACAGAGAAAACCGAAGAACTAAATGAACCCATCCAAAGACATTAAAAGTAATTGCCTCTAACACAAGTGCTTCTGACTTTCAATTTAATCAATATTTTAGAAGTGCATGCATGGTACCATGGGGGAAATGTGAATTTAGAAGTTAACCCTGACTCTGACCTCAAATACTTCTTAATACGATACAAGGAAACAAGACATGGACACAAATAGCCAACATTTCATGTAGTCTTCGATAAAATTTGTAATGGAAATTTTAAAGTGTAATGAAATCAGGGAGGACAGAAGGTCATTCTGGCAGGAGCACTGGACAAGAGCTGCTGAGAGAGACATTTGTGTCTGGCTGGAGAATGTGGAGCATTTACACAGGTGGGGTGGCGGAGGGAGGAGCTTTTTAGGCAGGCAGATTAGCACAAGGAGAAACAGATGTTGTTGAGTGCAAATCAAGTTCAGCAAAAAAGTAGGAATCTGACCTGATTCCATGAGAAGGGGCGAAGAGAGGATGGGGCCATTGACCCTGCACTTGGAGTTGAAGGACCCAGATTTGGGTCCTGTGCTCCCGCTTCACCAGATTTATGACCTCGATCTTCTTAAGCCTCAAATTCCTCATCTGTGAAACAGAAATAATGATTCAAACCTCACGATTGTGAAGATCAAAGAGAATATCCTGTGTGAACTCTCCACCTAGCAAAGGCTGATATGCAATAAAATCAGCGAAAGTTAGCTGCACCCAAGGAGTTCGGATTTGGTTCTATAGGAAATGGGGAGCCATAGGTTTTGGAGTCTGAAAGTAAGAAGCCCAGAACTAGGCATCTATCCCAGTGATTTATCCCAGCAGCGCTGTGTGGAGAACGCATGAGAGGGTGGCCATCGTGCAAGAAGGAAGGCCCAAGAGGAGAGTGCTCTCAGCAGAGCTTTGAAGCAGTAAGAGCCTCAAGCAGGCGGTGCTGGGCAGGGGAGCATTGGGAAGGAGGTAATGGGTGTGAAAGGCTCCTAGGGCAAATGGCCCCGGGGCGTAGACGACTGGTCAGGAAACCAGATTCTAGTCTTGTGACCCTTTTCTCAGATAGTGGCATGGCCTCTACTGAGCTATCTAACCTCTGTGCTTTCTCTGTCTCTGCCTAACCTCTCCCAGTTTTCTCATCTACAAAATAGACCGGAAACTCTCTATGTGTTCTTACAGCACTAAATTCTTCATGCCATTTGTATCAATAAGACATTTTAAGCTGATTAGATGAGAAAGTGAAGAGCATAAGGGAGGTGGAGAAACTGAGGATAACATAAAGCAAAAGGCTTTAAACATGACTTAGTGCGTCCGTAGATGATATCATTAGTAGGAATATGGAAGAGAGAAAAGTGAATGATTTGGGGAGAATATGGTAAATGTCATCTCTAACAATTTAAAGGGCCATCCTCCAAACAGTGAGACTTGTGACTTTATGCGTATTCAACAAATTATTTTGTATTACCTCTTCTCCCATGTAAACATCAGATTCAAAAGCAAATATTTTTCTTTTTAGATTCTTTTCATTGGAGATTCAACCAATAGAGGCATAATGTACTATCTGATTGAAAGACTGAATGAAACCTTGCAGGAATGGCAGAAGGCGCACGGCACAAAAATATATCACAACATCAATGGGGGAAAGACTTTGATCAGTTATTCCTACTATCCCCAGTTCTGGATAAGCCCTTCGTTAAGACCGACATTTGAACAAGCACTTGAACATCTCTTGCAAAGGTACAATGGAACTCTTATGGACAGCACAATGCCACAATGTGCTGATTTTACTAACTGCCATTATTACTCACTGTATGTCAAATGTGCTAAAAAGTTTAAATACCAAGTTATATGGCTGAAAACGAGTTGGAAATGACAAGGAGGTCCTATAATCAGGATGCCAGATATGGTTCAGTGAAATGTGAGGCAATGCTGTTAAAATGTTTACCATCTGTTTCAAGGCAACATGTGTCTCTCTTTCTGGATGCCAGATCACGTCCTCTGGAGAATACGGGCCAGACAATATTGGTCGTTGGTGGTGTTCAGTGGCTTAATTCCAATCACCTGGAAATTATTCACAAGGTTTTGAAGAGGTAAATTTCTGCAACAATAATCGTCATTAGTTAAAACAAAAAAAAAGTTGTTCTTGATGTAAATGAATTTCATCAAGATTTTATTGAAAGAGCAACTTGTAGTTTAGAATTACATACTAAAAGTCTAGTTTAAAATATTTCAAGATACTTTTGTGTCCAATCACAAGACGGCTCTTCAGTATCCAAATTTACATTTCCTACAGGTCGAAACATGCCCACTGACACATAAAATTCTACCCACCAAAAGAAACTAATATACATCAAATCTATAAAATGAGAATTTAGTCTTCTATGCCAATTATCACATGCTAAAAGAATTCCACTCTCTTTGTTAGCATAAACACAAACATCTAGAAATGTACAAAGTTCATGACTCTGGAATTCTCACTATTTCATAGGGAAAATTTGCTCAATATCCTTGTGATCATTAAAACTTTGGGAATTGGATTTCATCTGCCAGTGAATGGAGTGCATTTCTTAACACAGGTAAGCCTATTTCCTCTAGACTATGTGAACTTCATGTTTCCCATGAGGATCTTTGCTGGTGTCTGAAAAAGGACCCAAAAGGTACAGCATAATTTTTAGCAACCTTCATAAAAATCAAAGGAGGTCTTATATTTAAGGATTATGGCTTCAAATCATTTATAGTTATTCCTGGAGATAAGGAAACCATAGCCCATAAACATGTTATAAATGAGGGTTGGGGTTCATGAAAGAAGAAAGGGGGTGCCAAACTATGCAGAATAAGGAACTGAGGGGTAGATGAGAGGAATTATGCTTTAGCTCTCTCCTTACCCTACTAATGTTTCATCTACCTCTAAAGGCTCGTGCTGAGACCACAGATGAAATTGTCAGTATCAGTGAGGACTTTAGGCAAGAGTGGCTTTTTTGAAGATTTCTGATTGCTTTTTTAAAAAATTGCCTTTAAGGTAGTATCATTAGCTTTTCCTCTGGTTGGATATTAGTAAATGACAGAAGTTAGACATCTCTGACCAGTTCTTACAGAAGACAGTAAATTAATGTCAACACTGAACAGAAGTCTCAGAAAAGAGAAGAACACCATCTGTAGGAAAAGAACCAGCAGCTCTTGTTCAAGCGAGGAGAGTTCCTGGGCAGTCAGGCTTGTGTGCAATTGCTCAGGGAAACTCAAGGAAGCACTGGGAACTGGGGAGCCAGGAAACTTGCTGTTTACTATGTAAGCTGAGTGAGACTTATTTATCTGTTGGGGTTGAGCACTTGTAGCTTTACCCAACACCGATGACACGATCCCATGCCAGACCCGCGATGCCAAAGCAGAGCTGGTAGCAAGTGGCCCGCGTGAAGTCTCCAAATTCAGCCTCTTGGAATTGGGAGGACTTAAGGTCATTTAAAATGAGCTGAGGTATTTAGTATCTGATGTAGGTAATCAAAGGGTTAAGACAGATGGGGATTGAACAGGGGTCCTTTGATATTTGTCACTATGGGCTGTGACTTGAATCTCCTTTAATGTTATTTGAAGGCTGCAGACCGAGACTGCAACTCCTTCCTAAGGACTCTGGTAGCTCCACTTTGTTGCTTTGATTGTGACTCTCACAGGAACTGGAGCACTTTCACCCGTTATTATATTTAAGTTGCTAGCTCGGAATCAGTTCATCTCAGCAGACAGCAAACATTTCTTCTGCACTTACCATGGGCCAGCTACAGTGTTAAACAGTATGCTGCCACCCAGGCTTTGATGGTGTTCATCAGACTGAGTGAAGCCAAAGGAAGGAAGAAGAGGGGAAACAGTAGAACAAAGGAGAAAGGGATATCCAGCAATACAGCAAGTGGAAGCAGAAAATAAATCTGAACCCCTCTTCATATGCTTACATGGCCATTCAACACTTGGCCTCTACTTTCCTCTGTAGACTGCTCCCTTGTGACCAATTCATAAGCATGCGCGTGCACACACACACAAACACACACACACACGCACGTGTGTGTTTACCACACCGCTGAGCTCAGTCATGCTGAGCATTGTTCTCCTTCTCAAGCACTCTGTGCTCTCGGTCACTTTCAGGTTTTCAGAAACACTTCTCCATGCCTGAGTGCATGACATTTTGTATGATGTGTGACTCACATCACAACTAGGGGTGACTCACACCTGCATCTCAGCAGGGATTACCTTGCTGCAGAGATCCAGCTTGCCCATGCAAGAGGACCAAGATCCAGTCCCTTTTCCTTAGTGTGGGTGATCTCGCAAGGACCATCCCAACCCCAGAACCCCTAGTGGTATCCGTGAAAGCCTCTATTGGAATTGCATCGCTCCCTTTTCGATGTGGGCCCTGGGAGCATCCTCCTGTTAGCAGCCTCCATGCAAATTTTCACCTCAGAGTCTATTCCCTGGAGAACTGACCTTTCTGTAGAAAGTTTCTCTAGAAACTGCTTACTATAAAGTAACTTTCATAATTAGATACATTAAAGTTTAGAAAATACTTGTAACTGGGCAAGAAAAAGCATGTCAACCATATTGAGCATCCTTTTTTTATGTGATGACACAGACCAAATTTGCATCTTGTCTCTCGATTTCTTCTTCACAAACCTCTTCCATTCACTGCCTTTGTTTGTGGGTAAATGCTCTTCTTTGCATGTTACATAAAGTAGACACGCAAGCCCAGTGCAGAAGACAGGATACTAAGAAGACATATTTCTGCAGCTTCTTTGACTGTGTGGTTGGATTAATGAATGCAAGTAGTTTGCTCTTTCACCTGGAAAATGAAAGTCACTTTTGCCCTAGAGAAAAAGGCAAGCAGAATGCAGTTCCTTCCTTGTGTCAGTTGGGGATCTCCTAGAAACAGACACCAAGACAGGATTAGCAGAATGAGGGGATGTATTAGGAAGAATGCCTGGAAAGAATAAAGGGAAGGGGTTCAGGGGGAGGCAGGAAGAGTTTCAGCTCACAGCACACAATGCCGATCACTCAATCTCATGCCAAATATTTGTGAGTGTCTGTTTTCTGTTGGGAACTGTGTTTGGCTATACTGTGTCTGATGTGAAGGGAGTGGGAGATGGATGGAAGAGTTCCAGGCTCTGGGAGAGTCTTAGCTGAGCCCACGAGGAGTCCCACAGCTCGAATGGTTAGGGGAGGAGACCCTCCTCCCAACAGTGGACCTGACCTAAAACGCCCATTGAGTGTGGTCATTGTCTCGGACATGGCTGGGCCAGGAGCAATACGATCCAGAGACGCAGCAGTTGGAACGTCCACTCAATTCTTCAGCTTCCTGAAGCACACTCCCCTTCCCTGTTTCCCGCTCCCACCAGCTAGAAGACCTCGTTCTGCCCAGGAACCCTTTCTTAAAGCCCAGCTGTCCAGTTGCCCCCTGGCCCTGCAGAGCTGGCCCCTTTTCCCTACCAGCCAGGACCTTGTGTACTGGCTGCCAATAAAGGACTTAGTAATTGTTTACACATTGATGTCTCAGCGATCACGATTCATTTATCCTTGTATTCCTGCCCCTCAGCACAGAGCTAAGCACAAAACAGACTAATATTCAAATGACTAAATGAATAAGAATCTAAAGAGGTAGTATTTGTGATTTTCAAACCTTGGCCTTTAGATTTTAGATATTTCAATGGATCACTGTAGGCAACAAACATACCTTTGTCATAGAAGGGCAAATTGCAAACTGTGTGTCACTATAAATATGTATGTATTGCTGGTTTAGATAAACATGAATATTTATACTTATATTTTGAATAAGAAAAGTAGAACGTGTCTTGATTTAAGAAATACACATGAAATCAATTATTTATCTCGCAATAGGACCAATCTGTAAAAATAGTGACAAATGATTTCTACCTGCGATACTAAATCATGAAACAATCCTCTCAATAAAAATTCTCATTCTTTGCTTTGCAATACAGAGTGAAGTTCAGAACTTATGGAAAGAAAATTTGGTTATTCTGGATGCTGCAAGAACATATGGCTATGAAGTGGTTGACACCTTCACCATAACAATGGGGAGATACAAAGAGTTTTTGCAGGGGACCTGTGGATGTCATTTCCATGAGGTATTTATGCTAGCTTTCTAGTTTTTGTAGCTTTTGATTTTAAAAAATTTCTCACTGCATCTTTAATTGCTTTGTTGATCTCATTTTGCATTAAAAAATTGTGTCAGGAGGAGATTAAATAATGTATTTATCATCACAATTTGAGGCTCTATAAAGTGAGGTGTTAAACAAAATCAGTGTTTATGGAGATACTTGAAAATTAGGATCACTGGGCAATGAAAACAAGAAGGTGGGAACCTGGAGAGCACTCGCCTTGTCGAAGACAGTCCGAGCCTTCTCAGAAACTGTGTCCGAAGAAGGAGGCAAGTGTCTGTCGTGGAGGCAGCATGAAAATCAAGACAATGTACTGTGCTCAACTAGGCTGAACTAGCGAAGGACCCTCCCCCATTGATTTATCCAGTACGTAAACAGGAGGGCCTGTATTTTGAGTAGTTTCCCCTCTAGCCCACAGTGGTGAAAAATATTTTATTTGTAGCCAATAATTAAATAGACTTAGCTGATAAGATGACAGAAGAAAATAATTGTATCCTTCCCCTCCCTACCCTTGTCTTCAAACTCCGGGGATTATTTCCCCCCTATCACTTGAATGAAAACTTTGTGAGCCCCATAACTTTAACACCAGTTGCAGATAATAAAAGGACTACAATCACTTTTAGGCAAAAGAAGAATATCATGTCAGTACTGAAACTGCCCAGTCCTCGTTTTAGCCGCATGAAGCTATTCCCCACCCCAGGCGTGCCTCGGTCTCAAAAGCCTGATGCAGAAGAGGATGCAGGGGGCTTCTTTCCTATTTCCTGCTCTTCCTTTGTCCTCTTCTCTCACCCCTTTCTTCACTCAGTCACGTAAGGTAGGAGTTTTTAAAGACAACAGAAGTCTTACATGACCTGCATAAGCGGATCTGCATAATCCATGTGCTTTCTGGGTATATAGCATGCTAATTCTTTCTTTTTAAGATGCTTTTGTGGACTTCCTGCAAGACACCCTCCAATGGAGCCCTGTTACTTCCTTGAGGGAGCCAATACCTCTCGCGGCTGCACCTTCCACAGCCCCTTGGCTTCCAGCTGTCCATCCCTCTGTTAGGGGGCATGTTGCCCCTAGAGGAATCCCCTTGAAAAATACTCAAAATAGCAAGCTCGAGGCTGGCTGTAATTGGTTACCCACATTTGGCCCACGAGAAATACTCATTCATCCTTGCTCTACTCTTGCTGAAAATAGAGTTAACTCCCAAAACAGCCTTCTACCTTTTTTCTCTCTTTTGCTCCAGCTCTCACTCTCACTTTCTCATGCGCTCAGCCACCCTAAAGCTGATCTTTAGCCAGTGTCTCATACTAGTTCCCCAAACTCCAAAGGAGACATGTCCAGCTCTCAAAGTTGGTCTCTTGAAGCCCCCTTCACTTGGCTTAAAACAAGGGTGAAGCAACTTCCTCCCCAAAAGGGAGGAAGACCACAAAGCATTTGGAAAAATTTCTCACATAAAAATCCTCTGTCTTCCTTTTTCTTCATTTCCCAACTGTTTTAATGAGACAAAGGTTTGCAAAACTGGACTCTCCATACTTTTGCAAGTTTTGCATGCATTGTCCAGACATCACTTTGGAATATGAGGTTGTTCCCTCTAGATCTCAGGAACTTCAGCTGAATCTGGATGGAGAGTGTCTCTTTTGATTATCCTGTCAGATATTGATCATTGAGTCTCTTGCTCTTTCTTGAATGCCCCCCTTTGTAAACCAGGATGCAGTCACTAGTGGGTTGACTAGTGAGATGACAGATAAAGGTTTCTTCTGACCCTGGTTTTCCAGCTCTAAGATGACTGTCAGAATCCATCTTGGCCCTCAGTTTTTTGAACATCCAACAGTTCTTGACACTGTCGTAGTTTTTTGTGTTCTACTAAGACATTCATGTTGTATTTTTGTATGACAAATGGAACTGCATCTCGGGGAAGTGAGAGTCTGCCCCACAGTGGAGTGCATGGCATTTTAAGTTTTGATCTAGTACCTTGAATCTTGGCCATGCTTTTGTAGAGCAGGTTGTAAGTTATAGGACATGGTGTGTCTACCTATTTCTTCCATAGGAAAATATAACATCCTTCCAAAGCCTATTCTATTTGCAAAAAGTCAAGACTTAGAAGACAAATGTATGTAGCTTGGAAGAGGAAAAAACAATGAACTCGCAGCTGAGCAAGCCCTGTATCGTAGTTGGCTGCAAACATAGCCAAATGTTGCCAAACCCACAGAAAATGGGGACTTGAAAGACAACATACAGATTGCCTTTTGCCTCTTTCAGAAACAGTTAATTTATTTAGTTTTACATAATGTGTCTTCAATTAGTATTTTGGGGGAGGGTATCTGTTTTTCTCTTTCAGAGCTCTGGAAGTCTAAAATGAAGTCCTCCAATGATTTCCAGCATGACTCCAATTAAAAACAGCAGATGCCCTTCCCACATGATTGCATTGCATGTATTTCCTGCCACAGCAGCAACTAGTTGACACTAGTAGTCATGGAATTTAAGAGCAACAGAAAAGACTCTTTGAACCATTAGAATTAAAATATTGGCTTTTAATTATTACTAATAAAAACCATCCTTAATTTGCAAACAATGACTTAAACAGGTCAGATAATAATATTTCACTTATGTGATTTTGTAACTTTTTGTGTGAAATTATCCATGTACAAGTTCTTTTTTTCTTAAACCCTGTTTATAATGTGTGCTGTCTTGATGGCAAACTATATAGTTATCCAAAGCTTGGTTGGTTTTGGAGCAATGTTATATACATTTTCAAGTTTTCATGTTCAGGCTGAAATGCTTCTGGAAGCATTTGCCTTTCCAATTAGAACATAGAGCTGATAAGATCATCTTTCTCAATTGACTCCCTTCATCACTACATCTGTAAACCCATTCATCACTTAAGCATAATTGTTGCTTAACTCTTGAACAATTTGTACCATTTGTACCTCAGGAAGTTTCTAGTGCTGACACTGATGTTTTATAATCTTTCTAAACCATCACCCAACATCCTAAATTACTTGTTAGCTTATTTAAGCAATCAAAAAAAAATCTAAAGCTCCTTGCAAAGGGTGGTTTGATGATAAGTATAGCAAGCCAGGAAAAAGTAGGCTATTGGTCTCATGAAAAACATATTAAAGGGCAGAACCTTGTTAATAATAACCATTTTTCCTCTGTGCTCGTCTTCTGAGCTGGCAAAGCAATTTGTCATACAATAATAGCAAGAACTAAAATCAGCAGTGTTAGAGCCATAGGAATGTGGGTTGGGGAGCCTTATATTTTCTAGTGTTCAATTAAACCACACTCACAATAGATTCACAGATACCTGAGAAAGATTGGTTTAATCATCACAGTAAGAACTTGATGTGTCCTCTTTGATTTGTGGTGAGAATTCTACCATAGACATAACAAACCTGCTCCAGTGGGCCCTTGTTGCCATAGGTATGATTAAAGGTCTTGGGGCGCGTCTCTTTCATCTGTCAAGGCACTGAGAGAGAATACATTGCCACTGTGAATCTATAAACAATTTCCCAACTGGTGTGCATCAACTTTGAGTAAAATGTTCCTGCTGATTAGAAAAGCAAGTATTTCTCTTCATGGACAGAAATGGAATTTTGTTTTCCTAATGTTCATGCAGGACAAAAACGGGTTCCAGGTAGCTCTTACCCAACAGAGATTTTGGACGGTGCCTTTAGTGATGAGGCAAACATCTCCTATGAACAAAGCCTAGAAAGAATGCAAAAATATTCTCAACCCAAACCTGGCTGCAAAAGGGGAAAATCCACAACTTATTATTATTATTATTATTATTATTATTATTATTATTATTATTATTATGTCTAATCAGTTGTACAGACCTTATATGATATCTCTGTTTTCTGGCAGATGTACCTTCAACTTTTGACTCAGTCAAATAAAAAAAGAATCCAAAAACCAAAAAACAACTCTCTGGCATTACCACCCAGCCCCAAAGCCAATAGGTTTCCTGTCATTCTGGCACCAGGGAAAGAAGAGATTTTCAGTTCTTTGCCAGAAATGATTCCCCTTTATTATTTAATCTTCATTCTATGTTCTTTATTATCTAATCTTAATTAAATAAACAAAGCTTATCTAGCCTAAGAATGCTGTCCTTCTGTTTGATGGGCCTAAAGTTTTTCTTCTCCAAACTTTAGAAGTTTATCATAAACAAAATGAAGGAAAAAGAAAAAAACCTTTAAATTCACCTACCTAAAAAACTGAAGTGATAACTTTTATAGAAAAAATGAAAACCGATTCCAAATTTAGTTATCTATATTACATAGCAGATCCCAGAACTTAACTATCAGCATGACTATTTTTTAATAAACTAGAAATGGAAATTTGATCCAACAAATATATTTGAGTGTCTATGTAAGCATTATACTAACTGCTGTAAAATGAGCTAAAAGAACATTTTGTAGGATTCCTGTAAGCATCTCAAACTCAACACATCCCTAAATAGAGAACTAGTATTCCCCTTAAACTTTCTTCTTCTCTAGTGTTTCTGATTTTATTCTATTGCACTGCCATTTACAAACGAGGGTCATTCTTGATTCCAGCCCCCAGCAACTTCCAACCTGTATTTACTGAGGCCTGTTTACCTCCTAAATATCCTCCCAAGTCTTTGTGGAACTGTGTTCCAGTTTGCCTCAACCTTGTTTATTCTTTTACTTAACCATCCAACATTTGTTTTGTGCATCTAGTTTTTTTTAGCTGAGCCGTAGTGATACAATAATATATAAGACTACTGTGTCTGTCCTCAAGACATAGTAGTCTGAGTGTCAGGCATAAGAACCCATATTATGAAACAATTAAGTAGCATATTAGAGATATAAATAGGATATTGTAATAACACCAAGAGGGGGCACCTAATCCAATCTGACTGAGAAAAACCTCTCCTAAAAACTGTTCAGGTTGATTATTAAAGGATAGGATAAGTAGGTCCTAGCCAAGGTAACAAGGTGACGGCAGAAGGAAGGCCATTCCAACCTCATGGAACAATGGGTGCCAAAGTAGCTTTGAAATAACCTAATGTTCTCTGGAAATCACAAGTAATTCTGTATATTGCAGAATATCAATTACAAAAGGGGACTGAGAAAAGTGGGCTAGGGCTAGATGATGGTAAGAGCTTAGACTTTATCCTAAAGGTGAGAGAAAGCCAATGAAAGGTTTTAGAGAGATGTTAGATTGTCACGTCTTTGTTCAAATAGAGAAATACAATAACAGTTGTGAAGGACTATTTGAAAAAGGACTAAGTCAAGGAGGGAAGTTAGACTTTTTCAAATGTCAGGTGGGAATGATAAAGGTTCACCCAAGCCGGGACAGAGAGAGTGAGCATAAGAGAGGGAGACAAAACACAAGCCCTATTTAAAAAGAGTAATATCTGTAGATCTTATCTGTGACATGAGAGAATAGGAAGAATCAAAAGATGATCAGCTTGGATGATGGATTAGAGAGCCGAACCAGCAACTGAGACACAATGACTGAGCGGTACTATCTTAGGGGAAGATGATAAATTCTGTTTTGAACATGTTGGGTTTCAGATGCCTGTAGGATACCAGGTGGAGATCTCCAGCAGGCAGTTGGATATACAAGTCTGAAGCTTGAGGGACAGGGTAGGGCTGGAAATAAAATGCTGAAAGTCCAGAAAATAGGTAATAGTTGAAATGGTGTATATAGATCATCCAGAGAAAGTGTGTAGAATAAGAGCCAAGGAAGTAATTCTTAGAAACACCAACATTTAAGCAAAGTTTAGAGAATTAGGAGCATTTGAATTTAGAGAATAAACTGTTAGAGGAGAACTCTAGTAGAGTGTGATGGCATGGAAAACCAGAAATTGAAAATTCATAAGCAGATTGAAACAGGGTTAATGTTGTTCTTCAGTACTGGAATGTATGGATCTCTTAAGGTACAGATTTTTAAATACTTGTTCATTTTAGCATTAAGAAGATCCTTCATGACTGTATTAAGGGTAACTTCAGTAAAACATTGGGGGCAAGAATTAGACTATAATAGACTGAATAGGTATAAAAAACTGAGAAAAGAGTGTGGCAAGGTGTCTCAACAAGTAAAAGTAAGAAAGTGGGAATGATATAGATTTAGAAAATGAAATGGTCTAGGGAAGTTTATAGGAGGAACAACTTTGGCGTGGTTATGGGCAGAGGGGGAATAATCAAACTAAGGGACACATCAAGAGTACAGCAGCAGGGGAGCAGGGCTACTGGAGCAAGGCCTTGAGGATCTGAGAAGGATCCGATCAAGGGCACTGGTAAGGAGGAGGGGGCTGCTAAATGAGCAGGTGGGCTGGAGCGTCTCTTCTCTATCATGGATTTGCCTTAGACTGCTGCACTATTTTTATCTTGGAACTTACACTGTCAACTACTCAAATTCATCCTTTGTGCCCCCACCAAGATAATGCATCTATACCTCAAATTCAGCCTTGTCATTTAAAATCTTTGACTGGCTCTATAACTGAAAAGGAGTCACAGAAGCCTTCACTGCCTACCATTTCTGCACCCCTTTTTTGGGACAGTGATTCTAAATAGTGCTTTCTGCGCAAAATAATTCGTGCTCATTCCGTCATCTGCAAGTGAAGTCTACCCTTTTCTACTGGCTGATTATAGAGTACAGATAAATTCTTGGTGAGAATAAATTCATTAGCCTTTAAGGAGCGCCGCCTTTTCTGAGATGGTTAGGTACAAAATCCTCTTCCAAAAGGCATCCCTTATTGAATGATGGTAACACCAGTTACATCAGGGTCTCTCTCTTAAGGATAATCAAACGGAGGATGAACAAAGAGTGTCAGCAGCTCCACACTGCTCTAGTATGATGATCCCACGAGGCAGTTGCACATCCTAGCTTCTTCAGTATTGGAATCTAAAATGTCAGTATGCCTAAGAAAGAGATGCCAACCCCTCACTCTTTCATATTCTTTGCAATAAACGCTCATTTCTGGGAGTTTACTACCAACCTTTAAGGGCCAAGCTAAGATGGACTTTGAATGCCTTACTTAGCATTTCCTCCTTAATGTTTTAATATTCTAGTCTGGTAAAAACAGGACCTGCGGTTTGGGAAATACCATATACTCTTTCTCTTTAAGCCTTCTCAAGTAATATTAGTATTTTAACTGATCCCAAAAGCCCTTACAGCAAAGGAACTGTTTAGTTTAGTTTGACCCAGTTTTTTCCCAAACTTTTTTGACCGTAGAACCACTTTTCTTTTTTTAAATAACAGCTATTAGCACCTCACTCAACACACTTAGGGAAAACTAGCATAGAGGGTAAGGTCTGAAATCACACGTGGAGTACAGATTAAATGTGACAGATTGACCACAAGCATTTATCTTCTCTTCCACTGGAAACTCCACTAAAAAAAGACTTTAAGACATAAAGCTATCCACTCCCCACCCCCAAAAAAAGACAGAATAAGAAATAACTCTTAACAGACAAGAAATCCGAATTCATTTTAAGACGTTTGATGAGCCTACAAAAAAGTTACAAAGCCAAATGAGAGGGGAGAAGCCCACTCAGACGTGACGCACATGTGCTCTGCAGACCTCTGGAATGGTTCAGCTCTCCAGGGGCCAAGGCTGAGGAAGACAAGGCTCAAAAACAGTTGGTTACAAGTTTGGGTGCAAAACTGGTGGACCGTGAGCCCCTCAACCCACCTCATGTAGTCAAGAACCTAGGCCCATACACACAATCCCTTTTAAAATTAAACAGCAGAGAGACTGGACTCTGAAACACAGGTATAGCAAAGAACAAATTAAAATAGAGGCTGCAATCAGAAAAATGAATGTGAAAATTGATGCCTGAACAGTGGAGCTCCTGAATTTCCTCTAGAATCCAGCAGACAGGCAAACATATGGCACCTCAGACAAGAGGATGGATGAGAAATCAAATGGCGCCAAAGAATCCCGTTGAAAAGGCTGGAGTGGGGCTGAGTAGACTCGGACAGTGAAGCCAGCAGTTGGGAATGTTGGTTCACACAAATTGTTTCTACATAACATTTAAGTGCCATATTCTCAAATAAAAATTCTAAGTTCAGGAAAGATAGATGGAAACAAACATCTGTGAGTTAAGGTCAAAATAGATTTAAAGACCCAGGATGTACCTCTAAATAGAGCAGGGTAGGAATTTAGCTTGTAATCAATCAGACCAATGAAGATCATTCCAATAATATCAAGAATTCAGTGACATGAATATTCAGCCACTCGTGAAACTGAGTTTAAGGCAGCAGAGTTAGTCTCTGGGGAACTGCATGGGAGTACAAGATAGAGCCAATAGTTTATCATTAAATAGGTAAGCCACTGGTCTGTATCTCCTTATAAGCAATCTCCCCACCTCAGAGCAGAATTTGTTCTCAGGACCAGAAACAGCTCTGTCTCGGGACAGGAGTTTAAAGGGCTCAACTCTGAAGAGTAAGAAGGATTGGAGATGTGGAAGGAGAAGGGGAGACTGAGACACTGCAAATCTGGAAACATGGAATAAAAAACACCCAAAAAAAACCCAAACAAAGCAAAACAGAAACCCTCACTCCTGAAGCAAACTTTAGTCTTACCCTCTCATCCTTAGCATCTTTGACCTATTCACAAGTTGGACTCCCTTCAGTCAAAGCACAGCTTATTTCATGTGGCCATAATTAATTATCGGGGACAGCAATGAAAGAATTCATTATTATCTGTAAAAATTGCAGGATTTCCTGAAATGCAATTATGAATTATAAGGACTGGCTTCTAGCTAGTGTTTGTTGCTTTATTTTTATCCCATCTCTGTGAATTCTTAGGCTACTTTTTCAGCTGGTTGTAAATTTTGTTGCTGGAACTGAATTGACTGTCCTGTCTGCAGAATAACTATACCAAATAAAAAGTACTGCAGTCATATTCATTTATCTTAAAAGACTCCATAGGCCCATTTTGTCTTATTGGTATGTTTTCCAAGCTTAGAAGCCATTGTCCTCATTCTTCTTCAGATCCCATCCCTGATCATGAAACAGGGTTGTAATCAGAACATTCCCCATCCCCTCCCCCAATCCTCCCCCACCGCACAATGACAAATTAAAGACAAGGAGTTAATTTGGATTATTTAAAGAGGCCAAAAAAATTGTCATTTAACACTCATCTTTAAAGTAATGTAAACATTGCCAAATCACACATTTATGCATTATTAATCACATGTACTAGTTCCTTATCCCTCTTGGTAGACAGGTCTCTTTATCAGTGGTCAAATCATATGCACCCAAATTTAGAGAAATATTTGGAAGCATCAAACTATAGAATTTGTATCTGATCGAGGTGATCACAGTAAATGAACACTTCAGTCTTTTGTCTCTGGTTCAAGATCTAAATCTTTCACTGATTTTTCTAATCACTCAACTTTTTATTATTTTCTGTCATTGTTATTACTATTATGCTCCAGAGGTAACCTAACATTTGTATTGCTGACAGCTGTCTTTCAAAGCCACATTCCACTTGACACTTTAGTTGGATTGTAATAATCCCAAATGGTCCTCTGATTTTGGGAAGGACCCAAATGGGCATATTTCCACACATGAGATCAAAGGAAAGAAGCAATTAGCTCTTTATTGTACAGTATATCAAACATCTTTCACTTGCATAACATTTTTCAAGCTTTACAATTGTGACTCACTCCTTTTCCTTCACTTTAGAGCCCGGAAGAGTGGGTAAAATGAGATAATATTTTGAAACTCAGAGAAAGCAGTTGGACAGCAATGCTGGATATTGAATTTTACAAACAAGTTCAAAGAAATAATAGCCATGTGAACAGATTGTCATGCCCACCATAAATTAGCAGTAAGTCCTCTTAATGCACTAAGGAACTATTCATTACATGGAAACAACATGGTGCCTGACCTTGGGGAGCTAGTCTCAGATAATGTCTTTGAAGTCATTTCATTCTTGTTCTTTCTTCAACTATCTTAGACATGTGTCTTTATATAGTCCCCTTGAGGGTGGGGACCATATCTGAATTACTCCATGTGTTTCCTAACACAAATTGAAGATTGAAAGTTGGATAGTATAAGGGAAAAAAGAAATCATTAATTTAATCATTTAATTTTAATTTTATCTGATACGGCATTTTGTTTTCTTTTGTACTGCTTTCCTATTATAAAAGGGTTACATGAATTCTTGCTAACTTAAAATTTTTTGTTTATTAGGTATGTAAATCATATTTATATTATTTTTTTAAAATAAGTTTATACAATAAAACTAAAAACTTCTGCCTTTACAGCACATACCCTCCCTCCTCCACTGAAAACTTCATTAGCAATTTGGTACATGACTCCATTTGAAACACACTCTTGATTTTAATCCCATGCAGTTAAAATTCAGGCAGTCAGCATTTATGGTTGCTGGATTTATATAACATTGGAGTTTATTTAAACTACGTTATTTCTTCTTTAACATTTTTAGAGAACAGTAACAGTTTAGGAAATGAATTTTAATTTTAATCTGCAGTATGAACATTCCTATTCTTCCTATCTCAGTATTGAATTCTGCTTATACTTGGCTTATGCAGCCAACAGATTCAGTCTATGGTAGGTTGATGATAGACTCAGTTAATATTGATGAATGAATATCTGGTATTGAAAGCCCCCTCTCATCATTGCTTGTTTTATTCCTTCCCAAATGGTCTTGGTTCTTTTCCTACTAAAGTTTTTAAGATATATTTTAGAATTTCTTTGCCATGTTCTCTCCCAGTTCTGCTGTGATTACCATTAGAATAGTACTTTAATTGGCCTGGGAGGATTTGCCATAATATGTTTTTCCATTTATTCATGTTTTCTTTAATGTCTCATTTAACCTTTGATGTACTTTTCACCAGCATCATTGTTGAACTTAATCAAGTTGTACTAATTGTAATGAGATCTTTTCTCTAATATATTTCTTATTGATAGAACATAGAAAATTATGTAATTTTTAAATATTCACTTCATAATATCTCATTATTTTTCAGTGGATTCTTTTGGGTTTTCAGGGTAAACAATCATATAGCTACAAATAACTCTTCGCCAATTTTCTATAACAAAATATTTCATAATTATAAAGCTTACATTCATTAAATAAATTGTATATGCCACTGTTAGAGTGCACAATATTTTTAAAGGCTTTTTAAAGGCTCCTGGATTCGGTTTACAGTCGCATTTTAAGAGGACTTTTTACATCTCTATTTTGACAAATGAAAATGGAAATAATTCTTTATGTTTGTCAGCTGTCAGGATTCAGCATCAGGGTGCTACTAGCTTAACAAAGGAATTAATAAACATACCTTCTTTGATTATTTCCTGCAAAATAGTTTTCAAAGGAAACCAACTGAATTAAGTGTTTATATCTCTTCTGTGAAACACACGCAAGATCGTTGTAAGCATCTACCATTATCTAACATCTGTAATGCAAAACTAAATGCAACCCTGAAATCACACAAAACATTAAAATAATATATAAAGAATGATGACCTTTTGCATGAGGATGGACCTTTATCTATTTTACATGTGATTAGCATGCAGATCATCAGGCAATTGCAAAAGCCAGAAATTAAGATAAAATTATGCAAACAAATTTAACCTTACCTTGACTTCAAAAAACTGGAATAATATTTTTCAGGGTTGAATATAATATTTATGCTTAAGTGTTTCCTTAAGTACACTTCCTAAAAACTGTTCACCAATCTTGCTATCAGCACAAACCTCCTCCAAAATGGACAGAACCTTCAGGAAAACATTTGTGCCCCTCCCCAGCCTATCATATTTAAAGTTACAACCAAGTTGATGTAGAAGGACCTGCACATAATAGAAACTTACAACCATGGGGCCTGGAATATTAATTAGTGGTTAGCTGCAAAATGAGCTCTAAATTACGACCCATAGGGATTCCTTACCACAACCCTCTGATTTCATTTGATGTCTTAGGAGTCACTTCATCTGAGGGCCTGATCATAAAAAAACAAAAGTCCTGTAGTTATAAGAATGCAAGTCATTTTTTGGGGGTTAGCAGTGTATAACTGGTGTTAAAACACATGACTATTACATTTTTTTCCTTTAAAAGGAGAATAGCCTAAATAGTTTCATGATTACAAAGGAATTCACATTCATTGTATTAAATTTGAAAAGTCAATACCAAAAGTTATGAGGAATACATTTTAAATCGCCTGTAATTCCTCTATCTAAAGATCACTACTGTTAACATTTTGGTGTAGACATTTACAGAATTTCTATTCAAATAAATCTAAAAAAGTTCATGCTCACTTGCAACATAACTAAAAATACTTATCTTCAAAATAGATGTCACATATTTTTCTCAAATATTCTGTATTTTTGGAACTGTTTTCTTTCACATGGAATCAAAAAATATGTGCCTAAATCATTATATAGCACACAAAAGAATAAAAAATTCCATGTGAGCTAGTGTTGCCTTCATTGGTTATCAATAATAAAGTTTATGTGTCCATATTGACTGAAAATAATGTCTTCCAGTTGCATTAATGTGATAGAATTAATGATTTGTTATTCATTTGTAAAGGCATCCAAACCCTCTTGGCCACTATTTTCTCTGCTTCCTACTTCCCAACCCTCCCCACAGTCTGTCCTTACCCTCTCCTTCCCCCCATCACAGCCCACCTCATTCCCTCTGATCATCAGTGCTAACAACCTGAGCTATATTAACCCAGAGATTAAAACTGATTATTATAGGATTTCACCAGGGCAACTTTTTGTAAACTGTACAAAATAAACTGTAAATATGGCATCTTTGTTTGTATATTTGTGTATGCTGATATTCATGAAATATCTGTGAATGGAATCACAAAGAAACAATATACATTGCCTCTGGGGAGGAAATTGAGTGACTGGATTTGAGAGGCAGAGATGGGAAGGACATATTTTATTATATACCCTTTTGCACTGTATAAATGCTTTACAAAGCTACCTATTAAAAGATTTTTAAGATAAAAATATACGTATGTATCAACACATATAAAGTTATTAGCTTAGAGGATATAGGGTGATTGATCCTTCAGATTCCATAACTTCTAAGTGCCCAGAGAAATGAGACCACCAACTCCACTAACTGGAACTGTGTCAGGTTACAGAAATAGAAAAGTATTTTTTCTTTTATCTGAAAACAGTTTAAGTTTCCATTCTATAAGAAGGTGCCATGACAGGTTTAGAGGACCACGTTTGAATCAGGGACCCAGCAAAGGCACATAGTATATCTTCTCTGTATGTTAGCATCTGACCTAAATACACACACACACACACACACACACACACACACACACACACACACACGCAGCAGTGTGATAGAAAAACCATCTGAGACCATCCCTTAGTGGCATTGGAGCCAGCTGCCCTGAGGTAAGAAAAATAGCAGAAATTCTAATTTCCATCTTGGTTCTCCTTGGAAGATCTCAGGCCCTTGGTCATGTAAGTCATATTTATGACCTCTGGGCAGCATTTGTGTGATAAACTGCTGTTCAGTTCTGCGAGCTCGTTGTACTTACTCTATGCCAGGCTCAAATGTCCTTAGCTGGCCTCAGTTTTTTTGCTCTCTATTTGCAGGTAGTGAAATCAAAGTCATCCAAAGAATATCATTTTATTAAAATGAAACAATCAAGAAATCATATTGTGGGAAAATATTTCAGCAAGCAAAGCAATCTACAACAGCAACAAAGCTCTGTGACAAATGCTCAGTCACCATATCACGTCAGAGGTCCAGTTAATCAGGTTTACTCTGAAATCCTTCTCAGCAGACTATGTGCAGGTACAAGGACTGTGTAGACTCGCTGCAGGAGGACTGAGTTTGGGAGTGGAGACAAGGCACCACCCGGATGACATCTAAGAACCAAATCCTGTACCTCACATGTCTTTTGGACCTACAACCCCACTCCCACACTCCGGCACACATGTGTACCCCAGGGCCCACATAGCTAAAAAAAAGTGACAATAACACCTTTTTCTACAGCTTTATGAAGTCAAGTGTACACCTGAAAATCAGTTGGTTTCAAAGGGTAAGAGAGAGGTAGAAAAACATTACTTGAAGGGTAATCATAAACTAGAACCACTGTGGGCTATTGACCATTGTGTTAATGAAGAGAAATACAGACACTTGAATGACATGGAAAAAGGATACTGCTCTTGAGTATCGTGTTACCTTCTCTATCGGTACATTAATACTAAAAAGGGAAAAAAGCAATTACATTCCATGTGCAAGTAGGAATTGAGCTTGTGTCCTTTACCAGGAGAAAATGTGGTGTTTATGATGGCTTAGACTTTGTGAATCTAGTGCTTAGGAAAAACATTTCTTCCTATTATTTTTAAATTTTATAATTGAAAGGAAAAGAACATGAATGCTCCACAAGGGAATTCGAAGAGATCCTACAAGAGAGATAGGAAGTGTAATATTTTACATTTAAAACACCAATATATTTAACTTTGCACTCTGTACTTTTCATAAACATTCCCTCCTATCCTGCCTGTGAATTTGGATGGGTGACTGCAGTCTAAGTTGATCAAATACATAATTTTAAAGTGACAAACAAAATAGAGTTCCTCATGTATTACTTTATTATGTTTCATTGATGATATTACTTAAGAAAGCTTTTCTTTGCCATTAGAGTCCTATGCAATTTAAGATTACGATTACATTTTATATAAATGTTTTGCAAAGGATTAGGCATTGTCTCAAGTGCATAGGTATTTATTTCCATAGAGCATTATACATGTCCACAAATACAACTATGTTACTAGTAACGGTTCCTGGGCAACTGTATCTAATCCAAATTTAAAACAGGCATAAAACTATTTTTTATTAAAACTGTGGCATACATATAAAACATATCAAATTCTAGCATTGAGAACTTTCTCTTCTATATTTCAATTTCAAAATAGTAAATATATTTTACAAAGGTTTTGTTGTGAGATAACATCACACAGTTACCGGGTTTTTAAAGGCTTATCCTTCTTTTCATAAAAATAATGCTGAGAGGGTTAATTCAATACATGGCTGAAAATACCAAATGTACAAATACCTCAATTTCATTACCATACAAAAAACAAAACATTTCTATTGATCAGTTCCTTAGTATGAATATCCAACTCCTTAAAAGTCTATTTTTATATATATTTTTATATGAAAGTAAACATGAATTTATATTTAACTGTCTAAAATTATATTTAAGTACAAATATCACTTGATATAAACAATACATATCTGGATCTGTGAGATAGATTTTCAAAAAGAATGTGATAAAATAAGCTTTTGATGTGAAAGATTTTTCTAATATCTGCAGCTCTATGCAAACATCAGTTTCAGGCTTTCAAAGATTGTCTTTTAATGATATAAAATGTTGCCAATTCATGCAGCTTCTCCATCAAGTTTTAATGTATTTACTTATACTATAACAGGATTATAGTTGGTGGAAGTTTTTTGGAATTTACTCACAAGCCAACTGTAATAACTGTCTGACTGAGGTTAATCTGGCAATTAACCTCTTCATCATTGAAATAATAATGATTTTAGAAACAATTGTAATAATACTATTAATAAATAAATGTCTTCTAGTAATAGTTTGTGTTGAGAGTATCTCTTATTTTCCTTTTTCCCGGAGATGTGCATGCTTACAATAGTGACTACTTGGCCAGGATATTATCATGCAGATCCCACTGTTGGAGTGTGGCTCAACAAGATAAGTATATAGTTTTTTCCAACCCTGATAGTCTCTAAATTTTGATCAGATGAACTCTCTGCTGCTCTATGCTCACAACTTTGGACACATTGCAGTGACAAGCATTTTTTTTTTTAAGATAAGGCACTAAAATACTGGGAATCACTTTAGTAACTCCTTAACTGAAAAAAAAAAAGCACATTTTGTTTTGCCTTGAGAAAATAGGTGTGTGTTTATGTGTGTGACGGTGTATTTTTATGTGCTTAACAAGTTCATAATTGGAGTGGGAAAAATAGGAGTAGGCATTTTCAACATTTTTAGATGTAAAAGTTAAAGGAAATGTATTATTTTGGGTAAAAATTAATCAGGATCCAACCTAAAGAAAACATTTATAATATTAAAAGTTAAGAATAACTGTATGAGCATTTCCACGCATCACTGCTGACATTGTGCGTGTGTGTGTTGAAAGACACAGTGTGCTGTTTGCCAGCCATCCGAGTGGATGGATAGGATCCTGTGGGAACAGAATGAAAAAGGAGGGCTCACCATTGCCTTCTAGGTAGGTTTCTGTTTAGGTCATTTAATCTTGCTTACATTAGTTGCCCCTGAGCCTAGCAGTCATCTCAATGAAACAATGTTTCCCACTTAGAAAGCATGGGAAGAAATCACTCTTTTTTGAAATGGACGTAGTTCTGGTGATGTTTATGGCAAAGACACAATGCTGTTGTGCATCTCATTTCTTCTTTCAGTTCTGTTTCTGAAGAGTTCCAAGAAGAAATACAGAAAGTAGTCAAAAGTTATGTAACCCAGTAAGAATTATTTCCAAGTTCTGATGCTTTGGCATGAGTCGGGGGAGGGCAGTGGAGGCCTACCATAGTAAGAAGGTTTAAGAGCCTGGAGAGATTATTAGGGTTAGGAGCTTATTAAATATTATCTTATGAACTCCATAAGTTGAGAAAATATGGGAAGAATCATCAGCATCTAAAGTTTCTTTCTGTGAATTTTCATCTTATAAAAAGAAACAAATCAAAAAATGCCACTGAAATCAGTGGCCAAGATTATCATGTTTAAAACGAACATAGTTTTGAGTCAGCTCACATGGGCTGATAAACTTCAAAAACATATATCCACGTACAAAGTGATACTACAGCAGATTCTCTGCAAATGCTACTGTAGCTTTCTTTTGAAAGTGTATTTAAAGTTCAAATCATTCTGGTTGCTCTTGGAAACTAAGGCATTTTTATAGATAACTTAGACTTAAGGGGATGAGCCAGAAGTTGTCAGAAACCCCAAAGATGGCAGGAGAGTGCCAGTGCCTACAGACTGGATTTTATATTTGGCACAGCTTCCAAGGTTTCATACTGTCGAAGAATCTTTTATCATGTTTTTATTGCTGCAGTAACTGCTATTATCAACGTACATATTTCTTTTATGATTCAGTCACTGGGTGTAGGGGGCCAGAGAACTCTTTTTTTTTCCTAATATAGACCATGCAAGCCTCCTAAAATGATTCTCCATTTGTTTTCTTTATGTTCGTTGAAATATAAAGAATTTGTTTAATGGCTATATTAAATGTCAGATCATTATGCTTTAATACAATCAAAATACTAATTCTTCAAACCTATCAAGAATATTTACAATTCGTAAGTCTATGCACAATGTAAATGAAGATAATGAATTAAACCCAACAAATAGTAAGAACAAAATTAAAATAAACACTCTTAGAGAAAACATTATAAGAGGGTTTTATATCCCTACTGCGTTGTCATGTTAGGTTTTGAATTTGATTTATGCTGACTGGCTGTTGTAAGGACACATTTAATATATATAGCCAAGGTATTTTCTTAAGAAATTTATATACAGTATTATATTATTATTTTTATTACATGAAAAAATGATTCCTATAAAATTCGTTACAATGTTCAGATATTTTTTAAAAGCAAAGTAATTATAATTGGCTATTCACACATCAAAATTCAGAAGTAACATAATCTCACAAGTATAAAATGTATGCAGTTGATTCTCAACTATGTAATGACTCTTCTTATTTTATGCTTGGCTGGTAAAATACATCAATTTGATGCAGCCTTTAGTGACAGGCTAAATGATTTGACGGTGATGATATATGATTTGTTTAGATATTTTGTTCAATTGTATTTCTATTTTTTTTTCTATAAAAACATCTGTTCAAAATCTGCAGATTGAAATGTCAGTGTACAACATCAAGGTCAACTTTTAAATTTTCTTTACACTCCATAATTTAATTTTTATTTGGTCTATAATTGGTATGCATTAAAAAAATTATGAATGTTGGGAAAATGTAAAGAACATTACAATGAAATAGGCATGTGTTATAAAATAAAAATCAATCGTATGTCTGCTAATCTCCACCTTGATGTTAGAGGTTGTTTGGTCTGGAATAGATCTTACATTCTTCACAGGTGAAGATCTGGGAATTCAGAATTCCTGATGTCCTTTTGCAGTTAATACATGGAGGCGAGAGAGTAGTACAAAATGAGCAAACGTGTCTTAGTTAATCTGTGAGAGGCCTACAGCAGTCAGAACAGGGTGAGGAGGGGCTGCAGCACAGACCTTCACCCAGGAGAGCCTCCTGGATCCTAACACAGATTAAAAAATTGAGCACCTTCTCCTTCTGCCTTTGACAGATCTTGGACATCTCTTCAAACATCTTCTTAAGATACAAGTCACTTTGGAGGTTCTCATTCCTAAGGAAAAAGAAATAATAATTCTCAAACTTTATTGGACCAAATATTAGAACCTAGATTAACCAAAGAGCAGATGAATGTGCCCTTAATGACACCTTCTTCTTTCCCATCAGGGAGAACAGGAAACCACCTCTACCCATCAATACAGTGTACCCTCTAGAGTCCTTGAAATAGCGATTATTGCTCACTTAATTTTTTCACCCATAGAATCATTCACCCACCACATGACGTTTCCTACTTGTCTGTACTTTTGCCTTTGAAATGGGACTCGTGAGGTCTTTTCTTTGCGCATTTAATATGTAATACAAGATGCATGCAAAAACTTAGGTTTTTACGTTTTCCTCCTTGCCTTAATTATGTGTAACATGAAGCTTCTGTTTTAACGGGCATGAGCTTTCCAGTTTTACAGTATCATAAAAAGAGTTTATGAGCCTTTTGTTAAAAATCAGTGCCTATGTCACTGGCAGGGCATGAAATGATTTGCAGCTACTTCTACTTACAAGAAAAAATTTAGTCTGAATTCAGAGTAATACCGGAGGAAACTGAAACAATGCCTTTTCAGCCTTAAATGGTTTAGTCATCAAATGGCACAGTTTTGAGTTCATCAGTTTCTACCACATGCGCACATCCCCTGGGGAAAACCTGGACTCTGTTCATACTTGTCTCTAAAGAGGCCCCATTTCAATGTTCATATTAGTTATGCAAAATCAATGGCATGTTTTTAAAGGGTGTGGATACAACCCTGAGCACAAGTTACTCCTGCCAAGAATAGGAATCATTTCAATAGGACAGAGTTCCACGGCCATATTATTGGTAAACATTCGGAGCTCTCTCTTGGCCACCTACTGTATAAATAAATTGATATCTTCCATGAATTATTTATGGATTCTGAAGTGAGGCTGATACAGACATTGCATCTCAGGTTCCTATTTCACAGAAGAATGGGCAGTCTCAAGTGGGCAATCGGCCTGAATGGTATTTTTCCGTGTCCTGGGGTCATAAGTCTTTGAAGTACTGAATTTCTGGAAGTCGATTTCTCTTCCTACAGAAGCCTCCCTGGGCATCCTCTTCAATGAACTGTTATCAAACACAGTGAAAATACCTATCTTCCCCTTACCACAAAGCACTGACTTCCCTGCTGCCTCTGCAGACTGCGGGAGCCCCAAACCAAGCCTTTCCTTGTCTGTGTGTGGGCACAGCATGTCCGATAAGGGACTCAGAAACAGGAATTGGGGTTTATTTTAAACAAACGCATACTGAGTAAATATGCATGCACACAGGTGTGTGTAAGGGTACGTGTTTGTGCATACACAACACACACATGCAAAACGAAATAGATTATAGAGAAATTCCAGGTAACCATATATCCTCGTATTCGTTTCTTTAAAACATTCCTCTTCTTTTTCACTTAGAGCAGTGTGTGAACCTATAGAAGAACAGGTTCTCTCTCTCTGGATGCCTTAGCCAGGTGCTCGCCTGGACATGTGGAGAATGTGGTTGCGGGCCTCTCTCTGCCAAGCGGCGCGGGGAGGATACCCGAGGGGAGGTGTCTGGCAGATGCTTCTCCTGGGAGGTGACAAGCCACCAAACGGCCAGAAGTCATCAGAAGGAGAAGATGCTGGGAAAGGCTTGACCACAGCGTGACGGCTGCCACTGTTAAAAGGACAAGGAGAACGTGGGAGGAGAAAGCAGCCCGGGCAGCCACGCGTCCTGCTGTCTGATAGGAGTCCCCCCTTCGGAGGGATTCCTGCCCTGCGCCCCGCCCCTCTGCCCTCCTCTCCACCCCGCCGCCTTCCTGAGCGGCTCTGCTCCCACAGGGCCGCCCCGCTGGCCTGGCTGAGGAGCCAGAAGGCCGCCGCAGCAGCCGCTTCAGTCCTAGGGGCTGCGGCAGAGGGCCCCCCCACCCCTCCGGGCCCCCCACCCCCCACTGGGCGGACGGCCCTGGGCGGGATCATAGCTCTACGGCTCATTCGGCTAAAACACAACAGCCTTCCCCCCAAGTCAAATTTGTTTTCAGCCTCTACCTCCTCGACTGGATTTGTTCCCCCTATTGTTAGTTCCGCAGTCCGTGTGTCCATCCCTGTCATGGTACTGCGCAGATATAGTAGTCATCCATCATCACCTATTTACATCCGACCCCACTAGCCTTAGCCCCTGGGCTGACTCTTACTCATCTTTCTACCATCCAGTATCTAAAGGGGGCAGGCACGCACCAAATGCTCTTCTCCCAAGCTCTTTTCTCTGCCTACGACTTCTCAGCTTAGATGCTCTCTCCTCCAGGAATTGGGCTCCATTCCCCCAATACAGGTCACAGTGTCCTTCCTTCGTGGTACCAGAGCACTCTACTTACCTCTATGCCTGCCTTTATCATTCTTTGTCTGTTTCATAATTTGTACCACCTGGAATGTCAACTCCATGAGGAAGGGATGTTTTTGTTTGTTTGATTGTGTTTATTTATTATTGGTTCTTAACTATTTTATTGAGATACAATTTGCATACCATAAGGTTCACTCATTTAGAGCCTACAATTCAACCATCACCATACTCTAACTTCAGAACATTTTTGTCACCCCAAAAAGAAACACAGTAGTCACTCTCTACTCTTCCCCTCCTCTGCCCTCTCCCCCTGCCCTTGCCCCCGGCTTTAAGCAACCGCTAATCCATTTGCTGTTTCTATAGATTTACTTAACCTGAACATTTCATATAATATGTAGTCTTTTGTAGCTGGCTTCTTAGTCTTCACTAGTATTTTAATCTCTGCATTCTAAGTGTAGAAATAAATGGCCTAGCAAAAAACATTCAATGAACTTTTATAAAATATAAATGCACAAATTCTAGCATTTCCTGAAGTCAGAGACTATGCTCAAATAGAACTTATCTAAGAGACTTTGGCAAAAGCATTATGTTAGAAATAGCATTATCACTTCCTAAAACCCTCTCCAGCAAATACCAGTTGTTTGCTTATTCCCACTGCGCCCTGAGGACTGGGGTGGGGCAGAAAGAGGTAGCTGGAGAAAGTTCGAGCCATTTTTGGAAGCTGCCTGCCTGGACTGGGGGAGGCTGTCTGGCGCTCAGGGACCTACTGACACCAGGTGCAGGGCCCTCAGGCTGCCGCCCACACAGGCCTACGGCGCTGCAGGTCTCCCTTTTGTCGGACTCACTGCTTATCCCAACAGTTGTTTATGCTTCCTCTGCCCTGCCTCTGTCGGCCGGAAAGGGTGTGATAAAGTCATGCCTAGGTTTAATGAATCATCAGGACTTAGACATCAAGCCCTCATAAGTGTACTGAAGTTTTAAGAGAGGACATAGTAAGACATTTTTAGTTTAGTTTAGTGCAACTTCAGGTACCAGCAATCTAGAAATGGGGCTGTTGGTTGAAGCAGGGAGCATCACATAACTTATCCCAAAGATTCTGCCATTCCCAAGAACAGATCAGACAAAAGAGATGCTGCAGTAATGGCCCCATCTAGAACTGTCTGCTAACCGGATCCCAGAGTATGTCAGAAGATGTCCACACAATGCCCTTGGGCCATGCATGCCAACAGGGCATGACTTCTGATCAGCAGAAATATTCTATTAACTTTTTTTTTCTACTGTATTATTGAAAAATGCAATATTAGTGCAACATCAGAACTCATTTTTATGTCATAAATCTTCCTTTAATTTTATATATAATAAGTGCTTACAGATGCAAATCATGTTTAAATGGATGGACAACATGGTTAAAAGAAGTATTGGCCATATTGTGGTAATTTTGCAAACAGCTGTTTCAAGTTAACATATGTGTATTCCCAGTCTTGTGTGTATGAGATACAAGTTAATGTCAACAGCACATTAACAATGCAACTGAATTTAATTATAGAATTGAAAATGCTATTTGTAGAAGGATCACATTTTCCCTGAAAAGCATAGGTAGGGAACATCTGTTTCTGGTGAGTTTCAAGTAGGTTCTTGCATCTTTTTTACTCACTGATTCCATAATTTTTTTTGCAACAGTGGGTTAACTAGAAGGGTTCCCTGCATATTTTTTTCCTAAAACAAGATAGCAGATAAATTCTTCAGCAGCTTAATCTTGCAAGTGGTGTTATATACACCTTTTAAATATGAATCTGAGAATTGTAAAAACACTGCAGACCATGAGAAAGGTACTCTGACTTTTGCACAAAGTTGTTTCTGGAAGGAAAGCGTACTTGCTTTGTTACCAGATGGCTCCCCAGTATGTCCACAATTCTTTATTTTACTAGGTTCTTCAGTTTGAAATCCTTTCGATTAGTGAAATCACTTAACATTAACCTCCAGGTTCTCTTAAGATGCTAATATCCTTGGAAGGGTGGGGCCATTAGACATTTGCAGTACGAGTGAACTTAATAACGTTATTTTTCTCCCAAAAGCTCGCAAAATTCAAGGAAGTCAGTAAATAAGGGGATGGGGGGAAATTTTGGAGGGAGCCCTGTGGCGAAGAAGATTCCTCTGGTAGAAAGGGGAGCCTGAGCAGAGGGGCACTGGTTGCCAGTGGGCCTATGACTGAGTACCATCCTGTGCCAGTTCACCTCTAAAGGCTAAACTTTACAATCACTTACGGTTGAATAATGGACTTGGAATATAGTACCACTGAGGAATTGCTACAGGAATTCAGATTATTCACCTGGAGAGGTAAAGACTTCAGAGTGGACCTAATGGGGCTGCTCCCATTACCCACAGTCGTGGGTTTTTGCAACTCAGCTTAGTCAGGAGACCTAATAAACACATCTCTTGCTCCCTCTAGCTCTCCACTTGCTAGTTTCCACCACTGCCCAAAGCAACAGAAAATCGTGCTTCATTGCACTGTACTTTCCAGCAGGAGCCCCCCCACCTGCATCTCAAAGCAGGCCACTTAGAGGGTGGGCAAGGATGCAAACATTGTAAAAGTGGAGACAGTCATCTGCTTGACTGTTGATGGAAAGAAAAAGTTTATACTTGTCCTTTATTGCTTAGAAGATTTGAATGCAAGTGTAATCTGGCTACAATGCCAACTCTCTCAAGGATTGCCAGGATCCATAGGGCTGCTCTAGTGGGCTGAATATCCTAAGGGTCTTACCCATTCTCATGGTCCCATGCAGGTGCATTTTTCAGAAAGAAAGGGTGTTACCCCTTCATGTCTATAACAATGGTCTCTCCTACAGCCTCCAAACATTACAGATCATGTTTATGAGAATATATGTTCATCAAGCTTCTGAGATGTGAATGGTTCCTGAGAAATTAACAGGGTAAAACTATGCTGCTGTGAAATTTTATGTGGTAAGGAATTTTAAAGGATTTAAAAAATTTGACTAGACGTGCCCATTGTCTCTGGCCTCTGAGAGGGAAGATAGTTCAGTGGCTGAAGAGTAAACTACAAAAGCTTTTATCCTTTCATGCCAATAAAAAACATAACTGTTACCTAAACAGTGTGCTCCACTTTGCAGTGTTTATTTCTATGCTGCACTGAAACATGGCTGCTGGCAGAAGTTTTCTTGGGCAAATAGCATTCAAACACTTAAACCACCTGTTCTGATTCCAGGTACAGCTTTTCTCTGAGTTGGGAAAGGCTAGAACATCAATTGAGAAGGTAAACCAGTTTTTTAGTTTTGTCCATCAGGTTACAAGAAGGAAAGAAGAAAAGGAAAAGGAGGAGGCAACAGAATATAAGAAGAATAAGGAAAAATAAGGAATGGCTGCAAAAAGAATTCAGGGAAGAAAAAAAGAGGAGTTTCAGAACCCTAGGAAATGGTAACAGATGTCATTTGGTGCGCTGATTATCAGTCAACCAGAATGGTCTAGAATTAAACCACAAGTTCAGCAAATAGATCTTAAGAGGATAGGCCACAAACAGGCAACAAAAGGTCATAATCTCTGGCTGAAAAGTAAAATGTTTAGTTTTCCAGATGTGTGTTTGGTTTCACAGCTGTTAGGCAGCTATACTGCTGACAGAACATAAAGATGCTCTTACAGAGAGGATAACTGTAGTGGTAAATGGACAGTGTGTTGTTTTACACTAACAAATCTGATTGGCGGTACTTTCAAAAACGCCTTTTGGAAACGATGAGGCCTTTTCTTAGCTTCGTGTTCAGAATTCTGAGCCTTTCCTTGTTTTAGGAATAAACCTGACCACTGTAACTCACTTGCTAATTGTATTTCTCACCTTTCCCAGTAATAAAAGTTGTCCTTTTTTCTGATTCAAGTGATCCCAGTGTAGAAAATTACCCTTTTAAGTTATCAAGCTATTTCAGTGAGGACTATGTTAAGAGTTTCAGTACAAAACTGCTAACACAAAAACAAAAACCACATTTAGACAATGAATGCTAAGACCTTTTGAGCCTTCTCCTCTACTAGATGGAAGAACATTAGCCAATATCATCAAAACAGGAGACTGGAATACTCTGCTCTGGGGAATCTGATGAGCCTAAGAAACAAAACAAAAATAGACTGATACTGAGGATTCACCGATAAAATGACACATCGAGATCAGCCTAAAATAAAACTCAGAGTCAGTCATTCCTACCCACATACACAGAGCTTCTAATTTGCTTTTAGGTACTCCACTCATAATCTTGAGCAACAACTAAGGATTAGCAGACATGTGAGGCAAGCTTCTCAAGTGACAGGTAGAGACAAGGCAAACAGAATAAAGCGACTTGGAAGAAACATTCCAGACCAGAACAGATCAGGGGACACTGGTCAAAAAGATGATCTGACAAAACTTCTGATTCAGAGGAGATTTAGAAACTGGCGAGGATTGGGATTGAATCTGTGACAAGCGCATAGAAACCAGACAAGTGGGGGGAAAGCAAATGAGGAAAAGGACAATAACCATAGTATATTCTACAGCTTAGTACAAATAACACTATGTGTCATAATGATACAAAAACTGACTGCTGCTTTAACCACAGTTTTGAGATATCCATACCAGGAACTGAAAATACATGTGAGAGGGGGATGAACAGAGCAAATCCTCAACTTCCACAGATAATGGCCTAAAATTCTCCAAATGAAGAAGTAACAGTGTAAGTTTAATATTTAGCAAATTGGCACAGAATATGAAAATAATTCAGCTGAAAGAGCTGAAGTTACTGCTCCTGATGAGAGGTAAATGTCAAGTAGGAAACTGCTCTTTTTCATTACAAGTGCTTAATTTCTTCATATGGATGATGTTTTGAAACCTATGGTATTGGGAGAATTTTAGTGGGAGGATCATCTTCCATAAGTTGTTTTGCAAAGTTCCATTGATTCACTGTTGTACTCCTTTGATTGGATTACTGAAGGGTGCAGTTTAAATATTAGGAAAGGAGCCACAGAAAGATCCAAGACTCCCTGAGGGCTACTGCATAAAACTAAGCCAGAAAGATAAACAATGATGCATGAGCTTAAGCTTTCTAAGTGGTTCTTCTGTTTTCTCCAGCTTTGAAATATATTTATGAATTTCAACTCCTTTCTTTTGTTTCTGAATTCCAAGTCAAGACACACCTTAAAACAAGCAATCAGCAAAAATAACCCTGCATCATATGTGCTGTCAAATGACTTAAATTATCCTGAAAAAAATACACATATTTCTTTACAAGCAATCCCAAGCAGCAATACCATTTTCTCTACTCCAAACTTATACAATTTACCAACAAATAATTATGCTTATTAAATGAATCCAAATATTTCATGAACATTTTTATGAACATCTAGATTATACATAAATATTATGTTTCAGAAATTTAGCCTACTGATTTTAAGCCACCTGTTTATTATCAGTTTTGTGATTTGCCCTCATCCACCTTCCCAAACTTGTATTGACTCCTCTAGGCCACCCAACGTGCTTCTGGGCCACTTGCCTGAGATGACACTGTGTGAGGGATCAAAAATTAATTTTAAGGTTACCAAAGGAAACCACAAGGAGAAAAGTAAGCCATAAATGTGTTCTAAGGTTTAAAAATTGGAGGAGGACATTGTTTAGGGACACTGATATTTGGTGAAATCATCCCTCTGCTGCTTAGGCTTGATTTGTAAAACTGAGAGTGCCTGATAAGAAGACACTGCTGTCTTAGCAGATTTCCCAGGGTGGGAGAGGCAGTACCTGATACTAACCACTCCCTACACCCTACACGGATGCTCATTTTCTCGGCATAACTTGTCTTTCTGGAGAATAGAGTCCAGAGCATTCATGTCATAGTTAACCTGCCTATAGCTTCTCCCATGCAGATTCTTAATCTGCCTTCCCGTCTGTTTTGAGGCCTTGCAACACTACCCTTTACTGTAGGTGACAGGACTGATTAACTGGCTCTCTCGGTCCCAGGAACTGAAAACTTCCTTCAACATTTCTGTATTCTCGTTTCTTCTATGGTGAGGAAATCCGAACCCTTTTCCCCACCCACCTCACTGGCTGCTTCACCCCTGTGGAGAATGAGTGGCCCGTCAATTAGTCTCCATCACCCGTGGGTGCTTCACAAACCAGAGAGGGCCTCCTTCCCTTGCCATAGTCCTGGAGGTCATCAAGTAATGCACGCTGTCTTCTCCACTTGCTGTTGCCTAATGTAGCTTCTTGTCTCAGGCTGAGACCGGGTGGACAAATTGGGCCAAACTTGTTTTGTCAGCCTTGCTGTCTGGATTCAGGAGGAAGTAGGGATAGGAAAATTCACTTAGCATAATCTAGCTCTGCTAGGAAGCCTTACACTTACTAAAGCTGATATTTTGCCCAAACTGGTTCAGTTTTCTCTGTGCATGTTTTATTCATCCGAATCCCTGGGGCAGGGAAGGGGGTGGAGTACGAAGGGTAAGATTCCAGCATCAAACCCCACCCTGGACTGCCAACAATTACTATAAGGCTAAGATATGCTGAGGGTCAAATCAGTTCCTGAAGGGCAACTCCTTCCAGCCAAAGCCTGCTATATAACTCAGTTAACCTATAAGGCAAATACTAGTTCTCTACCCAAAACAGCATTAAAAGTGGCTCCACTGCATCTGTCTTGTGCTGCCTTCATGAGCGTGCCCTGGGGATTCCAGACAATATGCTGGGGCTCAAGTAGCAACTGGAATCTTTTACCCAGTCGGCTGGACTCAGGCTCTGTTCTGGCATGTGGCCCTGTGTATCAATATTGTGGTTTTCAGCCCATTTTGGAAGCTGCTTTGCTAAGTCATGTGACAACCCCAAAAGTTGGTCTGGCACCAGAAGACTTCATCAGATTTCGAACTTGAGAGCCCTCAAGTCGGCTGTTTTTGTATTGATGCCTCCCTCCATAATCATTAACAGGAGGTGAGAGGGCTGCAGTTGGAACACACCTCACACCTACTATGCAATTTGTGTTTATGTCTCTGAGCCCTCGTAAATCTCCTGGACTCTGAGCACTTGCCCACTCAAATAAAAGCACTCTCTGGGGGAAACTCCCGGAAGAGTTTGAGTTATTAGCCTAGCTCCACAAACTTACCTGGAAGGGGCCCACGGCATAGCTACAGACTTGTCAGAAAGATTTAAGAGTATCAGTTTATTTGCTGATTTTAACACTAGCAGAAACTGAAGCTGTGAAGACTCCTGACACAGCTGTCCAGTGGTCCCCTTGGAACTTGTGCAAATCTTGGGGCACACACTAATGCAGTGTACAAGTACAAGTCGTGGCGAATTTCCAATTGAAAAGTGGCAAAGCAGTAGATTATGTCAATGCTGACAGCTCTCAACTTAATGCTTCATTGATTCCACTGTTATGAGAGATTCCTTGTCTGTTAAAACAGCAACCACTCAAGCATTATTGAATGCCTCCTACACATTCAACCTTGTAGGCCATGGGGAATGGCAAAGAATGGCTCCTACTCTTTGATTTCAAGATGTTTGTAATCTAATTGGTAACTTAATAATTAGAGCACATAAAACTATCAGAGAACAAAAGTGAATTAAGTGATCGATCTCTGGTAGGTACCTTTGATGATGCAGGAACAGAGAAAGACATTAATATGGTTAATTGTGGAAGGCTTCCTGCAGGGGGTGACCTAAAGGATGGGTAGGTGAGTTCAGGTGAGTGAAAAGAGGAGAACATTCTAAGCTCTTAGGAAAAGTGACTACGAGGAAATAGAGTGAATTTAATCAGAAGTGACTGCTGTAGACAAACCCTGAATAAAGGGTTTTAGAAGTCAAATCAAAGGGTTTAAAACTTAAGTAGAAATAAGTAGAAATCAGTCAGGAAAGTGAAAAAAGTAGAGTTAAGTTCAAATGTGATCCACCATCATATGAAGACTGAAACATGAGTAAATAACCAAACTCTATTAGGTGCTTGGCCAGACTAAAATTCTATTTTAATGTGCTGCCCACCCATAATGAGGACATTAGCCAATGGTTAAAAATATCAACAACCTTGAATACAAAAGCAGTTTTTGCAGTTGCTGATTTTTGACTGGGGTATTTTGCTACGAGAAGGGTATTTATTACATCACAACAATTAAATGTAATTATGCAGACGAACAGTTAGAGTAAGAGACTATGGAGTCAGGTCTTTCTAAATGACTTTTCCCTCTACGTTTTCTCCCTTCAAATTTGAGATTGTTCAATTTTAGTAGAAAAGAGAAAAAGAGAGGGTTTGTTTTTTCCATTATAGACACCCCAGTGATCACTCCACAAATACTACTATAAAAAATGCTAATGACCGATTTTTCATGTAGCTTTCTTGATACCTTATTAAAATCAATAATTCATTCATGGACCTGTTTTATTTTACAAAATCCAGGAAAACTTTCTTTGAAAAGGGAGAATCAACACTGTTTCAGTTTTGTGTATTTAGCTTACTTGTGCCCTTGGGCAACAATGACCACTACTGTTGGTCAAGAATTGTGTTACTTATTCCTGTCATTTTGAAAAGGTTGCATAATCCACACAAAGACCACTAGAGATAAATTCTAGTAACACTTTATGAGGCCTTTTCAACCTTAATTTCCAGGACAGGTAGACAAAAAATTTTTTTCACTTTTGTAGTTGTAGGCATGTAAAATGCAAGACAGAATCCTTTTCCAAGTCCTGCTCTTTCTCCTAGTTCTGTCACAAGTGGTTTCCTCTTTTGCTCCACATCTGTCATTCCTACAGGCTTTTCAGGCCACCAAAGGACACCAGGACATCTAGAATGCCATTCTCCACCCCCGCCTAAGAGCCAGTGGTCACAGTCCAAGCTCTGTTCCACCCTGGTAGCATCCAGGTGCTATTTAAAATAGAATGGATGAGGACCCAGTTATTTAAAGTCACCTTTGGTCTTCTGTTCTCTCCCAGGAGTTAAGACCAGCTGGGGTGCTTCTGGTATCAGTTTCCAGGATGTAAGTCTCTGTGATCTGCAGCAGAAATTCTTACAACAGGGCCCTCAGAAGTCTAGTCCTCTGATGGACTGCCAGAGGCTGAGTCCAAGGCGTATCTCTGCAAGCGGACTTTTTGCTGAGTTTCCCAGGGACTGAAAGAAAACTACCAGGAGAAACAGGCTCCTCTGGGTTCTACAAGAAATCATCTATGACTGTCTTGAGTGGGAAGTAGGATTTATTGCCAGCCAGCTACTTATCTGGTTCAGTCAGCCCAGCTGGGTAATGATGACAACTGTCACACTCAGTCCCTCAAGAGAGCTCCTTTGTGTGAAGTGAATAGGCTTGAAATCTTTCTCTCCCTCTCCTAAATATCCTTTTCCAGAAAATAGTTCAAAACACCTTACCCCTGCTAGGAAAACAAATTCACATACATGCCTTCCTTGTGGAATCAGGAAGCTACAGGATGCCTCAGGAATCTGTGCAAACTTCAAGGCACATGGCACTTTTCTTAACAGTGTTAATCAAATTTTAGGTAGCTGGGTTCAGATCATGAGGTGACATAATACTGGCTCTCATTGTGGACAGAGAATGGCATGATCTTTACAATATCACATAGATATGGGCACCTGAAGCTTAGAACAATTGCACGACACAGTAAGCACCAGGTCACATTTTTTTGGTCAGTTAATATTTTGTCCTCTCTCCAAATTATAAAATCAAAAATAATAAATAGGAAATGAGGCTCATGCCTGCACTAAAGATACTAAGAATTTGAGATGTGTAGTTGTATAGATCTTTGAGCTTGACCCATCATTTACTTTATTTCTCAACTCTGAAGAGAGAGCAAAATCCTCACTACTGAAAAGTAGAAATTTATATTAAGAGGAGATATAGATTAGATTATGAAAGAGCTCCTCACTTTCATAGTCCAGGATAAATAAAATTTATCCTGTTATCTTGTTAACTTCTTTTATCTTCTAAATAAAATTTCATATGACCTGGTAAGATTCCAATGTATTTTAAAGCTCAATCATTTTCAAATATTTCTGCAATTAAAATGATTCATAGTAAATTGAAATCCAGAAACAAAAGTAGAACCGAAGATAGAAGATGGGGGCCGAAAATCTCTAACGTGTGCTGCCCTGAGAACGAGGCTCACCTCTCAAGGAGACAAGTCCTTATCATGACAAGGGTTTCCTCCTACCAGAAGTCCAAGCCCATTAGTAAATGCAGTTCTTCTTGTTGCCGAGGGCGCGTGCGCGTGCGCGCACACACACACACGCACTATGTCCCTCCCCACAGCCTTATGGGAACGCCAGTTGAGACTTGGATCTGAAACAGAGCTTTTGATCATTTTACAAGTGAGAAAAGTGAGGCTCAAAGTTGCATTTAATTGCCCAAGATTAGACCTGCTGTCTAAAGACCCTGCCACCCAATTGAGCTCATTGCTCTTTACGCTGTTCCTCACAGCCTAGGAAAACCAGATAGCTAAGAGTGGGAAGATGGAAGGAAGTCTGTGCAGGCTGACATCTGCCTCAGTGAGACCCACTTCAGGGAGGCTGCTTCAAAGGAGACCCACCCACTATGGTTTTTTGTTCATCTTTAGAGGACAGAACAACTTTTTTTGATGGAGATGTGTCTGAACTGTGACATAAAGAGCCATGGGACACAGAAGAAAACTTAAGACCCTGAGGCCCAGTGCTCTGGGATTTTATCAGGGGAAAAAAAAGGTTTTGAGTTAGATTATGCAGCAGTACGTTCTAGTGGAAAAAACAAGGCCTTTAAAATAAGATTGATTTTTTTACTCTACTGTTTACTAGCTGAGTGAGCTTGAGTAAGTTTTTAATCTCTCTGAATTAATTTCCTTACCTATAAAATGAGTATCAACCTTGGGGGGACTGAAATTTTGTGTGAAGAGAGAGACAGGCAAAGAGAGACAGAGAAAGGGAAAGAACACAGGGGCACATAGGAGGCTCCCCGTGCATGAAAGTTCCCGAAGCCTGGCCCAACGTAGGCTCTCAATTGTCTAGTCAATGAATGAAAAGCCTACTTCTTCAGCTGGATCAACTCCTGCAAATAAGTCTCCTTTGCTTCAGTGGCATGGACAGAATGACCCTAAAGGCCTTACTTAGGTGGTACAAAAGAGGTATGGTACTCAGGCCTTTATACTGTGTCTTGGACTTGAAAGTGGTTGACCCAGTGGTCTTAGCCTCTAAGAATAGAATACTCTTGAGTACTCCTCTAAAGGTTTTATCTGGATGCCTGGACAGTGCTGGATCCCTAAAGTAACAATGAAGGCAACATTCAAGTGACCGCCCCCTCACTTCCAAACTAGATGAAGATAACCCCCCATGTCTGTCCATGGCACCCTGTACACCCCCTGTTCACTGCACTGTACTGTAATTGCTTGCTCATGTGCCTTTACAAGTAGGATGTAAACTCCACTACCATTTAGCTCATCACCATCTCCCACTTTTAACTCGTAAGAGAGGCTCAATATATATTTTTAAATGAAAAAAAAATCCAACAACTTCCTTTAAACATCTACCACTATTGACCCTAAAATCAGCCTAAAGTATTAATGTTCTCCACTCCCCCACCCAAGATTGATTTCCCACCCCTCCCCCATTCTTTTGAAAAGGAAGTCTCTTCATGAATTTCATCATTTAGGCCACTTAGGTACCTGCTCAGGACGTTCCTCATCATGTTAATCCACTAGATATATTGCATTCAAAACCAAGATCTCTTGTACTGGGCTGGTGGCCGGGGTACAGCAATAAATGCTCCATGATCTCCCCTGGAGAGGCTCACAGAATAAAGTGAACTTGGATGAAGGCTCTGATTTCCAGAGAGGCCACTAGCCATTAGCCAAAATATTTCTGGATCAGGAACTATACCCTATCATCAACTTGACTGTCTAAAAATTACAGTGTGGCTTCAGGACCTGGTACATAGTGTTCACTCAATAAATATTTGTTAGATAAAGGAATGAATGGAATAGGATGGGAATTTCAGTGAGCTTTTATTGCTCTGGGCTGATATTGGAGACATGAGCAAATAAAATTCTTTATTTGAGGGTAAAGCAAGTAAAGCCCATCTCTTATTTGAATAAGTCTGGATTTTGGCACCAATTAAGCTGATACACCCACCCTGATAATTTACTAACCTTTCAGAAGTCCTCTGAGGGGCAGGGAATGCCAGAAACGAAGCGAGGCAGGGCTTTCCGATACCACAGCTAAGCGTGTCCCCCTTGCCTTCAAAGCTCCCCCAGCAGTCTTCTATCCTGAAAAGGTCTAGCTAACCAACCTTCCCGAGCTGCTATGAGATACCATGACCTTCTGCTTCCGAACTCTTCGGCTCCACTTGATTCTACACTCTCACTGTATGCTATATTATACTCCACCTCATTTGATTCCACATTTTTTTCATCGACACTCTCAAATTTCTTTGTTTTAAACTTGTCTCCGTGGCTGATTTGTGCACTTGGGGGAAAGGATCTTGTCTTCATAAATGCCTAGAGTACTGGGCACAGAATAGGTGTTTAATAAGTTATAAAAATTTGTCTTCATTGTGTAGCCCTGTCCAAGGTCTCCCTGAGAGGCTTCGTGCGGACTGGAGAGAAGGATGAGGACCCGACCCACATCCATTCTAGAGCTTTCCAGATAGTTCTCACTTTCTTTCTCTGCCCTCCATCTTCCGACAGTGCTCTCAAGAGCCACAGAAAAAGACAAATCGGGAAAACGGAATCACGCAACACATTTAAATGTGGTAGACTAGATGGTAGGCTGGAACCTTTCCTTTCGCTAAAAAAATCAATGCCTGCAGAAATGACAATGCTCTCTAGCCAGACAGCGTTTGGCCGGTCTTCTGGCCCCTAAAGTCTCCTGACACACTGAGACCTCCAGCAGGGTTTTGAAAGGTCAACTTGTTTGGTACTAACTCTGACTCAAAAGATTATTCTCCTGTGAGGTGAAGGACAGGAAAGAAACGGGGGCAGTGAGATTTTCCAGCCACTCCACCCAGAGGGTAATTAATCCAAAAGCGACCGGAATGGGTGGAACTCCAACATCTCCCATTCAACCCACGCCTTCACCCAGGGTGGCTAAGACAGAAGCGTCGCTATCAGTCTCAGGTGGAATCAGTCCCCCTCCCGCAGAGACCCGCTCTCCAGGGGCTGCGACCGGAGGAAAAAGGTCAGGAACACGCCCGTGTCTGGACGCGCGGTCGGCGAGCGGCGGCCCGAGCGCCCCCTGAGGGGCCCGCTCGCAGCCAATGGGAGCCTGAGGTCCGGGAGGATGCGATGCGGGCCGCAGCTGGGCCAATCAGGCTCCCGGCACGGCCAGGGGGAGGAGATGCGAGGAGCTGCCGGGGGCGATGGAGCCACAGCTACAGCAACAGAAGTTTCTCACCTTGGAATGCGAGGGCCGCTCCTGCATCTCCAGCACACCTCCAGCTCCGCGCGAGAGGAGCGCCCCAGGCTACTTTCCCCACCTCTTCACCCTGCGGCCTGCTAGCGAGGGGACGGCGGCTGAGAGCCTCTACCGCTGCTGGCCTACTTTTTATACTGTCTGCAGGGAGAAAGAGGGCGAGCGACAACTTGGTGCTGGGGAACTGACCTCTGGCCTGGCGGGCCCCTGGGTGGGGAGATCACAGGAGGAGTGGCCGGGGCTGGGGGACTCCATGCGGGGACCATGGACAGAGCGGCGCTCCTGGGACTGTCCCGCCTGTGTGCGCTGTGGGCAGCCCTGCTCGCGCTGTTCCCCTGCGGAGCCCAAGGAAACTGGATGTGAGTGTGGGGGCAGTAGGGGTGCACGGGTATGTGGCAATAGGGGCGGCCAGCCTCGGGGAACTTACAGCTGCGGCGGGGGAGGGGAGCCCGGACCCTAAGGCGGGTGACCTAATTTTCGGCAAAACGTCTGAGACTGAGGAGGAGGGCAGGGGAGCGGCTTACGCTAGGGGCGGCCGTGTCTTACAGGTGGTTGGGCATCGCCCCCTTCGGGGTTCCGGAGAAACTGGGCTGCGCCAACTTGCCGCTGAACAGCCGCCAGAAGGAGCTGTGCAAGAGGAAACCATACCTGCTGCCGGGCATCGGCGAGGGCGCCCGGCTGGGCATTCAGGAGTGCAGGAACCAGTTCCGACACGAGAGATGGAACTGCCTGGTCGCCGCCGCCGCCGCCCCGCCGGTCACCAAGCCCCTCTTTGGCTACGAGCTGAGCAGCGGTGAGTCCCCGGGACCCTCGGGGCTGACGCGGGACGGAGGGCGACAACACCCCCAATTCCTGTAAATGAAGTAAATAGTGCTGGCGTGGTTCCATCGCGCTCTAAATCCCAAAAGAGGCCTTTATTGGACGGGAACTGGGGGCGACGGGTGCAGGTGCGGTGCCGGAGGGGGCGACTCCCCAGGCCCAGAGCACGGCGCTGGGAGCTGCGGGTCTTCCTCCTTCTCGCGGCGCCGGCCGGAGCTGGAGAGAAATTCTGACACATGCCCCCGCCGACCCCTGGGACCTCACAGCGCCCCCCTCCGTGGGGGACCAGCTGGAGAAACACGGCGTCGGCCGCCGGGAACGCTGCTGCCGCATCTGCTTTGATTTAAGCGGCTCTGCTGCGCACCGAGCCCTGGACGGGCGGCTAATTGCAGCGAAGCCCCAAGTTCGTGGCTTCTCAGAACGCCCAGGAGACGAAATAACGGTGATTTTAAAAGGGATTGTCCTGGACAACCCACCGTGCGGCTAGCGCGAGCACTGCTGCTTGGCTGCCCCCTCTGCGCTCTTTTCTCCAGCTTTTTGCTCTCTCTGCGCTCACCGCGGCGCGGGAAGCTGCAGGGAAACAAAGTTCCACTTCCACGTGTCTGGTGACTCGCTCAGGATGAAGGGACCGGGAACCAGGATTGTTCCAGGAATATCAGCAGATTCAAAGAATTTTAGGAAGTGGGCGCCGAAAGATTCGTTGTTGTTTTTCACCTCCATTTCCTTTCTCCCTCCTCCTCTGACCCTTCCCCACCCGGACCCTACACACACCGCCGCCAAAGCATTGCATTTATTTGCCCCGCTGCGTTTTGGCCGGCACACCCTTTCGAAGGAGCCCTGACCCCCTGCAGAAAAAAAAAAAAAAAAAAAAGATGGGTTCTTCACAGTTGCTGAAACACAGAGGCATCAGCTGTAGAAAAGGTTTACTGGACAACGGGCGTGAAATTGTTTCTACTCCAATCTAAACATCTTGAAAGAAAATAAAGTCTCCTGCTGTGTCTCTTCTAGGCCATTTTATTAATGTTTTAATGGGACTTTAATTCCTAGAGAGTTTAGCTCTAAAGCTCTAACTTCATTGCAGGTGTACTAAATACATATTTAATAGTTTTCCGCAACGTTTTTTTTTTTTTTTGCTGGTGATATTTCAATTATCTTTCATTGGTTTTAAGACTATAAGAAGCTTAGCTAGTGCTATAATATACAATACTTTTTGTTTCATATTAATATTAGTGATTTTTATTCATGATATCCTAAAAAAAAGACCAGCCTTTGGTGTGAAAGTAAACTGTAACGGCTATCTATTAATTGCTTTGGTCTTTGCTTAATTTTAATATGCGTTCTGACATGTATTATTTATACAAACAAAAATCACACCAAATTTTTTGACTTGTGTTTTGTGAGAAGACATTTAAAATTTAAAAAGAAAGGTCATCCAGACACCTCTGGGCATTGTGTTACTATGTATGGTTTGAATGGAAAGGATTTTAAATTCAACATGTATTTACTGAAATTTATTGTGAATTAAGCAGTGAACTGGGTATTAACAACATACATTTCAAATTTGAAAAATAAACATGATGTTCAGGTATGAGGACAATTTATGACATGCAATATATGAAAAACCCACAAGTGCCATATTGAATATTAATGTTGCTTTTTAAAAAGGTTGGAACATGAAATTATCCTTTCTGAATACATACTCATTAAAGCATCCATTCATTGTAAGCAATTAAAAATTGCTTCCTTGCTAAGAGGATCAAGTAGGAGGCTTTGTTATGAACACAAACAGTGGTATGGCTCTTTCATTTAGCAATTTATGTTTTATTCTAGGCACCAAGGAAACAGCATTTATTTATGCCGTGATGGCTGCAGGCCTGGTGCATTCTGTGACCAGGTCATGCAGTGCAGGCAACATGACGGAATGTTCCTGTGACACCACCTTGCAGAATGGTGGCTCAGCGAGTGAAGGCTGGCACTGGGGGGGCTGCTCCGATGATGTCCAGTATGGCATGTGGTTCAGCAGAAAGTTTCTAGATTTTCCCATCAAAAACACCACAGGAAAAGAAAGCAAAGTAATGTTAGCAATGAACCTACATAACAATGAAGCTGGAAGACAGGTATGTATTAGAAAATGGAATCGAAATCCAGTGCCTCTAGGTGATAACACTAGGATTACACTCTGGATAAATCTATCCAAACACTTGCAGTCTAAGAAACACACACACACATACACACACACTGTATTATTGTATATGTATCTTTCTTATATATGTACAACTAAGTTCATATTTTACATATATGTGTGTGTGTGTGTATATATGTATGTATATATATATATATATATTCTTTCATGAGCCTGTACTGACCACATTGATTTAGTTTAAGTTCTTCATTTGATATGAGTTTAATCTTGTAATAGAAATTACTTGTAACTGTATACTTTGTATACTTAAAACAATAATTGTAAATAGTAGATGTATAAGTGCTTGCTGTTTCATTCAGTGTCTACCTCCTTAGTTGGTTAGTGGCAGAGCTGGATTGGAATAAGAGCTACAGTATCTGCCTTTCTAATAGGATGGAATCAAATTAATTTTCCTCAAATTGAATTTTGATAATTTTTTTGAATCTGTTTTTTAGCAGGCAATGTCTCCTAAACATGGTAGCAGTTCTCTCCTTACATTCTCTAGCAAAGCATTCTTGAATACATTAGGGAATACACAACTCTTAATTAATACTTTTTTGTAAAACAAAATTTTTTTAAGGGAAAATAGTTATTTTCTTATAAAGCAGTATAGATTCATTGTGAAAACTGATAAAAGTAAATGTAAAGAAGCTAGAGATATATTAAACACATGGATACTTAAAAATACAGATATATGAAAGATTGAGGGGGAGACAAATTTGAAGAACCACCATGTAATTAACTTTTTTATACTAAGTTTTATTAAAATGGAGTAAACTTACAGCTTAATTTAATTTTTATTACTTACCTTAATGAATATTGACACAATAAAGTTTGAGTTCTACAACATAGTTGAAATACATGGCAATTCATAGTGACTTTTCTTAAAACAGTTGTAACCTTTTAAATATATCTTTTCTATGTTGTAATAATCTTTTCATGGCAGGAATACCAGTACATATCCTATATTATTATAAATATCCAATGACCTGTAAAGGTCCCAAAGTAGTCATTACAATCTGCCACATTCTCCTGAAATAAATTAACACAAGTTACAGTATCTCTCAGGAATATTTAAAGTATATGTTGCATTTGTTTTACATTTTTGAAAAGTGAATAAATGCACCCCACTCAGAATAGTTGCAACTTTTAGCCAGTTTTCTTTACTTAACTACTTTGGGTTAAAATACACAGAACATGCAATAAATATATCACCATAACATTCAAATTCAAATTTGAATTTTCAATTCAAGTTTTAATTCAAAATGGCAAAATAGAAAAAAGGAAAGTTAGTAAACAACAATGCAGCTTTTCATATTTTTGTTTAGAAATTTAAAAAGTTTATTTATCTCACTACTAAAGTAACTCTTGCCTAACCCCACACTTATGTACTCCTTCTCTCGACGTTTTACATTTAAAAAAATTGAATGAATGAGTTTTTGCTTTAATTTAAATGTTATCCAATAAAGGAATTTTTATTATTTCTAACACTAATATAAAGGAAGTTAAATGTAATTAATGTGTTCTTTAAAACTCTAAAGAAAAACATTGTCAGATTAATATATTAGAAAACAAGAAACGATTCAAATGAATGTTTATTATCTATGTAGACTTTAACTCTTCTTTAGACATTCTTTAAATAATCTGGTAGAGATGAAAAATTTTTAACCAGAAACAAAATTTGGAAATTCTTATGATGAATTCCCTGAATAAAGTCATCTCCGAACTTACAAAAATACCAAAAGTATTCTAAAATGTATTTTTATTAGTAGTATTAGGCAGTGGTTTTATTTTATTCCATCTTGTTTTTTCAAAATAAGTAGCAATATTTGCCTCTGTAACTATTAACTTTGATCTTAAACTATTATTTATATTCTGATTTTATTAAAAACATAGAACTATGAGGCATCAATTTTAATCCACCGCTTGTTGGCAAAAAACAATCTTCTCACATTACCGAGGTTTTTGCCCTTATTCCAATTACGCAGACAATAATTCAGCCTCTGCATGTATACACATTTTGTGTACATTTCAGAGTTTTCTCTACTGAAATTGTTTTTTCACATTGATCTAGATGGAATCTTAAAATATTACAAAATAATACCTGGAGATTTGAGGCTACTACACTCGTATTTTTGTTGGTCTTTTCTCACGAAGTATTCCAATTCAAAACATTTTTGTATTTTTCTTTCCATTGGTGGCCAAGAAAAAAACCCCACCACCACCACCAGTACAACAAAAACCAACCGGGTTTCCAGATTATTATCTAACATGGAAGAATAATCATCTCCATTTTCAATTTTGATAATTAGGATTTTAATCTAATAGGCATATTATTCTGAGTAAAGTTCAAGGTCTGCATTCAATTGAGTTGATTTTCCTTGTCTCAAAATCCTAAACTCAAAATGTAGGAAAGCATTCAGAGAAATGTGGGTACTGGCGCTTAGTAGTGCTTATGAGCAGGGTAGATGATTTTCTAACCGCTGACCTTAAATACTCTGATTCCCTCTTGGTTTCTGACACCATTCCTAAAGTTATGACTCCAAGAATAATGTTGCTGAATGGTGATTGGCTAACAGAATGATCTGATGTCTTCCAGGGGCAGAACTTCTGGGAATAATGTGACTTGGAATATTTATGGGTATTTCTTTTGGTGTGCTCAAAATATTTCCATTCTTCCCATGTCCACCTCATAAACTTTTAAATGTCCCAACCCCATAATTTGTTTTATGATGAGTAATTCAAAAAAGTGGGAAGGGCCTGACCCCAAGTTTTCACTGACCTGTTTCAAGAATATTTATAAGTACTCGAACAACACAGAAGTGTTTTGCTTTTCAGCAGGTTCAAATATATTTTTGGACTAATGGGGAAAAAATGGGTCAGAGAAATAAGAATTCTTACAGCCATCCCACTGTACATCACAATTTCATAAAAACTTAAATAGATCATTTGTTAGTAGACAAAATGAAATACTTGTCAACAAAATGTTCCACAACTGTTTTTTGTTTTTTGTTTTGCCATTTCTGTTAAGTTTGGATAAAGCAATATGCTGGAAAACAATCATTGCCTGCTGCTGCCTCTGAGTCAAAATTATGGGACCAATCACTCGGTAGACCACTTCCGAAGCAGTTTCTATTTTTACATTAAGTATTAATGATACATCTTTCCTATTTCACTTCCATAGAAATTAACAACCAAAACTTAACACAAGGAGCCCAGTAGATTAAATATTACCTAATTGCTCTCCCTTAGTTTAAAAATATTCCACCAAAATGTGCACATCTGTTTGCAATAGTTAACAAAACATTCCTCTGTTAATATCGTTATAAACCTTAACAACTCAACTAGAGTAGAGAAAAGAATTTTCTCATAACCGCACACAACTCATTCATTTGCTATGCTCTTACTTTTCCTGTTAGCAGAAAATGACTACTATCGCTGCAGCTCAGAATGGTTATTTGACATTAATTAAGAATCTGATCTAAAACACTCCAGAATATACTTTTTGGGGGAATGCTCATGCAATTTCTTTAAATACACTTGCATTTTCCACTTTCATTTCCCTCTGTTCTACTAACATTATCCTGCTGCATTTAAATTTATTTAAAGACTTTTTTTCCTTATATAAGTGTCTTGATCATGCTGCTTATTTTTCAATAAAATTGGAATGATAAATAAGTACATGCTCATTATCTACTATGTGCAAGATATTTATTTTATAAAACTAAATCAAGTAAAATAATTTATGGACTGTGCACTGAGAGACTGAGCTCTACAGATTTAAACTGTGTGTGTGTGTGTGTGTGTATCTGCCCGTGAACACTGCATTTCATCAAATTCTCCTAGTGGTGATTACACTGCTTTATTTTAACCCTATTTGCCCAAGTTTCTTCCCTGAGATATTATGATGCTATAATTATTTAAATTGCATGTCAAGTTATTGGGATTCTCCTTGATGTTTGTCTTTCTATCCTAGATTATATATATATATTTTATATATATATGTGTATATGCATATATGATAAAAATACTATTTCTTATACTTATTTTTAAGGACAAATGGTAATAGAATGGAAAGGTAATAGAATAAAACTTCTGAACAATATTATCCCTGAGAAGTTATAGTTAACTCCAGGCATTTAAAATTTTCTCATTTTCTATGGCAGGAAAATCTCCCCCAAATTCTGATATAGAGTCAGCAGTTGCTATCATTGGATTGGAAAATCAGTTTCTCTTTTTATCTTTCAAACTTGCAAAGTAGTGTGTTACTCTTGTGGTCCAGCACTGTTGTGGGCTCAGGATTTAGAGGAGAACCCAGCCAGATCATGGTCTCTCAATACCATGGACCTCCCAGCAGGGACTCTCTCTCTTGTTTAAGAAAGTGGTCTTTATTACTTCCTCCAGATTCAGATTACCAATAGAAGATGAGTTAAAACTGTTTTAAGTGATCTGGATTAACCATTCAGTAAGTATTTGGTTTCTATTCTGTCATCCATTTGCAATTGGCAACACTGTGATGCCTGAACTAGTTAATAAAGGAAAAAGTTGGCTCTTCAGACAAGCTCCTGAGGGAGAGTCAGCTTTAAATCACAAAGCAAAGACTATGGGCTGTTGGTCTAGTTTAAATGCATTAAACATACATTCTTAGGTTTTTGGCTCTCCTTGGACAGTTTTGTTTTGTGATTACCTAGTATTGCTTGCATTCTCTTTTTATCATATCCTTCAGGCTCTTAAAATCTGAACAAAAGAAGGCAGTTTTCATTAATCTGAACATTTATTTGCCTGGAGACATTGTAAGAATTGAAGGCTTTGTGAATATCAAATGCCATAAATTTAACCAAATAAGCTTGTGTGCCATACTTTATAAATTGTTTTCATATCATTGAAAAGAATCTTTTGCTTGACTTAATAAGAAATAGACATATCTACTCACTTCTCAGTTTTATGAATTCAGAAAGAGCACGTGTGCTATATAAAATAAAGGACAGGGGTTAAATATTCTGTTTATTATTTTATACATTAATAAGTATCAAATATTGCACAAATCAATACCATACACTCTCAGTCAAGGTTGTAAATATTATAAATTGTTTGAAATATTCAGTCTCATCAGATAGTTAAGAAACTTTTGTTAATTTGCTTGGAAATGTAACATTCAACAAACATGTCCAGTGTCAGGTTTGGTACAAAATAGCAAAGTATAAACCCTTGTCATTTTATAGTTTTGATAAGAATGGTAAGTGGAATTTAAGCTGTGAGGTTTTTCCTTACTCAACTGAGATTATACACATAATTTCCAAGTTATGGAATGGATGGGTCAGTTTTTCATTTTACCCAGCATGTTGACAGAACGTCACCTCTGCATCTAGTCCCAACAATTTATTAATCTGCTCTGCCATCCTCTGGGGATTGAGGGGAGCTATGCTGACTAGCCTGGTATGTAAGATTAGAACCTTAAAACTTTTGAAATCTCTGTATTTGTTTTGCACTATTAGCCCCATTTGAAATTTTATCTCACTTCTCACTGGACCTTCTTCAGGGCAAAGGGGCATTTATTTAGACCTTAATGTGTGTCAGGCAGTGGGCTCTTACAGATACATGTAATCTCATCTAATTCTTCAGTCTGAATAGACCAAACTCAGCATTTAGGATTGAAAACTCATATAAATATTATCCCTTTTCTATGTTAGGATGGTGCTACTGATCCATCAAGAATAGGACATATGTTTTGAATTAATTTTCCAGAAGAGGGGAAGAATTTGCTGGGAGCAACCACACTCTGCAGCCCCTTCTCCTTTCGACCAACTGAAGTTGATTAGTCAGGGTTTCTTATGTGGTCTGTGCCTGGGAGATACCATGTCCCCCCAAAACCCTGTAATTGTACTGAATTTTTCAGTTATCAAACCTGAGAACTCTCAGTTCTGTAGATTCCATTTTTGGATGCCCATTAGAATGATCTGAGCAGCTTTGGAGAGAAGTACCACTGCCTGTGTCCCACCTCCACCAACTAAATCACAGTCTCAGGGGTTCAAGCACTGAGTATTTGTAAAGTTGCACAGATGTTTCTATGCATAATGAGTTAAGGACTATGCTCTCTGTTTTCCTGAAATGTAATGTGCATAGGCATCCCCTGAGGATCTTATTAAAACAGATTCTGATACTATAGGTTGGCAGTAGGGCCTGAGAACCCGCATTTCTCACAAATGCCACTGGTGCTTCTGCCAGGTGAACTGCGCTCGGAGTAGCAAGGTGCTAAGTGGTATCAGCACCATGGGGACATGCATGAACCGCCTCTCATACCCCGAATTAAACAGCAGATTAGAAATTAGTAGTTTCCCTTTGTTATATAATCTTTGATAACATGTTAGCCTGGGTCTACTACTTTAAATTCGATGTAGAAAGCTTTGCTCCGCACAGTCAGATGGACAAGACATTTGAACCCTAAGCAATCTTAAAGATCCTCTATGTTTAAAACCATCATTTTTATGGTTGGAAACAGACCCAGAAAGTTAAGTGATTAGGTGAGTCATGCTTTGTTGTTGAGTAAAAGACTTCATGAATGTACTTAACGCAGCTTCCTGTTGGTTTCAGGCGGTTGCCAAGTTGATGTCAGTAGATTGCCGCTGCCACGGAGTTTCCGGCTCCTGTGCTGTGAAAACATGCTGGAAAACGATGTCTTCTTTTGAAAAGACAGGCCATTTGTTGAAAGATAAATATGAAAACAGTGTCCAAATCTCGGACAAAATAAAGAGGAAAATGCGCAGGAAAGAGAAAGATCAGAGGAAAATGCCGATTCGTAAGGATGATCTGCTCTACATTAATAAATCCCCCAATTACTGCGTAGAGGATAAGAAACTAGGCATCCCAGGGACCCGAGGCAGAGAATGCAACCGAACGTCAGAGGGCGCTGATGGCTGCAACCTCCTCTGCTGTGGCCGTGGCTACAACACCCACGTGGTCAGGCACGTGGAGAGGTGTGAGTGCAAGTTTATCTGGTGCTGCTATGTTCGCTGCAGGAGGTGTGAAAGCATGACTGACGTCCACACTTGCAAGTAACCACGCCGGCCGGCACTGGAAAACACTCCTCAGTGACGGACCACAGGACTGCTCCCCTGAGGGTGCCTCTCACTGTGCAGGGCTGGTGAAGTTGACTCCTGCTTCGAAATTCTCAGATCTGTGGGCCTCTCTCAGAGTTCCCTTTACCTGATCGACGTCCAGTCACTCAGCGAGCATGTGGATTTCTTGAGATTCTAAAGTTGGAAAGATCTGGGTTCATCTTTTGGTGGTTTGGGAATATCTAGCGACATGCAAGTAAGATACCCGTCTCCTAAGCAAGAAAGAATAGGCAAGCGCCTTCCTGCTGGGAGACCTGGTCCACACTTAGGATATGATCCTTGACTATGGAACTCAATAGTGGTAGGTGAACATCAGTTATTACCACTTATTCTTAAACATGAATCTCATTTATTTTCTCAGTATTTTAGATGAAGAAATCATACAAATTGTGCATAGAAACAGATGTTGAGAAGTTAACAGAAGAGGTGAATGCTTACTTACCCTTTATGCATTTCAAAAGAAGGGCAATTAAAAAGAAAGTTCATAACTGATACAATATCTCTAAAAAGGGGGTTGGTTAGAGATGTTTATGACAAAATGAAAGAATCAAAATGTAAAAAGTAAAATGTATTAGATTTTTAAGTGCCTTAAACCAGGAGAACTTATCTAGAAAAATTTCAATCTTTGATCTTTGGCTTTATACTTTAATCATAGACCAGTTGCCACTATTAAAAAGCTCTCAAGTAATGGGAGAGGAAGTGATCCTAAAAGCATGTGGGAAAATTAATGGTAAAAATATAAAGGGCTCTCATACATTGTAAGGAAAAACCCCTTTTAAATATGTAAAGACAGTATTTTGTATATTATTTTGCTGATAAAAGTTTTATATTTTGTAAATACAATATTTAAGTTATATGATATATATTAAAACAAGATATTTATTGCCAAAGCCCAAAAGCTAAGGCAATAAAATTATCTCCAAAATAAGATTAACTTGTTTCTTTTCATGCTATTAATTCTGATTTTTTTAAACAGTGAAAAGGAAGTTAATTGAGCAGTTAGTTACAGGATGTGTATTTCTTGCAAAATGACAGTTTTACATGTTATAGATTAAAATATGCTGCAAAATACTGAGAATTGTGTTATTTCAACAGATTAAATTGTTTTTAATTAGTTAATATGCTTAACTTGTAAGGTTATTATAATAAATTATATAGTAAAAATCTTAACTGGAAAAAAGAATCTAAATCAGAATAACGATCAATTTGTGGATATAAGCTCCTGGATATTTATTTTGTGTAATGCTGCATTTCCATTTGAATGTTGAATGATCTTTCAACCATTTTAGTACTTCACCTGTTTTAGTGTTCATGCACGTATATTCATCATATTTTACAAGGTTTCTTTTGAAAATTATAGGGCTATATTAAGCTTGTATTTTCATGTAAAAGCTTAATGTTTTTTATGAATTGTTAAATATATCAGTATTACATAGAAAAAAATTAAGTTCAGAATGGACAAAGAAAAAAAGCTTTTTCTCATAATACGCTAAAGAAATGTTTCCTGGCACCCCAGGTCCCATTCTGTTTCCTGTCCATTTTATTTACCAAGGCAGAGCAATAATTTGTGAAAAAGAGCAAACCCATGTTTAACCTGGAATTTAATATTAGGTCTGAGGCATTTTACCTGTGACCCTTAAAATTTAACAAAATTATTATTTACTAAGGGAGAGTCTCAGAAGTGACAAATGAACACAGGTTGTGCTTATTTAAAAGCATGGTTTACTATTCTTTAGCATCCTGCAAGAGAGATACTTATCCTCATGCCCTTTTTTTTTTTCAAAATAAATCTTTTTATTTGCATTGAAAATAAGCACTCTTTTTTGAAAAGATGAAGAATAGTTTGCATTAATGGCCAATTACTTCTATTGACTAGAGAACTTTCCGTAATTCCCTCACCTTCCAATTTTGAGAATCAGGTAGCCTCTAATTCACAAATACCTGATTACTCGTCAGCCGTCAGCCATTGCTTAAAAACAGTGATGCCAACTCACCTATCCTCTCTGGGTTGCCTGAGCAGGACTTCTAACTCCCAACCTGTGTCTTTGGGTTCTTCTTTTCCTTATCTTCCCTGGCATCACCATGGGAGTCATCCTTGAACTTCTCACCTCACCTGTTTAACTGGCTTGCAACTGGCCTTGGCTCATTTCCTCCCTGTCACGGTAGAGGTAGCACCATGGTGCTTCTGGGAACAAAAGTTCTGGAGCCCAAATTTTCCTATTCAGTCTGAGCTACTTTGCCTGCATTATTTGGGCTCTTATGTTGCAAACAATAGAAACTGCAAACTCAGGAGTTTCAACCTTTTTGTAAAATTTGGTACTGCCTGCTAGAGGCAATGGCAAGAGGCAGTGATGACTGTCTTGAAATGCAGTCCGTAAAAATATCAAATGACATTGTCTGTAACCTCTGGAGAAGAAAAGTGGCTGAAGTGTTTCCCTGATAGAGCTTTCCACATTAGAAACACTTTGATATGTTTGAATATAAACAACTGCATTCTTTCTTCACGATCTGGATGATACTTGTGTTTTTAAGAAACTATGATAGTTATATTAAGAATAAGAATGGAATTTAATTATGTAAGTTTGGTACTATGATACTATGTGTTTCTGTAGCTTTGTAACCATGTGATATTTACAGTAAATATTTTAGAAACACACTCTACTTCTCTGAACTCCTGCCAGTACTGATATGTTGGGTTTTCCTTAGTTAAACACGTGAAACCAGAAAAGCTTTCCATCAAATCGATGGTGATTTCTAGCCGATTTGGTGAGCTGCTGTTCTTTTTCGTATCGTCTCTCAAAAGCCACCAAAGACTGAGGAGTTAAACCAACCATTGGGAGACAGTTATCCAAAATACTATCAGCCACTTGGGCTGACTTGAAGGAAGAAAAATTCAAATCATATCTCCAAGAACCATGAAAACAATCCCTTAAGGAAAGCTGGCTAAGATGCCTTCATTTAAAAAAAAATTCAGTCTCCCTATAGACCAGATGTGCTGTCATAACATGTCTTAGAGTAGGACGATGAGGTAAGTCGTAAGGACCAGTGCATGTGGCATGGCATGAAAGGGCTGGTGCACCAGGGACTCATTTCCTTTGAAAGACAAAAAAGTGTTAATAAACACTTAGATAGCACTTACCTAAACCAGGGATTGTTCTAAATTATATAAATTAATCAGAGTTGGTGCCCTTCACCACCACATCGTATCATATCATATTGCCTCTCACAGCATCAAAATTATCAATACATTGACTTTACAGTATACCATTTAGTGAGTTTGGGGGTTTTGTAAATATGATGAAAATGACAGGATGTTCGTTCATGGTTTGGTTATATAATCTTGGTTGAGGAGGAGTGAAGTGATGAGAGAACAGAGACCTTAGAATTTGCAGTGAAATATAATTAAAGTACACTGCCTCTTGATGTCTAAGCTCAAAGTGATTCAAAGTGCCTGTTACTTTAGATCTCAATGTGGCTGACCGTTTTGGATTACGCAAGGGCCTAACAATCATTCCAAAAGGAAATGACTAGGGGTAAAGATCAAGCTAATTTAGTGTGACATTAAACAAATACTTACATCCTTTATATGGTAGTGCTTACAGCCAGTTGTTACATAAGGTGTCATTTTTAATAGATGGACGAAATTTGCTGTTGGTAATGATTCACATTCACATCCAAAGAGAAACCACCAGAGGTGGTCTGCAGGATGAAAGCCTCTTGACAGAAAACCATGATGGAAAAGCAGCCACCCCTACTGGTTGTAAAGGGAAAGTAATAATAAATGTGGACCATGTCAACACAAGTTAAGGTTTCATATATTACTTTTTAATCTACATTATAAGTAGAAGCATCTGATTCATGTGTGAGAGTTGGAAAGGCAGGGAGAGTGTTGGATCGAGGGCTGCCCACTTCCCTCTGTCAAACTGCTGTTCTGCCAGTCCGGGAGGGACTCAGCAGCCCTGAAGTCAAGAGGCTTCCCCTTTTGCGTGTTACTAACAACCAGACACCCACGATCGTGGCCACATCCACCCGGCCATGGTCAGCTTAGAAAAGGCAAGGGTGGCTCCTCGTAGCCCCTAAGTACTCTTAGGTAAAAAAAGAAATTCACCGAATTTAACTGCACATTTAAACACACCTTGAACTCTTTCTAAACCAAAGAAAGATGTAAATATACAGAATGTTAAGTCAGCAACTACCTATTTGTTTCTCATACACAATTCCTGCTTTTCTTTTTTAAAAAGGGTTTTTTTTTGTCAGTTTTGGTTTTTTTCACCCAGCTTTGAGATATAATTGACATATAACATTGAGTAAGTTCAACATCCTATCCATTGTAATTTCTTCATCTCAAACTGCCTGGCAAACAATTTTTATTCCTCATGGCTTTATGGAAGGCAAGCCAGCAAAAGGGCAAAACTGAAAAAATGAATGTGGCAAATCCTTTTTAACAGACCCATAGTAATGGGGACAGGCTAAATAATTGTACAAGCTGAAAGATAAATTTTAGTGTGCAGAATGAGAAATTCTTTCCTCTCCTGCCTTGTACACTTTCTCTTTCTCCACATGGCCAGTTTATCATTTCTGGAGAAACTACTTTATAATTTGTTGACTATATATAAGAATTACAATCTCAAAATTTCAATCGCCACAACTCCTGTCACTGTACCCATATCCAACACACCTGGTGCTGGAGAATCATAGGCAACTTCCTCCAAACAGGCCCTTTGCATAATATAAATTTTTTTAAATTGTTTATCAACTTTATTTCAATTAAAAATGAAAAAAAAACTATGGTCCCTCCTCATGTACATTTGTTTTTGTTTGGTATCATCAATCTACAATTACATGAGCAACATTATGGTTACCAGACTCCCCCATTCATCAAGTCCCCACCACATACCCCATTACAGTCACTGTCTATCAGCGTAGTAAGATGCTATAGAGTCACTACTTGTCTTCTCTGTGTTGTACAGCCTTCCGCATGCCTGTCCCCCTACATTATGTCTGCTAATTGTAATGCCCCTTTTCCCCCCTTCTCCCTCCCTTCCCACCCGTGCTCCCCAGTCCCTTTCCCTTTGGTAACTGTTAATCCATTCTTGGGTTCTATGAGTCTGCTGCTTCCATAATAGAATTTTAACACCCCCTTGCAAGGTGTTAACAGTTCCACAGGAATTGGCTTTCAACCTCATTCCCAGGTCAAAAGTTTCAAATCTCTATGGGCATCTAAGTATAAGTACATATACTGACCTTAAACCTCAGGTCCTCTGCCTGCAGAGCAGAAAGCCATTCAGGGCAGGCTGTGCTCCCCTGCTAAGGTGGCACCAGACTTAAGGCCCGGTGCTCATTCCTCAGACCTAAGGAAATCCTCACCAACTGACTCTCGCGTTTTGTCAACTAGGACTTACTCATGAAAAATGACAACTCCCAGGGACTACTGCCTTCTCCATGAACTGAATTTATACCTACCTATGGCTCTCAGCATCCTTTGCTTTTTTAAGTGTGTGCTATGCCAGAGCTTGGACTTGCAAGACATTCTTCTTGAAGTTCATTTCTGTTCTTGTCAAATAAAACACACGTCTCTAATTGGGCTTCCAATACATAAGGGTATGCTGAAGCTAAAATTTTTTTTTGAGCTGAAATGTAAACTAATTTAAAAGATTTCTATGTTGAACATCTGTAAATGATGAAGTGAAATGACAAATTCAGTTTTAGGATAGGAGAACTTCTCAGGTTCACACTGGCACTTAGCTAAAACTCAGGATCCTCAGGGGTGGGGAAATGTTTTTAGGGGCAAACCTATGGAAAACAGAGCACTTCCATTCAACAGGCCGATTTGCAAATTGGCCCTCTTATTCCCCTGGTGATTGGGAAGGCTAAGGTTTGGCAGGGAATTCACTGGCCCCAGTACTGAGCTTGCTCATCTGAGCATCCCATCCTAGGAGTAGCAAGAGCACCACAGACAGGTAGGATGGCATTTGAGTGCATAATGCATTGCTAAAAATGTCTTTGCAAGTCAAATGTATGAATTTCAAGTAATGGACATACTGTTATAAGAAAGTATTAACTCCCAAAAAGCAAAAAATGTTTCTAGAGTCCCACTTAAGAGATTCCTCTTGCCCAGGCAACACTTAGGGTGGTGGGGGTGGGAGGTGGGGTGGTAAGGAGCCCTCTGAGCAGGCAGCAAATGCCGGCGTGCAAAAGCGTGGATGGTGCTGAGCAAGCTGTGCCTCCCCGGGGTTTTCTCTGACCTGATGGCTGCCCCTCCCCACCTGGCAGCAAGAGTTGGTAGGTTGTTAGGAGCAGGAACTGCGGTCTGCTGTTCTCTGCTCTCCAGACTGGGGCTTCAGCACATTGCTCCCCTGAGGCTCCTCGACTGCTTCTGACACAGTGAATCCAAAAACACTCCCTGCCTTTGGCCAGTGGCACATAATTTCACATTCGCCCCTGCAGGAAGGCCAGCAAGTGCAACTCTGTCCGGTGATCTTTTGAATTGCTTGCTGCCTAGAGATAGATAAAAGCTCGAATTCAGCATATGAAAGGTAGTGGATTGAGGAAAAGGGCAGGTGATATATAGTCTGAGGCTTGGAAATCAAGGGGAAGCTGGTGAAGAGCTGCATCCTCTCCCACAACTTCACTGCCCAAGTCATTTAATGGTTTCTTTTTGCTTTTTTTTGTATTTTTCAAATTAAAAGTATAGTTGACATACAGTATTATATATGGGTTTCAAGTACACAACATAGCAATTCAACAGTTACCCCCATTATTAAATGCCCACCCCAACTAGTGCAGTTACTATGTGTCAACACAGAAAGATGTTACAGAACTATTGACTACATCCTTTATGCTGTACTTTCATCCCCAATTTACATTATGACTGAGATTCTGTGCCTTTTTATCCCCTTACCTATTTCACCCACCCAACCCAACCCCTTTTGGCTTGGCGTCTTGGTCGGCTGGAGCTGCTGTAACAAAACACCAACATACAGTTGCATTTAATGGGTAACGTGTGCCAGGCACTTTGGTAGGTGCCACACACTCGCACTGTTGCCCCTGCTTTACAGGTAAGGCGATGGAATTCTTAAGGTCGTCATGCAATCACAGTGGAAGAGAGCAGCATACTCAGGCAAGTCTGGCCTCTTACCCGGTACGCCACCCTGTTCTCATCACAGAATTTTCTTCTCTTTAAGCCACTAGGCCTCTGATTTCTCTATCAAGGGAAACAAATATGGGCTGGGTGTATGGAACATTAGGAACTTGCAAGTTCATAAATCAATTTTCCATAATAAAAGGGAGTATCTTTTAACAATTTGGTCTCAACTTTTGATATTTGATGCACCCCAGTGGTGGGCATAATTTATGTAGAACTGAATAGTGAGTTTAATAATGGCAGCAAATTGTACTTGTGAACTAGTGCTGGGAAGACTATCTTCCCCATATTGTTTATCTGTGGAACAAACCCAAGAGAAACCTCTCTTCCATCTCTAACCGAGAGGCTGACCAGTCCCTTTTCCTTTCTGACTGCTCCTAGAAGAGGCAGCCTAGTGTTCAAAGTGTTTCCTTAATAGAGCAGCCCTCCGGTTGTGGCTCCATCACTGAACTGGAGGGTCTGAGATTCCCGGGAAGTTTTCACCATGCTGCCTTCAAGCTGTGGAGTAATAGACTGAATACTCCCAAACCAGGCCTGCCTGCTTTTTCTCTATCTAGCCTTGATTTGACAGGAATTTCTAGAAGGGGAGGGAGCGCGGGTGGGAGACAAGCTGTAAGAGAGGTCAAGGTCTACACTGAGGGAGCCCCCAGGGAGATAGGAATCAACTAGCCATTGGCATGTGACAATCAAAAACCCAAGTATATGATAGAAAAATTATCCTGGGAAGAGACAGAAGAATTCTTCTGAGGGATGCTTTGCACAAGGTGAAGTCTGGTACTCTATTTTACAACTGGCAATTTATAAGTACTTATTGCTATCCAAGGCCTAATTGAAGAGGCTAAGTGGCAAATCTTTTCCCTAATTAACACAACTTTCCCCTTTCATATTCATTTTAAAAAGTATTCTAAATGCATTTCCACTTTTGACCACTCTGCTAATTAAACACAGCATGTTTGTCATTTTTTTTTTTTCATTTAAAAATGGGACATGTCAACCAAACTAAGTGAAACTATCTTTTTTTTGGGAGGTTATAATGATATACATTGTGAAAAGTATAAAGTACAATACAGGCTAAATGCATTGAGTTCATCTGGCATAAAATCATAAAGTATTAGTTGATTCATTTCAAAATAAATACAAAATATAGAAAGAACAATGGTAGGTAGAAAGAACAATGGGAATTTTACTTTAATCAAATTACAGTCAGGACTATGAAATCTCTGGCTCAATTTTCCTTTAATTTCCCAAATGTCACTTATTTTCCTATTCTCCTTGCTTAATTTTAACAGGCATATACTTGTTCTGGAAAACATGTGATTACAACTAAAAAATATGCACTCAAAAGTCCTTACACACCATTTAAAATACCCAAATGTCCATGCCAAATTTATGATTCTAGCAAAGAAAGTTCTTAACATTAAATGAGCGTTGTTTCATTGATAATGTTGACTTTTAAAAGATATCTGAAAATGTAATGTAGAAAATTATTGCTTCCAAAGATAAGTTGGCACAATTTATAGAAGACAGAATCCAGATAAAAGCAAGCTACAAGAAAGCAGTCATTATGTAACCAATCTTTTTCCCTTCTTTTGACATTTTATACAGCTTTACCGAGCTATCATTTTACAGTCTCTATCTTGAAAAGGATGTCCTGCCATTTAGATACTTAAATTCTATACATACTACTGAGGGTATCAGTGTGTGTAACCATCAGAATGACTTAAATTTTGCATGTTAAGCAGTACAATAAATGCTTGATGAATGTTAAAGTGAAGCTTGTAGGTGTATCACTTTGCCAGATAACACAAAAAATTCACAGCGCAAAACCAAGCATATTTATTTTCATAATTAAAAAAAAGAAAAAAAGAAAAAAGACCGCAATTATTTATTTCACAATCCCTGGAACTATAGAATAGCTACAGAATTGAGGGAATTATTTTAAATGTCAAAATATACATGCTGAATGTAATTTTAGCATATAAGCACCAAAAATCTGAAAAGTTTACAAAAATTGTTTAAATGTGTATGGTGGATTTATTCATGAATTACATTCAGTTTGAGTGAAGAAATAGTACCCCAAAGCTCATTAATATTTAAGAAATAGCTGAATAGCTTCCAACTTGGTTAACAGCAAAATAAAAAATACTGCTTTTAGTTTTTTATAGAAGTTATTGAAAATTTAGGTTCAAAATTTAAGTGCTGCCTTTTACTGTGAATGGCAGTTTGATCATTAAGTTTGTTTATGTTCCAGTTTAAGAAACTTCATACACAACTGGTATTTAATGTCCTAAAAAATCACTTGAGTCACTTAATCAGGCATCTGAAGTCAACGAAAAGTTAGATAACCTATATTGTAACATAGAATAGGGTGTAAAGTCATTTTGGATCAAATGAAATTATTTTAAAAAACTTATCAGTCCATTCAGTAATTAAGACTTTTCTAAATGTCACTGTATCTCAGGCAAAAATTGCTATTATGAAGTTAGATAAAGTACATACAAAATTAATTTCTTGGTTGATAAATCAAAATTATTGTGATATTAAAGCATGTCTCTTTCCAAACCACTTGGTCAATGCCGGTAACAATCAAATAAGGAAAATATATGCCAGTATTGTTCTAAATACTCTGACACGGTTGTCCTGAATTACCCAGTTAGGCTGAGGAAGGGACCTGGCCTGCTTCCCCAGTTCTGTGGGGTTGCCACCTCCAACCTCACTCTAAATAGCTCATACTAAATTAAGTTTTTCAACACTGCTAACACAAAATAGAGCCACCTTTAGTCCCGTATGCCACCTACATTTCTATATTTACTTTTTTGTGTACATTAAAAAAAGAATTTTGTTGTGCTTTTCCCATATCTGATACAGGTTTTATTTCTAGGTTTCTTGGGAAGGGAAGAGAAAGACTAAGAAAAGAGGTACATCAGGAGAGTCAGACCATAAAGTAACATTACACAGACAACTAGCCAAATATCTTTTTAATTTAAAACATACTATCATCAAAAGGCAATATATATAAAAGAAAACAAAGTTTGCTCCCTAACATCCATATTATTCCATGACAGATTTTCACAGAACCAGTATATATGTCAATATACTTTTCACAATTGTTAAGATATCCATTAGGTATGCTTTCAGAATTAGAAGATGTCATTAACAGAGCTGTCTAAACATTGAGCTATTACTAGGGAAATGTGCTTAGAAATGGTTCAGTGATTTGCTCATTATAATGACTATTTACAAAGGTATCTATTTACGTTAGCAATAAATAATCCTGACATCAAAAGAGAGATAATGCTCATGCACACACCGAGATGGCTGCATGCTCTTAAAATATTTACATGTAGTTTCTCTGTTATAACTCTTTTAATAGTGAAAGTGCGCTTTCTCCAATTTTCTCCATATTAGTCTTGCTTTTGGGGGATGCATCCTTCCATTTCTACAACTTCAGGCCATCCTTCATATTTATTTGTGTCCTTATTGTTCTTTATGTGCTGTTGGAACACAATAATAGTGTACAGTTCAAAAACCCTTTGTGAATTGCTTATCTGCAATAACACACTTCGGCACATTCATCTCAGTAACACTCATGTCAACAATGAGCTCATATAAATTATAATATCTTGTTGAAGGTATTAAATGAGCTCTGCCCTTGGAGCTTGGCAGACCTTCGAAATAACAGCTGAAAAGAACAAAACATCGCAGATCATTTGTTGATCAAAAAAGTATACATTCTACTAAGTTTTAAAGTCTTTCCAAACTTATTGATTATAATATCAAAAGCTCAATTAGACTGTTTGATAACCAACACTTCCTAAAAGCTTAAGGTAATCGTTTTCTAAAGCACGGCCATGTAGGAAAAAAAATTCCCATGCAGTTTGACTATTTTTAAGTTTTGTCTTTAAAACAGTGCCATGGTTATTTCAAGTAACTGATTACCAAGAACTTAATGAAAAATATGTGAACATATTTAACATCTGCTTTAATCAAGTTTCAAGAAACTGGGATGGGAATATGGACAACAATACAGTTTCACACGATTTGATCTTGTCCATTAACTATGAAAGTCTAAGACACTAACCTGTTCAAAAGGGCTTTTTGTCTTGATGCCTTTCCCACCACAGAAGACCCAGTTGTCTCTGAAACCAAGATTGGTAATGGACGTGCTTCCCAGTTCAGCGATGAGCCGCCGGGCCTCGTCAGTGAGTCTTCAAGGGGAAGAAAAAACGATGAGATAAATACGGTGCACTAGAATCTTTAATATGCAACACGAGATGAAGTGAGAAAATGTCAGCTTAAATAAGAGAATATAAAGAATATGGAAATTTTTTGGAGTAGCACTCCTACTATGTGAATTCTTTAGTAACATGAAATCTAGCAATTAATATTAAGTTGATTCTATTCAGAGGTACCTTTAAGATGTCTTTATTTCACGAGAATAATTCACTTTCCTCTACATCATCAAATAAGTAGGGGATACTGCAGGTAACAGATGCCTAAGTTAATCCAAGGTCTTAACGACCAATATCTTTGTAAAAATTAAAGATCAATTTGAATCTCCTCCACTAAACCCTTTGTAAATTACATTTGAATAGAATAAAGGTAAATGCTGACAAAAATCTGGATGTTTCTAATCCTATTATAATTAAAAGAAAGTGGATTTCAAGAATAAGGATATAAACTGTACTTCAGTGATAACTGCCAAGTAGTTATTTAATAAAAATGAGTATTAATCACATAGCAGCTCAGCACCTGCCAGCAAGAGGAAGAACAGTGACAAAAGTCAACAGCTAAGGAAACAGTTAACTGGAAGATGTCATTAAGGAATTTTGTCTAGGTTATTATCCTGATGGTGAGTGATTCCCAATCCCCCTTCTGACCCAAAAGGGAGAAGAAATTCCGTAGGTATATACTAGCTGAAAAGTAAATTAAAAAAAGACAACAAAAAACTAAGGGTCACCTGGGCAGATACCTGGCATAAGTCCTATCTAGCACCCAAAAGATGGCACTTACAGGTCAATGAGACAGTTTTTTTGCTAAAGTCTGAGGCAAAGTCAGTTTTATATTTGCAAATGGCTAGAGGATCATAACCACAAAAAGCACAGCATGAGGGTCAGTGAGGAAGGAACAAGGTATTCCTTGAAACACCCCATGCTAGTATCAGTTAGTTCTTTGATGTTTTAATGAAAGAAACACTAGGTACAACAGTTCTCATTTAACTACTTGAAGATAAATGGGATAATTTGTGTTTAAAAAAAAAAAAGCTGCACAAAGCAGAAAAGAACTACATATATCAGTAGACTTAGCAAACCCTATCCATGCGGCAGCAGAGCTGTTTTAACCACAGCCTGGGCACTGCTGTCCTCCTGGGGGAAGTTCACTAGCATCAGTGAGAAAAATCAGCAGTAGCCCTGGAATATTTAGCCTTTCAGACTCCAGTCTATTTAAGTGATGTGTTTATAACCAAGTGAACAGAAATAAATGAAATGGCTGTGCAAAAGAGCCAGTGAAGTCTCAGCCTCTGTGACGATTCTGAGACCTTCACCACCCTCACATGCGCCTGCTTCTGGGCTTCCTCGCCAAGGTTGTCAGAGCAGCGTGCCCGCCCCTCCGTGAACTGCCTGTCACTTGTTGTTTGCTCACTCAATGAACAAGTTTGGCATTAGAGGGACACTCCCTTGAAGTATGGCCTGGACCCTGCTGTCTTGTTTCCAAACAGTGTTAAGATGTCACGGATCTGAAAGCCTGTCAAATTCCACTCTTCAGTTTACCGAAGTGTTCTATTTCCTGGCAACTTTCCTAGAATGTTTTACTTGCATCAGCCGCACTGGTAGGTAAGTTTTGCTGCTATAAGAAGAACAAAGAGCACTGAAGTGCAGAGATGGGTCGGTAGGTTCACTGGGCAGCTTACTGATGACTTCCCATAGAGAGGCCTTGATTCACATTTACATCTCAGAATAATTACAAATTGGCATCTCACAGGCTTTAGGGTTTGCTCATAAATAGCCAAATGTTAAGGGCACAAATGCCAAGAGACTGCTTTATATACAAAAAATACTGCTTCATATAGAAATGCAGGCCTGGCAAAAAGTAGGCAATATCTTTCTTATATGAGCATTTTACATCAAATAAGAAGTATATTTATTGAAGGGTAGTTATTTTTACTTTTGTACTTTTGAATTTCAGAAGTGATCACCTTGATCTGTATCAATAAACTGGGCCAATTTAGCCACAGATCTAGAAGCAATTCTGAAAATTTAACTTTACGTTTTGAATCTGTTAATCTTTCTTGCTTTCTCATGAGAACACTGCTCGGTCCTGCACAGAGAAGGGCTTACCAAGCAGGCCTGAGCTGGCTGTCCTCAGACATGCCTAATAGCAAGACTGGTGGTGCTTGGCTGGCATCTGACAACTTGGATTTCGGAAAGGCTCCTACTATTCCCAGAATGGTTCCCTGGCCTAAACTGTACAAACAATGCAGTTTATGCTGATCACCTGCTTTCTGTCTGAGAGGCTGCAGTTTGGGGATGTATTAGACAGAAGATGCCTACACGTAAAACCCTGGGCACTGAGCCTCTAAGAAGCTTCCCCCGTAGACAGCATTTCACAGTATTGTCACAGTTTGTTGCTGGACAAATTAAGCCTGTCCTGCGTGACTCCACTTGGGAGAGGACCCTTGAAGCCTGGGCCTGGTTCCCTCCAGACTCTGCTGCCTGCATCTTTCCTCTGCTGGTTTTGCTCTGTATCTTTTCGCTGTAACAAACTGTGGTGTGAGTGTGCAGGTCTATATGCTGAGTCCTGTGAGTCCTCCTACGAACCATCAAACCTAGGGGTGATACTGGGCACCTCTGAGGCATGGCCCTATGCATATCTAACTAGAGTTTCATAACAAGATAACTTCCTCAATAACTTCTAAAGTTTTCTGATCTGCCTACATAGAATTTGTGGAATTTTAGTATTCCTTTTTGGTATCTTCTATTTGACTAAGTGAAAAGATAATTTCATGTTTCAAAAAGTTGTTTAAAACCATGCAACACAGACAGTATTTTCAGCAGTTGCTTAAATATGCCATAGTTGTCAAAATACCATTTCTTTAAAAACCAGTATAACTAATACATTTATATATAGCATATAATTTGGAGATAAAGCTTTTTATTCTATAAAGGAAAACAACATGAGTTTGTTACATGTACTTTAATTATCTACGACAGGTTGAGATGTTAAAAAAATTTATATGGAATAAATTATTTTAATTAAGAATTTACTTTAAAATCAATAGAAAATTATCCTTTGACAAACTAGGAAGTAGACAGAGAGAGGGATCAAATCTTCCTAGAACAGATTTTAAAACCACACAGAGGCAACCTGGAGTAGAAACGGAAATGGGAGCTGGAGATGCGGAGTCTCCGAACTGCCTCCATCTTTGCTGGGCAAGGAGGAATCTGACGGTCCTACAGTCACGCCATCAAACCAAGCCAGCGTTACCTTTTCCAAAAAGCCCAGAAAAAAACAAGGAGAAATAACACCCTGGGCTCAACTCTGATTAGCAGGGAGAACCAGTTGGGAAGCAGAAGTAAAATATGAGTGTCAAGAACTTTGGAAGAAAACCACCTGAGGCATTTGGAGGATACAAAACGCTAGGCACAGGTAATCAATCATGTAGCCTGGACTTTAAGGAGAGTATTATAAAAAGTTCTGATTAGAAACTTTTATGAGAGAATATGTCTTTTTAGAAATAAACAGAAATTCCCAGTAATTTTTACTATATTTGCTGACAACCCCAGAAAAAACAGAGGGCAGTTCTACGTTAGTGTTACTATAGGTGTTGTGTGATGGTCTACCTTAAAAAAGTTACTGTGCAAAAATACTAGGAATTCCTATCACTAATGACACAACTTTTAATACTACTACTGGGAAGACCTAGATCTGTACTTCCTGGAATGAGATGAGATTCATAAAACCATTAAAGGCCACAGAAAAAATTTTTTTGCTACTAAGTGCCAATAATTAAGAAACCCACTGTTTCACGAGAATATCACGTTGAGATCAAAGCATGACTGTCTTTTACAGAGAGGCAAACACTCTGATCAACATAGAGAGGGAACATGAATTCACTAATACCTATGTAAGTGCTTTAAAGTATATTTAAGCCTCCAGGCCCAGGACAAATGGCCTTCTGGCCTCCAGGATAAATGAATGTCACATACTTACACTCTAAAGGAACTAACAAAGTAATCTCCAAGGTAGTTTCAGCTATTTTAGAAGCATCATGGAAAATGAAGATGTTAAGACATTAAAAATTAAATATTCTGGTTTTCAAAAAAGACAAAAATTTTAGAAACAATGGTCCAATAAACTACTTCCAACTCCTAGCAAAATTCTAGAATGGATTATAACGGGGAGATCCCATGAGCATTAAAAAATAGGAAAGAAAGAGAGGAGGTGCTAGAAAGGAGGGAGGAATAAATAAAGCCAAGCTTCAGCTATTTCAACCTCTGAAGAGGTTCTCAGGCAGTAGATCAGGGCCCTGTAATTAGCATAGTTCGTGAACTGCAAGTGACCATCGCATAGTCTCAGAAAATAGCCTCTATGAATAAAATAATGACACAGCAGCTGGATGTGAGCCTACTAGGGTACACTGGCAGCTGTTTGAATTTAGTTTCTGCAGTTGATTAATAGATGAATCCTCTGGAGGAGGCCTCTGGCAGTGTGGCCTGCTGCCCTTGGTGAACATTTTTATCAGTGACTTAGATTTAAACAGAAGAATGACTTTGGAGAGAGTACAAAGCTTGGACTGTGGAATCTCATAGGAAAAATGTCAGATTCAAGACCAAGGGGCCAAAGTCAGCAAAATTAAATTTAAGAAGGATAAATGAATATAAAGTCCTTCATTTAGATTAAACAAAATCAAATTCTGAATGAGGAGAAAGACCCGACTTGGCAGTGGTTAAAAAAAAAAAGTTTTGAGAGCAAATGAAAAGATCTGAAAATTCAACTTGACCAAAAATTCATGAGCCAAAAATATGATGTGACTGTTTAAAGAAAACTAATACAATATTAGTTGGTATGAACATTCAAAGAAATGTAATCTGTAAAACATGGTAAGTAATCATCTCCACTGCACCCTGTACTAGCCGGAGCACATCTACAACACTGTGTTCCATTTGCAACACTTGTTTTCAGAGAGACAATAATCCACCAGAGAACAACCGAGAAATGCAGCCACAAGGGCAAAATGACCTTGAAACTTAACACGACAAAAGGTTATAAGAGCCAGAAGTCTTGAGCCTGGAAAAAAGAAAACTAAATAGAAATATCAGTTTCAAATACTCAAAGAATCAAATGATTTGGGGAACATATTTACTGTTTCGTTGTTTCATTTACCCGATTGTTAAGACTACCAGTTGGAATTTAGAGGGAGACCACCTTGAGAATGTAACATTTACTGAAGAATGGTTTTTGTTTTCTTTCAAATAGAGAACTGATGAGGGTCCTAGTGGCCTTCAGAGGTGTGCGGTCTGGCGAGTTCCAAGGGACTCTTGCCCTGGCTGGGATGCTTTGCAGGTGACCTTTAAGATCCCTTAGTGCAGGATATCCACATTTAAACCCTTTGCTTAGGCATGAAGTGTTCTCTCCAAAATTAGGAGTTCATCAGTGAAATTTAGCTTGCTCATTCCAATGATCATATTCTTTATTAAACAAACAAAAAGTTATGATTTAGTTGGGGTAGAAAGCAGGCATCATTAAGAGACCTGCACTCCCTAAAAGATAAGTTTTCTTAAATATAGATTTTCTTTTTTGTTTTCAAAATGGTCTTCCTAGTTAAAATCAAGAAATACTGGGATAAACAAAGGTAAAGAGGTTTCTTAAAGCAGAACTTAAGGGCCTTTCACTGTAAATCCCTAAAAGGGGCAAAATGCAAGGTGCTATCCCCAAACTTATTTGACCATCACAGTTTTGAAGGCTGGGATTCCACCACAAAATATGCTGGGAAATGCTGTGATGGAGACCAACCCCAGCCACGTGCTGAAGTACAGAGAATAGCCAAGGAGCTCATTATGTATAATAGGAACTAGGATGGGAGGGAGACAGCTACAGAGAACTGAGTCCTGCATTCCCTAACCACCACGGATACCACTTCCTTTCTTGGAGAGAGCAATCACATCCATTTTATATTCTAAACTTTCTTGGGTATCAGTGGGAGAACAAACCATTCCTTATGAGGTGGATCCAGTGGCCTTATGTAAGGAAAAGCCATAACACAGCAGTAGAAACAAGCAGAGCCCCTATTCCCTTGTAAGACTGGGTGTACCACAATTGATGACTCATTCCAGAAGTTCCACAATCAGACACCTGCCGGGATATATGTTTCTGTTCTGTTCTATTTAATAGATGCAGATGGCCCTTCATAAGGATTGTCTGTCTATTTCTGTATAAAGGACATGATGCTTAAAATGTGTTTCACCAGTGTTTGGAAGAGGCAAGTACTCAAAATACAAATTCATGTGCCCAAACTGAAACTGCATACAGCTGAATTCATTTAAATGTACAGAATTTGAATCATATTGATCAAGTGTAAAGACATCGAAGTTTAGATTCCCACTTCTGCCTTATAGGATGAACCTTCTTCTGAGGCTCTTTAGGATACATTTGATGGCATCAATAAATACCAGCTAAAGAGTACACACCATCCCTGCCATAATCCTTAGGTATGGCTACGATTTATGTTAGCAGAAAGGGAATAGGTCTGATGCTCATTAAGCATACTAATGAAACATCTGATGAAAATGAGAGGTCACATGTGTCTATTCAGAAAAGTAAGCCTTTTTTTTTTCAAACTTTAAATCCTTAAATGTAATATCCTATTTTCCCAGCAAAAGCTAATAGCAAGTTCCTTGTTATTTGATAAGGAATACCTGGTTACATTCTGTTTAGTTCTATCTAGCTAAATGGCAATGGATGAATATGCTAGTTTTATATAACCTGCCACTTATGAATTTAACACATCCTTGGCTGATGCAGATAAAATACACAATGTCAGTGAAATGACTTTAGCTTAGAAACATTCATAAAGTGCCACTGTTTTCTCAGTGCAAATCTGCAATATAGTTACACTTTAATACATATATGAAAAAAATCAAGCAACAGACATGCCACATTTCTATGTGGACCTTACAGTTTAAAAGCTTTTTCAATTAAAATCTACAAGGGACATATATTCTTGATAAAAGTCATGTGGATAAAGTATCACAGAAGTTTTTTTTAAGACTACTAAAAGGGATTTAGCCCCACAAGAAGTATTATGCACACTTATTTTTAGAAAATAGTAAAAAATTGAAATAGTGTTTTATTGGAGCAGGAATATACAGGTGAATAGAACAGAACTTTTAGAAACAGTCAAATCTACATAAGAACAGGCATTACAAGTCACTGGGAAATTACAATTGGATTTTTATAAACATGAGAACGGTGAAATCACTGGAAGAGGAAAATCTACTAAGTATTTATTTTGGAAAAAGGCTTCTCAAGTATAAAAGTAGAAGAAGCTAAAAAGGAAAATACAAAAACTTAACTACACAAGAATTAGTCTAAATTTATAAAAGCTGAAAAGCCCTATACATTTAAAAAATGAAAAGCAAACGATATATTTTAATATGATGGTTAACATCCTAAACACATGAGCTCTTATAAATCAGTATGAGTCAACCTAATTGGTCAGAAGACAATTTACAACAGCCAAAAAACACTTGTGAAAAAAAAATCTAGTGTTATCAATAAGCCAAGAAAGTCATGTTAACAAAACCCCTTTCTAAAACTTCTGGAATTGGGAACTTTAAAAAAGTTAACAATCAGTGTCATGGAACTTCTAAATTACATGTAAAATTGGTACAAACTTAAAATCCTTTTTAAAAAACATGCACATCCTTTAATTCAACAACCTTACTTCACAAAATATATCTTGAGGCAATAGATGACTGTTCAAAAATTAAGATAGTGCATTTTTTGCTAAGTATGAAAAATTGGAAATAGCCTAAGAGTCCAGCAGTAGGTATTTTATTAAATAAATATTAAATCATGACACATATAGAAAAGCTATACTAGGCAGACATGAACAATGTTGTTATGAAAAATATTTAATAGTATAGGAAAAATATTTACTATATAAATAAATGAAAAAGTATGTTATAAATACTATCATTCCAAATATCTGAGATAAAGAAAATACGTGCATTAAGAAATATGGAGATGGAAACAAAATGTTATCAATGATTACCTTTGAATAGAGTGAGGTGAACCACACTCATTTTCCTCATTATGTTTTTCTGCATTTTCCAAATGTTACATTTACAATTTAAGAAAAAAGCTGCAAAATACCATCTATTACATTTATGAAAAATGTATCACACTCGTCCTTTCACAATTACTCCACTTCTAGGAATATGCCATAAGGACATAATCAAGGATGCAAAAAAATTTATGTAAGTGGAGGTGTATCACAATGTTATTTGTAGTACAAAAAAATGTGGCAATATTAGGAAACTTTTAAATAAAGTTGGGGCCAATATGATCAACTGTTGGTAAGTCATGAAAAATACTCCTGAAGAATATTAATGTCAGAAAAACAATTTAAAGTTGTGAAAAACAGAATATAAAGAGGTATAGAAAACTTTATGTACAATATGAGTTTAATTTCACAATATATGTGTAATAAATACACAGATCAAAGGATGCAAACTAAAAAATGTTCACAGCGCTTACCTGGAAGTTGGATTACTTTGCTCTATTTGATGTATTTTTTTCATTAAAAATGTATTGCTTTTATAATTATATACTATCGTTCCAAAAAGTTGTATAAATTTTTAGGTTTACATACTTGGTCGCTCCATCATCGTATGTTCCCATTAAGACTATCGTTCCATCTTGTATGGACTTCAAAAACTCAATAAATGGAGCCACATCTGAAGAAAAAGAGAGGTTGAGGGTTTTTAAAAAATGAGTAATCATCATGATAATCCCTTAAAAGTTAATAATATAAATTAAGTGTTTGTAAATCAGTAATTTGTAACATAGAATAACCAAAAGGGAGACAAATTTTGTGAAAAGGTTAAAAATTAACTGTCCCTGGATATGATCCTACTATGAACTTAAAATTTCTCAGTCCTGATCCAAAGTGTCTTTTGTACTGATATTCCAGGGGTTAAATGAAAAAACTGTAGCAAAGTCACATTAAAGCATGACTTCTGATTTAAAGTCAGAAACTTAAAGGGGCAGGAGGAAGGCTCATGGATTTCCTGGGTATATATAAAATTGTTTGTATGGGCACTTTGCTAAGAAGAGAATATAGGACTTTTAGCTAATTCTCAAAAGGATCTATAATGTCTAAAAATTATATAAGTTTGTACACACACACACACACACACAGATTTAAGAGCTCTTCTGGGCGTATCTGCTTACCGTAACTAGAGGAAGGAATGTTAAGTTAGTTATTCCTGAAAGCTAAACTAATTATGGCACATTTTACAGTCATTACCTGCTTCATCTAGTTTATCAAGATTCACAAGGACTTAAAAATAAACCACTTTATTGACTACAAACTGGGGATGCCAGAAAGGCAGGTCAGGTGCCACAAATCATCCTACATCTTGAACTCTAGTGTCAGGTTTCCTAACAGCCTCCAAGTTCAACACTACTTCAAAACTGGGTTACTGTGAATTTGAGTCAGTTTCTTCCTACAGCAAAGATTCTGAGGATTTTCTCTAATTGAATTCTATTTCATAATAATAGCATCTTCAATTCAGAAAAAAAGGTACTAGAGCCACTAACAAACCACTTCCATTTAAACACAAAGATGGCATTAATCTGCCACCCTTTCTCAACTTGAAGAGTACTTCAGCCGTAATTAATCTACAAGGGCTGAAATACTAGAGTTTCTGGTCACATGACTGGTTTCAACAACAGCTTTGCAGGAGTGTTTGACATAGTAAGTTTTGGAAGGACCAATTATGCCTTTTAGAATCTAAAATTGATGGTGGCATGTTAAATGTACACAGTTTTGACAGCTATGAAAAGTTCTCCTAACCAAATCTCAATAAATACTACATGGTATCTGATTACAAGCTGAGGAAGTATTAGAAGAGCTGAATGGTCTGAAAACCTCACATATATTTCAGGAATACTAACAGCTATTGGCTTCAGGGAATATATATAAAGTGAATGGTGACAGGGAGGTGCAAGGAACAGCCTTATGCTAATACACTGCCCAAACCAACAACTTAGAAGAGTTTCAAAAGGCAGTGCTAGCCTGCCTTCCAACTTGAGGAAGAAATCCCTTTCTTTCGGGCACTTTGAGGTGCCAGGTCCTTGCTGTACGTGCTGGTGACTGACTTCCACTGGCTCATTAAGGAACTGCCAAATTAGCAAGATATTGGCTCATCACTTGCAGCCCAATGAACTAGAAAAAAATTCTCTTCCTTCTCTCAAATATTTATCTACTTTAATAATAATTCCGGTTATGATTGGCTTTTGAAACTGAAAAATCATATGTAAAGAAATCAATTTAATCAGTTAAAAATGCTTAAATTGGTTATGCCCTTCTTCAAGTTACTCACTCTTTAAAAATTATCAGACAGAAACCAAGAGCAGCCCAAAGCTTTGAATTAGTGGTCCTGCAGAAAACAGGACTCATATTTTTCAAAATCTCAATTTTGATTATTACTGCCCTTTATTACACACCACAATTTTTATAAAAAAGCAAAGTATATACAATATGACTGATTACTTAAATGTACCCGGACACTTACTGAAAAGAAGAGAAACCAAATGAACTGACATCAAAATAGTACCATTATTCTCTCAGTAACAGGCTACATTATGTTGAGATGATTAAGAAGTCCGTGTTAGCAACAGAACAGTTAGATGTTATTCATGCTTACCTCCTCCCCACATGTCAAAATATTTGGTATCTAATACTTCTCCTGTTTTTCCTGAAAAAAAGATCGGATTTGTATCAAATTATGAAGTGAAATATACTCTACATTGTATAAGACACATGATCTTACCCACAGGCTGATGAATGCACTAGTTGAGAAAGAATTACTTTGAGAAAGACTTGAAAAATTTGATCTGCATGCATTGGAAATATATTTCTAAGAGAGTAATTTCTGGATAGGACTTTCTCACTAATCTTGTAAACCACAGAGTAGCAAACAGAAATTCACTGCTGACTGCAGACCAAATTCAAAGTCAGATATTTTTCATCTTTATGTGTTATCATCTTCCCTTATTTAAGAATACTAGCTAAAAATACATAACACATAAAACTTTTACCAAAAAAGATGAATATGCTGTTTTCTAAAATTAAAGTGATCTCTTAAAAATTTATTTCCCTTTTAAAATGTATTTTTTTTGCTATCAATTACATGACACAAATAGTTACAGAATTTTTTAACCTAAGAAAATGAAGAAAGTGGAAACACAAAAATTTATCTCTTGTGAAAAGAAGTAAAAAAATCCTTTCCTATACTATGAACTGGGTAAGGTGGCTGTGATTTCTAATACACCTTCTACAGTGTAGACACCTTCTACAACGTTGGAGATGTTCACAGTTCAATGAACTTATTTATACCAATGAACTTACCAGAAGAACATGGACAATACTGAAAAAATTACAATTAATTCTTCCTCTTCATTCCTCCCTCCACCCCATCCAACAGTCTATCACCCCCCGTCATTTTACACACCTTCATTCATATCTATTTACTTTCATATTACATTAGGATTCCAAGTTTTTCAGCAAGATTTCACTGGTTTGATATGAGATTGGATGCATCCTGATGATCTCCCGGGAGACTCTCCACACACTGCACACCAAGTGGATGCTTCCAAGAAAGTACGCTATAAATACCGAGGAGCTGAATCTCTGCCTGTAGCTGGTGGTTGGGGAGAGTTGGGAAAGGGCTTTGTGTCAAGTGTGGCACTTTTCGACCCAATTCCCTGTTATTAGAGTGTATTTTACTTTGGGCCACTTGAATACCCACTGACTACAACCATAAGAAGAAATAATTATACTTACCATTTACCAAGGCCACATTGATCCCTCTTCCAACATTATTCTTAACACCACTCATCAAACTGAGGAGGAAAAAGTCAAGACAAATTTAGAAGTAGATGTTATATATAAACATATATCAGATGCCAAAAAAAAGGTGGGTATATAACCTACATGCACAAGTGTTTATCACAGGGGAGATTTAAAGGTCTCTACTAAAGTCAGAAAAGACAGTCTAATATTAAATAATTTTAAAGTAATGTAAGATTTCATTTGTAGAAATATACATATTAAAAAGTATCAGGGCTGAAACACTAGACTATTTCTTGCTGCTCTTCATCAGATTATAAAATACCATTTTAGAAAATCCTTCAAAAAGAAAAGAAATCCTGCCATTTACAACAACATGGATGGACCTAGAGGGTATTATGCTCAGTGAAATAAGTCAGGCAGAGAAAGACAAATACCATATGATTTCGCTTATTTGTGGAATATAATACAAAGCAAAACAGAAGGAACAAAACAGCAGTAGACTTATAGACACTGAGAAGTGACTGGTGGTTACCATGGGGAGGGGGAGGTGTGAAGGGGCTAAAGGGGCACAAATATTCTCACTCATAACAAAGGTTGGTCATGGGGTTAGTAGTACAGCATGGAGAATATAGCCAGGATTCTGTAACATCTTCCTATGTTGACAGATAGTAACTGCACTAGTTGGGGTGAGGATTTAATTATATGGTAACTGTTGAACCCACTGTGTCGTACAATTAAAACTAACATAAGACTGTATATCAATAAAAAAAAGAAAGAAAAAAGAAAAAAATCCTTAAAACATGTGGACATTATGCACATATTCTGCACCATTCTCAAGGGATCAAACAGTAATCGATAATCTCTTTTCTACTTTCTACAATATCAATGTGACATGAAAACAGAAGTGAGATGCTACCCAGTTCCTTTAATACCTGAAAGCAAGAAGAGTTTCACCTAATTGTGAACATTCTCTTAGTGATTATCAGTGTAAATTTCTCTATACCCAGAAGAAGGAATATTGTATTCGTGTAATTACTCCATCTAACCACAGTCACTTTGTACTGTCACGTCTGAGACAATCAACATCCTCTGGCAGCTCAAGGACCCTTCCATTAGGACAATGACACTGTGAAATGGAAGGTGCAAGTGAAATATTTGCTTGTTATCAGTTCAGTTTGTTAAATCAGAATTATTAAGCTAAAACTGCAGGTACCTTAATTCGAAAAACTCAAGGTAACAGTAATACTACCAGTGGTGTGCTGTTCAATAATTAACAACTGGTTTGAGGTTGGTGGAGAGGGGTGGAATATGCATGTATGTGAATACACACACATCCATATATGACACATTTATACATACATTTATACATATAAAGGTTCCTAGTGTACTATAAATTCTACTGATGTAAAGTGTTTGTAGCACACAATCCCACAAATAATTAAGTCTATAATACTATTTATAAATTCTACATAGCCAAATGGTTCTCACAAAATGTGTTAGTTGAGTTTCACGGACCCCTTTATAGCTAACCTCTGGTTACAAGTGCAGTTCCAACACAAATGTTGGATGATATTTCATTTGAAGAGTAAGACACAGTAAGGCAAAACAATGAAGATGTATGTTGGAATTTCACTTGTCTGTCAGTGATGTGGTGATGTTTTTGCTGAATCACATAATAAGTTCTCAAGTACTAGAAGACAATTTCCTCAATATTTTGTGCTACTCACAATAGCTATAGATGTAACATTTTTAAGCTTAATCTGTATAATTAACATTTTCTCCCTCACTTTCTTAAATCTAGACCTTTAGTCAGCACCCTTTTTCTGTTAGAAGCCAGACAGTAAATATCAAAAGCAACCCACTAAAAAAAGCAAAGAAATACACTAAAAAAATACTATAAATAAATCAAGAAACTTCTAAAATATGTCTATATAATTCAAAGGAAGGCATAAAAAGAAAACAGAGAAGCAAAAAAAGAGAACAGAAAATAAAATGAATAAAATGGCAGGCTTAATTTCTAACATGTCAATTAAAATAAATGTTAATAGTTTAAATGTACCAAATAAAGAGAAATTGGCACAGTGGATTAAAGCAGGACCCAACTACATGTTGTCTATAAGGAACTCTTTTTATTGACATATTTTTAACAATTTAAAATTGTATATATTTAAGTGTACAATTTGATATAAATATACATTGAATATGTAATATATAATGTAATATATAATATATAATGTAATGAAATAATCACTATCAAGCTAATAAATATATCCATCACCTAGTTACCTTGTTTGTGTCTGCATGGTGATCCTTCTTAGTAAACCTGAAGTAAACAATAGATCTCTAGAACTTATTCATCTTGTGTAAACATAACTTTGTACCCCCTGACCAACATCTCCCCATTTACTACTCCCCCAAGTCCCTGGTATCCACCATTCTACTCTCTGCTTCAATGGGTTTGACTATTTTAGATTCCACATGTAAGAAAGAGGGATCATGCAATATTTGTTTTTCTGTGTATGGCTTATCTCACAACATCCTCCAGGTCCACTCATGTTGTCACAAATGGTGGAATTTCCTTCTTTTATTTGGCTGAATCATATTCCATCGCACTTATAAACACACTATGTTTTCCTTCCGTATTGATCTGATGACAGACATTTAGATTGTTTCCATATCTCACCTACTGTGAATAATCCTACAGTGAACATGGGGGTCCAGATATATCTCAGTCGTTTCAGTTTCACTGAATATAATATCCAGAAATGGGATTGCCACATCCTAAAATAGTTCTTTTTTTATTTTTTTTGAATAACCTCCAGACTTTTCCATGATGGCCTTACCAATTTACATTCCTACCTACAGTCTCTGTGTCAACACTTGCTATCTTTCGTCTTTCTGGTAACAGTCCTCCAAATGGGCACGAGGTGGTATTTCATTGTGGTTTTCATTTGCATTTCCTTAATGACTAGTGATGTCATTTCACTTATTCATAATACCTATCGGTTATTTATATATGTTCTTCTAAGAAATGTCTATTTAGATCCTTTGTTCATTTTTTAATCAAGTTGTTTGGTTTTTTTGTTAGTGAGTTGTATGACTTCCTTATATTTTTTTGCATATTAATCTCTTTTGAGATTATGGTTGCAAATATTTTCTCCCTTTCTATAAGATGACTTTTCATTTTGTCAATTGTTTCCTTTGTTGTGAAAAAGTGACTTAGTTTGATGTAATCCTACATTATTTTTTGCTTGTGTTGCCTGTGCTTTTGGTGTCATACCCAAAAACAATCATTGTCCAGCTCACTGTCATGAAGCTTTTTCCCCTGTATTTTCTTCCATTAGCTTACAGTTTTGGTCAAAAAACTTACTTTAAATATAATGACTTACATAGGTAAAGTAAAATGGGTAGAAAGAGATGTATCATGAAAACAATAATCAAAAGCAGAATTTTAACTCAATAAGAAACAATATAAAAAATGGGCAAAGAGTTTGAATAGACATTTCTCCAAAGAAGATACATAAAGATGCTAGACATCAGGGAAATGAAAAGTGAAACCACAGTGAGATACCACTTCACATCTGTCATTGAGAAGTTGGATGATAAAAGTGTTATGTGGAGAAACTGGGACCCTTGTCTACTACTGGTGGAAAGGTAAATTGGAACAGCCACTTGGAAAACAACCTGGCAGCTAGCTGCTCAGATAGTTAAACATTGAATTACCATAAGAACTACAATCTATTCCTAAGTATATATAAATAAGAGAAATGAAAACATACATCCATACAAAAACTTATATAAAAATATTTATAGAAACATTATTAAATCAAAACATGGAAACAATTTGTTTTCCAAATGTCCATTAATTGATGAATGGATAAACAAATGTGATAGATCTATACAATGGAGAATTATTCAGTTATAAAAAGGAATGTAGTACTGATACATACTACAACATGAATGAACCTTGAAAACACTATACTAAGTAACAGTGCTTCACAGAAAAAAAACAACATATAATAGCTTGCATATGAAATGTCCAAAATAGGCAAATCAATAGATACAGAAAGCAAAATAGTGATCACTTAGGGATGTCTAGGGGACATGGGAGAAGGGAGGGGGGTAGGATTGGAACAGGGAAGGAAGGCAAAAGCTAAAAGGCAGAGAGTTTCTTTTTGTGACATAAAAATGTTCTAAAACTGACTGAAGGTTGCACATATCTGTGAATATACTAAAATCCAATGACCATATACTTCAAATGATTGAATTGTATGACATGTGAATTCTATCTCAATAAAGCTGTTCAAACCGAAGAAAACAAGAATGGCTCTATTAACATCAATTAAAATAGACTTCAGAGCAAAGAAAATGACCAGAGACAGAGATTACATAATGACTGAAGGGTCAATTCAGCAAGAGGACACAACAATCTTAAGTGTGTATATACCAAGCAATTGAGGTACAAAATATGTGAATCAAAACCAGACAGAACTGACAGGAGAACAATCCTACAATTACAGCTGGACAAGTGAAGAACCCTCTTTCAACAACTGTTGGACAGAAAATTTTCAAGGGTACAGAAGAACTCAAAACAGCATTAACCAACAGGGTCTAATTGACATTAAAAGAACAATCTACCCAGCAATGGCAGAATATACATTCTTTTCAAGTGCTCATGGAGTATATACTAAGAAAGACAATATTATGGACCATAAAATAAACCTCAACAAATTTAAAAGAACTGAAATCACACCAAGTTGTGTTCTGTGACCACAATGAAATCAGTAACAGAAAAGTAACAGGAAAATATCCAAACACTTGGAAACTAAACAACATACTTCCAAATAATCCATGGGTCAAAGAGGAAGTCTTAAGGGAAATTAAACACACTCAACCGAATAGAAAATACAACTTACTAAAATTTATGAGACATAGCTAAAAGAATACTGAGAAAAGAATTTCTATCACTAAGTGCTGACATTTAAAAAGGAAGTTTCAAATGAATAGGCCGTGTCAAGAAGCTACAAAGAATGAAATAAACCTAAAACAAGTTGAATGAAAGAAACTTAAAGAGCAGAAATGAATGGAATTGAAAAGAGAAAAAGAATATCAATGGAATTTAAAAGAGAAAAATGAAGAATAACAATGAAACGAAAAGCTGGTCTTTGAAAATATCAGTAAAATTAACAAGCCTTTAGTAATACTGACATAGGAAGAAAGAGAAGACACAAATCACCAGTCTCAGAAATGAAGTGGGGATCATCACAGACACTGCCAACATTAAAGGATAATGAAGGAATGCTATGAACAACTCTACACATGTAAATTTGACAACTTAGATGAATTGTACCAATACCTCAGTAAGTACTGATACCACTTACCCATTATGAAACAGATCATTTAAACAGTCCCATAATTACCAGATATTGAATTCATAGTTCATAAACTCGCCTTCAGAAAATTTCCAAGCCCAGACGGTTTCACTGGCAACTTTAACCAAATATTTTAAAAATGAATTAATACCACTTTTACACAAAATCTTTCAAAAATAGAAAAGAGTACTTCCCGATTTATGTTATAAAGCCTGTATTACAATGACACCCAAATGAGAATAAGACATTACAAGAATGTCTTATGTAATATACAGGCAAATGTGTATGTCTTATTAATATGCAGGCATAAATCCTTAACAAAACATTAGTAAAAAGACTGGAAAGGAAGAAATGGAACTGTCTTTATTTACAGATTATGTTTGTCTATATAGATAGTCCCAAGGAATCTACAAAAACAAAAACATAACCTCTGAGAAGAAATTCAGCAAAGTTACAAGATATAAGACCAACATACAAAAACGAGTTGTGTGTCTATATACTAACAATGAATATATATAGAAACTGAAATTAAAAAGATGTTCAACTTCAGTAGCCATAAGGAAAAGAAAACTGAGATACCACTACACACCTGTTAGAACAGCTAAAAGTCACCAAATGCCAGCAAGTATACAGAGAAACTAGATCCCTCACACGTTGCTGGTGGCAATGTAAAATGGTGTACTCTGGAAGATGTCTGGCAGTTTCTTACAAAACTAAACATTCATTTATCACAGAGAAATAAAAGCATATGTTCACATAAAAATCTGTGATTGCTCATAGCAGTTTTATAGGCAATAACAGCAAATAACTGGAAACAGCTGATTTGTTTGTTTGAGAAACAGGTGATGAATGAATTGTAACACATCCACACCACAGAATATTACTCAGCAATAAAAAGGAGCAAGTTATTAATATGCACCAATATTTCAAGGCATATGCTGAGTGAAAAAAGCCAATCTCAAATGGTCTCATACTGTATAATTCTATTCACAAAATATTTTAAAAAACATAAAAATGACAGAAACAATAAGCAGAGTAGTGGTAGCCCGGGGTCCGTAATGGTGGGGGATGACTGTAACAGGGTGGTATGAGAGAGATCTCTGTCGCCATGGAATAATTCTGTATCTCAATTGCTATATTGGTTACATGGATTTGCACAGGCGATAAAAATGACACAGAACTATGTGCAAACAATGACAATTTCCTGGTTCTGATACACTATAATTACATAAGATATAACCACTGGAAAATGTGGGTGAAGAGTACATGAATTGCTCTCTACTGTCTTTGCAACCACCTGTGATTTCTGTTATTATTTAAAAAACAAAAAAACCCTGCAAGTCCATTAAAAAAGGAAAAGCACAAATATCTGGTTTTAAAAATCACAGTAGAATATAACTATTTATCTACCCATACTGGTTGCATTGCCTGCCTTCACTGTCATTCTCTAAAATGTACATGTAGTGAAGCATAGGCCTTTTATTAATGGATGTGCAAGACTAGTTATGAAGGGTGGGCCGTACGAGGACCAAACAAATCTGCACAGGAGGGAAGTTTCAAAATGCATTTGCTTTGCTCCTTTCAGAAATATAACAGATAAGTGAACTCCATCGTTAATCTTAAGAAGCAATGTCAGATTAGTAATTAAATGTCACAGTGTCTTTTCCAAGGAGAGGTCATCTCAGAGCACGCTGCTGCGTCTTTCAGCGCAGGAAGGCAACAAAGAGGCGCTATGACACACACTTCCCACCAGAGGGCGGTAGCTTACCAAGTTTTAAGAACTTCAGTTCAGCCAGGGAAAGTACACTCAGCAAACGACAAACCACTGAGATTTTCAGGGCACAGGTTAGGCACTCTTACTATAGTAACACAAGGTAAACTATTTTCTTTTATCCTTCATGAATATGAAGGTTTTCCCACCACCACTCCACTACTCCAAGCAAAAATCTAAAAAAAATGATTATGTAATCTCTACACAGATTCTAACATCTTTGAATCTAATTTTGTTTGAAATTCTTACTATATATTCGACTATTAAATCTTAAAATTAGTTTAGAGCAGGGCTTAACAAACTACAGCCTATGAGCCAAATCTAGCCAGCTGAATGTTCTTTGTTTTACTATTCAGCTTAGAATGATTTTTACATTCTAATGAGCTTAGAATGGTTTTTACATTTTTAATGTCTACATTTTAAATGATTATACAAGTACCTATGTAATGACTCTTGATTTTAGGTTTCCACCCTGACAGCAGAAAATACTATCTGGTCCCTCAAGGTTAAAAAAAAAAAGAAAAAAAGTGCCTTCAAAAAGCAGTCTACTATATATTCCTGTACCAAACATTAAGATTATAAAAGGTGAAATACTATTCTTAGTATCTTCATATAAACTGAAATCAACTGAGTATATGCCTAAAATAAAAGCTCTATCTTGAACATAACTAAACTCTATCGGTTCTCTAATTCAAAAGAAAAAGAAGCTAAAATTTCTGTATTGTGTGGTACCTTGTGTTTATACCCAGGATTTTCTATTTCTAACTAATGAGAAGTCTGAAGTCCATTTTCATCTCCATAATGTATCTTTGACTGAATCTATCTGTCCTTAAAACCTTGACCATGACCTTAATCGTAACCATATTTTGTCTTCATTGGGATTTCTCAAATTCAGTCTACGGTGGGACCAGGCTCCTGGCAATTCATGTGGAGGGGCCGTCCAGAGTGCCGTACAATGCCTAAGAGCACCCCAACCTCTGCAAGTAGTACCTCCCCAGCTGTGACATCCCCAGATGTCCCCAGGTATTGACAAATGTTCCTGAGGGAGCAAAATCACCCCCACTGAGAAGCACTGACCCGGATCAGCAGTCTCCAAAATGAGTTAGTATGCACACAGAGCACACGCAGGCAAGTGTTAGAATTTCTACTTCAGTATTTTTCGTAATCCTAGAAGAAGTAATTTCTACTTCCATATGTTAGTGAGCACACATACCAAACATGTCTGCTAACAAAGGAGGCAGCAGTATAAAGAGCTGTGGCGGCAACTGCCAACAGCCTTCCAGGTGTTCTATTCTACTTCTCTCATCATTTTACACAGCAGATAATTTTTTTCTATCAAGACAGGCTGCAATTTGAAAACCTTCAACTCAACAATTGGACAAAGTTCTCACGTCTTTACCTGCATGGCCTATACATTCCTACTATCCTGCCCCTTAGTCATGTCTCTCTAGCCAGCTCTTCCCACTTTAAGGACTTTAACATGCAATTCCTTCTGTCTAGAATATTCTTTCCTTTCTTTAGTTCTCAGACTAAACATCACTATCTGAGAGAAACTATTCCTTGAGCCACTCAACCTAAAGTTGGATGCCTCAACCTCATGTCACTCACCCCACCAGGATTCGCCACACCCTCTGCTATAGTACTACAATTTGCAATTATTTATTTGCATTTACTTCTTAAGTATCTGCCTCCCCTACTAGACTGTAAGTTCCATGAGAGCAGGGATCATACTCAATAACTACATGTTGAATAAATAAGTGATGCTAAGAAAATCAAGGCTCTTCTCTTACATTTTCTGTTGGAAAAAGCTTCAATTCCAAAACAGAATGCATTGGAAAAAGTATTGGACTGTGAATGGTTTCTGCAGTTTCTCCACTAGGGATTCCTAGTCCTCCTTCAGGGACCAGATTTCAGGGCCTAAAGCATAGCTATAAAATCTCATCAATTATTTAATCCCTCATGGGAATGGCAGAATGATTTCTGAAATAAGATGGATGGGTGGCCTGCCTCAATTTTACAGTTAAAGAAACCGAAATGCAAATTCTACATGACATGCCTACCATGACAGCCAAATCCCCTGGCTGTGAGCCCAGGATTTATTCTCCCAGACTCCATTGCCTATATATGGACATTTTTCCTTTTGACCTATATAATCTGTGTACAGAAAACCAGCTAGTAAAAACATTTGATCTCTTCTTTGCATTAAAACTAACATGCTTCAAGAGAGTAGAGGAGGTCTCCAAAGACAATCAATCTACCATAGGTTAGTCATTCTAAGAGAACTTTCTACCTGTTCTTCAGAATCACACTTCAGTCCTCTTTAGCCAAGGCAAAAAAGGGGAATGGGAACATCTAAGGTAATGGGAAGGGTATTTAATGTAAAATCTACAAACTTCTAAAATCCAAGTGCTTTATTGCATAATTCAGTAAAACAAGACTATTATAAAAAATCAGAAGAGATTAACAATGGATTATCAACAGCATGAAGGAAAAGAAAGGAAATGAGCAGGGACCTTAAAAAACACCTGGCTCAGGCCTCCAATTTTAAAAGAAAAGTACTTCTAAGAGGCTAAGTAACCCACCCTTGGCTAACTGAAAAAGGGAGTTAACATAAAAATTTAAGAGCTTTATATACACAAAACCCTGGGAGAAAATGCCTAGTTTCCTCCCATCTGTAAAATTGCTTCTTTTTCTACATAATTAGTGGCATATTTATTTACTTACATGAAGTTTAAAAAAAGTTCACATACCTAATTTTCCAGGCAAGCACAGATTAAAAACAACCAACTAAAAGTAGGGCTTTTGACATGAGAGGCAGCGACTTCATGTTACAAGTGATAGCTTACACTGAGAGAAGAGACTGAAAAACCTAGAAACTGTACTTAGTAAAGCCTCTCAATATACGAAAGCATTCAGTTAGTGGCAAGCGGTTCTGTGCCACTAGAGACTTTAGCTTGTATCTCACACTTCAACAAGCAGCATTCAAACACTTAAAATAAAAGATGCTGTTTTCAAGATAAAGCATTCATTATTGAGGGCAGTGCTGTCCAACAGGACTTTTTGCAGTGACAGAATGCTCTCTGTCCTGTTCAGTCTGGTAGGCATGAGCCCTGTGTGGCTACTGAGCACTTGAAATGTAGCTAGTGCACCGGAGGAACTGAACTTTTAAGTTAAATTAATGTAAATGGATTAACTTTTCCCCTATTTACTTAAGATTCAAAATTCAATGGCCACATTGTCTATGGCTACCAGATAGGACAGCACAGATCTAGAGAATTTGGTCAGAGGAGATTCCTTATCTAAACACAAAGCTGGATATGCTGTGCCTCTATGTCACTAACACAACACTTAGGAATTTTAAGATTTCCTGAATGTGTGCGGAGAACACTATAATGAAAATTTAAATCACTTTCCTTTAGAAAAAGTATGCCCAATACATTTTCAAAAGATGCACTAAATTCAGATTCAATGTGCTGTAACTGAATAGCACGCCGTATACTTCCAAACTGATAATAAATACTTACACGTTGTCTTCTAGGCAGATTTTGGGTCCCACAACATTGGCTGCTCCACTTGCCATTTTAAAAGCAAAATGCTTCTCAGGGCAAGCTTTTGAGATCCCACATTTATATCTGGGTGGTTTTGTAGCTTTGGGTGAAAAAAATTTAACAAAAAAATGTTAACAGACTCTATTATCAGTTTGTTTCACATCTCGAACCACAAAGGGCACTATGCAAAACACCAAGATATAAATACCTTAAAATACATGCTAGGATTTTTTTTTTCCCTGAAGGTTTCAAAGGAACCTTAAAACAACCCAAAAAAGCAGGACTTCCTAGGAAACAAGTTAATAACTGACATAAATGGATCAAGTCACGTGATCTTCATAAGGGTAATAAACACATTTCACCTGATTATTTTTAAGGTGATTTTTAAAAATCCAGAAGGGGGAGGTTCTGAACTGTTACTTTGCATTTCTAGCTATATATGTCCAACAAATAGTTACCTCCAGGACCAGAAAAAACCCTAATGCATCACTGAGTATCTGCTCATGTACTAGTTTTAACCAGGAATTCTTTTTTATTTTTTTATTAAGGTATTATTGATATACAATCTTATGCTTAGGTTTCACATGAGCAACACTGTGGTTACTAGACTCCCCCTATTATCAAGTCCCCACCACATACCCCATCACAGTCACTGTCCATCAGCATAGTAGGATTCTATAGAGTCACTACTTGTCTTCTGTGGGCCATACTGCCTTCTCCGTGCCCACCTCCATAATGTGTGCTAATCATAATACCCCTTAATAACCAAGAATTCTTTTACACACTTTCTGTACTTACAATACCTAAACTAAAAAAATACCCATATATCCATTATGAATAATTACCAAGAATATTAAGCTGTTCAATCAAATAGCATCCTTATAACTTTGAAAAGTAGTTTCTAAATCAGTTTTTCTCAGCTGAAGCATCTCCATTATTTGTATATAAATTCTCATATGCTTAAAACCAGAATAAACCATCTGCAAAATAGTAAGAAGAAATACTTACAACGCGTAGCTGTGTCCAATGCTGACCTTGCTAAGAAAAAACAAACATTATCTTTGTTAGAAGGAATAAGGCAATGGGCAAGCATCCACCTTTAAAACATATTTGGAGCTAATGGGTCTACCAGAATGAAAGTGTTTGGATTATTGCTCAGTATGCAGTTAATAAAACATGAATATGAAAACAATAATAAATAAAATATAATATTTGAAGGAAAAGTGAGAAAGTACCTTTAGGCCGCATAATTCACTACAAACAACCATGAAGAGAAATTTTGGAGGGTAGTACTTTATTAGTGATAGAATATTTTATTTTTACGTACATACTTTGTTTTTTAATTTTAGTTATGAAAATTTAAACCCAATCAGAAAGTTATTTCAAATTTAACTTCTTAGAATTTACTTTTAATTTTTTCCCAGCTTTCCTGAGATATGACACATAACATTATCTAAGTTTAGGTATATACAATATGTTGATTTGACATATTTATAAATTGCAAAATGATGACCACTATAGTGTTAGCTACCATTTCAATCCTATCACATAGTTACCATTTCTTTTTTGTGGTAAGAACATTTAAGATCCACTGCCTTAGAAATATTCAAATGTATGATACAGTATTATTAGTTAAAATCACCATGCTGTATACATCAAGTCCCAAACATGTTAATCTTATAAAGGGAATTTGTATACTTACAGCAACATACCCATTACCCCCACCCCCTAACCCTTGGTAACCACCTTTCTACTCTATTTCTGAGTTTGTCCTTTTTAGATTCCACATATAAGTGGTATCCTACAGTATTTCAAACTTCCCTTTAAATATATACTTTGTAAGTATTAGGGTGTTTACAAGTTGTGGCTGCTGTGTATGGTGTTGTATACACATACATATAATGTGCTGGAGAATATATATAAACCTTAGAGGTTAGGCAAGGAGATTGATGGGAGACACGGATGGACGGACAGACACACACACACACACACATAGGAGAGTGCCAGTGGGGCGCTTTAACTTCTCTAAAACAGAGATAAATGGGTGAAATAAAAATATTAAGGTAAATTACTAAGAGTTTTGCAATTTATCAGTTCAAGGATGCCAGAATCTGAACCTTAACTTCAATGCAATAGATCTCAAACTGGCCACCTACACTTAGAGCTTTTTAAGGGCACTAACATCTGATCCCACCCCAGGAAATTACAATTCAGATCATCAACAGTATTGTGGAACAGTCATTTCCTGATCTGGCTTATAATAAGCATGTGGTGTCATAAACGTTTGCCAGCTTTGACTATAAATAGTCTAAGCTTTTAGTTCTGTACTATTTTTTAGATAAATGCAAATTTCCTGTAAGTCTCATACTCAAACTGGAGAACAGAGAGTTAAAGTGGAGAAATAACATAGAAATATTTGAAAAAGAGGAAAATGGCCAAGTAAGGGAAGGCTCATTCACTCTGTAGGATGATCAGAATATTATGCACCATTGAAGTGATAAAGGTGATAGAGTAATACGGAAAAAGTATAATGCACAGAATAGAGCAGAAAACAAACTTTATCTGTAAGTACTGAAAATATTCATGGAAAAGGACATAATACACTTGAAAGAAAGAAACAAAAAATGATCAGTTAGTAAATTAGGGTCTTGGGATTACTGGGGCTCATTCTTTCAATTTCCTTAATTGTATCGTTTCTTTCTTAATTATGCCATAAAAGGGACAAAATCATTCAGAGATCATCTGGTCCAATGTTTTCACTTTAGTAAACGAGGAAACAAAAGCCCACAAGTGATCAGCAACCACTGATTAGCAGCATGAAGACTAGAAACTCTCATGTGCATATAGTACAGACTTGATCATCATCCATATTTTAAAGAAAAAGCCAGGACAGGGAGCTCTGAGAACAACCCTTCCAGCTGCAGAGGGGGTAATAGGCTCAAGACAAGGGGGCTACAAGGACATGGACATGGCTGGAGAAATCCAGATAAAAGGGTACTGGCTTGAACAAATGTAGTGGCTATGGCTTTGAAAGCAGCAGACAGGTTCAGCTAAGGGAGCAACACTGACGGGATTTCGGAATAGACCAGATGGAGGCGTGACAGAAAGGGAGGAATCCAGTCTGTCTCTCTCAGATATTTGACTTTAGATGCATTCATTTATTCATGCACATGCCCCAGCGGCCACCACCACTATCGCTGGCCTCAAGATGTTCACAGTCTAGTGAGGAGACAGAGTGGGCGCTGGATGAGTTCTGGGTTGGAGCAGTTAATTTTAAGATACCTGGAGAAGATCCAAGTGGAAAAGTCTAGAAGCCAGGAGTAAATGAGATTTGGGATGAAGATACAACCTGGAAAATTAGCAAAGGATAAGGCCACCCACAGAGAGGATTTAAAGTGAGAAGAGGACTGAGGAGAGAAGCCTAGAGGGGTCATAATCAACTCCTGCTGCGGGGGGAGAGTGTGGCTGAGGAAAGGCAGGTAGAAGGAAAACCAGGGCTGAGCTTCTAAAATGGTCGAACTGATTTGCTGGTAAAACTTAAGAGGTGTTGAAAAAAAAACCAAACAAACAGTAAATGCTACTCAATTAAAAATTTTTACTTGGATACAATTTGGGGAAAAACAGTTTCTTCATCAGGCTTTTAAGTAAATAACATCAGCTCCTTTCAATGTGTGTACGAGTAAGGGGAGAAGACGCTAAACCTGTCGTGAAAGACTTCTTTCCAGATGAAACGAATTTTTATCCAATACTTAACAAATCCAAAAGCCCTCTTCCTAGGTTTGCAATTTAGAGAATTTTAATTCCTATGGGCCAAACAGGTAAATTTTCATAAATAAAAGCGTGTTTTCCATGTGAAGAGTATGCACACAGCATACAAACACAAGTCTTTTCTCCAACATGTATTCCTCAAATTACCTTGATAGCTTTTAATTTCTAATTTCTTTCAATATATGCAACTTTTCACATCAAGGAACAATAATAAACATTTCTGATTTGGTTTCATCAATGCATATCTTTCAACAACTCAGGCTAAAAAAATCAGAACTATTTTGTACTTTAGTTTTTAATAATATCTCAAGTAATTTATGTATATATTATTTCAACAGTTTAGATCTCAAAGGGTAAAAGAAGTCAACTCAATAGAACACTAAGTACTTACTACAGCATATATGCAAAAATAATTCGGACTGCTCAGTACATTTACTAGTTGTTAGATATCCATGGTGAATTGCAATCATAACTAATCATAACTAAGACTGGTAGATTATATCCATGTTGACATCCTGGTTGTGACATGGTACATAGTTTTATAAGACTTTACCAATATGACAAACTGGGTAAAGGGTACTCAGGCTCTCTCTTACTACTTCCTACAAATGCATGTGGATTTACAATCATCTCAAAATAAAAAGTTTTGTTAAAAACTTGTTTTGAAAAAAACCACAATTAATCTACTTTGGTAATTTCAACTACTAACTGAACAAAATGTTTCATTCTTCCCTTCTAGAAATAAGTTTGTTTTATATTTCTAAAACAGTACTATATAATCAACCTGACTTAAAACTCATAGAAACTATCATGTAAGTTATTATGCCAAGCTGGAAAAAACGGAAAAATTCACTACCAAAAGAACCATAGTTAATCTCATGGGTCCCCCTAGGATACAGATCATATAAATAATCCTAATGTCGAATTAAACTTGTTATCCTTTAGTAAAATAAGATGCTAAGCAAATGGCAAAGACAACCATATTACTATCTTTGCTTAATTATTCTGAACTAAGAATTAAAATATAACATACAAGTTAAACTTTCACCAATTCAATGGACTGGAATCCAGTAAAGTTTTGTGGAAACAGTGTATGACTTCTGTTATGACAACAAAATAAACCACCTGTCCTAAGAATGTCTAAGTCAAATAGCTAAAACATGCACAGTAAAACCTTGTTGGGTCCTAACATTAGGAAAAAATCAAAATGAAAATTAACTACCCTAGTTAAAGTAATTAATTATTTGGTCATAGCTGATGACCATTGGCTTTTCAACTAAGGCAGCTTCATGTGAATCCCACTTGGGAAATACACTTCCTCCCAACATAAAAATCCTAATCCTCAATCACCTACATTCATTCCCATTCAGTCAGCATTAACTACCTACAGGGCCCAGCGCTAGATGCTCGGTGAAGCCCCAGGAGATTACTGCCCTCCAGATTCATTCTCCAGGAAGGGGAGATGACTACATAAAAAAAAGAAATAGAGAAATTCTATGATGTAAGGCAAAATACAGTCAGTGCCAAACTGAGACAGAACTTCTTTGCATTAGAATGAACAGTTCAGGAAAAGGAGCAAGACATCCTCACAGGGAAAGAGGGAGGTTCAAATGCAATCTCTCTCAAGAAGGAGCATTTATGCAGTTTTGAAAAATGAGGAAGATTAAAGAGGAAAGGAAGAGCAGAAACACATGCAGGGTGAGAAGTGAGCATGAGCTAAGGCTGAGATAAGAAAGGACAGGACAGGGCCTGTCTGTGTCTGTAGCTCCTGGGCAGGTTGGCATAGCAGGTGGGAGGCAAGGGGTTGGGAGGGGTGGAGAAGAGAAGAGGTGAGAAAGGCAGGGTCAGGCTGTGGTCTGAGCGCCATCCTAAGCAGTGAGTTCTGATTTTGCTCTCCAATCATGGGAAGCACTACAGGTTGGTGAGTTCTACGAGAACCACTCTGGCAGAGGTGAGACAGGCAGCCATCAAAGATAAGAAACAGACCCAGCAGCTCCCTGTGATGTTTATGGAAACGGTCCAGATGGGATGACGATCCGAATGAGGCCAAAACCCTGTGGCTTCACCTAGCCTCTTCCCAACACTGGGCCTTCTCCCTAAGTAGTTTTTCTATTTGTACCAATGGTCCTGTGCCTCCCTTTTCTCAAGGGTCTTCCTCTTCCTGTCTGTTCCATCTCTTCCCACTGATTTGTAATTCACTGAATCTTTGCCCAAAGCCCATAGATTAGTGAAAGTCTCTCCATCGCTTCAAAGAAGAAAAAAAGGTTCAGGTTGTTTCTGCCTCTTTCCTTACCAACAACCTGTCTTAAGAGAATTAGGTATACATATTTTTTCCACAGCAACACTGAAAAGTTTTCAATGCCCTCAATGTCTTTCTGCTTCATCATTCACCTAAAACCAGCTGAACGGTTTCAAACTCTCAGAGGACGCCAGGCCGGCCCCTTTGTAGTAAGAGAAGTATACAGACCACAGGAAATTAAGTCTCATATGCGTTATAATAACTACTCTATGTGGCTCCTGGATACTTCATTGTAAGGTGGGTGCTGAGAGCCAAACAGTTCAGGAGGAAAGTAACAATACATTAAGAGGAACGGGCAATTGGGGGGTGAGGGTGGGGGGTTCCATAACTTAGTAACATGAAAACTTGTAAGAAGATGGCCTGAAGGAATATGACTACAAATTAACATTTGAGAGATCACCAGTGTGGACGAGAACTCCAGCAAGGAGAGGCAAGATACTGCACTGATATTACTTGGGAATATGAAAGGCAGAATTCAGTGCAATACAAGGAAGTATTTTTAAGTAATCATTGTAAGAAAAGTCACCCGAAAATGTTCACTCAGATATTGATGACGGCAAGTCTGAATTGCCTAAAGCATTGATACTCAGTATGTGGTCCATGGGTAGGAACCTAAGCATCACCTGGGAGCTTGTTAGAAATGCTGATTCTCAGGCCCCATCCCAGACACTGACTCAGAATCTGCCTTTACCAAGGTTTCCTGGAGATTCCTCTGACATTAAAGTTTGAGAAACACTGATTTAAATGAGTCTTGAAACTAGATGTGAGAGAGAGTGAATTAGGTCTTGTGGATCCCTTCCAAATATTAATTTATGGAAAGCAAAACTCACTATTCTAAAGACCTCAGAGTTGTTTCATGGATTTCTGCCTACTAGGTCAAAACACTCACCTTTTGTGCATAATTTTTTAATGCCTTAATACTTCAAAGCTTATTCAAACATTTCAAATGTTAATTTATTCAAGATTTTTTTGAAAACTAAGTTAAGGTAGTATGATGACACATTTACAACATAGTAGTAAATAAACTGCTAACAAGAAAAATGTTGCAGAAGGAAAACAAAGATAGGAAAGATGGATTTCTATGGCTGGTATTCAAAATGCTTCATCATGATTCCTAATCACCTGCTAACTGAGGGCTAGATTTGGTCTCAAGTTTTCTAGCTGCCAACTCAAATTAGGTGTGGAATCTTCCAGAATGTGCATTTAAAATGCCATGATTAATGTCCCTAGGCATAAGTGAAACACACCCCATTAAATATATTCAAAATGTTGAACAGATGACTCATACTTCATAGTGAATTAATTGGAAGACTTTCTGTTTTGTATTTTAGAACAGTCTAATGAATCACACCAATAATTACATTTTCTTTTCTATACAGATTAAACAGCAGAGTTGACTCAATGTCGGTAACTGGTTAAAAACATAATCACATCAAAAATGAGATTTAAGAAAGGGGAAAAAATGAAACTTACCAAATAGGTTTCCTAAACTTGCATCCATTTTTATTTCAAATACTTGAGAAATAACATAAAATGTCAGTAAGAATACTGCCACAGCTACCACCAACTTCGCAGCACCTGAAGGGAGAAATAATTCAGCATGAGCTTTTGAGTCCACAGAACTTTTATCATGCATTTCTGTGAAAAATGTAAGCTTAAAAAGAAATTTCTGAAGATTAATAAATTTCTACTTTATATTTATTGGATCTCATTTTACTTGAGTTGTAAGAAAAACTGTACCAACAATCCATCAAGATAAGGGACTTCCCTGGTGAAGGAATTATTCCTTCTGGGTTCTGGTCCTCAGGCTGCCCCTAAGTTAAGTGGAACCTCGGGCAGATTGGCTGGCCACCTAGACACAGGACTGCCTGAGTCATGTGCCTCGTTTTCACATGCAAAAAAAAAATGACCTGCTATCAATTGCTGGCTGAATACAAAATTATCATGGCACTCAAACGCCACCAATATGTTGGATGACACATTCCTAATCCTTTTCAAATAAAAAGGGCAATACTGTACAGGAGTGATACAAAAACAGTGGACCTTCTGGAGACACTAAGACAACACACAGGATGTGCACTAAGCAAAGAGTTCTCGGGTGAAACGTGGCAGGTCTGCAGAGCATGTGGTACCCAAGCGTCGTATCTCATGGAGCAGCTTCGTAAGCGCTCTTGGTATGGTGGACAACAGAGTATCCCTCCTCATACCTGATGCCTACTCCAACACAGGCCTTGCCCACTCCAGGAGGACTTAATTTGGTACCTGTCACATACGCTGTGTGACGTGGCTGCATGGGAAGATCTGTGAAGACACGCTCAGTCTTTCCTATCTTTGTATCTTTAGTCATTTCTGAGTGCCTTACAAAGAGTCAACACTGCTATTAACTAATGACCTGTTGAATATGAATCATTATTGTCATTTTTCTCCACAGCTAAGCCATTCTAGGAAAGAAATAGAAAAATGCAAGATAGGAAAGGAAATGGAAAAATGACAGGAGAGGACCATTTTCCCCTGATGCTCAGGCTTCCAGAGCCACCTCCTGGGGTTACTTGAGAGCACTGGTAACACTGGTCTGTACATCTCCATCGCCTTACCAACGTTTACGCTGATCGGAAAGAGGCAGGCGGGATCGGCAGTCATCTCTGCACCGTCAAGGAGGCAGAAGCCCAGAGGTGAGGCGAGATTACAGGTAACTTAGGGGCAGCCTGAGGACCAGAACCCAGGGATCCTGAGTGCAGTGCTTCATACCGTCCCCCATCCTAACGCCAATGACCACATTCTCCTGAAAAACTATGCAAACCCAACTTGCTGGTAGGGAAGAAAGAGCTGTGTTCATTCTACTGTCATAACCCTCAGCCTAGGACCACGTCCTTAAAGGGAAAGGGAGGGAACGAGCTGATGAGCCAGCAGATTCTCAGAGCTCCTCATCTCTATGAGAAAGGCTCTAAATACCGGAATGAGACGGAAATGAGAAGGCAACGAGGCAGTCGAGGTATCTCCGCCCCCCTCCTTTCCTACCTTCTCTCTATCAAACACTGCTTCCTGGTTTCAGGAGCAACTACAAGTCGCCATTATTTTTAGTGTCTAAGGGAGTAAATACTAAGAGTTCAAGAGAAGGCTTTGAAGTCTTCCCCTAACAGGATGTAGCAGGAGAGCTTGCACATAGTAATACTCTCAACAAGTGTTTGCTAAATAGACGAATGACAACAGATCGCACTGTCCTTGATAATCTAAGAAAAGGGCTTGAAGACTATATTTCACAGGACAGTGCAAACACCTCCATTTCTAGCATTCATGGACATGTGCAACTAGAAACAACCTTTTCCTGTCCCTTAAGGCAGATGTATGAAATCTTCATTGTTCAAAATTAAAATATTAAGATGATAAGTTTATAATCTATGAAAGGTCTAGACGATTTACCAAGCTAAACCTGAGTCCACACAAATAAGCTATATGCATCATATATACATATATATATAATGCACTCACACACCACTTACTGAGTGACTCTAGAGAGCTAAACGTTTTATATAAGCATCTCATTTGCACAGCTTTTCAAGTTACTATTTTCATTTCGTGAGTAAGGAAAAGGCTACAAATTCAGATCACTTGCCTAAGGTCGTATAACTAGTCAGCAGCAGAACTGAGTCTTACACCAAGACCTATGTGCTTATCCTGGGCCACCAGAGGAACTAGGAGGAAGCAAAAGCCCTGGGGGAGGAAAAAGCGAGGCGGAGAAACTGAACTGGTAATAGAACAAACAGCCAGTCCCTGAGAGGAGCAGGCAGGTGAAGACCAGCAGAGCCTTGTAATGGCAGAGTTCCGGAGCTGGCCACCAGCCAGTTTTGCGCTGGGCAGGGCCTTAACCATACCACGCCACGGCTGCCATTCTTAACTTGCCATGAGACTCCCTCTTCCTTATAGTGATAGATGCACTAATCTGAGACTGCCTCAATTTTTCACAAACCAAAAGCATAACTTTAGACATTGCTGCCTCGCTGTAAGGATTATGGCTATGAGGATATGTCAAAGCAACCAGGGTATTTTTTAAAATTAGAAGAGATTAATTAGTAAAAGTAATAAACCAGAAGCTAATCTTTGTTACTCATTCATTAAAAGCAATCCCTGCAGACCTACACTAGGAACAGTGCCAAACATAAAATAAGCGCTCAGTGAATAGTTACTCATCAATTAACCTTGGTACTGTCAGAATCATAGAGAAGGACTAGATGGCGAAGTTAATTTCAACTAGAATAAATGTACAATTATGTGAGAAGGAGACACTTGCTTTATTTCCAATCACCATGCTTAACTCATGTACTTTTAAAATCATCTGGACACATGTGATCATAAATAGTCCTGCTGTCTTTAAAGATCATTTTAAAAAAGAAAAGACATAACGTGTTTTTTAAACCACAAACAAGCTCTTGGTTTCTGGGAATGTTTTCTTTCAGTAATTGTACAGCTACATATTCATGAAAGGATATTTTGTCCGTTCATGACCAAAGGACCCAGATTTTCAAATTTCTACAAAGACATTTGTGAACAACCATGTTATAATCGTGATGTTTAATCACCTGCACCTGATTCTATATAATTAACGATTGAAGCATGAAGACTTTTTTGTTCGCCTACCTTGACCTTAGGCACTTCAAGGAAATGTTCCCATAGGAAAATACTTTGTTTGCTGGTGAGAAGATAATTAAAAGACTATCTTGATTTTGAAAAATTACAAGTTATCTCCTATGCTGGACACACACTTTGTAGAAATTTCTATGCAAAGTGTGCACATTTTCTAGGCTCTTAGCTGTGCTGAGGAAGATGCAGGGGTGGGTGGGATCACATTTATAGTCACTATAAAGACAAGAAGAAGTCATCAGCCTCTTCAGTTATTTATGGATCTGTCTTTTTACAATGTTTAAAGATAACTACCTTAGATTATGAATATCAAGTGGTGTTTTTCAGTTTCCTCCATATGCTGCCTAGGAATCAGATGTTCTTACACATAACCTCACTTGTGCAGATTGACCTTGAGCTAGCACATACATACTCACTTAAGCAAAAACGCATTTTATTGAATCCTTCACATATATTAGTTTTCATTTAAGTTTATACATAGGAAGACTTACTTTACATTTTTCTCAATAACCTAGAACTTAGCAAAAATAAAAATCGGTCTCCCTAGGTTGTTGAAGTCATTCTTTTTTTTTTTTTGTAGATAATTATTTTTTATTGAAGGGTAGTTGACACACAGTATTACATTAGTTTCAGGTGTACAACACAGTGATTCAACATTTATATACATGATAATTCTAGCTACCAGCTATCACCATACAAAGTTGTTACAATATTTTGACTATATTCCTTATGCTATACATTACATCCCGGTTACTTATTTATTTTACAATTGGAAGTGTGTACTTTTTTTTTTTTTTTTTTTGAGAGGGCATCTCTCATATTTATTGATCAAATGGTTGTTAACAACAATAAAATTCTGTATAGGGGAGTCAATGCTCAATGCACAATCATTAATCCACCCCAAGCCTAATTTTCATCAGTCTCCAATCTTCTGAAGCATAACAAACAAGTTCTTACATGGAGAACAAATTCTTACATAGTGAATAAGTTCTTACATGGTGAACAGTACAAGGGCAGTCATCACAGAAACTTTCAGTTTTGCTCATGCATTATGAACTATAAACAATCAGTTCAAATATAAATATTCATTTGATTTCTATACTTGATTTATATGTGGACACCACATTTCTCTCTTTATTATTATTATTTTTAATAAAATGCTGAAGTGGTAGGTAGATATAAGATAAAGGTAGAAAACATAGTTTAGTGTTGTAAGAGAGCAAATGTAGATGATCAGGTGTGTGCCTGTAGACTATGTGTTAATCCAAGCTAGACAAGGGCAATAAAACATCCACAGATGCAGAAGATTTCTCTCAGAACAGGGGGGGTGAGGTTCTAAGCCTCACCTCTGTTGATCCCCAGTTTCTCACCTGATGGCCCCCCTGAGACTGTGCCTGTCTTAGGTTGTTCCTCCCTGGAGGAATCTTACCCGTCTCTGGCTAACCAGTCATCTTCCGGGGCCATACAGGGAAATGTAAAGTTGGTCAGTGAGAGAGAAGCCTTATTGTTTGAAAAGGTTAGCTTTTTACTTCTTTGCAGACTTATGCCCTGTGGCTTTTATGCCCAGCATTTGTCTTGAGGTATCTTTACCACTTGGAAGAATTATGATACTCGGTTAATTCGATATGAGGCACGAATTCTATTTAAGGGTTGTAATTAGGAAGGAAGAAGAAAAGCTATAGAAGTAGCAGGCGGAAGAAAACTTGGGAAGATTGATTATTTCTTTGACATATCTTCTTGTAGAGTAACTTCAGCATGTATAGGTTTTAAACTACTAATTAAATTGCACACACACATTAACATAATAGGAGTACAGTTACATAACCAAAGCAGACCTATAATTACCAGCCATTCGAAGTCATTCTTTATATGAACATTTTATACATATTACTAGCCAAATAAGTTTAATGTATATAAGACACAAACATAAAAACATTAAAATATTTAGCATAAATTAGTTCAACAAGTTTGTCCCAAAAAAATTTCATATAACACTAAATTCCAATTTTTTACTTGCTAACTACATAAGAAAAGTAGAAAGTCTAGTTACTTATTGTTTATTATATTTCAGATTTACACTCAATATACAAAAAGATTACTTACCTTCTCCTTTAGTCACTACTAAACAGGTTACATAAGAAGCAAATTTATTTCTACTAAATTAAATATCTACCTGCTACCCTCATGTTTGGTTCTTCAGTCTTTGGCACTGTTCATTAAACGAGCTCCTAAAATCAAAAGAGAAGACAAACATCATTAGGTCTAGAAGGAAAATGCCTCTCTAGATTGAGTTTGATTTGGAGTTACACATTAAACTAATTAAGTAAATGTCATGACATTTCTGAGTGTTCTGCCTATACTGACATCTAATGAAAAAACTCATCACTGGACCTGGATCCTTCCCCAAGAACATAAAAGCTCTTGAGAGGAAGGTCTTACTGCTCTGCTCCCAGCTCCCTGACTCAATGGCCAAAGAGAGAAAGGCTGCCATCAAGGCATGTGAAGAGAATGTAATGCCTTATTATTCTTGGTGACTATGCATCTATAAGGAACTTTTGACATTTAATTCCAACTTCAGTTTGCAGTTGAGATCTAAGGAGGTCAAGCTTATTACCCAGTCGTGGAACAGATTATTGTAGAAATGGGGCTGGGGTCTGCTGGCTCTGCCCTAGGGCTCAGTCTAATACATGATGGCACTTCATTTTTGGTAGGACATAAATCAAATGTCACTATGGTAAGTACTTGTAAGTAAAGACTTATTTTAATAAGACTTTTTCTCCTCATGTTTTCAATTAGGTTTGTAAAAGAAGATATTCAGAAGTGTAGAATTGCAATTTTAAATATTCCAGCAAGTATTATTACTGACAATGTGTATTACATATCAAACGAAGAAACTGTTCTCTGATATAATGCTAATAACAACAAGAAAGAGATCCTGGAAATAAAACCTGTATATGTGTATGTGTGTTTCTCTCCCAAAAAATACCTCAAGATAGGTGGAATTTTAAAAAATCAAGTAAATGAGCATGGTAAGAAATTCATGCCCAAGTTTAGCTAGAAAGCTTCCAGAGTCTACTCAATCTATTGTACAGGAAAGGAATTCAAAAGATTATTTTGACTAATGAGTTGCATTAATCAAAAATACCTATTTATTTATTTTTGATTGTATTTTCTGGATCTATTCATTGATATAAGTAGGGTGTTAAAATCCCCTAATATGATTGTATTGATGTCTGTTTATCCCTTTAGGTCTGATATATTTAAGTGTTCCTATATTGGGTGCATAGATATTTATAATGGTTATATCCTCTTGTTGGACTGTATTTTTAATTGTATTTTATACTGATGTTTTCATGTTATGTCCGATGTGGTAACTCACAGAATGCTTCAAAAGAAACAAAAATGGCACACACCCTTGAAGGACAAGGAAAGGAAGGGAGACATCCAGTTTTCTAATTCACCAATAAGGAATAGGCAGGGGTGGGGGTGGGTGTCCAGAAGGGCCAATGCTCTTACATGAACCCCTTCTTCTGCCCTGTCTACCCTGAAGAAAATATCGACAGTTAAACACTGAATTTGAACACCTTCCACATAATAGTCAACTTTATTTATCTATTTAAACTAACTACTTAGCCACAGGCTAGGAAAATACTAAAAGGAAACAAGAAATACTGAAGTATCCACAGCCATCACATAAAAGCAGAAAAAAACCCTTGGCTTTTCAAAGAAAACCCCAAGTGGTTATAAATTGTCTTCTGACTTCCAGCAAAAGTGAACACTGTGTTCACAACACACACATGCTTTTCCTCCCAAGTAATATTTCAAAATAACTTCACTCTTATCTGAGTGTGACCTAGGAAAATTTCCTTGGAAGTGTGATAAGCAATTGGACAGACACTTCTTCTTCACCATTTCTATTATCTGTACAATAACAGCCACTACCTCATATGTCTGCCACCTGTATTCATTGCCCAGTGAGCCTGCTTCTAAGCTCATCACCAGTAAGACCACAATATAAGCAACTACAATTACTTAGCTCAGTTCATATGTTTTCCATTAAATTTCTCAGAGAGTAACATTTAGTAAATTCTCCAAATCAGAATCTCATCAAATCTCAGCCGTAACACATTTTTCAGTTAAAAAAATTGCTTGAGAAGCAAAGTATTGGTGCAAAAGTGTAAATCAGCATAAGGAAGGAGTATTAAATATATCTGAGAACAAATCGAGGAGCATCTTTAAAAACAAAGAAAATCATTATATACATAATCATCTTAGCGGGGGGGGGGGGGGGGAGCCAAAACTTACTGGGGTCTCTTATAAATCTTGGGCTGCATCTCCAACAATCAAGTGGGTGATAGAACAGGTCCAAGAAAATGAACACAACACAGAAAGGCCTCTGCTAGGAACTCAGAGCTCTTTAATCCAGAGGTAACAGGTGAAAGAGTTCATGATTTTTCTTATATATTCATTAACAGGTAGAAATAAAGAAATTGGAGCCATTTACCAAAACTGGAATATTGATGGTAGGAGTAGACTATTTTTGGAACAGAATAATTCAAGAAACAACAAAAACCCTGATGGTACATTTGTGGAATAACATTTGCCCCATAAAATGTAGGATAGGTCAAAACCCATTTCAGTGTGTTAGAAAGATGACTAAACCAAATCAGGTCGCGAATATGTAAAGCAGACCATCTTCTGAGCGTCTGCTACAAGGAGGGCCGCCCTGAGGCCCCTGGGAAATGAAACACTATTCTGGATAAGTGCTAATTAAGTATGTGACTCAACTGAAGAACGGAGCCTAAATTAAAATCTTAGATTCACATACTGGATTTCTTTAATTGTCTTACAATTTAAACATTTCCTTAAAGCCCAACTATCTACTTGGGGCTAATTTATTGAAGTTCTGTTAAAATAAGGCCTGAATAAGCAGGCAAGCAGCCTTGGTCAATTGACTTCAAAACACAGGTGATGTGGTATATTGTCATTCTTTCCCTGAGAAGTGGACTCATGCCACATCACGTAAATTACAAGAATACCATTCTATATCAGTAAAATTTTTAAAAAAATTATCTACCCAGTGGGTAGGTCTTGCCAGTTAAAATAAACTAGGTAATAATGCAGACAGCAGTGCAATTCACACACATTCTTACTTATGTAATCTTCCAACAGCCTTCTAGTTATGGTGGTATTCTGATGGCATAGATGAGGTCAAGGGGTTTGTCTAAGGTCATAAGAAGCTGATACTACAGACAAATCCACTTCCCTTTCATCCCAGCAGCTCACTGTCATACTTCAATATAAGAAGCTTGTTGACAAAATTCCATGCCAATCAATTTGGCTTTTGCAAATTGCTCTGGGAATTGTAAAATTCTGCTGACAACTGGCCACACCAGAGATTTGACAGTTTGTCAAAATGACTTAAGCATGTGTATTAGAATACCCCAACAAAACAGAATGGAAACAAGAAAATGAAGCATACAAACACACCCATTGATGTATTTAATAATCATTTAATTAAAACAGAAGAAAATACTACAAATTATACTCCACAAATACAAATAAAGTATTACTCAATGCAATCCAACTTAAAGCCAGTGCTGACCAAGTGGCAATTTTCAGTGAATCAAGTGAAGCAAGTTCAGAGGATTATAATATTCACACGAACTCAGGCTTTTCAAGAGGACTTAAGAAAAAAAAAAAAGGTCATAGTTTAGAGTACATTTGAGCCCAGAGAAGATTAATTGCATGGGTCAAATTGACTAGGCCATGGGATGCCAAGATACTTGGTTAAATATAATTTTAGGTGTGTCTGTGAAAGTGTTTCTGGATGAGACTAATGATTGAGTAAAGCTGTTTGCCCTCCCCGGTATGAGTGGACCTCACCCAATGTGTTGGAGGCCTGAACAGAACAAAAAGGTTAAGGGAGAATTCACTCTCTGCCTACTGTCTTGGAGCTGGGACATTCATCTTCACCCTCCTTTGAACTTGGACTGAAACTTACACCATTGGCTCTCCTAGTTCTCAGGCCTTTGGACTTGGACTGGAACTCTACCATTGGCTCTACTGGGTCTCCTGCTTGCCTGGGACTTCTCAGCCTCCACAATTGCATGAGCCAATTCATTACAATATCTTAGATAGCTATCTTGCATAGGTTCTGTTTCTCTGGAGAACTCAGACTAATAATAGGTCTCCTTAAAATCAGAATGTAAAAGATTTTTCAATCTCAGAGAAGTTTAAGAGGAATAGGAAAATGAAAACAAAGGAGGCTGCAAACAAAAGTCACCAGGGTTATGTTATTCTGATGTTATATTACAAACAAAAGTATGGTACTAAAAAACTATTTGCAAAAAATACATGCATTTATGTGCATGAACTTTGAGCAAGTGTTGGCAAACTTTTCTATAAATCTTTTCTGTAAGGTGCTGTTTGGATGTTAAATATTTTAGGTTTTGCAGACCATACAGTCTGTATCACAACTACTCCACTCTGTAGTCATTGCTGGACAGCAGCCATGGACAATATTTAACAAATGGGACAGTTGTATTATAATAAAACTTCATTTGTGGATTCTGAAATTTGAATTTCATGAAGTTTTCATGTTACAAAACATTATTCTTCTCTTTATTTCAGCCACTTAAAAATGTAAAAAGCAATCTTTACTCATGGGCCACACAGACCCATGGGTTAACTTGCCAACCCAAGATAGAGGAGTAAAAAATAAAACTTAAATTAATAAAAAGTTTAAAACAGAAGAATAAAATATTTCCTTGACTGTGCTCTAATATCCCAGCATTTCTTACAGGGTTACTTGCAGGATTTACAACTGCCACAAGGTTTCTACAGATCCTCTTAGAAGTACTAGCACAGACCAAATAGTCCTAAATTCTGCATTCTGTAAGTGTTCATTGTACATTTTCACGCCAGCTCCTCTCCTTGGCAAGAGCATGTACTCCGTGAGAAACAACCCAATGGAATCCTCTTCAAAAGGAGGAAAAAATTCCTTCCCTTTCTATAAATAAAGCAGTCCATCTACCACAAAGACAGGTATAAATTTAGACTTTGGAATGTTTTTCCAAAGCAATTTCAGGAGATACAAAGAAATGGCTAAAAATTACAATTATTACATCCCATTTCATTAACTGTAAAATTAAGATGAGGAGAAACTGACACTGCTGCTTTCTTTATGTAGGTGTTCAAAGTGATTATTTTTGTGATAGGCTTAGAAAAAGGGTGGGGATGTACCTGTGTATCTGATGTTTAATTAACTTTTAAAATTTCAAATATTTAGCTATAAAAAAATTTTACATCAACAAAAAGTTATCATTATTAGACACAAACTGCTGTCAAGTACCCTGCTGTACCCAGATGCTACCATGCACACATCTTTGCCAGGCTGGATACATTTTTGAAGAGAGGTGAGAAGACTGCATTCCTTATAATCCTAACATTTAAAAACTCAGTATGTTATCTGAGCTTTCTATGATTGTGTTACAAATATTGTGAAAGTTAGTAGAATTTGATACTAACACTAAGTGCTTAATAGAAAAAATCCAATTACTAACTAGGCAAAATATTTTAGGACTGGTACATTCTGATACACAATCCTAGAAAATTCATCATTTTAAAAGAATCTGCCACTTTAGCACACATTAAACACTTTTTTAAAGTGTATATATGATCTGAGAATAATTAAAAGGAAGAAATTTTAAGTGACCGCCTAACAATGAGCAAAGTATCCTAAGTTTTTAATTGACCAAACCAACCTTACATTTTGACCAGGAAAAAAGGAGCAAAAAACAAAGTATTTCTTTCCTTTGGTTACAGGCAGAGGACATCTGTATGGAGTTTATAATGCCGAGAACAACCACTTTTTGATCGTTGAGAAAAATATAATTGTATCTACTTCTTCTGCAGAGTGGCCTTCAAAGAGAAGAGACTGTATAGACACAGATCAAAACATTTAAATAATGGCTCAAGAGAACTAATAAGTCTTCTGGAATAACATTTTAAAGCTCTACTGAAACCTGTGGAAAGAGAGGGATGTGGATGATCCAAGCCTGGATGTTTAGTTATTTGAATTACTATCATATTGCTTTTATTTCCTTAGGCAGAATCCTTGAAATTACATTAAAAAGAGGATTCGTATTTTTAAATGGCTAACAGAAACTAATCTGATCCACAGTGGCTAGATAAAATTCCATTCTTTTTAATAATGAAACATGACAAAATACAATAATAATACTGTTTGTCCCTCCAGTTAAAAATCAGTTAGCAAAGGTGCCCTGCTAAAATCATGCCAGTGCCCTGCCTAGACCACCTTTGCCCCGGTGATTCGTACCACGTCTGACAGGCCACACACCACATTCTGAGAACAAGTATCCCAACATGGCTCATCTCAATATGAAGAATTCCACAGCATAACCAATGCTGTGACATTACTTGAGACCTGAACTTCTTTCCTCTTCAGAAATTTGAGGTAAGATTTCTGAAATACTTAATTTGATCAAGAGGCATTTAACCATGCTTTCTGTAAATATTTCAAAAGATTAAAAACTAAATGGACATGTGTTCTGCTTCTCCCAAATCTAACACAGTTAAGCAACTTGTTTCTGACCAAGATACTTCATTTCTTACAATGATATCACTGAAGGAAATACCATAAGCAGGTGGGGTTGCTCATTACTAAGTCTCATTAGTGAGGGAAGATTTAGTCTAACCTACATGTATTTTCTCATTCAGGGCCTATATGCCATACATGGTGCAGCGGGCAGCCAGAGTTTAGGTTTGCTTTGACAGATTTGTGTTTACTCTAATTATTACCACTATATCCATAAACTATTTAAGACAGGACAGTAAGTGGCAGGTGTATATTCATGTAATAAGCTAGCAAAAATGAGGCCTAGGGACTAACAGAAAAAGGGTAATTAAAAAGATAGAAATCAAAACACCAAGCCACACGGGATGTCAAAAGGACATTAAGAGACTATTTCAGTGGACTAGTTACAAAACACAAATCACTAACATACAAAGAAGCTAGAAATAAGACTTCTGAACTGCCAACATACAGATGACTGAAAATGGGTAGGATGAAAATATGGGACCAAACTCGAGGGCATTATACCCTACAATACAACCAAATTGCATTTTAGAACAAAGTCATCAGTATAATCTTCATCACAAATAAATGTCAAAGGACACCTTATATTAAACTCTTATTGTAAACAAATATTTCACATGGTAAAAGATATGAAGAAGTATTGCACTGTAATTTTTTTTATCTCATAGCTTCCATGCTTCATAATAATCCTTCACCATTAACAAGTGGGGCCTGAGGTTCCTCTGGCATCTAACACTATTTTGATTCTTAAGTACACATTACTTCCCTCATTTTAACATGCCTCAAATTTGGATAAGACTTTCAACCACATTTTTCTCCCTTATAATAACAGTGTACCTTACAAACATCTTAGATACAAAGAAACATCGAAAGTGGTTGTTTGAGCCCTAACTACAATATAATCCACAGCACAGACACAATTACTGGTGGGCTTTTTAAAAATGCAAATTCCTGAGCCCAGAATCCCTAGGAATGAGGATGAAAACTCCAGCAGGTTTAACAAGCTCCCCAGATGATTCTCACTCTCACTCAGACCTGAGAATTTCGATCTCCAGCACACCATTCCAAACACACAGACAGACAGATCTAGGCCAAAAAGGCCCAAAGGTAACACTCAAAGGACAAGAATTTTCATTCTTTCCTTAACAATGAATGGAAATCAGGCTGATTCTGGGCCAGGACTCCAGTGGGGGTGAGGAGGGAGGGGTAAGCAGTGTGCCGAGGAACAGAGCAGAAAGAACTGTTTGCAGAGGTTACAACAGTGTTGGACTAAAAACGACGCCGGTGTTTTTCCTCATCTACCAAAGCATAATTTTGCTAAAAAAGTTGTAATCCAGTTGAAGAAATGAAATGGTGATCAGATTTCATGATCACAAACAGGAAAAAGAGAAAACAAAAGGACATTTAATTTTGCCTGCTCCTTCATTGTTCCACAACTGTTAACGGCGGTAATCTAAACTACCTTTATCCTACACTATGCCATCCAGGAGGAGAAAGGTTTAGATAGGAATAGGTATTATTGAGAACAATGGCAAAAATAAAAACTAAATACATTTTAACTATAAGAAGTTGAACATAAGTAGGGGCAAAGTGTCTAGTTCACAAACTGCTACAAAAAGGATAAGAGAAAGGCACAAATTTACATACACTGTAACTATCTTCATCTCATGCAACTATTCTAGTTCCATCAGATGGGAAATTACAGGTTCCTATTCTGAATGAATGTTTTAAGAATTCCCCTACACAGCCACTCCACTACCTTTAAGTATCAGATTCACTCATACTGTATTTAAGTAGTCTGCAGAATTTAACTGAACCCGGGCAGGCACAATTCTGTCAAACCTCCTATGGGAAGAAATGGAGAAGCAGAGAAGTTCTATCTGCCCCCAGGGACCTGGGTTAGCACATCACTTGTACCACAAAAACTGAATGCAGGCTGGCAATCATTTGCAAAGAACACGTAGTAAGAAGCATAACATTTTCTGAACCAATTAAAAACATTCAGCTTTGCTGACCACAAGTCCTTCAAAACACATCTAATGGTCACTTAACTGTAGATAATGAATAGTATCCATAATTAATGTAGTACAACTGATAACAAGATACCCTAACAAGTTTTGTAGAACTTAAGCCAGAGAAAGACTCACTGCCTCAGAAAAAACTGTCAGTATGAGCAGTTCTATATTATACGGAACTTAAAGATTGAGGATGATGACAAAAAACACACAAAAAAAAATCACAGCTGGAAATCTCCATCTCAGATCGTCCATCTGTCACATTATTTAGCTGTAGAGTCACTGATCTTCGCATAGAGGGAACTTTTGAGGATATTAGCAAACAAATGTGGAAAAAAGGAAAAAGAAGGTACAGCATATTTATCAATGACACCGAATACCAATGGGCTGGATAGGTTTTAAAAATAAAAAGTACCTCCTCCGGTTTAGGAGTCGCTAAACTTTACAAGTGAGCCAAGACGGCCGTGCACTGATTTCAAATCCAACATCGAACCCCATCCGTGCCTCTCTAATGCACTCAGCCCACGTTTCCGACCGCGAACCGGAGCCCCAGCCGGAGCGCCGAGCCAGCGCCAGGTGCAAGCGCCGCCCCGCCCTCCACGAGCCCGGGAAGAGGGACGCTGCGCCGAGAGGCGGCTCGGACCCCCACCGCCCGTGCTCTGGGTGCCCGGTCCTGCCCGCGCCCTCCTCGCGGCCGGATGCGCCACGGCAACCGGATGAAGGTGAAGGTGAGTGCCGAGCTCCCCCCAGCCTCCTCCATCCCTCCCCGCCCTCGGCTCCGTCCGCCTCCCCGGCCTCCGCCGGCCTCCGCCGGCCTCCGCCTCTAACCGGTCAGTCCTGCCGGAGGCCCTCGGGAGCCGCTGCCGCCGCCTCCCGCGCGCTGCTCCGCTTCCTCCCGGCCTCCGGCTTCCCCTCACCCCCGCGGGTACCCAGGAGGAAGCCAACTCGCCGCGGGGCCTCCTCCCCCGCTTCCCCGCCGCGACCAATGGGTCTCCGCCGCCGGGAAGCCGCGCCCGCCCCCTGGCGGTGGAGGACCGAGAGGGCGCCCCGGCCGGCCGGCCGAAGGGAGAGGCAGGAGAGCCGAGGGAGGGTCTGCGGGGCCGCCGGCCCCCGCCCCGCTCCGCCCCGTGCTGAGCAATCCGGACTTGCCACGTGAGAGCCCCGGCGGCTGCGGCCTGGGAGCTGGGTAGCACCCCGCGAGACGGGGAAAGGTGTCACCCCCTGCCTCCTCCCATTCACACACGTTTGCAGAATCCCAACTTAAAGGCAGACATTTAAAAAATAATCAGCCCTGTTGTAGAGATCCTATGATTCTATGAGGTGGTCATACCAGCCTAGGATTTTAGGTAATTTCCTCTGACTCCTGAAAAGCTAGCTAACCTGTCGTGAAAATACTACCTGTCCAGAGCACTAGAACGCTGGTGAAGTTACATGTTTGACCCAAGGAGAAAGGTCGTGCTTCTATTTTGCACGTGCTTTCTGTTTAAATTATTTAGCAACACAACAATTAGAAATGTTTTTCTTCTTTACGCACAATATATCACTTTTGTGTTGATAACTGAGAAATTAACCCAAATCCTATATACATACTACACAAAAACCTGACCTGAGAACACAAAATTGTTTCATGATTCATATTAACAGTCCAGAACAGTTAATAACTATTAACTATTATTAAGTTAATTTAGGCTAATTTAATTTAATTAAGGACAATGTATGGTTGTAAAAATTAGATTACTTTAAAAAAATAATAGGGTTTGATCATAGTATTCTATCAAATTTTGGTTTTCTTCCAAAAATATAAAACACAGAACCTAAATAATGGCTATAAAATCTGGAGTTTATATTCCACGGTTGGAGAGGAAACCAGAAATAGATTCTTAGAATCTTCTTTGTGCCAAACACTTTGCTGGACCTTTGCTGGGCCCTTGGGTATGTGTTCTAATTTAATGCTCACAGCTGAACTGAAGTAGATACTGTTTGTGTATTGTAAGTTAAAAAACAAACACTCCAAAACTGAGTTTAATAACCTGCCCAAAAATACACTGGAGTAAGTTGAGAGGTTGGAATTCCAGCCTAGCTCCATCTAGCTCCAAACAAGACACTTTGTTTCTTATGGGACCAAAAACCACAACATTTACTGTACACATGCCTTCCCTTAGTCCCCATTTCCTACGGAAAGAATTCATTAAGCCTCTTGAATGGGGGGGTCAGGCCATATTTGTGAAATGGCTTTTTGCTCTATAACTGATTTGGCCTTCACGAAAGCGGCATATGCCATATTCTTACACCATTGCACTTGAAACAATTGCTGAGCTAAAAGTGTGTTTAATATTCTCTCAGCCAGTGACCATAATATACAGCTTAGAACCCTTCAGGAGGTAATGAAATTAAAAGACATGGGTCACAACCAACATTTTATTGTTGAATCACTGAAGTAGAATAGAACAAAAACATCAGAGTTGATAGCACAACTTGAGGATAAGTATTGTTTCATGAAACACTTGTACAGTATAAGTGTGGGTTACAATGTCCTGTGTTGCAATGTAAATGTAAATTTACAATGTCAATTATATTTCTTAATATATATGGACTGCAATGTTTACAAGTTGGTAAATCACTTCTTTGGAGCACCTGTTAATCAACCAGTTGTTTGATCTGCCTCTTTACTTGGCAAGAGGTGGAGAAGGGAGGGGAAGTAAACAGAATTAATGATTAAATTTAATAAGACTATGGAGAACAGAGAACGGTGCAGCTCCAGGAACAACCCAGGTGTTACTGTTACAAAATAATAGGTAATGATAATGTACATTTTAAGGCCAATATTTATTTTATATTTATTGTGTGTCAGGCTCTTTGCTAAGCACTTTACATATATTGACTCATTTAGTCCTCAAACAATCCTATAAATTCAGAGCAGAGAAGTGCCAGACTGTAAGGGAAAGTTGCCCAAGATCCTACTGCTAGTGCCTGGCAGAGCCAGATTCAAACCTGTGGGCCCAACCTCAAAGTCCCCTACCTGCTCTGTGTATACTTACAAGTTCATTTTTCTCTTCAAGGGGTGAAGGGTTTTATATAAAACTATAACTTATACTATTTCCATATGAGTTACATAATACTGTTAAATATAAAACTTGATGAAAGCCTTAGAACTTCAATTGAACCCTCTCAAGCAGAATATTCCATGCAGCATCAGTTTTCTGTATATGGAGTAGTCCTCAACAATTCTTCCCAATCTTGTATGGTCACCAATAATTCTTCCCGTTCCTGTAAATTCATGCCACTTTACCATCAAGAGGTGGAGTCTGTATTTCTTCCTTTTGAACCCTAGGCAGGCCCTGGGACTAGTTTTGACCCATAGACTGCTATCTATGGAAGGGATGCTGTGTAACTTCTGGGCCTTGAAGCTTCAGTATCCATGGTCTTGCGATCCAGTCACCACAGAAAGAAACTCACACTAGGTTACTCAATGACAAGAAACTACATAGAGTGAGAAAGAGAGTCCTAGTTAGGTCCAAATGATTCCAGAAACCCAGCTGAAGCACTGCACGTGAGAGTGAAGTCATCTTGCATGCCCCTGTCTCAGCTAAGCTCCTAGCTGAGTGCACCACATGAGTTACCCCACATGATACCATGTGGGAACCTCCTGACTAAGACCAGCCAGGCCGTATAATCTTGAGAAATAATCGCTTATTGTTGTTTTAAGTTGGTTGAATTTTGTGGTAGTTTTTTACATAGCAATAGGTAAGTCAAAGATGAAAGAATAGATTTGTTGAAAAAAAAAGCTGACCGGCTTTGGGAATAGATTGCTTTAAAAGGTTGAAGCATGTTTATATTGGATCATAAAGTCAAGCCTATGGAGAGATGGCCAAAGCTCACCTAGCTTTTAAAGAGTAACAAGGGGAAAAAAACACAGAGGTAGAATAATAAAAACAAGAGTAAAAGTGTCTTATTTGATACATAAACAGGATAAATATCATACCCAGGTGAGGTTTAAAAACTATTGTTTAGAATATTCACAAAAATGCACATACAGAGCTCTCAGACTTCATCCAGCCTTTTGGTATAAGCTATGGGACACTAATGTTACTCCGCTCATCCCAACTCCTTCCCTGTCACACCAGGCTAGTCATCAGTTGAGCCACGTTGAATCCAAGGGTTCTACAACTTCTGGATTTCTCTTTTTCACAGCCTGGAGTGGCCTAGTGAGCCAGCTGGACTTTTGCTGTCACCCTAAATTCCCCTTCTTTTCTCTTATCCTCTGCTTTGGCCAGGGGTAGGCTCAAGACCCAGGTCCGTGATCCCAGGCCACTCCCCACTCTTGGCTGACCTGTATGTTGGAGTCCTAATGTTTCTCTTACTTCACCCAAGTTGTTGCAAAAAGTGTAATAGATCATCAGAGACAGACATAGTGATGATTAGTGAACTCAAACTCAATCATGCAATAAAGGCTTTGTACTGAGTGTCCCTGAGACCACCTTATGATAATTTTAGTCCCTTAAATAGTAGACTGTGTATAAGGCCACGGCGTGCAGGGGTCTATCAGTGAAAACGGAAGGCTAATAGTAATGGTCAAAGACTAGGTCTATGGAGGAAAACCTCATGGTCATCAGAGCAGCTAGCACCCCCAAATCAGCTCTGGAGCCAGTTAGGGCTTCTCAGTTTAGGGGTCACCATGACCCATTTTAACATGGTTTTTTTTTGGTTTAGCTGCAAATGTCACCTTTGTTGTTTGCTAATAGTTACATATATTTTTTTATTTCTAGGACCTATGAAGGCAACATAATATGTAATTAAAAGCTGGAATGCCCACAGATTTCATGGCACATTTCATTTATTCACCATTTTAACATAAATTGTACCATTTCAAGTATACAGTCCAGTGATATTAAGTACACTCATATTACTGTCCAGCCAGCACTACCATCCACCCCCAGAACTCTTTTCTCCTGGAAAACTGAAACTCTGTACCCATTAAACAATCATTTCTAGTTCCCCTGTCTCTCCAGCCTGTGGCAACTACCACTCTTTCAGCTTCTTTTGAGTTTGACTACGTTAGATATCTCATATAAGCAAAAATAGTTTGGTGTAAACAGCTGCAATGTCCACAGACTTCACGACACCATATTTGATACATACACAACACAGTCTATATAAAATGAATGGTTGGACTTACTTCAAAACATGTGTAAAATACAATAAAATCATATTAAAATAGATGCATCTTTACATAGAGAAGAACTCCAGTTTTCCATCTATCACTATTTTTCTGGCAACATACAGTAAAATTCTAGATACCATAAAATTTTGGTATCTATATCTTTATATCTTTTTGACTCCATTTCTAGGAGATTCTGGTTTGGATTAGATCTTGTAATAGGTCTTTTGGTGTGGGAGAATTTGGCATTTTTGTCTTGGTTATAAATCATATTAAGTGATAAACTGAATATGGTAACACACATCTGAAATATGTATTGGAATCTTGGCTACAAAGTAACTTCCCCTTCCTGGAAATTATGTGCAAATGTGTATTATAAACAATTATTAAGATTATTAGTGGCTTCTTCAGAAGAATAGTTTATTATTCTGCCTTATAAAACATGATGTCCTAGTTTAGGAGATAATTTCTGACTCAGCATCATAATCTAAAAAATACTTTTAAGAAGTCTTACCTGGCAATATTACTTGTTTGTAATGCTAAGCAAAGAAAGAGAAAACTTGGATCAGTTGAAACACACACACATGCACACCCCCCTTTGCATATACATAATATACACATAGTCTATAAGGTATTTTAGAATATATATTTATCAATTTATCAGACCTTAGGAGAAAATACTGCCACAGAGCAAATGGGAAATGTGACTATACCCCTGACATTCATATAATTCTAGTGAATGGATGAATAAGCCTTGTATTAAATCATCTAAAAACACTTCTTTCCACATCCCACTTAAAAAAAAATCAGAAAACCCTCTGAGAAGAAGCAACTGAACAAATATGGAGCAAAGTTTGTGTTTCCTTAGAACATAATTGCTTCAGTCTGTAACTTCAATTCTTGATTAGGAACTGAATATGAGACAGCTTTAGTCTAAACACAAAAGGATTCACCGTGACAGTGATATTTTTATTAAACTTTAAGATCTTTCGTTACATTAAATTGAAATGCATCTTTGGCTTTGAAAGGCAAAGCCATGGGAGTGTGGGTAACAAAATATCATCCCATTGTTAGTATTGCATTAAGATCTGTTCTCTAGTGGACTTCATGGCCACTAAAGATAATTCAGCAATGCTCCAAGAGGCCAAACACCCTTGCAGTTATGGCAGGAGTAAGAAATATACAAGTAGAAAAACAGAACAAAACCTACTCCAGTGGATTGCTGCCATCTGTGTGCACTTTTCAGGTAGTTTCATACATTTTCTTAAATTTGTTGAAACTTTTTCCTGATCCATATCTCCTGTCCCAGGAATTAGATGAAAACATTGGCATCCCAGACAATACCGTTGACTTTCAAGACTTACAGGCTGCATGATTTGTGCAAGGCTGTATGTGCAAAATGCCTTTACTTGATACACTGGCAACCTAGATAGGGAAATAGAATCAGCCTACCTTGCCAAATGTGTTTTGTGAACTGCATTTTCTATTTTAAGTCAATTTCTATTGCACTTTCTTTATGGAAAAGGCACACCACCTGTGAGCTTTTCTAAACTTGTATCCTGATTAAATATGAGAGGGTGCTTATGAGTCCCTAAGCTGATCATATTTTGCACTCTTATTTTGAAATGTTTCCTGTAGAGCCGCTGTGGCCTCTCTGAGGTTTGGTACATATTTTTAAGTGTAATTTATTTACCCAGAGAGGTTCTGCTCAAATAAAGCATCTGGTATTTTGTAGAGTTCTATCCAATAGTCAAATTTTCCATCTCTACTCATAAAGCAAAAATCAGGAGAATTGCTCACTTCACTTTGAAAAACCAGGAGTGGGAAATTTAACCTCCAGTTTCTATAGATTCCAGAATAATGTCACCTCCCTTCCGATATTCTCCTCTCCTATACCTCCAGGACACTCTCCCTGACCCCACCATTGCTTAAATCATTGAAAGGCCTGAGATGGCAGAGTTGGGTTGGAGTCAGACAGATGAGTTTAGATCCTGGCTCCATTACTAGCTGCTAAGTGACCTCCAGCAAGTTGCTGAGTCTGTCCAAGCCAGTTTCCTCCTTGTAAATGGTAACAATAACAATCCTCTCACAGAGTTTTGGGTTTGTTTTTTCTTTAGTAGCAGAGATTGTTTAGTATAGTTTTTAGTACATATCTAGTATAGACTAGTATACTATACTATAGTATAGTATCATACATGTTTTTAGTGTAGTTTAACTCCAGTTTCTCATATGTGGTTCCAAGAATTCTGATATGCCCTCACCCACTTTTCCTCTGATCTGGAAGCAAAACTGTGGTGAGTATATCTGCTTATATCTCATATCTGCTTATCAGGCTGCCAGATATATAAGTGTATCTGCTTAGATCTGATACTTCCTTATCAGGTCAGGCTACCAGATATCCTGGAGTTTTGCATGGTCTTACGTTAGTACTCTCTAAACCTCTTGGGACTCAATTTTGCAGGGACTTATTGTTCAGTTATTTTCTGTATTACCCATTGCATGCAGCTCATGCCTCCTCACCCCTCTTGCTACCTTCCAGCCCAGCAAAACTGTCGTGTCTGTATCAGTAGTGCTATACATCCTAGATGTTCATGCTCATCACTGGGTCCATTTACCTTCTTCCAGGAATCCAGAGGCCACATGGTTTATCATTAACTGTCTGTACCTGTATCTTACTCTAAGCTGCGTACTCTTTCAAATACCTAACATGCCAAATCTCACAGTTTCTCATAGTTCTTTAACGGAGATAGAACTTTTACTTACTTCTTACACGATCACCATTGTGTGTCTTCATCAACCCCATCACCCTTTATTTTGTTGTTTGTTTGTTTGTTGTTGTTTTTCAGTCATATTCTATGTCTCTTGGAGTCTTTCATGCATGGTGGGCCATTTTCCCCACCAAAGGGCTTTATATAGAATTCCATTTTAGAGGCTTCTCACTTGACATCTTAGTGCATTTCCTGAGGAAGAGATTGAGTGTTCCCAGTATTAACATAGCGGCAGGCACACAAAAGGTTTCCCCAAATGTTTATAGAATTAAAAGTTAACTTGCTATATTGGACAACTTTGAGTCTCCTGAAAAATTTTAGATAAATTTCACTTGTGAAAGAATCCATGCTCCCTGGCAACTACTAATCTGTTCTCCATCTCTGTAGTTTTGTCATTTCAAGAATGTTACATAAATGTTATCACATGGTATGTAACCTTTGGGGATTGACTTTTTTCACTCAGCGTAAGTCCTTTGAGATAACACCAATTTGCATCCCAAAGGATAACGTTGGGGTGGAGTGCAAAAAGAGGTAGATGTGGTTATAAAGGCACAGCCTGAGGGATGGTGGCGGTGACAGAATAGTTCTGTTCCTTTTTTTTTTTTATTAAGGTATCATTGATACACACTCTTATGAAGGTTTCACGTGAAAAACAATGTGGTTACTACATTCACCCATATTGTCAAGTCCTCCCCATACCCCATTGCAGTCACTCCGTCGATGTAGTAAGATGCCACAGAGTCACTACTTGTCTTCTCTGTGCTACACTTTCTTCCACATGATCCCCCCCACACTATATGTACTAATCATAATACCCCTCAATCGCCTTCTCCCTCTCTCCCCACCCACCAGCCATCCCTCCCTCCCCCCATCCCATTCCTTTAGTGACTACTAGTCCCTTCTTGGAGTCTGTGAGCCTGCTGCTGTTTTATTCCTTCAGTTTTGCTTGGTTGTTATACTCCGCAAATGAGGGAAATTGTTTGACACTTGTTTTTCCTTGCCTGACTTATTTCACTGAGCATATTACCCTCTAGCTCCATCCATGTTGTTGCAAGTGGTAGGATTTGTTTTCTTCTTATGGCTGAATAATATTCCATTGTTATATGTACCACCTCTTCTTTATCCATTCATCTATTGATGGACACTTAGATTGCTTCCATATCTTGGCTACTGTAAATAGTGCTGTGATCAGCATAGGGATTCATACGTCTTTTTGAATCTGAGTTGTTTTATTTGGGTAAATTCCTAGGGGTGGAATTTCAGGGTCAAATGGTATTTCTATTTTTAGTTTTTTGAACCTCCCTATTGCTTTCCACAGTGGTTGAACTAGCTTACATTCCCACCAGCAGTGTAAGAGGGTTCCCCCTTTCTCCACATCCTTGCCAGCATTTGTTGTCCCTAGTTTTTTGATGTTGGCCATCCTACCTGATGTGAGGTGATATCTCATTGTGGTTTTAGTTTGCATTTCCCTGATAATTAGTGATGTGGAGCATCTTCGCATGTGCCTGTTGGCCATCTGAATTTCTTCTTTGGAGAATCATCTGTTCATATACTTTGCCCATTTTTTAATCAGATTATTTGCTTTTTGGGTGTTGAGGCATGTGAGTTCTTTATATATTTTGGATGTTAACCCCTTGTTGGATGTGTCATTTACAAATATATTCTCCCACACTGTAGGATACCTTTTTGTTATGTTGATGGTGTCTTTTGCTGTACAGAAGCTTTTTAGCTTGATGTAGTCCCATTTGTTCATTTTTGCTTTTGTTTCCTTTACTCAAGGAGATGCATTCAGGAAAAAGTTGCTCATGTTTATATTCAAGAGATTTTTGTCTATTTTTCTTGTAAGGGTGTTTTGGTTTCATGACTTACATTCAGGTCTTTGATCCATTTTGAGTTTATGTTTGTTTACGGGGTTAGACAGTAATCCCGTTTCATTCTCTTCAACGTAGCTGTCCAGTGTTACCAACACGAGTTGTTGAAGAGGCTGTCATTTCCCCATTGTATGTCCATGGCTCCTTTATCATATATTAATTGACCATATATGGTTGGGTTTATATCTGGGCTCTCTAGTGTGTTCCATTGGTCTATGGGTCTGTTCTTTTGCCAGTACCAAATTGTCTTGATTACTGTGGCTTTGTAGTAGAGCTTGAAGTTGGGGAGCATAATCCCCCCTGCTTTATTCTTCCTTCTTAGGATTGCTTTGGCTATTTGGGGTCTTTTGTGGTTCCATATGAATTTTAGAACTATTTGTTCCAGTTCGTTGAAGAATGCTGTTGGTATTTTGATAGGGATTGCACTGAATCTGTAGATTGCTTTTGGCAGGATTACCATTTTGACAATATTAATTCTTCCTATCCATGAGCATAGGATGTCTTTCCATTTATTGGTATCTTCTTTAATTTTTCTCATGAATGTCTTGTAGTTTTCAGGGTATAGGTTTTTCACTTCCTTCATTAGGTTTATTCCTAGGAATTTTATTCTTTTTGATGCAATTGTGAATGGAATTGTTTTCCTGATTTCTCTTTCTGCTAGTTTATCTTTAGTGTATAGGAATGACAGATTTCTGTGTATTAATTTTATATCCTACAACTTTGCTTAATTCAGATATTAGATCTAGTGGTTTTGTAGTGGATTCTTTAGGGTTTTTTATGTACAATATCATGTCATCTGCAAAGAGTGGCAGTTTAACTTCTTCCTTACCAATCAGGATGCCTTTTATTTCTTTGTGTTGTCTTATTACTGTGTCTAAGACTTCCAGAGCTATGCTGAATAAAAGTGGGGAGAGTGGGCATCTTTGTCTTGTTCCTGATATTAAAGGAAAATCTTTCAGCTTCGTGCTTTAAGTATAATGTTGGCTGTTGGTTTGTCATATATGGCCTTTATTATGTTAAGGTACTTGCCCTCTATACCCATTTTGTTGAGTTTTTATCATGAATGGATGTTGAATTTTGTCAAATGCTTTTTCAGCATCTATGGAGATGATCATGTAATTTTTGTCCTTTTTGTCGATGTGGTGTATGATGTTGATGGATTTTCGAATGTTGTACCATCTTTGCATCCCTGGAATAAATCCTTACTTGATCATGATGGATGATCTTTTTGGTGTATTTTTGAATTTGGTTTGCTAATATTTTGTTGAGTATTTTTGCATCTATGTTCATCAGGGATACTGGTCTGTAATTTTCTTTTTTTGTGGTGGCTTTGCCTGGTTTTAGTATTAGAGTGATGCTGGCCTCATAGAATCTGTTTGGAAGTATTCCCTCTTCTTTTACTTTTTGAAAAACTTTAAGGAGGATAGGAATTAGGTCTTCATTAAATGTTTGATAAAATTCAGTGGTGAAGCCATTTGGATTGGGGTTTTGTTCTTAGGTAGTTTTTTGATTACCAATTCAATTTAGTTGCTGGTAATTGGTCTGTTCAGATTTTCTATTCCTTCCTGTGTCAGCCTTGGAAGGTTGTTTTTTTCTAGAAAGTTGTCCATTTCTTTTTGGTTATCCAGTTTGTTAGCATATAATTTTTCATAGTGTTCTCTAATAATTCTTTGTATTCTCTGGTGTCCATAGTGATTTTTCCTTTCTCATTTCTGATTCTGTTTATGTGTGTAGACTCTCTTTTTTTCTTGATAAGTCTGGCTAGGGGTTTTTCTATTTTGTTTATTTTCTTGAAGAAACAGCTTCTGCTCTCATTGATTCCTTCTATTGTTTTATTCTTCTTGATTTTATTTGTTTCTGCCCTAATCTATATTATGTCCCTTCCTTCTACTGACTTTAGGCCTTATTTTTTCTTCTTTTTCTAATTTTGTTGATTAGACTGTTCATAGGGGATTGTCCTTCTTTACTGAGGTAGGCCAGTATTGCAGTATACTTTCCTCTTAGCATGGCTTTTGCTGCATTCCACAGATTTTGCGGTGTTGAATTATTGTTGTCATTTTTCTCCATATATTGCTTGATCTTTGTTTTTATTTAGTCATTGATCCATTTATTATTTAGGAGCATGTTGTTAACCCTCCATGTGTTTGTGGGATTTTTTGTTTTCTTTATGTAATTTATTTCTAGGTTCAGACCTTTGTGGTCTGAGAAGCTGGTTGGTACAATTTCAATCTTTTTTAATTTACTGAGGCTCTTTTTGTGGCCTATATATGATCTATTCTTGAAAATGTTCCATGTGTACTTGAGAAGAATGTGTATCCTGCTGATTTGGGGTGGCGTTTTCTGTAGATGTCTGTTAGGTCCATCTGTTCTAATGTGTTGTTCAGTGCCTCTGTCCCCTTACTTACTTTTTCTGTCTGGTTGTTCTGTCCTTTAGAGTGAGTGGTGTGTTGAAGTCTCCTAAAATGAATGCATTGTATTCTATTTCCCAATTTAATTCTGTTAGTATCTGTTTCACATATGTACGGTATTGGGTGCATAGATATTTATAATGGTTATACCCTCTTGTTGGAATGACCACTTTATCATTATGTAATGTCCTTCTTTGTTTCTTGTTGCTTTCTTTGTTTTGAAATATATTTTGCCTGATACAAGTACTGCAGCACCTGCTTTTTTCTCCTTATTAGTTGCATGAAATATCTTTTTCCATCCCTTCACTTTTAGTATGTATATGTCTTTGGGTTTGAAGGGAGTCTCTTGTAGGCAGCATACAGATGGTCTTGTTTTTTTATCCATTTAGTGACTTTGTATCTTTTGAGTGGTGCATTCAGACCATTTATATTTAGGGTGATTATCGATAGGTATGTACTTATTGCCATGGCAGGCTTCAGATTCATGGTTACAAAGGTTCAAGAGTAACTTCCTTACTATCTAACAGTCTAATTAACTCACTTAGTATACTATTATAAACACAATCTAAAGGTTTTTTTTTTTTAATCCTTTTTCTTCCTCCTCCATTCTTTATATATTAGGTATCATGTCTGTAGTCTTTGTCTATCCCTTGACTGACTTTGGGGTAGGTGATTTGATTTTGAATCTGCTTAGAAATTAATTGGTATACTTTCTTTACTGTGGCTTTATTTCCTCTGGTGACAGCTATTTAGCCTTAGGAACACTTCTATATGTAGGAGTCCCTCCAAAATACACTGTACAGATGGTTTGTGGGAGGTAAATTCTCTCAGCTTTTGCTTATCTGAAAATTGTTTAATCCCTCCTTAAATTTAAATGATAACCTTGTCGGGTAGAGTGTTCTTGGTTCCAGGCCCTTCTGCTTCATTGCATTAAATATATTATGCCACTCCCTTCTGGCCTGTAAGGTTTCTGCTGAGAAGTCTGATGTTAGCCTGATGGATTTTCCTCTGTATGTGATCTTTTTTCTCTCTTTGGTTGCTTTTAGTATTCTGTCCTTATTCTTGATCTTTGCCATTTTAATTATTATATGTCTTGATGTTGTCTTCCTTTGGTCCCTGTGTTAGGAAGTCTGTGTACCTTCATTGCCTGAGAGACTATCTCCTTCCCCAAATTGGGAAAGTTTCCAGCAATTACTTCCTCAAAGACACTTTATATCCCTTTTGCTCTCTTTTCTTCTTCTGGTACCCTTATAATGCAAATGTTGTTCCATTTGGATTGGTCACACAGTTCTCTCAATATTATTTCATTCCTAGAAATTCTTTTTACTCTCTGGGCCTCAGCTTCTTTGTATCCCTCTTGTCTAATTTCTATTCCATTTACCTTCTCCTCTACTTCATCTAATCTGCTTTTAAATCCCTCCCTTGTATGTTTCATTTAAGATATTGTATTCCTTAATGATTGAATCTCAGTCCTGAATTCTTCCCTGGTTCTTTAATATTTTTCTGTACCTCCGTGAGCATGTTTATGATTTTTATTTTGAAATCTCTTTCAGGAAGCTTGGTGAGTTCTGTTTCACTTGGTCCTTTTTGTGGTGGTTGTGGGATTTTGGTTTGAATCAGGTTTCTTTGATGTCTCATATTTGTATGTGGTGCCCTCTAGTGCCCAGAAGCTCTACTCTCTGGAGCTGCTCAGCCCCTGGAGCAATGTCATTGGTCACAGGGGAGCAGCACTGGTGCCTGAGGGGAGGAAAGAGCTGTTTCCTGGTTCCCTGCTGCTGTACCTGCCTCCACTGCCAGAACCAGTTAGCCAAGTGCACAGGTGTAAGTCTCTATGCTTTGCCTTTGTAGGTGCCATAGGCAGGGTCTCCCTCTGGCTGGCCTGACTCCAGGTCAGGGGCTGCCGGTTTTTGAGCCAGCACCAGCCAGGAGGAAGGCACAGCAATCTGTGTATCATGATGGGGGGCCTCAGAGCTCCCCATCATGTAGCCAGCGAGGGGGAGGGAGCGCCTGAAGCTCCTGAAAGTTCCCTACCTGCTAGGCAGAGTGTGCTGGAACAATTTTGTCCACCTGTCCTTTCTCCTGAGCAATAAGGTCTGTGCAATCCTTGCCCCTTTAGCAGCCCTCTCACTCTTAGGAATTCTCTCAGACTACCTGTCTTTCTTTTGTCCCAGAGTGGCCAGATGTGGATCCCTGTTTTCCACAAGTGGCTGGAATCTAAGTCTCTCCAATTATTATGCCTGTCTTAGCTTTCCAACCCCACTAATCTCCAGAGCACCATGTAATGTAGGTTCATGCTCCTAGAGCAGATCTCCAGGGCTGGGTGTTCAGCAGTTCTAGGCCTCCACCCCCTCCCTACTCCGTTTCTCTTCCTCCTGCTGGTGAGCTGGGTGGGGGAAGGGCTTAGTCCCGCTGAATCACAGCTTTGGTACATTACCCTGTTCCCTGAAGTCTGTTCTTTTCTCCAGGTGTATGCAATCTGGTACAGCCTTCTTTCCTGTTGTTCTTTCAATATTAGTTGTATTAACTATATTTTTATATTATTGGGGTTTTGGGAGGAGGCCTCTGCCTCCATCTTTAATCCTAGTTCTGTTTCTTGACTCTGATGGTGGACCACATACATGAACCAACACAGTTGATCAAATTACATAAACTAAATACACACAAATGAGTACAGCTAAAACTGGGGAGATTGCATAAAGTCACTGGATTGTATCTATGTTAATATCCCAGTTGTAACATTGTACTAGATATAGCTTGCACTAGTTTTGCAAAATGTTACCATTCTAAGAAAATGATAAAAGGTACATTGGATCTCTGTTATTTTGCATACTACATATAAATCTACAATATCTCAAAATAAAATGCTTTAGAATATACAAGACATTTTGACACTTAGAGTAAGACAGCATTCTTGAAGAATTATGTAATTTGAATGTCAGTTTTTGAAAGAGCTTGAGGGATTTTGCATATGCCATTTTAAAGAATTTATATAGTATGTATTATGCAAGGAGCCTGGGGCAATTGTCTCTTTAACTTCTAAGATAAAAGTTGTTCTACTGTTATGCACAGATGTGGTAGAGACTAATTTCTACAAACAGCCCAAGGGAATGATGGATATATTAGTTTCCTGGGGCTGTCCATAACGAATTACCATAATCCAAATTACTGCAGACATTTATTTACAGGTCTGGTGGCCAGAAATGTGAAATCAGGGTGTTGACAGGGCTGTGCTCCCTCTGGAGACTCTAGGGGAAAATACTTCCTTTTTTCTTTTGAGATTTCTAGGCTTTCCTTGGCTTGTGGATGCATCATTCTAGTCACTGTGTCTGTCTTCACCTGTCCTCCTTTTCTTTCTCAGTCTTCTCCTCTTTTGTGTCTTAGAAGGACACTTATCATTGGATTTAAGGCCCACTGAGTAATTCAGTACTGTCTCATCTCAAGATCCTTAATTTAATGACATCTACAAAGGACCCTTTTCCAAGTAAGATCACCTTCATGAGTTACAGGGTTTAGGACATGGGCATATCTTTTTAGGAGCAGCATTCAACCTATTAGTATGAGCAATGATCAATTTATTCATTAATTCTTTCAAGAAATACTCTGTGATATCCTAAAAGGAACATCATACCATTCCAACAAAGATGATCCATCCACTACGGCAACTATGAAGAACTTGTAATCACATTGTGGAGAATACATGCCAGAGCTTAGTGACCGTAGATACAGGGAATGCATAAATAAATACAAATGAGGACAGGGGTTATGTCCAAGAGATCTGAGAAGACTGGTCCGTTGTGAACTAGCTTTAGGCATATTTCTCATGGGCCTGGTGGAAGAAAAATAGCTGAAGATGGGCTTTAAAGGGACGTACATTGCATTTCAGGCTTAAGGAATAACATGGGCAAATTATGGTGGAAATGAGCACTGTGTCTAAATGTGAGTATGCAGGACATAAATCTGATTAGGGCAAATCGCTCATAGTGAGGTATGACAGGAAAATTTATATTGAGGCTGGATCCCAACAGATAATGAATGTAACTAAGGGGGCTTAAAGTAAAGGAGAGCCATGGAATGTTTCTTAACAGAGGGTGCCACTAATTGAATGTATTTGCAGGACTCTGGATAGGCAAGTGCCCAAATGGAGAGATTTGGCATAAAGCTGGTAAGAAGAAACAAAGTTCTGAGCTCATCTGGCAACAGTGGGAGGAATTGAAAGAAACTGAAAGGTATGGAAGATACCCACGGCAGGCTTCATAGGGCTTGGGCAACTCGTCACATAGGGCCTATATTAGTCATGGTTCTCCAGAGAAACAGAACCAATAGGATACAGTAAGGAATTGACTCATGCAATCATGGAGCCTGACAAGTCCCAAGATCTTCAGGCTGAGTCAGGAAGCTGGAGACCCAGGAGGCCCAGTAGTGTGGCTCCAGATCAGAAGATGGGGGAAGAGTCTGAAGGCGAGGAGAAGTTGATATCCCAGTCTGAAGGCAGTCAGGCAGGAAGGATATTCTCTTACTTGGAGGAGGGGCAGCCTTTTTATTTTGTTTAGGCTTAATTGCTTGACTGAAGCCCACTTACATTAGGGAGGGTAGTCTGTTTCACTCAGTCTGTTGATTTAAATGATAATTTCATATAAAAATACTCTCACAGGAACACCCAGAGTAATGTTTGATCAAATAGCTGGGCACCTGGTGGTTCAGTCATGTTGATACATAAAATTAACCATCATAGGGCTCCATACTCACAGAGATCCTGTTTTGTGTAATGCTCTGTGGTCCTCATCTTAAAATTCTTAATAATTTTGCCTTTGAATCAAACAAAGTGAAGTCTGATGGGACAATGAAGCGTGTGCTGGAGACTCGGAGCCACTGCTCACCTGCAGTCCTGCCCTCAGGACCTCCCCATCTCTGCAGGGTCGGTTTGCTGCCATCAGCCTCACCATCCTCTGGCCCTGCCTGAGTTTCTCCCATTTGCCCCAGCCTAATGACTGCTGCTGCCTTCTGCCCCTAGTGTAGACTCATGCAGGCGTGGGAAGGATTGGAGATGGCACACATGCCCTGCAGCATCTTGTAGAGGACCTGGAGGGACCCTGCCCCAGCTGGCTGGATCAAGATGCATTCAGTGAGTAACTTCATGGGAGGGAGCCTCTCATCCCTCCCCAGTCCAGGTACAAAGCATGTCCTGGCATGGAGGTTGCAATCTTAAGAGCCACCAGCCACTGGACACTTGGGCCGAAGGCTTCCCTGATCCCACCTGGGGCCTGGGAAGTGACCCAGCAGCTGGTGGGGGAGGAAACCTGGCAGCTCTGTCACTGGGAGGGGTCTGAGTGACCCTATGCCTGCGGAAGTGCTACATTAAATCACAGATAAAAAGGCACTAGGACTGCTTGAGAGGGAAAGACCATAGAAAGACCCTTTAGTTCCTTTAACAGTATTTTCCCCTGCTTTTGAATAGGGTTTCTGCATTTTCATTTGCACCGGGCCCCACAAATTATGTACTCACTCAGGAAATACCATAAAGGGAGAACAGACAGGCTTTGTGACTAATGGATATGAAAATAGCAGAGAAATAAATGTATGAAAACTATGATGTTAGATGACAGAAGGTAAAAACTCTATTGCCAGGAACTGCCAGTCAGAAAGGGAGCTAATCTCTAGGGAAGGTGATCAGTCATGTTAGGTATATTAAAATGTGAACTTGTGTATGTACATTAAGCTGCCAGGACTAACACTGGGGGCCCTGCCAGCTGAATGTACCCCGACATGCTCCTAATTCTTGGCTTCAAGCTGTGGACTGTCCTTCTCCCACTAAACATTCTACTCTCCCAACTCCCCGAAAGCTGTTTTTCACACGGTTGCAAAGGTGCTGATTTTGCTTTGAAGGGTCGTGTTTGGACATCTCAAGACTGAGGTAACAGTATTGTGATATTTGTCTGTTTTTGTAAAGCACTTCAGCCTGACTGTGTGGTAAAACACTTGTTTCAATTTGAGTTCAACTCTAGGTTAGTCAGTGCCTTAATCAGAAATCCACAACTTTGGGGTTATCTGTTCACATTTAAGAATGGCTGCACCCCAGAAGCAGCTGTGCTGTACAGTACTGCAGATATATATTAATCTTCCATCAACACCAAAGGCTTTGCTAATTAGTATAAGAAGGGTTAGAAATTATATTCACTCACTGGGGAAATCAGTGGTTTTGTGATATATGTATTAGAAAAAAATCTCTTAGAACATTCCCTTCGCATTGCATGAATAAGGCATAAGAATCTAGTAAGCTTGTACCCTTAAGGGTGATCTCTAAAGTGACTTCCTCTAGAATGTTCTTGCCTCCAGAATAGTGTGTCAGTATCAAATGAACCTCCCTAGGCAAGTTGTGTTCAGACACAACTGGGATTTAACATACCAATCACCTATAGACACTCAAGGGACAGATGTTATTCACTTGGGGGTGTTGTGAGTCCAGAGCTGATAGAAATTTGTGAGGTGAATTTCAAATAGAAAAGGCTGAGAATTTGTCTTTGAAATTTCAAAGAGAAATCCAAGAAAAGCAATGGATCATCTTGGTTCTTTGCAGCTATGTCAAAGGACACTTTTCTGGAAAGAAGAAAAAGAGGAAATGCCAAAAAGGAATCCTAATTTCCTGGAGATGTTGACATGTCTTTGTAAAAAAGAGGCACATGGAGATTTAAGAAAATACAAAGGGAGTCCAGAAATATGCAATATAAAATTAGTTAAAGAAAAGTTGAACTCTTTATTAGTTTCTTTCCTTTTCAACTCCTTTGCCCCTATGTGTAGATAAGTATCTGATGACAATCATAGGGTCTTCTTCCCAGGAAAAGTGTTTTAAGAAAGAAGAATCAAGGTACTTAGCCCAATAAAGGGACCATCTACTCTGTAAGCATCAAGCATTTTCTGAGATCTCTTAGTTTCCTTTAATAAATTCAACTTCCTTAGATGGAAGTTAAGGATCAAAACAGCATTTTTTTTTCTATTTGATATGGCCATCATTGTAGAAAGTATATGGACCTTCTGAAACCCATTCATAGATATCACCTGAACTACCCTTTCAGTTACCAAAAGGCTGCTAAGCAAATCACCCCATTGGCCAGGGCCCCTTCTATTTATCATTATTTCATTTCCAAATACTAAAATTGATTCTGTAAGGTAAAATGAATTTAGTGGACTGGGAGAAAGACTGTTTCTTGTATAACACTGTTCAAGTACCTCATATAATGCAAAGGATATAATTATGTTCAGAATTTCATCATATAGGGTTAGCATTTTATGAGATCTTTCATAAAGGCCATACTGCAAAGACTGAGTAGTTGGTTATTTACACATACCTGGCCAACAATATACTGAAAATAGTATTATTAAGCATCCCTGATACGTTTAGTTTTAGTTTCTTAATTTAGATAACTTTTAAGACTTAAAAGTCATCCCTTAACACCTTTGTACTTTTTGCATAGTCACTTTTCACTGTAAAGTTTCCATAACCTTAAATGGGCATTTAAATTACATTTAATATGTAACACTACTGTTGTCTACTGCTTTCAACACACCTTTTATGTAAAAGGAGAAGAGTGTAGAAGGGAAAGACCCAGTATTCTGAGACTCCTCCTCCAGCCCAGGTCTAGTTCCTGTGGCTCGTTTTACCACAATTAGCTGCTATTTTCTCCATAGCAAACACTGGTTGTTTTCCTCTCTGGATTCTTGCCACCATCATAAACCAATGTTTAGGCTATTTCGGACCCCCAACTTCTCCTGCTCTAGGTGGGAGAAGAAAAAAAAATCCTTCACCTTGGTTACTTCTGAGCAAGTTATAAAATGACAAAATGAATTCATTGAGGGGCTTAGAGAAAAAACTAAAATAAAGAAAAGTAACAGAAAAACAGAGGAAGAAAGAATATCAGAGTAAATAAGATCAAGGTTACACATGAACTTGCCTGGAAAAATTTGTGGGACAAACATCCAATCTCCAAGCAAACAAGCCGCAGAGACACCTAGCTCTGGTATCTGTGTTGTTCCAGTGCCAGTTAAGGTGGGGATGTCTGTGTCCCCCAGAGAGTGATTTTAATTTTCTTTTTGAGTTTATGTTCCTGTCTGTCACCTAGCCCTGGGCTGGTCTCCAACTGTGTGTGAGTCTCACTTTCGTAAGAGATTGTGCCTCCTCATCTGGTTAAGAACATTAATACCACATAGCTTTAGGCTACTGTTTTCTCCTTTTCTCGTTTCTTTTAAGTACGTTTTAATTTTTCAACCTCTCCTTAGTGATTTCTCCCTTCTGTTACCAAAATACTTTTCCTGTATAGAAACTAATTCAGAGTCAGTAGAGATGAGGAGCCCCTATTTAAGAGGACATTAGTGTGATCTCATCTTTCTGTGATTTGGCTTCTTCGCTACTGGGCTAGGATACTATCTTCGCCTAATCTCTGGGGCAGCCACATGACCTCTGATGGTTGTGTCGTCTTTCTGAAAGACTGTTCATCTCATGTTTGTCTTGCTCCCTGATCATGATAAAAGTACCTATTTTTTTCTTTTCCAAATGCCCATATTTTCATGCATTCTCCACTTAGTTCTGGTTTCAGATCTCAGATGCATAACTTCAGCTCAGTTGATTGGTGTGGGTACAGTCAATCAATGCACCACACCATTAAGGACCCAATCTGTCCTCCTGGATACTGGCTGATGGCTCCCTTCCTACAAAGGGTGTATTATTCTAGTAGGATGGGATTTTCTGTTTCTGTCATCCTCTTTGTCTTTTCCATTCAGATCTCCAGTAGTCTTTAAGCAAAGAGTTATCAATATCATCAGGAGAAGGTTCTTTTAGTTACTCTAATAATGCCCACAAAACACATGCTTATTGAATACCTATTGTGTGCCAATCATAACTGTAGTATTTGGAGGGAAATCCCCAAATCCCCAAATCCTCCAAACTGGGGATTTGGAGAGGAATCCCCATGTCCTCAAAGATCTTACGTTAGGATGGGGGGAGGATTTGGAGTAAGAGGAGATGAGATGGTAGGTTCCAGGGCCAAAAACTGGTCACCTTTGCAAGGTCAGGAGTGAAGTCCAAGGCCAACACCTGAGGGGAATCTAATAGGAAGAAGGAGTGGCTCAGGGAGAGAGAAGACTGCTGGGCCCTCAAGGAAGGTGAACTTGGTATTGACTGGAGTGTGTCCTAAAAGAAAAGTAAATATGATTTTGTTTTAGCCTCTGGACTCCAAGTCTACTTTTGGTTGGCCGTGGTTACAGTTCTTTTAAGGTGATGGATTAAGTGGATTCTGTGTACCTTTCTAACCATAGTGGATCAGAATCTGGAGGGATTACACAATAGCAGAAAATAATAGATTTTAGAAAGAAACAGAAATGAAGATTGTTGTCTCACAGCATGTATATACTTATAATAAAAAATGAAATTAAGTTCAATGCATATAATCAATCAAAAGCGCTACTCTAATCATGAACTATGCTAATTTACTTAAGTTAATTACTTAGTTATGCTTTCTCTAGCTATGTTTCCGATTTCTACATGGAGTAAACTTTAAAGAGGAGGAGGTGAAGGAGAGGTTAGTTAATAATATCTACTTTTTCTTTTGACTATAAATGTCTTATAATTCACTATTAAAATATTTCAATAGGTATGTTGAACTGCTGATCCTATAATTCATGGGGAAATAAGTGAGCTGAATTCAGCCTTACCAATAGGGTTTAGAATATTTGGCCTACTTCTCCTCTCATAAAATCTTTACAAAATTAACCAACCATATCTACATTACTAAGATTTTGAACTAAGTAGAGATACATTTATTTTCTTGGTAATTTTTCCTATGCTTGGACAATTTTTGTTGTCATTTATGCATGTGACATTTAATTATTTTGAAGGTCAACAGAAATGAATGTGGGTGAACTTGTGTCCTCAGTCTTAAAAATTAATTGATTTTCATAGGGCTGTGTATTTTTCTTTCCTGTTTACTAGATTTATCATTATACTTATATAATGTTGGGTCTAGTCCCAAAAGCATTTACTTAGGAAAGTACTTGGCATTTACTTAGGGAAGTAAAACAAATCTTATTTCTGTTTCCTTGACTCAATTCTGTATTTACTCACCACAGTTTGCACCAACCCAAGAGAACCCAGTGTTCACAATGACCAGGTAGCTACCTAGGAGAATTCATTTGACCAACCTAGTGCACCAATAGATTTTCCCACCTGGATCCTCTCTAAAGAGTGTAGAACCAACACCATTCTCAGAGAAGTGTGTTCCTCATCCAACTGCACACTGACGTCATTAGAGATGAAATATGGTAAAGAAAGTATGAGCACCAAAGAGAGCCTTTAATCTTGAACAACAACAAAAAAAGGAACAAAAAAGGGATTATAGACTGAATGGGCCTGTGGGCCTAAAAAAACTGACTGGAAGCCTCAAGTATAGTAATCTCTGCTCTAGGTCAACTTGTAGACTAATATATCAACCACAAAAATACTTATTTTCCATGATGTATGCATAACTCATTTCCATTCTATCTCAACTTCTGTCTAAGGTTTGCATAGCTGGACATAATCTGCCACGTTCCTATCTTCCTGACCTGTTCTTTGTTTTCCTCTGCTCACTCTGCTCCATGCAGTTGGCCTTCTTGGTGTTCCTCAGCCTGCCAGGCTGGTTTCTGCCTTATAGACTTTACACTTGCTGTTACCTCTACCTGGAATTTTCTTTCCCCAGATCTTTGCAGGGCAGCATTATCTCATCCTTCTGTTGACTGGTCAGTTCTTAGTAGGGAGGCTTGGCCTGACTTGCCTACCTCTACACCCAGCAGCCCCTTACTCTACTTTATTTTCCTCATGGTATTAATAGCAGGTTTATATTACTTGTTTATTGTTTATCTGTGCCATGAGAATTTATACTCCACTTTGTCTTGTTCACTCATTCCTCTGGACATAGACTAGTGCCTATCACTCAGTAGCTCACAGCAAATATTTGTTCAAAGAATGAATAAAGGGAAGACCACCTGCCATGCCTAACAGCACCCTTCTTGGAAAATAAGTATTTCAACAAAGAAACTACAATTGGAGATGACAACACAATTAATTGCTTTTCAAAGGCTTTATTCTAGATTTCCAAGTTAAATACCCTTTAAAGAGCTCTTCTCCCATGAGAAGCCATCTTCACCACGTGTGATGTATGTAAAAAATTTTTCTACAATAGAAATATTGTACAGCTCAGTTCAATAAAACAAAATATGCCGGCGCCTACTTGTATACATTGTATTTGCAACTCAGTTTACCAAAATTATAAATCACCATCAAGGAACTAAACTAATCCCATGATAAATAAGTCAGGGCTTATTTTTTTTTGATGTCATTATTATTGATGTCAGAAAATATGTTGCTAGAAATCAATAGCAGTGGTAGCCTATTAGAGTTCTCCAGAGACACAGAACCAACAGTATATGTGTGTGTGTGTGTGTGTATACATATATATATACATATATATGTGTGTATATTTATATATATCTGTATATATATAAATGAAAGGGAGGTGAGAATTTCAAGGAATTGGCTCACAAAATTGTAGAGGATTGGCAAGATTAGTATCTGCAATGTGGGCGGGCCGGCTGGAGACCCAAGGAAGAGTTACTGTGGCAGTTTGAGTCTGAATGCAGTCAGCCAGCAGAATTTTCTCTTCCTTGAGGGAGGTCAATATTTTTTCTGTTAAGGACTCCAGCTGATTGGATGAAGTCCACACACATTATGGAGGGTGGTCAGCTTTACTCTAAGTTTACCGATTTAAATGTTAATTTCATCCTAAAAATACCTTCACAGAGATCAAAACCGAAAGTTTCTGTGATGACTGCCCTTGCACTGTTCACCATGTAAGAACTTATTCACTATGTAAGAACTTGTTCACCATGTAAGAACTTGTTCGTTATGCTTCAGAAGATTGGAGACTGTTGAGAATTAGGCTTGGGGTTGATTAATGATTGTGCATTGAGTCCCCTATACAGAATTTTATTGTTGTTAACAACCATTTGATCAATAAATATGAGAGATGCCCTCTCAAAGTAAAAAAATACCTTCACAGAAATATCTGGAACAATGTTTGACAAACTATCTGGGTACTGTGGCCCAGCCAAGTTGACACAAAGTATTAACCATCATAGATAGTAAAGGGAAAAGAGTTATGTCCTGAGGATTTGTATTGTGATATTATTGCTAATTGGATTTTGATACAGGGAGAAAGGGATTCATGAAAACTTTGATTTTCACTTATGTTGTGGAATTATCTCTGTTAATTAACCACATCATTACATTTATTTTTAAACCTTCATATCCATTGAAGGATCTTGTCGACTTCTACAGTTTTTTTGCAATTCAGACAATTAAAAAGCTATGCCATTAAAATATTAAACTGGGAATTCCTTCTAGGCATGGATTCTTTTGCTACATAATTTTTTTAATCAATTAAGTTTAATCAACTTGGAGCTGGTTATCACTGCCACCTGGGGAAGAAACAGTATGAAAAATTCTTGCAAAACTGTGGGTAGACCTATATTTTCCCCCAACCTACACTCTTTTTATTTTTGTCCCATGAGGCTGTTAACAATCACTCCACATCTATAAAAGCACAGATTTTATCTCTATCAAAGCTTACCACCTTCTGCTGAAGTGATAGGTAAGACACATCAGAGACAGAAAGGAGCTGTGCACAGCTGAGATGAATGGTGCATGACCGTGCCCATGGTGCACAGCTGTGAGGGGGTAAATAATAATCCTGCTACAAGGGAAGACTTGTTGTTTTAGAAATAGAACATGGTAGTTGTGCATTCCATTTTTATCAACCCGATCAGGAAGTGATTATTAGACACATGAGTGCCACTTGATAGCTCAATGAATTTGGGCAAGTTATGAACTTCCTTGACCTTCGATTTCCTTCTGAGTAAAATGGGGACATACTGCCTGCCACACAGTACTGTCAGAATTAAGTGAGACAGTGTGTCTGCCATGGAGAACTTTTGGTTCTGGTAATACAGCTTCTCATCTTTTGAGAACCTGCTCCACTGCCACATGTGACTCCAGAGGATGGTCAGACATAGGACCCCACCCTGTGACATTAAGTGTGAACACAGATGGCAAGGCTAGGGCAACTAGAATCTCTTTCCAGAAATATGAATCTTGAGTGGAGACCCATTGAGATGGGTGCGTTCTATGAGAGTTGCTGCTACTGAGACTTTGGGAGCCATTCTGGTTTGGTCCTTCCTAAGACTAAATGGTTCAGTTTTCCTTTTGATTCTGTTAGGAGCATAGCATTCTTGCTTCAGTTGGCCGTGTCACTGTCTATTGCTTGTAACCAAAGAACCTATAACAATACAGAATGTAAACTGCTTTGCATATTTGCTTAGTAAATGCCTAAAAATTATTTTTATTATTGCAGCGAAATTTTTGGTACTCAGGGTGGGGAAAAATTAGCTAAGTAGTTTTAATTACATACTACTATTAACAAGTGATTTTTCCCCCCTGACTGTGGGGTGCTACAGGATTCTCAGAAAAGTAGCATAGTATAATAGAAAGAATGTTGGATTGGGGATTGGGTTCTGGTTTTGGGTCTTCTTGAAGCTCATCTCATGACTTTGGGAAGTCACCCAGCTTCTCTAGGTCTTCCTTCATCTACAGAGTAAGAAAGAGTATTGGACCAAATAATCCCTAAGGTACATTCTAATTCGAAATTGGGTTGTTTGCACATTTAACTTTTATAGTAAGAACACTTAATTTTTATAGTAAGAACATTTAAAAAAGAACTATCAAGAACTGTACTAAGAACATTTAACTTTTACATTAAAACACAAAATTTATCAAAAGGCATTACCCACAGTGTAAAAAAACAACAACCCATAGAAAGGGAGAACACATTTGCAAATTACCTATCATATTAGGAATTTATATCCAGAATATATAGAGAACTCATAAAACTCAAAAACAAAAAGAAAAAATCTGATTCAAACTGGGCAAACAACTTGAATAGACATTTCTCCCTAAAAGATATACAAATGGCCAATAATCCCATGAAAAGATGCTCAACATCACTAGTCCTTAAGGAAATGCAAATCAAAACCACCATGAGAAATTACCTTTCACAGAAAATACTAAGTATTGGTGAGGATGTGGAGAAGTTGAAACCTTGCATGCTGTTGGTGAGAATATAAAATGGTACAGCCACTGTGGAAAACAGTATGGCAGTTCTCAAAAAATTAAAAGTAGGTTTACCATATGATCCAGCAGTTCCATCTCTGGGTGTATACCAAAACAGATTGAAAGCAGTGTTGAACAGAAAAGCAAAATGTAGTATGTGCAGACTAGGGAATGTTATTTGACTTTAAGAGGAAGGAAATTCTGACATACGCTATAACATAGATGACACTCGGGGACATTATGCCAGGTGGATTGAGCTAGTCACAAAAAGACAAGTACTGGATGGTTCCACTTACACGATGTACTTAAAGAAGTATAATCAGAGAGACAGAAAGTAGAATAGTGGTTGCCAGGGACAAGTGGGAAGAGGGGATGGGGAATTATTGTTTAGTGGGTATAATTCAGTTTTGCAAGATGAAAAGAGCACTGGAGATGGATGAAGTTGATGGCCGCACCACAGCATGAACACATTTAATACCACTGAGCTGTACACTTAAAAGTGGCTGTGATGGTAATTTTTATGTCATGTGTATTTTATCACAATTAAAATTTTTAAGAGGGTGGAGAAGTGCAGTTCTAGCATATGACTGGAAAGCAGAAAGTTAGAAATACATGAATAACACTAACAAACTCCCACATAGGAATGAAAATCTGCAGCTTGGGGTACTGAACTGTGTTAATGGCCATTAGGACAATGGCTATATTTTTTTTCCCCCATAGCAATATATATCTACTTGCTAAATTTTTATATGTTAGAACCTCACCCAGATCTTTTTCCCCCAGTTTTATTCATGTTAATTGGCAAATAAAATTGCAATATAGTTAAACGATACAGCATGATGATTTGATATATGTATGTTTTATGAAAGGTCTCTCCAAGTTAGTTAGCACACCTGTTACATTTATATTTACCTTTTTTTTTTTTTTTTGGTGAAAACATTTAAGTTCTACTCTCAGGAAATTTCAATTCTACAATACACTGTTATCAACTATAGTCACCATGTTATATATTAGATTCTCAGCCAATATTTATCTTATAACTGAAAGTTTGTACTCTTTTTCCCACTTCTCCCTATTTCCCTCACCCCCCAGTCCCTGGTAACCACTTTTCTACTTTTTGTTTCTATGAGTTGGATTTTTTTTTCTTAAGATTCTACATTTAAGTGGTACCATGTGGTTTTTGTCTTTCTCTGTCTGGGTTATTTCAATTAGTATAGTGTCCTGAAGGTTCAAGGAGGTTATTGAAAAATGACAGGTGTTCCTTCTTTTTTAAGGTTAAATAATATCCCCTTTTGTGTATATATGAATATGTGTGTATATATGTATATTATATATGTATATGTATATGCATACCACATTTTCTTCATTCATTCATTGATGGGCACTTAAGTTTGTTTCCATACCTTGGCTATTGTGAAAAACACTGTTATGAACAAAAGAATACAGATATCTGTTTGAGGTATCCCTCAACACCTGATTTTGTGTCCTTTGGATATATACCATAAGTGGGATTTCTGGATCATGTGATAGTTCTAAGTTTAATTTCTTGAACCTCCATGCTGTTTTCCATAGTGGCCATATTACTATGCTAACTCTGTTGAGTCAAGTGCAGGAAACAGCCTGGACCACAGATAAAGAGCAATTCAGGGAAAAAGTGAGGAGGGTTCATGGAGGCAGAGTCTTGTTCAAACTTCAGCTCGTTTTCCTTAATTCATGGTGTGTAGGCGTGGTGGCATAGTTTTAAGAACTAACAGTGGGACAGGGTGAAATTTGCTCTTGGCCCTTCATCTGGTGAGTAGGGATTGATGCTTAGGTCTCTGGTTCCAGATCCGAGATGGAGCTTGTCCACCATGAAAGGACAGTTTTACAGCTTATTCATCCAGTTGTTCCTAAATTCTCCTGCCTGTCTGAGTCACCCTTCCCTTCAATCCATGTAGGTGGCTTGGTCCACCATCTTATATGCTATGGAAAGGAAAGTACCCTCCTTCTTCCCCTATATTTCTGCCTTCCCGATCTCCTGTTACTCATCATTTCTGTTCCTGCTTGATCTCTGCTTATGCTCTGCCCCCCGCAGCTGTCTCCTTTGCCCTGCATCACATAGCCACGGCGCTTGCTCCTCCATTCCCCAGTGCTGCCAACGCCAGACTGTTCCATGCAACAGGTATCTACATAAGGTGTGAGGATGATAGGGCCGCATGAACATTCATTTATTCCATTCCACTGAGTACCTAGACTTTAACACCATCTATAGACACTTTTCTAAATTCTAGGCAAAAGTCACCCAGATAATAAGTAATTAAAAAAAACACATTAAGGTTGCAATTCACTTCCTTTTTTAAACAAGTAGTCCCAATATAAATTAAGAATCTAGGGAGAAAAATTGGCTTTGGTTTCTTTAAAGGGTTGTTTATTCTTTCCCACAATCCTGTGTTTCTTCAAAGAACAAAAGGAGGAAAAACAAAGGAGAGGAGAGAAAAGTCGTATGATGGAGATTCCTAATGTAACAAGCCACGTCCGAGCAGCTCTCTTACACTCATGCATGGCTAAATAAAGCAGAAAAGCGCCCCTCATAGAATCCAGAGGCAAGAATCTGTGGATGTACTCAATCTTGGGGCAGTTTGTCCCAGGTTTTTATCTCTTCAAATGGGTGTGCTCTAACTTATGAAGTCACCCCCTATCAATACCAGTTGTATTCTCCCGCTGACACCCTTTCTGCCTTATCTGTGACACACTGCCCCGCCCTTCTGGAGAGACGATATTACATCATCCTATGTCAGCTCTTTCCTCAGGAACTTACTCAGTTCCCAACTCATGATTAATATTTTTGGCTAATGTTCTTCCCTTTGCTTATCTTAGTGATTTATAGAGGTGAACTATCTCTCTGTGTTTGTAACACACACAATCCAAATACAGATAGTTTTGGATTTTGTATGTTTCATCATAAAATGATGCAGAAAAGGAGCTTCTCTGACCAGATAAAAGAGAGGGTCTCCATTTTCTGAGCAGATAAAGTTCCCCAAACCCCTCTCAATGACATGGCACTTTGCTTCAAGACCCATATACTTCTCCAGAAGGGTAGTCTCACTTCTCTTTTTTTCCCTAGGCATTTCTCACTTTCTATTTAAAATTTTTTTCTAAAGCTTCTCTTCCAGTTCCAGGACTCCTAATCCTTTTTCTCCCTTGGCTTCCAAGGGAGAAAAAAAAATTTTTAAATCCTTAATCATGCAGACAATTTTATGTCTTCATTGTCCCAATTATTCCAATTCCAGCTGAGCTCTAGGGCCTACCATCATACAGATAAATGAACCTGTGAGCAAGAAAGCCAGAATTTATGCAGCTGCCCTATATTATGGAAGCAAGTTGAAGTCATCTTTCTTAATAACAATTTTTCTTTCCTATTACAAATGCACTGCAACCAAAGGGAGTAACGGAGGGAAGGTTTGGCATGGAGAAAGATGGGTTTGGGATGGATGGATATAAAATTTCAGAAGATTTTGGGGGTGATGGGCTTTTGCTCAGAGCAGTGGGAATGGGGAATAAGAGATTATGGGAGTTTTTCAGCTAGGAGTGGATAAGATTTTGAGGTTTGGGGGAGGGAGAAGCAGGAATTAAAAGAAGACAGTTTACATACATAGAGTTTTAAAAGCACTTAAGTGCAGACAGAGAAAAGAAAACTTACCTGATTTCAGCATCCTAAATAGCACATTTGTGGCGCCAATAAAAAATGTGTACAAATAAACCAATTATGCCAGATACATTTTGAAAAAGCCATGTTGATTGACATAATATGTGGTGAAGAAGCCAGAAGTTTTGTTCATGAGTTCAGTATAAACAAATCCTGTGATTTGACTTCCCAAATTGCTGACTAGTCCCTTAGTCCACATTAATGCAATTACACTCTCTTTAATAGTGTAGTCTTATTCTATAATAGTTTACATGGCGATAAATGAAGCATTTCTAATATTATAATGAAATAAATATTGGTAAGATAGTCATTAATGAACTGGCTCGCTGGGATAAATTTTATTTGGTCCTATTAAGACATGGTCAGGTTTCACTTCTATAAAGTGAATAATCCTTATATTTCTTCTGGTAACTCAAAGGGAAACCTTAATTTTGGTTGATTAATGTTCCTTTTTCACCTCTACCTAGATGCTCTAAAGAAAACAAATATAGTTAAAAAAATAAGTTATTAAAGTTGGGAGACCAGTTTGGGTATAGGTATTATTATGCTACAATACAGTTGGGTGGGAGGGTCAAAGATGGGAATGCTAAAAAGTATCCCAGGCCAGACTCCCCTTTCTGTTCTTGCTCAACCCTCAGGTTTTCTCTGAGGGATGCAGAGCAAAGGAAGGTGCAGGGACCACAACAGTTCTGAGGTCACAAATCATCCAGGTCTCTGGGAGGTGCCCCTCATCTAGAGGAACTGAGGCCGGGGAAGGAATCCGTACACCTAACACCTCAGGGTCTGCAAGGGGGTTCACAAAGCAGAGGCTTCAGATTCTGTATCATCTCCCAGAAAGCTATAGGCTAAAAGGTTGCCACGTTGCCATAGAAAAGTCAAATATCTGTAGCACAGGCAATTCTGAGAGTTCTGCTAGACAAACTTCTAAAAATTTTATTATTAAAAATTTTTTTTTTCTATCTTCAGGTCATACCAGGCAAAATGCAGCACCTACCCAGAGGAATAAAACATGGTAGATATCAGAGTCACTCGGCCTTCAGCAGGCAGGCTGCCATCAGCGTCAGGCCTCCTGACACTTGCTTGATGGCACTGTGCCAACTCCTGGTTGTTTCCCCGAGACAATGGGCTGTAACAGGAGGTCCTAAGGGAGCTGGCTTTGTCGGGAGAGTAAAGCAGTCATCCGGGGCCTCATTTCCCTCAGCTGCAAAATGAAGGTACATTGGTCTGGGTTATTTGTGAGATCCCCTTCAGTTCTTACCTTCTGCAAAAGACATCAAAAAGGAACATTTCTAAAATAAGTGTTTTCATTTGTAATAAGCTGGAGTACACAGAACAAGTGAAGAGGCAATTTGGTGACTAATGTGTTCATGGTAGATAGCTAAATGGGATAATTCCGTCACAAAGTGAACTTTTTGGCTTAATTTTCCTATTTGGCTGTTGAGCAGTATCAAAATAATTGCTAACTGCCAAATTTTTGTCTCGATTTTCCGTATGCTTAGCCAGTATTGCTCTAATGCATAACAAAATGTGCCACCATTGCTTGTTTCACCCATGCATATCCTTGTTTAAATAATGCATATTATAGTTGCCTTTGAGCATTGGTGTGTATGTGGGGGAAGATTTCTACTAACAGGGAGCGGTCCTAGCCTGTAGCTAAATGTCTAGCTCCAAAACTTGAAGCACATAAGTGTGGTTTATTGTGAGTGAAATTTAGGACTATACAACCAGATTTAAGCTGAGACCTCCAATATGAGCAATGGTAAATAGTTCCCAAGTTTTACTACATTTGGAATTACCTGGAGATCTTTGAAAATACAGATACTTGGTTCCTCACACCTCCACCAAACACTGTGACTTAATTAGTATGACCTGAGGCCTCCTATAAGGAATCTTAAAAGCTCCCCGTGTAATTCCAGTGTGCAACTGTTTGAGAACCACTGGCATCTGGTCAATATCATGAAAAATGAGTAAAATGACATGGTTTAGCTTCTGTACCATCTATTTCTTGCAGTGGTTGGGCCAATGGCAAAATGAGTCAAGATCAAGGGAGCTTCCATTTCACAGTCCAGCTTCTTAATATTGCTCTAGCTCTTCTGGCTTTAAGTGTGATCTCAGATTGGTCAATTAATTTAGTTTAGTTTCAGTCCTCTCATTTATATGATGAAGATAATAGGCCTACCTCATAGGGTTGTCGCGAGGGTTAGATAAGTATGAGAAGGTTCTTGGCACAGAGTCTGGTACCTAGAACTTGATGTGTTCTAGTCATCATTACAGTTTGTTAGAATTTTGAATCTATGTTTCTTGTTTATAAGAAAAAAGTCTTTGGATAATTCACCTGAGAAAGTTACCATAGACCTTCCTTTATTTATTGTCTAAAAGTTTCATAGTGAATATATATTTCTTCATTACAAATTAATTTCTGAAAAGGGGAAAAAAAGATAGGCCTTTCATTCACTGCTGAGAGTCTCCCTCCATCTTTCATCACTCTGCTTTTATTTCTCCTTTTCCTCTTTTATTGCATAAAAATGGGAGTGATTCTGTAACAGCACTGTTTGACAGCAAACACAAACTAGCATCTCCTTTAATTATCTTTATAGCAACTTTCACAAACCTAAGTCAGTAGGAGGAAATAAACGAAAATTTAAGAAATTTTATTAATCTCCTAGGTAGTGGCAGAAATACCTTATTTATGAATTCATAATGCCTTCCTGGACTGCTGATTAGATACGCAGCTCAAGTCAGGTGGATGAAAGGCAATGAGAACAAGTATGTACTTCCGACAGTGGGTGTGATCACTGTTCAGTGCAGATCATGAAGGTCAACAATTTTGTTGCCAATCCCTCGCATTGGGTCTACCTCTAAAATCATAACACATACAACAATAATCTAACTCTAATGTAGAATAGTACAATTCTATTTTTATCCTTTGTTTTCTTTTGATTTTTAAAAATTATTAAATCAATGTAAAAATGAAATCACAGTTAGTCCACCTTGAGCGAAACACGCTTTTGTGGAATGTGAGGTGGGGGTTGGAGAGACAGGTGTGCTGCTGATTTGGAAGATTGGATGGAATTTTAGGTAACTCTTGTATCAGAGTCTATGCTGCCCCAGAAAGCTTGCCTCCTGGGGTGTTGTGGTTGTTGAAACTGAGTGCTAGAACACTGGTCCCAAAGGCCCTCAGCGCTCACCCACCCATGGCTGGTTTTGTTGCCTGTGACGGACAGTAGTCTTGGAAGCTTAGCCTTGCTTGCAGTGCAAATATTATCATTTTTCACGTGCATAATAATATGAAAAATGTGGGGAGCACTGCTTATATCGTACTATTTTTTCAGTTAATTTTATAGCATTATAATTAAAGTTTCTTTGGGTATAGACTTGGATAATTCTAATATTCAGATAACAAAAATGCAAGATTCATGACCAGTCCAGAAAGTCATCCAATTTGAAGACATTCTTTTTAATTATGGAGGAAAACAAAATTAGAGTTTGTTGTCCAAATTATATGATAGAGAGATGACTAGGCAGTATATTATAGTATCAAACAACCTGGGCTTTCTCAGCATGGGAGGACTATTATTATCATAACAGCTGGATGATTCACTTAGGTCAGAAAAATCCCATTTCAGGAGACCCTTGAAAAAATATAATTAATATAATTCCACTCATGGATTTGGGAGCATCTGGTGTGCTTCTAGCTACAAATGATGTCGTCTACAAAAAAGAAAGAAATTAAATTATATCCTTCTTTCTCTTGTCAAGGTTTATGTGTTGCTAAGTTTCACTTGAACTTTACTTCAACCTTGAAAATAAATTGGGGAGAGAAATATGCTTAGGGTGGGGACTGAAATAAGTAATGTAGAATTTGAAATCAGAGTTAATGTAAAATAATTCAAATGTTTGGAGACAAGAAGTGATATAAATAAGAAGACTATGAGAAGATTGTCCAGAAGCCAAAATTTGGGTTCAAATATTAAAATTTTAGAACTAGAACCAATATTAGAATTTTTAAATGAGAAAACTATAGGCCATAAAAACTTCTAGGTTATAATTCAAGAACAGAGTGAAACTGTGTTTTATCAACAGTACTTTCACCAGATAAACCCCCTTCCCCTAACTCTGGGTAAGTCTGTCCACTGTTAATCCTGCTACTGAGATGGGACTTTAGACATCTGGAAACACCAATTTTCCAACTTGGCACCGAAGGGCTTACTACTTCCAAACACTTCCTTTGATTCATGTGACTGCCACACCCACCTCATCTCCCTCTCCTTCCCTGCCTGTCCTCTTTCAAAATTACTTCTTGGATGTTTAAATATACAGGTTTGTTTTCTCTGAAAGATGAAAAATCTTTTGAAGCAAGCTTTGGGTCTTCATTATTGTATTTAGGACATAACATAATACTTTAAGCCTATTAGTTGGCTATTAAATACTGTTAAATTAACAAAAAAAAAATGCCTTAAAGACCTGAAATCAACACGAAAGTTGGAAAAAAAAAAAAAACCCAAACAACCCAATTAGTTTATACAGCACTCTCACTGGCCAGGGAAAATTGCAGTTGCAAACATCTGCAGACTGGGTCGCTCCCAGGACCCAGCCAGATTTGCTCTCCAGCCTCCCTGCAGCATTGGCTATTGCTCTGAGGGTGGGCAAGTACACACGGGGCTTCAGAGCCACTTGAGCAACCGCAGCCTAGCCACTGCCCTTCCGTTCATGACAGTAGTGAGCAAACATGAAGCCTTGCTTTAATTCTCTTTCTTTCTCCTCATTCTTTTTCCTTCTTCATAGGCATTTTGGGTTGTTCTCAGCAGAGCAGTAGTTTAAAGATGATGGATTGACCAAGCACACTAAAATGATCGTAAGGGGAAAACAAATACCCAAAGGACAAAAAGACAGGAGACAGAATCTCAGAGGCTGGGGAATTTCAGTAAATGTTCAGCAGAGGGAGAGCATGGTGTGATGGTAATGGAGTTAAGGAGCCAAGGAAACTGTTTAGGAGGAGGCCAAACCCTGCAACAGGCCAATGACCACTGAAGGTGGAACAGCAAGTTGTTGTAAAGAGAGGGATGGATTGAGAATCTGGACTGAAAAGTGGCCGCCTCTTCCTTCTGCCCCTTCTTAGATAGTGGGTTGCTTAACTCCCCTAGCTGCTTGTTCCTGGCAGGAGCTCAAATGCTTCTGCTCTGGAGAAATGGAAGTGTGTCTAAGGAAAACCACTGCTCTACTCTCCATGCAGTGGCAACCTGCTCCAGATCACTAGAGCAAGGCTTATCATCACACACCTCCAAACTCTTCGCAGGAGAGATTCTCTGCTCCCAACAATCTGGGGGAAAGAATCCCAAAATTGAATTTCATTGGATTGACTTGGGTTACTTGTTATTTCTGAACCCATCACTGCGGCCAGGGGAATTGATGCTCTAATTAACTGGACCCATGGTATAGGGGTGGGTCAAGGATGATTCCACAGGGAAAATAATGGGCTATGTTATAAGAAAAGGAGAAGTGGTTTCTGGGGAGGCAACAGCCTTATCCTCCATGTTGCTGCTAGTATAAATTGCCCCAGTTGATGGGCTCTTATGACAGCCACTGGCTATAGGTAGCTTGACATGAGCCAGGACCATTCCCTGGGTCAACCAACTGGGACCAGATTTGCATATGGTACACAGCACGGGAATATATGCAAAAGGAACTGTACCTGAGTGCTTTCCTCAGAAGGAGTCACAACTAGAAATCATTTTACATGCAACTTTGTCTGCTTTCAAATATTTCCAGAGAACAATTTCTTAAATTTCCATAATAGCCTTCTCCAGCTTAGCCACCATTGTCAGGAAACTTCCCTTTGGCTGTTAATCTGATCTAATTATTCTTCTCTATCCACAATATCTCTTAATGTAGCTGGACATAATTCTCTGTACTACATATACATGCTTATGCATAAAAATTATTGTAAAATTTTCTCCCAGGATGACTGACTTTTGTCTTTAATGAGCTTATTTTATTTTCCAAACCTTTTATCTTTGTGGGTCTCCTCTGAACTGCCTCCAAATTTTCTCCATTTGTCTCAAGCTGTAGAGTCCAACACTGAATACAATAATCCAGGGAAATTCCCACAACAAAGTAAAGGCAATTGTGCAGAGAAATAGAAGGAATATTTTATATTTGCATAGCACTTCATAGTTTTAAAAATACCTTCTGAGGCATTATTATGTCATTTTATGTATAAGAGTTCCCTTATCCTCCTTCTAGACTCTGATGGTTGATGTGGGCCTCTATTAAAAGTCAGGTCCAGATTGGGAAAGTATGGAGCTCCAGTTTGGGGCTGGGTTGCATGTAGTCCAAGGTGTTCTGAGGCTGTAACAGAACTTCATATTTCTTTATGCTTCCCTTGGACCAGGGGATCTTGAGGATGGGATGCATTGCAGGGGCTTTCTTCCATGGAATGCACAAGCCCCGTCTGACAGCCCCGTCATGTTGCATTGTGATGGTGATCTGTGCCCTCTGATGTGGTAACTGCTTGCCACATGTGGCTATTAATGATTGGAAATGTAACCTGTAATGCAACTGAGGAACATAATTTTTACTTGTATTTAACCTTAGCTATTTAATTTTGAATTTAAATAATGACATGGCTATCAGTGCCAGCCCTGGACCATTCTTAAGTCTGGGTCTAAAGTGCAAAGCTGGACTTGTTTCTAACACAGAAGCCTAAGACACTTTGGTAGATCTTCATATTTTAGAAAGAATTTGGTGGATGAGAGACATTTGAGAGGAATCCCAGTATTTTCCCATCATATTCCTTTTAAGCATCTCAGTATTATTTGATTAAATACATTTTTCCTCAGGAATGTAGCACTGTATGACTGTTTTATGGTTTTCTCCAGAAAGAGATGAATACTTGGCTCTTTGCCTCGGACAGTACTTATGTTCTTAGGTAAATTTATATGGGCACAGCAACAAAAGCATTGGTTACTTAGATGGTGAATAAATGTGTTTTGGCCAAGGAGACAAGTCTTAAGAAAAGCTGAGTTCTAACTACCCATCTGAGACTCAGACCAATACTGCTAAACCGTACAACAGTGTAGCATTGCATTTACACATAACACATTTATTGGCATGATAATATTACATTAAAGGATATATATATATATAATATGCAACTTGACCCATTCAATTCAACTCCTGACAGATATCTAGGCTACAATTTTTGCTGAGTTCAGTGTTTAAATCATCTTAAAAGCCAGAAGCTGTTAATAGATCAACAAGGAAGTGAGAGAGGAGTCATCTATTCTTACAGAAATAAACTCCTCAAACTGTAAATTTGCAAAGAGCTTTAGTCTTATGGACCTCTCTGCCTGCCTTATGGGCCTTTGATAATCATAAATAAATATAGTTTTATTTTCTTTTAAAAGAAAATTAGCTTCTCATAAATATTTGTTTGTTGAATCTATTATTGCTTTCTTCCTCTAACCTTTTCCTTTTCTCTTTTTTTAAAATTAAAATATCATTGATATACAATCTTATGAAGGTTTCACATGAACAACATTGTGGTTTCAACATTCACCCCTATTATCAAGTCCTCACCCCCCCCATTGCAATCACTGTCCATGAGCGTAGTAAGATGCTGTAGAGTCATTACTTGTCTTATCTGTGCTGTACTCCCTTCCCCGTGACCTACCTGCATTGTGATTGTGAATTATAGTGCCTCTTAATCCCCTTCTACTTCCCCACCCACCCACCCTCTCTAACCCCTTCCCTTTGGTAGCCGCTAGTCCCTTCTTGGAGTCTGTGAGTCTGCTGCTGTTTTGTTCCTCCAGTTATGCTTTGTTGTTATACTACACAAATGAGGGAAATCATTTGGTACTTGTCTTTCTCCACCTGGCTGACTTCACTGAGCATAATACCCTCTGGCTCCATCCATGTTGTTGCAAATGGTAGGATTTGTTTTCTTCTAATGGCTGAATAATATTCCATTGTGTATATATACCACATCTTCTTTATCCATTCATCTATTGATGGACACTTAGGTTCCTTCCATATCTTGACTATTGTAAATAGTGCTGCAATAAACATGGGGGTGAACCTTTTCTTTCTTAAAACTCTGCTTTTTTCCTTGAAGTAACCTTAAATTTCCAACATTCCTCCCTTTCTTCAATTTTAGCTGATGATCTTGCTTCTAATTTCATTGAGAAAATGGAAACTGTTAGAAGAGCACTTTTCTTCCTTCTAACATCACATGTACTGAACTACTTGCCTTTCTGTGCACTGCTCTCTGCTTCCCCTCCTTGTGTCCCTTTCTGGTGGAGGAGCTGTCTGTGCTGTGGTGCTCACGTACGCAGCAGAACCCATGACGGTCGAGTAGTGTTTCTTCCGAAATTATTATCTCTTTCATGACTCATCCGGTTTGTCTTCTCCATTAGATTTTCCCCATTCCCATGATATATACTCTGCTATCACTCTTATTTAACCAACAGCTCTTATGCAAACCTTCTTAATTCCAGTATCTCCAAATACTGACTCATATCTCTGCTTCATTTAATGGCAAAAATTCACAAGTGTTCCCTATACTCAATGACTCTCTTCACCTCTGATTCTCACACAGATGAGAAAGAAAAATTTCTTTGGAAAAATAAAATCTTTGGTGGTTTTACTTTTTGCATTTCCCCCATCCCCCAAAACACAACAGTACAAAATGGAGAGGAATCATTTAATGATTTTCCCCTTGTTTCTTGATCAACATATCACAGAAAGTAATTGTTTCTAATGAGAGATGTGTGTTGAAGGCAAAGGTATAACAGGAAGAAATGAAAACATGTATTTTAAAGGAAACTGGTAAAATGTGGTTATCCAATACATAAGGTAAAGCATGTCTGTCTGTCTATACAGGGTCAGATAGGCCCTTCTGTGCCCTTAATGCTGTTACAACGAACAATCCTTTTCTCTGTTTCACTCTGGGCACTGCCTACTAGTTTGTGTTCCTTCTTGCCTCACAGCCTTTACTGAAGAATTTTAGATGAGTCCTCATGAGCAAACTTATTTTTCTCTGTAATAATTGAAGTTTAATAAAATTTCCATCTCCTCCACTGGTTTTGCAATCATCACTCCCCCTCAACTCTTAAGTAATTAATGTTCTGCATATTTTTCCATGACTTTCTTCATGCTCATATAATCATATATAAATGTAAAGATATGGGTAGAACAGAGTTTGTTTTTACACTGGGATCATTTTAGTTTGAAACACTGGCATAATGTTTTATCTACCTCTCTGCATTGTGATGTTCTCATTTAGGTGGAATTATAACAGAAACTGACATACTTCTAGTTTGATCTTTTTAATGACTCAAAATATTCCCTGGTGTGGGTATAACATAGTGTTTTGAATCATTACCCTAATGAAGTACATTCTTGATGCTGGGGTTCTTGTGCGCAGAGTTGAAGAATGAACTTCATGAACAGACAAGGCAGGAGATTTACAGAGAGTTTTTATTCATATACAGAGAGAGCTTTATTCAAGATAAGAGAAAGTATGGAACTCCCCACAGGTGCAGGGAGGTGCAAGGTTGCCATCTGGGTGTTATGCTTGCTACAGTGGGACTTTTCTATAGGTTCAGCCAGAATGCTGGTTATATTTTAACCCATGTCTGTGAAGGTTTCCAGGATACTCTATTGTAAACTAATGGGCCTACGTGAGTGATGAGCTGTTCTATACCACTGGGTCCCAGTGGAGAATACATTGTTACATTGTTTCAATTTCAAGCACCCTGTTTTGGAAGACTTTGTCCTTTCCTAGGGCCCACACGTACTCTAACTGGGCAGGAGTTACGCCCTGCTGCCTTCTTATCTCATTCTCTTTGTTTCTGAGTCTGTAAAGCCACAGAGTTACAATAAATATGCTGAGAGTGAATTTCTCACTGTATTTTATTTTTTGTTTTATATATTTGAAAATTATGCTTTAGAAATATGAGGTGTAATACTGTCATAAATTTTTAGTGGTTTTTCCCTTCTGTTTTTTCTATAATTCTCTGCTAGCAACTATTGCAGTGTTCAGAAGTCTTTGTCAGCCTAATTACTGTTCCTTTGCAAATGATCACTCTCCCCTCTCTCTCTCTCTCTCTAATAGCCTTTAAGATCTTCTCTTTATCTTTGCTGGATCTGCAGTTACATTAGAAAACATCTAGGTGTAGATTTATTCTTATTCGTACTTCTTTGACACTTAGAAAATGCTTTTAATCTGACTCATGCTTTTTCTCAGTTTAGGGAAATTCCCAACCCTCTTTTTACGTGTTACTTCTCTGCTGCTTCCTTCTCTTCTTCCATAACCCCTGTCAGACAAGTTTTGGAGTTGCTTAATTTCTAACTGGTCTCTTTTATGTTAGTTAATTTCTTTGTCTCTGTGTTAGAAGTGAATTCCCCAATGCAGTCTGAATTCTCTCCATTCTAGAGTTTTCCCCAGCTCTCCAGGTTTCAATTCCCACAATTCTATTGTTTTCATTTCCAGGATTTCTAACTTATTTTTTATAGTTATTTAATTCTCATTTCATTTATGCCCATTTTATGAGGATTTTTATGTTATATACATATCCTACATTAAAATATTTTAAATTAGTATGTGACAAATAAAGGGTAACCCCTAACCCTGATATATAGATGCAACATGGTATCAGAGAATAGCACCTACTGACCTGGAGTTCACCTTCTAGTCTATCCAACCTTTTAGAACACAGCCTTAAAATCCTCAGATATCTGGATATCCTTACTAAGATGGCATTTTCGATTCCAGGTCTTTCTGCTAGAGTCATTGTTCAGTTCGCCTTACAAATATAACATTTTCATCAAATAAAAATTGGAACTTAACACATCAATTGACCAATCATTTTCCAATGCAATTCATGAAATTTGTAAATGTTTCTTGGAATATTTTATGCTCACATATTACAAATTTTACTAGCATCAAATTTGTTCATTGTAACTTAATTCTCCAATCAGTTTTAACATCACTTTATTCTTAACCATTATGATTTAATAATGACAAATGAGCATTTTACTCATTATAACACAAATACCTCTCCCTTTTCTACAACCAGATTAAAACTACATTCCCAGTAATAAGATTATACTGCCTCTCATGAAGTGTAACAGATTTTGGATCTGACCTTGACAGTTCAGGTAATAAGGGCACAATTAAGTAAAAAAAGTAGTGTTATAAAGTTGCTTTCTCAAAGTTGAGAGGCTGTAGCTTGAGAAACCATTGTTAACCAGGTGTTCCCATATATTATCTAACACCACTCAGATGAAAAGACAGGACATTATTCCCTTTGTCTTCAGTGCCAGGAATCTGTAGTACTCTTATGAGAGTGATGAGAAACCTAATACAGTTTGGGGAATCTCACTGTTTTGCCTCTAAAGCTGTTCAACTCTTCAGAATCTTTGAAAGACATTACTTGAATTCTGAAGAGCAAAATAACTGAAATGGGATATTCAGGGTTTGATCATCACTCAGGTTACTGAACACCTAAAAAACTGAATTTCCTGCTGTGTGCAATAGTTACAGAAAGTTACTGTTTTTTGATACCGTCCCACAGTCATCCTTGTGATTCAAAAGTTGTATATATATATATATAGGCCCCTTGGAAAGCCTAAAACGCAAATAAACATGTTAGCAAATGATACTCAGCAAACTGAAAGATTCTCTGTATAAGTTAGTTAAATAAAATAGTTCTTCTCTGTATAATACTCTTTATAATACTCAGTAATCTTATAGATGATTTAATTTTATCTTGGCTTATTGAGAGTTCACTGAAAGCCATATGAGTGGAGTGAAAATATCTGTTTAAAAAAATCACTTAAGTTATGCAGAGAGTTTAGTTAATAATTTAATCAGATGATTAAGTGCCTCAGAGGTCTGAGTTTCCTAGGAATTTTGTATTGAGGAAAGAGAGACAAATCAGAAGGGCTCCATGCCTTGATAAATTGCTAATTTAGTCTCCCGTTCTTTATAATCTATTCCTTAATTCACCAACTTCACTATCAATTGTCCCAAAGGCATTAACAAACACAAATAGCAAGTGTCTATTAATAACAACATGAATTCATTTATCTGATATTTTTCCTCTAGAAAAAATGATTCATCTATGAACTGATATTGTCCTGTGAAGGAATAGGTTTTGTCTTCCTTGGAAAAATGTCTATGATTGATAATGTTTATTTAAAACCAGGCTTCCCAAAGTATGGTATATCATGCTATTGCCAGAACGCACCATGGTTTTGAAAGTTGCTAAGCAAATGATTATTTAAGTAGTGGTTAGATGCAGGAAAATGTGTGAAAGTGGTATGTGAATGACAAAGTTTAGGAAACTCTGGTTTATATACTTTTAATTAATAAAAGATGATCCCTAAGGAGGAAGGAGAGACCAAATTAGGACTTTCTTTGGAAATTTTAAAAGAATAGGTTGCAGAGAAGGTGAGAGGGAGGTGCATTTGGGATGCTTGCAGGAGTTTGGCCAAATATAAGTAGGCTTCTTTTACACAAAGACCCACTCTTGGAGTCACTGGCTTCTGGTAAAAGTAAGTGTTAAGCTCATTTGGAACAAAGAGCAAGAAGCCTAATTCACCTAAGTGTTGAGTCAGTTTGAACTTCAACTTTCAGTAAGATTAACAGAACAGAGGAAAATGTGCCTGGACAGAGGGCAAAGACTCTCAGAGCTGGGCATGGAGACTTCCAAAGAGCTCACCAGCCTGAGGAGTCAGCAGCACCATGGATGGACACCAGAAAGGAGTTTTTGAGAATCATCAAAGAAAATGCCCTTTCTCTCCCAGGAATCTATGAATGATGTCAGGACCCAAGAGGAGTGGCTTACCAAGGGTGGGGGCTGCAGGTGGCCATCCCCCACCCCCAATACTGTCATTGTATAGAATTGCTGCTATACGATGTTAATATAAAGCAGGCCAGTTTTTGTGTGCTTTTATCATTGTTTTTAAATTCTTTAGGTACCACCATCTCCTGGGAGGGAAGGTTATCTCTACCCCATTTGTTTACATGGCTGCAGAGTATTTAACATGACCTTGCTACAGCAGGATAAGACATCTGTAGGTCTGGGGGTTTTGGCCTCAAGTATAGAAAGTCAGTTAAAAAGCACAGATCTCTTTGGAAGAGATCTATGTGGAGGTATAATCAGAGTTACTTGTGCTCCCACTCGGTCCGAGTAAACCAGAATGCCTTGTTTCCAGGAGGAGGATGAGAGGGATTACCAGACAACCGCTGATGAGGAGACCAGGAGATAAATAAACAGGCGCAGTGGAAGAGATATACAGCCAAACTCAAGGAAAATATAGAAGGAGATGATAGAGTATGGGTAAGCATCTTACAGTTCCCTGGGTTTAGATTTGGTGTGCATCTTTCTAGTCTTTTGTTTGGGGAATCCAGAAGCAGAGACTGCAGCATCCTACTTTGATAGACTAAGAATCATGGGCCCATGACATGTGGCTTTGCACCAGCCCCTTCCCTGCCTCCAGGTCTGTGTGGGCCTGAGTGATGTAGAGATAGGGCCTGTCTTCAAAATTAAGGAATACTGACTTTTATTTTCCACCTTTGCCAGGTGAGTTTATCAGAAATGATACTGAAGGAATGTTGTGCAAAGAGCACAAGGTGAGTTTAATGCAGACGGGACAGACAACAGGAGGGACCTTAGGACAGCATTGAGAAGAGCCTTTGCATAAAAACATGCCCAGGGGCCATGGTAGTACCTGTGCTGATTATGGTAGCACTCAGGGATCCAACCAGCAGGGCAAAGCGTCAAGTTTTTAATGGTATGAAATAGTGGTCTAGGTCAAAGCTTTCCGAACAAACCAATGAACTGCTTTCCTCTCTGTTTGTTTTTTGTGTGAAGGATAATGCATGGAGTTAGTCTTGCTTCTGTTAGTCCCCTGGACTGTCTCATGGAGTCATCCTTTGTGCCGTGTGGGTGGGGAGAGGTCAGCAGCTGCCCCAACAGCTGCCATGCTCCTGGCGGTTAACGTCCTGCTTGCTTATCTGAGCTGCCTGGATCGACTTCTAACACTCCCTTCTTATACAGATTACATTTACTTTCCTCTGCCGGCAGCTCTATGAAGCATTCATTTGCTTTCATAGTTTTCAGTTTTCCCTGGAGCTCTGATAACTGAAAAGGTGGAATGATTTTCAAATTACAACTTATATCAACTTCATGGGCCATTTCAGAGTAAAAACACACACTTATCTCTTGTTGCACTTTCACAAGGGATGGTAATACTCAACTTGAGTGATGCTTTGCCCTCTTATTTTGTAGCCAGGGGATGCCTACTCACTTTACAGGCAGCCTGTGCTTTCTTTTAATTCTATAACATTGCCTGGTATTTCAGCTGCTTTGACTTTTAATTCCTTTAATCTGGTATTAGCTCTTCTTGATACGTATTCCTGTCTTCCATCTAATTGGGCACCAAAGCAGCCAGGGAAACAGAAAAGGGGAAAATCCTTCCTTTCAGGTAATTAATTAAGCTTAGGTAGGAGAGAGGAAGCCACATAATTTTACCTTTTCTGAAAGGGTGTGATTACACACATAAGCCTTCAGTCAATCAGAGTAAGGTACTGACATAATACTAACGTCTCTTGTCAGTCCAAGGAAAACAGCCGTCAAGCCTCATTTGCTTGAAACTTGAAGATTGTATTTTTCAATTCTCAGTCATTTCATGTAGAAATATCTTCATGTAAACTGTCATTAAAAATGATGGGACTTAAATATGTCATGATCTTCAGTTTGAGAATAATAAACAAAAGACCCAGGAAGTAAATTGAAAATCCTCCTGAGACATTCCAGCACATGGGGCTTTCATGTTAGGAATATGTTCCTCTTGGAGGTAGTAAGTCTCCCACTCCAGCAGTTATTCAAGAAGAGTCTGGGGCATTGCAGACATCAAAGAAGGCCTCATTATTATAGTGATTTCCTAAGACTGCTGTCACAAAATACCCCTAACTTGGTGGCTTTCAACAACAGGAATTTACTCTCTCTCAGTTTCAGAGGCTGAAGTCAGCAGTCCAAGTGTCAGCAGGGCCACGTTCCTTCTGACTCTGGGTAGAACCCATCCTGGTTCACCCTGGCTTCTGCTGGTGGTTGTCCATCTCCTCAGCTCGCAGCTGCATGGCTCCAGGCTCAGCCGGTCACCCATGGCATTCTTCCCGGGCATCTGTGTTTCTGTCTCAACTTTTCTTAGAAGGACACCAGACACTGCGTCAGGGCCCACTCTAATTCACTGTGACCTCATCTTAACTGATTGTATCTTCAAAGACCCTAATTCCAATTAATATGGTCACATTCACAGGAAATAGGGGTTAGGACTTCAATATATCTTTTTGGGGATTAATTACAACTCTACTCATAATAGTTATATTATTACTAACATCCATATGGATAGGATACCAAGATGTCATAATTCTCACTATGGGGTAAAGTGGTTTCACATACAGACTTTACATGAATGCTTGAGCAAGATATCCCAAATTATTTCCTTCAGAGGAAGTTATTGGAAATTAGCAAAGAATGAGAGTATCAGATCTTAACTGCAGACAAATCTCCTAAAACTATTGTTTGCTTTGTAGCAGTGAAACCTTCCCTTTGGAAGTACTTCCTATTTCCTAGAAAGTAATTAGGTTTCTCCCTAAAGGCCTATAGCAGAAACTCTTTTATTCTTTTAGCAAACATTAATTGAGTGCATATGTTGTCAGGCACTGCACTAGATGCTGGAATGCAAAGATGAATAAAATATTTTCCCCCCTTGTTCTACTTGGAGAAAAAGGCTTGTAAGCAAAAGATTATATGATGTGAGATGTGGGAAAACAGAAAGATTATGTGAAGAACTATGGGGCCATAGGAACTAAATTTGTTGGTAAGGAAAGGGGTGTCTTGAAAGGTAGTACTTGAGCTGGGACATGCATGATTTTATATGATAAACAACACGGGCAACCTTGTTCTAGGCAGTTAGAACAACAAGGGCTAGACACTGACATATTAAAGGTCAGGGAGTGTGACTGGGTCAGAGGATGGATGGAGAGAACAGTCTGACATAAATCTGGAAAAGTATAGTCAAATCCGAAAGGTCGTCACATTTCCTGTCTGTGGAATTCGGAATTGATTTCATAGGTTGTGGAAAGCTTTAGAAATATTCAAAACCAAGGAAAGCTGAGATCACATCTGTGTTTCAGGAAGAACACCATGGCAGTGTGGAGGATGAAGCAGAGCCTAGGGTAAGGGATACCATTTAGGAAGTTCTAGTGGTCAACAAGGTAGGACATGAAGAAGGTCTGAATTCAAACTCCAGTAGCACTAGTTGTGCAGAGTAGTGTATGGCTTCATTATAAGGTGAGATGGTAGAAATGAAAGGATTTTGTGTCAACTTGGAAATGGAGGAAAAGAGGAGGAAGGGGGAAAGACTGATTCCCAGCAATCTAGATTTATGTCCTTAATAACATAAAAGAGATAAAGAATAAAAAAGGTCTTGTATTTTTATTGGGGCAAGAAAATGAGTTCCTTTGAAGAGAATAGGTGGGAAAATGAGATTAAGAGGTCAAGAGGAGATCAGATCTAAACTATAGCTAAAATGAACACCAATAAAGAGAAGACTTAGAAGTATCTATTAGATTAGAAATAACTTATAATTTAATCACTATCAAAGTAATTCTGGTTATTTATTACTTAGTAAAATTTCAGATCTGCCCTCACCCACTCCATCTCTTTCTCACTTGCAGAAAATGTAGAACAAAAATGGAACAATGCACGACTTCAGTGTATTTGCATACCAACTGGGTGTTCAGTCACTGTTTAGGTTCAGCCCATGGTGGCATATATGTATATTTAAACTAGAGTTCCTTCAGCATCTGATGGTAAAGAGATGGTAAATTAGACACTCAAGGAAGTAATTTTTAGCAACTCCACATCAATAATATATTAAATGATCCTTTCATGACCTGAGATGTGTCTTCCAAAGTGTTTAAGTTTCATTCTGGATTTAAGCAAAATGGAAAAAGCTCTTATGACTCTATGATTATATTACCTCAGGTGAGTATATTTTTATATCTTTCTCAGAACCATATTTTATCTTTCTCAGTGCCTTGAAGGAAGAAAGTATGTCTCCTCTTTACTAGCTTTCCCTGTTTGTTAGATGAAGACCCCTTTTTGTTTCCATTCCAGCTGAAGGTTAAAAGGCTGAAAAACAAAATGCCAGGCACTCCCCCACTCTGAGAGGAGGTGTTAGACCATTTGTGCAGGACAGACTGAGAGACTGGGAGACTTCCCTAGGCTTCTAGAGGAGTTTGAATATATGTGGTTTCTTGAAAGAATACAGCATAGTAAAACGAGACTAGGGGGAAGTTAGGGCACTGAAATGCATGCCACAAAGTCCTGCATAATTCCAAAAGCTTGGATGCAAATTAAGTGCTGATTTTTTGGTAGTCAGAGCAGAAAAGGAAATAGGATCGCTTCTTGAATCACCTATGAGGTTCATTGACCAATTGCTCAGACATAGAGAACTTTTTTTTTTCTGAACCTTAAATATAGGGGGAAATTTTTCCCCATACTTGTTGAATGGGACATCATGACATTTTTGTACTAGGAATACTTAAAAACATGAATATGTTACATAAAAAATATATATGATACTTAATTTATTAAAGTTATATATACACACACACATACATATATATATATTATACATTTTTCATTATATATTTTATTATATGTATTATATATTACACACACACACACACACATACAATAGCCTGGCATTCATTTGTCTACTAACTTTAACTTTTTGGCATAATCATTATCCAGGAACTTATTTTTTAAGTTCTTCCCAGGCATAAGCAGCATTGAAAATACTGAGAAAAACAAAGACATGGAAGTTTTGAAAGATGTGATGTAATTATTAAGTGTTGCTGTCAAAGCCAAGAAGCATAGAAGAAATGGCCTAGAAAAGAGGCTACAAGAGACAAAGCGGAGGAGAGAAAAAGGAAAGGGAAGGACATGAAGAAAAGAAAAGACCAATGTTGAGTCTTTTTCCTTTTCTGGACATAGGCTTTTATTTATCTTAAAGAAAATAATAGGAAGCTCTCTGAGCTTACTTCCTGAATAAAAAATCTTTGCTTTTGTGAATCTTTGAAGACAGTGATTGTTTTAAAATGTTCTTGGGATTTTTAAAAGTCTGGTGTGGGACAACAAGAGGACCAGGAGATGCTGGTTGTCAGGAAAGAAGTTCTTCCTAGATCCCTAGAAGCACGAGGCACAGCATGCTGTGCAGGGCTGCCTGGGGCAGCACCAGGTCAGTCAGAAGGCAGAAGGAGCAAGGGGAAAACGTGGGCAAGAGCCTGTACTGTGGTTTCCATAGAAAAGGCAGGAGAGTAAGCAGACTTAGGATTGGTTAGTTTGAATAATTTAAATGGGCTTTGAGGCATAGTGGCTTGGGATGTGAGAGCCCAGTTAAGGAGATGGTTTTAGATTGGTTTGCATTTGAAGAGCAAGCTCTTGGGCACGTGTTCGGTGGGTATCTCTAGGAATTGGCTAGCCCTGGAGGGGCAGTCCCTTCCAGGGTCAGCAAGGCCCTGAAGTGTCAAAATATCAGAAGAAAAAGGCATGCTTAATACAGTGATGAACTGTAAAAATCATGGAGAAGATTAAGAACAGCCACATGCATAGCAAGATACTTCAAACCAATACAGAAAAAAGTCAGTGTCAAATAAATAACTTTTAATCAGTTCTCATCCGCTAATACTCTTTATTGCTAAATCTCTTCTAAAATGATTGGAAATGAGGAAGGAAGATGACATCCATGAAGGAAATTAGAGGAGACAAGAGAAGGAGAAGAGAAAACTGGATTAGAGGTGTGAATGCCTCTTTGGAAGACAGAAAGAGGAGAGAGGAGGTGCTGCTAATGTAGATGATAAAAGGAAGTTGCCACTTACAGGCCACACATGAGAGGGCCAAGGGGAAGCAAGACCCAGGGCACCCCAGGACCTGGGGACCAGGCATTCGTGTGGATCGGGAAAGAGGAGCTGGAAGAGGGACTTGCTTAGAGTCTGCATCAGGGCTGGTGGGGCCCCTGCTGCACATCACAGGGCCAGACAGCTACCCTTGCCTCGACTTTCCCTCCCTGATGATTTGCTCTCTGGAGAAATTGACATGGCAAGGCTACTTACTCAGGCAAGGAGACAACCCGCAAAACAGAGACCAAAGTGAGAGTCAGTAAATGGACTTGAAATCACCTAGCTCCTCCACCTGCCTCCTGAACTCCAGGGACCAGACATGACTCTCCTGGGTGGGAGAGGTGAGCATAGACATCCTAGGCAAATGCCTTCAGTTCCTGGCACTGCGGGCCACCCAGTGAAACTCCCACTTGTTGCTATTATGCCTCAGAGAAGTCTGCTAACTAATGGGCTTTGCCTGTGCACACAGAACTGTCAGTTACATATTTTAGCTGCCTTATATTGAATAAGAATGGATAGCCAAGAAGTAAACATTTAAGACAAGTCTCCAGTATAAAAGAGACCAAACCTAGAAAACAGGGTGGGGAGGGAGTGGGAATGTAGGGAAAGGAGAGATGCCATAGAATGTAGAAGACAATGTCAGAAACCACTGTTGGACTGTGACTGCAATGGGGCATGGGGGGACTTGATCATATGGGTGAATGTAGTAACCACAGTGTTTTTCATGTGAAACCTTCATACAAGTGTATATCAATGATAACCTAAATAAAAAACAAACAAGCAAGAAAAAAAACCCTGTAATTTATGGCCTCAGAGATGTAAGATGTGATCTTACATTATGGCATAAAAATAAGAAGGCATAAAAGAGGGACTTTCAGAGAACTGAAAGAGTAATTAAATGTTAAAATTAAGGTAGCTGAATGAAAACTTTCAAATAAGATTAAAAGGTAAAGGGTAAAGTTTAGAAAATTACATAGGAATTAGAAGGAAAATAAGAATGAAAGAAAGTTTAAGTGAAGAAAACAATGCAAAAAATGCAACATCTGACTAATTGAAGTCAAAAGAAGTGAGAAGAGAGAAAATGGAGAAGAATGAACTTCAATAAAAATGTACAAGAAAATTTCCAAGAACTTAATAAAACATGTGTTTTCATACTGACAGGGTCCTTTGAAAGCCCCACATGATAAACATGAAAGGCACCATAATAAACAAAATGATTGCAAAATTTCAGCAAAGCATGCATGTTGCAAACTTCCAAAGAGAAAAAAAACACAGTAGGTTGTATGTAAGAGATTAGGAAATGGAATGACATTAAATCCTCTGAAATCTAGATGACAGTGAAACAATGCCTTTAAAATTCTGAGAGAAAAAATATTCAACTTAGGAAGTTTCAGCCAGATCAACTATCACTCAAGTATGAAGGTAGAATAAAGGAATTTCCATGCAACTAAGAGTCACATTAAATTTAGTTCTCCTGCCCCCTTTCTTAAAATGCTACAGAAAAATGTCCTCTTTCAATAGAGAGTAAAATTAAAAAGGAAGGAAGGCAGGGAGAAAAGGAGGAGGGAAGAATGGAGGGAGAGAGGGAGGGACATGGGATCCAGGAAACAGGGTAATCAACACAGACGGGCAAGATGGGGAAGAGCAGGGCGACAGCCTCTCAGTGGCTGGGAGATCCGCAGGCCTGGATCAGGCAGGAGAGGTTTCAGGGGGAAAATACAACTGACATATTAACTGATGGATTATTGTCCTCATAAAGCATCCCTTAGAAATATTCATTAATATGTGAACAGAGAAACTAAGGAAATGGAATAAAAATGAGGACAACTGTTGACTTCAGAAAAAAACAAATGTTTACCCACAGGAAAAGTTATATTAAGTACATTACTCAAACTGTATTTACATGGTCACAGTTATATGGGTAGCACCATTATTTATTTGGCTCTATGTTTTGTATAATTTAGAATCTCATTCATTCAATCAACAGTTATTGAGCATTTACTCTATGAAGGTATAAAGCGAGGAATAGGGAATGCACACATGAAAAAGAAATGGTCCCTCCCTTTCCTGCCTCCAACTTAGAGCTCAAAGTCTAAAAGGAGAGATGGACACATGTAAAAAAAAAAAAAATTGTAACCCACAAGGGCTATAAGAGTAAGGTGCAGTGTTGGGCAAAAAAGAGAGGCCCCCTGTGTCTGGCAGGGCCAGCAGCAGCCGTCAGAGTGGCAGAGGACTCTAACTGATCCTTGTACTGATGAGCTTGAGCTTCTAAGAAAAAAAATTCAGAATTTTTGCATTTCCCAGAGCAGATTTCCATTAGAAATAAGGAAAAATTTTTTAAATGTGTAAGGAAGATGGCTGATGAGCAATATCCGGAGGGTATCGGTTGGTGAAATGGGCTGTCAGTTGTAATTGGCAGTCAGGGTTGCAGTACAAAATGGAGAGCTCAGCAAACTCCAGCTTGGAAGGCAGGGTAAGAACCCAGATAAGAACCTTGGGAGTGACGCTAGGGAATGCCTGCAAAGAATAGTGGAAAACATTAATCCTGTGGCAGGGAGGAAATCTTCCTGTAATATACCTCAGCAGTTCATAGTTTGTACTTTGAGCTTTCTGCATGTTATGGTACACTCAATCTAGCTTTATATACAGGGCCAGGGAAAGGTTCACAGTGAAGCTGAAGATAAAATGGGTAAAACAGTGAAATAACTCTGTGGCAGACTGCTCCTTAGTATAGTGTAGGGGTCAGGAATGAAATATTAATCTACATGGTCTGATTAAAGGACAGGAGTGTGTTTAGAGAGCATAGGTTTACCTCCAATCACTCTCGAGATCTTTATATGATGAGCATAAAAAGATTTTGAAGAATACAAAAAGCTCTAAGAGAAAATAACTTACGTGAAGAGGAGGTGACAGGAATAAAATCTGAGAAGTTGAAAAGCAGTCAGTGGTGAGGGGTAAGTGAAAATTAGTCCCAGAAGCCCCTCAATGCTCCAGCAATGAGGTAAGGGGGTGAAAGGAAGAGACTTGGCTGAAAGTCAGTTTCAGAAGCAGTGAGCTCCCCAAATCTCCTCCTCAACCATACACAACTATCGGTAAGAATCTTTCCCCCTGGAGGTTTATTCCCTGGAAAGAGTGAAATAGGTATGATTAAGGATGAGAATACCATATTGAACCCAGGCAGATTACATCAAGATTTTTGTTCTGAATGTTGAGATTTCCAGAAATCTCCTTGTTCTGAGATCAATGGCTGCAAGGCTTACCCACACTAGGCAGCAGATACATGATCCTTTTCTAATTTGCTCAACCCACAGAGAAAGAAACTGACATGAGATGACTCTTAACAGGCAAGTCCACTAAAAACAAGCCCCACTCATGGGCACAGTTTCTGATCAGCTTCTTAGTGTCCCTCCCTTAAATGTAGACAGTCAGGTAGAGATCAACAGGTAGCTGAGAAGAACAAGTGGAGGTATTAATTAATCTTGCATTGGAGAGGAACTTACCTCCTACTGAAACTGGTATGAAAGAGAAAAAGATGTGTTCAGAAGAAACAGAGGAAGCAGAAAGATGAAGAAACTTAGCCTCAGTTCTCTCTCTGAAGTAGGAGGTGTAATCATTTGAAGAGGGCAGAAGTTAACAGTACTAGAACAGGTGTTGGGAACGACTGTGGACACTGAAACAGAAGATCCTTACAGACAACCACGGCGCCGTGGGCCTAGCTGAGGAGCTGGCTGAGCTTTGAGTCTGCAATGACTTCAGTCCCTCCTCGTTTGTAATTTTCCTACAAAGTATAGGAGGTAAGGAGTTGTATAGACTAATGCCTGAGTGGGATGTTTCAAGAAAGGTGTGGGAGAAGACTGAGTAGGCAGGGGAGTGGAAAGAAAGGAGAGATTGCTGTGATTAGAGACAGAGTAATAGGTTGAGTCAAATAATGAGCAAGCAAGCAAGGGAAGGTGTGAGTGGTTGGTAGACTGAGGAAGACACAAAGGGCAAGGGGCCAATAGCAGGGCTCAGAGAGCGGGGAACTCTAGCTCACGTTCGCTGGGTGATGGCAGAATGGTTTCCTGTCTCCTCTGCTACCCAGGAGTGAGACACATGTCAATTTTTTTTCCCCTTCTTTAAACTTTCTCTGCTTTCCTCAAGTCAAAATTCCTTTTTCTTTAATTTCTTGGAGTCTTGCAGTTTGCAATACATAAATAACATCTGATATTATGTCCACTTCTTTAGTGTTCCATGCTATATTCCATTTATCATTTAATAATGTTTATTCAAATACCTCTCAAAACATTTTCCTTCCCTCTAATTTATCAACTCTTGAGTATTGTGGGCATGGGGGTCAGTTGTCTTATTGAACTCCCGAGTTGTTTATTTGATTATAGCATTTTATTTGATTTCCAATTGCCATGTTGTCTCAGTAAGTCTGAAAAAAAAAAAAAGACTGGGACAGTTGCTGGCACCACGCAGGACCTATCTGAGGTCACCATCCCTACATGATGTGTGATTACATCTACCCTTTTGAGGGCAGGGTAGGTGAGGTAGGCTGGATAATGACTCCCCTCAGTGCCTCTATCCGAATCCCTGGAACCCATGCTTGTTACCCAATGTGGTGTATTCATTTCCTAGGGCTGCTCAAGAGATTACCATAAACTGGTGGCTTAAAACACTGAAATTTATTCTTTCACAGTGCTGGAGGCCAGAGGTTGGCAGTCAAGGTACTGGCAGTACTGTACCCTCCTGAAAGCTCTAGAAGAGTGGACTTCCTCGCTTCCTGCAGCTTTTGGTGGATCGTGATGCTCTTGGCTTTGGGCAACATAACTCCAACCTCTGCCTCCGTCTTCACGTGGCCTCCTTCCCCATGCATCCTTTTCTGTCTCTTATAAGGACACTCTCATTGGAGTTAGTGTTCACCCAAGTCCAGTATGATCTCTTCTCAATCATTACCTCCATTACCACTGCAAAGACCCTATTTCTGAATAAAGTCATATCCTAAGGTTCCAGAGGGACAAGAATTTTTTCTGGGACATTACTCAACTCACTACATAGGGCAAAGTCTTTGCAGATGTGATTAACTTAAGGATCCTGAGACTGGGAGACTACCCTTCCTTATCCCGGTGGGCCCTAATGCCAACACAAGCATCCTTTCAAAAGAGAGTCTGAGAGAGATTATAGACACAGAAGAGGAGAAGGTGATGAGGCAACAGAGGCAGAGACTGGAATGGTGTAGCCACAGGCGGAGGAATGCTGACCCTGGAAGACGCAAGGAACGGATTCTCCCCCAGCATTTTCTGAGGGAGTGCAGACCTGCTAACACTTTGATTTTTGGCCCAGTGAACCTGCATTTGGACTTCTGGCCTTCAGAACTGTGAGAGAATACATTTCTGTTGTTTTAAGCTACCAAGTTTGTGGAAATGTATTATAGTAGCCCTACAAGACTGATACAGTAGCTAACTATTAAAGTTCTCTCCCTCACGCATGTACTCTGTCTTTCCAGTACACACATGCATACAAGCAAGTTCAAGTATGTACACAAACATTAGTTCTCTCTAGAGCAAACATTTTTTCTCACAAATGGTTCAGTTTAAAACTCTAAGAGAGGAGAAAAAAGAAATGTTTTCCTAACTATGTTCTTGTCAAGTGAATCCTTTTCTACCCAATTGACTACATGATGGGTGTCATTAAAACTTGGGGTAAGTCCTTTCTCCTCTCACTCCACATTCTCCCCTAGAGGAGCTTATCTCAGCTTTGATTACCACATGGATAGCAAGGGTTCCCAATTGGATATACCTGGCTGAGACCTTTTCTCTGAGCTGTAGACTGATAGACTTAACTATCAACTTGACATTCTCTTAATGGACTTCTTTAAAACACTTTAAACTTTATGTGTCCCTGACTGAAGTCCTAATTTTCCCTCCTGTCTAATCACTCCTGAACCTGGTCCATTTCTAGCATCTTCTATCTCAGTGGGTGGCATAGTCATTCAATCAGTTATGTAAGACTTGACTCCCAACTCCCCTACCTTTCGATATCCAAACTATGTACCTACCCAAACTATCATCCTGTTGTAAACCACTCAGCCAGTTCTGTAGGGAGGTTTCAGGTTTTATTCCTGACAATTATCCTGAAGTCTGGTTCTCCAGGCTTCCCAGCAATTTTGAGACTTCTGAATATGTTTGAATAAACTCCCTTTCTGCTTAATCAGTCATAGTCATAAACTCTTGATTACAACTAGGAACCCGGACAAACATTTCATGAGAGGGTAGGGATGTCATGAGGCCCTCCAGATGGCATTTCTAAGCAAATGCTTTTGCCTGAGAATTGTTTCCATGTTCATTTCTCATTGGCAGTGTGGAGAGGGAATGGCTACACGTAAATGACTGGGGATGGAGAAAACATCCCTTTGATCCAGACTTCCACTCCACGGTGAGAAGGGGATCAGTGTTAGATAAAGCCTAGCAGAGACCTTGGTCATTTAAGAGCACATTTATTCAACATGTTGTTTACTGAATGATTACTATGTGGCAGGTCCTTTGCTACAGTCTGGAAATAAGAGTGCTGGGAAAAGTGACTTGGAGGGTCATATGAGTAGATAAATCGCAGTGTAATATAGTAGCCACGTTTTAAAAAGATGTTGTTATGAAATACTAAAGCTGTAAAGGGAATTCCCTCTGCCCTATTTACCCAGAAACTTCAAGAAGCTCAGACCTTTGTGAGTCCTCCAAGGAGTTGATAACTTGCCTACGGAATAGCATTCAGTTGAATAATGGTTTAAAAAATAAATGGGCCTCTTGTTTGAAGTTTTTAAAAGATATTGGTATTATCAAAATGCACATGAATCAAGTTTTAATATACAGTATGATGGGTGGATAAGGCTGTCCATTGTACCATTTCTTTCTTTGAATTCTCAGGCATGGTTTGGCAGTGCAAGAACTCTGTAACATTAACAAATTAAATAAAAAGTAAATATATGGAAAAAAAAAAAAAAAAAAAAAAAAACAGGAAAATGCTGGAAAGAGGAGAAACGATATTACCCGCAAGATACTTGGATGCAAAACTCATCAGAACCAGGGTAGGGAGCATTTGAAGATGGACAAAGAGATGTAATTACTTAAAATGCAAGAGTATGAATGTATTCTTGCTCAGGACTAGGAAAGGAGGGTGGCCTTTCTGATGAGGTGAAAAGCATTTTGGGGATCTGTGTGGCTTTGGGGGATCCAGGTATCTTTATTAAAGGGCACATTTGTCTGAAGTGAATTATAGGGAAGAGGTGGGGGCAAGATGAGAAGGGGCCTCAGGCTCAAGGGCAGGAAGAAAGCAGGGTGTTAGGATTCCATTTTCACTTCCTTTTCAATTTCTGGGTCAATTCACCAAGCAGGGCAAGAAGCTGGATTATGTAAACCCAACCATGATTCTGAGGTTCAGAGAAGCCACTTTGTAGTGCTTACAGAGATTGTGTGATTGGTAAAAGATACCCAGTAACCAAACAATACCAGGTACAACTGGAAGAGTAGTTTCTCACTTTAAGTTGTCTAATTTACATCCAAAAACTAATTTAAGTAACGAAAGTCTTTAGCTTTAAAAATATCTATGAAAACATTAAAATGTAAGTGATTATATTTGGCAAGATGTTTTGTAGTTGAGAAATCTATGTCCCATATACTTTACAGATACAAAAATACAAACTAGCATGAAGCATGTAATTGGGTTTTAATATGACATAGAGGAAAATAGTGCTGAAGATATCTAGTCAAGCTAAAGAAAAATTACTTATAATGGGAGGAAGGAAAAAAAATTTTCTAAACTGTGTCAATTGATTATGATCCTTTCAGTAATAGTCATAATACAGAATGGTTATTTTGACAAAGTGAATGCTGTAAAGTTAGCCCTAGAATTGTAAAAGTAACTTTGTCCTCAGAAACAGAATGACATGAATTTGAACCTTGCTTTGTTGTCTTATTAGCTGTGCAAGGCTCAACGGTGACATGTTTGTGAAAATGTGCTGTAAAAGATAAGAACCAGTACAAAGGAAGGACACTGATATTAAAAGTGTTGTTTCCAGAGAAGTGGATGGTGTTCATAGATAAAATGAAGAGAGGACAGCACTCCTTAAACAGAAGAGAACCAATATCCCACCCTGAAATCGAAGGCATTGTTTTAGTAGTGTTTTGGAATCATTGAGATGCGACATTGTGGTTGGTAGTTTTAAGATGTTCCCTAATGATCCCCGTCTCCTGGTACCCACAGGCTCCTCCCACATGGCATCAGGGAGGGTCTGTGTGACCCATAGAATATGACAGAAGTGATGGTATGTCAGATCTCAGATTAAGTTAAGTAGACACTGTGGCCTCCCTGTCTCTTGTCTCTTTCTCTCTCATTCACTCCCCAGCAAGCAGCTGTTGCATTGTGAGCTGCTCTGAGGAGAAGTCCATGTGGCAATGAACTGGCACCTCTGACTGACAGCTACATGACTGAGCTTGAAAGCAGATCCTTCGACTCAGTCTTCAGATGACTTCAGAAGCCTTCAGATGACTTCAGCCACAGCTAACTCACAAGAGACCCTGAGAACCACCTACCTAAGCTCCTCTTGGATTCCTGACCTCGGGAACTGTGTAGGATAATATTACCTATTTCAGCTTAGTAAGTAACAACTTGGCTGAGCTAAACTACATTTACCAGAATTCCCTTATCTGTATATATCTGGTTACATTGGGCCAAGAGAAATTCTTATGGAAGATCTGGAGGATGGAAGTCAAGTGGCAGCCATTCTGTAACACACACACATCGTCTCCTATCTGCTGGCTCACCTGGTTGGGGTGAAGCAGCAGCCAGACTCGTAACTGCTCCATCTTCTGGATCCTTCTTCAGCTGCTCTGTCACCTGAGCTAAGTATGTGTGTTTATAGAGAAGAACCCGGCTTCTGCATGACATCCACACCACCAAGCTCAAAGGCAGCATGTACTGACTTCAGTTTCAGTCCCTTCTCCTGGGTTCTAGCTCATGTGCTTGGGTTCCAGATTGTCCTGTTCTCCCCAACTTTACATCCATCTGTCCTTCTTGACTCCCTCCCCATGCATGTCCAGCTTCAGCTTCAGACATGTAGATAACAGCATTCCAGAGACTGCTTAACCAGCTTAGCCAGCTGAATATGGTCATATTTTTGTAACAAATTCCTATATGTGCATATACATACACATGCCTGTATGTGTGTACGTGTACATATATGTGTATATGCGTACACCCACCTGGTTCTGGCTATGTGGGTGTCACTCAGCCTCATCATCAGGGAGGTAAAGGTAATATTTGCTGACATGTTTAAGTTATAGTTTATATAATTGTTCATTTTTCTCACTTCTGGTTCTCCCAACTCCAGCTGTCCTTTCACCCCATGACACTGCAAAGTAAATAGCTACTGTGCTATCTTCTCTGGGAGTGGAATCCAAATGCTCTCCTAAGTGAAGTCTAATGATTGAAATGATGATAATTCAAAATGACAGTAAAAGAAGGAAGATAGTGAACATTTTAAGTGTTTAAAGGAAAACTAAAGTTTCAATGAAGCTCTCACTTTTGCTCCTTGCATAGAAGTGGAAGGAAAATACTGCTTTGCCTTTCTCTACCCTCTTTCCAGTGGCTTTGACCTGGGGTTTTAAGGCAGGATCCCCATCAAAACAGTCACTCTTGCTGATTTATTGAATGCTTGAAAGGCTACATGTGCTTTCTCCCCCTGTCACTGTGAGAAGTATTACTTTATTTAGTTTCATAGCCAGAAATATTCTACTATGTAATTACTAGAGAAGGAAGGAATAACATTTTTTGGCATCCAGCATGTGCCTGGGGTTATGCAAAGTATACGTACATGTACTGTTTCACGTAACCCACAAAACAATGCCGTGAGGTTGGTACTGCCACTAATATTTTACAGATGATCGGACAGACTCAGAGAATTTACGTAGCTTGCCTGTAGATATTGAGCTGGGCAGGTCTGTCAGACTTCAGAGTAAATGCTCTTCCTATAAGACTGCACTGCTCCTCTGACAGAGACATCAATTCTGAAGGAATAATGATTATAATAGCCTAATTTCCTCATTGGTCTGACGAGTATGTGGATATGCTGGAAGGGTTTTAAAAGACTCCGACTTGGAGTTGAGTTATATACTCCAAGTATATTTACATGTAAGTTATATTATATTATGAACCTTGCCCTCTCAAAATCAATTCTCTCATGAAACAGCATAATATTGAGATTAAGGAAATGAGCTCCGAAGTCCAACTGCATGAGTTCATAGAAGTGGTTCCACCACTGTGTGACTTTGGGAAAGGTACTTAACCCCTCTGTGCTTCAGTTTTCTCATCTTTAAAACAGATTTAATAATAGCACCCACACGGTAGTGCTGTTGGAATTAAGTGACATATTTTGTGAAAAATCAAAAGTCTAGCACACAGAGCACTTGCTATGGGCTAGAAATTATCCCAGTGCTTTGCATATAATAATTCACTTACTTCAACACCTCTCTGAGGTAGGCTTTGTTATTATTTCTGTTTTTCAGATGATAAAACTGAAGCACTCAGAAGCTAAATAACTTGCCCAAGGTCATGTGCCTGGGCAAGCCCAGCAGTTCAGCTTTGGAATTTATGGCCTTAACTACTAAGCTAGACTGCCTCTCACACACTTAGCTGAGTGCTTGAGCCACAAAGTTCATGCTCCATTTTTGTAATACACACCTTCAACCTCCTTCCAGTGACCTGTTGTCATTAAAATATGTTAAACATGTGCCTGAGTGCTGAGTTCATACCTGTGCCGGAGCAACTGATGCTACTCAAGTTGAGCTGTCTGGAATGCGCACTCAGGAGCCAGGCTTTCCTGAATATGCTTCAGCGTGAATCGAGCATAGTGATGAATGCCCCATACCATTTGATTAAAAGAGTAAAAGTTTAAGGTTGAGTGAACTTATTACAAACAATAAACCCCACTGAAAGGCTTTTGGAGAGATACACTTTGCATGTCTGATGTCACATTACCTTTTTATTTGGGGAAATTCTGTCTATTACACTGCT